>NC_083694.1:27644107-28894107 GCF_033118175.1 Dama dama | reverse complement strand
AATGCTGTTTACTTTTAAAACATGATTAAATAGCATTTATAATGAACATGCTTAGAAACTGATGAATAATGTATTACATGTGCAGTAAAAGGAAAGTACAAAATAATTGTCTGAGGGGGTAGTTTTTCCCTGGCAACGTCCCAAAACTATGACAGTATGTTCTCTTCTCAGAAACACTGGGATTAGGACTCTGCAAGAGGCAAAAATCCTCAACACAGACAGGAAACTGAATAATGATTCTCACCAAGGATTTCTGGGATCCATAAGTAAAGGAAAACCTGTCAGAACACTAGATTTAGGAAGATTCAGCATTTACTACAATTGCTGCAGTGTCCATAGGTAGATCCTGGTGAGAAACAGTAGATTTTCTAGGTATGTTTCATTTTTTTCCCAGATCTCAGTGAAGTTCCCTTGCGGCCTCTTTTGCCTAAGACTTGTATTTAGAAATGAAAAGAAATCATTCCACAAGATAACATACTCCAATTTTCCTCTAATTCAACAGTTTTGTAAATAACTAAACACAGATCTAACTTTAATTGATACACAGTATATTTTTCTAAGTTAGGGGGTGCTCATTGTGCAATAAAAAGTCATTATTTGGATTCAGTTCTTAGTGTAAATTATAATGGCATCACAGACTTGAGGGACATGAGTTTGAGCAAGCTCCGGGAGTTGGTGATGGACAGGGAAGCCTGGAGTGCTACAGCCCATGTTGTCGCAAAGAGCTGGACACGACTGAGGGACTGAACTGAAGTGAACTGATAATGATTTATGAGAAACGGCTTAAATAAGTCCATGTCTACACACACCAAAATAACATGTTCTAGATGAATACATAGTAGGAAAATGAAGATATCACATGATAGCCATTTTACTTTCAGGGAAATGAATATAAACTTGTTAATGTCTATGCCAGAATAAAGACTCTCATGCAAATGGATGGCTTCGGAAAGAAATTATGTAGGTACCTAAAGAAAGAACTAATTTAAAGATGACACACGCTAGCTCATATTTTGTAGAGAGGCTAGAGGTCAGATCACTGAGAAAAAAAATTCATCAAGTAAACTGATTTCTAGCCCCCTTCACTTGGCACAAAATTTTATGGTGAATTGTTTATTTGAGGCTGCAGAACAGTAAAGAGGCCTTTATGGAGACCAGCCTGTATACAACAGGTTAGGTCAATAAAGAGGTGTGTTAAAAATACTTAATTAGGAAAAATGAAAATTACTTAAACATGATGAAGACAATTTTGCAAAATCCAATAGCAAACAATGCTAAATGGTTAAGTGTTCAAGTCATTTTTATTAAAAAGAGAAACTTGACAAGGATGGCTCTCGTGATCTCTTTTAAAATATTATTTTGAAAGTTCTGGTTGATATAAGAAAAATACGTGTATACATACTTATATATATATATAAATTTTATATATGCACACAAATAGTTTTTACTTGCAGAGAGTAAGATTATATATTTTGAAAATCCAACTCTAATTGAAAGAAATATTTAAATTAATAAGAGGACTTACTAAGATGCATAGATACAAATAAATATACCAAAAATTCATTAACTTTTCACTATACTAGGAACAAACAGCTAGACATTTAATAAAAATACTCAACAAAAGTAGCAACACATATCATATGACATATAGGGTAAATTTAGCAACAAAAAATAAGATCTATACAAAGAAATATCAATAAGGAATACAAGTTAGAGAGCAAGCAATGAATGTGTTAATACAGCCCATGGGCAGTCTTTCACCAAAGTACACAAAGATTAGGGCCATAAACTACAAGCCAATGTTCTTTTCACTTCAAAATGAAAGATGAGAAGTTTAGTATAGGCCAACACTAGACTCATAGTCTAGAATTTTTATATCATTATTCAATTAAGGAGATCATCAAAAAGCTCTAGCCCCACAATAGTCTCTAGACAGGTAAGTCTGGTCCAATACAAAAAAAAAAAATTTCATAGATATAATCTTAGCCAACTAGGAATTCAAAGAGTATCAATGTACGGTAAGTAGCCCCCAGTATCTGCCGAGGATTAGTTCTAGGACCCCTCAAAGATACTGAAATCTGTATGCTCAAACCCCTTAAATACAACAGGATAGTATTTGCATATAATCTATACACACCTTCCTGTATACTTTGAAGCACCTCTAGATTATCTGTAATACCTAATACAATGCTATGTAAATGCTATGTAAGCAGTTGCTGGTGCACAGTAAACAAGTTTTGCTTTTTGGAACTTTCTGGAATTGTTCCCCCCCCCCCCCCGAATATTTTTGATCTGTGGTTGGTTGACTCTGAGGATGCAGGCCCACAGCTATGGAAGAGGAGGGTATCCTAGATGGGAGGATGGGCAAAAGATGAGGGTCTCAGGGGTAGGCCAGACTCGGTGCGCCGTTCACCTAGAATAACCAAAGGTAGTCTGCCTGGGGGAACAATATTAAGCACTGTGGAGGAGGGAAGAAAAAGCATGGGCAAGAACTAGTTCTAAACATCAGGTTCAATGTATATGACTTGACCATAAAAAGGCTAAAGGAAGCCCTAGGCCAGGCATGAGGAAGATCAGGAGTTAGGGGTATGGAGAAAGAAAACTGGATCCTTGCAAGCAGTTCAAACTAAAACTCTGAATACTAAGAGATGGTTAGAAAATCTCTGTTCGTGAGCCAGTCGAGTAGAGAATGCTTATGCAGGCCACACACAGATAGGAACCAACTGGGAGACAGTGAGGGAAGTGCAGCTTTCTTGGCTTCAAGCAAGTGGGCAAGACCAAAGTTCCAACAGAATATCAACCATCAAGTTATATTTCAATATTGCCTCTTACTGAATAACAACTCAGAATTGCTTGGGATCAACCACAGTTAAACTTATAGAATAAATTATCCAAGTGGGGAAAAGCTATTCATGTCATTAGGATCCTATGATCAGAGCTAAAAGGATGAGGAATTCAAGACCATAGACATACCCTGACTTATAAAATATAAAATCATGAAGAGGAAGACATCCTAAGAAGAATTCTTTAAAAACATGAAATTTTTGTTGAGCACAGCTTCATATCAATTTCCCTTTTAAGGTGATAGACTAGGAAGTCATGCAGAAGTTGATCATCATATCTAAAACAGAGTAAAAATACTCTGAAACCTTTATATACAAATTATGTGACTAAGGCTAACATGAGTCACTTTCTATTTTCAAATCAATTTCTAGCTTAGATACTTCTCCCTGACACTGGAAAAATTCAGCAATTAAACTGAAGACCAGAAAACTAATTTCTTCTCCACTACAGAAAATACAGCAGGCAAAATGTAATTTCTTCTCTTTTTGACCTAGATAATGCCAATTACTTTAGATGTTTTATTTCCCACATGCACCAGGATGTTCAAATGATACATAGCCTTCTAAGAAGATGATGCATCATTTCCCAATGGTACTGTCTCTGAAACAACAAACTTCACTTATTAATCATTGTGAAAACTGTCTGCTCACAAAAACGTGAGCAAAATTGGAAGCAAGAACCTTTCAAAAACAACCAACCAACTAAATCAGATAGGCAGATTTGAACTTTTTTTTTTCATCAGGCACTGCTGGCATGATCACAAAATTTAAAAGACCCAGATGATTCTGCATAAATCTAACTCATCATCTTTCTTATAAAAAGTCCAGCTTTAATGAAGTCCATAATGATCTGAATAAGATACATTTAATTAGATTATTAACTGCAACATAAAACAGCTGCACCATGCCTTTCAACATTTTCCTCACTGAAGATCAGAGGACTGAAAGGGGTTATAAAACAGCCCATTCATTTTTCTTGTCCTTTAAAAAGAGGAAGAAAAAGAACTGTTAGGAACACCAAAGTTCCAGACAACTTTTAACAAATGAAATCCAAGTCTTCCATATTCTGAGACCTCACACATAGGGCATGATAACGGTGCCAGCTGACCAGCACATTGATGGGGCAGTATGAGAAAAGACAACTTTGGAAAATTCTAATGATTTCCTATGTGATACTGATAGTACAAGACTTATTTTCTGCCTGATAGTGTCTAGATGAGATAGACAAAAGGGGAAAAAATCCAGGCTAATTAAAATGCATTTCAGAGATAAACTTGACAAGACTTTCCAATGATAGGTATGTCCACTGTGAGTTTGAGATGGTGGACTAAAGAATTATCTATCCTTCCCATGAGTATATCTAACTGCTCATATACCTTGTATATATATTTTAGGTTGGAAGAAATAGAGGTGAGAAAAATAGGCATGCAAAAAATTGCTAAGAATATCTTTAAATAAATATCTGTAGTTCCTAAATACATTATCTTGACTACTAGTGACTAAGAGCATGGCCTCTGGAGCCAGCAGAGCTCTCTTGAATCCCAGTCCCAGTATTCGTTAGGTCTGTGACTCTGGGCAAGTGACAGTCTCTCTTAGTGGCAGCTGCCCCACTGAACTCGGTGAGAACACTACAAGCTTTAGGGTAATGGAGGATCCTTCGCAATCTTTGTACTTTGCTTGGCCTAGAATAAGTTTGAGGGTATACACTACCTGATTTCAAGACTTATGAAAAAGCTCTACAAATCAAGATGGTAAAATATTGGAGACAAGATAAACAGAATAGAGAATCTAGAAATAGAGCCATACATATATAGATCTGGCTTCCCTGGTGGCTCAGAGGTAAAGAATCCACCTGCAATGCAGGAGACCCAAAAGATACAGGTTCAATCTCTGTGTTGAGAATATACCTTGAAGAAGGAAATGGCAACCAACTCCAGTATTCTTGCTGGGAAATCTAGAGATTTATTTACTCCTTTATATATAAATTCATTTATATATAAAAATTTATATATTTAAGTCAATATATATATTGATTTATATATAAATCAATTGACTATATACAGTCAATATATTGTTATATATATCTTATATACATTGTTATGTATATATATACACAGTGACAATAAATATATGGTTGACTATATATAGTCAATTGATATCCAACAAAGATGACAAGGTAATTCAATAGAAGGGAAGTCTCTTCAATAAATGATGTTATAACAACTGAATATAGGCATAGAAAATAAATATCAGGGCATCCCTGGTGGTCTAGTGGTTAAGATTCCCAGGCTTTCACTGGAGGGGATGAGGGTTCAGTCCCTGGTTGGGGAAGTTCCACATGCTGTGAGGTGCAGCCAAAAAAAAAATAAGAAAGAAACATCAACCTTAACCTCACCACGTGAAAAAATTATTTCAAAATATATTATAAATCTAAACTTAAAAGCTAAATTTTAAAAAGTCTATAAGAAACTTTTTGTGAATTTCTGCTGTCAAAGATTTTTAAATAAGACACACAAAAAAAGAACCATAAAAGTAAAAAATGTTACACTGACCTTTACCAAAATTAAAACGTTTGCTCTTCAAAAGATACCATTAAGAAAACAAAAAGGTAAAAAAAAAAAAAAAGAAAAGAAAACAAAAAGGGAGATCACGGGTAGGGAGAAAATGTCTGCAATGCATATCTGACAAAGTACTCATATCCATGTTATATAAAGAAGTCTTATAATTCAATAATATGAAGCCAAAAAATATAAAATGTGGAAAAGATATGAACAAATATTTCTCAAAAGAAAAATAAAACAGCAAAAAGCACATAAAAAGATGATCAACCTCATTAGCTAATCAGAGAAATGCAAATAAAAACCATAATGAGATACCACTACACACCCATTAGAATTGTTTCAATTAAGGAGATTGGCCATACTAATTGTTGGCAAGGATGTAGAGCAATTGGAACTCTCATATGATGCCAGCTGGAACACAAAATGGCATTATCACTTTGGAAAGCAGTGTGGCAGTTTTTTATAAAGTTAATCATAAACCCATATAATCTAGCCACTATGCCCCTAGATATTTACCTAAAAGCAATGAAAACACAGTCCATACAAAAATTTACATGTGAATATCAGTAGCAAATTTATTCATAGTAAATATCCACCAATATGTGAATGGAGAGACAAAAATGTGGTATGTCTACATAATGGAACACTACTCATCAATAAAAAAGAGTAAATTGCTGATAGTACCAACAAAGTGGGTGCTACCTCAAGACCATTATGCTAAGTGAAAGAAGTTGGTTATAAGGGTATATACTGAGTGATTTGGAGAAGGCAATGGCAACCTACTCCGGTACTCTTGCCTGGAAAATCCCATGGATGGAGGAGCCTGGTAGGCTGCAGTCCACGGGGTTGCTAAGAGTCAGATATGACTGAGCGACCTCACTTTCACTTATCACTTTCATGCACTGGAGAAGGAAATGGCAACCCACTCCAGTGTTCTTGCCTGGAGAATCCCAGGGACGGGGGAGCCTGGTGGGCTGCCATCTACGGGTCGCAGAGTCGGACACGACTGAAGTGACTTAGCAGCAGCAGCAACAGCAACTGAATGATTTTGCTCATATAAAATGCAAATAGAGTACAGTGACAAAAAGGAGATCAGTAGTTGGGGATGGATGGACAGAGGGCTGGACTAGAAAAGTGTTCAGTTACAAAGAAAGTATACAGATGGTCATTAGTATGCACATAAAAAGATGCTCAATATTACTAACTGTTAGAGAAATGCAAATCAAAATCACAATGAGATACCACTTCATATCCATTAGGATGTGCTTAGTCATTCAGTTGTGTCCGACTCTTTGTGACCCCAAGGACTGTAGCCCACCAGGTTCCTCTGTTCATGGGGATTCACCAGATAAGAATACTTGAGTGGGTTGCCATGCCCTCCTCTAGGAGATCTTCCCGACCCAGGAATCAAACCCAGGTCCCCTGTATTATAGATGGATTCTTTACTATGTAAGTCACCAGGGATGCCCATATCCACTAGGATAACTATTATCAAGAACAAAAATGTACTGGTAAAATGTAGAGCAACTGGGACCCTTATGAATTGCTGGTGAGAATGTAAAATGGTGCAGCTGCTTTGGAAAACATTAGAGTGGTTCCTTGAAAAATTAGACACTATCAGTTCAGTTCAGTTCAGTCACTCAGTCATGTCCGACTCCTTGTGAACCCATGAACTGCAGCACGCCAGGCCTCCCTGTCCATCACTAACTCCCGGAGTCCACCCAAACCCATGTCCATCGAGTCGGTGATGCCATCCAACCATCTCATCCTCTGTCGTCCCCTTCTCCTCCTGCCTTCAATCTTTCCCAGCATCAGGGTCTTTTCAAATGAGACACTATGTGATCCACCAATTCCACTTCTAGGTAAAAAACCAAAATAATTGAAAACAGAGACTCAGACAAGTATTTGTATACCAATGTTCATTGCAGCCTTAATGACCACAGTCAAAACACAGAAATAACCGAATACCAAACAAATGAGTGGATAAACAAACTGTGGTGTATACATACAATGGAATGTTATTCAATAATAAAAAGGAATAAAGTTCTAACAGATGCTTCAACACGGAAGCATCTTAAAAACATTATGCTAAGTGGAAAAAGGCAGACACAAAAAGGCAGACACAAAAAATGAATCTGCTTACATGAAATATTATCTAGAATGGGCAAATTCATAAGAAAGAAAGTAGGTTAGAGGTTAAAAGCTGGAGGGAAGGAGAGAATGAGGAGCTACTCTTTTATGGATACAGAGTTTCTATTTGGAGTAGAAACTTGTTGAAAACAGATCATGGTGATGGTTGTACAACATTGTTACTAATCCCATTGAATTGTGTATTTAAAAATGGTTAAAATGTTAAAGTTCATATTGCCTATATTTTACTGCAATAAAAAATAGTATAAGGAAAAAAGTGGAACAGGAAATCTTTTTAGAGTAATGAAAATGTTCTGTATCTTGAGTGTGATTATGGTTTCATGGATGTATAAAACTGTCAAAACTCATCCAATTAAATAGATCCGTTTAATTATATACAATTATTGTTCAGTAAAGTTGATAAGGGGGAGAAAAGAGACCAACAAATTAGCAAGAATATAATTTATTATGCCTCTCTTCCCTGCTTTCCTTCATTTTATCCTGCCATAGCCACTAGGTGTCCTGTCATCTCCCCTCTGCTATGACAAGCAGGAAGAAAAGGAAGAAAAGAGGAGAAAAATTCACTCATCAAACAAATACCTGGGGAGCATCTGTTTCATCTGTCACTCCAGTAACAGGTGTATGGATGAGGAAACTAAGGTTTGGCACCATAAAGTTTTTTATCCAGGCCCCACAGAGAGTAAACAGTAGAGCTCAGTTTGCAACCACTGTCTGATGATTCAGAGTCTTCACAAGACGTGCACTCAAAGATTTTCTATCTGTGTCCACACCAGGCCCAAATACATGAGGGGAATCAATGCATAAGCAGGATCCCACATATTGGGGAGGGGTGTGGAGCGGGGAGAGGGGAAGTACTAAGATGCAAAGCCATGGCAATCAATCAAAATAAAACGTGTGGAAAACAGGTACTTTTGTTCACATTTAAGAATCTCTTGTAAAGAGTTCAAAACTTTTGTCTTGGGCTATTTCTCACTTCAGTCAACATTTGAACACACGGTTAAGAGCACATGCCCTAAATGAGCACAAGTATCACACCTCCCAGGTCCCAATCCTGGATCTAAGAAGAGATGCTATCTCTTCTTACTGCAATTTTCTCAAAGGCAAAATTGAAATTATAATAATATCAACCTCAAAAGGTTTTTGTAGTCACTAAATTAAACAATAGATGTTATACTTTAACATAATGTTGGGGACATAATATACTCTCAATAAATATTAGCCTCTTTCTTATTCTTCTTCCATAAACTCCACCTATAATATCTAAGTATGGAAAGCATAGCTACATGAAAAAAACAAAAAAAGCAGCTTCTTAGACGGTGGCTTAAACTCATTGGTGCTTTCCTCTCTCCCTCCTCCTTTCTTTCCTGTCCTCTCTCTGTTCCTCTCTTCTACTGTTCTTCAAATAAAGTTTTTGCATTAAAAATGTATGATGGAAACCATGAACGATAGAAGCAAACCCCAGTCAGTAACCTAAAGCAGCACATTATCTTATGAAAGAATAAATGATTCATTTCTCTTTGGCAGAATTGGGGCTTTTCCCTGTCTTTCTCTTTCTAGGGAAATAAAAATTTTACTTTCTCAAAAACTTGGGGGATGGCTTCTAAAAAGCCTGTATGAGGAAGCTTGAGGAGGTCTTTTTATAGCCAAGCTTAACAGCTGACAGTCTGAAGGGCCATATAAAAACATTTTGCTATTCTATAGGACTCAAATCCAAGTGGCTCAGAAAAGCAGAATCAGTTTTACTGGGGAAACAATAAAATATTGTTGGAAAATTTCAAAGTCATGCAGCACAGAAAAGGACTCTTAGTGTAATAAAAATAATGTATAGGATAATGTTTCTTACAGTTAACAAAGGTGCCCACTTGCCTACTCAAATCCTACATTTCCAGGCTCCAAATCAGTATAAGTACATGAGGAAGCAACAGATCCTTGGGGTATGATGGGTGTGTAGTCAAGTCAGGTGGCATGCTGCTGCTAGGTTTTCCAAAGTAGCAGAGTCTCGGATAATAAAGTACAACCAATTATTATAGAAAAAGAAAGGACATTCAAATTAAAATGATTATACATGTTCTACAGTAATAGGAAAGCTTTTACATTAGAATGCATTATGCTTATAAACTTATTTACAAAGCAGAAATAGAGTCACAGATCTAGAAAACAAACGTATGGTTACCAGGGGAAAAGGAGAGGAGGGATAAATTGGGAGAGAGGGATTGACATATACACACTATTATATATAAAACAGATAACTAAAAAGAACCTGCTGTATCGCACAGGGAACTCAGTACTCTATGTAACGGCCTGTATAGGAAAAGGATATATAAAAAATGAGGATGTATATATAATCAGTATAATGCATTCACTTGCTGTACAGCTGAAACCAACAACTGTAAATCAATTATACTCCAATAACATTTTTTTAAAAAAGAATTCAACATGCTTAAAATTGAGCAGATACTTGGCCAATTGGAGGTGTTTCATCTGCTATGACCCTGGAATTAGGGTACTTTTACTCATATTTATTAGTGGCATGCTGAGCTGACACTAGTCATATTGCACAGTCTTGAGAACCAGAACTAAAAGCACTATCTCCCAAAGTCATAAGAAATAATTTTAGACTTGATGCTGAGGGATAGATAGATTAAAAAAAACAACAACAACAACAAGCGGTCCTTTCCTTTTAAAAGGTGTTAAACTTTTGTAAGAAGCTTTAGGAAAAAGGCAAATAAGAATTATTCTGTGGCATAGTAATATTTCATTTTCTGAAACTCAATTAGGAGAACTAATGAAGAAGAAATGTGTTTCTTGCTTGTAGAAGCCAGCTGAAACTGGTAAAAAGCCTAATTACTAGCAATATTTGTTACACAAAATCCATTTATATTGGAAGGCATGTAAGTATTATCATGAAAGTTAAAATAGAGAAGACAGTGCAGAATACTAAGTTATAATTTCAAATTTGGCAGTGCTAACAAATAGAGCTACTCCAGAGATCACTAAATTTATTGCTTTAAAAAAAGTTTCTCTAAATAACATGTCAATGTATTTAAATGACCAGTCAATTTTAATGAATTTTTAGTTATTGCTGTTCCCATTTGCAGAATGAATCTGAGCTCTGATATTATCATCCCATTCCACCAACAAAGACACCCAGGTCCCATTTTATCTTCCTGTTGCTTGCTGGGCCAGTCAGAAGGTGGGGAAGCAGTCATTCTCACCACTACCGGGAATACCCATTTGCTTAGCATATAAGCATACACTAGACTCCCTAGTGGTTCAGATGGTAAAGAATCTGCCTGCAATGCAGGAGACCTAGGTTTGATCTCTGGGTCAGGAAGATCCCCACTCCAGTATTCTTGCCTGGAGAATTCCATGGACAGAGGAGCTGGCGGGCTACAGTCCATAGGGTTGCAAAGAGTTGGACAGAACTAAGCAACTACCACTTTTACACTTTTCACTTACTATATATCACTGGTCACCTACCTGACACATATTCCTTCTTTTTCATTTCCAACATAATCCTGGTTTTATGCAGGTAGCTACCCTCATTAGAAACAGATGTTTTAAACTCCTGTAAATACTTAAGGGGAAAATAACACAGAGAGAGAGCTGAAACAAGATATATAAGTGGGCAGTTGGGTACCATATTAAGTATTTCCCCAAATAGATAACAACTGGAAAAATGCACTGATTCATGCTCTGAGATCAAGTGTGTGGCAAACCACATCAAGGCCACAGAAAGTGTCTTAAAATGGTAAATTTGGTAAAATACAAAAAACCAACCTAACAAGTAAAACCCCAGGAATAGCGCTCAGCACAAACAACAGTGTTTGTTCCAACAGCTTAGTATGTGTGCCCGAGTTCTCGGTCTCATTTCTCAGAACTCTCTCCCTTTTGTATTATCTGTTGCAGTCATACTGAATGATGACGTACAATTCTCAGAAGGCATCACTCTTTCCTGCCTTTGGCACTTTGTACAGACCACTTGCTCTGTCTCCCTGGAACATTTTCTGCTTTTGCCAAGGATCAGAAGCATATATCCTTTAGGACTTTCCTGAGACATTAACTCCTCCAGAAACCCTCCCCAGATACACTCCCTCCCTGAGTCTGGACTGTGCCATGATACCCTGAGCTTCCCCCTCTCCATGGCATTTACTACACTGCACTGTGATTTCCAAGTTTATTTCATTTATTTATCTGCACACACTAACTATGTACTCCTTCAGGGTATGGTCTGTGCATCCACAGTGTCTGTTACGATGACTGACAAACTGTTCAGGTTCAACCAATATTTGTTAATTGATTAAATGTCATCATTTGAGCAAAGGGTTCTCCTGAGGTCAGCTTTATCTCTCAGCCTTTGAGAGAGCACTCAACTTAGTTCTGGTAGAAACATTGGGAGTAGTGCATTATTCATATTATTCTATTTGTACTGGCTTTCTTCAAAAGCTAACAGCCAAATGTGTGGTCTACCTCTTGTGACTGTCTAGGTTCTCATGGCATGAAATTTGTACACGAGTCCCCAGTCTGCTTTGAACTTACTTTCCTTCCTTAACTTCTTATCCTGATTATTTCTATATATTTTGTTTTCCTTTTTTAAAACTTAAGTTCTTTCTAGAAAAAGGCAGAAGATAAATATGCATAAGTCCCAGAGACAGGAAAAGAAAACATGATCCCATCTTTCTCTAGAGAAAGTGAACCCTTGATGTTTCTCAGCGAACCATTTCTAGCTGAATCCAAAGCACATCTTAAAAAAGAAAATATTTTACTTCTGGTTCTCAGCTCAACTTCAGGCAACTAAGTCAGTCTAACAAAAGGCATGCACAGGTGTGCCCAGATTTTCCTCAGAGGATTCAGGAACACGACTCAGAAGCGAGTTCAGATGTGCACTTTGTTTTATTTGGTCAACTCACTGCTGAAAAGCTCGGTGTAAAGTGAGTTGTGTGCAAAATCAAAATTTAAATTTACTTGAGATGCTCACTATCTAAAGGAATGCTATGGCAAATCAATGAAGTTTCTTTGGGATAAAGGGAGTAAACACCCCATAATTATACCTACCTTGTCATCCCAGATTTAACTACTAAGGCTATTTTAAAATGTACTATGAGAAAATCCTCCTCAGATTCTACTGTGCAACCCTTTTAGTTTGTTTCATCACCTCTAAATGTAACTCAAGTCCAAAACCAGCCAGAAAAATCAAATTAATATTAAATACTGAAACACTGTTATCAATGAATTCACACTAGAAATTATTAGCACCTCAAATGTGAGAATGTGCTCAAAGTCCTGTTAATTTCTGTCCCCTTGAAAAAATGTCCTTGACAACATCTTAAGTAAAACATTGTATTAAGAGCTGAGTGGGATTCAATGTAATTAATGTACAGTTCTTGCCCTCAAGGAACTTTAATGCCTACCTAAGGAGCAAACTCATTCTGCTTCCCCCTCCCCCATGTTTTCATTATTATAATATCTAACCCTGAATATTTATTGGAAGGACCGATGCTGGAGCTCCAATACTTCAGTTACCTGATGCAAAGAGCCAGCTGGTTGGAAAAGACCCTGACACTGGGAAAGATTAAGGGCGAGAGGAGAATGGGGCAGCAGAGGATGAGATGGTTAGATAGCATCACTGACTCAATGGACATGAGTCTGAGCAAACTCTGGGAGATGGTGAAGGACAGGGAAGCCTGGCATGCTGCAGCCCATGGGGCTGCAAAGAGTCGGACATGACTTAGTGACTGAACAACAATAACAACAATAATCTAAATATTACTGACATCAGACAACTTTTTTCCAAGTTTTTTTTTCCCCTCCTTTGCATCTGTTTTTGCTTTATAAACACTCAAGCAGGAAATAATTTTCATTAATTTGCTTTACGAAATCCCCAACAAATAACTACAAAGAGAAGGGAACACAGAGGGAAGACATTTCATACAGAGTTGGGAAAAATAAAATCCTGAAGAAAATTCAAGACTTGTTACCATAAAAAATATCAAAATTTAATACTAAATCTTACTAGTTTTAATTGCTGGATGGAAACTCTTTCTGAATTAAATTTAAATTTTTAAAGCATTCAGTTTAATTTATCTCAAGTACAAAGGCAGCAGTTCAAACTGGGCTAATCAAAAGTTGCTTAGTGGACATCCTAGGAGGTTTAATTTTAGTAGATTTATAATTCACATATTAACAATGTGTGTATACACAAGACATTTTAAGAAAACATCTAAGAACTGTTCTTTCCTATAGGTTACAGATCAGTCTTTTAGTATGGAGACAGATGGGAACTAAATGTTTGGTGGTGAGCACACTGTAGTCTGTGTACATAAAAGTAGAAGTAGAATGTATATATGAAACTTACCTTATAAATCAATGTTATCTCAACTTTTTAAAGTTAATTAAAGGATCAGTCTTTTAATATTTTTTACATTACTTTTTCTCTTCAATTTATTTTTCACAAACAGTGAAATGGTTTTAGCCAGTTTATGTCCAAAATAACAACAATTTCTAAATAAGTATGATCAGATGGAAACTCTCTTGTGAATGAACCTGACAATGAACCATGACTTAGAAAAAGAAGACGTTAAACTGCTCAGTATAATTTGAACTAAATTCTAAATGTATAAGCAAACACCTTCTAGAACACCTGATAGATCAGGGTTTTTAAACCCTTGTTAATTGTTTAAAGGTCCCTTATTTTGCTATCTGTCATACTGCGTGTATTTAACCTACTCACAGGTATTTATGCTAATTCATTAGCTCCCCCAGTGTGGGAAGGGCAGACTTTATCATCTCAAAGCACTGATGCATAGCTTCCTGGGTCAGAGACAAATAAATCTTTTAGTATAATTGCATGTTGCTTTGTCTGCCGCTGTTTCCCTGCTGGGAAAAATGTTAAAATATTTAAAGTTTACTATCTGGTGTGAGAGTGGTTTGATAATTAAAGGGTGGAATGGGAGGAGTGGATGGCAGAATTTAATACTTTATTTTAGTTGGAATAACCTTTCTTGGAATTGGTAAACTTTCAGAGAGAGTCAATAAAAGTAAAAGTTTCTGGTGAATAAGAGCTGCTAGAGTCGTTTCCGAGATCACTGTAACAGCCACTTGGAGACAGGATAGTTCAATAAAGATGGATTAGAAGAACTGGGGGCCTGGGTATGTCATAAAGATCACGATTTTTGCCAGTGATAAACTAGACTAAACCCTATCATCAGTACTAAAACACACTAAGCTCTAATACCACAACTGGTTTTACATATCTATATACCAGACAGCCAGAGGAGGAGCACAGTTTTGTTCTTAATTAGCACACGATTTTGAGTTGAACTATCTGACTGCAGGGGTTCTTGAAATACTTAATACTGCTCTGCAGACTTGTGCTTCCTGGTACAAATACAGACACTCCTCCACTCTCTAATGCCCTCCCAGGGCCCACAGCCTCAGGGCTCTCCCAGGAAAAGCAGAGCTCAATAACCAAAACTAAGGACAACTTACTCCTGGATAGGAATGTAACAAGCAAGATTATTTTCATTTGACACGTTCATTCAATAACTTGATGTAAATCCATTCTATTATTTTGCTCGAATGAAAAACATAGGTATTACAGCAACCGGGAAGAAAAATCGGAACTTTCGGATGCATGTTATTGTATGTACCCCACGCTCTGGAGAGGACTGGCTCTATCAGCATCATGAGGCAGGAAAACCACAAACAGCTATGAGGGCCACATATCCCAGTGCCGACTAAGCTGGTGCTGCTGGAAGAGGAGCAAACGGTCCCCAGCAAGACCTTATTTGGGGGGAAAAGAGACTGTGCAGAGGTTCATGAGAATGAATCTGTGGTTTGCAACTTGCTAGTCAATTCTCAACATAAGTGAATTCAACATATGTGACTATTTAGAAAAGCAGTTAAGGACAGCTAAATATTTCTTGGTTAATTAAGTAATTTTCATCTGGAGGTGTGGTTGGAGGAAGAAGCCTCCTGGAAACTAGGATCAGAAAGAAGGGTTTAGTGTGAAAAACATCAGTTCCAGATGATTTTGCTTATATCTAGACCAGTAAGTCTAGACAATGGAAATTAAACTATAAGTCAGCAAAAAAAAGAACACCCAAGAGGTAAAAAGCTGTCCTGTCACTGCCTTTATTAAAGGGATGCAGTTTGCTTCCTTCAAGTCAGTGTTTTATAATTCTCTTCTTCGTAACAAAACTTGTGTTCCAATGATACAAACAATTGAAAAAGAAAAAATCAAAAGTGATAATAAAACTAAACCCTTAAGCTTAATATGCCCATGCTGATCAAAGCAATGCTCAGGAGGGTAATGCCATTGGGATGGAATATGAGACGCTGGTGAAGAACAAGAGCAGAAGAGACTGTACCCTCCAGCCAGTCACACTTTCCACATCTCTACCAAGAGTAGAATAATGCATGTAAGTATACTGTCAATAGTAATAATGAATTATGTTAGCATTTGTTAGTTACACTAATAGAAACCACAATAATAAATACCACTCATTAGTAACAAATCAAAGAATCTCCTTCATGTGGAATCAGTATGCATGACTCTTGGCAGGGAATCAGTTTTACAGACATAACAGGCATACAATTTGCAAAGTCATTCATCCAGAATCACCACACATAGCTCCACAGGGAAAGGACCAATATGGTGGCACTAGTGGTAAAGAACTTGCCTGCCGATGCACGTAGATGTAAGAGACGTGGGTTCAATTCCTGGGTCGGGAAGATCCCCTGGAGGGGGGCATGGCAACCCACTCCAGTTTTCTTGCCTAGAGAATCCCATGGGCAGAGGAGCTTGGCAGACTACAGTCCATAGGGTCGCAAGAAGGCAGATACAACTGAAGCGATCTAGCACACGTACACACACATGGTTAATGAAAAGGTGATCTTCCTAACAAAAATAAAACACCAACACCAACATGGGAAGAATCAGTAAGTCTGACCAGGAAACAAGGTAGCTCCCATCTGAAAATAAAATGACAGTGATCAACTAGGTAAAACACCATCTGTATCCTTATCTCCATTTTTCAGATACTGCAGCAGAGTCACAGAGATGATAAATAACCTGTCCAATGGCAAACTACTAAGTCAGTGGTCTGGCTCTGGACCTTGGGTTCTTAATCTTGACGTTATAGCTGCTTCATATTGCTCTGCCATGAAAAGAAAAACTTTGAAAGAAAAATCTAAAAAAAAAAAAGTGTTAATGTTTAATAAAAAGAAAACAAACTAGGAGAATGTGCTTGAGGCAGGAAAATTTTCTTCTGTATGAGGAAAGCTTCAAATCAGATACCTTCAACTCAACATTAATATCCAACACATTCCACATAAACAAAAGAATACTGTCATGTAATTATGATTATGTTCCTAAACTAGACAAAAATCTTGAAGTCTCTTTACAAATGTTAATATGCAATGATGCACCATGTTTGTGTTTGCAAATAAACCATGCTAAGCATTTAAGGACAAAAATATTGTCAGAAATTAAACATAAGATAAGTTCCTGATGCATGTATTATTTTCCTAATTATTTTAATGTTAATAAGTCAAATAAACACAACCTCAAATCAAGAAACAAAGCCATCATAAAAGAGAAAGATGACATTTGTAATCCTGAAAGATATCACTTCAAGCTGCTTTCAAACTTATCTCTATCCAACCCCAAAGGCATGTAGAATTGCTTTGTTGCTTCATTCAACATTCATTCTTCATTCAACAGAGAATTCAACATTCTCTGCAGGCTCATTCCTGAATCAGAGGCAGCAGTATTCTCTTTTTTAGCCACCTGCTCAGGAGTTAGCACTGGGCAGACCCTGCAAAGAGTACCCCATCACTCTCCCCTACACTCTCATCCCCAGGATGAGACCCCATCACTCCTCCCCTAAGGATGTGTTGCCTCAGTTGTGAGAAGTGAATTACAACATCCCACTTTCCTGTCATGCTCATGGGTGTGGTGGTCACTTCTTAGGTCTGAATCTGTGCTTTGAGAGATGGTCACCCTCCTCTTCTTTATTTTAAGGCAATGGAGACTTGGAAGACACAAAATCCAGAGAAACAGAAAACCAGTGAGGGGTGAACTGGCAATTCCTAAATGCATGCCAATAGCTTATGTCTTAGGTCCTCTTCTTTTCCTGTTCCCCTCCATCCCTGATGGCTGCAGGGATAACATTCACCTACCTCTTTGTGAAAGATGAGAGAAGATGCCACAACTGCGTTAAATTCTCAAAGAAGGAAAAAGAGAAAGTAGTATTTAATATCGATCAAGTCCAATTATACTTTCTTGGTGTTTAGCCAGAAATACAATTGGGTATTTATGAAGATGCCACAACTGAGTTAAATTCTCAAAGAAGAAAAAAGAGAAAGTAGTATTTAATATCGATCAAGTCCAATTATACTTCCTTGGTATTTAGCCAGAAGCACAATTGGGTATTTCTGCAGCAATCTGTAAGAGACTTTATAAATATTTAATGCATCCATTTGAAAACACCCTTTCCTCATTCCCATTTTATCTTTTGAAAATGATATCCAAAATGATTTTTTTTAAAACATTTCAGGCCATTAGAATACCAAAAGAGAAAATCTCTGTCTATATTCCCTTCCCCTAACTACTCAGGGATCAGGCCCAAGGGGAGTACTCTTCACCCAGAGATATGTCAGAACTCTAATCAGAAAGTAACAGAACCAAGTAAGGCAGTGGAATAAGATGTGAAGTTAATGATCGTGTCTAACTTTGCAAAGGCAGAGTCCTAATTAGTGACAAATCGGATTGTGGAATTATTTTAATGGCATGTACCTTTTATCGCTTTCAAATGCATACTGTTAGCAGAACAAGCTACTATTTCATTAGGTAATGAAACATAGATAAAAATTTATATGTAATTGGTACATTTTAAACTAGGGTTTAAAAGCTATTTATCTCTTAGTTAGAAAAAAATATTCTTTTAAAGTCATTAATTGGCAGCCATAAATTTTAATTCTATTCTTGGTCTAATTATCACAAATTTCAAAGTAAGTAGGTTCCAAAACAATGAGGCTTTACTGGTTCAATTAAGAATACTAGTTGAAGGGTTTCCTAAGGAGATTACAATAGGATAAATTAACTCTAAGAAAAACAGAAGTATACAAAATCAAATGTAGTAGATCTGTATGCAGTAAATATGAAAAGATATCTAAGGCCTATTAGTAAGTAAAAATAAGGATGCTATACACACACAAATACACACACACACACACACACAATATAATCCTACCTATCAAAACAGCACAGAACAATTCTCTATTTTTCTGTGTGGGTATGTGTAGTCTTGAAGATCACATGCCAAAATGTTGGCAATGGTTACCTCAGGGAAGGTGGGCAGGTAGGAGGAGAGGAAACAGGGACTGAGGGCGGTGACCAGGGTGGGTTTTAGCTTTGCATGGATCTTTCAAAATTAAATGATTATATATTTTAAGATTTCAGATTATTTATAGCTCCCTATAATTAATCACGTCATGACTGCTTAGTACTGATGAAGCCTAGCACCTTAAAGGTACTAGGAAAGAAAGCACTATGGTAGATACTGCAGAAGTTCCTGAAGTGTATGACTCCATTAATATTCCAACTTAAAAGAGATCCATGACTCAGGCACAATTTCCAAAGAAAAAATTAAATGTAGTAACTGGCAAGTTGATTGTGGTCTAGGTCTTTAATACTAGAGAAATGTCTAGATAGGATCATACTAAATTAAGAAGTGGCCTGTACCTCCAAAGAATATACTTTGATACTTCTGAGAGCCAGACAAATTCTGAGTAGAACACATTGTGCAAATAAAGACAGGAGAAAAAAATTATCTTCCTTTTAATTGGCTTGCCAAAAAGCTGTAAATATACACTAGAAGAAACTTATTAAAAGTTATAATAAGGCTTCTGGTAATAGCTTCTACCATACCAACCTTCCCAAATATAACAACTACAGACTCTGGATAAAATATAAAAACCAAATATCTGAAGGCACTGGAGAGTAATGAAAAGTATACAGAAACTATAGGGGAATTAACATCTGATAAAAAATGAACAACATTTGGTGAGTTCCTTGTTTTTAAGGTTTTGTGGCTGAAGGAAAGTCTGTATCAACTGGGCAACTGAAACTTGAAGAAAAAGAAGAAGGTGAGAAGAAATGTCTCAACAATAGCACAAAGGGGAAACTCTAAATTTACTGCATAAAATCCACTTGAATCTCTGGTTAATTTCTGAAATCCACTTGGATCAAGCAGATGCCAATAAGCCCAGCTAAGGCCAAAGGGACTGAAAAGCTGCCCTTCACAGAGTTAACCAAGTTTGGGTTGTAAGTTGAGCCAAGTTAATTGCTTACAAAACAAACAAAATCCAGGATTCTTCAGAGAAATATAACAGAGTCCCAAAACCTAGAAAATATTCAAAATAATCAGGATAAAATTCAAAATTACTGGAAGTGTGAAGAGAGAGGAAAAGGTGATCCATTTTCCAGGGGAAAATGCAATCAGTGGAGACCAACCCAAGAGGATATAAATGTTGCAATAGCTACATAAGAATATTTTTATTCAGGTTTTATAACTTTGCCCAATGGAAGAAGGCTAATATGCTTGCAATAAATGAACAAATAGGGAATAGTATCAGAAAGTTAATGTTTTTAAAACTAGAGAGAACCAATGGAAATTCTAAAACCTTCAATATATGTAATAAAAAATATTATTGGATAACTTAATAGTGGATAGCAATAACAAAAAAAAGTCAGTGAAATCCTCTGATCTATAGAACAAAGAGAATAAGATTGGAAAAACTTTTAAAAGCTTCAAAGACCTGTGAAAAAATATCAGAAGGTCTAACGTGTGTAACTGGAGTCCAGAGAAAGAACAGGAAGAGATAGGGAAGCAGGGTAGAAAAAGTTATTTGAAAACACAATGACCAAAACTTGACTAAATTTGGTAAAAGAAAAAAAAAAATATTCAAGAAGTTCCACAAACCACAAGTAGGGTACATTTTTAAAAAACCTCATATTTAGGTATCATACTCAATCTGGTGGTAAAAAAACAAACAAACAAAATGAGAAAATCTTGAAGTAGCCAGAGAAAATCATATTACAGGGACATTATTTTGAGTTCTTCCCAGAAACTGTAGAGGGTGGTAAGGCAGTGGAACAAAAGTTTTAAAGTGCTGTGGTTGGTGAGGAATGGACCCTAAAAATGTTTAAATCCTAATTCCCAGAGCCAGTGACCATGTTATGTGACAGATAATTAAGGCTCTAGATAGAATTAAGGGTGCAAATCAGCTGACTCTAAACTGGGGAGATTACCCTGGATTATCTATCTGGTCCCAGGATTATCACAAGGGTCCTTAGAAATGGAAGAAGGAGACTGGAAAGAAGGTACAAGAGAAATGGCAATGATAAAGAGTCAGCCTGACACTGCTGGCTTTGATGGTGGGGCCATGAGTCTGGAAATTGGCAGTCTCTAGAAGCTGGAGAAACTAGGAAGCAGATTTTCCCTTAGAACTTCCAGAAGGAACATTGCCCTGCTAGCACCTTGATTTTAACCAGCTGAGATCAGCTTTGGACTTCTGACTTCCAGAATTGTGAGACAGAATTTTTATATGGTTCTATGCCAGTAAGTTTGTGGTAAACATGTTGAGAGGGGAAGAAAACCTTGTCTCATAATTCTATATCTAGCAAAAATTATTATACAAGAATAAAAATAAAGACATTTCATATAAAAGAAAACTAAGAGAATTCATTGCCTGCAGACCTCCTGACTTCAAGAGGTGCTACAGGAAGCTCTTCCAGCTGAAGGAAAATGGTATCAGGTAGAAATTTCAAGAAAGAAGGAAAAAACTAGAAATGGTAGTTATGTGGGTAAACATAAAAGACTTTTCCCCTTTGTATTTCTTCAAAATACATATGACTGTTTAAACAAAAAAGTAAACCACCATATTCTGAGGTTTTTGAAATATGTAAATACTAATGACAGTGAACATGTAACTATGTGTATTATAATCCCTAAAAAAGAATACAGAGGTATAGCAAGACTAAAAGATACTAGTCAATAAAAATTTTTTTCAATCAAGCCAAGGAAGGCAAGAAAGGAGGAATAGTGGAACAAAAACCAATAGGATAGACAGAAAATAAATGTAAGATGGCACCACACCTAAAAAGGGATTTCCAGGTGGCCCAGTGGTAAAGAATTCGCCTACCAGTGCAGAAGACAAGGGTTCAATCCCTGGGTCAGGAAGACCCCCCGGAGAGGGAAATGGAAACCCACCCTAGTATTCTTGCCTGGGAAATCCAATGGAGAGAGGATCCTGGTGACCTACAGTCCATAGGGTCGCAGAGTTGGACACAACTGAGAGACACCTAAAAGGCATAATAACCATAGTAAAATAAAGCAGCATTTCTCTCAAAATAAGTCAGTATGGACTAAATATTTCTGCCTTTGCTAAATTCATAATATGAAGCCCTAATCATTAATGTGACAGATACTTGGAAGTGGGGCTTTTGATAGGTAATTAGGTAATGAGGGTGGGGCCTTCATGAATGAGATTAGTGTTTTTATAAGAGACACAAGAGAGAGAATCTCCTTCTCTGCCACCTGAGGACATGGCAAGAAGGCAATTGTCTGCAACCTAGGAAGTAGGCCCTGACCAGACACTGAGTCCTCTGGCACCTAGATTTTGGACTTCTCTAAAATCACCAGATTTGTGACAAACAAATATTTGTTGTTTCAGCTCCCCAATGTAGGGTAATTTGTACAGTATAAGTAAGACATAAGTGATATTTGAAACAACTGTTCTGCCATTGTATGAGTTTAAGAAACACTGGGATAAACAAAGTTAAACACTTTTTTCTAAGCAGAATTTCTCTCCTTTAACATGCAAATATACACTGAAACTCTCCAGGGGTTATACCACCCAAGCCCTCTACCACGATACTATCACTTAGAGTTAGTTTTTCAGGGAAAATACTTTTGGCAATGCTATTATAAAGTCTCAGCCAGCAATGATCTCATGCATCGATTCCTTGCCAATATGGTCATTTGCATAAGAAGTGGCATGAGACACATTGGCAGATTTAAACATGTACACAAACGCATATGTCCATTAAAATGTTTTAGTTCTCTACTTTTCATTCAATTAAAGAAGAATGAAAGAAAGCACAGAAAGAGATATCAAAAGGCAAAACAACAAATCCATCTCTAGTTCTGCTGTGTCCATTCACAATTCCCACTTTGCATTTCAAAAGCTGAAGAAAGAAGAAGACACAGTGGAGCTGAGACTTCCTACACATGCAGCCAAGCAGAGTTTCTTCAGTACAATCCACCCACTCACCCACACTGAAAACACCCAAGGCAGACACGCAAGGTTAGATTTCAGGGTCCTTCTCATAGATCCCACTTTCCTCAGGGAAGAATCAAATCTGATTCAATGTAACTCTTCTGGGTTTTAAAAACAATTCAGAATCTTAGACTTCACTGTATGGTTGATTGACTACTATATAAAAGAATAATTTAAGACCATTAATGGTACTGACTAAAATAATAATGAATAAGTCAAGTGACTGACATTAAGTATCAGTTACTTGCCCTTTTTGGCCCCTTTATTTGAACCGCTTACATTAGCATCCTATCATTTTTGCCATGGTCAAGCTAGATAAATGATTTAATTGTCTTCCTTCTGGTTAGGGTTTATAATAATAACAATAATAGTAATAAAAACAGGAAAACACGTTGCTTCATGGTGAGTCTGCATTTATTGAACATATTTACTGTAATAGTATTTATTAAAAGTCATCATAATGACTGAGACAGGGCTCATCCTCTAAGACTTAAGTGGAATAAGTAAGCTATACACACAGATAAAAAATAAGACTGACTGTCACATGGAAGCAGAAAAGAAGAAACACAATTTCCAGTTGAAGAATCAGGAGGAACTGGTTCTTGATGAGTATTTTAGAGGTAAGATTGGGGTGGGGAACCTAAGATAGAAATAAGACAGCAGAGAAGTTTAGGGCATTTAAACAAAGGAGGGTAGTCCAATATGGCTGGTGTATAGAGGTGATGTGGGCAAAAGTTGTATGGGCAAGAAAATGCTGGATATGTAATTTGGGGTCTTGATGCCAAACTAAAAATCTTGGACCTTATTTGATAAGCAGTGGAGTTCACCACAAAAAAATTTTTTTTGCCACTTTATTTTTTAATTGAAGGATAATTGCTTTACATAATTTTGTTGTTTTCTGTCATACATCAACAAGAATCAGCCATAGGTACACCCATGTCCCCTGCTTCCTGAACCTCTCTCCCATCTCCCTCGCCATCCCACTGTTCTAGATTGTAACAGAGTCCCTGTTTGATTTCCCTAGGTAATACAGCAAATTCCCATTGGCTATCTATTTTACATGTGCTAATGTAAGTTCCCATGTTACTCTCTCCACACATCTTACCTCTCCCTCCTCCCCTCCCCCTGTCCATAGGTCTGTTCTCTATGTCTGTTTCTCCACTGCTGGCCTGAAAATAAATTCATCAGTACTGTCTTTTAGATTCCATATATACGCGCTAGTATATGATATTTATATTTCTCTTTCTAGATTCCATGTATATACATCAGTATACAGTATTTATATTTCTCTTCCTGACTTACTTCACTATGTACAATAGGTTCTAGATTCATCCACCTCATTATAACTGACTCAAATATGTTCCTTTTTATGGCTGGGTAGTATTCCATTGTATATATGTACCACAGGTTCTTTATCCATTCATCTGTCGGTGGACATAGGTTGCTTCCATGTTCTAGCTACTGTAAATAGTGCTAGCTATTGTAAATAATTATTATAAATTACAAACAATTATTGTAAATAATTAAACTATATTATAAATAATTGAACTATGAATTATCATGCTTCTCCATTTACAACAAATATTCTTTGAGAGACTATTCAGTGCCAGAAACTGTGCTAAAAAGTAATGGTACAAAACTGAATCCTACAAAGTCCCTCAAGAAGACGATAGCCTGGCATGGGAGCTAAATGTGTAAAGCTAAATAATTTCCAAAGCAACAGCGTGGAGAACAGATTGTACTATGGTGCTGCCCAGAAACCATGCCAAGACCGGGGCTGCCTTATCCAATTCATGCCCTCTAGGCGACATGAAACAAATACACGGAAGAGTAAAGAATTTAAAATAATAAAAAAGAAAGGAGAGAATAGAGGAATAAACTTTTTCTATAATCAGAATACCCATCATTGAGTAAAAGGTCATAAAAGAGTGCAAAATAACACCACAAACCTGACGGAAGAAAGAGATTTCTTTTTTGAGGCAAAAATTCTTGCAGAACTTTTTATACATGCTCTGGTATGCCTTTCCTGTTCTGGTGACACTCTCATTTTAAAAAGGGAAATAATGGTTTGTCAAATGAAAACAAAAACTAATATTTTCCCTTCTTTCAAGTTTCAAAATTAGTTCAAATAAAAATCTATATTGCCAGTGTTCAATAAAAGTATATCTCGGCAACTTCTTTTAAAGTATCCTCCATAAACCAAGTAGGAGATACACTCACAAACATACACACACACTTTAAAAAAAAACAAACACTGAGATAATATAAGCTTTTCTTTTCACTATAAAACATCTGGGCAACTTTTATTTGAGCACTTCAAATATTTCTCCCCCAAAATACTCCTTATTGGACTATTGTTATCCCAATTTTACTCTTAGAAGACAAGGGGGGAAAAAAGGAATATAATGACTTAAGGACTCAAATGCCACATAAACCCCAATTACTGCACAGATGCCCTCATTTCCAATGTTCACTAACACAGTCAAATTTCAATTCTAACAACAACAAAATGCACTCTTTTTTAAACTTGCTCCTTTCTACCCTACAACAGAGATATTGTCTCATCTCTAATAATTTTCAGTTCGCTTCAGTCTTGAGAGTATATGAAGTCCATCTACCTTTCAAGGGCAACACTCAAGTCCCACTGAACTAGCCTTTCACTCATCCATTCAATAGTTATTTCACATTCTATGTCAGACCTCTGTTTGCTTCTAGAGTTATAAAACAAACAAACAAACAAACAAAACTCGTAAGACAAAGCCCTTGGCCTCAGAGATACAACAGAATACTGGAGGAGGTAGATAAGCAATTTCAATGCCACAGGATAAGTACCCTAATCACAGAAAGAGAGCATCAGGGCACTATGGCAGCATAAAGTTGTGGGAATTCATCCAGACTGGCGAGTCCAAAGAAAGATACCCTGAAAAGGTTCAGCCCTGAAGAATGAGGTGGAGAGTGGAAGGGACACAATTCAGACATGGAACCTGAGTTACAGGAATTACGTTGAGGACAGAAAGCATGTAGGATAGGAGAATTTCAATATGGCAGAAGCACAGAAGGAGCTTCTGTGGTCAAAAACGACTGGGGGGTACGCAGGGGACAGATTATGAAAGGTTTACTATTTATGTTAAGGAGTTTGACCTTTATTAGAAGCCAGTGGGGAGTCATAAAGGATTTAAAGATGGATAGTTTTTCAATCCACATCCTGTGGAAGCATTCTTGGCTAAAGGGAAGAAGGCAAGACAGGAAGCAAGGGCACCAGTTAGAGGCTGATTCAGTGATCCTTATAATGGTGGCCTGAACTAAGGAGTGGGCAGTAGGGATGGAGAGAAACACATAGAGATTCTGTGATTCAGTAGGTAGAACTGACTCATTGTATTGACTGACTTCATGTGGAGATAAGGGAGAGGGAAGAGACAAGAGTGACCCAAGGGTCAATCTGGGTCAATCGAGAATGACTCAATTCAGTCATTCAACAATTATTTATCAAATACCTAGTTCATATCATGGTTCTAGGCACCAGACATATGTCAATGAACAAAAGAACATCTTGGGCTACCCTCAAGGAGAAAGAGGACAGACAAACAAATAAAGCCCTCCACAAGCCCATCCCTGCTCATTCTGGCCAAAAATCATTCCTGTCCTCTTAGGTGTGCCACAGTATACCACACACATTTCAGAACTAGATGACAAAAAGTAGAGTCAAATCATAAAGATACTGATGGTAAGTGAATCTCGCTGCAAATCCTACTACATGTACATTAAAGAGATGATGGGGCTGATCAAGCCTGAAAGAGGCCCTTCATGTTGAAAGAACATCTGAACAATTTAAGGACTCTTCTGTTAAAGAGTCCTTAACAGAGATTTTTTTATACATTTGGGCCATTTAAGAAATTATCAAGACAGTCTGGACTATACTTTTTTTCATGTTATGTGATAAATTAAAAACCTAATTTATTTTCCATTCCTACTTCCCAAGTAGACTCTACTGTATTCTTCATTATTTTTCTTGAATTGTTTCACCTGGGTAGGTAAGCAAAACTATTTCTGTAAGTTTCCAAGTAGACTCAGGGAACACAACACTCTGCCTTGTGTGTCTTCGCAATCCCTGTGGTCACTAGCAGACTTCAAGGCATATAGGAAGCGTTGAATAAACACGAGCTTAGTGGAAACCAACGAGGCTCAGTGTATAATCTGGCTGCAAGTTCTAGTCTCTGGTGCAAAAATAAATAAATAAATAAACAAAAAAAACCCATAACCCGAAACAAACTAGGGTATGTTAGCTATATAGCAAGGAAATGAAATCTGTCCCCCAAAAGAATAGAATTTAATAAACATTTCATACAAAGTCGTAAATGTTGTTACTAGTTATAAAAACCTTTGTAAGCAAATGGATGTGATGAAAGAAAATTTCATATATCGAGGTATGAAAAAGTCACTCTGGCTTATAGGTGATTTGACTTGAACTTTATGCTAACTAGAACAGTATGTCTTATGACCTGTCAATCATATATTTTACATCTGCTTTCACATTAAAAAAAAAAAAGCAAAGAAAAGAATGCATTTACCAGATTGTTTAGACAGTCTACTTTGAAGTCAGGGATAAGTGACCCTCCCCCTTCTGATGATACCCATGCTAGGACTCCTTCAAAGATGAGGCTCTCTTCCCAGACACCAACATCATGCTGACTCGCTGTGTACATGCTAATCTCTTTTCAAAACTTGAAGGAATGTACCCCTGTCATGTTTGATGTCTGTTCTTTGTTCTAAGAAGATATATAATAGCAGTTCAAGTATCCAAAATGGAGCCAGTGGCCATTGTTGATGTGATTTCAGATTTGTTCTTGCATCACTGAGAACATGAATGTTTTGAACTGTGTCAAACTCAAGGACACCACCAGCCATTCTCAAAACATTATCTGTTAGCAACTGCAACCTTATGATCTCACGGTCTCCTCTTATAGCTATGCAATGATTTCGGGCCCCAGCAAGTCCTTGCTTAACAAGCACTCTTACTTCTTGGCAGCTCCAATCCTAATTCTTGATGAACAATTTATGTAACGTTGTGGTTTTTTGCCTTTATAATTCTCTCCCATTTTGTAGTTCTGTGGAATACAATTCAAGTGCTTTTTAAATCTGTGGCTCCCAGGGTATAGTCTTCAGTTTGGCTCAAATAAAACTCTTCTATTCATATCCTAGACTGTTTATTGATTATTTTCACTGACAAGTGTAATCTCTAATGACTCACCACAGAGCAGTTTAAAGTCTGAATAATCGTAAAAGAATGAGAGGGGGAGAAAGACGAAAGGGAAGATCAAGTAAAGAGATAGTTTGGGGAAAGAAGGCCTTTTCAGACCCTTTGGGGGTAATTTGGAATGTTAGTACTGTACAGGAAAATAAAACTGCAATAATCTTTAAATCATCTTTAACTTTCTTCATCAACCCTCAAGTCAATGCCCTAGGAGAACCATGTCTGTGTAGCAAAAGTCATTTAGGAAAGCTGGGGAATCTAGAAGGAAAGAGAACTAATACTAACGTAAAAAGAAAGATTATCAGGGACTCTTTTTCCTACCACACAAAGCAGGAGGCTCTTAAGATACCTTGAACTTAAGTGCTCAAGTTCAGTGTACTCTTTTGCTACAAAAAACACAACCCCTTACTTATCTTCTTTAGTCTATCCAACCCCTTACTTATCTTCTTTATTGTCTATCTCCCAACTAGAATGTGAATTCTGCAAGGATAGGGAACTATAAAAGAAGATAATATTTCTTACAATCTATAAGCACAGTTAAATATAGAACTATTTTCTTTTTCTTTTTTTTCCTAGCTTCTCTTAATTACTAGTGTGCCAGCTGAGAATCGAATACATCACTCCCTCTGCTAGAAAAAATTTTAAATAAATGTACTTCTTTCCAGTTGGCCTAAGGGCTGAATTGAGCTCCTGGATTTTTGAAGAGCTCCCTTCACACGAAATAAAAGCTCCAAACCAATAACAACACAGCTGGTCTTGCTTACATTTCAGATTAAGTCAAAGCCATTAGCCTCTTCCTTACTGAGTTCCAAGTTCCAGCCCTGATCCAAACAGATAAACAAAAAAACAGACAAAACACATACAAAGGTCACAATGCAGTATCTGCTGAAGAATCACATAATTCAATTTAAACCAAAATCAAACCAAACAAAAAACTTTGTTAGGAAAAGTTATCAGAAACTTGGAAATAAGGATAATTTTGTGTCCTTTCAATGTCAGAGTGGATCTGTCTCACAGGCCTACTTGAGGATTATTTAGCAATGTAGGATCCTGCGTCTTTGGCTTACTTTTTTTATTCTCTCTCAGGGTCCAGACTGCTGTTACTTGTTAACTTATAGATTTTTGTCCATAGAGATACAACTGATTTTTCTCTGGTACAAAGATAACCCCAAGATTACAGTTTCATTGCCCTATGAAATTAACCAATTTACTAATCTTACAACCTTACTTCAGTAAGTGCTTCTGGAACTTAATCTCTGGACCTGCGGGGAATCAGCTTTACCATGCTGTTGACTGCCACTTTCATTAGGCAAATGACTTTATGACATGCGCTCACTCTGTATTTCTATGGTAATCTTATTTGCATGTTTTTTTTTTAAAAACATGCCTACCTGCAGAATATAGGAAAGGTAAACTTATCGCCCTATCAGTGCAAACAAAAGAATGTAAATCAATTGCATTATTCATTCTTCAGCATACTGATTATTGATCCTATGGTGCTGCTGTTGTTGAATTATTTACTTAAAAAATATAGTAATTGCAAATTATAAGTGACTATCTGTATTCTTTAGTGCACACTATTTTATCCCCAAAGATGCACACTAATATTTTATGATTAAAGCACCCAGAAGACATAAAAGAGAGTATATATCGTTGCTAAAGGCTGAGTCTACCTGTGTTTTCCTCTTAATGCAGTCTTAAGCTGTGTTTATACTGTACACACTAAGCAATACTGCATTTTCTCTTTTAAAACCACCAGGATTTTGTCTTCCAGCAAAGGCATCGTTACTCCTTCTATAGTAACTTTTAAGTACTTCAATGCAGAAGTATTACAGGGTGATGGATGTGTTTCAGTGAGTGTCAATTCACATCCAAAAGGTATTAGTTAACATCTCAAGTAGGTTAGTGAGTCATTAATCCAGGAGTGGTTAGTTATTTTCTGACATGTTATGTCACCAAGTCAGAAGTAGCTACAAAAAGGTTTCAAATATCTTTTCCTCTGGTCAACCTTAAAGATTACAGTAATTTGCATAAAAGGTGATAGAAATAATTTTTGCTAGGTGTATACAATGAGTGTTAAGATATGTGGATGGATAAAAATTGGAAAAGGGAATGGCAACCCACTCCAGTATTCTTGCCTGGAGAATTCCATAGACAGAGGAACCTGGTGGGCTACAGTCCATGGGGTTGCACAGAGTCAGACATGACTGAGTGATTAAGTATGCATGGATAAAAATACAATGTAAATAGGTATCTTTGCTTTGTATGAGCAGGGGATGCAAACCTAGCCTGACCAGAGCTAGAATCGTCACAGGTTCCAATTTACGAGGTATAGCCCTGGTTTACACCACTTACTGTAGAATAATTACAAATAGCTCCTCCTTTTGTTCTCAAAAGTATTCTGGCTTGAACAATAAATTGTATGGACACCCCCATACAGTACAGCATACACATCTTAGAATCCCCTATATTTAAAAATACAATAAAAGCTGAATGGAGCTTTGTCAACCGACTAGGTTGAATAGCTGAATCCTGAAGCTAAAACACCTTTGCCTCTACCTCTAGTGAACGATTCCTTGTAAGGTGCTTGTGACAGCTCTCAAAGGACAATGAGGGGCTTCAAGAAGTTTACAGAACAGGCGGTGTGACAGTTTTTGTGCCTCTGTGAGGTAATGTTCATATTCGTGTGTGATACAGTCTGAGACTTGCTTTCATTACACCACGCTGCCTGGAATTGCTTGTATGACAAGACCTTCAGTTCTCACTTCCCTCTAACAACTGGAGACTACAGACATATTTCCACATAATTAGTCACAAATAAATTTGCTTAGGTCAATTTGCAACAGGTACCTTGAGGAAGTCACGAAGTTTGTCACTAGGTGCACACCTCATACCTCTGACTACCCTGGAAAGAAAGCTGAATGGCAAAAAACTGACAGGAGAGGACTGAACTTTTACCAAAAAAGCACAGTGAGGAAGGCAGTCAAATGCTTCAGTCCCTGAGACAACGATACGACAAGGACAAACAAAAGGAATGAAATACTTTAAAAACTCCATCTCCGGGAATTAAATCATCCTCTGAGTTGGAAATCTTGTGATGAGCTGGATAACAACAGACTCAAACACTGCACAAATGAGACACAGCAGAGCTACTAAGAAGGTTCACAAAAGGTCTCTAAGGAAATGGGGCTTCCTTTCACACAGACAGAGAGCTTCTCTCCATCCCTCCCACTGATGCAGAATGCTCAGGAGCAGCGCCAGCTGCACCATTTGCTCATTTCTCTTTACTCTCTCCTGCTATTACTACCTATAAACATGACACAGTGTGCGTGGATATGTGTTAAGGGCAAAGGTACTTTAGTACTTTTATAGCTTTGGAGCAAGACATGGCAAAACCAAAATACACCCAAGAATTCCTCAGTTCCATCAACTTTCAGTCATATTCTGTTACGGCAAGTATATTAAGCTGTGTGTTGACACAAGGCCTAATCTTATGTAGATAAATATGAATATGTGTGTATGTGTACATTATGAAATGAAAATACCTCCTGCCATATGAACAAACAAGAAATGTCACAGCCATCAGCAATTTCTGGCCTCCAAATGTGAATGTAGGCTCCCCAAACTGGGATCCAGTGGATGCTGCCACCCCTCCTCCCACATAGAATGCTTAATCCCTTAAATGATACCTGATCTTTGATGTTCAGACTGCCTGCTCCCTTTGTTGCAAACATGTATATAGCCCAACTTCCCCTCCTGCCTCCTTGGAGCAGTTTCATCAGAGCTACTGAGATGCTGTCTCCCGGGGGCTCAGGGGCTTGGAGTCCTAAACATTCCCACCAAATAAAAGATCTCTCTACTTTCAGGTTGTGACTATATTTTTCAGTCGATAGTATAAAATCATGAAGGATGTTGCCAAATACAATACAAGAAGAGGAATAATATGGATGCAACTTAATTGTAAAAGGCAAAAAACATCATAGATACAGCCTATGAGGCATTATCATTGATTTTCTTTTAAGAAGATCCCAACCTAATGGAACAAGTAAACACAACTTAAAATTCCTCTCGACGCACTGATCTCTAGAGTTGAACTTCTGAGTTGGAAATCTTGTTTACGACTGGCTTAGGCAATAATGACAAGCTCTGACATGCTTCTTCTGGTCAGGACCCCAAGCAAAGCCTACCAGAGCTGCTTGCCAGCTCCTGTTCCTGACACCGAGATGAGCGTCCCAGGGACTGAGGCCAGACCAAAGTAACAAATCATGTGGAACTAAAACTAAAGGTTAATGGGGTTAGGGAATGCATAAGATCCTTAGTGTCAAAATATTCCCTCTAAATATTTGAAAAGGAAAATTGAACATATTCAAGATTCTCTCTTAGGAATACCCGCTCAGCACAGAATAGCACAACTTAATCTAATACACAATATAAAAGACCTCATTTGTCTATATATACGAAAAGGAAAGAGATATCAAGAGAAACTAAATAAGGAAAGATGGGAAAATTTATTGAGCATGTACACTTATTAAGCATCTTTAAAATATCTTCTTTAATTTAATCTCATTTTAAATTAGCTACTTTTGTAGCTTATTTCTCAGGCAGGCAAATACCATTATCCTCAGCTCCCAAAGAAGGGTTCATTAGCCAGAATACCTTAGAAAGATGTCTTTTTCTCAAGAGTTACTACTTTCTATAGTGCACACGATGTTAATGTTAACCATTTTGCCAACTTATTTGATCATATAAGCTCTTGAAAAATTTTTATGACTCAAATGTTTTCAACAAAGGGATAAATCCTCCATATACTTGCCAGAATAAACATAATAACTAAATGAAAATGGAGGGACCCTCTATACTAATACCTTCATATGACTGAAGAATAAGAATTGCTAAGATTATCTGCCTTCCCACTGCCTAGGTCCAGAATTTGAATAAATCTGGGGAAAAGGAAAACCACATGACTGAGAAGATCGCGTCCCTCTCTTGAAAATAACTCTCTACTAGCCTTAAATTTTATCTTGCAATGCTGGCTTCCCCATTCTGTCATGACTATCTTCAGGTCTTCCTGTGTGTGTGCTAAGTCACTTCAGTGATGACCAATTCTTTGTGACCCTATGGACTGTCGCCTGCCAGGCTCCTCTGTCCATACGATTCTCCAGGCAAGAGTAATGGAGTGGCTTGTTATTCCCTTTGCCAGGGAATTTTCCTGACCCAAAGATCAAACTTACATCTCTTCTTATGTCTCCTGCATTTGTAGGTGGGTTCCATAACACTAGTGCCACTCGGGAAGGCCCTAACTCTCCTCAAATCCACATTCCCCATTTACCCTGCTGGCAATTTCCAGCATATGATTGCTCTTCCTACACCTTAGAGCAAGCTGAGCTTTTGGCCAGAAGTACCCCACAATTCTTGCCACCAAATCTACAAGTCCATTTGCCTATTTCCAGATTCATTCCTGTCACTCACGTTTTAAGGGAATTAGAATCTTTTGCTCTTTTAAATTCTTGTACAGCATCTTTCTTCCAACACTAGGCTATAAGCTCCATGAAATCCGTTGCATTGTCCTTCCCCTCCGCCCCTTTTTTTTAAAAATTGGAGTAGAATTGCTTTATAATGTTGTAAAGTTTCTGCTGCACAACTAAGTGAATTAGTTACCCCTCCCTCTTGGACCTCCCTCCCTCCCTTCTTAATCTTCTCTATATCCCTGGGTTCCAGGATATTTGGCATGTACTAGTTAGTCAACATCACAACAAACTGTGGAAAATTCTTAAAGAGATGGGAATACCAGACCACCTGACCTGCCTCTTGAGAAATCTATATGCAGGTCAAGAAGCAACAGTGAGAACTGGACATGGAACAACAGACTGGTTCCAAATCAGGAAAGGAGTACATCAAGGCTGTATATTGTCACCCTGGTTATTTAACCTATATGGAGAGTACATCATGCAAAATGCTGGGCTGGATGAAACACAAGCTGGAACCAAGATTGCCGGGAGAAATATCAATTAACCTCAGATACACAGATGACATCACCCTTATGGAAGAAAGCGAAGAACTAAAGAGCCTCTTGATGAAAGTGAAAGAGGAGAGTGAAAAAGCTCGCTTTAAAACTCAACATTCAGAAAACTAAGATCATGTCATCTGGTTCCATTGCTGCTGCTGCTGCTGCTGCTAAGTCACTTCAGTCGTGTCCGACTCTGTGCGACCCCATCCCTGGGATTCTCCAGGCAAGAACACTGGAGTGGGTTGCCATTTCCTTCCCCAATGCATAAAAGTGAAAAGTGAAAGTGAAGTCGCTCAGTTGTGCCCGACTCTTCGTGACCTCATGGACTGCAGCCTACCAGGCTCCTCGGTCCATGGGATTTTCCAGGCAAGACTACTGGAGTGGGGTGCCATTGCTTTCTCCGTCTGGTCCCATTACTTCCTGGCAAATAGATGGGAAACAGTGGAAACAGAGACAGACTTTATTTATCGGGGCTCCAAAATCACTGCAGATGGTGACTCCAGCCATGAAATAAAAAGACGCTTGTTCCTTGGGAGAAAAGTTATGACCAACCTAGATAGCATATTAAAATGAAGAGACATTACTTTGCCAATAAAGCTGCGTCTAGTCAAAGCTATCATTTTTCCAGTAGTTGGAGATGGACAGGGAGGCCTGGCGTGCTGCAACCCATGGGGTTGCAAAGGCTCAGACACAACTGAGCGACTGAACTGAACTGAGTAAGTCAACAAATATTTGCTGAACAAGTAAATAAAAGAAAGATCTCCTGGTTTCTCCTTCAGATTTCAACAGGTATTTTTCTTCTCTTGAGACAATGGGAAAGCAATGGCAAGAAAAAAATCTGAGGAGTAGAGGCTCTTATAAATGCTGCAGGGGAAAAAAGTTTAAGAAGCAGTTAATTTTTGTGGGCCCCAGGACACTTTTCTCTAAATAAGCAAAGTGTTCTATACAAAATACTTTAACCCACTGACATAGCAACTCGACTTACAAATATGACAAGATTATACCTGCTTACAGTCCACAGGGTTGCAAAGAGTCTGACATGACTGGAGCAACTGAGCCCACATGCACACACATACCTGCTTGTGCATCTTGATTTTAATTTTTAGTATGTTAAACAAATGAACAAAAAACAGAAAACCCCCCTCAATTTGGCAAAGTTGAGTTCCAACATTGCTGTGATACAAGATTACAGTACGGTTCAGGTCCACTCTGGATTCCACATGAAGACTTAAACCAGAGCCCATCCCTCAGCATCATCTGAACATTCATCAAAACAGACTCCCAATTCTAACCGACTACACTTATAGCAAGCAAAAGTTTAAATCTAAATTTAAAAAATAATAAAGTGTCATTTATAATCTGCTTCATACAATGACTTTCTAGCCAATGCAATACTCTTATTCTTCTCTGGATCCCTTTGGTACATGAGTTGACAATTTCTGAAACCTTCAACACAGATGAAGGGAGGGACCATAAAAATATTCAGCAGGAAACACATATCTGACAAAGCTCAGAAATGCCACAGAAATGTAACCCATGTAAAAGCACATGAGCAAACACGTACACACGTGTACTCTTCAGGAGTTCTCAATTTCTTATTCCTTCTGGCTTAAAAGTTGAGAGGAATGAGAGAAATTTCACAAATGAATCTAGTTAAAATTTTTACTCTACCCAAGAGGTAAGTCTGAGGAGACTGACGATCGTCCATTTCTATCTTCAGTACCACATCACAAAATGTTTTAAAAAATGAGCATTCTATGTGCCATAACATACTTCCTACATTGCATCCCATTTTAATGATTTCAGAAAAGCTTATAATTTCAATAGGAGGGAGTCACATGTTTATTTATCTTAGAAATATGATGACAAATTGAAATTACATTGGAGTAACCGTGGTTCTGGCCCCATCACTTCATGGGAAATAGATGGGGAAACAGTGTCAGACTTTATTTTTTGGGTTCCAAAATCACTGCAGATGGTGATTGCAGCCATGAAATTAAAAAACGCTTACTCCTTGGAAGTAAAGTTATGACCAACCTAGATAGCATATTAAAAAGCAGAGACATTACTTTGCCAACAAAGGTCCGTCTAGTCAAGGCTATGGTTTTTCCTGTGGTCATGTATGGATGTGAGAGTTGGACTGTGAAGAAAGCTGAGCGCTGAAAAATTGATGCTTTTGAACTGTGGTGTTGGAGAACTGCAAGGAGATCCAACCAGTCCACCCTAAAAGAGATCCTGGGTGTTCATTGGAAGGACTGATGCTGAGGCTGAAACTCCAATACTTTGGCCACCTCATGCGAAGAGTTGACTCATTGGAAAAGACCCTGATGCTGGGAGGGACTGGGGGCAGGAGGAGAAGGGGACGACAGAGGATGAGATGGCTGGATGGCATCACCAACTCAATAGACATGAGTTTGGGTAAACTTCGGGAGTTGGTGTTGGACTGAGAGGCCTGGCGCGCTGCGATTTGTGGGCACAAAGAGTTGGACACGACTGAGTGACTGAACTGAACTGAACCATGGTTAAGACATATAGGAACGGAGTAGTACCACCACTGAGGATCTGTTCTCAGACATGTCCCTGCTCCACTGAGAACATGAATTTTTTCTGAATGGTATCAAACCCAAGGACATCACCAACCATGTTTAGAACAACACTTTCCAGCTGTGACTTCAGGGTTTCAAGGTCTTTATTGTAACCATGCAACAACTTCAGACCCCCAACCAATCCTTGCTTAACAAGCACCCTTACTTCTAGATAGCTCCAATTATAATTCTTGAGAAACAATTTATGTAACTCACTGTGGCCTTGCAGTTTTTGCCTTGATAAGTTTCCTCCATTTTGTAGTCCATGTTTAAGTGCTTCTGAAATCTGTGTCTCTTGGGCTATTGTCCTAGCAAACTGCAAATAAATGTGTCTTTATCACAATCAGGTCTCCATTTCTGCAGTTTTGGTTAACAAGTCCATATGTCTGTATGCATTCATGCTATATACATACATGCTATATTCAGGAGAATTTCAACCATATTTTTAGTTTTAGAAGTTTTGAATCCTTGGACTCCTGCGTGGGTTAATACCTGACTTTTATTTGAAATTTCAGTGCATAAGGACATGTTTCCCAGGACTTCCCTGGCGGTCCAGTGGCTGAGTCTCCACACAACCAATGAAGTGGGCCCAGGTTCAAACCCTGGTTGGAGAACTAGATCCCATATGCTAGAATTAAGAGTTAGTATGCCACAACACTTGAGAGTCCCTTGGACTGCAAGGAGATCAAACCAGTCAATCCTAAAGGAAATCAACCCTGAATATTCATTGGAAGAACTGATGCTGAACCCCCAATACTTTAGCCACCTGATCCAAAGAGCCGACTCACTGGAAAAGACCCCGATGCTGGGAAAATTTGAAGGCAGGAGGAGAAGGGTATGACAGAAGATGAGATGGGTGGATGGCATCACTGACTCAATGAACATGAGTTTGAGCAAGCTTCGGGAGATGGTAAAGGACAGGGAAGCCTGGCGTGCTGCCGTCCATGGGGTTGCAAAGAGTCAGACATGACTGAGTGGCCGAACAACAAATGCCACAACTAAAGATTCTGCATGCCGCAACTAAGACCTGGTACAGCCAAATAAATAAATAAATATATTTCTTAAAAGATTATTTTTTCCTAGTACATTCTTTTCCGTATAACTAAAACATTAGGCACTAGGAGTCGGTTACATTCTCCATGTCTATAAATAATATCTTTATTCTTAGGATCTATTTTAATTATAAATACTTGATCCAGAGAATTATTATTTTAGAAAAGATGTATATCCAACTTATCCATATTTCTAGTTGGAATCAAACTGTCCCAAATTACTTAAGCTGTTCTTTTAAGACTGCCAGGAATATTTCTGATCTTCAGAAAACCTTCATAGATCACTGAAGTTATCAGCTCCCAAAAACATTCCCATTTCACATGATCATGATTTTCATATTTTTTGTACACCCATGAAAACAGGCTTATGACTGTTCAGCCAAGGCCTCTGGTAGAAAGCTGTCCCTTCATCTTCAGTAATAGTAAAAGAGTTGAAGAGTCAAGGAGATGAATAGACACAATGACTGATTCTATTTACCATCTGTTCTCCCTCCAAATGCCAGCCACACACATTTACAACACGGTTTCATCCTATAAATCATTCAGAGTTTCTATGGTGCTGTTATTCAATAATTAACTCCAAAATCAGCATAGTTTTGGGGGGTGAGAGAGGTGTTTGTGTAGGGGAGATTGGGAGAAATGTGGGTAGGGAAAAATTTTTATTTCCAATTCTCAATTTCTGAGGCTAGAAAAATCTAGTCTGTTTTTTCCCCTTGGTCCTTCACCAATTCAATGGACATGAATTTGAGCAAACTCCGGAAGAGAGTGGAGGAGCCTTGCTTGCTATAGTCCAAGAGGTTGCAACGAGTAGGACACAACTTAGCAACTGAACAACAATACTCTGTAGGAGTTGCCCTCAGAGGGTCTACTGTTCAGTCTACCACTGGATGGGGAATTATTTTCCCATCAAAGAAAAGGTGAAACTTTCAAATCCAGGGTTAAATTTCAGATCAATAAAATATCAGTTAAAAAATATTAGAAACATTCTATAAAGAAGCATACAAACAGCAAAACTGACCTACACACAAGCTTGTACATGATCACTCTGTATGTCCTAAAAGGGAAAGAAATAAGCTCTAAGGGGGAAAACAAAAAGCTAATCATATACAAGAGCTCTTCTTTTCTCACCCCTCAGTGACAGCTACAAGTTGGTCATTAAATGGGCACTGGGGAAGCAGAGAAGATGGTGTGCTCTTTCTGAACAAAACCCTGATGTCAGCCAAGAACTGAAATCACTTCTGGCTTCACACTGGGAAAATGTGCTTTAAATTTGGCTGTGGTTGTTTTCTCTGATGGTCAAGGAGAGTATGCTAGTGATTTGTGCTTTGGCATTTCCACTGCACACTGACAGACTGCTCCTTTTAAACACATACTCAAGTGATTTAGACAAAGTCCTGTGTATGACTGTAGCTTCACTAGAAATCCTAATAGTTCCGGGAAAAGTATGGAACTAACCCAGTAAAAAAAGAGTGACAGCAGGCATGAGTGATTAACTTGGTGCAAATGCTGCATCAGGAATATTAATCTTGTGCTTCAAATGCTACTTTCATCTCTATTATCAAGGGATATTTTATAAACATGACTCTTTGTAACACCTGTAACCCTTCCATTGGGCATAGAAGACAAAACAGAGAAGAAAATAGGTGTTTTAACCAAGTTATCACAGTTCATCACCAGCAAAGCTGAAGATAAACTCAGAAACAGAGATAACAGCTCTTTAATCATTCAATACATTTTTTTCTTTAAAAGCCCTTATAGCTGTTACTCATCTACGTTATACAAAATTCTGTCCTAATTATGCATGTTATCTATCCAAATCTTACTTTATTTTTTTATTTTTGGCTGTGCTGGTTCTTCACTGCTACATGGGCTTTTCTCCAGTTTTGGCAACTGGGGGCTACTCTCTAGTTGCAGTGCACAAGCTTCTTGTTTCCACGGCTTCTCCTTCTGTGGAGGACAGGCTCGGGGGTAGGCAGCCTCAGTAGTTGAAGTTCTCAGGCTCTGGAGTACAGGCTCCATAGTTGGCACATGGGCTTAGTTGCTCCTCGGCATGTGGGATCTTCCTGGACCAGGGATCGAACCGGTGTCTCATGTCTCCCACACTGGCAGATGGATTCTTTAACACCGAGCTACCAGGGAAGCCCCCAAATCTTACTTCAAGCATAAGACATCAGTTTAGATAAAAGGCCATGTGTGGACTATTTACTTATGATAAAATGTGATTAATTAAACTGCATAGCTGTGGGGTTAATCTTACTTTTTTGTGGCTGCAGTTATTTTAAATGTCTATTTTTCTCCAAAAGAGAAAATGTTAAAATAACTTCAAAATCCTTACAGGGCACAGTTCAAACTTGAGCTGCTGTTTAAAATTACCCAAGACCCATCAGATAAGGGGAAACCACTGGAGAACCAGGAATAAACACATTCCTACTTTTTGGAAAATAACCCTATACATTAAAAATTTGAAATTTCTAACACTAGAAAACAATATCTTTGGGCAACAATTTTCTAACTCATTTTTAAAATTCCAACAGATAAAGTTCTAAGATGTTATTGAAGGCTCTGTGCCGATTTGGATACACTTAAAATGTAAATAAATCTCATTTATTGGCATTTTCCCCTCTCCCCCCCACATCAGATTTAAAAAAAAAAAAAAAGAAGAAACACACAATCTATGCAGATTTCTGGCTTATGTAAAGTATGTGTGCTGTGTGCTCTGTCACCTGATAAACATCCTTCATCAGGGCAGGGACAGGACCATCAAAACCTCGAAACCCACTTGATCACAAGCAAAGGAGTTTCCAACAGGTGGTTCCCAATGGCAGGGCGGGGGTCGGGGAGGGAGAATCTATATATTCACTGCAGAGACTCTTCCAGCCCCAGTCACAGAGGCAATTGCCTGGGAGAGAGACCTCTAGGTTTATGCAGGGGTTTTAGCATTCAGGCTGTTTCTGGTCAAAGGAAAAACACTACCATGAAGGCTGGTGATGACCTTATACTGCAAATAAGAATGAAAGAGAAAGCTGGGGCTTTCCATATGCCTCACCTTTTAATCCCCAGTTTAATCCATACACAGACTCGATGAAGGGTCACAGCCTTCTGTCCTAAGCAGCCTTCAATAGGCTATGTAACTTTCCCAAGCTCACGTGATAAGAAATGAGGCAGTGAAGTCTGCTCAATGGGTAACACTGCACCACTCACATCCAAGTAACTGTGACTTAGAGTGTTTCTCCGGATACTCAGCCTTCCCCTGAGTGATCCTCTAGACAGTGCTTTCTCTTCCACAGTTCATAACTTTACAGACTTTCAGAAACCTCTGGTTTGTCTGAGTTCAAAGAATCACCATTCAAGGTGATACAAAGGCAGGTACACAAAGGTCCACAGTAGTTGTTTTTACTTTTCCAAAACAATTTACAGAGCTATTTCTGGCTGTCCCTCAGAGCTTTAAAGTCCTATACTATGTGAGCTGCACCTCACTTCTTCAAGTCTAAGTATCCCCCCAGAAATACCAGAAATTTCTTAATAACACACCTAACATTTACCCCAGTTCCTATTTTTCATATCTAAGCAGCACCAAAATTGACCGACTTTCTCACATTCTCTAATCTGGTTCCTTTTTGCCACGTTCTCTTCCCTGCCTTGGTTAGACTTTTCTCCTCTTTGGCCTTGAGTATATGCAGGGACCTTCATATTGGTATGACCCCTCCTCACATCAACGGCTTTTCCATACTACAGCCATCATCTTCCACTCCAGCAGCTACCCCCTCAGACAGCCTCCTCTGGTCTCTCAGGCTGGACTGGGTGTCCTCCCCTGGTTTTCCAAAACCCCCTGCACACATCATCCTATCACTGATGCACGATATTTTGATTTTGATTCTGAGTCTCAGTCTATACCATGGGCTTCCTGGTAGCTAGCAGAAATACAACTTGATATGCCTGTCCTTAACAGGAAGAAAAAAAGTCAAACATATGTATAAGAAGGAAGTACTCCACAGTCATTTAAGTATCTCAATGTTTCTTAGGCTTTAGCTATCTAATAGTTCATTTAACAAATACTTACTGGACTCACACTATATACCAGACACTCTATTAGACACTATAAGGACAGAGATGATTAGGATTACAGTGCCCTGCCATATGGTAAAGGAGTCGGACATGCAAACATAATTGTTAGGTGATACAGTAAGCACAAGGTTCTCTGAAAACACAGATTGAGAAGACAAATGCATGCCTAAAGATTTGGAGAAGACTGCATAGAAGCCTAGAGGCCTGGGCTAAAGACAGTTATACTGGTAGTTTATCAGCAGGAGACACAGGGCAGGACAGCTGTGTATGCCGTGCCAGTAACAAGTCAGTGAAGCCAGTAACAGAGCCCTGGTGAACCAGCTCTGAAGGAGAAACCACTTGAAACATCCCCTCCAGTCCTAGTGGTATGTTCATACATCAGGGCCACCATTAACACTCCTTCTAAAGAAGCTAAACATTCAAAGACAGTCACCTTCTCTCAAACCACAGTTATAGTAGTATTTCCCCCAAACTTGGTAAAAATTATAAAATATTCTTCTTTATGAATACTAGAAAGGCAGTTCTGTGAGGACTGAGTAAGCAAAATCTATGGATATCAAACACTATTCCCTTTACAATTGAAAAGTAAACAGCAGTATCTTTTGCTTTAAAAAAAAATCCAAAAAATGTTAAAACAAATGTAGAATAGCTTGCTGCTGAATATATATACATATATAAAATATATGCACTCATGCTTATTTCTATTAGCTTAAGGGTTTAGAGCTGCTTTATGTCTGGAGCTTTCTTCAACCAACATACTCAAAGTAAGCAGTGTAGACAATATGAAAAACTAACCCCTTCACTAGCCTTACCAGGGGATTAGCAGACCTTCGTCCAAGGCTCTTTGTTGGCAAAATCTATAACTGAATAAACAGACAGACAAGATCTGCAAGGCCTCAGCACTCAGAAAATTATGACAGTGGGAAGAATGAAGAGCTGAGGTCTAAATCCTTTAAACGGGAATAATCTTTGAAGAAATCTGGCAATCTCAGTCCACTGTATTTAAGGGAATGCTTTTTTAGATACTCTGATGGATTCGAGTACTCTGAAGCAGGACCACAAAGATCCTACTAGAATACACTGTCAACCAGAGCCTCGGTCTGAGTTAATAACATTGTACTGACCTGAGAAAACAGCGTATATGAAAAAGATACCAGAGCCAGCTTTTGTTGAACAAAGGATCCATGGCTCTGGCAAGTGTTTATCGTCTAAACCGTACTTCCAATTATATGACGACAAGCACAGTCTATGAGGAGAGACACTTATAATAACTGCCACATGATCTGCCCATCTTATCAAAGGCAAGAAAATGATGGGCTCTGTGCTTGTGCATGAACACTTTTTATCCAAGTCTTTGATTTGTTTGTGTTCAGTCCAAATTCTCATGCATAATCCGGGAATCTAAAGAGCTTCGTAAGTACTAGGCACAGATATGCAATTTAAAGTCGCCCTACTGAGCCAGTTAAATGTTCTTCCATTACAAAGTATTCATTTCTTGAGTTCTTAAATAAGTGGAAAATTTAGAAAACATACGAAAAAGATAGCTTTTCAAACAAAGAAACATCACACTGATCTTCTTCTATTTGCTCCCCAAGAAAAGAAATCATTTCAACCTATTTCCTTTAAACCCAGTTTTCCTAACTTGTGCAAAGCACAGAGTAGGAGTTGGGAGGGGTTGTAAATTATGTTGATTCCCTGGTTTGAAACTCACTCAGCAGGGGTGAGGTGGGGGGGGGGGGGGTGCTATTCAGCTCTCTGAAAGGATATCGAAGGCAGGAAGATCAGGGCAAGAACCAGGCTGGCTGAAAAGGTTCCAAGCCAGCTCACACTGGCCACAGGGAACCTCTCCAAATTTCCCATGCCACGGTTCTCTCCACGGTTCTCTCCCTCATGTTGCCAATGTGGCCATGCAAACTCTACTTGCCTGAGGAGAATTGACTGGAGAAGCAATAGGTTCTTTATTACTCCAGAGCTCTCAAACAGACACATTGAACTCTCCCTCACTCCTTTCTTCCAACCTCCAAAAGCAACTCCTTGCCTGCACCCCCACCCCATCCAAGTTCCCAACCAGTACTTCCCACTGGGAGGGCTGTGCCACGCCTGGGTAGTCACACATCCCTTCCACTTCCTGCCTAAATCAGACTTGACCATACAACTTCTGACCTAGCATATTAATTTCTATCGTTGTTCAGTTGCTAAGTCATGTCCAACTTTTTACAACCCCATGGACTGCAGCCCACCAGGCTCCCCTGTCCTCCACTACTTCCGGAAGTTTACTTAAATTCCTGTCCATTGAGTCGATAATACTATCTAACCGTCTCATCCTCTGCTGCCATCTTCTCTCACCTTCAATTTTTCCCAGCATCAGGGTCTTTTCTGAAGAGTCAGTTTTTTGCATGAGGTAGCCGAAGTATCAGAGAGAGCTTCAGCTTCAGCATCAGTCCTTCCAGTGAATATTCAGGACTGATTTCCTTTAGGATTGACTTGACTGGTTTGATCTCCTTGCTGTCCAAGAGACTCTCAAGAGTTTTATCCAGCACCACAATTTGAAAGCATCAGTTCTTTGGCGCTCAGCCTTCTTTATGATCCAACTCTCACATTCACACATGACTACTGGAAAAACCATAGCTTTGACTAGATGGACCTTTGTCAGCAAAGTGATGTCTCTGCTTTTTAATATGTTGTCTAGGTTTGCCATTGCTTTTCTGCCAAGGAGCAAGCATCTTTTAATTTCATGGCTACAGTCACCATCCACAATGATTTTATAGCCCAAGAAAAGAAAATCTGTCACTGTTTCCACTTTTTTCCCATCTATTTGCCATGAAGTGATGGGACCATATGCCATGATCTTAGTTTATTAAATGTTGAGTTTTAAACCAGTTTTTTCACACTCCTCTTTCATCCTCATCAAGAGGCTCTTTAATTCCTTTTAGCTTTCTGTCATTAGAGTGGTATCATCTGCATATCTGAGACTGTTAATATTTCTCCCAGCAATTTTGATTCCAGCTTGTGATTCATCCAGTCCACCATTTAACATGATGTACTCTGCACAGAAGTAAAATAAGCAGGGTGACAGACTACAGCCTTGATATACTTCTTTCTCAATTTTGAACCAGTCTATTGTTCCATATCCAGTTCTAACTGTTACTTCTTGACCTGCAGACAGGTTTCTCAAGAGACAAGTAAGGTGATCTGGTATTCCCTTCTCTTTAAGAATTTTCCACAGTTTGTTGTGATCCACACAGTCAAAGTCTTTAGCATAGTCAATGAAGCAGAAGTAGATGTTTTTCTGGATTCCCTTGCTTTCTCTATGATCTAAAGGACATTGACAATTTGATCTCTGGTTCCTCTACCTTTTCTAAAACCAGCTTGTAGTAGTAGTTCTCAGGTAGTTCTCAGTTCATGTACTGCTGAAGCCTAGGTTGAAGGATTTTGACCATTACCTAGCAAGCATGTGAAATGAGCACAACTGTATGGTAGTTTGAACATTCTTTGGCACTGAACATTCTTTGGCATTGCCCTTCTTCAGGACTGCAATGAAAACTGACCTTTTCCAGTGGCCACTGCTGAGTTTTCCAAATTTACTAGCATATTAAATGCAACACTTTCACAGCATCATGTTTTAGGATTAGAAATAGCTTAGCTGGAATTCTATCACTTCCACTAGCTTTGTTCGTAGTGATGCTTCCTAAGGTCCACTTGACTTCACACTCCAGGATGCCTGGCTCTAGTTGAGTGAATACACCATCGTGGTTATCCGGGTCATTAAGACTTTGTTTTTGTATAGCTCTTCTGTGTATTCTTACCATCTCTTCTTAATCTCTTCTGCTTCTCTTAATTCCTTTCCATTTCTGTCTTTTATTGTGTCCATCTTTGCATGAAATGTTCCCTTGGTATCTCCAATTTTCTTGAAGAGATCCCTAGTCTTCCCCATCCTACTATTTTCCTCAATTTCTTTCTTTGCATTGTTCACTTAAGACTTTCTTATTTTTCCTTGCTATTCTTTGGAACTCTGCATTCCGATGGGTATATCTTTCCTTTTCTCCTTTGCCTTTTGCTTCTCTTCTTTTCTCAGCTATTTGTAAGGCCTTCTCAGACAACCATTTTGCCTTTTTTCACTTCTTTTCCTTGGGGATGGTCTTGATTACTGCCTCCTGTACAATGTCATGAACCTCTGTTCATAGTTCTTCAGGCACTCTGTCTATCAGATATAATCCCTTGAATCTATTAGTCACTTTCACTGTATAATTGTAAAGGATTTGATTTATGTCATACCTGAATGGTGTAGTGGTTTTCCCTATTTTCTTCAATTTAAGTCTGAATTTTGCAATAAGAAGCTGATGATCTGAGCCAGTTAGCCCCAGGTCTTGTTTTTGCCGACTGTACAGAGTTTCTCCATCTTTGGCTTCAAAGAATATAATCAATCTGATTTCAGTATTGACCATCTGGTCCATGTGCAGAGTCATCTCTTGTATTGCTTCATTTTGCACTACAAAGCCAAATTTGCCTGTTACTCCAGGTATCTCTTGCCTTCCTACTTCTGCATTCCAATCCCCTATGATGAAAAGAACATCTTTTTTTTTTGGTGTTAATTCTAGAAAGTCTTGTAGGTCTTCATAGCACCATTCAACTTTCACTTTTTTGGCTTTAGTGGTTGAGGCATAGCCTTGGATTACTGTGATGTTGAATTGTTTGCCTTGGAAACAAACAGAAATCATTCTGTTATTTTTGAGATCACACCCAAGTACTGCATTTCAGACTCATTGATTGACTAGGAGGGTTACTCCATTCCTTCTAAAGGATTCTTGCCCACAGTAGTATATATAATGGTCATCTGAGTTAAATGCATCCATTCCTGTCCATTTCAGTTCACTGATTCCTAAAATGTGGATGCTCACTCTCACCATCTCCTACTTGACCACATCCAATTTACCTCGATTCATGGACCTAACATTTCAGGTTCCTATGCAATATTGTTCTTTGCAGCATCAGACTTCACTACCAGACATATCCACTACTGGGTGTCACTTTCTCTTTGGCCCAGCCTCTTCATTTTTTCTGGAGCTTTCTCTCCTCTTCCCCAGTAGCATATTGGACATGTCTGGACTGGGGGACTCATCTTCCAGTGTCATGTATTTTTGCCTTTTCATACTGTCCCTGGGGTTCTCGAGGGAACAATACTGGAGTGGTTTGCCATTTCTTTCTCTTTTTGTTACAATCTTATTTTTCCTTCCTGTGTCTACTTATTTCTAGATTAGATTCATTTTAATATTTTATTTGTATAAAACATATGAATGTCAAATACACACCCTCAAAAATAATAAGCAACTGGGGGGAAAATATGTTTACACCTGCACCTAAAGAGACAATATTGCAAAGGTGTAAATCAAGAACAAGAAAGAAGATGGCATTAATTCTCAAACTACTGATGTTCACATTCATTTGCTTGTTGCATGCCGATAAGCATATCTCAAATAATTGGCCACTGCCAACTAAGAAAGCCCTAAGCTAAAAGCACTATGTAAATGCTTTGAGTTTTTTCCAGGTATCCTGAACATTCAAGAACTTACTGACTTAGAGGGATTTCCCTATAGCTCAGATGGTAAAGAATCTACCTGCAATGCAGGAGACCTGGGTTCGATACCTGGGTCAGGAAGATCCCTGGGAGAAGGAAATGGCAACCCACTCCAGTATTCTTGCCTGGAGAATTCCATAGACAGAGGAGCCTGATGGGCTACAGTCCACGAGGTCATAAAGAGTTGCACACGACTAAGCAATTAACACACACTGCCTTAACAAGGTTCATGAAGATCCAGAAGCAGCAACCATAGACTTTAGAAGAAAATACTGTCTCTCTTGTGTACGTAGAGCCCACTGTTTAAACATTTAATTGTTTAAAGCTAATGAATAAGAAGCTATTATTTCCTTTTAAAATATCTCTTTTGAAGAGAGATAGGGTATCTCTGATCCTTTCAACAATCCTATGCTCACTGACAGGATCAGAGGAAGATATGACTATGAAAATGTTTTCAAGTTACTAATTTTTGCAAACAAATTGTTTTGCACACACAAAAAAAGGAATAGATCATGTATAACTAAATCACTTCGCTGCACACCTGAAACATTATTAACTATACACCAATATTTTAAAAAGGCAAAAAGGAACAGCCAAGAGGCATCACAAATTCACAATGGGCTTTATTACACACACAGACATTTTTTTAAACATTTTTTTACTTTATATATATTAGTATTAACACTATAGTAATATATAAAGTGAAAAAAGTGAATACCAAAAAAAAAAAAAATAGTACTAGCTTCATTTAATAAATAATTCACCTTCCTCATTGCCCAGCAATCTGTTATAAAGCAAATTTCATATTGATTGGCTTTGTTTTTGGGCTCTGTCTTTTATTCGATTGATTTGTGTATCCATTCATGAGCTGAAGAGTCTTAATTACTAAGGCTTTTAATGAAATCCTTGCAAAGTAGGTTCAATTCAGCCAACATCCTCTCTCCTCCTGCTGCAGGTGTATCTTGATTTATATCAATCCCTTCTGTCTGCCATAGAGTTCTGAATTATATTTTGTCATGAAATTTATATTGGAGTTTTATTAGAAATTTGCTGAGTATAGACACCTATTTGCGGAGTACTAACATTATCATTCCTAAAAGTCTTATTAGAATAATGATTACTCCTATGAAAAAGCTTAGTGCAATTCATTTCTTCATATTTTTTATGGCTATCAATAAAAATGTATATTTTATCCAATAAAAAAGTAAAATAAAATATCTCTTTTCAAATTGCCCCAGTGTTTTGTATGCCATTTACAGAATAATTATATGATGATAATAAAATACTAGAAAAACTTTCATGTTGAGTGACCTATTTTATGTATAGTGTTTTCAATTTTACATTAAAAACCAAAGTTATGTTCATCGCTTAGTATATGACACTGTATTTCTTTAGACAGGTTCCCCTGTCCTATTAAAATAGTTTTTAAATTATAAAAGATTTATTATACCCAACTTTTTATAAACATTATTATATAAAGACAGGTACGTGTGTGTGTGCATACACATTTGAACCCTCTGATGAAAACATAAACCATACACATAAGTCTTATAAACACATTAAAATATTGAAAAAAGTTCCAAAAATAACTAAAATGCCATTTTGCCAAACTATTTCCAAGCTGTCTCTCAGCAAAGAAATGTGGAATTCCTGCCAATCTCTTCCAGTTAGTCTGTCTTTAAACAATACTAGGGACCGACAACAACTTTCAACTAACAGATTTAGCCGGTCTAGTTTCCTGGGTCTGGTGTGTTAAGAATTAAAAGTGGTAACTGCACAGCTCACTGAGCTGTGATGCTCTGGAGATGGATGCTGCCCGCAGACCTTCACTGGCCAACAGTCTAAACAAACGGGGTGGCAACAAGTCTTCGCGTACGAAAATGTCTGATAAACTACGTTTCAAGCTCTTTATTGATGCAAAAGAGAATCCATATTCACCATTCATTGTTTGGTAAAGTGTCTCGAAAAAGTGTTGACAGAGGCTCAAACTGTGAATCTAGGTCCAAAACAAGTATTTAAGATTTCAGCACACAGTAGTTCTTATTATTAATATCCTTGAGTCGAATAGGCAAGTGATTTCCTCGGGATAATTTGAGGAAAGTTCAATTTGATCTTTATTTGGACACAAACAATCATTCAGTCCCATGGTTGGCTGTGAAATAAACAGCTTTCTCTGAGTTATTGGTAAAGGGCTAGCAAAATTCAACCACCTCATCTTTCCATCTGCCTCTGTGTTGACAATGAACTGATCTATGGGCAACGTATGACTCCAGCAAAGCTGCCTGTTCAAAAAACAGAATGATGTCTGCAAGAAACAATGAAGCAATTACTGAAACTGAGCACTAAAAACTGTCACCAGTATCCACAATAATAAAGTTTAAACTCAAAAAGATGTATTAAAAAAAAAACACACCTAAAAATGATTCTGGTTTGGTCTCAGTGTGGCTATGAAAGACTATTGTCTATTATACACTGATTCACTGACAACTGGAGGGGAAAAAATATAAATTCCAACAATTATGATGTTAATAATAATTTCATCTGCAGCAACATTCAAGAAGTTGATTAGATGATCCTAATGGGTGATTTAAAGTGAAAGGAAAAACACCCTTAGCATAATTTAATAAGTTCTTCAGACTGAAGCAGATTCAAGAGTTTCATGAAAGACCTTCTCATGGCCTTTTAATAGCTCTTTCCAGTTCCAATTAACTTGTTAAATGCCAATTCTCATTACCTCATCAGAAATCTAAAGCCAGCCCTTTCTGATTAAATCATTAAATGACAATTAACAGTACAATGCCTAGTAAGTATTTATGGACAGTCCAACAAATATAAGCAGCTCATAATTTTTCATGCCAATAGAACAGAAAAGCTGGAGTTTTTTTCCAGTTAATTAAAAAAAAATCAGAAATGTCTTCATCTTTGGGATACATGAGGTTACATTTACCTAACACATCACCCAGCCTAATTGTTTAGATTAGCATAACCTTTTTGTAGACCCTCAACAGACAGTGCAGAAATGTTGATTAACAGAGAATACATTTGCATGAAAAAGCCAGGTTGGTACTGAAGAAATCAGAAGGCACATGTCAAGTGGGAGCTGTGGCACCTGCTAATGTGATGAGTAAAGTCACCCCCGTCATGAGTCACTCAGATGTCTGCAGACTGCTCCGATGGGCAAGCACTACACCGACAAGCTCTGCCAATGTCAATCCCACTCTAACACTCACTGTCTGTACAAATCTGCCTGCAACCTTCATCTCCCCACCTCCCAGTCTGCTTGCTGCCTCTGAGGACTGGACAAGCCTGGCTCAAGCGACCAACGAGCACACCCGGCGGTCTGCTTCAAAATTCAGGGTGTGCTACCTTCTCAAGACAGAGGACACCCGCCCACTGAACTGTTCACAGGTCAGCTCAGCCACATCCCCTTTCCTTGGACTTGAATTTCTTTGCATTTGTGAGTAACCTCAAATCCGAGAGAGTGACTCAATCTGCAGAGAAGGATCCACAGCTACCCAAAACTTCTTTGCTTACAATGTTATACAGACTCCTGTGAATCGAATTTCTATGTACCTTTTCCCCCATGAAGTCTTACAGATATTATCATTTAGAAAACAAATTAAAACAAGATCAATAAAAACTACTGCTTAACTTACAGTTATAGATCACTATATTGAAGCAAAGGAATTATTAATTTTCAGTCTCTTCCAGAAATCAGATAAATTGCTAAAACTTACTTCAATGAATATGTTAGTAATAACACTTTGGTTTTTTAGTTGAAACAGAGCTGACTTACATTGCTGTATAAATTTCTGCTGTACAACATAGTGCTTCAGTTATACACACACACACATATATATATCCTTCTATATATTATTTTCATTATGGTTTATCCAGAATATTTAGTGTAGTTCCTTATGTTAGTAGATTCTTGTTGCTATCCACCCTATATCTATTCTATTATTTTTTATGGACTAAGAAGCTTGTAATATATGAAGTTCTGTCAACTACTTCTTGAGATGCTAGGGTTGGTTCTGCTTAGAATTATACCTCTAATCAGAGGCAGCCAAATTTAAGATTTGACTGTTAGACAAGAAAGAATTGCAATGCTAGTACATCCCTATGTTTTCCAATTGAGAGCTAACATCAGCAAACAGGAACAAATACTGCAGTATCACATTCATATCAATAGTTTAGTGAAGATAGGGTATTATCTTTTAAAAAATGTTATCAAACTCTGCCTATTTACCCCTACCTCTTACAACACAGTATCTGGCACAAAATTGGCTCCTTAAATTTCTGCCAATCTCCACGCACACATTCTACAAACTTGCAGGAAATTTCCCTGATTAACTGCTACTTTGAGGCGTTTTTGTTGCTGTTCAGCCGCTAAGTCGTGTCCAACTCTTTCCACCTCATGGACTGCATGCAGCACACCAGGCTTCCTTGTCCTTCACTGTCTCCCAGAACTGACAGTATTTTTAACTTATTCTAAATCATCACAGTACTTAAATGCTTAGTTTATAACTTTATCTTTTCATATTTTAAAAATATGGCTTATATAAATTTTATAATGATATTTTATGTATATGTGTGTGCTAACTCACTTCAGTTGTGTCTAACTCTTTGGGACCCCACGGACTGTAGCCCACCAGGCTCCTCTGTCCTTGGGATTCTCCAGGCAAGAATACTGGAGTGGGTTGCCATTTCCTCTTCCGGGGATCTTCCCAACCCAGGGGCGCAACCTGCATCTCTTATGTCTCCTGCACTAGCAGGAAGGTTTACCACTAGCACCATCTTATGTTAATATATTGTACCTGTTCTCAAATTATCTCATGTTAACATTTTTCAAAATTTCTCTAACTATACAATCCAAGGAAAGAAAAGATTTCCCCCTCTTTTGTCCTTCAGTATCTTTTCACTTGTCTTTGTTTAGATAAGCAAAAAATAAATATCAGCAGTTGCATTTGAATTGGCTTCTTTTGTCCTCTGAGGTCAATTCCCTGTAAATTTGAACCAAAGGGTGAAAAAGTGTAACTTTGATTTTCTTTTAGCCCTATGAATGCAAACTCCTCCATTATCAGTTGTAACTATCTATTTTTACACGTCAGGACTTCCCCCAAATCCACGCCAGCTTCAATTTCTCCATAGTCCTCTCTCTGCACATGAACATTTAGCTACCTGCCAGACATCTCCAGGTGTCTCGTATAGTCTAAGGCTGAACTCATCAAATTTCTCCCCAGTATGGTTGCCCCAGGCTGTTAGTGGTGGTCCCACCACTTACGTAGTTCAAATTTGAACCTGTGCCTTCTTACGTGCCTTCCCTTTCTCTCATTTTCTGACCTGAATCAACCTCTATGTCTCCTTCTATTTCTTATATTACTCCTCATTCTATCCCTGATATTGCCTATCTGGTTCAGATCCTGCTCATTTCTTACTTGCAGTGAGAGACACTTGCAGTGTCTCCCAGCTAGTCTCCCTGATTCTGCCCTTGCAGGGTAGAACTTATAACCTGCTCTCCACAGCGGCCAGCATGACCTATCTAAACCTAAATTTGTTCAATAACTCCTCCAATGAAACCTTTCAAAGGTTCTTCATCTGACCATAAATTCTCCCATGCCATACTGGGCCTTCAAGAATCTGGGCCCCACCTACCTGTCCCTTTAACCTCTCCACTCCCCTCTCTTGAAAAGTCCCTCTTACTTTCTTTCACCTAACATGTACTCATCTCTTAAGACTATTCTCGAAACTTATCTCTTCCAATGCTTTCATGGCCCTCAGTCTTATTAGCAAGATCAGCCATCCCTCCTATAACCCACGTGTGCTTAGTCACTTAGTCGGTCTGACTCTGTGTGGCCCTATGAACTGTAGCCTGCCAGGGTCCTCTATCCATGGAATTTCCCAGGCAATAACACTGGAATGGGTTGCCATTTCCCTCTGCAGAGGGTATCCCCAACCCAGGGATACACCTGAGTCTCTGGCATCTTCTACACTGGCAGGCAGATTCTTTAACACTAGTGCCACCTGGGAAGCCATCCTTCCTATTACTAACCTACCTACCCAGACCCATATTGCTGTCCCTATATTTATCTCCTTTAGGGCAGGGCTTACAACTTAACATTTATATCTCCAGCTCATAATCCAATGCTTCTCATGAGGTAGCCTTCAATTAATATTGATGAATGAATGAACATGTGGAGTTCAAAAGTGAGAGCTAAAGATCTTTATCAGAAAATGAAAGTCAACCATCCTAGCTGCTATTTAAGAAAGAAGGTCCTACTACTACATTCCCTAGGGCAAATCTGTATTTTTTCCTTTGTCCTCTATTTCAATTTTTACATTGCTTCTTCCATTCCTGAAATAACTTCAATTATTTTGAGACTATTGGGATCATTGAAATTGATATTTCTATGCTCTCTCCTCTTTGCTGCAAAAATCATCGGTATTTTCCTCCATGGAAAAATGTGTCCCTCTGTGATTCCATTTATCTATGTGAAGGAGGTCTGGACCCTCACCTAGTCTCTCTCCCTGTATCCCACACCTTCACTTTCAGCTCAGAAATGGTCCTTAGGCTGATTCCCTCCTCTAAATTCCCAGAGCCAGGTCTTTATCACCTCCCACTCAGACTATTTTAACAAACTCCCTACAAGAGTCTCCCCTCCTCTAGCCACGCCTCTGAATAACTCTTTATACTATCTGGGCCCTACCGGAAATCTGATCATGCCTTAAAATCATCTCATGTGATCAAGAAAAAAATGTAAACTTCTTAGCCTGAAAGTCCAGGCCCCAATACCACCTTGCTCCACTCTACCTTTCTAACCTCACCTGTCTTGGTACATTCTAGACTCACATCCATCTGCCAATCACTGAGCACTTCTCATCAAGCTATGATCTGTCACAGCTCTCTAGCTTTGCTCACGCAGTTCCTTTGACTTTATCCCTTTGTCACTGAAAAATCTCTACTCATCCTTTGGGAAGATCCAGTTCAAATAAGCTTCTCCTCCATAAAACTTTCCAACCTGCCCGAGTTACAAATCATGACTATTTCAGGCTTTCCACAGCATTTAGTTTAGACAACTGTATGAAACACAAAATACTGGATCTATCTCTTACTATAAAAGGGAAACTCCATGACAAAAAAAAAAAAAAAGTGTGAATTACATATCTTTGAATATTCACTACCTAAGATAAAGCCTAGGGCAAAACAAGTGCTCAAGAAAAAAAAAAAAAAAAGTTGAACCAAGCCATCTTCATTACATAGCAAATTCTCAAAGGCAGGAACAATGTCTATTCATCGTTGCATTTTTAGGGGCACCTGTCAGAGCTCCAAGATTAAGACAAACTTGTGGAATAAAAGAATGGCCCACTTTGGGGTCAAACACACAGAATAGATAAATCAGCTAATGTGAAATATTCGGAAAATGGAAATATTTCCAAAATGATTTAAACACTTTTATTATGAAATATTTCTGGCATACAAACCCCAGCGTGTGCCACTGGCCAGGAATACAGTTATGGGTCTACCGTGAGATAGAACCAAAATAAAGAATAATCACCTAGAAATGTTTATAGCAACTTGACAAGGATGACACATATACCATCCGTGGGTTTGTCTTAAGGTACCGGCTGGATCTCATTGAATTTACATGGTAAGTGGCATGGATGACAAGACTTACAGGCTAGTCATGGCCCAACAGGTGTGCATACCATTCGTGATAGATTGAAAGTGAAAAGAAAAACATGGTCTTTCAGTCAGAGATAGTTTGGGAAACACCACCAAAGACAATAATATAACAATGTCCCAAGTACCACAACCAATGTCTTCACACTCACCTTCCATATTTGCTTGAAACCTTTTTCTCCCATGACATAAAATAATACTGACACAGCTGAAGCCACCTCTATGTATTTCCCCAATCCTCATGTCCTCCTTTCCTCTTCAGAGAGAGCTTCCAAAATGACTTTTTAAATAGGCTACTAAATCCCGTTTGGTGCTTCCTTGGTGGTTCGGATGGTAAAGAATCTACCTGCAATGCAGGAGACCCATGTTCAATCCCTGGGTCGGGAAGATCCCCTGGAGAAGGGACTGAAAACCCACTCCAGTATATTCTTGCCTGGAGAATTCCAAGAAAAGAGGAGCTTGATGGGCTACAGTCCATGGGGTCACAAGAATTGGATACGAATACAGACATTAAATCCAATTTAGTCACATGAAATCTTCCTGCTGAGTTTTATGGCAACATGTCACTGAAGAATACTAATATTTAACAGTGGTCAATGTTATTTTGAGGACCTCCGCCTACTTAATATCACTGGATGTGGACACCTGTGTTGCGTATCCTTACCTGTGATCCTCCGGCCACTGACAGACATGAACTCCAAGCAAAGGAACATCCGCCACCTAAACCTTTAATGAGAGAAAGACTACCTTAAAATGCCCACAACCTGAAAAGAAAGATTAAAGAGCAAAGGGTGAGAGTGTAGAAAGAAAGATTCCCACTGATTTCCACTATTAAAACAGGCTTCCTGAGAACACTGGGCTAATAAGACTTAACTATCAAAGATGCATCTTTTGCTGTTAGAGGTTAGCTTGGAGAAGACACAAGAGAGAGAAAAGATGCATGAAATGATAGGTGGGAAATACGTGTCTTCCACGGAGAATCAAATGGGCACTGTGGGAGCCAACACGCTTCCTGAAATTCAAACCTCTGGTTTTTGCATGACTGCCAACTCATTTCCAAAGCATCCACAGCTCATCCAACTTGTTTGGCTACCTTCTTATCGAAACTTCACAAAACTTTAATTTCAGCCTCATGAGCCCTGCAGCTGTAGATTAATTGAATAAAATTTACAGACATTATGCAGTGAGATAAAGCATTTTCAAAGTCTTTTCCCTATTCAGTTGACTTAGCTGCCGAGCATGCCAGTTTTGCTTGACAAGAGTTCAGAGCCCCTGGAAACCTTCCTAATCCTACTCTCTAGGCCTTGTGCCTATTCATGGAACCATGTTAACCCATATCCGGAAAATTAATAAACCTCAGATGGGTTTAAGCACTCAGAAATATTCCCAATACTTCTTGCCATTCATTATATTTAGGCACCCTCTGCAATGGGAGAATCCTTCTCAAAGGGCCACAACAGCAGCAGATAAAATCCTTAAGGTTATTAGCATGCAACAAAATATCTCATTGAAGATTTCTGGGGTCTAAAGCCAAAGCCAGGAATTAAATTTATGGCAGGTGAAATCGCTTATGCTTTGGTTTAATACAGATATTCTCCAAACTGTTTTTCTGAACTCATCCATTTCACAATGAGAGTACAAAAATTATCACAATTTTTAAACAACCAAGGAAGTAAAACTACTCCTTCCAAGCAGCTCACCAGCAGTTACATCACCCTACATCATACTAACAGAAAGAAGACAAAAGACTATTAATTTCTTAAAATGTGTAGTCCTAGTACACCAGGTGCCATAATTTATATACAATTTCCATGGTTACCAAGAAAGAGTTGAAATGTCCCCCTCTTGTTGATTTTCACAGCACAACTGTGACCGCCTCTTCCAAAGGAGGTCAAGTCTTTCAGCTTCCATGTCCAACAATTTTGTCTGCATGTGAAAGCCTCCAAGCCCATCAGAGCTGTGGGGACAGAGGCTTATCTCACAAGCTTCTGAGATAAGCTTCCCCCCTCATGGCCAAGACTTGGGTTTGAAACAACCTCTGATAACTGACTGTTAAGGGAGCTTTGCAGATTTTGTGAGCTTTCTGAAACATTGTTCCTAACAGTAAGGTGAGGATAACAACAGTGCTCAAGTAGGGTTGCTGTGAATGTGAAATAAGAAAAAGTAATGCAAGACCGAGGCACAGAACAGGTTCTAGATGAGAAAACTTTAGAAATGTAAATATATCTATTTTTCCCTTCTTTAGAAAAGAAACTAAAAACAGAAACAACTTATTGCACTGCTGAATTGTACTTTTAAAATATGGCCCTTGCCAAGGGGGAGGCTGGGATGGGGAAGAGATGGATTGTGAGTTTGGGATTAGCAGATACAAACTGGGGATGGATAAACATTCAGAAAACTAAGATCATGGCATCCGGTCCCACCACTTCATGGCAAATAGATGGGGAAACAGTGGGAACAGTGGCTGACTTTATTTTTTGGTGCTCCAAAATCACTGCAGATGGTGACTGCAACAATGAAATTAAAAGACACTTACTCCTTGGAAGGAAAGTTATGACCAACCTAGATAGCATATTAAAAAGCAGAATCATTACTTTGTCAAAAAAGGTCCGTCTAGTCAAAGCTATGCTTTTTCCAGTGGTCATGTATGGGTGTGAGAGTTGGACTATAAAGAAAGCTGAGTGCCAAAAAATTGATGCTTTTGAACTGTGGTGTTGGAGAAGACTCTTGAGAGTCTCTTGGACTGCAAGGAGATCCAACCAGTCCATCCTAAAGGAGATCAGTCCTGGATGTTCATTGGAAGGACTGATGCTGAAGCTGAAACTCCAATACTTTGGCCACCTCATGCGAAGAGTTGACTCATTGGAAAGGACCCTGATGCTGGGAGGGATTGGGGGCAGGAGGAGGAGGGGACGACAGAGGATGAGATGGCTGGATGGCATCACTGACTCGATGGACATGAGTTTGAGTAAACACCGGGACTTGGTGATGGACAGGGAGGCCTGGCGTGCTGCAGTTCATGGGGCTGCAAAGAGTCGGACACGACTGAGCGACTGAACTGAACTGAACTGTATAGCACAGGGAACTATATTCAGTATCCTTGTCCTTTCATAAACCATAATGGAAAAGAATATGAAAAAGAATGGTTATGTATGTATAACCAAATTACTTTGCTGTACAGTAGAAATTAATACAGGATTATAAATCAACTATGATTAAATAAAATTTTACTAAATATAAGAACCAAGCAAGTTCACAATTTCTTCTTTATAACTTAATCACAGAAAAGATCAAAACATCAGGTGTTTGATGGCCATAGAAGTGATACCCCCTGCCTCTGTGCTGCTGAGCAAGAAATGAATAGAGTAATTCCTTGTGATAAATGCTCACAACTTCCCTCAAGAATTCTGGGCAGTGGGAAAATTAGCTAACTCAAACAAAGTTCATTAAATAAATAAAATTCCAACACTTGTCTCTTTGGACAATAAACAGATGGAAACAATACAAAAGACTGCTAATGCTTTGGCAAACTAATCATTCTTCCAAATGCCATTTACAAAAGCCCACCAGACCTCCAGCTGTGACCATGCCATGGGAACCCCCTACACCAATTATAAGTGTATTTAACTGAAGACCATAAACACGAGAGTATTTTTCAAAAAAGAGAACTCCCAAATAAACAAATCTAGAAAAGAATTACTGTTTATATCACAGAGCCATAGTTTCAAGTAGCCAGTGTTAATATGAAAAAATACATATGTATATATTAACATATATATATATTTCAGGGAGAAGGAACCCTACCCTCCCTTTTCCTGAGTTCTTGTGATTGAACTAATAATAAAATTGACACAGTACAGATGACCAGAAGAGAAACAAATTTTATCTCATGTGTACACAGGTCTCATTAGAAATGGGACCTAAGAAGTCACCAAAGCAGGCAGTTTTTACACTTTTTTAGGCAAAGAAACAACAAACACATTTGTGACCAATCAACAGGACAAAGAAAGTTAGGCTTTGAATGCTTACTTAGTGAAGGATCTAAACAGAGTTTGGGCTTGGGGCAGTAAATTAAAGAAGTAACAGATTTGTTTATACAGGCTTCTTGGCCCAAGATTTCCTAAATTTAGCAATAAGGGGTATCCTTCTGCCTTCAGATGCCCAGAGAGTACCTTTCACATGACAGATTTATGTACTGACTTCAGGGAGTCACAGAAGGAGGGTCAGAGTGTCCCTTTTACATAGGTTGCTTTGTAAGGAACTTTAACTCAAAATAATCAATATGCCATTGAAGTACATTTTGGGGTTGCCTGCCCTGGATCCCAGTACATGCACCCACTTCATCATGTAATCTCTCAACAATAAGAACTTCCATCAGTTGTCATCAAGGAAACAGTCAGATCTAAGCCTGGGCAGTTTCTGGAAAATAGAAAGCCCAGAGAAACTTGCTCATACACTGAAAATTATAACTGACTTTTAGAACTAGCCAGTCTTGTTTCTGACACAAATCAAAAATCTTGGGTAAAGGAAGAATTCAATAGATTAATTCCTTACATAGGTGGCTGATGCCTCATCAAAACACTGAAGTGCTTACTAAGCACCCACTATTGTGCTTATGTGCTTAGTCTCTCAGTAGTGGCCGATTCTTTGCGAACCCACAGACTGTAGCCCACCAGGCTCCTCTGTCCACAGGGATTCTCCAGGCAAGAATACTGGAATGGGTTGCCATTTCCTTCTCCGGGGGATCTTCCTGACTCAGGGATTGAAGCCAGGTCTTCTGCATTGCAGGTGGATTCTTTATGGACTGACTACCAGGGAAACCCAGTACTATTAGTACATACCTAAGGCTGTGCCAAGGAGTAGGGGTAACAGCAGCAACAACAAAATAAAACTAGCCCCTGACCTCAAACAGTTTATGCTCCAGAGAAATAACTGACCATGACAATACGAGCAGAGCCAGAGCTACGCCAGGGAGGGTCACAGGGTAGCTATGAATGCAGGAATCCCGGAAAATAACCTTAGTTACAATCTCAACAAAAAGATTATGCCCTCCCATAATTAATGCCATCAACATTAATCCAGTCCTAAAGTTCACCCTCTTCTAAACTCTTTGTTTTACTGAGTTCTGGATCCACCTAAAAAATATCATCCAAACTGGTTCAGACATCATAGCCGCTGCCTGCTTCTTCTTTTTTTTTTTTTTTCCAATTATTTTTATTAGTTGGAGGCTAATGACTTCACAACATTGCAGTGGGTTTTGTCATACATTGACATGAATCAGCCATGGAGTTACATGTATTCCCCATCCCGATCCCCCCTCCCACCTCCCTCTCCACCCGATTCCTCTGGGTCTTCCCAGTGCACCAGGCCCGAGCACTTGTCTCATGCATCCAACCTGGGCTGGTGATCTGTTTCACCATAGATAGTATACTTGTTTCGATGCTGTTCTCTTAAAACATCCCACCCTCGCCTTCTTCCACAGAGTCCCAAAGTCTGTTCTGTACATCTGTGTCTCTTTTTCTGTTTTGCATATAGGGTTATCATTACCATCTTTCTAAATTCCATATATATGTGTTAGTATGCTGTAATGATCTTTATCTTTCTGGCTTACTTCACTCTGTATAAGCGGCTCCAGTTTCATCCATCTCATTAGAACTGATTCAAATGAATTCTTTTTAATGGCTGAGTAATATTCCATGGTGTATATGTACCACAGCTTCCTTATCCATTCATCTGCTGATGGGCATCTAGGTTGCTTCCATGTCCTGGCTATTATAAACAGTGCTGCGATGAACATTGGGGTGCACATGTCTCTTTCAGATCTGGTTTCCTCAGTGTGTATGCCCAGAAGTGGGATTGCTGGGTCAGATTGCTACCTGCTTCTTAATACATACCCTAGACCTTCTGCTACAAATGGTTCCTAATCTGGGTCCTCACTTCCAGCACCCACTTGTTCATTATTTACTAGTTAGCTACTAAAATATTTTCCACAAACAAGAATCTGATTTCACTCCCTTTGTTTTTCTATATATAATTTTTATTTATTTATTTTTGGCTACACTGGGTCTTCACTGATGCACACAGGCTTTCTCAAAGCTTCACTGAGCGGGGGCGACTCTCTAGTTGCAGTGCATGGGCTTTCATTGTGGTGGCTTCTCTTGTTCGGGAGCACAGGCTCTACTGGGTATGGGCTTTCTGGTACTTGTGGCTCCCAGGCTCCAGAGCACAGGCTCAGTAATTGATGCCTCTTAGCCATGGCTAAGTGGCTCTGCCGCATGTGGGATCTTCTGGGATCAGGGATCCAACCCCGGTCTCCTTACATTGGCCGGCGGATTCTTTACCACTGAGCCACCAGGTAAGCCCTACTCCCTTGTTTATTAATAAAACCTCTAAGTTTCTGATGGGCAGAAGATGAAGTTCAAACTAACTGGTATAGCTCAGTCCAACCAGCAAAGCAAATACTTACCCTATCCCGCCCCCAAGCAAGCTAACACTGAAGCAGTCAGACTGAACTCAGCACTGACCCCAGGACTATCAAGACGCCACTGCTCCGTACCACTGTTCCCTCTCCTTAGAAGGCCTCTTCCCCTTGGCCTTGCCCACTGAGCTCTTTTTCTTCTAACACACTGCCTTCAGTGTAGCCTTCTTGGGAAGTCTCCAGGAAGGCTTAACATCTGGCCCTGTGCAGCTATAATACTCTACATATGTCACAGAACTGTATTCAGTGTACTGGTGTGATTTTATCTGTCTTTTTTCTTCCTAGAAAAGGACCATTTCTTAATTGTCTGCCAGAACCTAGCACAATATGTGATACAAAGAGTATATTTGATAAATATCTGATGAATGAACCAGCAGAATTACTAATCCATCCTCAATACAAGTCTAATAAAGGAAATTACTACCTATTAGGCTGGTACTGTACCATGTTACAAAGATAAAATTATCCTGGGCCTGATAAAGAAATACTGTTATAGCCCTGGAAAGAGCCAGAATGGGAGGCTTTTTATAAATGGATTCTTCACCATTCACTGCATCCGCCTCTAAGGCTGGCTCCACTGCATTCACCTTGCAGCTTGCAAGTCATTTGAGGTTTGAAGTTAGCTCAAGTGAAAATAAGACTGGCTTCTGACAAACTTATTTTTAAGCTTAAGGTCAGATTTTATTAAAATAAATAAATAAATAAATGTAATGTATCCTAAGAAGATGATTGAAAAAAATCTCTCTCTGCAGCTGAAATCTTTGTATGGTCAAGAAAACACTGCTTGCTTGCCTCCAGGAAAGTTATTAACCTATACCAAACCAAACCAAACCAAACAAAACAGGTTTCATCAACAGTCTCATATAGTCAGCTCTCAACAAAACAAGAATAGAGGTCTCTGACCGAATTCTTACTCGCAACCAAATCACTGATTACAGATACCCTGGTCTCCAAGTTTGTTTGTCTCACTAAAATAAATTTCTCCTGGGGCTGCAGATGCATGCCAGGGAGCCAATCAGGTGAGAAGAGGCCAGGCCTCAGAGTGAGGCTGTCAATTTGCCATGTGGGAGCACGAAGGAGGAAGCAGAGACCTGGGCAAGGGTGCAGGGAAGCCTTTCTTCCAAGGTCCCAGGATTCCCCATTAAATGCTACAGGAAGGCAGAATTCTTAGGATAAGAGTAGGACTAGGAGACCAAACAAGGCATGGTGATACATTAATACAATCAGAGCTCCAAATGCAGCCTCACTAGGACACATAGCCAAGATATTTCTCATTCAGCAATGCACACCCAATTCGAGGGTAGACAGACTTGCAGAAGTGGCAGACCTCAGCAGCAAACAAACAGAAACTGCAAATTCCAGTGAGGGAAGGTCATGGATCTAGAAGTCAGAAGTCAGGCTCTGTCTTAGCTTAGTCTCTAGATTTGTTGCCTTTGACAAGTCAGTTAAGCTCGGGGGAACTCAGTCTCTCCATCTGTAAAGTAAGAGTCCAATCAGATCATCTCTTAGGTCTTATCTAATTCTAAACTACTACAATTCCACATAAGGATTCTAAGCTATGAAAATGAAGATGCTATGATTTTAGATATTCTTCAAATACTAATTTAGGATAGACCCTTTCATTAGGATGTTTTCTCTTTCACTGCCCATGAGATAAATCACCACATCCTCTCACAAAGAGAAACAACCAAAATACAACAGAAATGACATTAAAAAATTGTTTTACTGAAAACCCTCACCCAGCATAACACTTGGGTACAACATGGTATTTGAGCAAGGTATTCATGTGATAGAAATATGTCTGGAGGTTTCATACTCCCTCTTAATAAATCATTAACAAAGTTCAGCCCCCCAAAGAAGACAACTTATGTTTTTCCTAGTTAAAAGAATCCAGGTGCTAATACTACTGATGCTACCTAAATTATCAGACAGAGAGAAGAGTTAAACCTCATTTCCTTATTGTTGTCAAAATTTGAGCTGTTTTCTTTAAGATTTCCACTGACTGTTGTGAAAAAATTCAAAATTGGTCCACTTTGGAAGAAATGTAAAACTGGCCAAAATGTTCTAATAAATCTATGTTAAATTTTTGGTTCTACAATGACTGTACTACTAGATTACTTTGTTTCTCCCAAATCAGTTCTTTACTAGAGTCTCCTAAACAGGTGAAAATTAATTAGGTTTCTTTAAGAGAAGCCACTGACAATTCACATAGATGGCTACCAAGAAAAAGATCAGAGCTAAATAGCTCCAGTATTTCTTCTTTCATGTGCTACATAAGACAAGGTTGCTGAAAAACGTGGATTATGTGGGCTTTGAATATCTAAGCTTTGAGAAGTAATATCTTGATTGGTATCAAAAGATAAAACAAAGAAAATTAAAAACCAGCTAATGAACTTTTGCAAATATACCTGGAAATGAAATTATTTCATTTAATAACATCTTGGAGAATAGCAATGCTTCTGTAATATATTTTTACAGAAATAATTCTGCTTCTTAAAGCACAAGTTAAAATACCAATGAAGACCAAACATCTCATAGTTGTTTTATAAAAAAGATAGAAGAGATTTAATAAAAAGAGACAATCCTATTTTTTCCACTAGAATTGCTGCCAAAGGGAATACATATTTTAAAGATCAAGGCTTAGAAATGCTCTCCACATGGTAAACAGAATAAAACGTATCACCGATCTGAAAAATTACATAAACAAACAGCAAATTCTATGTAGGTGACTACAAATTAGTAAAGTGATAAAAAGTGTCACCTGGAGATAATCTTAGCAAGAAGAAATGTTTCCAAAAAAAAAATTTTTTTTTTTTTGCTCTTTGATGGTTTGTTGATAAATGATAATATAGGTAATTTTTTTTTTTCACCAGAAATCCGAAGTACACAAAAGCACCAGAACAGTATTGTTCAGCTTGTGTTAAAATGGGAATGACAGAGACTGTCTCTGGTGCCTAGGTCTTTAAATATGAAAGCCACAGCTTATCACATTGTATTAGAGTTTTCCATCTGCATATTTTTTCTCTCATAGACAGAGTTCCCCATGGGCTAGGACATCTGCTTCTCACTCATCCTGTATCTTCCGCACCTGTATCACACAGAGAGACTTTAAACTATGGCAACTTACAATCTCATCCTTGAACCTTTGAAAAAGAGGCTGTGAGAGTAATAAACGCATTTGCCTAGAAATGACCACTTCATTCTGCTCCTTTTGAGACTGTCCACTCCATGTTGACTCACAGTCAACAGGCAGAGATGTGGCTCTTGGCACTCCCTGTAAATCTGCTTAGGAATCCACAAAAGGAAGAGAAGTCCAGCAGGCAGCACAGGAATGGGACTTCTTAGAGATGCTGCATAGATTTCCATGGTGGGACCTATAACTTAAACCTTAAACCACTACTTACAGAACTCCAATATCAAGAAGAGAGAAAATCACTACGTTCAGATGGTCTCTGACAGGGGATAGCATTGAGAATTTAGATACAGACACTTCAGCTACCAGCCCAATGGGAGTAATAAGAATCGGATCTACACTTCCACATGAAACAACCTGGATAAGGCATATGAAAAATAAGAAAAAAAAAAAAAAAAAGGTTTTCATCACACTGAACATCATGAGACAAAGACCAGGGATCACTGACAGATGGGAAATGAACAAAAAGGTGACCCCAGTTCACTGCAGAGAGTTATGGCATGGGAGAGGGAAGCCTGGTGGGTTTCCTGAGTTAAGATGATGAAGCTGAGTACACGGAGACCTATAGGGCTAGACCTCACAGCTCAGAATTCCAGAGAGGAAAGAACTGCACAGTGGAAGCTCTACAAATCTGGGAGTGCTCACCCTTAAGTACTCAACAGACCACTGACCAGCACGGGCACATGAGGACATTACCCTAGCGTGGGGACAGACCACCTGAAAGAATTAGAGGTAACAGAGCCAAAAACTTGCTCCCATCAGCCAAAGAAGAAAACCTCAAGATTCTTAGGGCATTGGACAGAGGACTCAGACAGTCTTGCCTTGGTCATTTCACCAAGACTAACCATTGCTTCTGCTGTGCTGCGCCCAGTTGCCCAGTTGCATCTGACTCTTTGTGAACCTGTGGACTCTATCCTGCCAGGCTCCTCTGTCCAGAGGATTTCCCAGGCAAGAAAAATGCAGTGGGTTGCCATTTCCTACTCCATTACTTCTGTACAATTAGCACTTACCATATGACACCTTCCACATAGGGAGAGTATGAGAAGGACTGGGATCAAGAGGTAATGGACCAGATGAGCCACTAAGTGCTTTTAGTAAGAATGAACTTTAACCCTATGTGTAAAGCCCTTGTGTGGTAAGCACACGCGTGCGCGCGCGCGCACACACACACACACACACACACACGCAGTTTCTGCTAGACACTAGGCCATGGTACACATCCTAACCTTTAGAGCAAAACTAACATTTCTCACTTCGTAAATCACACTGAGGCCATTTTCTTCATAGTTTATCCTCTAAAATAGGGCTATAACAAAGAAATCAATAGGCTAAATTTACCACAATATAAAAACAAACACACGTAATAGATTGCAGAACAGAACTTCACCTTTATCTTCATTGGTTCTCCTGCAGAGGGAGATCCAATAAAACTTTATGATTCTTCTTTTCACTTGTAAACCAGTGAAAGAAGTACTAGCTACTTGTTAAGCATTAGACATTCTTCTTCAGTGCAGGATACATCAAAATACCAGATTGGCTTTTAGACAGAAGCCCTTAGCTCTGCTGTTTTACTATGTCTTTAATCATAGGGGGAAAATATCAAATATTAATGAGAAACAGAATAGCTTTCATACACAGTAAATAAAACTAGTTAGCCAGGCCATCTGCAAGACTTAGGTCATTCTTTACAGAAAAACAGTATTGCTTCAATTAATTTAGTAACACATTTTCAAAGATCAAGGGCATGAAAACAGTCAGTCAGCTTAGACCTCACTCCTTGTAACAAATAGAGAAAAAAAAATTTATGCAGGTAAATTAAAAAAAAAAAATTAGATCTCTGACTCCAAAACCAAAATTTAGTCAAGTGCCATTAAATTCCCTTTTGTTTTAGCAAGAAATGAAATGGTTTTCCTTAGAAACTCTAACTCCAATGGATAAACATATTAGAATAAACCACAAAAACTCATTGGAGCATCTGCTTTTCTGTAAACACACAAGATATCTTGCAGAAAACAAGCCTCACTGAAATGAGAACTGCATGAAATAACACACTCTACATTTGCTGATCAGATTTCAGAACAAACTCCACAAATGTTGTATCTACCTTGCAACATCTATATAAGCTAAAACCGACAAGAAATCTAAATCATGCTTTTAATTTTTTTCTAATAATTTTAGGCTTAAATAAATAAAAGGGATTAATTTCAACTTTCATTTCCTTTCAGTATATTTATATGGCACAACCACTTCTATCAGGAGGAAGCAAACTAGGCTGTTGACTTTCCAACTGATTTCTCTACTGCCCCCTTCTGCTTAAACAGGACACAGGAAGCAGGTTCCCCAGATGACAAAAATAACTTGAGGCCAGGTTAATGCAATGCAAAATGTTGATGTATGGCAAAAACCACCACAGTATTGTAAAGTAATTAGCCTCCAATTAATATAAGGAAATCAATTTTTTTTTAAATAAAAGGCTTCCTGAATTCAGGAAAAAAAAAAAATCCAGCCTAGCAATAAGACTTGATTATCTCATTGTTTAAAAAAGAGCTTTTCATTTTCCAACAGAAGTCATTTCCTGTGCATCCTGAATTCTGATTCATGTGTCAGGTTATGCAAACCCAGTAATGGCACTTATACTCCTAAGCAGGAAACAACTTAGGTATCCATGCAGCCAGCAATTTCACATTTACAGTACAAAAAAAAAACAAAAAAACACACCTACTCTAAAAACTGAGTTCCTTTAGTCCAAAAAAACAATGCAAATAATAGTATTTCTCACCACTGGTCAAATGTATGTATTTTCTTTATGACAGGATATCTTTCGGTTAGGAACTTGGAAATTAATTGTTACTATATGACTATTGATGTATCTTTCGATCTCAATACCATTACAATGTAATAGAAACGACTTAAATTCCTAGGAGGTGAATAATAGCTGTGTAATTCCAATAATGAACTTTTAAGGGAAAAGGACTACAAGAATAATAAGTGGTTCTGAAAGTGCCTATATATTATCAGTAACCAAGTACATAAATCAGAAGTACCATAAAGTTTTACAGATAATTATTTTTAAATATGTAATAGAGGATAGATTAAACAGAAAGAAAGTAGCTGAACACAGCTCTGCTTTCTAGTTTATTTCTCCTAAATTCAAATGTTAGACAAAACGAAATAAAATAAAGAGAAGAGGAAGATATATGTTATTGCTGTCATTCAGCCCCTAAGTAATGTCTGACTCTTTGCAACTCCATGGACTGTACCCACCAGGCTCCTCTGTCCACGGGATTTCCCAGGCAAGAAGACTAGAGTGTGTTGCCATTTCCTTCTCTAGAGGATCTTCCTGACCCAGAGATGGAACCCGCATCTCCTGCATTGGCAGGCGTATTCTTTACCACTGAGCCACCAGGGAAGCCCGGAAGATATAAGTGCTATCTCAAAGGCCATTCAAAGGGCAAAAATGATTTTAAAAGCAGATGATGATATTTTTTTCCAGGTAGGAGGTCTACTAAAAAATGAAATCACAGGAGATATAACTCAGTTCTACCCTTCATTTCAAATACGCTGAAAATTCATGGTGACCCTAGAAGCCTACATCAAATACCACCAGCGAGTTAATACATGCAATAATCACATGGGATACAGCCCATCTTCACCCAGTGATCAGATGAAGCCAGCTATCATTTATACCAACTCAAGACTTTCAGTGATGGAAAATATTTAAAAAGGAAAAAAGAAAAGCTAACAGGCACCTCTTTCTGTCAATCTAATGACAGTTTCATCATTACAGTCACCAAGTTTGACTCCATAGACTGTAGCCCTCCTCTGTCCATGGGATTTCCCAGGTAAGAACACTAGAGTGGATTGCAATTCCTTCTCCAGGGGATCTTCCTGGTCCAGGGATTGAACCTGCATCTCCTATACTGGCTGGAGGGTTATTTACCACTGACCCAACAGGGAAGCAATGCCAGTTCTCTAACAAACAAATTCTCCATCCTCTGTCAGGGAAATCCTTCTAAATTCAAATCTGATTGACACACCTTGAGGCAAAGGCATGGGGCATGTGCGCTCATTGGCTTCTCGGCCTTCTTTAGTGCAAAAACAATGGCTGATGCTCCAACAGCTGCTTTGAGCCATGCAGCACCTTCGAGAAGAAAGCCAGGTACAACAGAGCCAAAGAGAGACTCAGCCAGGACCTCTGAGGGCTTGTTAAAGCTGCTACTCCATCCCTGGAAGGTTTGCCTGGTTTTTTTTACGTGAGAGTATAAACTCCTATATCTGTGCCACTGTAGTTGGATCTCCGTTTCTTGCAGGTAAATGGTTTAACTAATATATTCCCTCCTGAATGACTCTGCATTACCCATCAGATGTCCTGAATCCTACTTCACCTTCTGTCACATGCCATACTGCTTTTGCTAAGAACACTATTCCCTATCATGCCCCACATTCTCATAGATCAGGTTCCTCTGCATGAAACCAGACCCCAACCCACCCACTACTGGCTTACTAAATTCCCAGTCCCGCATCCTAAGCTCAAGGGTCATTCCTACATGGTCTTTGCTGGTCCTCTCTTCCCCTTCCAGTGAGGCTCTCCTCTTCTGTCTCTCTCTTCCCCCTCTATAGCATTCCACTCACAGCCCTCCTCGTTGAATTTTAATCATCTGTATACATATCTGTCTTCTATAAATCCTTAGTCCTGAGAGCAGAGAGTATATCATGTTCATCTCTATATCCTTAGCATCTGGCACAGTGTCTGGCTCATGACCTTTACTGGATGGCCAATATTTTGATTTATAAACGATGGATCAATAGCCAGTCAAGCTTGAATGTGACTTGTTCTGGGAAATAATTATCCTCAACCCAACCTGTGTGCCTGCAGAACACTCTGGACATACCACTGAATAACAGATTGTGGTTAGGTATTCACACATTTGCCTCTCCTGCCAGACTGGGAGACCCAGAAAGGCAGGGACCATGCATCACACAGGTTGGTACCAACACTGAACACCTTGACTGACTCACAGCACTTGCTCAATAAATATTTACTCAGCACTGACACAGAACGACTAAACGAAGAATGGCCTTCTTTCATCTCCTGTTCATCACACACTGCTACAGTAGGGATACAAAATAATCACAGAGTCTTTGCTTTGAGAAGGTTATATATACTAATAATTAGAAAGTATGAATACAGCTTTTAAGACAGAATACCATGTTGTGTCTGCAGTCTCTAGCCCGTATTATGTACTAATCTATAATATTTCATGATACTAAAGATGAAACAAAAGTAATCTAGGATATAATCTTAATGCATGATATTTCTTGTTTGATGAGTATTTTAAAAATCCACTTAGTAAATATGTGGCAACAAAGAACCAGTGGGAAGCTAAACATTACTGCCAATTGAGTCAGACCAAGGCTGAGACCCTTGCCTCACATTTGTTTGACTTTACCTTCCAGCATTATCACAAATTTTGAAACCCCTTCCATTTTGTCAAGGACAACTGCTCTAATTGGTGTTCATTTTAATTGTAATCTTTCAAAAATGAAAGAGTACAACAGTCATCTATGTCTGTTAAACAGAGGTTGACCTGAGATACAATGTACATTTTTGTTTCCATACTTTTCAGTTTATTACCAAACAAGTAACACTGTTTTTTTCTCTTTCACATCTTAAAATTAACTGCAGCTAATACCAGACTCTTAATAGTGGATAAAGACTTGCCCTGGCCTTCCTGGTGGCTCAGACTGCAATCCCTGGATCTGGAGGAGGGCATGGCAATCCACTCCAGTATTCTTGCCTGGGAAATCCCATGAACAGAGGAGCCTGGCAGGCTACAGTCCATGGGGTCACAAAGAATTGGAAATGACTGAGCCACTAATACTTTCACTCTTTGCTTTCAATGACTTGCCCTATAGGGCAAGGAGGAAGAATGAATTCTGGACACTGGTCCTTAAATGAGTATTCAGTGATGTCATTCTGGGATAAAGAACACAGTCTTAATGATGGCATCTGGGAATACTACCCATGACAGGAGCCTCATAACATAACAAAGAGATTTACTAAAAGATTTCTAATAAAACAAAATATCATAAACTAAGTGAAAATTTTCACGCTCAGAATAAGACACCAGTTAATACAATACCTATATCCTCTTTTATAGTAACATATCATCTCCAACAAGCTACCGTGATATCTGAAAATATTTCTATTTCCAAGGGGAAAAAAAATCTCCCTTTATTCTCTCAAACTTTAAAAAGAAACATATTTTATAGAATGTCTGGGAAGGAAAAACTGATAACACAAAAAGAAAAGAAAAAAAATTTCCAACATTTTACGGAGCCAAGGAGACACAATATTAAGAACATACATGTGTTCATCTCCAGCACACACATCTACATCCTTATGAAAATGTATTCATATAAGATGTTACTAAGAATTCTGAAAACTACTCCTTACTGCCAAATGAAAAATTGCTAAAGCCCCAAACATCTGTCATGTATTTCAAAAGTGATTCACTAAATATTAATCCTATTACATGTTAATGAAATATCCCCAGTTGCCAAATAATTTTCAAAAATGCACTTACTCATTAAAGAAAAAAATCACATATTTGACTAAAGGACATATTTCATTTAACTCTTACTGAACCTTCTCATTGAACACTAGGTGGTCATTCTGGTAAGTCCAGCTTTATAACAGAGCTGGAATTCAGAGACCAAATGCAAGATGGCAGTGTGTGCCATGACAGGCTAAATGCAGCTGATGTCCTAACCAAGAAGTCAAGCAAACATTCTCCCTGCTATGCAGAACTACTTTCATATCTGTACCAAAAGAAAACAATGTGGAATACAGCAATTACTAACGTCAGGCCAATCCTATGGTTCCCAAAGGAGGCATAATTTTACATCTATGGTTCATGGAATTTATTCAGAGGAAGTTTCTGTCAGTAGAAAACATACTTTATGAGTTTTTGGTTTTTATTTTGATTTCCAGGGAACATCATCTCTAGAATGCTCAGTGATGTCTAGTAAAAGAGAAAGATGTAAGGGGAGATAAGAGACTATCCTCAACAATGAATTCTCCTCCTGTTCTCTCACCAGAAACTGAGTAACTTTAGTCAAAAATGGAGTTCAAAACCACAGAAACCCAAAATTCTGAAGTACCAGAATGCCTATGAGATAATAACTGAAGCTGAGTATGTTCAAAACAATTCAAAATTAAAGAGAACTTCATGTTGCTTGTATATCAGGGTCCAGACAGAAGAAGAGCCATAGCTTCAGTGGCCTAAGTCAGTCTGGGCTGTAAAATAATACCTTTTCTTTTTTCTTTAAGTCAGTGATCCTATTTACAGAGCATGTCTTTTTTTATTATATGTATTTTTCAATTGGTTGATGATTTATTTACAATATTGGTTTGATTTCTGTGATACATCAACATGAATTAACCATAGGTATATCTATGGACCCTCCCTCTTGAATTTCCCTCCCACCTTCCGCCCATTCCCACCCCTCTAGGTTACTACAGAGCCCCAGTTTGAGTTCCCTGGGTCATAGCAAATTCCCACTGGTTATCTATTTACATATAGTGTATGTCCTTCCATGCTACTCTCTCTTTCATCTCACCCTCTGGCTCCTGTCTCCAAAAGTCTGTTCTCTATGTCTGTGTTTCCACTGCTGCTCTGTGAATGGGTTCATCAGTACCATCTTTCTTAAGCCTGTATGTATACGTATAGCTGATTCACTTTGCTGCACAGCAGAAACTAATGCAACATTATAAAGCAATTATATGCCAATAAAAAAAAAAAGATAAAAATTTTCAAAATACCTTTTCTAACAGTGACAATCCTTGGTTTGCATCTTTATATTTTTGTTCCTAATAAAACTAAAGGCATTTCAATTAAATTACATGGTTTTATTGTGCTACACAAGGTAATATATAAACTACTAGTATATAAGTCCAAAAGACCTAACTAAATCATCACACAGAAATGCATGCTGTCCTCAGAGAACCAACTTATGGTTACCAGGCAGGGAAGGTTGAGGGAAGGGATAGTTAGGGAGTTTTGGACTGGCAAATACACACTGCTGTATTTAAAATGGATAACCCACAAGGACCTATTGTACAGTACAGGGGACTCTGCTTAATGTTATGTGACAGCCTGGATGGAAGGGGAGTGTGGGGGAGATGGGAAACATGTCTATGTATGATTAAATCCTTACACTGTCCACCTGGAATGATCTTGATATTGTTAATTGGCTCAACTAAAATATAAAATGGGCTTCCCTGGTGGCTCAGATGGTAAAGAATCTGCCTGCAATGCAGGAGATCTGGGTTCGATCCCTGAGTTGGGAAGATCCCCTGAAGGAGGGCATGGCAACCCACTCTAGCCTGGAGAATCCCCATGGACAGAGGAGCCTATAGTCCATGGGGTCACAAAGAGTCAGATACGACTAAGTGACTAAGCATACACCAATATAAAATTAAAAGTTAAAAAAAAAAAATGCTTGCTGTCAAATTTTCCATTTTTTTTCCTTCCAAGAAATGTGTGATTTCATACAGGAACCACCAAAGTAATAGCAGCCCCAGCACGAAAGGCTGAGCCCAGCTCTCCACCTGCCTTCATTAGCCAATCGTCCCATCAATTCTGCATGCAGGTCATCTCAGCCACCCTGTCACTATCCTCTGTCGCTATCATCTATAAATGCATTGTAGGCATGCACGTGTACATGATCCGTCGTGTCCGGCTCTGGGAGACTCCATGGACTATACAGTCTATGGAATTCTCTAGGCCAGAATACTGGAGTAGGTAGCCTTTTCCTTCTCCAGGGGATCTTCCCAACCCAGGGATCGAACCCAGGTCCCCCACATTGCAGGCAGATTCTTTACCAGCTGAGCCACAAGGGAAGCCCATATTAACTAAATCAGCATCTAACATTCCTTGAAGGTGATTAAAGAAATGTCATAAAATTTGAAGATGCTGCGCTCTAATGAGAAGATGAATTGTGGGTAGAGTCAACTTCCTAACATGTACAGATCACTGATTAAATGTGATGGTTGGCGGCTCAGTGGTAAAGACTCTGCCTACCAATGCAGGAGATGCAGGAGACTCAGGTTCCATCTCTGGGCTGAGAAGAAACCCTGGAGGAGGAAATGGCAACCAGCGTCAGTATTCTTGCCTGGAAAATTCCATGTACAGTGGAGTCTGGAAGGTTACAGTACATGGGGTTGCAAAGCGTTGGACATGACTTAGCTACCGAGCACACACACCGTGTGAGGCAATGTGAGTGCACAATACTGCTAAGACGACCCCTAGTGCTTTCGATCTAATGGGAGGAGAAATAAGTAAAAGACCAATGTAACATAAGGCAGATGTCCTAAGTGCTAGAGAGACACACAAATAGCATAATTTTAAAAAAAGAAAACAACTGGCTGTGATGTCTCAAGCTTGAACATGTCTTTTGGTCACACAAAGGCACCTGGGCAGGTCTCATCCCAGGCCACGCACGACCCCGAAGTAGAGTTTGATCTTCTACTCAAAACAAAATCTGACCCTATTTCCTTTAACAGATTTCTGATGTGTCAACCATTATGGAAATTTCCTCTAGTTAGTAAAGATGATGACGATGGCATATTTAAAACCTTGAATAAGTTTCTTAGTACTCCACATACTGAAATAGAATCCATATCCAATTTTTCTCAAAAAAAAAAAACCCCACAAAATCCCCCTGCAGAATGAATACAATTTAAGTCATTAGAATATAACTTTTATCATTTCAATCATCTCAAGAACATGTACTGACTATTGTCTGTCATACCAAATGAAAGACAAAATCTTACTGTGCCCATGTGGTAAACATGACATACATTACATTACATTAATGTAATTAATACATTACATTACATACTAGAGGTTTCTGTGACAAAGAAACTAGGGCTTTCTAGATCAAGTCTTTCAGGTATTTCTCATTCTGGTATAGACAGAACAAAAAAGGAGTAAACAAAAAACAGAATGAATTTAAAAAAAAAACAAAACAGTATTAAAGAAGTGATCCCTGAGTTTACAGCAATTTTAAAAGCACAGCAGAGGACCACAGTACTGATGAACTGGAAGGAAAGAAATACTCCAATGGAGTGATGACATATCATACAGGACCCTTTGATAAAGCTGAGAGGAGTGAGGGTAAAAGAGAACTGCAACAGTGATGATGATCACGATCAGAAGTGGTGGTGGGGATACTGAGCAACAGACAGATGCCAGGACGTGGCCATGAAATTTAGATGACAACAGAAAGAAAGACAGCCAGCCAATCAATAAATCACCAGCAAGAACAACAATAACCAGTTCTGTAATCAGAAAGGTGCTGAAAAGGAGTGAAAACTACCTAAGGATTCACTTCCTTTTATACATAATAAACTTTGAAGAATGTATAAAATGTATCTCAAGAAAGAGGCTGAGGAATCAGGAGAATTAGAAACCACCTGGGCAGATTTCAGCATCCCTCAAAGTTATCAGCCAGACGTCTGGAAAGTGCTTCAAGAACAGTACCAGAGCAGGAAGGGGCACCCACATGTGGTGCAGCATGGTGCCAAGCTGGGAAGAAAGACCACTGAAGCTTCGACAGGACCCCACGTGGGCACAAGTGGTGAGGAACAGCTGTAGACCAGTAGCTCTCAGCGGGAGTGGCACTGCCCTGGGGCCATTTTTGGATGTTTTCAATGATCACAATGGGAAACTGGAGCCGGGCATGCTAGACAGGACAATCTTCAATAACAAAGGCTTATCTTGTATCCTGCAAGTCTTGCCAATTTCTCACTGGACTTTTCTGTAGATGGAAAATTCCTATTTATGATTATCTAAATTTAGAAACTAATTCCAATTTACTGAGAGACACAGAGTTTCCTACACATTTTAATAACTACTAAATTTTCAAAGACTGCAGTTTCCTTGAATGTAAACTGAGGAAGGATTATACTTTGTTTCATTTGAACTTATATCAGAATTGTTCACCGTTTTGGGAAATCATGTCATCAAATCATGGTGTTTAATATAACATACCTGCATCCATTCGCATTTGCAGCTGTTACATTTATGGTTACTCCATGTGTGTCTGTGTATACTTATTTAGTCATCATTTAAAAATTTCAAGTATAAAGAACTTTTGAAAAATGCTAAATTGAATGTTGTTTGACTTTTCTTTTTCTTTTTTTTCAAAGAATGGCACTTTATTTTAAAAAAATATGGAATGCTTCACAAATTTGCGTGTCATCCTTGCGCAGGGGCCATGCTAATCTTCTCTGTATCGTTGCAATTTTAGTATATGTGCTGCCGAAGAGAGCACGTTTGACTTTTCTTTAATCCAAACTTACGCATGAGAAATAGGTTCAAATATCTGACTATCTTATTACAACTCTTAGCAGAGTAACGAACCAGTATTTACATAGTAAAATGCATTTAAAGTTATCTTTCAGGACTTCCCTGGCAGTCCAGTGGTTAAGATTCCATGCTTCCACTGAAGTGGCCTGTTTCTGACCCCTGGTCAGGGAACTAGATCCCACACGCCACAACTAGAGATCCTGTCTGCCACAACTAAGACTTGGGGCAGCTAAATAAATAAATATTTTAAAGTTATCTTTTTTATAGCTACAGCATTATTTTAGTTTCAAAATTCAATGTATAGGTGGTTCTATTATTTATAAATTTCATTTTGAAAATAAAGGGGGTATATTCCAAAAGATGCTATGAAGAGAGGGCAATGAATCCGATATGGCTAGTAACGACCGCTTTAGCTGCATCAGCGAAAACTGTAGAATAGATTCTAATTTTCCTGTAGAGAAAGACAAAGGGCAACAGTATCAAAAGTTGATGCCAGCAATGAAGAAGAAAACATCACCTGTTCATGACTAGAATAGGAGACTGGAAAGGGCAGGTTTCCTGTTCTTTCAGCAATACCATCTAACCAGTCTGCATAAACAGCTAACTGCCTCTCATTCACAGAAAAGGTACAAGCTTTTTTGTCAATAACTGCAACTGAGATGAGCCCTGGTAGTTTCAGAAATACTGCTGTTTCCATGTCATGATACTCTATTGGAAAGTATCCGACAAAAGACAGGTGGGAAATTTGACTCTGCAGAACAACTCTCTATTTTCTGTTTTATATTGCTTTTAAAGAACTAATTTCTAAACTAGTCTAATCTGTACACTCACTGCAGTGGGGCAGAGACATTGAGAGGGGAGACATGCAAGGGAAAGGAAAAGAGGAAGCTAAAGTGACTGCATACATAGCTCATCACTTCTATGATGAAGGTTGTTAGTATCAAGTATCAATTTGTTATTATTAACGATTTGTACTACACATAATAATGGTAGAAATGCATATACAAAGTAAAACCCTATTTGGTAGAGTTAATAATATTAACAAAGACCTTCAAGTTTCTCTTTAAATATCATCTTCTCAATGTAGTTCATATATACAAGGGAACATTACTCAGCCATAAAAAGGAACAGAATTGGGTCATTTGTAGTTATGTAGACGCATTTGTAGTTATGTAGATGGACCTTGAGTTTGTAATACAGACTGAAGTCAGAAACAGAAAAACAAATATCATGTATTAATGCATATGTATGAAATCTAGAAAAACGGTACTGATGGACCGATTTGCAGGGGAGGAATAGAAATGCAGGTGTAGAGAATGGACTTGTGGACACAGTGGGATAAGGAGAGGGTGGACTAATTGAGACAGCAGTACTGACACAGATGTCCTACCGTGTGTAAAATGGGTGGTCAGTGGGAACCTTATAACACAGGTTGCTCAGCTTGGTGCTCTGTGACAAACTAGAGGGGTGGGATGGGGGGGGCGTGGACGGGAGGCTCAAGGAGAAGGGAATATATGTATACGTTCAACTGATTCACTTTCTTGTACAGCAGAAAGTAACACAACATTATAAAGCAATTATATTCCAATTTAAAAAAAAAAAATCATCTTCTCGACAAGGCCTAAAGTGACTCCATGTTTAAAATCACAACTCACTCTGCAATCTACATTCCCAGTCCCTATAGTGATGCTCAATTTTGTCCCATAGTTCTGCTCAATTTCTAGCATGCTACATAATTGACTTATTTATTATGATTATCATTGCCTCCTGTTACTAAAATATAAGCTCCACAAGGGGAGGAACCACTGCCTGTTTTGTTTGCTTTAGATTCCAGCATCTAAAAAGGGGGGCTGAAATAGTAGGTGGTCTGTACCTATTTGTGGAAAGAATGAACAGAACACCTATCATTAACTGAATACTTTCTATGTACCAGAAACATCGTAAAGTGCTTTACAGAGAGGATTTATTTAATCCTTACTAATAGAGCCTGCAAGGTAAATATTAGTAACCTCCATATCACAGGTGAGAAAACTGGAATTTTGAGAAGCTAAGAAAGCTGTCTAACATGGACAGCCAGTGAGCGGTAGGGCTGGCATTCGTGTCAAGTCCAGGCAGTGAGAGAGGAAAGTCCATCCAATGATCCACGCACTGGACCTTGGCAGAGTTCAGACACCACCACTCTCCCCTCTGGAGACGAAAGAGGTCTCTGGGTCACTCAGCCCCAGTGATAATCCCAATTTTACTCACTGGCACCCTCAGCAAGGGGCCTCCCTGCTGGCTCAGATGGCTTGGACAGCAAGGAGATCAAACCAGTCAATCCTAAAGAACATCAACCCTGAATATTCATTGGAAGGGCTGATGCTGAAGCAGAAGCTCCAATACTTTGGCCACTTGATGCGAAGAGCCGACTCATTGGAAAAGACCCTGATGCTGGAAAAGACTGAAGGTAGGGGGCAACAGAAAATGAGAAGGTTGGATGGCATCACTGACTCAGTGGACATGAGTTTAAGCAAATTCTGGGAGATGGTGAAGGACAGGGAAGCCTGGCGTGCTGCAGTTCATGAGGTCGAAGAGAGTCAGATACAACTTAGCGACCGAACAATACCCCCAGCAAAATATGCATAATAAAAAGCAATGTATTAATGCACCTGTGCTCATAAATACCTCAGTTGGGGGTCTTACAAGCTTTGATAGGTAATTGTTGACTTAACACCTCTAAAACAAAGAGTGCCTTGCCCCTAAACACTCCGCGAGACAAAAGGAAATTTATCAAATGCAGTAAAAATAAAACTTAAAAATAGAGAAGAGCATGGCTGATCTCAGCTTCCTAAAGTGACATTTTACATTTTCTCATTTCTCAAAGTATCTTTGAGGGACTAACCTTTTGACATTCCGAGCTATTTTCTTTCAACTAACAGCATCTTCTGCTGCATGTTCTCTATTCAAACTAGACCAGAGGGAACAATGACAGTCTGCATCTATGATGCTACTGTTTAATCAACCCTGAATAAAGCGCTCGGTACACATAAGAGAAGGCACGTATGTCAAGGGACTCACGAGAGGTTAAAAGAAGGGGTTGCCAGGAGAGGACTCATCTGTTCACAGGAGAGGAGTAATGCTCCATCAGGCTGAGGAAGTTCTGAATACATTTCTTTCTCTCTTTTTTAAGACTGAATTATTTTAAGATAATTCTACAGTACTGTTATCTGATAAGGCAAAGACAGTACTAAACTCTTAACATATAAATGTTCATAACTGCATCACAATAAATTCTTCTTTGGTATGCCCTTCACTGAATTATCTCAAGTATTTCTAAAATTTCAAGTTCTGATGAATCAAGATACAATTGTAGCTACGTCTCCTCCTAGTCAAAGGCACAGAGTCTAGAAAACTAAGAACATTAAGTGATGCTACAATCTGAAGGCAAGTTAAAAATGCCAAGAAAGGAAAGAGTATCCCCAAGAAGACAGGTCCTCCAGAAGCAGGTGACCACAGACAATGACCTGCAGGGTGACTCACACAATTCATCACGTCACTTTGAGTGGCCATCGTTTAGAATTAAGGCTTAATCCCTAGTCTAAACTATGGTTTTTCCAGGAGTATGGATGTGAGAACTGGACCATGAAGAAGGTTGAGTGCTCAAGAATTGAGACTTTTGAACTACGGTGCTAGAGAAGACTCTTGAGAGTCCCTTGACCAGCAAGGAGATCAAAACAGTCAATCCTAAAGGAAGTCAATCCTAAAGGAAGTCAATCCTAAATATTCACTAGAAGGACAGATGCTGAAACTGAAGTTCCAATACTTTTGGCCACCTGAGGTGAAGAGCCAACTCACTGGAAAAGACCCTGATACTGGTAAAATTTGAAGGCAGGAGGAGAAGGGGATGATGGAGGATGAGATGGTTGGATGGCATCACCAACTCAATGGACATGAGCTTGAGCAAGCTCCGGGAGATAGTGAAGGACAGAGAAGCGTGGCATGCTGCAGTCCATGGGGTCACAAAGAATCAGACATGACTGAGCGACTGAACAACAATAACAACAATATGTAGACAAAATTATCTCCAAAAAGACTTAGGCTCCTTCACTCTTTTATATAGTTAGTTTCTAGACCTCCATATCTTTGGTGTTATAAACAGCAGTAGAATTTGCTCAAATTGAGCTCCTATTACAAGTACTATACCCACTGAATCTGCAAAACTGAAAATTTTAAATTACAAAACAGGTAATGCAGAGTGACTGCCCCCCCCAAGGATACCAATGTATGCTAAAATATATTGATTCTTATAGAGTGATTGCCCTTTTAAAATTCAAAACTGCATCACTCAAAGAAAATTACAAACTATATTTATTATTTATAAAGAAGCTAGAAATCTTAAGTGAAAACAATGCATTTCTGTTTTAAACATCCAATTTTTACTCTCTTTAGATAACAGAGGATTTTAATCTCCTCCTAATCACAAGGAGAAAATGCTGCTTGGATCAAAAGCAGCAGTTACATGCACTCACTGCACTTCAGATGGTTCCGACCATTTTGAAAGAGATCAATTTTGCATTTCCATTTCTCCTGCCTAAACCATCACGAGGGTTTAACTTTCCTCTAGTCCTTTACTTTCTAATCTATCTTTGACATTATTACCAGAATTATCTTACTAAATCATCATAATCATGTTATTCTCTTGCTTAGAAACTTTACATAACTCCCTATTTACTACAGAACAAAGTCCAAACTTCATACCAGAGCATTCAAGAACCCTATAATCAAAGCTCGTTTCATCTGTCCAGTCCCCGGTTGTTTAGTCGCTAAATCGTGTCCAGCGCTTTGTGACCCTATGGACTGTAGCCCACCAGGCTCCTCCATCCATAGGATCTCCCAGGCAAGTATACTGAAGTGGGTTGCCATTTCCTTCTCCAGGAGATCTTCCCAATCCAGGGATCGAACCCTCATGTCTTGTGTCTCCTGCATTCCCAGGTGGACTTTTTTTTTCCTTTTTTTTTAAACCATTGAGCCTCCAGGGAAGCCTTTCAGTTCCCTATATGACAACAAAGCTCAACAGCTCCAGGGCTTTAAGGACTGGGTACACACAGAACCCTTCCCTCCACTGATCAGCCTCACTCCACACATATTCTACTTTTTTCATGAAGATATTCCTGATCCTTATAGTTACAGTTACTTGTTTCTTCCTTTGCATTCCCACCACACACAGAGTTTTACCACTGGAATGATGCCTAGTGTATCATGTTTAGTATTATCAGTGGCTGCCTGCATTGCCCTCTAGCTTGCTACTGTACAAGATCAAAGATTCTCTTTGGTTTAACTCCAGATTATCCGAGCTATCTAACAAAGAACCATGTACATGGTGGTTGCCTTGAAGTGAATGCTTACTGAGTGAAAGAATGAAAGAACCATGCAGTCACCCATCCATCCATAAGAAGGGGGAAAGATGAAGCTGTGAATCAAAGACAAGCTTTTGAACACCTGCACTTACACATATCATCACCACAGGTTTTTCAGGATGCAAGGTAAACTTACCAAGATCAAGTAAGAGTGTGTGTGTTTTTGTGCACCTGCATGCACACAAGAACACATAGATGCACAAAATTTTAAAACCAATACCATTTATAATTGCTCAAAAATAAATACTCAGTTGTAAATCTAACAAAACATAGATAGGATCTATATGAAGAAAACTACGAGTTGATAAAGGAAATTATAGAAAATCTAAGTAAATGGAGAGACATCATGTTCACGGATTAGAAAACTTCATATAGTAAAAAATGTAAATTATCTCCAGATTGATACATAGATCCAATGTAATTAGCATCAGAATCCTAGCAACAAATTTTTTAGCTATATAAAAGATTATTCTAAAATATATTTGGGGAACTTCCCTGGTGGTCCAGTGGTTAAGACTCCACACTTCCACTGCAGGGGGGCGTGGGTTCAATCTGGTTAAAGAACTAGGATCCCATATGCCACAGTTAAAAAAAAAATTTTTTTTTAATTTGAAAAGCCAAAGGAACTAGAATAGCTAAAACTATAATGGGAAAGGAAAAAGGGAAAGGTGTCAGTCTACATGTATTTCAAGATACTATACAGCTTATGGTGATTGAGACTGTGTGGTATTGTTAAAGGCATAGACACACAAGCAATGTAACAGAATAGTGAATCCAGAAAAAAAAGATAAAATCTTTTGGATTCAGGACTAGGCAAACCACGCCTAGACAACACCAAAAGAACTATCCCCAAAATATTAAATACTATTGATAAACTAGACTTCAACAAAATTAAAAGATGAGTTATATACTAGGAGAAACTACCTCCAAATCATGTATCTGATAAAGAACTAGAATCTAGAATACATAAAGAACTCTCAAATCTCAACAGTTTGAAAAACTGAACATTTGATTTAATGCAGAGAAGGTAACTTTCCCACAACACATCATTTAAATCAGCTCGTATAATCTGACTGAGGGAAAAAGCTCCCAGGCTCTGCAGTTACTGAAAATGTCAGTTGGTCCAGTTCCCATAATGTCAGGCAAGGATGAGAGTGTTTTCCATAGTAAATCTTCATATTTTACTAAATGGAGAAGCTAGAAAACTCAAAAAAAAAAAAAAAACGTTCAAAAGGCCTTAATGTTATTAAACTTGCTGTATAATGATAATATCTCATTGTCCCTTCAGTAGTTTTCAATTTTTACTTTCCTTAGTTGGGAATTTCTACAAAAAGAAGGGTGAAGAGGCCCATCTGTTACAATTACTGATCTGCCCTAAAACCTGATTCTTGACTCATGTCATCATTATTGGCAGCAACTAACGGAGGGAGGAGTATACTATACTGGGAGCAGCATGAGGAAACATCCTTTTAAAGAAATTAAAATTTTCTCTCTTTCATGAGCATATTTTGTAAAAAGTAGCAGAGTAAGAGCACAATAAACTCAACTGCTATCAAAACAATACTTGAAAACATTTCATTATTTTAATAACAGTCAGGGCTAAGTTAGCAATTGACATTGTGGTGGCTCTTATTATTATAATTAAAATTATATTCTAAATTTTAATTTTAAACTCCATAATTAAACCATTGCCATCAATAGGCTAAAAGTACTTCAAAAGGAATACATTATTGTTTTGATCAAACTATTTAAAAATGCATGATATTTGTACCAGAAGAACCATTTCCATACACAGGCAAAGATAGCCCTGGGGAAATGACTAGTGAAACTTCAGATAAAATGACATTTTAATCTTCCTGTACAAACCACATCTCCTACCTAGCTTCCTAAGCATGTCAGCTCACTTTGTTACTTGCTGTATTACATTAAGAAAAATGTTTTTATTTTCTCACCTTTCCTTCTAGAAGTGGCATATGACTGACATTTCAAGAGGAATCGCCTTTACTTGGAAATATTTTCTTTTTAGAAATAGTACTCCAAAAGTATACTTCAACCTAAATTCCATTAAGACATATTTTAAATTGGGGCTTTTCATAAAAGCGTTTAATAAACATGCATGTATTCAGCTCAGCTAGATCATTTATATAATTTATAGATGATCTAGATAATTTATAAATGTAGGCAAATTTTAAATTATACATTTGTAATATAAGTTTCAGAAGATAAATTAACATATACTTCTTATTTGCTCCTAGCAGGTCCACTTTTGTGTTTCAGGATCCATGAAACCCTTGAAAGTATATGCAAATTTTGTTATGTGTGCTTAGTTTTAAACAGTTTCTCAAAAGAATCTGTGAATCATTGGTTTATTCCCAAATGACCATTATATTTATAAATAGCATCTCTGAGCAGAAAACAAAACATGACTTTTGGAGGACTTAAGTAACCACGTAGCTGTCCGTTTACTTCTATACCTATATGCAATTAGTTTGGATTTACCAAATTTTTCAGATGCTTGCTTGTACATCAAGCCAACCTAAAAATTATGTCCCCTAGAAAATGTTCATAGTCAAACCTCAAAGAAAATTAGGTACCTAGTGCTGGAGGAACTAGCATTGGGCCCTGGAATCGTGCTAAAGTAGGCAGTAAGAACTAGAAAGGAAGAAGAGCTTCTCTGACTTACAACTACATCGGTATTTGAGTGCAAAACATTACTAATATTTAAAATGCAAATATGCTCGTTAAAATTAAAAAAGTAAATCTTTCTCTTACAGTGATATGTTGAAGAGCTACAATTTGGTAATATACCTCAAAGTTTTTCAATTCAAACCTTTTAAGATAGGTCTAGGACGTCCCTGGTGGGCCTTGGCTAGGAATCTGCCTATCAATGCAGGGGTATGGGTTCAGTCCCTGGTCCGGGGAGATCCCACGTGCCACAGGGGAACTAAGCCCATGCACCATAACTACTGAGCCTGCATTCCCTAGAGCCTGTGCTCCACAACAAGAAAAGCCACCACAATGTGAAGCCCGTGCACAACAAGGAATAGCCTCTACTCACCACAACTAGAGAAAGGCCACATGCAACAACAAAGACTCAGCACAACCAAAAATAAACAAACAAACAACATAAAAAAATTGCAAAAAATAAACAGTTTAATTAATTAATTAAATAGGTCTGTCTACACTACTCCTCTATGTACTGACGAGAGGAGGGACCTTTGTCTCATTCATCCTTCTATACTGAGTGTTAGACATAGAGGCCGGTTAACACAGGCAATTCAAATAGCTTTTGATTAATTATAATGCTGCATGATCTGATTAAATACTATAATTTGAACTGTTGAAAGCTATCCAAATTTGGAAAGTTTCAGAATGCTCTAAAATAATGGAGGGTCATAAATAAAATAAGTCATATTAGGGACACTTATCAATCTCTTCCATTGAATTATCACTTCTAGTAGCATTCCTTGAGTCATTTCATAACAAGTCAGTGGCAATAAACATACAAGTAATTGGCCAAGTAACAAATATTTGATTAAAATATGGAGACAATAAGTGATTCCAATATCAGTTACCCTAAAGTTTCTTAAATAAATAAATGCAGACTACATGACTACATGCTAAGTCACCTCAGTCATGTCCAACTCTTGGCGACCCAATGAGCTGTAGCCCACCAGGCTCCTCTGTCCATGGGATTCTCCAGGTAAGAATACTGGAGCAAGTTGCCACGCCCTCCTCCAGGAGATCTTCCTAACCCAGGAATTGAGCCCGATCTCTTATGTTTCCTACACTGGCAGGCAGGTTCTTTATCACTAGCACCACCTGAATGTGGAAATTTCACCAAAAATATAGGTAAAAATAGAATAAAAATACACAGTTGGAAATCTTTTCACATTCAACCCAAAATAAAATTCTGAATAAAAGAGAAGCATAAAAGATCATACAAGTAGAAAGAATTGCTAGGAGCCATCTCATTTAAGGCTTCCCTGGTAGCTCAGCTGGTAAAGAATCTGTCTGCAATTCGGAAGACCTGGGTTTGATCCCTGGGTCAGAAAGATCCCCTGGAGAAAGGAACAGCTACCCACTCCAGTATTCTGGCCTGGAGAATTCCATGGACAGAGGAGCCTGATGGGCTACAGTCCACAGGGTCATAAAGAGTTGGACACTACTGAGTGACTTTCACCTTCACTTTTCTTTTATCTCATTTAAAAGGGGAAAAGGTGTTCAAAAACCATCCTTTGTTCACTTCTGCAAACAGGAAAGGAAACTGGCTGAGAAAAGCAGAGGATTCTTAAATCTGGCAGTGCCCACTGATAACAAGAGTATTTATTCGGGACTGTTAGATCAGTCACTGGTACCGGTTTCTTTATCATTCATATTCTTAAATCCTCTCAGATAGGAGTTGCATATGTTCCCAAACTACCATCTCAACATAGTTCCAACAGGTTGGAATTAACCATACACAGAACACTCTAAAGAGGTGAAAGCTTATTAGATTAACTGATAAAAACGTAGATCTCCTTGATTTGTAGTTACCATCACGCAACAGCAAAAAACTAACCTACCCAGCTATCATTCTTCAGTTTGATATCTATTATCAATTCTAAAAGCATAGGTCCCTCTTGCTTACATCTGAAAGTTGGAAGAGAGGCAGGTATTTGAGAGACATCATGGAGGAGTCTAGAGACAGTCAAGAAGAATGAATCTCCTACTGTCTACAAAAGAAATACTGACTGTACCATGGTAAAGAAAAGTGGAAGAGAAGTGGCGGGATGTAAACAGGGACTTGAGAATGCCTAGCAGTGAAAAAAAAGATGGGGAGAGAGCTGGGATGAAGCAGAGCATGGGCAGTTCAGGCAGAGAGAACATACCAACCAGCAGGCAATTTTAAGATAAGGAATACAGTTTACTGAAGGAATGAGCGAGTGAAAGAATGAACGAACCACCAAAGCAACCAATGAACAAATCAAATAAATGAGAACATGAATGAGTGAACCTGTAAGTGAATGAGGCTGATGAATGGTATGCTGGAGCTACGGTACAGATAGTCCTGAATGCGAAGCAATGAGTTTGAATCTTTCCTAAAAGGCAAGATAAGAAAGGCGCTCCTCAAGAACTGTATAATGTACAGTCTGCCCAACTGTATGCAGACTTGCCAAAATCAAAGAGAATTCACTGAAAGCTTTTATCACTATAAAATAAATGATTGAGTAAAATTAATTTGGAAGCAGTAGGTAAAATACAAGAAATAGAAGACATAACAGGTAACTACAAGTTAAGCCACTATTTTGACTGCTCAAAACCAACATGATAGGCACATGATAACTAGAATTTCAGTGTTAATGATCTTCTTAAAAATTGAGATATAAGTCACATACCAAAATATACATGCTCTTGAAGGATATAATTCAGTGATTTTAGTATATTTGCAGTTATGCAGTCTTACCACTATCTAATTCCAGAAAATTTTATCACTGTACCTATTAGCAGTCACTCCCAGTTCTCCCTCCTGCCAGCCTACAGAATTAACATGCTGCAATCTTAATATGAATTTCTATTTTTTATATCTCCCCAAGGTGCACATATGATGATTTGCATTGAAGAGTCTCAGTAGAACATAAAAGATTATTTACTAAAGAAATAGTGCCAGAACTGAGGAAGTATCAAAGAAGGAAATTTTCTGACTACCTGATGTGGCATTTTTATTTTCACTTGGTAAGTAACAACTTTCAAGGTTCATTACATTCTTAAAGTATCACTTGGTTTCCCAATTACAAAAGCTTAAGCGCTTTTTCTGCCCTTTGGATATCATAACAACCTAAATATAGTGGCCAGATCAAAAGCTAGTTAAAGAAGATGGTGAACATCCAATCACCCACTGCAGCAACCACAGCCTTAGATCATCATTGATTTTTCCTCCAAGTCACAGAATGAAACAGAAATTCACCCAAGAATGCATAGATATTTCTCTGCAAGTCCCCAGATGGAATTAGAGGGTTATAAGTTCAGTTGAATTTCTTTTTTTTTTCCCATTTAAGGTCAACTAAGAATGACCCTCCACTAAATTTTATACTTATAATTCTACCATTGGGTTTGAGATTGTTGTTTAGTAGCACATTTTAAAAGTAAGTAAATCTCCAAATATCTCTCATAGATTATTACTGTGAATCTTAGAAGAAACCTTCCCTGGTAGCTCAGCTGGTAAAGAATCCACCTGCAATGCAGGAGACCCTGGTTTGATTCCCAGTTTGAGAAGTTCCCCTGGAGAAGGGATATGCTACTTACCCATTCCAGTACTCCTGGGCTTCCCTGGTGGCTCAGACAGTAAAGGATCTGCCTGCAATGTGGGAGACCTGGGTTTGACCCCTGGGTTGGGAAGATCCCCTGGAGGAGGGCATGGTAACCCACTCTAGTATTCTTGCCTGGAGAATCCCTATGGACAGAGGAGCCTGGTGGGCTGCAGTCCACGAGGTCACAAAGAGTCAAACACAACTGAGTGACTAAGCACATTTGCCTTTATATGCCAATACATACACATACTTTTTTCCCTCTGTATTCTTTTAAAAATGCAAAATACCTTTATTTTTAAAAAAATATTCTTCTAGTTAATGAAATCAGGCTGAACAAACACAAAATAGAGCTTGACTTATTTTTCCTATTCTATGAATATGGCCCCAGAGACTGAATTTACAAATAGGACAAATGTCGTACAGTTCTCATCTGCCCCTTTCTCACTCTGCCTCCAAGTGCTGCATTCTCAGGACCCACACCCCCTTCACACATATACACACCAATTATAAAGGTGTTAATATTAAAACAACTGTTTCGATGATCTTCAGCTTCTGGGATCAAAAAAATAAAACCAAAGCCAAACGAATACAAAGAATGTGTTCTGATCAATTCACTTTTTCCAATCAACTATTAGAAAGATCCCCTGGAGAAGGGAATGGCTACCCACTCCAGTGTTCTTGCTGGGATAATTCCATGGACAGAGGGGCCTGGTGGGCTACAGTCCACAGGGTTGCAAAAAGTCAGACACGACTGAGCGACTAACATGTTAACTATTAGAAGAATCTATTTTCTAAATACTTCCTACAATTCTTTGAACTGCTCTCTGTAAACGAATATAAGTGAAACATGTTTTCTAAAGTGGCCAGGTCCATTAAGTTCACTGGGCACGGTCTAACCCTTTATGTCTCTTTCCAGCAACTCCTGATTTTGGGAGGGCTGTAGCGGGATTGAGATAACAGGAAGCCAAGGGAGGTGCCTCCTCAGGCACGGCAGCCACCAAGCTCTGTCTGAGCCATACAGAGGAAGAGGTTTTATTTTCTCCCTTCACAATGCCTCAGCACCCTGAGGGGATCTTCCATCAATAATTCATGAGCAGCAAAAAGAACATGTTCTAATCAATAAAGAGTAATGTTGAAACTCACAGCAGGTTCCACAGGACTGATGGGGTATTATATTAATATCTGATTAAATTTCCCAGAAAATTTAATTTTTCATAAACCAAAGACCTAAAATTAACCTTTTAACCTTATGTTTACAAAAGATCTTTCCCAAGGGCACAGAAATATTTTAGAAACATACCTTAATGAAAGCAGGAGGCTAAAAAGAGTATTACCTAGGGGATTTGCTCCAGATCACACAGAAAAAGAGAATTAGAACTTAGTTCACCTCACACTTACCTAAAACATTCTTAATTGGAGTATTTTTTACACACCTTTAATGATTATGTTCAAGTGCATGTTATAGGGACTTTAAAACACACTCATTTTTAAATCGCCAATTCCATATATTCAAGAAAAGGAATTTGGAGTACTTTGCATCTTATTTCTTCTTTTCCAGTAACCTCCTTTGTCCATTCACAACAAAACAATCAAATCGCAAGCCTATGTGGATTTCATAAAGTCAAATTAGTACAAGTCTAGCTATATATAAAATGAAGAAACTACAAGGATATATTTCACAGCACAAAGAATATAGCCAGTGGTTTATTATAACTATAAATGAACTATAATGTTTAAAATTGTCACTATATTGTACACCTGAAACTTATATAGTAAATCAACTAAACTATACTTTAAAAAATTAGTAAAAGTCTAAATTCTCCAGATTTTGCTTATTTATATTTTGGGATCCCATAAGAAACTTCTCCCTGGCCACAACACATCTCAAAGTGGCCCTGGATCCTCCATCTGGTAAGTCTATATCCTCTCTCTACTCACCTGGAGGAACACCCAACTAAATAACCCCACAAAAAGGCGTTAGACGAAGATAGTGAAATTTGATTTAATGCAGAAAAGGTGACTTTTACAAAGCTTTCGTAGTGGGCAGTCAGATATTTTCATCCTCACAGAGCAGCAGCATGGTTAATAAACTGCTTCTAGAAGCTCCTGTAGAGATTTATAACTTTCGCTGGAAGAAAAGCTGGAGATTTCTTTTTCATTCTCTGACTGTACTTATAAACTACTTTCTGCAGCCCAGCGAGCCTCTCCTCGCCCAGATCGACAGCATCCTTGCAGAGCTGACAAGCGGTGATGGATGTACCCACCAGAGTATTACTGAGGATTTGAGAGGCTGTTACCGCCGTGTCCCCAGCACTCTTGGATGCAATCCTGTGCAGTATTTCCCCTCAGAAGCTCAAGATTCTGAGACGGGACCAGCCTCAAAACTCTAACCCAGCCCTCTCTCAATGCAATTTCTTCTCTGCTTAACACTGAAGAAGCAATGTGTTTTTGCTATTTGAAGCTCATTGTTCTGTTTGCAACAGTGTCAGTTTGATTGACCCCTTATTATTAAACTATAGTTTTTAATGAAACTCCATTTCACCATAGCATCTAAAATACTACAGGTGAATTAATTATACCCTAGAATAAAATAATAACAGATTTCCTTATTTCAAATACATAATGGGAAGCTGCTGTTTTACTCCTCTAATTATGTAAGAATGGACAGAGTAATATACCCTCTCTATCAACAAATTTCAAGGATCTGCTTTTATCTTTTTCTTTCTTTTCTCCACTCAGAATTGTTATTAATGACAGGAGCATATCATAATTTAATTAGCTGACACTGACTGGCAATCTATCTAATTGGAACCATTCATAGAACTATCTATAAAGGCAGATTCTGCATAACTAACAACCTTCATAAATAAGACCTTTAGAAATCTCACAGAAAGATATAAAATATTTGGACATAGTCATTATGTTCCCATGTCACTGGAGACTGGGGGCACAGAACTTCCCCTGAAGGGGACACACATGGCTAGTTCTGAAAGCATGAAACAGGTGCCCTGGGTAGCACAAAATTGCCCAAAAGTCAACTTGGCCGCCACCTCACACAATTATTTAAAGATATACAATGACACAGAAGTGTGGCTCTGTTTATGAGTGCCACGGAAGCATTTCAGGAGACTGAGTCTTATTAACCTGCCCAGTCGAATTAAAGGGGGGGAGTAGTTGCATCTTAAGAACATGATGGGAAAGGTAATTACACCCAAATATCATATTCATGGTCTTGAGATAAGGCTGTGGGGCAGTGCTAAAGAATCTGCCTGTCAATGTAGGAGACGCAAGTTCAGTCCCTGGGTCAGGAAGATCCCTTGGAGAAAGAAATGGCAACCCACTCCAGTATTTTTGCCTGGGAACTCCCATGGACAGAGGATCCTGGCGGGCTATAGTCCATGAGGTTGTACAGTCAGACACAACAGAGAGGCGGAGCACAAGATAAAATATACACTTAATCTTCCTGAAAAGAGCTTGGAGACAATCTCTAGAACACAGCCATTATTCTTTGTGTTAGTAAAGTGTATGGTGTACATGAGACTTCTGAAAATTGTATACATATACACTTTTGAGAAACAAAGCCTGTGGAACTGAAAAACGATAAAATCATTTTTAGGTTTATGTTCATTCCTTTTATAAAATGTCAGGTTCCTTGGAAGTAGATTTTTTTAAACAAAAATACCAATAAAAAGAGGAGAAGGAAATGGCAACCCACTCCAGTATTCCTGCCTGGAGAATCCCATGGACAGAGGAGCCTAGTGGGCTGCAGTCCATGGGGTCGAAACGAGTTGGACACAACTGAAGTGACTTAGCACGCACATGTCAATAAAATAATTGTTTAAAATGTGATTCCATTCTCAGTTCAGAACATTTTCATCCATCTACAACTCTGCAGAAACTGGACTATATCAAACTGGAGTTATCTGAGGCCACAGGGTTTTTCCCTGTATAGGATTACAGTAGTTTTCCTGAGAAAGCCCCACATGCAGTCCAATAGGCTGAGCTCTCTAGTAACAGCTCTAATTAATTAGGTGTGTGTAGTGGAAAGAACACGGACTTGGGAATCAGATCTAACCTTCAATCTGTGCACTGCCATTGTAGCTACAATATGACCTTGACAGATTTTGTTGACTTCTCTGAGCTTCAGATTTTTATTTGTAAAATGAAGGCATGCTAGTAACACCTAACTCATAAGGCTGTTATAAAAATTAGTTAATTATGTAAAGTATGTTAGCTAACTTAAATTAGTTCAGTATTGAGCACCGAGTAGCTGCTCAATAAAGAGCAACTTTTATTTTAACAACGATAATATATTAATTTTGGCTAATAATACTGAGTTGTTTAGGATCACATTAAATAATTTTGTGCAAATATTTAGAGAATTAAAGCCACTATAGGCATCTCAGCTTCACCCTCATTTATCTTGATTATCAAAGTATGGCTGTTGAACAGCTGCTATATTACTCTTTAAGGAGCCTGCAAACCAAGGAGCACAGGATCTGGAGTCAGATGATCCTGTGTTAGCTCCTAGCTTGCCCACCTTCCTAGCTGTGTAATCTTGAGTGAGTAACAAACTTCTTAAGGCCTTAACTTTATCATCCCCAAATAGCAGGTACTAAAACAGTACTCACCTCACAGATACCATGAGGGTTTAATGAAACAATTCCTGTAGATTCCTTAGCACAATGCCTGGCACTTGGTACTTCCTATGTGTCAGGCATTACTATCTATTTAGTGACAATTCAAGATCATACCTCTGCTACAGAGGCTTAGAAAGCCCGAAGAGTCTTGCCACCGTCAAGGAGTAGATGTGGGAATTTATTCCAGGTCTGTTTGACTTATTATAATAAAGCATATGGAAGATAGACCTGGCCTCAGGGAGCTTACATATTTGGAAGAAACACGTAAGAGACTGGACACTGGGACTTCCCTGGTGGCCCAGGAGCTAAGACTGTGTGCTCTCAATGCAAGGGGCCCTGGTCAGGGATTTAGATCCCACATGCCACAATTAAGAGTTTGCATCCCACAAGATTGAAGATCTCGCATGCCACAACTAAGACCCAACACAGCAAAATACATAAAATAATAACGATAAATATTTTTTAAAAGATACTGAACACCACAAAATAGTATGCTCTGTGATCTCACAGGAAAAATACACAGGTCTCAGGGAGCACCACATGAGAAGGAAATGGCAACCCGCTCCAGTGTTCTTGCCTGGAGAATCCCAGGGACAGGGCAGCCTGGTGGGCTGCCGTCTATGGGGGTCGCACAGAGTCAGACACGACTGAAGCGACTCAGCAGCAGCAGGGAGCACCACAGGGGGATGCATAGTTAAGTGAATAAACATAGGACGTTTCAGAAGGCAAGAATAAAGGTAATGAAAAAATTTACACGACCTCACGCTTAACCCTTTTCTTAAAACCCAATTTCCAGACATGTCTAGCAGCGCAGAATATCTGAGTATCAAGGATCCAAGCCACAGGAGTGCAGACACACCAAAAGGAGGGAAATGCTTGTGGACTGAACTCAGGAGGACAAGCACATGCAGGGTAATGTTGAGGGTTTGAGAAACAGTCTCCTGCTGACCTTTTCAAACAAGCGGAAAAAGTTTCTTCTCCCACAGCTAAGGAAAGACTTTAAATATAACAGCACACAGACCTGAGGCATGGTGAGGCACGAAAGACTGCTAGGAGACCTTCCCTGAAGGTGAGTTTTGAGGAGGACAGAATAAAATGGCCTGGGACTTCCCTGGTGGTGCAGTGGTTGAGAATCCACCTTGCAATGCAGAGGACATGGGTTTGATCCCTGGGCTGGGAAGATCCCCTGGAGGAGGAAATGGCAACCCACTCCAGGATTCTCTTGCCTGGAGAATCCTCATGGACAGAGGAGCCTGGTGGGCTGTAGTCCACAGGGTCGCAAAGAGTCGGACACGACTAAGCACAGCACAGCAGCACAGGGAACTCAGATCCCACACGCCGTGGGGCAACTAAACCCAAGGACCACAACTACTGAGCCTGCGAGCCACAGCTAGCGAGTTCGTGCAGAGAGAGGAAAGATCCCGCGTGCCACAATTAAGACCCATGGAAGCCAAAGAAATAAATTAGTTAATTAATTTTTTTTTTAAAAAAGGGACTTGAAAGGGAAGCAAGGTAAAGAGAACTGGAGTAGGAAACAGGATGACAAAAAGGAGGTAAACTGGCTGAGGAATCTAAATAATGGAGTCTCTGCTCCAGAGACATAGACCTGTAATTAACAAGCCATGCATTCTGAGAGATGATGCCTCAGAAAGAAGGCTGGAGGAAAGAGGAGGAAACAGCTTAAAATTTCAAGCTCCAGACTGTGGCTAATCTAGTGAAGGGTGATGGTGCTGTCCATCTACACACTGGGGTACACTGACAGAGAACCCACGGATGGCTCTGTGTGATTTTTGAGTTAGACTCGGGCCATTTTCTTGTACGTCTGCACACAACGATGATAGTCCTTGGCAGAGGACAATCTGTTCAAGAATAATTAGATTCTTCCTCACTTCTTGAGTTGGTGGCAGAAGCACGCGGTATATTTACAATATCCCATTTTGCTTCCATCTGAACCCGTATGTTCACTGATTGGGTTAAAGCTAGAGCTGCATGTCACATTTTTCACTGTGAACAAACTTTGCTTCAGCAAACCCTCAGGGAAAGCGGGGTATCCTGCTCTGTTAATTTCCCAGGCCAAGGAAAGTCTCCCTTCCAGGAATCGGAGCAGCTCTGCTGATTTATTGCTGGAGAAGGGCTCTGCCTCAGAGGATTCATGTCATGAGCTGCAGGGACAGCCAGGGGAGCAGCCTTCATTTATGGTGAGACAGGAGAGAAAAGCTGGGAAATAGCCCCCATGAAGAATATGCCTTTATTACATGTTGAAAGCAATGTAAATCAGAATGTGCTCTGTGGTTATAATTCCATGCTATGATGTAGAGGCCAAGACTAAAGGGTGGAGGAAAGATGGGAGAAGAAAGAAAAAAGATGGAGAAAAATCTTATAGGTATACACTGCCTGCTATTCAACGGCACAGGGCCAGGCGTGCTATACAGGTGATCTCAAATTGCAGGTTGCCTAGTGCCACCTGAAGTTAAAAGCACAATTTCCCATTCTAGCCTCCAACATACTCCTGGGATCTGCCCTTTACTGGTGCAGTAAGTGATAACTCATCTGTCACAGGTCTGCCATCAGAATGATGCGATGGAAAGACCTGTACTACCTAAGCACCCAAGGGACTTGAAGGCTTCATCTAGTGCTCTCAGGTGGGTGAGTAGCAAGGAAACTCTACAGTCCTTGGCAGGTCCTGGGACAAATGTATTGGGTTTAGCAATGTAGACACCTTGACAGAAAGTCTGACCAGAGTGGAGGGGGCCAAAGGGTGATAAAGTAAGTTTAAGAAAAGATGGAGGATAAGAAGCAGAACCAAGGGATAATGACACCTCCTTTGAGAAGTGTTTCTGTAAGGCAAATGAGAGCGATGGGGTAGTAGCTGATGGACAGTGTGGTGTCCGAAGAGATATGAAAAGTAAGAAGGATGAATTGGGAAATAATACCTCCTGCTGCATTTTGATTAAATTATATAAACAATAAGCACTAAAACTCATTAGGTTCATTAGAAAAGACCCTGATGCTGGGAAAGATTGAAGACAGGAGGAGAAGGGGACAACACAGGATGAGATGATTGGATGGCATCACTGACTCAATGGATATGAGTTTGAGCAAACTCCGGGAGATGGTGAGGGACAGGGAAGCCTGGTGTGCTGTAGTTCATGGGGTTGCAAAGAGTCGGACACAACTGAGCAACTGAACAACAACAAAGCACTAAAAAGTATCTCAGAGATTTAAATCAAAGTCCTTTCTGTATGAAAAAATGGGGACTCAAGAGAGTTTAGGTGACTTCTTCAAAACACAGCACCGATGAAGAGCAAGGCTGGGATCAGAGTCCCGAGGAATCTAAAATGTGCCAAGTAGACAGAATATTAAAATTAACTTCAGATCTTGGGTGCCTTCAAAATAGAGATCAATATTCTAAGGACCATCTTGAAAAGTACCCACATAAGACAGGAAGCTTCCTAATATTCAAAGACACACTTACTGTCAACATTCAGGAAACTAAGATCATGGCATTCAGTCCCATCACTTCATCGCAAATAGATGGGGAAACAGTGGCTGACTTTATTTTTTTGGACTCCAAAATCACTGCAGATGTGACTGCAGCCATGAAATTAAAAGACGCTTACTCCTTGGAAGGAAAGTTATGGCCAACGTAGATAGCATATTAAAAAGCAGAGACATTACTTTGTCAACAAAGGTCTGTCTAGTCAAGGCTATGGTTTTTCCAGTGGTCATGTATGGATGTGAGAGTTGGACTATAAAGAAAGCTGAGAACTGAAGAATTGATGCTTTTGAACTGTGGTGTTGGAGAAGACTCTTGAGAGTCCCTTGGACTGCAAGGAGATCGAACCAGTCCATCCTAAAGGAGATCAGTCCTGGGTGTTCATTGGAAGGACTGATGTTGAAGCTGAAACTCCAATACTTTGGCCACCTCATGCGAAGAGCTGACTCATTTGAAAAGACCCTGATGCTGGGAAAGATTGAGGGCAGGAGGAGAAGGGGACAGAAGATGAGATGGTTGGATGGCATCACCGACTCAATGGACATGGGTTTGGGTGGACTCCAGGAGTTGGTGATGGACAGGGAGGCCTGGCGTGCTGTAGTTCATCGGGTCGCAAAGAGTTGGACACGACTGAGCGACTGAACTGAACTGAACTGAACTACAATTTAACTTGAAGATTTCTATGCTCCACCACCTTGCCATGCAATACCATGTCCTTTGCACCACAGTGACTAGACTCAATTTTTGTTTTGATTTTGTTTTTACTAAGATGTTTCGAAAGACCCTGAAGATAAAGGTATCAGATTAACTAGAAGAAGTGAACTTTTTTTTCCCTTTCAAAAGAGAAATTTTAACTACCTTCACCAACAAAAGGATTAAGTTTGCTCTGTGACAGAACTGCATTAAAAAAAATGAGGCAGATAAAGAAAAGCTTTTTATTATTTTAATGAATTCAAAAGCTGGAAGCATTATTGAGAAGAGCAATGTGTTCACTGCTCTAATCCAATGTAATCATGTTTAAAAAATTATTCTACTTAGGAAATTTTCTGCTACATCAGACAAAATCCAAAATGTGCCAAGTAGACAGAATATTAAAATTAACTTCAGATCTTGACTGCCTTCAAAATAGAGGTCAGTATTCTAAGGACCATCTTGGAAAGTATCCATATAAGACAGGAAGCTTCTTAATATTCAAAGATACACCAACTGTCTACAATTTAACCTGAAGATTTCTGTGTCTCCCTTTCATCTCATGTCCTAAGAAAGTTACAATACTATACATTTGTTATCTGAATTAACCATTTACTTCTGTATAAGGAAGCCCATTTAACCTCTCTGTTCTTCTGTAGCCGCAGCTATTAAAAAAGAAATTCAGTTTCTGACTCATCACTCGATTGATTTTAAAGAAGAAAACACCACAGTAACTTTTAGCATAAACATATTTATGTTTATAAATATTTGTTGCACAAATATTTTAATCATTTAAGTCTCAGAAGAAAACAAAAAAATCTTTTCTTTCTCAAACAACTTAAATGCCCAAAGAATTAAATAATACCTAAAGAAAATATATAAGACATCTATAATAACACTGCCTTCCTTCTCAAAATATATCACATTCCTTGGCTATTAGATTCATGTCATTCTGTTACAATTTTGACACATATAGCTTAGATACATATACATATAGTATATATATGTATAGTACTATATATGTATATATGCATAGTACTATCTATATACTAGTATATATATATTATATGTATAGATACATATAGTACTTAGGTAACTATGGAGGCAAAAATTACTTTGATCAAGCGAAGTTAATTGTATTTCACTTGTTTGAGGTTTTTTATTTTTTACTATAGCTCACTCATGCTGAACATTTCATTTTAACAAAAAACAGTAAGTCACCAATCTCTGGTTCAGCTTTAATTTCAGCATGAGAACCACAGTAATTATAATTAAACTTGGAAGAGGAGTTCAATTCATCTTCCTTCAGATTTGTGATTAAAACCACTCATTCCAAATTATTCCAAAATCCTGTCCCAACTATCATAAAATGATTAAGCCATGTTCAAAATCCCCAAAACCTCACTAAAAATCCAATCTAGAATAAAACACATCAATCAGGCAAAGTATTTTATACCCCAAATTTGTAACAGAATATAAAAAATTTTTAATTAATATAAATATTAACTGAATGCATGAATTGGTAATTAAGATTTTGTAATTAGGGGTTAGCTATCTGTTTTATCATTTCTTAGATTCTTCCACTAACATCTTAACTGTCTACAGTCTGCTAATGCTGTTGGTCTGAGTTTTCACCAGAATAAGGGAAACAGATTACCCCCACCTTCTGAGTAGGGCTAGTAGGAAGGTCTGATGAAAAATGTTTTACATCTATTGGTTAAAATAATACAATATTATACTGCTAAAAAAAAAACAAATTACTATACCACTAATTCTGGACATGACAGACTGGGACCCAAACCAAGAATTTCTCCTCTGCAGCCATGGAGGGAACAGATTAAGACAGTTTATTCCAGAAAGGAAAGGCCTGACCCAACCATGAAAGGCGGCAGAGATGGGGACACAGGGAAGCGGCCAAAGGAGACAGAACCAACAAAGTCCCATCCATGTTCTGTCCATAAAACTGTGGTTATAGCCTAGTGGCTTATTTTCCCATCTAGAGCCCTGCCAAAACCCCAAAGATTTGGCAAAATTTTCCCCAGTTACCAACTTGAGATTTTTTTTTCAGAGAAAGTAGACTTGTTTAGAAGTTTGGTTCCAGGCTGAAATAAAATTCTACCAAATTATAACTTAAAATATTCTTTGAGGGGAAAAAATAGCTCTGTAACTCTCTATTTTCCATATGTCATTATGTCCTTCTTATGCAGGATGGAGTTTCTATTAGCTAGTGAGTCTTCCTGAGACAGTAGAAAAAGTACAAGGTTTGAGACCAAGCAGTTTAAAATCCTGACTCTGCTACTTACTAAACACAGGGCAACAAACAAGTAACTTTAACCTCTGACCCTCAGTTCCCCAGTTTGTGAAAAAGAGATAATAAGCCTGTGTTGAAAGACTATCAAAAGAACAAAAAATTAAAATAAGATTTAAAAAGGACCTAGCCTAGGGTCTACCATTCAACAGACATCGAATAAACAATTATTTATTGATCTTTTTCCCACAATTTCCATTCTACCAACAGATAGGTTCAAACATCACTTGATTAGATAAGCAAATATGTGGCTAGTTAAGAAAAATTATCTTTAGAATTCATTTTACTCCTGGAAGTGTATTCAATACCTACTGGCCACCGGAAATGAAGATAAAGAGTCTGGGTGATGGATAGAAGAGGCTCTCAACAGATGGCCCACATCCTGAACAGAGAAAGATAGCTGAGAATGCCTTGCAGCTAGAAGCAGGGATGATGGTGCTGGAGAAGTGGAGGGAAAAGTGTCTATGAACATATACTGCAGGCACAGTGCATTTGACAAGACAGCCAAAGACCTGCAGAAACGATATGGAAAAAGGAACCTGCAGTTGGGTATGTAGAGACAGAGCAGGAAGTACCATTTTATTTCTGTTTTCATTCTTAACTAGTATAGCTTGGTAAAGCAAGAGCTATACACTTTCAGACTAATGTCATCTCAAATTAGGTACTTATTAAGAGGGAAGTGGTGAGCAGAGGACGGGAACCAGTATTTTCTATGCACTTATTATGTTTTAAGCAGAATGAGGCTTTTCCTCATTTAATTCCATGTAATTTCATTCTACAGAATTGCATGCCAATTTTATTTGATTAGATACACTTCTACCATCAGTTCAGCTCAGGCCATAAAGATTTTTTTTCATAGTTTTTCATCTCTCTTCTATTTCAATTTATTTTTTTAATTGAATGATGATTGCTTTACAGAATTTTGCTGTTTTCTGTCAAACCTCAACATGAATCAGCCATAGGCACAAATATAACCCTTCCCTTTTGAACCTCCCTTCCATCTCCTGCTCCATCCCAACCCTCTAGGTTGATACAGAGCCCCTGTTTGAGTTTCCTGAGCCATACAGCAAATTCCCATTGGCTGTCTATTTTACATATGGTAATGTAAGTTTCCATGTTACTCTTTCCATACATCTCACCCTCTCCTTCCCTCTCCCCATGTCCAAAGTCTGTTCTCTGTGTCTGTTTCTCCATTGCTGCCCTATAAATAAATTCTTCAGTACCATTTGTCTAGATTCTGTATATATGCATTAGAGCACGATATTTATCTTTCTCTTTCTGACTCACTTCACTCTGTATAATAGGTTCTAGGTTCATCCAGCATCATCAGAACTGACTCAAACGTGTTCCCTTTTAAGGCTGGAGTAATATTCCATTGTGTATATGTACCACTACTTCTTTATCCATTCATATGTTGATGGACATCTAGGTTGCTGCCAAGTTCTAGCTATTGTAAATAGTGCTGCAATGAACAATGGAGGGTACACGTGTCTTTTTCAACCCTGGTTTCCTCAGGGTATATGCCTAGGAGTGGGATTGCTGGGTCATGTGGTGGTTTTATTCCTATTATTTTAAAGAATCTCCATACCAGCTTCCCTGGTGGTTGTATCAATTTGCATTCCAACCAACAGAGCAAGAGTGTTTCCTTTTCTTTATACCCTCTCCAGCATTTATTGTTTGTAGACTTTTTGATGATGGCCATTCTGACTGGTGTGAGGTGATATCTCATTGTAGTTTTGATTTGCGTTTCTCTAATAATGAGTGATGTTGAGCATCTCTTCAAGTGTTTGTTAGCTATCTGTACGTCTTCTTTGGAGAAATGTCTGTTTGAGTCTTTTTCCCACTTTTTTGACTGGGTTGTTTGTTTTTCTGGCATTGAGTTGTATGACCTCAATGTATACCTTGTATATCTCGGAAATTAATCTTTGTCAGTTGTTTCATTTGTTATTATTTTCTCCCATTCTGAGGGTTGTCTTTTCACTTTGTTTATAGCTTCTTTTGCTGTGCAAAAGCTTTTAGGTTTAATCAGGTCCCACTTGTTCACTTTTGCTTTTACTTCCATTACTCTAGGAGGTGGATCATAGAGGATCTGGCTTTGCTTTATGTCATCAAGTGCTATGCCTGTGTGTTCCTCTAGGAGATAGTTCCTGGTCTTCCACTTAGGTCTTTAATCCATTTTGAGTTTATCTTCATGTATGGTGTTAGGAAGTGTTCTAATTTCATTCTTTTACATGGAGCTGTCCAGTTTTCCAGCACCACTTATTGAAGAGGCTGTCTTTGCCCCAGTGTATATTCTTGCCTCCTTTGTCAAAAATAAGGTACCCATAGCTGCATGGGTTTACTTCTGGGCTTTCTACCTGGTTCCATTGGTCTATGTTTCTGTTTTTGTGCGAGTACCATACTCTTTCCATGACTGTAGCTTTGTAGTATAATCCAAAGTCAGGAAGGTTGATTCCTCCAGCTCCATTCTTCTTTCTCAAGACTGCTTTGGCTATTTCGGGTCTTTTGTGTTTCCACATGAACTGTGAAATGTTTTGTTCTAGTTCTGTGAAAAATGCCAATGGTAATTTGAGAGAGATCACATTGACTCTGTAGATTGCATTTGGTAGGATAGTCATTTTCACAATATTGATTCTTCCTACCCAGGAACATGGAATATCTCTCCATTGTTTATGTCATCTTTGATTTCTTTCATTAGTGTCTTATAATTTTCTGTATGCAGTTCTTTTGTCTCCTTAGGTAGGTTTTTTCCTAGATATTTAATTCTTTTTGTTGCAATGGTGAATGGGATTGATTCATTAATTTCTTTTTTGGTTTTTCATTGTTAGTATATGGAAATGTAAGTGATTTCTGTGTATTGATGTTGTATCCTGCAACTTTACTAAATTCACTGATTAGCTCTAGTCCATAAAGGCTTTTGAATGAAAGCAAATTTAACTTTGATGCTCAAACTATATTCTTTGACTATTATCACCAAAAAGATAACCTGGAATTCACATCAAGTATTATTGATTTATTTGGAAAACATACCTACTATGTATACCAGTGGTCCCCAAAGCAGCTCTCAAAGACTGTTTCAAAGGATCTGAGAGGTCAAGATTAGTATCTTAGTATTGTTAGGAAAATAGTCTTGACCTCTCAAATAATACTAAGATACTACTGCCTTCCTCATTCTTATCATCTTGTGAGTAAGTGGACAGAGTTTTTCAGAGGCCATACGTTGTATGGGATCACAAGAAGCTGAATGCTGAAGTAGACATAAGGACTCAGCCATTGCTATTACACCAGACACTAAAGAGATTTGTAAAACTATAAAACATTGTCAGTTTTCTTACTAGTTTTTGTCTTTGAAAAGTTATTTTTCATAAAAAAATTTTTACTAATATTTAATGGATTTATCTTGAATTAATAAACACTTTAAATATCTCAGTTTTAAATTTGTAATGTGGGAAAATTTTATATAACCCTTATAAAAATGTATCTTTGGGGTCCTCAGTAACTTTTAAGAGTATAAAGAGTATGCTTCAAAGTATAACTTTGAAGTATAAAGAGTATAAACTGTGAGCCTGAGATCAAAAGTTTGAGAATCACTCATATATACTATAGTTCATCTTTCTCCACCTACAACAAATCAAGATATGGTATGACTCAAGCTTCCTGGGTGGTCCAGTGGTTAAGAATTCACCTACCAATGCAGGGGACAAGGAAGATCCCTGGTCCAGGAAGATCCCACATACCACAGAGCAGTTAAGCCCGTGCATCACAAATACCGAGCCTGTGCTCTAGAGATGGGTTCCGCAACTACTCAACCAACGTGTCACAACTACTGAGTCTGCGCTCTAGAGCCCATACCCGGCAACAGGGGAAGCCACCACAGTGAGAAGCCAGTCAACCACAACTAGAGAGTAGCTCCTGCTTCTGGCAACTAAATGAAGCCCGCGTGCATCAACGAAGACCCAGCATACCCAAAAATAAATATATTAATTTTTTAAAAAGAAAAGAAATGGTATGGTCCTACCCCAAATCACGCCGACCTTGCCTGGGGTAATATGAAATCCAACTTTCTACAAAGAACAAGAAACACACATCCTTTCTTCTTTTGTTCTTTCCAACCAAGCTGTTTTCCTTTCTGGGTGATGCAGATAGCATTTTAAAAATTAACAGGCTGTTAGATTTTGAGGGGGCTATATTTTTGCTATGAATTTCTGGGAGTTTTGTGCTGTAGTTGTTGAGATTCTCTTTGCTTTATGCATGATCAAATTTTGTAATACAGTTTTATGATCATGTAAAAGAACAAATGTACTCCTAAATGTTCCTTACTCAAAGCTGTCTCTTCCTTCTCTATAGATGAAATGTCCTCTTGAATCTCACTGAGAATAGTACTGTTTTTTTTTAAATTATTTTTATTAGTTGGAGGCTAATTACTTCACAACATTGCAGTGGGTTTTGTCATACATTGATATGAATCAGCCATAGATTTACACATATTCCCCATCCCGATCCCCCCTCCCACCTCCCTCTCCACCCGATTCCTCTGGGTCTTCCCAGTGCACCAGGCCCGAGCACCTGTCTCATGCATCCCACCTGGGCTGGTGCTCTGTTTCACTATAGATAAACAATACAGGTCAACATTTTTAAAAAGTCTTTTTACATATGAAGCTAGGCAGCCCTCAGAGTCCAGGCCTCACTCCAAAGCAATTGGGGACATAGGAGAAAACTTTAAAACAGATGTATTGTTTGGTATTGATACGCCCTGACAACCCAGGTAAGTCACTGCTTAGTGTTCATACACTGTCCTCCATAGGGATTTTCTGTCTGTAACCCGTGGATGAAGAAGTTGCCTAGCACACTTCACTCTGGAGAATCTAAAGCCCAGAATCTTTTAATAAACTCATCACACAGTTCACTGTGCTACAGACCACATGAAGCAATGTTACTGCTAACAGTTGCTGTTTCCCAACAGAGAGGTATTAGTGCCAGTATATTTCTTCCCTATTAATGCTGATACTCTGTTTCAAGTCTTTCAGGTGAAAACTTGAAATATCTCAAATACTAAGGTATTTTTCTGTAGCTAGCAAATTGTATAGAGACTGATCAGTCAAAAATAGTACCCATAAGAACACCTAACATAGCCAAAGTTGTAAAAGAAAATAGAATACCTCAGGAAAAGTAAACTTTAAACTGTGTGTTGGCTGTGTTATAATTTGCTTCATTACCTTGCTCTTTGATACATAGTGTGCATTTCTCTGTCACTGTAACGATTATAATGACAAATTTTCATCTTACTGCACAATCAAAATGGCATTGATAGGAATGAACTCCAGAGGCTGGGCCTGACAGGGAGGTTGGTCACTCAGGCCCGGTGCTCAGTCGTATGACCTGTACCTCTCAACTTTTGCCCTATCTGTTAACTATATGCGATGTCATTAAATGCTTTTAAATCTAAATAAATAAATAAATAAAATAAAATGTGTGTTGGATGAAAACCTTACCCCTTCCCTCCAGACCCATGTGATACCTTCCTGTTGTTAACCACTCCTCTTGCACTCTAGTCCCTGGGGTACTCTGTTCTCCAAGGACCTCTAACTCCTAAACCCACTCCAGCTCCACCCCTTTCTCCATCCACCCAGACCCCAAAGGGCATCATTTAATTCCACGCAATTTAAACCCTTCTATCACCAGCATCATCAACTACTTTTCGGTCTCGCCTACCCAGCAGAATGCAACATGGAGTGGTCCACTATGCACTTGTGGGCTCGAAACCAGGAAAGGACAAGTGAGGGCTGGCTCCAGAATAGCACTGCCTGAACTTGATCATCAGCCCTGCTACTCATTAACTGCAGAACATTGAGTGATGTATTTAACTTTCCAGTCCCATCTGCAAAATGCAGATGTTAAAGACAGGAGCTTATTTTACAGCATTGTGGTTAAAACCAAGAGAGTTACGACACATAAGATGCCTGGCACAAAGTAAGCACTCAATGAATGTTTGCTATTTTTCTTTGCTATAACACCTGGGTGCCAAGCTGTGATGGAGGAATTCTGTGGATTAGTGCTTCGACACATAGATGGTGCCTGGTTTACCCTTACAACCTGCTCATGACCCTGGAACCTTGTCATATTGTCCAGATCCATTTCCTCAGATGTCCCCTCAAACCTCCATCTCTCTGCTCAAGCCCCAGTCCTCTGTGTCTGCTCCTCCTCACCTGATGATCTTGCTCCTGATTTCACAGAAGCCACAATCTGCTATGAATTCCTACCAGTCTGTTAGCTCAGACAGTAAAGAATCTGCCTTCAATGCAGAAGATCTGGGTTTGATCCCCGAAAGTTGGGAAGATCCCCTAGAGAAGGAAATGGCAACACTACTCTAGTATTCTTGCCTGGAGGACCCCATGGAAAGACCACGGAGTCGCAGAGAGTAGGGCACAAGCAGCTAACACTTTCCGCAGGAACAGCACGTGTGCCCATTCTTAAATTCTCCCCCTTTAAGAGGAATGGCCCTCCTCCTGCTGGAACAATCCATTCTGCTGTGTTCTAAGCTTCATTCTTCTTGCCTCCTTCCTGCTTCAGCAGTGATAACTTCTACTTCCTAATCTTTAGTTTCTTTCTCTCTCTGCTAATTACCTCTCCTGAGCCTAAAATCTGACTCAGAGACTTCCATCTTAAAACAAAGCCCCCTTCTAACTCCATTCACCTCTAGCTCACTTTATTTCTCCCTTCATAGCCAAACTACTAGGAAAAATCTCCACACTCTTATATCCATTACTCAAATTTTCAACATTTTATAATATGCACTATGACACCATTAAGCTCTCAATCTAACCTTGCTTTGGTTTCCAATGACCTCATATGCAAAAATCAGAGAATTTTGAAGTTTGTACATTTTGCTTACTCCCCCCCTCCCCCCGCCCTTGAATCGCTCTTGTATATTTTGGTGGCTTCATTAGACTGTAAGTTCATTAATGTCAAAACAATGGCATGATTTTGTCTCTAAATCCAAGCACATGATATGGTGCCCAGTCAGTACTGAATGAATCAATGAAATAAAGAATTAATGAAAATAATCAGTCTTGGTGCCTCCAAAGCCTTTAGTGTGCGATCTCTGTTGATTCTACCTCCAGTAAAAACTTTAAAAGTGATTCTGTAAATTACTTTGTCGGCAAAGTGAGATATCAAGGAACCAAGGTTCTATCTGATGCTACTCTATTTAGCTCTTGGTTTTTTCCTGGTGGAAATACGTTTACTGGTTTAATGAGTGATCGAGGGTTTATGTCTTCAAAGTCTCAGCCTGGCTCACAACACAGAAGGTTATCCAATACACACTTCAAGGCCACATAACTTTATCAGTGGTGTTATAATGACCCCGGAAGCTGAAGCCATTACCCCTCCTAGTTAACCTTTCCTGTAACATAGTCTCAGATCCAGCATTTTCTCCTCTCCTTTCCTCTAAACACAACAGGATGGAGACTTCCCTGGCACTCCAGTGGTTAAGATTTTGCCTTCCAATGTAGGGGGTGCAGGTTCGATGACTGATCAGGGAGCTAAGATCCCATGTGCCTCAAGGCCAACAAAAACAAAACATAAAAACAGAAGCAATATTGTAACAAATTCAATAAAGACTTTTTAAAAAATGCTCCACATCAAAAAAAAGGATTGAAAAAAATAGGATGTACTTAACAAAATTTTGCAAGAAGTACTGCAACATAGAAAGAACTCTTTCTTTATTGTTTATACTTTTGAGGGGAATGTTTTTAGACTTAATATTTTTAGAGTAGTTTTAGGTTAACAGAAAAATTGAGAGGAAGGTACAGAGATTTCCCATGCCCCACCCCCTGCCCCACACAGGCACAGCCTCTGTCATTATCAACATACTCCACCTGAGTGGTACATTTGATACCACTGATGAACCTATTTTAACATCATAACCATCCAAAGCCTGTAGTTTACATTAGGCTTCACTCCTGGTATGGTACATTCTATAGGTTTGGATAAATGTACAATGACATGGATCCATAATTTTAGTATCTTACAGAGTATTTTCACTGCCCTAAAAATGCTCTGCTTCCTCTATTTATCTTTCCTCAACCCCTCCAACCTCTCATAACCTACATAATTTATGACAATAACAATGTATTAAAGAAATGAAGCTACTACAAAATTAACATTATACTATATCAGCAAAATGAATTAACAAATTGGTTTTCTTCATTCCTAAACTTCTTTACCCTAAACAAACTATGCATCCAATGAGGAGAGTGAAAGGAATGAAGAAATTTGTTTTGTTATTATTATTATGACAAATAATCTGGCATCACTTTAAAAAGGAAAAGAGTATTGCTTCCCATTTAGCTTTTTCTCCATGGCAAATTCCAATTCTTTGAGAATAATAAAAGACATAAAACATATAATTTTAATCCCTTCATTCTATAATTTTCTTGATTCAAAATGGAAACCCAGTAGGAAGAATACACTGATATTTCTATACATTTTGATTAAATAAAAATATAAAACTTTGAGTCCATCAAGTAGATCTTCTCTATAGTAATCAAAACCAACCTGCAGTATAAAGAAAAAATGTTATCAAATCCAATAGCTTGATCTCTCATTAACACTGAGAAGGAAATATCATCATTCATTTACTGATTGATCTCTCACCAAACATTAATTATGCTAGACACTGGCAATACAGTTGAATAAGATCCACTTCCTGCCCTCAAGATTTTCAGTCAGCAGGACAGACAGAACCCAAATTACAACATGGCAAGAATCTTATCTATCCTCAGCTATGACAATTCTAAGGGCAGAATTTTTATTAGATTAATATTAAAGTCTGAGAGGCTTGCCTTGGCTCCTAACTTCAAACACTTAACTACTGAAGACTTCCTTAAGTTTGCTCATCATTTCCAATAAATTTAGCTAAGACCCTTTCCTCAGACAGTCCTTACCCTTGATCCATAAAACTCAAGAATTGGTAACAAAAAAATAAGTGAAAGGAAATAAAACAACAACATGAAAAGGATTTTGTAAAAATCCTGCCACTGAGAAGTTGTTGATGAGGGCAGAGGAGTGGTAATTCACCACCACACAGAATCAAGGTTTTTAAACAGTTTAGACATTAAACTTCACAAAGGAACTTTCAGAATGCCATCTGCTGATCCCCTAAAGCTTATAATCCTAAGTTATTTTATTTTCCCATGAAAATAAGTTCTCCATCATGGTTACAATCCAAGGGTAACTCACCAAGACCTATTTCTTTGATTCCTTCAATAAACATTAAAAATGCCTACGAAGCACTGTGCCAAGAGTTGGGGATGTGAAGTCAAATAAGATGCAGTCTCTGCCCCAAAGAGCTTAGAGTCTAGTGGAGGAAATTCATGCTTGCAGAAGAATGCGGTTTTCTAGAATATTCACAAGGAATTTTGAAGAGCCAAGAAAGGGGGGCATTCAAGTCAGACGGAAGAGGGAGAGCCCGGGCACACTGCCCTGTCAGAGGACACGTCTGAGCTGAATCTGAAGGTTGAGAAGGGATCAGCTGCACTAGAAAGGGAACAGCAGGTGAAGACGCAAAACACACCTGAATGATGGCTGATGGCTCTTTTGAGATTCTGCAAGCCAAGCCATCTATTACAGGGCTTCTAAATTTTCACGTGTCACAGAACCACATGCTTCTGATCAGTGTATTAAGGATCTGGACTCACAGTGGACATGAAAGATGAGCTTCATAAAGAAATATGTTGCCAGTGAGATCCCAGTAAGCTGCAGATTGCAGAAAACTGAGATGCTTAAATTATTCTGGTTAATGGGCTTACTGTCCACTGGCTATGTACAGTAGTATGAACGGACAGTTGCAGGTGCAAATTGAGAGGCAAACAGACCTCTAAATAAGAGCCAGAGAGCACTGGTCCAGGAAGCGCAGGTTGCAGAATGAATTATTAATCCTTGTACTGATCCACAGTCAAAGGCAGGACTGGTTTCTAAGTGAAGATATCTTATTCCGAATGCTGTGACTTTAAGGTTAAAAATAGACTCATAATTCCCTCGACTCTCTTTCTCTATCACTGGTGAAAAATGAAATAGCTCCGTTGGGTGGTAATTGATGCATCTGACACTAAAATTTCATTCTCTGTACTGCCATCCTTTGAAAGGCACAGTAAGGGAAGAAGAGCGTCTTGACATGCAAAATGGCGCATTGTTGACATGAAGCCATTGAGATATTTGTGAAAGAGCATTTTCTACTGGGACAGAAATGCAGTTCTATTTCAAAATCCACCACACATCCCAAACTTCACTTTGAGCAAACATTTCAGAGTAAACGCATATACAATGGTGAAAAGAGGAAATTTTTTTGTTTTTTAGAAATACCCAGGAAAGGTAGAGTAAGGGGTAAATTTTTTATTTTCTTTTTTTATACAAACTGTTGAAAAATATAAAAAGGTAGAAGTCAGAGTTCTTAGCACATAATAAGTGTGCAATTTATTGATCTCAGGGACATAAATAGACACATAAGTACAGATTATATAAATATATATAATCAGTCTAATACCATTAATTTTACTTCAATTTGTTTTTGTTCTTCCCAACAAATTACTGACTAAATTAAAAAGCAGCTATTTAATCCACGTAACACATCTTATATATACTTAAAAAATATTTACTAGTAACTACTTCATACCAGATACAGTCCTCCATGCAAGCAGAGCAATAAATAAGATACACTAGGTCCTTGTTGTTATGCAGCTTAATTTCTACAGAGAGATGTACGGTACCAAGAAGTAAAGAAACAAGATCATTCCAGATGATGTTAACAATTTGATAATAATAAAACAGAGATGTAACAGGAATGTGAAAGGAAGAGTTATGATGAAAGGACCAGGGAAGGCCTCTTTGTGGAGGTTCTTTTCAACTGAACCCCAAATGATGAAAAGGAGTTGGTCATACAAATTGAAAAGAAAACAAAAAGAAAAGAATGGTAAAGAATTCCCCTGCCAGTGCAGGAGATGCAAGTTTGATCCCTGATCTGGGAAGAATCCACATGCTGTAGAGCAACTAAGCCCGTGTACCACAGCTAGTGAGCCTGTACTCTAGAGCCGGGAGACGCAACTACTGAAGCCCCCATGCCCTAGAGCCCGCGCTCTGCAACAAGAGAAGCACCAAAATGAGAAGCCGGTGCACCACAACTAGAGTGTAGTCCCTGCTCACTGCAACCAGAGAAAAGCCTGTATAGCAATGAAGTCCAAGTACAGCCCGGAATAAATAAATAAACAAAAATTTTTAATTAAAAAAAATTAAGTGGTGGGGAAAGAACATGTATGTGCACATGCTAAACATGTATGTGTGCATGCTAAGTCGGTTCAGTCATGTCCAACTCTTTGCAACCCTATGGACTGTAGCCTGCCAGGCTCCTCTGTCCATGGGATTATCCAGGCAAGAATACTGGAGCGGGTTGCCATGTCCTCCTCCAAGGGATCTTCCTGACCTAGGGATCGAACCCATGTCTCATGTCTCTTGCATTGGCAGGCAGGTTCTTTACCACTAGCGCCACCTGGGAAGCCCAGAATTCAATTCAATTCAATTCAATTCAATACAAGTATAACAGCCAGAATTAAATACAGCTGCTTACAATAGAATACCAAATAAAATCCTTTACCCAAAGGAAGTTCCTTTTCTCATAGCTTGGGTCTCCAAGCTCCCTCTAATGTTTCCTTTGATACCTCTGATGTGTATCTTTTCTCCTTATGCTCACTGAGGGCCATTCTATCACTTCCCAGGAAACCAGCATCCCCGGGGGGCAAGAATGGAGAAAGGTGAAGGGTAAAAGGCCCAGCCAGTCCAGCCAGTCCCTGCATATCACAAAATAATAGCCTCCTCAAAGCTCTGCCCATAAACCTCAATTTACATTTGCTCTGAACACTGTCCCACAGCTACCGCAAAGCAGCTTGGAAAGCTGCATGCCTTTAACTTGCCTGGACCTTTTGCAGCCCCTTTGCCTCCTTGGAGCAGTTCTCTTGGGATTACTTCAGATGCTGTCTCCTGGGCTTCAAGTCCTAAAAATTCCCACTGAATAAAACATAATTCTCAACTCTTAGGCTGTGAATATTTTTTAAGTGGATAACACTCATAACCCCGTCCTCTTCCACTGCCTTCATCTCTCTGCTTTAACGAGGACTCAGAATATTGAACTGACAGAACTCGTCCTTCCAAATCCATTCTGGTTATTACCACTGTCCTATTCATTCACATTTATGAGAAGTACTTCTTTATTTGTTCTAATATTTTCATTTACCTGGTACTCTAGATAGATTTCCATGTGATTCCTTACCTATCTAATATGTATGGGAAGAAAAAAAATTCTTTAAAAATCGAAACTGATTGTATCTCTTTCTGATATTGAAGTTTGGGGGAGTGAAGCTCATATTAGTGGGAAAATAAATCTCTACACAGCTCCTTTTCACTCTGAGATACCTGGGGAGGCAAGAAGAAAAGAGTGAAATTTCAAAGCTCCTGCCAGTGCTTCAGTGCTGTGAAACATTAATGAGCTTCTGGATTTGCAAAGGTGGGCCCAGAGCCTAAGGATGTTTGAGAGTTAAATTGCTCTGCATAATGAAGTAAAGGTAATTGAGTTTCCTGAGGAATTGGAGAATAAAGAGGTCTGGGAAAATGGAGGGAGCGGGGAGCTGGGAAGGTGGCAGTTGTCCAGCCTCACATTAGAGCTTGCAGGATTCCAGCATGACCTGAGAGGCAGGCAGCAGTGATTCTGTAGGTGGATCCTGTGGCCAGGCACTGGGCAAACACTCAGAGATCATGTCACACCCAAGACAAGGCATTATTTTTAAATCTGGGGAGCTTAAAAGGAGGCAGTGAGTCTCAAAAGAAGGGGAGGAGGCTGGAGCTTCTCTGGAGATTGCTTATACCTCTTGCCCTGAAGGTTACTGCCCTGCATGCTGAGACTGACAGACAGTAAGGTCAGACAAGCCCTGAGTTCCAGCAATTGCTTTAGACGAACCTCATTCCCTCCCCTCACTACTCAACAACCCCCTCCCCACCACCACCACCCAGCACCTCCAAGCAGAGTCCTCTGCAAATGCAAATGCAGCTGGCAGGGGCGCCTGGTGTGGCCGAACCCTGATTACCAAGTGTGACACAGTTTTCTCTGTGGTAGTTAAAAAGGCCTGTTTGCTTCCAGAGACCTCTCTTCCTCTCTGGGGCCCAATGACTTTTAGTGTAACTTTCAGTAACATTACTGTGTATTACAGTGCTTCGGAGCACCCCAACAATGCCCCACCCTCTGGCCTCCACTTATGCTGCGCCTCACCTGCATGCCCCCCAGTACCACTTAAGACAGAGCTCCTTCTGTCTCCTCTACGTACCAGGTTGCATCCCTCCTCCCTACACACAGGCTGTTCCCTCTTTTCCATGCTGCATCCACTTTCATAAAACTATATCTCCTATGGGGACTCCAAAAAAGCAATTCAGGCCTCATTGCCTCCAGCAGCCTCCCCCAGCCTCCACATCTGACTCAAGGGGGCTCCTTCATGCCCTCCTTCATTCTGAAGATGCTCTACCCCAGCATATCACACTCTACTGAAGTCATTGATTTACTTCTATGCCTCCTCAATAGCAGTATCCAGAGCCTAGCACTGTACCCACAACATAGTAATTGTTTAATAAATTTTTGATGATAAATATATGACCTAAACATTTTTATTCCAAAGCCTAAAAAGATAATCAGATACAGATCTGCCCAAGAAGAGCATATTTCAAATAACTGTCAGGCAGGAATATGTCTTCCCAAGTCCTGATTTTTCCTTCAACATATAGCTATGACTCTTCTGGCCTCTATCCAGACCCTCATATTACCCTTCCCTAGTTAAACTAATAGCAGCCTTCAAACCAAAATTATGAATGCTAATTATTTCATTCAACAAGTATGTATCACACACTTCACACAGGAAGTGTGGTGCTAAGCCCTGGGAATACACTAGCAAACAAAACCGGCATTAATCCCACCCCCATGGAATTAAACCAATGAATAAACATCTACAATATTACAATTGTGATAAATGCTTTATGATGAAAATGACAAGGTATAATGAAGAGTGTAGCAGTTTAATAGGGGAACCTAAACCAGTCAATCCTAAAGGAAATCAACCCTGATTATTCACTGGAAGGACTGATGCTTAAGTTCCCACACTTTGGCCACCTGATGTGAAAAGCTGACTCACTGGAAAAGACCCTGATGCTGGGAAAGACTGTGGACAGGAGGAGAAGGAGGCAACAGAGGATGGGATGGTTTGATGGCAGCATCGACTCAAGGGACATGAGTTTGAGCAAACTCCGGGAGATGGTGAAGGACAAGAAAGCCTGGCGCACTGCAGTCCATGGGGTCACAAAGAGTTGGACACGACTTGGCAACTGAACAATAACAACAACCTAGTCTGAGTTAGAGATGGGAGGTTTGCCAGTAGGATTGCACATGGGTCAGGGTAGGCTTCATTTGGAAGAGTTTGCCGGCAACAGTGTATGCGTGTGCACATGCGTGTGCGCGTGTGTCTGTGAAAAGAAGGCTATTACAGAGGAAGAAGCCTGTGTGCCTCCTAAGGGAGCACAGAGAGCTTCGGGACAGGCAGAGGTAGAACCCTGAGGTCCCTGTACACGTGAGTGAAGCTGACCCAAGCTGCAGCATATCTGGCTGGCTAAGCTACATTAGTTCTGCTTTGGTAAATCTGTCAGAGAGAGACTTAAGTGTTCAGGCGACACCTGTAGGAGCAATCTTTCCAAAGTGAAAAAGAAGCATGAGAGTGAAGTCACGGCACACAGAAATGACCATCAACCGAAGAGGCAGCATCTCCAAACTGCCTAAGTGGAGGGAGAGTCTTACCTCAATTATTCCAAGAGAACACACCAGAACTAGGTTAAGCTAAAGAGACTCTGCATTTGAGGGTGGTGGTGCTTCTGGGAAAAGGAGTCTGTCAGATCCTGGGCACAAGTGACGGCTACAAGTCACCTCAGAGAGAGCGTGGACTAACACTGTAAATACAGAGAAGTATTTCTGAAGGTTGTAGCCAACTGATTTGAACACTGCAGCCACACCAGGCACGTGAATTCTTTTTAAGTTAACAGCATCGTATGAATGCTGTTGGATCATTTAAAATTCTTATCTCCTATTTAGAAGGATCTGGAATTTTGTGTTACCTCTGAATCCAAATTTATACAATGCTGACGAGTCCATGGTTTTCAGGCATCATTACAAAACGACGAGCACTTCCTAACAGGTGGTGGCAGCAAAAATCTTGAATCTTGAGATCAGATTTCTTAGTTAAGATGCCTAGCCCAGAATCACCTCAAACTCTCAAGCACAGTAACATGTGAGGGTTATTCCAGAGGTAGAGATTACTAGTATGTCAGGATTCCCATAAAAGGATATGAATTATACCATATACTACATAATGAACAACTTCCAACTTCCTATTTAAGTGTTATAATTACAACTCATGTTGAAGATCTTATGTTAGTAGTACTTGCTTTACGCAAGGAAAAATTATTTTCAGTTGAAACGGTAGGGTGCCAGCAGCTTACTTAATATATATCCTAAGTGGCTTAGGGGCTAAGTACATAATCCTTTCAGCTGGATGCCTCAATTACATTTATCTTATTGTAGCGACCTACTACACAGTTAATCACCTTCAACTGTATTGTTAACCTGATGCTTTAAATATTCATATTCTCAGAACACATCAATTATTTTTCTGCCATTCTTTCACTTGAAAAGATCCTTGGCACATTAATGGCTGGTGAGATAATAGATGCCATGTTCCTAATATTATAAATTATTGTGACTTCTATACTCAGTGACTGGTTGTAAATCGGAAAATCAAAACCACAACTATATATGACTATAAAATGACAAAGAAAGTAGGAGTTCATACTATACTTAGGGGCTGTTTGACATTTTCCAGCTTGCCCTGATTTTATAAAAAGAAATGACCTTGAAAATAGTTAAGCCTATCAAGTGGTAAGGCTGCAGCTCACTGAAATAGACAACATGTTCATGTCTTTATAATGCTGTTAAACAATCATGAAAATTAAAACAATTTTATTGCTCTTTAACCAATTTATACTTGTATTTTATAGGCTTATGCATATTCACCACAAGGCTATTCTAATCTTTGTTTACTTATAGCCCTCTGAACTTGGAAATAAAGGCAATCAGGTCTCAGCCAGCTAGACTAGGAAAAAAGATCAGATTTTCCAAGAGGCATAAGGATCTGCTTGATGTTTTATCAGGCTGTGTTTAATTAGAGTGCTTTCAGTAAAAACACCAATTCAGATTAGCTTCCTTTGCTCAGTGTTTATTAATATAGACACTCTTTAAAAGGGAACATGTAAGCATTTTATGTTGATAAATAAATTTAGCTGCTGTCACTTTATAAAAGGAACAAGTACAACAATAACAACCAAAACAAAGAAGACAGTGAGATGGAAAGAAAATACCTCTGAAACCCGGAGGTTCCCAGGCCCACTATGTATACCCCCCGCGGTGCTGGTACATTGCCTTCAGCCACACCTCAGGATCTCAGGGTAAAGGGAACTGGGAGAAGGTTCTCTGAGTCAGTATCTCCATGGATTGAAGACCAAAGATTCAGAGATCTAAAGAAGAGATCCTCTAAATAGAAGAAATACTCAGGAGAGAAGGGATGTTTCCATCTTTAGTTCAAGTTCTCTGAGGGCCTCCTCTCTCACTCCCACCCTAGCCGAGTCAATTCAGAGCACGAAGTTTAAATGTACACGTAGTGTTGAGCTGGTTTTTCCCAGTAGGTTCCTAGGGAAGGGACTTGAAGGAGGATGGTATAAAAATAAGGCTTCTTATGAGATGAGAGACTGCTTTAGATATTCTGTAAACAGCTGGGGAACAGGGTCCCTGGAGAAACAGAACCATGCATGATTTTTTTGACAGAAGAGAAGCCATTTTTGGCCAAAGCCATTTTGTGGTCTAAGCTGGCCACATGCTTGCCCTTGAATGGATCTAAGTAATTAACGATCTTAAAGGATGTGGGGGACTATGGGAACAAAAGAAAAGCAATTGAGAAATGATAGCAGTCTTAGTTCTTCCTCAAAAGATGTACAGAACAATCTGATACATATTTTTGAGTCATTTGCAGGAACCAAGGCTCCCGCCCAGATAGAGGACTCAAGTACATGCTGAGACCCCAGCCTGGTTAGAACCTGACCCTTGAGACTCCAATCAGCTGAAGCTTGGACTCAGGGAACTTTGCCCCAATTCTATACTAAACTGTCTTCTGCTCAAGCCCCCTCATGACCAGGCATATACCCTTCACTTAAAGCTTCCTCAGTTTTGCTGTTCAGAGAGACACTGCTTTGGGGAAAGTTCTCCGGTGTTCTTATTTGCTGCAAGTAATAAATCCTTCCTTCTCCTGATGTTTGGCTTGCTTGTGTCTTTTGGCTCAAGGACCCACCAAGAAGCAAAAACAGTTTTCAGGTAACAGGAGAGATGGAGGGAGGAAGAAAGATTTCTTAGAAAACGTTCTTTCTACTTAACACAAGAAGGAGCGACACTGCTGGGACTACGATTAAAAAAAAGTTCTTATAATAACTGTGGTTCTCAGTGATGTCCATGAGAAACACACTTGAATGTGGAAAAAGTAACTGACGTGGCCAGGTCCAGAGAGGAGCTGTTTCCAGCACTAGGATCTTCCTGGACACCCACTCATTCACTTGCTAATACTGAATGAGTATCTATCATGCGCCAGGCACACTATCTTTGCAGTGAGCAAGACTGACAATGTCTCTGCTCACACGGAGTTTACATTATTTATTTTTTTTTACATTATTGTTAAGTGGTGACTAATAGAAACAGTAATAACAAATATCTTTGGGAGAGTAAGCAGTGCTATTAGGAAAATATCCACCCATTAGTCTATTCATTCCCTCACAAAAGACTGAATGAATGTTGTGCCAGCAGCTGGAAACACACAATGGGATCTAAAACACAGGTGAAATTTGGGGATCAATCACATATACATGGTAACGAACCTATAGGAATTAATAAGGTCACCCAGATAGAGAGTGTATAGAGGACAAAGGAAAAAAAGGGGGAAATAAACCACAAACATAGAAAAAGTATTTAAACTTAAACTAGGAAAGTGTTTTAAGAAGCAGCCATCCATAGAACACACATTTTTTATGTCATGGGTGAAGCTGAGCAGGACCCTGTAGGGCTCCTGGGCACAGAAACACTTCTGAGTCCCTCATTCCCACATTCCTTATTTGGAGGGAATAGGCTTCGGCTTCCATGAACTTCCCTAAGTTCCACAGGGCAGGTTCAAACAGATGCCAATCACAGAAGGAAGGGGATACAGAGACAAGCAAGGAGCAGCCAAGACACAACAGTGCAGCCTTGGGGCAGGGTCCTGGTTCCACCTAAAGGGACACACAAAACAATATCGTTGAGCTCTTCTTAGAACTAAAACCCCCAACAAATGGAGGATGTCAACTACTTGATGTTAACCACACAAGCTCATCAGGAGAACACCTGAGGCCAGATTAAAGGCATGCAGGCCCTGCAAACACCCTGATCCTTATTAGCAACCCCACACTGAAACCATTGCTATGAAACTCCTCACCAAATCCTCCCCAAGTTGGGACACATAAGTTTTGAAGGGCATGAGCCCACCGTGTACCCCTTTGCCTGGCAAAGACAACAAAGCTGTTCCTTTCTATTTCACCCAAAACTCTGTCTCTGAGATTTGATTTGGCACTGGTACACAGAGGCCAAGTTTTCAGCACCGTGGAGTCAAGACAAAGAGGACCCAGGACTCGCTGGATTTTGCAACAGGGTGACGTCAACTAGAGCAGTTTCAAATTGAGTTATAGGCCTGAACCTCAGACTACACTCATGGGCAGGTGAGCACAGGAGATGTAAGAAAACGCAGTCTAAGAATGCAGACAATTTCAGTTTTGATTGTGAGAGAAGAGACTGATTCCAGGATAAGTAGAGAAACAGCTGGGACAGAGCAGCTTTTCATTTTTCCCCCTTTCTTTCTTCCTTTCTCTCTTCCTCCCTTCCTAAAATAGGAAAGATTTAACTACACTTAAAGGCTGAAAAGAAAGACTAATGAAGAATAACTTGGAGTGAGGTCCCTGAAAGAATAAAAAAGAGTGGGATCTAGAAAGTAGGAGAAGATTCCTTTCCCCTGGGAACTGAGGGACAGGCGGAGGAAAGATGCTGAGGAGAGCAATGGTGGGGTAAGGGGAAAAAGTGAAGAATTCAAGGTTGAAAGATTCTATCTGAATGGACTCAGGCCAGGAAAATTCTCAGGCAAGATTTACTGTGAAAGGAAGAAGCCCCCAGAGACTGGAATGTGTATTTTAGGTTAGGTTAATTGACAACTGGTAAAAGTGAACGGGAGGTTTGAGAGGGGAGAAGGTGGGTTACAGTTTAATAAATTCACTTAACAGAGGGACATATAAAATTTGTCCAACTAGGCAGAAATACTTGGGGAACACAATGATTCAAACATTTGCAAATAAACATTTTCATTTATCACTCTATGTCTGGGGTAAAAAACCTTGAAATGTAGATAGAGCTGAATCAACAAGCTCAGTAACACATGTGGGTTATACAGACGCAAACATATCTGTACACAAACATCTGAAGTGAAGAGGTGAGGAATTCAGAGAAATAAAGTACATGCTCTGCGAGGCACAGTTCAGTTACCTAACCTCGGGCAAGCTGCTTCCTCTAGCCATGTCCCAAGTCTCCCTTCTATTTTTTTTTTTTTAAAGGAAAACACTATTTTCTTTCAGCTCCTCAGGAATACTGTGGAGATGAATGCACTGTATACTTAAAACTCCTAGCCAACTTAGAAAAAAACCTGAGAACTTCAAAAGCCCACACTAAACTGGAACAATCTCTTGGCACTGGCTACATTGGGCCACACAATGGGAGGTTCCCTTCACATTCAGGAAGAAAAAGGTACCGATGAGTACAGGGCTCTTTTCAGGAACATTCCTCTCACCTGAATCCTTTTTTCCAGTGTGCATGACTGAAACCTAACCTAACGAGAAGAAAGATAACATCATGCTGTCTGAACACGCTTGAAGGCCTGTGACTCTCTTCTTCCTACTTGCTGTGGGAAAAGGCATGTTAGTTCTTTGCTTATCCAAAATGTTAAGCCCTTTATTTACTGAGTGTCAGCTCAGTCAACACAGAGGGGCAGCCTCTGTTAATTCTTCAAGATGGCAGGATCCGAGAGCCTGGGAACCATGTCAATTACTGTGCCCTGCACATGTCAAGTACTCAACCTAATGTTTGCCAGATAGTGCCTGCCTGCCTTGCTCTGCCATAGAACATGCAAGCATGTGCTCTCCTTAAAAGCAGCAATAACTGCAGGCCAGGTGATGCGGGATAGCTTGCTCATTTTCATTTAATTTTTTGTGGAGGTGAAATTCATATAACAAAACTTAAAATTTTTAAATGAACAACTCAGCATTCAGGGCACTGAAAATGTAGAAGCACCACTTCCACCTAGCTCCCAAACATTTAATCACCCCAGGAGGACACCCTATACCCATTAAGCAGTTGCTCCTGACTCCCTCTTCCCACAACTCCTAGAAACCACCAATCCGAGCTCTATCTCTGTAGGTTTATCTCTTTTGGATATTTCATATAAATGGATTCATATAATACGTGGGCTTTTGGGTCTGGCTTACTTTACTTAGCATAATGTTTTTGAGATTCATCCATGCTATGGCATGCATTAACACTTCTTCCTTTTCACAGTTGAAAAATATTCCACTGTATGGCTATAACACAACTGGCTTATCCATTTATCCATTAATGAACATCTGGGATATTTCTACCTTTTGAGAATACTGCTGCTACAAACATATGTGTACAAATATTTGCTAAGTATTGTTTTCCAGTTCTTTTGGATATATACTTAGGAGTAGAGTCACTTAGTCACATGATAATTCTATGTTTAATTCTTTAAGGAACTGTTTTCCACAGTGGCTGTACCACTTTGCAGTCTTACCAGGAACTGTACAAAGATTCTACTTCTCCATATCCTCACCAACACTGTTTTGATTATAGCCATCCTAGTAAATGTTAAGTAGTACCTCACCGTGGCATTTCCCTGATGACCAATGATCTTGAGCATCTTTTCCTGTATTCATTGACAAACTGTGTAACTTCTCTGGAGAAATGGGCCCTTGGCCCATTTTTAAACTGGATTGTTTTTCTTTTAGTCATTTTTAAGCAAGGTACTCCGATACTCATCTCTAAACATACGGCTTCAAGCAGATGAGATGCAAAACAAGATGTTAACAGTACAGTGTTAAGAGGTTATGTTCTGAAATCGGACTGCTTGGATTCACTCTGTAACTGACTATCTTTATGACCTTGACAGAGTTATGTCTCTGAACCAGAGATTCTCATTATAAGATGAAGACATTAATACTAAACTTCATGGATGTGTGATGAGCAATAAATAATCAATGTAGTATACTTAACAACTGTGTCCAAGACAAAGTAAGAACTATAAAATTGTCAATAATCAATAAAATTTGTAGGGACAGCATCTCCATGTAATTACATATGTATTCCCATAGAGACAGGAGAAATGCATGAACCTTTGCCAGATTTAGCCAAGCAAGGGAAAAAGGAACTCCAGCAAGGAAGTATGTTAAGTATAAATGTTAAGTATAAAATGGCCTCAAAATAATGAAAAGCATCAATAAAATATTGTTCTTTATACCTTTTAACAACATAGGAAAAGCATTCTTATACTGTAGAACAGAAGGTAGAACCCACATCTGTGAAGAAAGTTTGATGATACAAACACTAAACAAGGAGCAAACCTTCTGTCCCATCACACAGTCCCTAGAATGAAAAAGATGGAGAAAGCTTGCAGGCTACTGTATTTTATAACTGTCGTTTCTTTGAAATGTCTATCCATCACTGTGAGTGAGAACAATAAACCATATTATTGAGAAGCATCAAGATTCTCTCCTTACTGTACAAACAAAAACTTCATCACAACCAGGGGAATCATGTCAAGCAGTGTACCCACTCACATCCAAAAGTCACATGCATCTTTCTGCTAAGTCTATGCTGCTGCCTGTATGCTTTGCAGTCTTTAGAAACGCACGTTCATTGTAACATGTGACACCAATCCAACATCAATGTGCAAAGGCCTCTGTGCTCTAAGTCTATCCCAGATTTGGTAAATAAATGTTCTTCCAAGGTAGGGGTTCAATATCTCTTACTATATTGATGTTGTTCAGTCACTAAATCGTGTCTGACTTTTTGTGACCCCATGAACTGCAGCATGCCAGGCTTCCCTGTTCTTCACTATCCCCCAGAGCTTGCTCAAACTCATGTACATTGAGTCAGTGATTCCATCCAACCATCTCAACCTCTGATGCCTCCTTCTCCTCCTGCCCTCAATCTTTCCCAGCATCAGGGTCTTTTCCAATGTCTTCAGGGTCTTTGCTCTTACTATATATTCTGGTTCAATTAAATCTTCTGTTTATAACATACAGTTTCATACCTGTAATTTTTCCTGTCATTTTACATTGCTTTAAAAAGGAATGAAGTCCTGACTTCACTTGAATTCCTTAGGGAACTTGGGTTTTCTAAAGGCTTATGTATCTCCTTCCCCACATCCCCTCCACCAGCAAATTTAAACCTTGAAATACTGATTAACTTAGATTATAATTCACGAGCTCTGCAAAGGACAGATGCAAAGGAATTAAGAGTTATGGGGTAAATTCAAGTTTATTCTCAATACTGGAACAAATGAATAGGATGGAAGGGGTAGTCAAAAATTAGTAAATCAAAAGGAAGGAAGCAAATCAGTAAATGAAAAGGTAAAATGCCAAAATTAATTTACGAAGTAGAGAGAAGGGAAATTAATGAAAGCCTGTTACAGAGCAAAAAACTTTCTCTGAAAAACCTCTAATTATATGATATAGGAAATGGGCAAGCTTAAAAGTGAACTTACTGTAAAAAAGAAAAATTATGTTCTTGGGAAAGCAAACAAAAATTAGTCCTGGATTAGTCATCAAAATGTTCTTACTTGTCCCAGATCACAGTTAAAGAACAATTAAAGAGGCAGAATAATGTAATGCACATACAATGCACTGGCAGTCCCAGGTTTGAGTTCCAACTCCACAAAAATGGCAAGAAGCTTAGGTCCAAAATGTAACTAGTAAGCTCATTTTCCCCAAATTATGGAAATGATTTTGATTTTTCAAATTTGGTGACAACCAGAATTTGTTGCAGCTTAATTCCAGATGCTGTCTCTTTTTTTTAATTTTCTGACCATTATAGAAAGTACAGAAATTACAGAATGCTGCTGCTGCTGCTAAGTCGCTTCAGTCGCGTCTGACTCTGTGCGACCCCACAGACGGCAGCCCACCAGGCTCCACCGTCCCTGGGATTCTCCAGGCAAGAACACCGGAGTGAGTTTCCATTGCCTTCTCCGAATCACAGAATAATACAAAGAAAAAGAAAGGGGCTTTATATATACTACATACTATAATATAGACTACACACATGGTATACTTTTCCCTCTAACACTGTTTTTTCAGCTTAGTTATAATTCACAAAGAATTACATGTATAGATTTAGATATAATCTGATTAATTTGAATATTGATAGGCGTTCATGTAACTCATGCCCCCATAAGTACAAGAAGAATATCTATAACCATATAAAGTATTATAATATTTTAATTTATAATATTATAGAATTCCTAATTTTAAAATTAGCAGAGAACCATGGACGAGCAATCAAAGAAAACCACATTGCAGTTTATTAGGTATTTATAAGTTAAGAAAAGGAATATTTTTGGTATAGTTCCTGGTTATCATAAGCAAGAATTAACTATTTTGTGGTATCCTAAATTGAGAATTTACACATTATGATTTCTTCCCTCCCAGAAATACATCTGATTACAAAATATCAGAATGATGTTTTATATATATACATATATATTGTTCAATTAATATTGTGCCATGGTTATTTCCCCATATTATTAAAAATGCTTAATGGTTCAAGTAACTTCTTTTTAGTTTCACTTATAATTCATTTAACCACTTCACATTGCTGGACCTTTTCTTTTTTTCCATTAAAATAAAGTACAATTACTAGTTGCACCAAATAGGGTCACTATGAATTAATAATTTTACACTCTTGATAAATACTCCTAAATTCGTTTTGTACCAATCACAAATCAGTGCAAACAACAATAGCAGTAACATGGAAGTGACTTAAGTTCTTGCTAACATTTCAGCATTAACATTTCTTTTTAATTTCTGCCAAATGGCATTTCCCTATTTGTCTTTGACTATTAGTAAGATTAAGTATTTTTCACATTTTTATAAGCTAATTCTTTTGTGACTTCTCTGTATATTACACTATCTTGTCTATTGATTCTTCCATGTAAAATCTAAATAATCATCTGGAAAAAATGTCTCAAAAATACTTAGTTTGGAAAGACCGCCATATTTATAATGCTTAGCCCTTCATCTACAAATGTAGTATGTCTCTCCAATTAATCTATTATTTCTTAAAGTTTGTATTTTTTTGTATGTTCCTTGTGGTATTCGTGGCCTCTAACTACTTTATTCAAGACTTCTCCGAGATTTCTGCAAGCAAAATACATGGCATTTTCCAAATCACCCTCCAATATATTGTTTTTAAATCAGAAAATTTTCTATGGTCATGACATGGGAATGACTATGATTTCGACTTTGATCCAATAATTACAGTTTCTTAGTTCCCAAGGAATGGGTAGGGCTGAATTAACATTGCCACAAAAGAGAATCAATTTTAATAGATATCTCAGTGATAACTGAATCTGAATAAACAGTATAGCTCCTTTCGGTGGGAAATATAGCTGACATACAATATTATGTTAGTTTCAGGTGTGCTGCATAATGATTTGACATCTGCATACATCAATTTGACACTGCATATGTCTAGTAGCCATCTGTCCCCATACAATGTTATTGACCATATTCCTTATGCTGGATATTACAACCCATGGCTTATTTGTTATATAACAGTAGGTTTGTGCCCCTTAAATCCTTTAAAGGATTTCACCCAACTCCCCAACTCCTTCTGTCCTGGCATCCACCCAGATTTATTTCTTTTATGAAAGAGATAAAGTTCATCCCATTAAATTTTCTTTATCTTAAATTCTATTTATATGAAATGGATATTGCAGTCCCTTTCTTTTAGTTTAATTGCCTGATTTGCCTTGCCTATAATTTTACTTCAATAACAAAGTTTTGAGGGAGGAGGAGAGTGTAGTCACCTGTAAATATCTTAAATTTTACAGTATCTGTTTATTAATAATGGATTTACTCTGGGAGCTAAAATAACTCATGCATGGAACAGAGCCTCAACAACTATTAAATTATTAATATTTAATACATCTGCCTTTTTCTATCATGCTTTCCTCTAGTAAACACCTAACAAACTGAAATGAAGTTTTCTCTGATCATTACTCCAGGGTTCTCTGTTAATTTTAAAATCAGGAATACTGTAATATTATAATACTTTCTACAATCATGAAAATGCTTTACATACTGATGGGAGTACGTGAATGTGTGTGTTACACGTGTGAGCTACATGAATACCTACATATCAATATTCAAGTATCACTGAATTATATCTAGGTCTGTATCTGTTATTGTTTATGAATTATAACTCAATTTAAATAAAGAGTACTTGAGGGAAAAAATATAAGTATGATTAAAGAATCATGTGGGCTTCTGAGGTGGTGCTAGTGGTAAAGAACCCGCCTGCCAATGCAGGAGACAGGAGAGACGTGGGTTCGATCCCTGGGTCAGGAAGATCTCCTGAAGGAGGCCATGGTAACCCACTCCTAGTATTCTTGCCTAGAGAATCCCATGAACAGAGGAGCCTGGGGCAGGCTACAGTCTTAGGGTCGCAGAGAGTCAGACACGACTAAAGCAACTTAGCACACACGCAAGAAGTCATATAATCCATGTAGAAGAGACACTAGTGATACAGACACAAGCATTAATTTTATTTATAAAATCATACTTGAGTACGAAATTCTGTTTTTGTTGTTCAGTTGCTATGTCTGACTCTTTGCGACCCCATGGACTGCAGGGTGCCAAACTTCCTTCTTTATCTCTTATATAGTGGTATTTTGTGACATGGTAACTATCCCTCTGTTGCACCAAAAATTAAAGCTGAATTTCAATATGAATTATGACAATAAACGCAACATTTTCCAATTGTTATGTGAGATAAAACAAAAAGTAGCCCTGAGATAAGTTTTTGCTGTTGTTTAATCACTAAGTAGTGTCCATCTGTTTGTGACCCCATGGACTGAAGCCTGCCAGGCTCCTCTGTCCATGAGATTCTTCAGGCAAGAATACTGGAGTGGGTTGCCCTTTTCTTCTCCAGGGGCTCTTCCTTACCTGGGGATGGAACCCACGTTTCCTGCACTGGCAGGCAGATTCTTTACCACTAAATCACGAGGGACGCCTTCAACAAAATAACTGCTCTGGTCTTTGAGATTTAGAATAACAATTATTCACGTATTAAAAAAAGACAAACAAAAAAGGTTAGTTTTTTTCTATATGTAACTTTTACACTTAGAGGTACCCTAAACTCTACAATTTCTTCACTATCTAAGAATGAAAACACTATAAATATTCATATCTGCCTACTCAAGTTGAACCACTCTTTCCATCACAGATCTGAAAGTACTTCATAAACCATCCGGGAAGACGGGGTGTTACAGCATGAGCATTCATTCCATTTATGGAAATACAGTATCCGTCAGTCCCTTATAATTTAGCTGAATAGCAATTGCTAAGGGAAGTTTCAAATATTTGTTGGAGATACTCCTGAAAAATAGAGGACAACTCACTGGTGTGTGTGATTGTCAAGTGTTAGAATATGTCAATCATCTAATTACCAACTATTCACTGAGGAGGGCTTTTAAATACATTGTAAATGAAACGTGTAAATTAGCCACAAATTTGATATATATTATGCTGGATAAAAGAGAATAGAAACCTCTTTCAAATCTGTAATTTATTCAAAGGAGTTTCCATCTTAAATACATTCCCCATGAAAAGCAATTTGCATTGACCCAAGTTACTACATCTTCCATGGTTCTTTTAGAATAGGTATTTATTTATTCAAGAGCAGCAAGAGAATGGGGAACAAGTCTTCTAGTCTAAGCTAATGTTACAGAATGTCCCTAAGGAGCTCGTTTTTTATTCCATTCCAACACTCTCCTTTCCTTTCGGTTGCCTCCTCCAGGCCCCAGCAAAAACTCCATTACCAGTGACCACAAAATAATTCTTATCTTTTTATACAACACTTAGTCTCAGAAACAAGTGCAGAGTTGCAAAATTGGAGATTAGTAAACAAAATTAGCCTCCCTCAACCACACTCATGAGTCCCAGCTCATCAGTCATTCCTAAATGTCATTCCTAAATCCTCCCATTGCCATCCAAATCCAAAAATGGAACCAAAGCTTGGGACCATATTTGGCTTTTCAGAGACCTTGGCAGATAGAGAAAACATAAAAAAAAAAAAAAAGACAGCATTTAAAACTGAACTGATATCCTGAACAAAAAGTAATTTTTTGTTATTTAAAGCAGAAATGACATACATGGCCTAAAATCAGCAACAGGAAAACATTTTCAAAGCAATGAGAATAACACTTATACTGGACTTTTGTCAATGATGCTGGTAAATGCTGGCTCTTCTCTTAGGTGGTGAGGTTAGCCACTCCTGAGCTAAAGAACACATGCATGGACTTGTCACAGAGCACAGGGAACAACTACAGATACATTCAATATCTTGTAATGAACTATATGGCAGAGAATCTGAAAAAGAATCTATGTGTATGTGTGTATGTATAATGAAATCACTTTGACATACACCTGAAACCAATACAACATTGTAAATAAACTATTCCCTATTGGGTCAGTCGGTAAAGAATATGCCTGCAATGCAAGGCACCTGGGTTCGATCCCTGGGTCCAGAATATCCCCTGGAATAGAAAACAGCAACCCACTCCAGTATTCTTGCCCAGAGAATCCCATGGACAGAGGAGCCTGGCGGGCTACTTACTGTCCATGGGGTCACAAGAGTCGGACACGACTAAGCGACTAACACTTTCACACCTTCAATTTTTTTATTTTTTTTATTTTTTTTTTTTTTACAGCACAAAATTATTTTTTTATTATTATTATTATTTTTTTTTTCCAGTGGGTTTTGTCATACATTAATATGAATCAGCCATGGATTTACATGTATTCCCAATCCCGATCCCCCCTCCCACCTCCCTCCCAATTTTTTTAAAAAGGAGAAAAATAAAGAACAGACAAACATACTGTATGAATCCCCAAATTACAGACTTTAACTAAAATTGGTAGAAATACATAATATTTCTATTTAAATATAAAGCAAAAGGAAGAGAGGTTTTGAAATTTTTGTCAGGCTTACAATTTGCTTATTGTAGGAACCATTGTGATTCATATTTGGCCTGAGGGTACAAAGATCTCTGCTTATATCTGTGACTTAGTCAAACCTTTCATAACACCAGAGATACCTATTTATTATATTAAGATCACTGCCTTCTTAAATTAGACCCTATTGTTCACTATCCTTACATCATTTAAGAATTTATAAATTTCAAAGAAGAATATGAACAAAAATCATCATAACAATTCATTATTACCCAAGGTAGAGTTACGGTGTCAATTTTCTAAATAAATTCTAGACAGGTTAGTAGTCTACTAAATAAATAAAAACAATTCATAATCTTAAATACTAATAGCAGACTAAAATGATCTTCCCAAACCTTGCTGAGTTTTAACTGCCTACACGCTACTCACCAAATGAGGTTAAAAGCAGCTATAGACCCATTAGTACTAGTTCTGTACACCATTACCACATAATTTAAAAGAGATTCCTCCTTGTGGTACATATACACAATGGACTATTACTCAGTTATTAAAAAGAATGCATTTGAATCAGTTCTAATGAGGTGGATGAAACTGGAGCCTATTATACAGAGCGAAGTAAGTCAGAAAGAAAAACACCAATACAGTATATTAACGCATATATATGGAATTTAGAAAGATGGTAATGATGACCCTATATGCGAGATAGCAAAAGAGACACAGATGTAAAGAACAGACTTTTGGACTCTGTGGGAGAAGGCGAGGGTGGGACGATTTGAGAGAATAGCACTGAAACATGTATATTATCATATGTGAAATAGATCGCCAGTCCAGGTTTGATGCATGAGACAGGGTGCTCAGGGCTGGTGCACTGGGATGACCCTGAGGGATGGGATGGGGAGGGAGGTGACAGGGAGGGTCAGGATGGGGACACATGCACACCCATGGCTGATTCATGTCAATGTATGGCAAAAACCACCACAATACTGTAAGAACTGCCATATGACCCAGCAATCCCACTTCTGGGCATACACACTGAGGAAACCAGATCTGAAAGAGACGCGTGCACCCCAATGTTCATCGCAGCACTGTTTATAATAGCCAGGACATGGAAGCAACCTAGATGCCCATCAGCAGATGAATGGATAAGGAAGCTGTGGTACATATACACCATGGAATATTACTCAGCCATTAAAAAGAATTCATTCGAACCAGTCCTAATGAGATGGATGAAGCTGGAGCCCATTATACAGAGTGAAGTAAGCCAGAAAGATAAAGAACATTACAGCATACTGACACATGTATATGGAATTTAGAAAGGTGATAACGATAACCCTATATGCAGAACAGAAAAAGAGACACAGAAATACAGAACAGACTTTTGAACTTTGTGGGAGAATGTGAGGGTGGGATATTTCAAAAGAACAGCATGTATACTATCTATGGTGAAACAGATCACCAGCCCAGGTGGGATGCACGAGACAAGTGCTCCGGCCTGGTGTACTGGGAAGACCCAGAGGAATCGGGTGGAGAGGGAGGTGGGAGGGGGGATTGGGATTGGGAATACATGTAAATCCATGGCTGATTCATATCAATGTATGACAAAACCCACTGGAAAAAAAATAATAATAATAATAATAAAAATTAAAAAAAAAATAAAAAAATAAATAAATAAAAACAAACAAACAAAAAAAGAGATTCCTCCTAAACTCTTGGAGTTTATAATTTTTGTACTGCCATTAAGAATTTTTAAATACTAGACACAGTAACGCTAGGCTAGGTGCTATACTGAGCAAGAAAAGTATGTTCACTCTACAGAGGAGCTCAAAGGCACAATATCAAGTCAAGAGATCACTCAGGAGAAGAATAAGCATTTTCATGGCAGAAGAGCACTGAAAAGGTTAAGGAATGCACAGGGACTTGTTGAAAAGTGGATTCTGAGAAGGCTGTGAGTTGCTTTCCAAGCAACGCCTAGCACATGAAATGTCCTATGAGCAGACTGGTGTCCAGTCTGCTTTGAAATACGGAAAAAAAAAGAGGTAAGAAAATGTGTACGGTCATGAGAACGAAGTAGTTAGAAATGCAGAGACAAGTTGATGTTTCTAAGAATTTAGATTAAAACAGGAACAATTAAAAGATCAATCTCTCCAATCACGTCAATCTTATCCAGATAGATTATTCTAAACATCGGGCTTCCCAGGAGGTTCTAGTGGTAGAGTCCACCTGCAAATGCAGGAGACATAAGAGACGCAGGTTCGATCCCCGGGTCTAGAAGATCCCCTGAAAGAGGGCATGGCAACCCATTCCACTGTTCTTGCCTGGAGAACCCCATGGACAGAGAAGCCTGGTAGGCTATGGTCTACATAGCATTGCAAAGAGTTAGACATGACTAAAGCTACTTAGCACACAGGAACAACCTAGCAACCCTCCCAGACCATCCACACTCCAGGTTTCAGACCCTCTAGCTTCCTTCTTTCAAAAGGGGTGCTGCCTCTACTTTCAGATGTTTATAAAAATGGCAGCGGTTTCCTATTTGAATGTTAATTACTGTTATGACACACATGATAATTTAACTTGCTTCAGTAATTTATTCTTCCTTGTAATTAGATGTAGTAATTGGAAAATCTTCCAGAGTGTAACAACAGTTCTAAAGGTGAAATGGCAGGGGGAGGGAGCTTTCCCACAGGATTTCAACTATAAAGCTGGAGCTGCCTCTTCAATGGGCAGTCATTGGATGAACCAGGCCAGGAATCAGAGATGGTCCTTCTGGAGTCAAAGAGGTGGCACTTGTGACCTTAAAGAGCTGGATGATTCAAGAGGAAGGCAAAGACCCAGCAGATGGTTAGTTAGAGCTACCCTGAGAAGAATATTAAACACTAAACTTGAATAAAGCCAGGCATGACATGACACGGTGGGTGCCATTTAAAATCCTCTAGTCTGGAAGCTATTCACATAGAGTTCAGAAACTCCATAGAATTAGTTCAGGCCAAAAATATCACTGGGGTGTGATGGGCTCTATTTTTACTTGATTTACAGAAGTGTTTTGGTGCTTGCCACATCATATACACTCAGCAAATATTTATTGAAATAAGCAATAGAGTAATTGGATAAATAAATGGGTGCATGCATGGCTTAGAAATAATTATAGCCAATATAATTCAATATATAAAACATACCAAGTATCATGCTAAACACTTTATATCTCTTTTTCTTCTCTCCCAACTTCCTTTTCATTGTTCCCGAAGCCTTACTACATATCTTGACATAAGATTCTTAGAATAAAAATTCTATGACAGATTATTTCAAACATATGCAGAAGTAGAGAGAATAGCTCACATACCCAGATTCGGCTTCAAAAATATTGACCAATCTTTCTTCATTTACACCTTGTGTCATTAGCCCTCCTGTATTATTTTGAACCAACTCCAAGTATCATATCAATTCATCTGGCAATGTGTATAGGGTTTGGGACTCTCTGGTGGTCCAGTGGCTGAGAGTTTGCCTTGCAATGCAGGGAATACAGTTTCAATTCCTGGTTGGGAAACTAGGATTCCGCATGCCACAGGGCAGCTGGGCCCGCCCATCATGACTGCAGAGCCCACACACTGCAAATAGAGAGCCTGTACACCGCAACAAAGGATTCCATGTGATACAACTAAGGGCCAAATAAATAAATAAATATTTTAAAAAATAATTATAGGCTTCATTTTTAAAACTTCAATGTAATAATCCCTTAAGTATATTAATAAGAATTCCTTAATATCATTCAGAACCTTTTACCCATTATTCACAGTGTCTGACTCTGTGACCCCATGAACTGCAGCACGCCAGGCCTCCCTGTCCATCACCAACTGCCAGAGTCTACCCAAACCCATGTCTATTGAGTCGGTGATGCCATCCAACCATCTCATCCTCTGTCGGCCCCTTCTCCTCCTGCCCTCAATCTTTCCCAGCATCCGGGTCTTTTCCAGTGAATCAGCTCTTCGCATCAGGTGGCCAAAGTATTGGAGTTTCAGCTTCAACATCAGTCCCTAGGACTGATCTCCTTTAGGATGGACTGGTTGGATCTCCTTGCAGTCCAAGGGACTCTCAAGAGTCCTCTCCAACACCACAGTTCAAAAGCATCAATTCTTCGGTGCTCAGCTTTCTTTATAGTCCAACTCTCATATCCATACATGACTACTGGAAAAACCATAGCCTTGACTAGACAGATGCTTGTTGACAAAGTAATGTCTCTGCTTTTTAATATGCTGTCTAGGTTGGTCATAGCTTTCCTTCCAAGGAGTAAGCGTCTTTTAATTTCATGGCTGCAGTCACATCTGCAGTGATTTTGGAGCCCAAAAAAATAAAGTCTGACACTATTTCCACTGTTTCCCCATCTATTTGCCATGAAGTGATGGGACCAGATGCCATGATCTTAGTTTTCTGAATGTTGAGCTTTAAGCCAGCTTTTTCACTCTCCTCTTTCACTTTCATCAAGAGGCTCTTTAGATATTCTTCACTTTCTGCCATAAGGGTGGTGTCATCTGCATACCTGAGGTTATTGATATTTCTTCCAGCAGTCTTTTTTTTTTTTTTTTTTAGATTTTTTTTTTATTTATTATTATTATTATTATTTTTTTCCAGTGGGTTTTGTCATACATTGATATGAATCAGCCATGGATTTACATGTATTCCCAATCCCGATCCCCCCTCCCACCTCCCTCTCCACCCGATTCCTCTGGGTCTTCCCAGTGCACCAGGCCGGAGCACTTGTCTCGTGCATCCCTCCTGGGCTGGTGATCTGTTTCACCATAGATAGTATACATGCTGTTCTTTTGAAATATCCCACCCTCACATTCTCCCACAAAGTTCAAAAGTCTGTTCTGTATTTCTGTGTCTCTTTTTCTGTTCTGAATATAGGGTTATCGTTATCACCTTTCTAAATTCCATATACATGTGTCAGTATGCTGTAATGTTCTTTATCTTTCTGGCTTACTTCACTCTGTATAATGGGCTCCAGCTTCATCCATCTCATTAGGACTGGTTCAAATGAATTCTTTTTAATGGCTGAGTAATATTCCATGGTGTATATGTGCCACAGCTTCCTTATCCATTCATCTGCTGATGGGCATCTAGGTTGCTTCCATGTCCTGGCTATTATAAACAGTGCTGCGATGAACATTGGGGTGCACGTGTCTCTTTCAGATCTGGTTTCCTCAGTGTGTATGCCCAGAAGTGGGATTGCTGGGTCATATGGCAGTTCTATGTCCAGTTTTTTAAGAAATCTCCACACTGTTTTCCATAGCGGCTGTACTAGTTTGCATTCCCACCAACAGTGTAAGAGGGTTCCCTTTTCTCCACACCCTCTCCAGCATTTATTGCTTGTAGACTTTTGGATAGCAGCCATCCTGGCTGGCGTGTCTTGATTCCAGCTTGTGCTTCCTCTAGCCTAGCATTTCTCATAATGTACTCTGCATATAAGTTAAATAAGCAGGGTGACAATATACAGCCTTGACATACTCCTTTTCCTACTTGGAACCAGTCTGTCGTTGCATGTCCAGTTCTAACTGTTGCTTTCTGACCTGCATACGGGTTTCTCGAGAGGCAGGTCAGGTGGTCTGGTATTCCCATCTCTTTCAGAATTTTCCACAGTTTATTGTGATCCACACAGTCAAAGGCTTTGGCATAGTCAATAAAGCAGAAATAGATGTTTTTCTGGAACTCTCTTGCTTTTTCGATGATCCAGAGGATGTTGGCAATTTGATCTCTGGTTCCTCTGCCTTTTCTAAAACCAGCTTGAACATCTGGAAGTTCACGGTTCACCCATTATAATCTTTTATAGTTTGTATATAATTATACCCAAACAAAGGTCTAGACAGTAGGGTGAATTGACATATCCAATAAATTCTTTTAATCTATAGATTTCCCCTCCATCTCTTTTTAAAAAATAATCTTATTTATTTGTTTATTGGCTACCCTGGGTCTTCACTGCCGTTTAAGGGCTTTCTCTAGCTGCAGCAAGCAGGGGCTAGTCTCTACTTGGGGAGGTCGGGCTTCTCATAGTGGTGGCTTCCCTTGCTGCAGAGCACAAACTCAGAATTGGTGGTGCACAGGCTTGGTTGCTCCATGGCATGTGGGATCCTCCCGAACCAGGGATCGAACCTGTGTCTTTTGAATCGGCAGGCAGATTCTTGACCACTGAGCCACCAGGGAAGCCCTCCATCTCTTTTTACTTCTGTTGCATTGTTGCTGCTGTCGCTGCTGTAGCTCAAGAAACAAAGCCATTTGCCCCGTAGAACTGCCCAGTCTAGATGATTAAAATTGTATTTCCCTGATATTTAATTCAGTCTTTTCCCCTGCCCTCTGTACTTCCAGTCCGTGGGCAGTCAGAGAAAGAGGCCAGATCAGATTACAGTTTAAAGTTTTGGCAAGAACACTTCAGAAGCTGTGTATTGGAGACCTATAATCTCAAGATGCCTCTCTGTGATGTCCATAAAAAGGGGTACTTACCACTTAGATTCATCAACTCACCGGGGGTTACAAAATAATAAATCCTGACTTTCTGACCCCTTCCTCTGTTAGCAGGACTGAACCTCTCTAAAGAGAGACAGTCTCATCAACTATTTGGTAAACATGAGGTATAGTTTGTAAAGGGAAGCAAGCTAAAAACTTTCCTTTTATTTGTCAGTTTTCAAAGTAATGATCGACTCCCTAATATCATTACAAAAATAACCAATAAGGGTTTAACTTTCAGCTCTGAAAATCCCTTGAGGGGACCATCCCCCACATCTGTGTCAGAAATCTAAAACTGTCCATTACCTAAGTATGTCTAAGAGTGGGAGTAAAGAAAGATAAAAACCTGCTTTGAAACCATCTGTCTCCTTAGGGCCTCTTCAGCAAGCAGATCTTTTTTTTTCCCCTTTAATTTGAATATCTCCAAATAAAGTTAAAAAATTCTGCATCTTTAAGAATATTAAATATCTAACACCTTTCTCTCAGAGTCATGATGCAAATGCTTGCCACCTGATTTTAGAACCTCAAAGGGCAGAAGAGAATGGGTAGCAGTCACTACACAGCTGTCCCTGATATCTGTGGGAGTTGGCTTCCAGGAACCCCTTAGACTAAAATCCAAGGATGCTCAAGTCCCTTATATCAAATGGAATAATATTTGCATATAACCTACATATTTACATATTGTGCTATAATTTATATTTTAATATTAATTTATTTGGCTGTGTTGGGTCCTAGTTGCAGCATGCAGGATCTTCCTTGCAGCACATGGACTCTCTAGCTGTGACGTGCAAGCTTAATTGCTCCACAGCATGTGGGACCTCAGTTCCCTGACCAGAGATCGAGTCATAACCACTGGACCACCAGGGAAGTCCCCCTCCAGAACAATTTAAATCATCTCGAGATTACTTATAATTCCTGCACTGTGCTGTGCTTAGTCGCTCAGTCGTGTCCGACTCTTTGTGACCCCGTGGACTGTAGCCCGCCAGGCTCCTCTGTTCATGGGGATTCTCCAGGCAAGAATATTGGAGAATGCCCTCCTCCAGAGGCTCTTCCCAATCCAGGGATCAAACCAGGTGTCCCACATTACAGGCAGATGCTTTAACCTCTGAGTCACCAGGGAAGTCCCTCATAGTACCTGCTGCTGCTGCTAAGTCATTTCAGTCGTGTCTGACTCTGTGCGACCCCATAGACGGCAGCCCACCAGGCTCCACCATCCCTGGGATTCTCCAGGCAAGAACACTGGAGTGGGTTGCCATTTCCTTCTCCAATGCATGAAAGTGAAAAGTGAAAGTAAAGTTGCTCAGTGGTGTCTGACTCTTCGAGACCCCATGGACTGCAGCCTACCAGGCTCCTCCGTCCATGGGATTTTCTGGGCAAAAGTACTGGAGTGGGGTGCCATTGCCTTCTCCGTTATAATACCTAGTACAATGTAAATCTACATAGGTAGTTGCTGGCAAGCAGAAAACTATAGTTTTGCTTTTTGGAACTTCCTAGAATTAAAAAAAAAAAAACAAAAAACGGATCCTCAGTTAAATTTGTGGATGCAGAATCTGCACATAAGAACCCCTGGATATGGAGAACTGACTGCAACTAGTTTCCAGCAAGAGATGCTTCCTTTCGCAAACACTCGTCAGAAGTGATATAAACAGAGTCTGTGATAAAGGAGCCATAAAGAGATGTGGAAAAAGCAACCAAATACCATGGAAATGACATATTCTACTATATTATGTACATCATATGGCTTCTATTTTTTTCCCGAGAAATGAAGTGCTCACTTAAACTATGGTAATTACTATCGTCTCTCTCTCCACATGCATTTCCACTCTTGAGAAGCAGTAGAAACTGGAGGCCGACATGGTGTGCAAACAAATGCTCTTGTGCACAGAGGAAAACTCATTCTATTCCTAGAGGTTCCATTCCACTCAGAGGAACGACTATGCACAACAATGTCTCAAGAGAGCAAGGCAAATGGAGGTCTCACCAAGAACACACTACAGGCAATGAAAGTGACCGCAGTGGAGGAAAATATCTCTCCTGTATTTTTCCTTCAAACAGACAGCCTAGCCTCCACTCCAGTGGAAGGGAGAGGTGACCTTGAAACTATATGCAGCTGTGATATAAAAAGTCTGTCTATGTATAAAATTAATGAAAAGCATCTCACCTCTCCAGCCCCCAAAGCCGAGACGGCTCAGGAACAGTAGAATGCCTGACATCTTATTTGCCACATACAGGACTTGGGAAATTCAAGAATGCTAGGAATTATATATCATTTCATGAATGGCACTTTAGACAACAAAAGATCCTCTCTACACAGAAACACAGGAAATCTCAGAATTTCTGTTCCCCACGTGTATGGATATGTTCTTAGTTTGTATAATTTTATTTATAAGAGACAGAACTCAAGTTACTGAGTTATGAAACAAGTACATAGACTAGGGTGGTCTGGTTTGGGATCCATTCCCCAATATGAAAGGGGATGCAAGGCTCGCATCTTTGAGACATGGTATTACTTCAGCTACCTGCATGCCAAGCACCAGTTGTCTGAATAATATGTCCTCCAGATACCGACATACAATGGAAACTGAGAAGTCTAACAGAGAGAGCTGAAAAACTGGATTCTAACACTAGCATATTTATTTCCTGAATAAACTGTTTAGCAACCTTGTACCTTCATTTATCCATTTTACAGAGATAACTATGTTTACTTTGCAGGAGCATTTTTGAAAAATAAATTCTTTGAAATCTTCAAAGAAAAAACACAACTTTAACCTAATTATGAAGGAAACAGAAAGAAAAACTTGAACAAATCCTGCCCAGTTAATCCAACTAAAGAGAGATTAGTGAGAGAGAGATCAACTTCTAAAGTTAGGAAGGACCCATTATCAGTGGCTGTAAACATTGTCTTCTCATCAGTTCCTTAATGAGGTTAAAACCCCCACACCTCGTATTTGCATCTCCATCCTTGCTCTTCGTCCCACCACCATAGCCTTCCCCCATGTACCCCTGCTCTCTCTTGGGTCCTCTATCACTCATCTCCCCTATTTTAGTCTCACTCCCCTCAACAATTATAACCTCCCTCCTACTGTCACCAGGAAGACTGAGCTGAAGGGGACCTTAGAATTCTTCTAATCAAACTCCTGATCAGTAAAAATGGAAAGATGAGGCCTGAAGTGATGAAGGTACAGGCTCAGCATCATCAGGAAGCCAGTCATTTGCAAAGCACTGTCCTCATCCAGCAATCTTCCTCCTGGTATAGCACGGTACTACCACCTACAGGGCACTGCTCACTCTTACCAAAGAAAGGGATTTGAGGAACCAGCTGATGCATCTCATTGTTTTCTACCAGAAGGAGGGCTTCCAGTCACAAATGGCAAAATAAGACAAAAGCGACCACATCGATCAGATTAGAATCCTAAATCTAAAGGACTCCACCAAAGTTCAAATGTCTTCACCCTTAGTCCACCTCATCCAGAGAGTAAGATTTGATTCCACAATGACCATCTCCCAATGGTTCTTTCCACTACTGAATGTGACTGGAAGGATATCTTCCATGAGTCAAACCTAAATCCTTCCTAGAAGAAGAAATGGCCCTTAATTCTTATATGTGATGTGTGTATGTGTATGTTAAGCACTTCAGTCATGTCTGACTCTTTGTGAACCTATGGACCATACTCCACCAGGCTTCTCTGTCCGTGGGATTCTGCAGGCAAGAATACTGGTGTGGGTTGCCATGCCCTCCTCCAGGGGATCTTCCTGACTCAGGGATCAAACCCACATCTCTTATGTCTCTTGCATTGGCAGGTGTGTTCTTTACCACTAGCGCCACCTGGGAAGCCCCCTTAAATGTGATATTGAAGCACAATCACCACCAAGGTTGAAAAGTCACTCTACATAAGCCCCTAAGTGCAATGGGCATGGTTAACAGAAAGAACACAAGGATCTTTTCTAAGAGCACAAACCTAAACATCTCCACAGCCTTACCTTACCTTTAGGAGGTTAAATAATCTTAGTCCCTTTAACAATATTTTTGGCTTTGGTCTAAGGTCTGTTCAAACTGACCATGTTGCTTTCTGGAAGCTAGGCTCTAGACCCAAAGAACAGGTTAATATAAAGATCAAGGACATCCTTAATGTAAGAGAAAAGCCATCAACAAAAGTATTAGAAACTTGTATAAGTCCCGGGCAATCAATGAAACTTCCATGCAAAAGAGGCAGTATTCAAGACAACAGTATTTTTCAGATAGACTAAACTTCTGAACCTCAGGAATAACCAGAAACAAAGGAGAAAACATCAAACAAGTTTTAAAATTATTTTCAAGCACAAACTCAAATATAGCCCATTTAGACATCATTTAATCTGACAGCTCTACCCATTTAGCTAAATATGAGAAGCTTAAGAGACAAAAGTCAGAAATGTCCTAGTTAAACCCCTTAGTGACACAATAAAGTTAGGAAGAAGCAAGGTGAATTAATTAGAGAAAATGCAAATAGAAATTCCATTTCCTACAAAGAATAAACAAACAAATATATACATCAAATTTCTGACTGAGCCAGGGGAGGGTGTTTAGAAAAAATAAAGTAGTGTGTACTCTTGGTATAAAGTCTTGAGAATAATAAGGCTGCCAAATTTCAAGCATCAGGGAAGTCAAGTACTAGCTCAGAAGATTATGAAAAGTTAGCTTTCCAAACTGAATCTGAAAAGGAACTGAGTAAAAAGAGGTCAGTTCATCCTAAGAAAGAAGCAATTTCTACTATTTGGCTGGCTGTTTCAAATTAATATCCTGGAACATCAGCAGGTTAAAGAACCCTATAAAAATGGCAGAGAGGGAGAAGCAAATGGGTAGAAACAAAAATGTTTACACCTTAGTAATAGAAAGGTATTACTAGAAGGATTTACAAGGTACTAATATGACATATATGAAAGTCCAAAAGGCGAACTTTAATAAATGATGAGAAAAGGCATTAGGCATGGAAGTAAAGCCAGATGACTTGAAATAACTCTATCTACACACATACTAGATTATTTTAAACCAAGTAAGCCACCCCGAGATCCAAGAAAGATCATGCTTTATTATTCCCTAAGAGGCAGTATCCCCATTACATCAAACCAGTAAAGGCAGTTAAGTAGAAAACTAGGAGTGAGACGAATACAAAACACTTGTCCTTTCCAAGATATTGTTACAAATACTGAAAAAACCTGAAGGCATACTTTGACCCACAGAGATCTCAGTTTTTACATTAAATATGAAAGATAAGCAAGTGCATCACCCTTTTCTTCTACGGGGAAATACCTGGACAATAATATTGAAAAAAACAGATGAGCAATAATAGGTCAATATAACTAACAGTTTCCAAGTCAGTACACACATTTGCAGCATCAGACTCATCAACGCTCAGTGACCTGGCCATCTCTGGAGGACAGTACTTCCTGTCATCCCCAATCTGTACCTTAGATGTGTAATTTCTGTTTCTAAAAGTATCACAACTTGTTATGGCCTGCATATCTGTGGCCCTGCAAAAAAAAAAAAAAAAAAAATATGTTGCAGCCTTCATTCACAATGTGTCTATATTTATAGAAGGTGTCTCTAAGGAAGTACCTAAGAGGTCACAAGGATGGGGCCCTGATCCAATAAAATTAGTGTCCTTTTAAGAGGAGACATCAAAGAGCTTGCCCTATCTCATCACAAGTACCCACAAAGGAAAGGCCACATGAAAACATAGCAAGAAGGCAGCCGTTTGCAAGCCAGAAACAGAGTCCTCACCAAAAGTCAAATCAGCCAGATCCTTGATCATGGACTTCTAGGCTCCAGAACTGGGAGAAAATTAATTTCTACTGTTTAAGCCACCCAATTTGTGGTATTCTGTTATAGCAACCTGAGTTAAGACACACCTACTCTACCAATGTTTCTTAATGACTTCCCAGACAGCAGGAGTGAAATTTTGAATTTATTTCTCATATATGGCATAATGCAATGCTCTGGGCTTCAGAAATGCTCTTTTGAACATAATAATGGTTTAAAAATGACACTGACTGCAAGTGCTGATATAAGCCAAGATATAATTTCTACAGTCAAACAAATGTTTCTCTTTATTAAAAAGTAGGTTGTCAGATGCTCGTCGTTTGTTCACTCTCTACTGAAAACTGTCGATAGCAACATAAGCATTATAATTCCTCCATTAGGAATATTGACAACCAAATAAAATATCTTTAATACTAATTTATGTATACATGTGTGCTAAAAAAAAACTGTAAACAATTTCTCTTGAAATTTTTACATAAGTAAGATACTTAACTTCCTTGGTTTTATGACCATTGACCTAGATATTACCAAATGTAGGACAGTGTATTTCGACTCACAGAATATAAAATTATAAAAGTACAAAATGGGGAATCATAGACCAGAGACAATTTAAGTCAACCTCATTTTTATAAAATAAGAAAATCACTGATCAGTGACTTGAGTGCCTTATTAAAAGTGACATAAATAGATCCATTAATTCTCAGAATTGTGTTCTTCTATTGTGCTGTTAAGAAGTAATATTTAAGTTAAAATCATAAATCTCAAAAAAAGTGTAAAACTTTTATTAAATCATTAATTGAGGAACCAGTGAGATGGTATAATCTATTCAAAAGAGAATCACAAGAGCAAACAAATATATAAGCATCAGTAGTGCTTATTTGGAAATAAGCAAAAGTAAGCAAAATTGTAAAAACTGATCACTGTACATAGGGCAATAATCTATTGCATTCACTGATCACAATTAGCTGTTCATAGACAAGATTATTTGCTTTACTATCTGATGTCTGTAATATTACAGAGCTATAAAACAGTCCAAAGACAATGAATGACAGAGAGAACCTAGTTGGTTGAGCTAGACAGCAAGTGGCATACACAAAACATTGGATGATAAAAGGCTATTGATTCATTCAGCAGGTGCTAACAAAGCAGTAAAAAAGAGAGCAGATTCCTGCCCTGGTGGAGCTTATTCTCTCTGGACTTGAACTGTACAAACTGGGTCTGCTCTGCCCAGGATCTGTGCAGCATGGACCTAACTTCAGCTTTCCTTTTACTGGATAACACCCCAAGGAACACTGTGAATATCCACCTAACTGACTTTTTTTTAAAGGACAAACTTCGCCATTTTAGCCATTCCAAAGTATTTAATTCAGTGGCATTAATTAAATTCACCATGCTGTGTAAGCATTACCACTAATTCCAAGACATTCTCAGCACTCCAGATGGAAACTCTGCAGTAACTCTACTTTTTAAAAGTTTTTTGTTTATTTATTAAAATTAGTTTCTACTGAAGTATAGTTGCTTTACAATGTTGAGTTAGTTTTCACTATACAGCAAAGTGAATCAGCTATACATATACATATATCCTCTCTTTTTTGGATTTCTTTCCCATTTAGGTCACCACAGACCACTGAGGAGAGTTCCCTGAGCTGTACAATATATGTTCTCATTAGCTAGTTATCTATTTTATACATAGTATCAATAACGTATATATGTCAATCCCAATCTCTCAATGCATCCCATTCACCCTTCTTTCCCGCCTTGGTGTCCATATGTTCATTCTCTATATCTGTGTCTCTATTTCCGTTTTGCTTTTTTAAAGGGCCACAGGTTACTAATATTTCTAGTTGACATATTTATTTTAAAGATATCTATCTTGTCAGTTAGATAAGGACTGCCTAAAATCCATTCCTTTAACCTCTGTGATGCTTCAGCCATTGTGCTTTGATTTTATCATCATTTTCCAGAAGGTAAACTTATTTTTTGAGGAGAGAAATGGCACTTCTACCACCCAGACACTGCAGAGAGGCACTTTCTTGTGTGGTGTACACTATTTTCCCCAAGTCTCACAAACACCTCGACAGACATTACCATCACCTTTTCACAGATAAAGAAGCTGAGGCTCAAAGGAATGAATGAATTTTCTCAAGGGTACTCAGCTACTAAGAGAAAAGTCCAGGAATCAATGCCAGGTATTCTATATTAAAGCAATGATGAAAGAAAGGAAAGCAGAGCAGAAAGAAAAGGAAGGGAGGAAGTGAGGGATGGAGAGAAGAAAAAAGGAGAGAGGGAAAGAAGACATGGTTAGTTGCAGTTTTGGTACAGAGTTACCATTAAAAATAAAGATTCACTAAACCCTGATTCTAATCTGAATTCTGTATTTTAAATGTTGTTAAAAAACACATTCACACAAGAAGAGGTACCTACGGAAAAAAACAGGAAAGATGAAAATGATATTTTCAAAGATATAGGAGAGGCTAAGGAAGGATTTTAAATGAATAGGCTTTGGGAGATATCCTCAATTGCCTCCCTGTAAATGGGTCACCTCAATCTCTCAGGGTGGCTGCCTTTTTCTAAAAACTGCCAAATATTTCAAGGGAAAAATAAAGAGAAGACCCTACTGCACTCTGCAGTTTATTGGTGTCTGTATCACAGTAGTACTCCATGACTTTAAGACACATTGAAACTCCATCACACACTGCTTTAAAGACCAGATGTCTAGAATAAAAACTTCCAGGGACAGCAAAGGCAAGATACTGCCAATCACGTGTGCTTAGGAGAGGCACATCTCTCTGGACAATGCTATAATTCTTTCCTTCTCTCTACAAGAATTTCTTTTTAAAAAAAAAAAAGAACTGAGAAACAAGAGGAAACACAGAGACAGGTTTCGAGTCAGAATCTTATTTTTTGTGGAGCCAAATTTATTTCAAGATATCTAGATCATAAATCTTGAAATAAATTCGGCTCCACAAAAAAATAAACATGAAATTATTATTAATCTTGTATGAGATTATTAAATACAACTCTCCTCTGAGTAGTGGTCTCACATGGGGAGTTATATAAACTAGTCCTTAAAGGCATAAGCTGTGGCATCCCAAAGACCTGAATTCAAGACCCAGCTTTTCTACATACAGAGTACAAGACCTTGGCCACATAACATAACCACTACAACTCTATTTCTTCAAGGTGAAAGTGAAAGTCACTCAGTCATGTCTGACTCTTTGTGACCCCATGGACTATACAGTCCATGGAATTCTCCAGGCCAGAATACTGGAGTGGGTAGACCTTCCCTTCTCCAGGGGATTTTCCCAACCCAGGGATTGAACTCAGGTCTCCCACATTGCAGGCAGATTCTTTACCAGCTGAGCCACCAGGGAAGCCCTAATCAGCAACTTTTTCAAAAGCGTACCTTATAAGGCCGATGTGAGAATTAAGTACAATGCTGTATATAAAGCACCAAACATAGCCTAGCAAACATTAAGGCTTAATCCAAGCTTTATAAAGAGTGGGGACAGGAGAGGAGCGTTTGAAGCACAGAGTGAGATTCAGGTTTGAAAGCATGGAGAATTTTTTTTTAAATTAGTACTCAACAAGACTAAGTTAAACATATCAAGGATTCTTTTGTCCTACAGAGAAGAAGACAACAAAAACAAAATAATTAATAATAATGAAGATAGTTGGGTCATGATTTTCAATCTGTTCTCCTGCCACTATTTTTCTCTCTTCCTTGTTTGGATTACAAAGGTCCAAGATCAAACTAGAACAAAAGGAGGAAAGCAAGAGAATATAGAAAAAGTAGGAACTAGAAAAAATAGTCTCAGAAAAGTGTACAAATGTTTTCTTCATAACATTAGAAAAGATCACTAGGCAACACTCAAAAGGTAAGCTCTGAACACTGGGTTGACAGTAGGTTTGACTTACTCTACAAACATATGCTGAGTACCCTGAACCAGTTCAGAGAGAAATTGTGGGGAAGGGAGAGAAAGAAAGCACGCATCACAGTCCATTCTGGATGCCAACGTCTTACACCCAAGAGTCATGATTTTAAGAGTCCTTGCCTGGATCATTCATGTTCCATCCTCATTCACTGCATCCACAAATAATGGTTCTGCTTAAAACCATCACCACAAATTAGAGTGAAAAAATACCAGAGCACTAGGCTAGTGGGTAAAAAAAAAAAAAATCAACATCTTTCCTCATGATAAAGGGAAGCCTTCACAAATTATACAAGCCTTTTGTTTCTACAGAAGGACTTAGCATTTTTAGAACATCTTAACACATTAAAATCAGTTATATCTTTAAAAGGGGAGACCATTTAAAACACATATTTATTAAATGTGAATGCCAGGGGAGGGTGTATCTACATAGAAAAATGGCTCTGTACAGAATGCATCAAAAATATCAAACATTTGAAATCAAGAGAGAATTTTGGGGGAACTGAACTCTTGACTTGAGCAGGAGGACAGCTGAAAGGTCTTCACAGGTTCTCGTCTCTGATCAACCAATAATGCATCATGTGCCACAGGCAAAATCATGAATTTCTGCAAGTCTCAGCTTCCTCTCTATATCTGCCCAACACCATACTGGGTTCTTATGAGGATCAAATAAATTAACCCCGTCATTTTTAAAAATTATTTATTTTATTTTTGGCTGTGCTGGGTCTTTGCCACTGTTCGCGGGCTCTCTCTAGCTGCGGCAAGGCAGAGACCGCTCTCTAGTTGTGGTGCGTGGGCTTCAGTAGCTGCCGCACCCTCCAGCTCCGCAGTTGCGGTTCCTGAGCTCCAGAGCACAGAAGCAGTAGCTGTGGGGCGCAGGCTTAGTTGCTCTGTGGCATGTGAGATCTTCCTGGACCAGGGATCAAACTGTTGTCCCCTTCATTGCAAGGCAGATTCTTAAACTCTGTACCCCCAGGGAAGCCCTAATCAGCAATTTCTCAATTGTGTTCCCCACGACCAACAGCCGTCAGCAACCCGGGAACTTCATCAAAATGCACAATCTCGAGCCCTACCTTAGACCTACTAAATCAAAAGCTCCAGCAATGTGTAATGTGAAGGCACTATAAAGTTGAGCATCTCCACAAAAATATATATGAAACCAATCAGAAAATCTTAAAACACTAAAGTTACAGTGGAAAAACTAAGAATGTTACATTTGTTTGAAGTTGTAAGGACTTTCATTTACACATAATTGGATACAGATAAGGCTCTCTCTGTGTGTTTTACGCGCAAATTCACATTCCAACAGTCTCTTTAGTAAACGTTACTGTAAAATAAGATGAAATCTGAAATTATGGCACCTATCTATGTTAAAATGTACTATTATTTAGTCAGAGCTTTAAAGGACTGGGGAAAAAAATCAAATGAATAATCATCACATTTTCTTTAAAAGAATAAATATTAGACTAAACTGATTTAAATCTAGTTATTAATAAAGAATGAACCTGAGATCAGCTCTCTCTTGGGGGAAGGAGAAAAATAAATTTCACTGGGATCTTTACATTTCATGGTAATGGTAAGGCATTCATTATTTTTAAAATGGTAAAATGTGAAGTCAAAATAAAAAGAATGTGGTTATAAAGGATGCATTTCTACTGACAATGGAGGCTTTTCATGTAATAAGTATAGTAAGTCTTTGAGAAATCCTAATAAGTAGAACTAAATTAAGAACAAATATGCTAAGAAAGGGGCTTCCTAGGTGGCACTAATAGTAAAGAATCCACCTGCCAATACAGGAGACGCAAGAGATGGACCCAGGTTTCCACCCCTGGGTCAGGAAGATCCCCTGGAGGAGGAAATGACAACCCACTCCTGTACTCTTGCCTGGAGAATTCCACAGATGGAGGGACCTGGCGGGCTACAGTCCACAGGGTTGTAGAGTCAGACACGCCTGAGCGACTGACATAGTGACAGTGAGTGATAGTCGCTCAGTCGTGTCCGACCCTTTGCGACCCTGTGGACTGCAGACCGCCAGGCTCCTCTATCCATGGAATTCTCCGGGCAAGAGTACTGGAGTGGGTTGCCATTCCCTTCTCCAGGGCATCTTCCCAACCCAGGGATTGAACCTGGGTCTCCCATACTGCAGGCAGATTCTTAACCATTTGAGCCACCCAGAGAAGCAGACGGAGTCTTTACTGTCTGAGACACCAGGTGAGAGGTGGTACTATGATTATTTTTTTCATTCTAATTAAGCCCAATAAAACGTGTTAAACAAAAAAAAAAATTTTCTTATTAGAAATATTCTTAGCTTACATTTATCTTCATATCTCATTTATTACTTCTAGTTAAGGGAATCCAAGACTGCAGCCCCTGACAAATTAGAGACGACTTGAGAGTCACATTACTAACAACATACATTTCTGAAGTAAATGAGATGGAAAAGGAAGAAGAGGCATGAAGAATAAATTAATGGCTAAAATACAATAAGGAATAGGAACAGCTACTGAGAAGATTTGTCCAAAAAAGTGAAATCACCAACTATTTGGAACTTAAACTGAAGTATATACCGCTTAACATGTCTTTAGAACATGCTTCTTACTAAGACTTTTTTAATATAATTTTTATTTTTGGCTGTCCATGTGGCATGCAGGATCCTAGTTCCCTGACCAGGGATGGAACCTGTGCCCCCTGCAGTGGAAACGCCAAGTCTTAACTACTTGGACTGCCAGGGAAGTCCCTGTAAGACATTTTAAAATGTGCCCTCAGGTAAAAGTCTAGGTTATGCAGTACATTGGATGAGGTGCCTGGACAAGAAAAAAGCGTAGTCCCTCAGTAGCCTTGTGGTCTGACTGACCCTGCATAGACAGCCAAGCAGCTCCCACCACCATCATTGTTGTCCTTTCCGCAGTTCTCGGCAGGCCTCTTTCCCACAGTATAACCCAGATCCAGGTCAACTGCTAATCACAGTTAAGAGAAAAAGACTTACCACTTACGTTACTGCAGTTGCTTACTCTTTGTGACCTCATGGATGGTAGCCAGCCAGCGTCCTCTGTCCATGGGATTTCCCAGGCAAGGATTCTGGAGTGGGTTGCCATTTCCTGAGACACCTCCAGAAGGAGCCACTGGCAGTATAGCTACAAAAACCCCACTCGCTCCACAATCAGGCTGCAAACATGGTGCCCTTAGCTCTGCAGGTACTTCCCTTTCTTTTCCTCTTTCCATAATTCTAGGCCTGCTTTTCTTTCCCTCTTACCTCTGAACCCTCTCTCAAACTTCCCCTTTTATTCAAAGAGGGAAAACACATTGCAAAACTACCAAAGCATTTTGAATCATGTTCACCCAGTCCTGAGCTGGGGAACAAAATGGATACAAATTTATCAGCTATGTTCTCTTTCATTGGGGAACACATGATTAAGAGAGGTGTATTGTTTTCAGGTATATTTCTCTATAGTTTCATAGTTCTAACAGTTCCTGATTCCATCTTGAAATTTAAGAGATATATGTGCAACCGTGCTATATTTGGAAAGTTAAAACAAGAGATTTATTCTTCTCTATGTTGTTACTTAAAAGAAGTATCATATAAGACTACATACTTCCTAGAGGGAAATTGAACATTTTTTGAGTTATCCATTATGCCCCAGTTTTTGGACATTATCTGATGAATATACATGACAAACATAGACCTCTAAAGCTGTGCTATTTAAATTAAAAACCAAATTAAATTAAAAATTCAGTTCCTCAGGCACATTCATCACATTTCAAGGACTGAAAAGATGCAGGCAGCCAGTGACCACCATACTGCAGGGTCCTGATACAGACCATCTCCATCATTACAGAAAGTTCTATGGGACACCTCTGCTGTCCTTTCTCCTTACTCAATATTTTCCACAAAAACATCTGTAGAATTACACTTTGGTCCTTGTAGCACAATGAAGATGATTTCTGTCACACCAAAGCTCTAACTAGAACCCTGTAGCCTTCTGCATGAACTCTTTTACAGATATCTCATTTTTCACCACTGCAATTTCTTTAAAAGTTTTATTGGCATATAGTTGATTGATAATGTTTTGTTAGTTTCAGGTGGACAGACAGGGACTCACGCGGCATGTGGGATCTTAATTTCCTGACCAGGGATTAAACTTGCACCCTCTGCATTGGAAGCAGAGGGTCTCAACTGCTGGACTGCCAGGGAAGTCCCACACCACTGCAGTTTTTGACAGTCTACCTGGCCCATTGAAAGCAGGAGTCTTCCAACCCGGACTACATTCTAACCTCTCCCGAATGTCTAGCAAAAGTATGGATCAAACAAAGACATCAAATTATTGCACATATGAAATAATATTGTAATCTCCTGGAAATTCACTGGTCCATATGAAGTATGACTCCCAGGGAAGTGACAGAAGTCAAGTTTATGCTACTCAAGTTTCACTTTAGCCCGGAGATTGAAAGAACTTGGGCTGCTGTGAAGTAAGTAGTAGTAAATAACTTAATGGTTTTCAAAGTGAATGTAACAAAACTTTTTTTAATGGGTATAATGTCACTTTCAAATGAAAAAGCTATACTTGAAGTTGAGTACCATTTTAGTTAGATCTCTTTTAAAGTTCAAGAGCAATACTGTAGTGCAGGCCCACATAATGTAATGTGACATTGGGGCTCTGTGACAATAGGTAAACTTTCATAAACACTTAAGCACATCGGGACTATATTCCAGTGACCCTCAAGGCAATACATCATTCTGTCAGTTGGACAGGTATGTTCAGAAACAAAAAATGATCCAGGAAATCTTACACCATATGACACAATGCTCAAGAAAACACATACACACTGAAAGAACATTATAATAACAGTTCACCTTTCTTCTAAATTTTACCTTCTGTGGTTCAGTCTTTCCCTATTCTGATAAAGAACACCTCTTACTAAGTAATTACTTTGCAGGTCACCAGAATGTATCATCACATGTTTAGACTATTAAAATGGGTGGACGGTTCTTCCATATAGCTCTAAAGCAGGTTGGGAAGCTCTATGGAAAATGATTTTGCTGAATTTTTAACCAAAAGATTTAGAGACTTTGTCGATATCAGTCATTGCAGTGGTGGCTTTCCTGTGGTAACAGGCTGCTTTTTACCTTGAAAGAATGAAGATTTTTTCAGACTAATATATTACCATACACAGGACAGCACTGTCATAGAAGCTAACAAAAATAACTTTTACTGTCATTTCTGGATTCTTTTTTTAAAAACTTACTTTTAGTAATATCACTGATATTTAAAAGATTTTTAAATTCATAATATTTATAAGCCAAAATTTCTCAGATCTTTGGCAGTTCTTTAGGCTTGGGCAGGAGTGATATTTGTCCAAAATACACCCGACACAACCTCCTTGTTTCCGGCTATCCTGTTCTCATCGTTCAATCAGTGCCAGTTATTAAAATTTCTGAAAATTACTCCAGGGCACAGATACTGTAGTTTGTGCCTTTTGCTTTTTTCGGTTGTGGAACTAAGACGATAAGTCTCTAGCTTCCAAGAGCTAAATTCAATTGCTGATTTGTTGGCATTTCTAACTCTAATCCAAATTAAACAAATGGAAAGTCCACTGCAAACAAACAAACAAAAGCACAAATGGTATTCTTCACATCACTACCCAGAGAACTGTTACTTAAAAAAACAAAAAAATTAGAAAACTATAAAGGCAAATTTAAGGAGACAGTTAGGCAATTATAAGACAAGAGTACATGTTCTTACAAAGCATGCTTTCGTTCTTAATTTTATTTTTGGCAGTTTTTGACTGTAGCTACAATAGAACATTCTTTCCCCAAGGAATAACAAATTTACACCTATTTATGTAACACTTTTGGTTACCGATATTTAAAAATACTGCTCAGTATAGAAGTTCAGGCCCCTTAAAAAAAAGTTAGAATTAAAACGTTTTATAAGCCCTGGCAGCAAGGACAGTCCAGTAGCAATAAGCACAACTAGCATCTAGCTCTTGGTTTCTAATATCATTCTCTAATAAAAGGAACCAGGGCTCATCGCAGAAAAGATGAATTCAAGGAGTAGAGTGGGAAATATACAAGATAAGTCTGGAGCATTTTGTGATGCCAGGAAGTAAGGAGGAGCTATAAACAAACTCCACAAAGGTGGGAATATGTCAAAGGGACACAGAAGTCAACTGAAAGAGCTCGCAATGACCAAAGCTGGAATACTTTGAGCAACAGCATAAATGAAGCAGTACTGAATTATAACCAAAGTGTAAAATAAATACCCATCAGTCTATAATTAGTAAATAAATAAAATAAGGGAGAAGAGACAATATTTGTATGCAGAAGAAGCCCCAAAACAATATTGGTCCATTGATTTTAATAAATGTACTGTACTAATGTAAAGTGTTAATGACAGGGAAAACAGCGTGGGAGATAGGGGAATTCTGTACTATCTTCACAATTTTGCTGTAAATTCAAATTGTTTTAAAATTAAAAGTTTATTTTGAAAATTTAAACTATCTTTTCAAAACTATGTCATATTACATACCATTTTGGGTTTGTTTTTTAAATATTTGTTTGACATTGCCATTGTGGTGAAGAGCGTGAACAAGGATCAACTGCTTGGATTTGAATCCAATTCAATCGTCTACATTGATTTTTATTAGCTAAGGGCTTGCCTTGCACACAGGATATAACTAACTATGGAGACCAGCCTGACTTCGGTATATTCAGCACAATCTCTGCTTTCCCAACAAGAGAAAAATAAGTAAAGCCCAATCAGCCTTGACTTTCGGGTTAACCATATCTAGTGATGACCAGGCCAATGGGTTGCTCTGAATAACACTGAAAATAAGCAGATGGCAACCTTGTCCCCATTCACAGTCAAGGCAGGTCCTCCTTTCTAAGAACAGATGTAACCAGGGAAGTGATTAACGCCTCTGAGAAAAGCGCAGGACTCATTTTAAGAACTATCAGCAGTTTCATATGATTTGAACACTACCTGTTTGTTAGTTATAAGATTCAGATGAGGCTAATGAAATTCTATTTTCTTCCTACAAGCAAAGCTTATTATAAGAAAAAGGGCAAAATGAATTTGATGAGAACATTTGAAGATACTTTTAATAAAAAATGACCAGGATTTATAGTGTTGCTTTTTTTTTTAATTTATATGTTGTAAGATTTACAACTTTCCTACAAATGAATGCTTCTCAAATGAATATTCATGCGGCAATTGTACTGGCTTTTACCAGTTAAGATAGTCATTAAAGGCTTGTCGTCTTGGCCCAACAATGCCTCTGGTGCTTCTAAATTATTAGATCTTCGTCTACTCTTTTGAATGCTATAATAGCAACATAAAACATAAATAAATTATCAGCATAAATCATCAAAGGTCACAATTTTCAGCAAAAGCTCTGAATTTTCTAGTGTCACCTCCTTTTTTACATTAAACTATAAAGACACATTTTCTTCATCAGATTGAATAAATAAAAAGATGAAATTAAGTGAAACAAATGAAACTAGTGAAAAGCCTGAGTAAAAGCTATTCTTTAATAAGACTGTAATTAACTACGGAATTAAAGGGATTTTTTTTTAAATGTAAAACATCTTAATTAACTTCTTTAGAGTTAGATTAGCTGTCGCTATGCCTAACACTAAATTTAATTTGGGGTTATGCCCCAGACTGTGCGACACATGAGCTACTGTGCTGGGGCCAAATGTCCTCTGTGAAGCCACTGAATTGAGAGCACCGAGGGAGCAGGAAACCTGATCTTTCTCTTCTTTGAATGCACTCCAGCACTCAGCACTGGACAGATAAAGAGGAACTTAATCAATACACGAATGAACGTACCTTTTAGGAAATTATTCAAGTTTCCCAGTCAAGTGTACCAGTCAGCAGACGCTGGGTATAAGCAATATAAACAAAACAACCCAGGTAATTTAAGTTTAAGAAAAGTATTTGCTGTAAGGGACCAAAGCAGTTGCAGGGCTCTAAACAGTAGAAACTACTGGTCAGTCATTCCCTTCAGGACATTATTCTACACATTTGCCAAATCATGATGCATAGCTCAAGAATCATGAGCGCATCTGATTGGTTGGCTTAGGCTGTATGTTTACCAGGGATCTTGATTAACAATTACACCACGTCTCTATCTAAAGATGGAGGAGATGGTACCAAAGCAAACGTGGATATGGTGTTCCCAGAAGAGGGAGACATGGATGCTAGACACAGGTCCACTATGATGGAGAAGGAGCAGGGGATGGGAAAAACCAACTAATCTTCACGAAGTGTAGTAGGCATTTCGCTTTCACATATCTGAGTTAATTCTCCAAGCAGCCAAAAATAAAGTATTATCAGCTTTATTTTACTAAAGTTTAAATGCTGAAGTTCACAACACTTAAGTTACTTAGGCGAAGTTAAATAGAAAGAAACCTAGGTCTTTCTACCTGGCAACAGAAATAGAAGTTTCTTATCCAAGTATCAAGATGTGAAACATTAAACCCACACCATCTCAGACATGCAAGTCTTTCTTGAAGACAACCGTTCCTAACTGTTAAGGATTTTCTGTCCTCATATAATCCAGGTTTTTTCACATAATATATACAGACTCCCTTTCATTCAATAAAAATATATTATTTGCTTACAGATAAACCCATCATTTCCACAGATAATGATAGAATATGGTGATATCAAGGTAATAAATACAATTCTTAGAGATAAGTTAATGAGTTTGCTCATCTCTATAAGCTCAGAACATCCCTCTAATTCTGCCAGGCCATACATATGATACCAGTAATGAGGGACACCAGGTAAGAATATGGACACATAAGCAAAAATCACTAATCACTAATCCCGAATGACAAACAGTCAACCCTACTAAAGGGGGTCAGAAGCGGGAGCATTTTTTAAACCAGTGCAAGCCCAGCATTTTTCCACTGTGTCAAAAATGCGGGTTCATCTCCAGATCAGCTTAAACACACACAAGCAATTCAGTTTATTATTTGGGTCACTATATCTGTAACCTAAGCAGATGGTATATGCACTTTATGTGAAATATTTAATTAGACAATCAGGAATGTGGTGGTACCAGCTGTTATGGCCTGCTGACCTTGGTAATGAAGGAGATAACCAGCAAACTGATAGTGACAATGTTCAGAGGAAACCCAGAAATGGAGCCTGTTTATGAAAATAACAGTTGCTCTAACACTGCCACATTGCAAGCCAAGACACGTCAGCCCAAGTATAGTAATCTCTCTCACATCATTCACCTTCAGGCCTTTTAGATTTATTAAAAATTATTTTTAAGTGATTTCTATTGATACATAGGAGAAATTCTGGAAATAGGCACTTCAAAATATTTGTGAATGCTATTTTTAAATGGTGAGCTTATGGGTGATTTGTTTTTCTTTCTATTAGTATTCTCAACAATGTACTTTAATTATTTGAAGAATTTTAATTTAAAAAAACAGTGCTTTGTACGTCTTTTTATAAAGTTCTAAAGTTCTTGAAACATTGCCTTATAAATCCATTTTTCTCCTACACTCTAAAAAAATTACATTTTGTCATTTACATTTAAGTGATCTTACATTTTACATATCTGATCTCCCCAACTGGTAGATGAAGCTGATGTTACATTCTTCTTCCCACCCAGTCAGAAGACTCCTCTTACTGCAAATCTCAGGCTGGGTCTCAACCCTGCCTGCAAGTTCTATGGGAACCAAGTCAGCTTGCTCCCCTTCTCCTCAGAGGCCTTTCCAGAGATGTCCCCTTTTCCTCAACTCCTCCAATCCATCACCTCTCTTCAATCAAACCACCAAGATGAGAACGACATCCATGCACAGACTCAGAAATGCAAATCTTCTTTGAAAGCAACAGTTCTTGATAACAAGGACTTCTTGCCCTCACATATCTAACAAAATATAGCCCAAATCCTTTTTCACTCAACAAAATGTACAATACTCACTCACATGTAAAGGCTCCATCGCTAGCGACACCATATGCTAATATTAAGGTGTCAAAGAGTTCGCTGCTCAGTCACATCTGACTCCTGGTGACTCCATGACTGTAGCCCACCAGGCTCCTTGGCCCATGAAATTTTCTAGGCAAGAATACTAGAGTGCGTAGCCATTCCCTTCTTCAGGGAATCTTCCTGACCCAGGGATCAAACCTGCATTTCAGGCAGATTCTTTACCACTCAGTCACCAGGGATGTCCAATATTAAGGCGACAAATCCAATCCAATTGTTCCTCAACCTCTTTACAAAGAAAACAAAAGCTGGAAACTAAGAACTCTCTCAATCTTCCTTCCTTTTTCTAAAGTGAATCCCTCTGACTCTGGTGCTGTTTTCTTCTTACTGGTGAAATAAAAATGAAAGTCACTCACTCATGTCCAACTCTTTACGACCCCATGGACTATACAGTCCATGGGATTCTCCAGGCCAGAATACTGGAGTGGGTAGCCTTTCTCTTCTCCAGGGGATCTTCTCAACTCAGGGATCAAACCCAGGTCTCCCACACTGCAGGCAGATTCCTTACCAGCTGAACCATAAGGGAAGCCCAAGAATACTGGAGTGGGTAGCCTATCTGTTCCCCATGGGATCTTCCTGACCCAGGAATTGAACCAAGATCTCCTGCATTTCAGGTGGATTCGTTACCAACCAAGCTATCAGGGAAGCCCTCTTACTAGTAATTCAATTAAATTAACTCAATAAACATTCATTGAGTTGAGCCAGATGTGTTTAAGATGCTGGGGATTTTTCTAGACAATAATCAGAGGCCCCTTCTTTCACAGAGCCAATAGTCTCTGCTACCTAAATCATCTTCTCTCCCTCTTGCTTCTAGGACTTCTATGTATTAATCAGCTAGTGCTACCATAACAAATTACCATAGACTGGGTGGATTAAATAACAGAAATTTATTTTCCGGCAGTTCTGGAGGTTAAAGTCTGGGGTCAAGTTGGTTCCTCCTGAGGCCTCTTGGCTCAGCTTGTAGATGGCCATCTTCTTGCTGTGGCCTCTCACAGTGGTCCTCTGTGTGTGCGCCTCCCCAGAATCTCTCCCTCTTTAAAAAGAAAACCTATCACATTGGATTAGGGCTCCACCTTAAAGTTTTCATTCTGAACCTCTTTAAAAACTTTGTCTCCAAGGAAGGAACACTTCCAAACTCATTCTACGAGGCCGCTATCACCCTGACACCAAATCAAGACAAAGACAACACACAAAAAAGAAAACTACAGGGCAATAACACTGATGAGCATAGATGCAAAAATCCTCAACAAAATTTTAGCAAACAGAATTCAACAACACATTAAAAAGCTCATACACCATGATCAAGTTGGGTTTATTCCAGGGATGCAAGGATTCTTCAACATAGGCAAATCAGTTAATGTGATACACCATATTAACACACTGAAAGATAAAAACCACGTGATAATCTCAATAGATGCAGAAAGTGACAAAATTCAGCACGCATTTATGATTAAAACTCTTCAAAAAATGGGCATAGATGGAACCTACCTCAATATAGTAAGGGCCATATAGTATAAGCCTACAGCAAACATTATTCTCAATGGTGAAAAACTGAAAGCACTCCCTCTAAGATCAGGAAAAAGACAAGGGTGTCCACCCTTACCACTATTATTCAACATAGTTTTGGAAGTTCTAGCTATAGCAGTCAGAGAAGAAAAAGAAGTAGAAGGAACCCAGACCGGAAAAGAAGAAGTAAAGCTCTCACTGTTTGAAGATGACATGATACTATACACAGAAAACCCAAAGATACTATCAGAAAATTACTAGCGCTAATCAGTAAATTTAGCATTGTCACAGGATACAAAATCAATAAACAGAAATCACTTGCATTCCTACATACTAACAATGAAAAATCAGAAAGAGAAATTAAGGAATCAATCCCATTCACCACTACAACACAAAGAATTAAATATCTAGGAAAAAACCTACCTAAGGAGACAAAAGAACTGCATACAGAAAATTATAAGACACTGATGAAAAGAAAGTAAGGACAACATAAACAGATGGCGAGATATTCCATGTTCCTGGGTAGGAAGAATCAATATTGTGAAAATGACTATCCTACCAAATGCAATCTACACATATAATGCAATCCCTATCAAATTACCAATGGCATTTTTCACAGAACTAGAAGAAAACATTTCACAGTTCATGTGGAAACACAAAAGACCCCAAATAGCCAAAGCAGTTTTGAGAAACAAGAATGGAGCTGGAGGAATCAAGCTTCCTGACTTTAGATTATACTACAAAGCTACAGTCATGGAAAGGGTATGATGCTGGCACAAAAACAGAAATATAGACCAATGGAACAAGGTAGAAACCCAGAAATAAACCCATGCACCTATGGGTACCTTATTTTTGACAAAGGAGGCAAGAATATACAATGGGGTAAAGACAGCCTCTTCAATAAGTGGTGCTGGGAAAACTGGACAGCTCCATGTAAAAGAATGAAATTAGAACACTTCCTAACATCATACATGAAAATAAACTCAAAATGGATTAAAGACCTAAATGAAAAACCAAACACTATAAAACTCTTAGAGGAAAACATAGGCAGAATACTCAATGACATAAATCAAAGCAAGATCCTCTAAGACCCATCTCCTAGACTAATGGAAATAAAAACAAAAGTAAACAAGTGGAACCTGATTAAACTCAAAAGCTTTTGCACAGCAAAGGAAACTATAAGCAAGGTGAAAAGACAACCCTCAGAATAGGAGAAAATAATAGCAAATGCAACAACTGACAAAGGATTAATTTCCAAAATATACAAGCAACTCATACAACTCAATACCAGAAAAACAAACAACCCAATCAAAAAGTGTGAAAAAGACTTAAATAAACATTTCTCCAAAGAAGACATACATATGGCTAAAAAACACATGAAAGATGCTCAATATCGCTCATTATGAGAGAAATGCAAATCAAAACTACAATGGGATATCATCTCACATCAGTCAGAATGGCCATCATCAAAAAGTCTACAAACAATAAATGCTGGAGAGGATGTGGAAAAGAGGGAATCCTCAGGCACTGTTAGTGGGAATATACACTGATACAACCACTGTGGAAGAGAGTGTGGAGATTCCTTTAAAAACCAGGAACAAAACCACCACCATATGAGCCAGCAATCCCACTCCTAGGCTTATACCCTGAGGAAACCAAAACTGAAAAAGATACATGTATCCCAATATTCATTGCAGCATTATTTACAATATCTAGAACATGGATGCAATCTAGATGTCCATCTACAGATGAATAAATCTGTATATTTACAGATTTCTTTATCCAGATAAATAAATCTGGATAAAGAAGTTGTGGTACACATACACAATGGAATATTACTCAGCCACAAAAAGGAATGCATTTGAGTCAGTTCTAATGAGGTGGATGAACTTAGAGTATATTACACAGAGTGAAGTAAGTCAGAAAGAGAGAGATAAACATCATATACTAACACATATATATGGAATCTAGAAAGATGGTACTGAAGAATTTATTTGCAGGGCAGCAATGGAGAAACAGACATAGAGAACAGACTTATGGACATGGGAAAAGGGGAGGTGAGGGTGAAATGTATGGAGAGAGTAACATGGAAACTTACATTACCATACGTAACACAGATAGCCAAAGGGTATTCGCTGTATGTCTCAGGAAACTCAAACAGGGGCTCTGTATCAACCTAGAGGTGTGGGATGGGGCAGGAGACAGGAGCGAGGTTGAAGAGGGAGGGGATATACGTATATCTATGGATGATTCATGTTCAGGTTTGACAGAAAACAGCAAAATTCTGTAAAGCAATTATCCTTCAATTAAAAAAATACTTTAAAAAAATTTTATCTCCGAGTATATTTACATTTGGAGGTAACTGGGGATTGAGATTTTAGCATACAGATTCCACACCAACACAATTAAGCCCATAACATGCCTGGCCCACATCCAGTCTTGTACTTAGTCCCGGTTCTTCTCCCTCATTAATAACACTCTCAAATCTTTTTCATATTTAAACCCCAGCAGACCACCCCTAACCCATATCTTTCCCCTGTTCTATCTGGCTGCTTCCCTTAACTGCCAAGATGTGAAAATATCCCAGACTAGGTGTCTCCAGTCCAGGGGTCACAAAGTGTCAGAAATGACTTAGTAATTCACCACCAACAACAAGGAGTCTCCACCTCAAAGTAGAGGGGTAGATCATCAATGGACCAGGGGCAGAACCAGAGAGCCCCAGCCCATTGAAAGATAGGAAACTTGGCCCACTGCCAGCTAACTTCAGTCACATGTGAAAACAAAACCCAGGGTATCTTGTTCTTCTGACTATCAAGAAAACCTAGAAATATAACATTTCCCAAGTTTTATATGCAGGTGGCAAAGAAAAAAACAAAAAACTTTTAGGTGGGCCAAAAAAGTAGACCCCAAATCTCTCTTTTCCCTAATTTTTTCCATGATCTCTTTCTTACCTTCCCCATTTCTTACCTCACTCATTTCTAACATTTCTGACATCAGGTTTCTTTGCCCCAATTCCTTTTTGCACATTCTACTGAAATAGTTATTGCTGAAGTCGACACAGCTTTCCTGTTAACCTCACCATTTAGAATGTGAGCTCCTTGAAGGCAGATTGCATCTATTTTATCTCCATCTTTCAAATGCTTAACACTGCATCCTGAAAAAATGATTACGGAGTCAAGAACTAGCTTATCTCTTTGGAGCAACCAAAATGAATGGAGGAACTATAAATTAAAGAATTCTAGCTTGAATAATTTTGTAAGGGCTCGCCACTTGTTTTATTTACCTAATTCCTTCATTATTTCAGCAAGATTCCTGCCTAGCATGTAATGTATATCCTCCTACATGGCATGAGAGCTTAAATCCCCACTTTGCTTCCAAATGGCAAATTTTAGCTTCTTAAGAAAAAAATTCTGATATAATGCTATCTCATTTATTTACAAGGTCAATTATCTACATGCTTGGCATTTTAGAACACAGCCAAGTATCAAGTGGTGGTGGTTTAGTCACTAAGTTGTGTCCGACTCTTGCGACCCCATGGACAGAAGAGCCTGGCAGGATACCATCCATGGGATTTGCCAGGCAAGAATACTGGAGTGGGTTGCCATTGCCTTCTCCAAGTCAAGCATCAAGAGACAAGAAATTCTATAAATTGTCCAAATGGATGGTTAATGTCAGAATAGATGGTTAACGTTCATTAATTTCACTTATAAGGGAACCCTACAGGCCTTCATTCATAATCTTAAAATCTTATGTTCTAATTTTTAAATGTAACTTTATTTGGAAGGGAAATACATCTGGCCAGAACTATGTTCTATTATATTAGCCTGAAAACCAGACATAGCTCCTAAGATATTGGTTTATTTTTAACTTATATGCAGTGTACATATAAGTGTCTTTTTAACTTATATGCAGAGTACATCATGCGACTGCCAGTCTGGAAGAAGCACAAGCGGGAATCAAGATTGTCGGGAGAAATATCAATAACCTAAGATATGCAGATGACAGCACCCTTTTGGCAGAAAGCAAAGAGGAACTAAAAATCCTCTTGATGAAGGTGAAGGAGGAGAGTGAAAAAACTGGCTTAAATCTCAACATTCAAAAAACTAAGATCACGGCATCTAGTCCCATCATTTCATGGCGAATAAATGAGGAAACAAGGGAAACAGTGACAGACTTTATTTTCTTGGGCTCCAAAATCACTGCAGATGGTGACTGCAGCCATGAAATTAAAAGACGCTTGCTCCTTGGAAGAAAAGCTGTGACAAACCCAGACAGCATATTAAAAAGCGGAGATATTACTTTTCCAACAAATGTCCAACTAGTCAAAGCTATGGCTTCTCCAGTAGTCATGTATGGATGTGAGAGTTGAACCATAAAGGAGGCTGAACACCCAAGAATTGATGCTTTTGAACTGTGGTGCTGGAGAAGACTCTTGAGAGTCCCTTGGACTGCAAGGAGATCAAAACAGTCAATCCTAAAGGAAATCAGTCCTGAATATTCATTGGAAGGTCTGATGCTGAAGATGAAGCTCCAATACTTTGGCCACCTGATGCAAAGAGATGACTCATTGGAAAAGACCCTGATGCTGGGAAAGACTGAAGACAGGAGGAGAAGGGACAACAGAGGAGAAGATGGTTAGGTGACATCACTGACTCAGTGGACATGAGTTTGAGCAAGCTCCAGGAGATGATGAAGGAGAGGGAAGCCTGGCGTGCTGCAGTCCATGGGGTGGCAAAGAGTTGGACACAACAGAGAGACTGAACAACAACAGGGGCATCTTTTGGGGGCTTTGCAGGTGGCACTGACGGTAAAGAACTAGCCTGCCAATGCAGGAGATGTTGGAGACCCAGGTTCGATCCCTGGATCTAGAAGATTCCCCTGGAGGAGGGCATGGCAACCCACTCCAGTGTTCTTGCCTGGAGAATCCCATGGACAGAGGAGCCTGGTGGGCCACAGTCTGTAGGATCTCAAAGAGTAGGACATGACTATAGCAAATGAACATACATATACACACATCTCTGATGTAGCATCCAGGTTAAGAGTCAGATTTTCCATTGAACATCTTATATGAAATAATGTTCTTTATTCACAGGACAATTTCAATTACATATCGAAGTAACAGAAAAAAAACAGAAAGCTCTGAAAATATAATTTGTTAAAACCTAGACACCATTTAAACCTAAAATGAATAAAAAGACCAAAGTATAAAATGGCAAAAAAAAAAATCTAATTTTATTTGTCCTTTTTTTTCTTTCTTTTTTAAATGTTAGGCCTTCCTGGAAATCTGAATTGTGTCCTGTAATGTTTCAGTTCAGTTCAGTTCAGTCGCTCAGTCGTGTCCAACTCTTTGCGAACCCATGAATCGCAGCACACCAGGCCTCCCTGTCCATCACCAACTCCCGGAGTCTACTCAAACCCATGTCCATTGAGTTGGTGATGCCATCCAACCATCTCATCCTCTGTCGTCCCCTTCTCCTCCTGCCCCCAACCCCCCCTAGCATCAGGGTCTTTTCCAATGAGTCAACTCTTTGCATGAGGTAGCCAAAGTACTGGAGTTTCAGCTTCAGCATCAGTCCTTCCAATGAACACCCAGGACTGATCTCCTTTAGGATGGACTAGTTGGATCTCCTTGCAGTCCAAGGGACTCTCAAGAGTCTTCTCCATAGTTCAAAAGCATCAATTTTTCTGTGCTCAGCTTCCTGTAATGGTTAGTTACTCTCAAAAGAATCAGAAAACTATTTTTGACCCAGCCTACCATAAAACAACTATCATTGTTTAAAAAACAAAAAAAAGTCTAGATGATAGATGAATAACAATCAAACTAGGGGATAAAATCTATACTGAAGACAATATGCCCCCATAAAACAATATGAAACCTTCTTGTAAGAAAAGATGAGGAATTTTGAATTTCTCTCAAGTAAAAGCAACATAAATTCTGTGGGTAAATGAAGTAGCTGAATAAACTAAACAGGTATTTGAGCAGGCTGAATGTCACACACAATTGAGCTAGTATCACACAGAAAGTTTCAGTGGGGCCAAAAATAACAAAAACAAAAACTCACACAAAGTGAACAGAAAAAACTCTGCAGAGAACTAGTATGCCTGAATGAAAGATTACAAACATTATTTTTCTCTCACTACAATGCAAAACAAGCAAAATCAATAGCCAATTTTATTTCTAGATTTGTATCCATTGTAGTATTATAAAGCCAATTTTGGCACTGCTTGAACGGAACTCCTAGCTCAGCATCTTCTCAGAAAGTAAATTTGTCATTCTGACCAGTGTATAACTAATCATACAGTGGCAAAGAGAGCACTTTGTATTTGATGCTTTAATAAAATTCACAAAAGGTTGGGAAAAACACAACTTTAAAATCTTAGCTACTTTACAGCAAGTATATTACATTTTAATATAGTTTTAGAAAATATATCACTTTAGCTGATTTAACAATAAAAAGCCAAATTCATAGGACTATAATTAATATTAATTTTATGATTCACTAATAGAAATACAGATTTGCCAAAAGTACTGAAAAATTCAGAACTTTCTTAAAAAATTTTTTTCCAAACATTTCATTGCCAGGCATTAGCAGGGAATGCCATTCTATGCCACAGCACATAAGGCACATATTAGGACTTCAGATTACCTAAAATGAACACCATGAGAGGCATTTCTATACAGACAGAGGATGAGATGGTTGGATGGCATCACCGACTCAGTGGACATGTGTTTGACTAAACTCCAGGAGTTGGTGAGGGACAGGGAGGCCTGGGATGCTGTAGTCCATGGCGTCGCAAAGAGTCAGACACAACTGAGCGACTGAACTGAACTGAATGGACACTGTACATCAACATTATATTTGAATTATTTGTAGACCCAAGCTATATAAAATAAATATTTTATATGAAACATCACACAATTTGAATTCCTGGATATAAATCATTCCTACATTTACTCCTCTCTTTTAAATCACTGTTTATCACCATCAGATTCTCATATCTATTATCCAAATGTATGTGTCTCTTTCTTATTTATGATGTGTCTTCTTCCATGTTTTCATGTTTACCCTTGGCCTGTGCTATTATAATAAACTTAATTTGTAAGCCTTAACATCTCCCAGAATTCCAAGATGGAATACTGTGTCCTCATATTTCCATCTAAAATGCAGAATAAGATGTGGAAAAGGACAATGGTTTGGATACTACTAAATAAAGCTCATTGGAAAAAAAACCTTGTCACAAGAAATGTAGCCCAGGAAAAAGTGGCATGTATGGTAATATTTATCAGAGACACTTGTGGGAAAGTAAAACTGAAAAAGCAATCCAAGAAAAGGTTAAATAATACAAAAATTTTTAAAGAAAAGGGAAAAAAGAAGCTTTAAATTCTACAAATTTATATAAACAGGGAATATTCTTCATTTCTAACTAGAAGAAAGATAAAGAAAATAAATCACAAACATCTGGTAGGGAAAGATTTGCCTAAGAAAGCTTTTAAAGTTTCTTTTTTGGGTTGGCAGGCACTTTTTAACCATATCTACTATTCAGTTTTTCACAGGAAACACATTAATACAACTGGGACAAGGAGCGAACACTGACCAGTCTAGGAAAAGAAGCATAGAAACTTGGGGTGGGGTGGGGGTGGTGTGGGTGTAGTTAAATAAGATGGGCAAGCTACCTCTGATAATACAGATGTAACTTTCATTCTCATAATTGTTAAATGAAGAGTGATGGGAAAGACGATGCCTCATTCTAATGTAGTCACACTAGGAGAAAAAGTTGGGAAAATGAGTGAGAAGCTAGGTGCAACAACATAATCTTGGCTTAAAATATGAGAAAGATAGGTAAATAGTGAGAGAACAAAAGACAAGCCACTATCTGTTGAGATTGAGACAGACTGCGCTTAAATTTGTCCTCATGAAAAAAAAAGTATAAATTTGTAATTATAGCGTAAGCCTATGAAAATTGAAGCTTTAGGATAAAGTGTGCATTCCTTTGGTGATACATAGAAAATCATCTCCAAATGATTTACTATGACTATTTTAAAGACTTCCATTTTGTATTTCCAGGGAAACATAAAAAACATGGCTTCAAAAAGAACAACAGACAGGATGAACATGGTTTGAAAAGTCAATATGTTGAGATGTAAAGGAAACTGGATAAGATTTTAAAACAATAAATGGAAACTTTAAATTTGCATCCAAGACAATAAAAAGCCAAATGGACAATATAGAAAGTCACTTCTGAAGAAAAGAAGACAAGTCTGGGAAATTCTTCAAGATATTAGAACAGAAGGCAGCAAATTATAGACTGAAAGCCAAATATGGTTTGCCCCCTGTTTTTCTAAGTCCTGTGGGCTAAAAATGGTTTTTACAGATGAATATTTGCAATCGATTAATGTGAAGAACCAACTCATTTGAAAAGACCCTGATGCTGGACAAGATTGAAGGCAGGAGGAAAAGGGGACCACAGAGGATGAGATGGCTGGATGGCATCACCAACTCAATGGACATGAGTTTGAGTAAACTCTGGGAGCTGGTGATGGACAGGGAGGCCTGGCATGCTGCAGTCCATGGGGTCACAAAGAGTTGGACACGAGTGAGCGACTGAACTGAACTGAACTGAATGGTAAGAACTCTGAACTCCAATGAAGCAAAAGGTTGCATGCTCAGTTACTCAGTTGTGTCTGACTCTTTGTGACCCTATGGACTGTAGCCCACCAGGCTCCTCGGTCCACGGAATTTTTCAGGCAAGAATACTGGAGTCGGTTGCCATTTTCTCCTCCAAGGGGTCTTCCTGACCCAGGGATCAAATCCGTGTCTCCTTCATCTCCTGAACTGGCAAGCAGATTCTTTAATACTGAGCCAACCTGGGAAGCCCCCAACCAAAAGGTTATCTCTCTCCAAAAGAATTATATTTGTCTCATTAGTAGCTCTACATTACAAGGAAACAAAACAAAATTTAACAAAACTCTATTCAATTATTTTTTATTTGGAATTGAACCAATAAAAAATTTATAGAAATTTGTTTTTGCTTCTGTTATAGTAGTTGCATAATATCCTCAGTTTTGTCTCTCAGTCTACAAAGTGTAAAATATTTACTATCTGGCTCTTTGCAGAAAAAGTTTTACAACTTCTGCTTTAGAAGAAAGAGATAAAGAGATCTACATGCTAGGAAAAAGATAATGCCTATGAGGCCAGGGACAGGAAATTCAACCAATGAATAAGGGATATCTCCAAAGCAAATGACATCTGTCAGCTGGTAAAACAGATGTAAAAAATTCTGCCAACACCAGGACAAAGAACTTAATATAGGGCCAAGATATAAAATGAAACAGAAAGATTAAAAATTAGAGATCAGGTAAAGATATATAAATTATAATCAAAACAGAGTTAACAAATTAAAATCAGATTACAATGGAAAAGAATCTAGAAAAATAATATGTATATGTATAACTGAATCACTTTGCTGTATACCTGAAACACTGTAAATCAACTATACTTCAACAAAATAAAATAAGGTAAATAAGATTACAAAAAATTCAGAGCAAAAACCAAGCCTATAAGTCAATTTACATTTATACCAATCCTATGATGAAATAATTGTGAACCTTTTTCCATTCAGTCATGTAATATCAAAATATGAAAATCAAAAGCCATTAGAAATGAACACGAACAAAGACAAATTGAAGGGGAAGACTGAAATACAGTGGTCAATCCATAAGTATGGTTTGTGAAAGATTTTACCTACAAGGCTGGATTATTAACTACACCAACTCTGCATCTCCAAATAATATTGCACTTTTTGAAAAATATCCATGAAAGAGTTTGAACAACTATTTACCTATAAAACAAATCTGTAATAAATACATTGAACATATTCTGAAACTAGAAATTACTGAATGTAAATACAAAATTCTATTCATCTGAAAAAACAAAAACTAGACACAACAACCTATTTCTTACAAAGTAACAAAAAAGAATTCAAGGTATAGGTTACAGCTAACACGGTGCTTATAACTAAATTTTATACCCTGAAAAAATTTCATTATTAATTTTTAAAAAAAGAAAACCAAATATACCAAAAACATTTAAGTTAGCAAAAGGAGGGGGCCTTAAGAAAATCTTTTTTTTTTTTTTTTTTGGTTGCATGGCATATAGGATCTTAGTTCCCTGACCAGGGATAGAACCTGCACCCCCTACAGTGGCAGCATGGAGTCTTAATCACTGAACTGCCAGGGAAGTCCCAAGTAAATCTTGAGTTTAAAAAAAATATAAAACGTGCATTAAATAATGAAACAGGTGGCAAAAAAGGAATCATGACTTTATTGCAATGGTACTTACACTGGCAAAAATTTAGGGATAACCTAAATAATAGAAAACTATATTAATATTAGCATATCTTTTCAATAGGATTTCCTTTGCATTCTAAAATCTGGATCTACAAGGAATTCAGTGAAATGCAACAATGCCTTTAATACAATAATAAACAAAAATGTAGAATATAAAAATTTCATATATACCATGATATCAACTGTGTAATAACAGAAAGAAAAAACACATAAACACAGAAAAACAACTGCAATTATCTGTACAGATTAAAACATGGGTAACATTTTAAAACAGAAAATCCCCCACCCATTTTCCATTGCACCAGGGTGAGCACCCCTAACCTCCACATTGCTCAGCCCTCAACAGTCCTGTGCAATGATTACCACAAGAAATCTAGCTCACCTCCATCATCACACATCGCTGGCAAAATATTTTTTTCCTTGTGAAGAAGACTTTTAAGATCTATCCTGTTAGCAACTTTCAAATATGCAACACAATATTAGTAACTATAACCATCATGCTGTACATTACATCCCTAGGACTTATTTTTTATACCTTTGACACCTCACACTCATTTCTCCCACCCCAACCCGTACCTGCAGCAGCCACCAATCTGTTCTCGACATCTCCGTACCTTTCATATGAGCTCTACTCAAGTTCAAGTTTCTGTTTGGACTACTATTAATGATGCTTGTACATTTGGGGAAATCGTGAGCCATTTTTTATAAGCATTATATTAGACAGAAAATTGAGCTTGAATAATTTACAGAAGAAATGTGTAATTTTTGAATAATTTACAGAAGAAATGTGTAATTTTTGAGTTTTCTGAGATGAGTGGTCAATAATCACCCTGTACCTATCTGTTAAGTCAATGCTACCTTTTAAACCACTGTCTTGCGTAAACCAGTTAAACGTGTACATTGCTGCATGACACAGGGTCACACAAAGAGCTACATGGGTGAGACTTCCCAGGTGCCTCTCCAAAGCAGCTAACTGACTCATTTTCCCTTCAGGACACCAACATAAAAATAAGCTCAGCCATTTGGGAGCTGTCATGTTTTATTAGAAAAATTATTATTTCCTATAAATCTGGGATTTCCAAAGTCTTAAGAGACTTGAAACCTTCTTAGTATTGCCTATATCTTGGTGTAATGTCTTTTCATCTAAATGAATATTTATCTATAGAAAGAAAATATAAAGGAAGAGCAAATCAGTATATAAAACTTCAGGTGACAAACTTTTTAGATGCATCTATTCTGGAAAGTAAGATTATATGTTTTACTTTGTGTCCCTATGACATAAAATAATTCTTGAATTACAGTCATTCCTAAATCGTAGGTTAGCTGAAAGCACAGCCAGCTCTCTGTATGCACCTTTTGTTTCTGCAACAGAGCTGCTACAAGAGCCTTTATAATGGCTGCAAATTAAACAAGGAGAGTTGAGAAACCAGGCCTTTGTGAACAAGTTTGAGACTACTCCACTGACTTCATGTGGTGAAGTGCATTACCAGGGAGCCGATATGATGGCAGAGCGTACATATACACTATTAAGCTGAAATGAATCTAAACACGTGGATAGTCCCCTTTTAATATTTCATTGAAAATAGAGTTAAATATTCTGAATAGTTCATTTCCAAGGGATTACCACACTTACCCAGTACTCAAAGCCATTTATGCCTTTCAGGTTATTTGAAAGGTTCAGTAATAACTCCTCAAATGTTCATTGCTTGTCATATTCTAAATTCTGACTTTCTGGATGCAAACACACAGGCCCTATTAGCACTAATGGAAGTTATATATTTGTACCTGGGAAAGAACATACATCTAGAAACCTGTTCTCTGCTGCTTAGAGGCAATCATGCTGCATTTTCTCTTGTGGGCAAAATAAAAATGCATTGCTATTTCTGTGGAACCATTCAGGTGTTACAGGCACTTCTATAACATCCAAGAATGTATTAGCCAAAAACAACTAGAGTCGTTTTTTTTGGTCTCATCATCATTCAAGCTGAATTAATAATATTAAACAGCATGTGGGATGAGGAAAAACACAGTGCAGAGCAACACTAAAATCCCGTTCCACTCAAGCATAATTCATTTTGATCTTTACTACTTGATTCAGCTAAAGGTCAAACTATATATGATGGTTTAGATCCAGAAAATACATTATTTCACTGTTGAATATGGTCCAAAATGAAGGCACCTAATTTCAAAATGGAAGTAATTTAGAAAATATAAGTACAATGAAAAATGTCTCTATTACAAAGCATATTAATTAAGTTCTATTTGATGACTGCCAATATTTTGAACCTCCCTACACATACTGGTAATGCCTTTAGTGCAACGTAATTTTCTTCCTATTGTGTCGTATACATTCAATGAACATCATTTTGGTAAGGGACCAAGAATAAGGTCAGAAGTGTTCGTGATGATAAATTACAGACCTTAATAACTTTTGAACAGTTTTAAATGTACAAATCATTTATAAGTCATTTAGCTTGATAGATGAATGGTTAACAAACTATATAAACTAATAAGAACCGTATGTTATTAGTCTATACTACTACATGGCATGAAGCCAAGATCTCAAACAAGGTCTAATTAGGACCAAAACTGGGCTTTGCAGCATATTTAACTGGATAAAGGAAAAAAATGTCTTATTAAAAGACTGTATAAAAAATAATTACTCATTGATTTATGCAAAAACTATACAAGCACACAAGATTTTATTAAAGGATCAGCCAGATTCACAATTGACAGACCACTAAAATGTTCTTAGCTTTGGGGTTAAAAAAAATAGGTGACCTGTTGGTTCAGGTGTTTGCTTGTTCACTTGTTTTTTGCTTTCAGTGAAAGGCAGTTTGGAAATCTAGTCTTTGGGGTTTGTACTGCAGATTTACACCAAGCTTTGCTTGTGTACTTTGTTATATGTACTCTCATTTCTTGCTCATGGGTGAGTCACATGATGGGCTCCACCATCCTCAGAAGGGACAGCCCCACAGAAGTTTCTGGAAGGAACCCCCAACTAGTCTCACTCTACTGAATCAAAAGCAGTTCTAATATGGAAAGACTTAAGAATCAACTAGCAGGGACTTCTCTGGTGGTTCAATGATTAAGACTTTGCTTTCCAAAGCATGGGGTGAGGGTTTGATCCCTGGTTGGGGAGCTAGGATCCCACACACCTCATGGCCAAAGAACCAAAACATAAAACAGAAGCAATATTGTAACAGATTCAATAAAGACTTTCAAAACAGTCCATAAAAATTTTTGGAAAAAAAAAAAGAATCAAGTTTGAAGAGGCACAGATTGAATGAACAAGTAAAATCACAAGTAGTTCCATTATTGAATTAAAACTGACAGGTGACAGTTTTAATTGAATTAAAACTTGCCTGGTAACAGTGGCAAAATCTCCTCTAATCCACCTACTTCAGTATTTCTTAAGAGTGGTACCATTATCAGAATAACTCATGGAGCTTGTTTAAAATGAATATTTCTAAATTACCTTCCAGACCTTTGATAACAGGATCGCCAGGAACAGGGCTGAGAAATCATTTAATAAGCTGCCCAGGAGATTTCACATGCCCTAAAGCTCCAGGGCTACAGCCGTAGAAGGAAGGCCCAAGAGGCTCTTCATTATACCACATGTGCACTGTCCCAATGCCACCTCTAATCCCCTACCATCACACCTACAGTGCATCCATCAGCAATACAAGAGGTACCACTCTTAAGAGCAGCATAGTGCCTTGAACATTAAGCTAAATGAATGTGTGAACATATTCATGGATGAATGGATAAATGCATGAATGGGAAAACTGATAATATTTCTGGAAGGAAATAGGAATTCTGTTTCCTTTAGAGTTGGCTCTACAAATCCATTCCCAGTTAGCTCTCTAAAAATTCCCAAAGTGATCCAAAATTTTCAGTCTATGTGTTTGACAATATGATCTTAATGTCTCAAATACTGATCTTAGAAAATGATGAGAGAGGAAGCACTGGGCCCTGGTTCTGATTCCTCAGAAACGTCACAGTGCCACATAGCTTTCTAGCCTGCATCGTGTGCTGGCAGACGCCACCACTGTCCCCTGCACATCTGCTGTGAAAGCTGTTGCTTAGCAACAGCAATCAATGCTGTATCTCCTCTTCACCATTTTCCTGAAGATTGAGACACTGCTCCAAGGTATTATTTTCAAATACCTTCTGTTTCACTGACCAAACATGTTTGTTAATTTTTCTATTATGGGGGGAAAAAAAGAAACCATGAACCAAATCAGCATAAGGATCCAAGAAAAGAAGAGTGAAGGAAGGTCAGTATAACACATGGTGCTTTGGGACTTGTTTGATGAAGAAAAATTCTTTGACAGCTCATTGACTTTATTTGCTATATCCTTTCATTCTGCCACTTTAGAACTGATTTCTGCTACCTCGTGGGAGATGAAAGCCATTAGCATGAATTATCATTCTAAATGCAGATCCACAAGGTACGGCCATTAAATACAAAAAGCAAATGATTTTCAGAAACTGGTTTAATACACATCTCACATCTCTGGTAAAGCTCCCATCGTGGTTACATTCTTTTTTTTTTTAATTTTTTTTTTTTTATTATTATTATTACTTTTTTTTCCAGTGGGTTTTGTCATACATTGATATGAATCAGCCATGGATTTACATGTATTCCCAATCCCGATCCCCCCTCCCACCTCCCTCTCCACCCGATTCCTCTGGGTCTTCCCAGTGCACCAGGCCGGAGCACTTGTCTCGTGCATCCCACCTGGGCTGGTGATCTGTTTCACCATAGATAGTATACATGCTGTTCTTTTGAAATATCCCACCCTCACATTCTCCCACAAAGTTCAAAAGTCTGTTCTGTATTTCTGTGTCTCTTTTTCTGTTCTGCATATAGGGTTATCGTTATCACCTTTCTAAATTCCATATACATGTGTCAGTATGCTGTAATGTTCTTTATCTTTCTGGCTTACTTCACTTTGTATAAGGGGCTCCAGCTTCATCCATCTCATTAGGACTGGTTCAAATGAATTCCAGTAACTTTCCACTGACAGCACAACATAAGATTCTTGGATGGACACTGCTTACAAGCTAAATTATTTGGTGTTTATGATGTGATTTAGAAGCTAAATTACATACACATGATACCAGAACTGACTTCGGGAGGAGGGGATAAGAATTCTTATTTTAAATACACCAATATGGCCTACTTACTGAGCACCTAATACAGGCTTCCCTGGTGGCTCAGATGGTAAAGAATTCACCTGCAACGCAGGGGACCTGGGTTCGATCCCTGAGTTGGGAAGATCCCTTGGAGGAGGGTATGGCTACCCAACCCAGTATTCTTGTCTGGAGAATCCCCATGGACAGAGGAGCCTGGCAGGCTACAGTCCACGGGGTCACAAAGAGTCGGACATAACTGAGCAACTAAGAACAATATATGCTCATATCTTTACAGGCAGCATTAAAGTGTGGAAAATGTGATCTTGTGGTAGAAACAGTCACATCAATAAGCAATGCAGAAGTAATATAGAAGAATAGAAGTATGACCTCAGGTATTTGTTTAGTTACAACAAACATCCCAGTTAATAAGGAATATATCTGCAACACAGACTAGATGAATAAATAAGAATCCAAAGTCTTTATTTTTTACGAAAACAGTGTTGGCAAGGTTACGATGAGATTAAAAGGCCATAATGCACTTCAAAGGACATCAGGCTGGTAAACTAAATCTACCTTTCTGAAGAATATTGGCAATATAAAAAAAAAACTTTAAAAAATACACTTATTTAAAAAAATAATAAATTAAAAAAATATATTTATACTTATTTAAGACTCAAAGAAATAGAAAACAAACTTGTTACTAAACATGAAAGGGAGGTTAGGGATAAAATAAGAGTTTGGGATTAAAATATACATATACATATACACCATGGAATATTACTCAGCCGTTAAAAAGAATTCATTTGAACCAGTCCTAATGAGATGGATGAAGCTGGAGCCCCTTATACAGAGTGAAGTAAGCCAGAAAGACAAAGAACATTACAGCATACTAACACATATATATGGAATTTAGAAAGATGGTAACGATAACCCTATATGCAAAACAGAAAAAAAGAGACACAGAAATACAGAACAGACTTTTGAACTCTGTGGGAGAAGGCGAGGGTGGGATGTTTCGAGAGGAATCGGGTGGAGAGGGAGGTGGGAGCGGGGATTGGGATGGGGAAGACGTGTAAATCCATGGCTGATTCATATCAATGTATGACAAAACCCACTGAAATGTTGTGAAGTAATTAGCCTCCAACTAATAAAAAAATTAAAAATAAAAATAAAAAATAAAATAAAATAAAATAAAAAAATAAAATAAAATATACACCCTACTGATATAAAAAATATATATACATACATTTAAAATTTTGACATAGTAATTGTTTATCTAAGAAAGTATTTTAAGGAAATAATCAAAGATGTTAACAAAAGATATTTATTTTAATTACATTTAAAATTATAAATACTTAAATGCCCAGTATTAGAAGAAAGATTAAATGAACAATGATACAGCATATTAAAATATTTTTCAGGAATATTTTATGAAAAGAAATAATTCTTATAATAAAAAGAAAAACAACAAAATAACATACAAATATGTATAGAAAACATAGTGGAGGAAAACATATCATGATATTAGTAAATCATTACATATTTTGAAATGAAAAAAATGTCCTAGTAAGTAAACTATATCAGAATTTTCTTTGAATGATTAATAGATTTTTAAATTTCCACTGAGAACATCATCCTTCATTGGTCTCCTAAGTATTGACAAATTGAAGTATTTAAATTTCAAAAGTATTTTTAGAATAAGTCTTCATTTCCATAAATATCTGATAAATTTTGTCAATATTTTCACAGAGAACAGTTACAATAAAAGCATATAACTTAACTTAATGTAAAGAAAATCATCCTTTAACAATTCAGCAAACATGCACCAAGCACAGGGCATACAAACATGGATAGGATACTCCTGAGATGTTAGGGATATATTTCAATAAATTGTTTTCCATCTATGATCTTCCAAAGATATAGGGGGCTCAGGCAAGCATTTCTCTTATATCAGAATGCACTGTCTTTTCACAAAAGGAGTTTCTAGTACGATCTGGAGCAGGGGATTATGCTATCTACAACTGCAAAGCCCCTGCCAGCAGAGAGACTGAAGTGTCAAAGATGCAGAGAAACAAATGAAATTAGGAGAAACAATGGAAACTAGTAAATCTTTAAATCTTCTGTATCATGCCTATATACACAAACATTTATATGGTTTCCCCAGTGGCTCATCTGGTAAAGAAACCGTTTGCCAAGGCAGGGGACACAAGAAACATGGGTTCAATCCCTGGGTTGGGAAGATTCCCTGGAGGAAGAAATGCCAACCCATTCCAGTATTCTTGCCTGGAAAATCCTACAGACAGAGGAACCTGGTGGGCTACAGACCATAGGGTCACAAAGGGTCGGACACGACTGAGTGACTGAGCAGGAACACAGAGAGATACACACAGACACAGACAAACACACAGACACACAGACACACACACACACAGACACACACAGACACACAGACACACACACACACAGACACACACACACACAGACACACACAGACCCAGACACACAGACACACACAGACACAGACACACACACACACACACATGCACAGACATACACACACAGACACAGGCACACACACACACACACACAGACCCACACACACACACACACACAGACCCACACACACACAGACACAGGCACACACACACACAGACACACACACACAGACACACACACAGGCACACACACAGACACAGGCACACACACACACACACAGACACATGCACACACATGCACAGAGACACACACAGAGACACAGGCACACACACACCACACACAGACACACACACGCACACAGACACACACAGACACACACACACAGCCACAGGCACACACACAGGCACACACATGCACAGAGACACAGAGACACAGGCACACACACACCACACACAGACACACACATGCACAGACACACACTGACACACACACACAGACACAGACACATGCACACACATGCACAGAGACACACAGAGACACAGGCACGCACACACAGACACACACACGCACACAGACACAGACACACACACAGACACAGGCACACACACACAGAGACACACACACAGACACAGGCACACACACACACACACACAGACACATGCACACACATGCACAGAGACACACAGAGACACAGGCACGCACACACAGACACATACACGCACACAGACACACACACGCACACAGACACAGACACAGGCACACACACAGACACAGGCACACACACACACAAACACACACACACACGCACACACACACATATATGGGTGTGTGATTATCAGTGACTATAGGTGCTGAAAAAAAGCAATTTCCTAAGTCCAAAAACTGAGAGACAGACTTTTCATTCCTTATATCAGCAGGATTGTATCAAAATCTCCACTATCAAAGGAGGAAATTGGAGTTTTGAATGGGGAAGTAACTTGGTCAGGGTCAGCCAGGTAACCAGCAAAAAGACAAAACTCAAGTCTAGGTCAGCTGACCTCCTAAATCTGTGCTCCTTCCATCATAGCAATGTGACAACTGGGTAAATGGATCGGAGAAAGGTATCTATTTCAAAGGAACAGCATGGGCAAAACAGGAAGCCAAAGGTGTTCTCAGGCCCACACTCCCACCACCCCCACCTAAGTCTACTACAACAGGGCAATGGAACACTCAGCTTCCCGGTTTGTGTCAGCCTGGGACTATCCTACTGCACTTCCAGTCCAGGTGGCCCTGTTCAAAAGTCAAGATCAGCTCTACCCCGATGCTCCCCTCAGCTCACTGACCTTCCCATGATCCCCAAAACAATTGTAAACTTTGAGTAAACCTACTTTTAAATCTGCATATGACTAAAGAACGTTTCCTCCTCTCCTGGTGCTTTCTTTTCCTCAGTACAGCTCTTCTTCCTTTCAGAGGGACCTTGAGTATCCTAGCTTATATCTCTGAACACCTGCTGTCAGGAGCTCTGCAGAACTGGCTCCCATAACCTGCCCTGGTTGGTGGCTCTCTTGTAACACCAAATCCACCTCCTAACATCAGGAAACAGAAGTTGCAGTAAACTGGTCATGGTTTAATCTTCTAGGTACTGAAATATATACTCTCCTCCCCACCTTCTAGAAGCTGCCAGACAATGTTTTTTTTTAAGAAGTGATGGTATTAGCCTAAATGGAACATGGTCTTCATAATGCCAAGCTATGAAAATGATTTTGAAAAAGACAAGGAGAGGCGTGCTCCTTCAGATCTTGATCTTGCCATCCTAGACTATGAATCAGTAGGGAGGTGATACATTTTTAAAAGATTTATTTGATAAAAACACACAAGATGGACTGAAGAGGAAAGAGACAAGTATCAAATGCCATAGAAATCTAGCTAGAAGTTTCCAGTCTGTGCTTGAATATTAAACCAAACATGGCAAGAAATCTCAAAGGAAGAACAAACAGAACTCTCAATTAACCATATCTGGGGTAAAGTAAAAGGAAAAAAATGAATGATGAGGTTTGAAACCAACACGTTAAAGCTAATAGCATCAGTTAATTTATTAAGAAGTTAAGATAAAAAACAAGAAATTTAAAAATCAGCACACTGAAGTAAATAAATAACCATACAACAAATACACCCCCAAGAAGTAGGGCTAAGATAGCAACTGTTTTAGACCATTGGGTTCTGTCATGTAAAGAGATGGTTCTGTTTTACTCAACATTTTTCCATTATGGTCACTGAAAATATTTTTTAAAGTTTTCCATAGACAGCTAATGGGATATTTAGGTCGAAAAATGAAGACACAGAACCTTCTAATTACTGAGGGGTGATAATTTTAAAATACAAAGAAGGAGGAAGAAAAGTCATTTTTCAGCTAAACCAGCTGAATTCTAAAATTATATGCTCATGCTTATGTTAGTGGTACTATAAAAGCATACATACATATATATTCTATTATGAAAGTCATTTTTTCTACTATCTAGTAAGTTAAAATTCATGGGTACATCTTCTTTTCTTTTCTTTACCTCTCAAACAAATGCTTCTGCTGAGCTTTCTATTTTTTGTTCATTCATATTAAAATGCAACAATTCACCAGTTATTACTACCATAGCTATACACATGCTGAAGAGAAGCTCATGATTATAATCGCCACAATTACTGACTGCTAGATAGCAAGCCTAAACAGTGTTTGAAAAAGCAGCTTCATTTCCAATGAAGATCAGGACAGTGATAAAACAGTTGCACAGTCTCTTCACTGAATACATCTTTGTATGTATGGTCTAGGTATATTGTCATGGGGCAGGTGCCAGAAAATATAAATATTTAAAGTCCTACTGAGCTGCTGTGAAGTCAGTAGCAAAGAAAAATACAAATATGGGGGCTTCATATGGGTAGTTAAATACATAAATAACTATGATATCATCAAAAAGAAGCAGCACAGTCATATTTCTTACATGATGCTTATTATTATTCAATAGCAATATATATTTTTAATCCTCAGCCATTTAAAAAATATATCAAGCAACACTAAATTCATCAAGCCCTAAGCCCTAAAGAAAGTTGCCAGTAATAAGGAGCAACAATAGGTTAGATTTATATTTAATAAGAAATCCTTATCCATCTGTCTTCTCCCCATAAGTAACTTCATCATTATCGTCTTCATCTTCATCATTCTCCGCCCATCTTCACCCAACTGGGTTGACCAGCAGCAAGACAAAATAGGGGCCAGCAGAATTCAGTTATTCAAACAAAAGTTCAACAACAGATTGGTTTTGTTGTGTAAAGAAAGTCAAATGTCTTAAAAAAAAAAAAAAAAGAAAGAAAGAAAAAAAGCATACCCAGGATGCAATCCTGGGTGAGGTCAGTCCACTTACTTTGACAGAACTTAAAACTTACAACTATCTGGGGGAAAGTCAATGAGCTACCTACCTCTGTATCTTCCACTTGAGAGGTGACACTCTTTAAAAAGGACATAAAAATAATTTTTCAACCGAATTATAGTTCTTTAACTTCATAGCCAAATAATCAGCAACTCAAAGGAAAGTGAGTAAAGAGCAAAAGATGCATTACTTCTAGCTACTTAAAAAACAAAAGCTATGGGCAAACTTCAGAAAAAGTCAACCAACCAAGTGTCTTTCCACATCTGTAAGTATGGTGACCCAAATAACCCAAATAGCCTTACTGACAACTGCATCACTACATTATTTGTATTCTCATTTTAGAGGAAAAAAAACATATAACAACTGGGGGATTTGAATACAGACTAGGCCTTCAATAAAATATGAGAGACTTCTTATTTCTTTTCTAAGGTGTTATATGGTACTGTGATTATCAAGTAGAAAGTCTTTATTTTCAGAAGATGTGCAACAAAACATCCAGGGTCAAGTGTAATGATATCTGCAACTGACTTCCAAATGGTTCAAGAAACCACCCCCCACCCCAAACACACACACACAAGAGCAAATATGACAAAATACTAACAATTAATGAATCGAGATGATACACTTCCTGTTTCATCGCCTCATTTTTCTACATGATTAGATGTTTTTAAAATTAAAAAATAAAGAAAAAATTAAGGTATATAAGAAGTTCCATCAAAAAGAGAGAAAATTGAAAAATAATATAAAATTAATCATTTAGAAGACAAGAAAGAAAAATATCACTAGATGACTGCAGTGAAGCTAAAGCAGCAACCCAGAGAGGTCAGTAAACTCTGAGGCTGGCTCTCTCACTGGGGACTCGTGGCTCACCCGCATGGCTAACCCGAGGACCACGAACTTCCATTCTGACAGCAGCCAGGGAAAAAGCGCTAAGAACTGTGCCTGGCTCAAACTCCTGAACAGACCTGGATTCCCAAGGATCATACCCTTAGAGTGAATTCAAATAAACTTTTTCCACAGCAGGAACAACAAGGAGGTTGCCAAACTAGTCTCTAGCACTGAATAGAGTGGAGTAATATTTTTCCAGAGAATTCAAAGCCATTAACTTGATAATTGGCCAAGCAAGCATGAACCCTAAATTAACATTACATTTCTGGCCCAAGAAGTCTCAAACACAGAAATTAACCTTAGATTGTCCTAGTGAGAACAAAAAGCAAATTCACCATGGATGAAAACAGCTTCAATACAAACCAAACAGAATTTCAAAAGCACATAAGCTTACAGTTTTTTTTTTTTTTTTTAAATCACAAAACAAAGGATTAAAACTAGTGAGGAAGACTCAGCATAAATATCATATAGCTGAATTAAACTTGCAAAGTTTTGCAATTCAGGTTGTCAATTAAAGTAAATGTTTAACTTTTTTTTTATGTTTAACATTTTTTAAAAATAAAAGATTACAAAAATGAGGAAAGATAAAAATATTCTTTAATGTTTAAACAAAAATGTTTAGAACTACAAAATATAAGTAAACACAAAAATTGTCAATAATTCTTAAATCCTACAATGTCTGAAGTCACCAAAAATTTGAAACAATACAGACTCTGATACACAGCTGGTTAAGTATAAATTTATACAATCCCTTTGGAAAATAATTTGATAGTATCTAGTGAAGCTGACATAAGCCTACTCATGGCCCAACAATTCCATTACAAGTTATATACCCTAGAAAAACTCCCGTATACTTGCAACAGGAGATAAGTATATAAATGTTCACGGCACTGGAGTGTGTAATTGTTAAAAACAGAAAGTAACTAAACTATGATATACTCACACAATAGTAAACTATACAGCAGTGAAACTGAATGAGCTATAGCTACATTTATCATCATGAATAAATTCTCAGAATACTGGGCCAAGAAAAAGAAGAAGAAGAAAAAATTAAACTTACTCTGACTTCAGTTAAATAAGGTTAAAAACACATAAAACTAAACTAAAACATCAATTGTAATACACATGTGAAAAACTATATAAAGAAAAGCTAGTGAGAGATACTTAAGATCTGAGATAGTGGTTACATCATGGGAGAGAGGGAAGTAAGATAAAGGAGGTACAGGGAAATCAAAAGTAGTGGGAATGTTCTATTTGTCAGGCTGATTGATTGCTATACCTGTCTTTGTTTACTATTATTTGTGCCTTGTAGTTTATGTTATAAACATTTTTGCTGTGTGTTTAATAACAAAAAAGTATTTAGCAAAACAAAGAAAGCAATATACCTGGGCATTCTGGCCAAAAGCGCAATTATACTAGTGCTGCATGCAGGACACATGCCTTAAAAAAAAGGAAAAGAATAACATTCAGGAAGATCAAGAATCTGTGTGCTTCAAGAATATATTGGAGAACCTATCTACAAAACAGAAACAGACTCATAAAGAACAGGCTTGTGTTTGCCAACGCGGAGGAAGGTAGGGAGAGGAAAGAACTGGGAGTTTGGGGTTGGTGGATGCAAACTATTACATTTAGAATGGATAAACAATGAGATCCTACTGTAGAGCTCAGAGAACTATATCAGTATCCTATGATAAACTGTAATAGAAAAGAATACTTTGAAAAAATGTATTAAAAAACAACATATATACTGCTGTAAATCTTGTTGTAAGTAATTTCAGACATTACAAAAGAAAAAGAATATATCGCAAAAAAAAAAAAAAGAATATATCGCTACTACGATGATCAATCTAGTCGAGTAGACCTTCATCCTATTGTGTGGCAACAGCTTTCCTTCAGTGTCTAGGAGATGTCAAGTCTATCTGCAAGAGAGGCTGGGCTTAAGCTAAATAATTTAGCCTTTTGTTTTCCCCCTCTATTTCTGTTCACTCAGTTTCAACTCAAATGCTATCTGGGAGTGCAATTTTTGGCATTTTCTATGTTCTTCTAAACCCAGCTTTATCCTTAAATGATGACAATCTTAAAATTTCTTAGATGGACACTACCTCTTTCCACATCTGTTGATGAGGATATGACTTACATTCTGTGTTACACTGTCCCGTCATGATTCATGTTAGAGCTGAATCTGCTATTTTGCTGTGATGTTTTGGCTAGCAGCTGAACAGATGGATAGCTTTTCTCCAGAATGAATATTTGCCAACACTTGGAAGGGTGTAAAACTCATACTCAAAGAAACCCAAACATAGCCACACGGAGTCTAACAAATTAAAATATCCACTGTTGCAGTTAGAAGTCTTCACAGAATCATGATGGTTATTCAGAAACCTTGGTATAAAATGACAGTTAATTAAAAGACCATTTTGGTAATGTTGTCAAATTAATGCTACTAATAATCATAATAGAGCTTGGAATTTGTATAGGTATTACATTCATATTCATCGAGTTCTCATGGTTTTACAAAACAGATATGGAGGCATTATTAGCCTGACTTTATACAGACAAGGAATGAAACATAGGGAGATACTCATGTTAACGGAAATGGGCTGATTTCAGAAATCAAACCTGGGATTTAAGCTCATCTGGGTTTCATTAGCTGCATAACTTTTAGCAAGAACTTAATTTCTCAGAGCCTCCACCTTCTTTTTTGTAAACAGGTATAATAATACCTAATTCACAAGGTTCCTTTGAGAATTACATATAATCTATTAAAGTTCCTAACAAGAGTACTTGTCACTGAGTAGGTTCTCAACAAATATATTCTTCCATTTAATAATGAAGTCCCAGTTGACAAGAAAATGTCCAAATTTTCATCTTTATTCCCTTCAAAAGGAGTCTGAGGTAACTGAGATTTAGGACAAGGCAAAAGTTTACACCTAAAACATCAATATAAACTGGAGATTGCAAGGAACTCTAAACTTTCTATTATCACACTTCAGTGGCTTCTCACAGGTAGCCTGAAGGAATGGACAGAATATATTAAGTGGGTCATTAAGTAGTTATGAAGGGACAGAATTGCCCTATTAGTAATATTCATGATTCATCTGACATTGAATCGTAATGCTCTAATATTGTTATTTAACATCTAATATGTACATGTCTTTTCTACACAGTTAAATAGTATATTCCATATCACATGCACACAGCCTTTGACATTCATTCATAGATTTTCTGTTTCTGATACAGGGGATTTGTAATTTGTCGAATCCTCCCTGGAGCTTCTAGCAAACACCCCTCCTCCCAACTCCTCTGTTTCCCAGCAGGAGGCAGAGAGCAGCCAGGGTTCGGAAAAGCAAGTCCCCTGCAGGTAGGAATGAGGAGAGCTAAGCACAGGAAAGGAAGAGGCTACAGAGGCACTCCACCCACAAACATCTCACCAGGCAGAGGAGAAGGAAGTGTAGCCAGGGAACAAGAGTGGGGGTGTTCTCCAATCAGCTATGCAGCCTGAGTTTCCTGTCATATCACAGAAACCTTCCAAGCTCCATGATTTTATTCTCTCTGCTTTTCCCACTTGAGGGTGACACACAACACTTTATATATTTGTTCATTCTGACATTTTGAAGAAATACTCAAAATGGAGTTGTGGTCATTAAAGGGGATGTCCGGCACCCTCCTGCCTCTCTTATGGACCTCACAGTATGCTGTTAGCTATTGAAGGCATGCAAGGATTTCACCTAACCTTGGTGTCACTTTAGGAGGTCCACCCCTTCTACACTCCCTTCCTCTTCTATGCAGCATATCCTCTTATCTGACAAGCACACTTGATTGGAATCATGTTTTGATTGGTCCCTTAGAATATGGAAAACTTCAGTAATTCTAATATGGTGAATTGCTAAATTCTGTAATTTCATTAAATGAACTTAATCAAATTATAGCATTCAGTTTGACCTGTTTCCAAAATCACTTTTGATTATAACTTGAAAAGAACTGAAAAATCCTTTTAGTTAAAAGACTTTTCATTTGTAAGAGGATTTCAATCCTTTGATTTCTAGCACATTTATTTAAGCATCCTTCTTGAACGCATGCAATTTCTTTGTGAGGATTGCTACTAGAGAGTGAACTAAACCAGCAAGGACCCTGCCCTCGTGCAGCAGACAGACAATAAACAAGTAAACAAGTAAATGAACAACATTTTACACAATACTATTGCTTCAAAGAGACCGTAATACAGTAGCTTTAATGGGGAGCTCCTTTAGAATGAGTGGTCAAGGAGGTCTTTCTCAAGAGTGACATTTTTACCGAGAACCACACACTTAAGACCATCCCAACCAGGGAACTAGCAATTACAAGGACCTCGAGTCGAAAATAACTTGGTATGTGGGTTGTTGTTCAGTCGCTCAGTCGTGTCCGGCTCTTTGCAACTCCATGGACTGCAGCACACAAGGCCTCCCTGTCCTTCACTATCTCCTGGAGTTCGCTCAAACTCACGTCCATTGAGTCGATGATGGCATCCAACCATCTCATCCTTTGCTGCCACCTTATTCTCCTGCCCTCAATCTTCCCCAACATCAGGCTCTTTTTCAATAAGTCTGCTCTTCACATCAGGTGGCCAGTACTATGTTGGCCTAAACATTCATATTCTCTTTAAGTAAGTTGTTGAGTTATTGGAAGTCATTTACCCAAGCTTTATCCAAAAGAGTTATCTAAAAACAAAAGGTTCTAGGGCACCATGAAAGCACTTCATGCTTTTGACAAAGGAAAGCGGAGAGGAAAGAAGAGAGGTGGGTGCTCTGAAAGCCAAGAAAGAATCAGTAATGATAAAATAAAGGTATTTCGGGGGGTGGGGAAGAATTGGGATTTTGAGACTGATATATATACATCATTGATTAAGTAAATGGTTAGGAAGTGTTAGTCACTCAGCCTTGTCTGACTCTTTGCAACCCCATGGACTGTAGCCTGCCAGGTTCCGCTGTCCATGGGATTCTTCAGGCAAGCATACTGGAGTGGGTGGCCATTCCCTTCTCCAGGGGATCTTCCTGACCCGAGGATCAAACCTGAGTCACCTGCTCTGCAGGTGGATTCTTACTACATATAAAACAGATAGCTAATGAGAACCTGCCATAGAGCACAGGGAAGTCTACTCAGTGCTCTGTGCTGGACTACATAGAAAGGAAATCAAAACCAGAGGGGCGAGATGTATACGGACAGCTGAGTCACTCTGCCATACAGCAGAAAGTAATACTACACCGCAAAGGAACTATACTCCAATAAAAATTAATAAATAAAATAAAGGCACTTATGTCTCTCTTTAAAAGCAAGATCTGTTGCAGCAAAACGTATCCTTCTTTGGAATAGGAAGGCTCCTCTCATCTTTATATACACAGTTCTTTGTTATCTTATTAAGAGCAATAAGGAATTAATTTGATATTGAAGAATGGTGGTATCTCCCACTGAAAACAATGGGCAAAGTAAGTTCAAAGCAGAGAATTCCAACCAGACACAATGCAATGTCAGTCCCCTTTTAAGTCATTTTGTTTGAATCATTTATTATTGCTTAGGCATGTTCACTCACTGCATCTAAACCCACACAAACCTAAAGATGTGCCTGGAGAACCAAGAGAACCAGGGGCAGGTTCTAGATAAGAGGAGCCAATGTAGACCACCTGTAAATCATAACCACATCAGCAAAAATGTTTCACTGTGCTTACAAATAAAGCAGTAATTACAAAGAAGGTAAGTCAAAAGAAGTGTGTATATGTGAGTGTGCACATACACTCAAAATAGGTAACAACAGAAGTTACTGTAAGAAATGGAACGTATTTAAAATCCTCTCACTCTGTTTCCCATTCAAATCAACCTGCTAAAGACTAATTCTAAAAATCCTCTCACTGAATAATGGATATGGACCCACAACATATAATAACTCTCAGGCCCACCCATATTTCTTTTATTCAACCTCTCTGTCCATATTTTTCTTCCAAATCTAGGCAGGAGTTTAGAGGATGGATTAGGATCAACTATAATCTTCATTTTTATAAACATGCAAATTAGCAGCATTTTGTAGGTATTAAAAGATAGCAAGGAGAGACATACCTCACAGGATACACACACAAAAAATTTTAATGTTCTCTTCTACTTGGGAAAACTTTCATTAGGAAGTTTAAATCTGATTTTCTATTATTACCATTCATGAAAATCAATGTTATCTTCTAGTACCTTTCACAAGGTAAGTATCCATATTTATTAGCTCTTTTTACACTCTCTGGCCCTCATTTTGTTCTGGGGAGTTTCCCTTTACCCAAAATAAACTCCCATCTATATTTTCTGTTAAACTGAACTTAAAGTACAGCAATTTGATCGCTATAAACAGTTTGGACTGTTTTCACAGGGCAGGCTGAGGGGCTAATAACTATGAAAGCCCTGGTAACTGCCTTAAGCAGGTAGTGAACTCCTAAGTGTACTGCAAATACAATTTCACAGCCTTCCTAATAAGTTATTGAAGGAGCATCTTTCCTACTAAATACACTTTGCATAAGTGAGGAAAAAAATTTTAAGCTATATGAAGACCACTTAATGATGATGCCATCCACTACATCATAGTAGTTTACATGAGATGAAGGACATATTTTCATCACTGACTACTGGAAGAATAATTACAAACTATGCAAAAATAAAATATTCAATGAGTAGTCCACCTCTCAATGCTGATCATAATCTCACTTAACTACTAGAGGTTTTTTACTCAAGTCATGGACGGCAGCATTGTCATCATTTGTGCTACCATTTACATCTGCAAATCTTTGATGTGCCCAACTTCTTTCAACTATGAGTTATTTTGAGTGGAACTGAGAAGCACAATGATTTCTAGTCCTTTTACAACTTCATTTTGTTCTGATTTTTTTAAATGAATATTTGGAACAAAGAATTGAAACTCTGTTTTAAGACTATCAAACTAACCTTTGAATAAACAGATGGGAATACCACATCACCTTATCTGCCTCCTGAGAAATCAGTGTACAGGTCAAGAAGCAACAGTTAGAACCAGACATGGAACAATGGACTGGTTCCAAATTGGGAAATGAGCACGTCAAGGCTATATATTGTCACCCTATTTATTTAACTTACATGCAGAGTACATTGTGCAAAATGCCAGGCTGGATGAAGCACAAGCTGGAATCAAGACTGCCAGGAGAAATATCAATAACCTCAGATGTTGCAGACGACACCACCCTTATGGCAGAAGGTGAAGAAGAACTAAAGAGCCTCTTGATGAAAGTGAAAAGAGGACAGTGAAAAGTTGGCTTAAAACTCAACATTCAAAAAATTAAGATCATGGCCTCTGGTCCCATCACTTCATGGCAAATAGATGGGGAAACAATGGAAACAGTGACAGACTTTATTTTCTTGGGCTCCAAAATCACTGCATATGGTGACTGCAGCCATGAAACTAAAAGATGCTTGCTCCTTGGAAGAAAAGTTATGACCAACCTAGACAGTGTATTAAAAAGCAGAGATATTACTTTGCTGACAAAGCTCCATATAGTCAAAGCTATGGTTTTTCCAGTAGTCATGTACGTATATGAGAGTTGGACCATAAAAAAAGCTGAGCACCGAAGAATTGATGCTTTTAAAACTGTGGTATTGGTGAAGATTCTTGAGAGTCCCTTGGACTACAAGGAGATCAAACCAGTCAATTCTAAAGGAAATCAGTCCTGAATATTCATTAGAAGGACTTATTTTGAAGCTGAAGCTCCAATAGTTTGGCCATCTGATGGAAAGAGCCAATTCACTGAAAAAGACCCTGATGCTGGGAAAGATTGAAGGTAGAAGGAGAAGGGGATGACAGAGGATGAGATGGTTGGATGGCATCACCAACTCAATGGACATGAGTTTAAGCAAGCTCCAGGAGTTGGTGATGGACAGGGAAGCCTGGCATGCTGCAGTTCATGGGGTCACAAAGAGTTGGACACAAATGAGTAACTGAACTGAACTAACAGATGCAAATACACCAAAAAGGCAAAAAAAAAAAAAAAAATTAAACCTATTTTATATGAAAAACAGCAAAACAAAGAGTGTCTAAGTAATCATCATCACTCAATTTTAAAGCTCAGGAAGACATTATAAACCATATAGTTCAGCTTCCTTGGTTTCAAAACATATTTCTGATTTGTTTAGCATTTGATTATCAGGTGAAGTTATTTGTTCCTCCTAATTTTCTTTAGCATTAATAATTAACATTTAATAACTGCATGTATAATGACTGACATATTAAATTCTATACCTCAGTAATAATTCATGGAAAATATTAACCAAGTCCAATTTTCCATATGCCTCATGGTAAAAAGGTAGACCCTGAGGAGGAAAAGGGTAATATTTTCACTGGGACACATCACAATACATGATTAGCTGCACTTTTCACTTTTTCTACTATTAGAGAACTATGTAGCTATTTTAGGAAATGTTCATTATATACTCTACCATTTTATGCTTCCTTATCATTTAATGTACTCAAGAGTGCTTAGAAAGACTAAATAAAACAACACTGAAGTGGAGAAAACGCCATCCTAAGATGCCAGGCTGCAGAAGTGGGTTCCTTTGGAACTTTATTAACATTTTGAACTTAAGCAGATGACCCCTTTGGCCCCTTTAACTTTAGGCATAAAACAAAAATAATACTAGTTTACACTTAATCATTCAAATAACTCTCTAAGGTCCCATCTATCTCTAAAAACTATGGTAAATATATTTATAAAGTAGATTTGCCATCATATGCCATTATTTACACTTATATAAAAATATTTCCCTTATTTCAATTTCAAAGTTGACTCCAGAAGACCCCAAAGCAGTGCAATTCAATTGGCTTTCAATGTTTAATGAGAATAAAATAGCTTTTCCTATAGGACTCTTTAATTTATAACATTTTTAAAGGAAGGCAAAAAATTCATAGACTATTGAACTGTGTGGTACTATATCTATTCTAACTTCCAACATTTTGAGGCATAAGAAAATCAATCAAATGTCTTGTTCTGATTCCTACACATCCTTTCTTACATCTTTAGTACTAGTTGGTGATTCTTGAACTATCCCACCCCCATCTCAAGGCCTCCCTGTACTTCCTGCTGAATGGCAGCAAAAATTCCTAAATACGCACAAATCTTAATATCTAGACCACATCTTTTATAGTAGTTGAAGTGGCAATTTAGGTTTCAGTCGTTAAAAAGTTCAAAATCCTCTATTCTACTGATATTCCTTTTATGTATGAATTTCTCAAAGAAGGAATAACAAGATATGTGATGCCTGACAACAATCATGGATCTGATTTTTTTTTTCCATTTATTTTTATTAGTTGGAGGCTAATTACTTTACAATATTGTAGTGGTTTTTGCCATACATTGACATGAATCAGCCATGGATTTACATGTATTCCCCACCCCGATCCCCCCTCCCGCCTCCCTCCCCACCCCATCCCTCTGGGTCTTCCCAGTGCACCAGCCCCGAGCACTTGTCTCATGCACATGGATCTGATTTTATGAAAACAGTTAAAACTCTACCATTCCTGGATGAAGCTAGAGCCTATTGTACAGAATGAAATAAGTCAGAAAGAGAAAGACAAAAATCACATATTAACACATATATATGGAATCTAGATAGATGGTACTCATGAACCTACTTGGAGGACAGTAGTGGAGATGGAGACATAGAGGACAGACTTATGGACATGGTGCGGGGGGTGGGGGAGACAATGGAGAGAGTAGCATGGAAACACATACACTACCATTCGAAAAACAGATACCCTGTGGGAATTTGCCGCATGACTCAAGGAACTCAAAACAGGACTCTGTAACAAACTAGAAGGGTGGGGTGGGGTGGGAGATTGGAGGAGGTTCAAGAGGGAGGGGACATATGTATACCTATGGGTGATTCATGTTTTGATGTATGGCAGAAACCAACACAATATTGTAAAGCAAGAGTTCTTCAATTAAAAATAAATAAATTAAAAACTCTACCACCCAGATACAATCTTTCTTCTAAAAGAATTAAGGCCTCTTTTTAACTGTATATTATTTCATATTCTTCCATTACTTGTAGAAGTTTCAATTATCTTTGGAAATATTCATAGCAATAAAACCAAAAATGAACAAATTAATGAAGTGGGATTTTTGAGCCAGATTTAAAAAATTTTTTCAGATAAATTTAGAAACCACATTAGCATCATTTAGATTAAGATAAGCAATTTAGGGACCTAAAATAGTTTCCACAAGTAAAGCTCCAATATTGTTTCGTAATTCATTAATAATGACAATTATCCTAAGTCTGCAATTAGTAGCTCATTAATTTAAAAGTCATTATAGGAATAATGTTAGAACATCTCCTAATAAACTATCTTTGCTTATATTCAAAAATTCTACACTTTCTCCTGAGAAACTCTACATTGAGTTTTTGTTCATCTTATCATCCTGTTAAATCAATTTATCTCACTCATTAAAAATAAAAGGATTAGTGTCAATTTAAATGAAATGACTAGCAATAACCTATTGAATAATTAGTTTAGGTTAATAATAGGTGCTACATTGCTTCAGTCTGTCTGCCACAGAACAAAATATCAAAAATGTATTTAATCCTAAAAGTTTTTTACATGTTAAATCTACAGAAAAAATGATGAAAATTGCCCCTTATCCATCTCACAGAGATGTTGCAAAGTTAAATAACATACCTTTCAAGAAACTGACATAATACTGAAACTATCTCAATGTCTATGAACACCTACAACAAATTTAAACATATCTTCAGTCCTAAAAATCAGGGCCTGGGTTTTTCCAGTTGTTTAAACATATGAACCCCCTAAATAAAGCATTAACATCAATGTCATTGTCCAGAGACATAAAATAATTTCAATATCATAGTATTTAAACATTAATTTAAGAAATGTCTTAAAATTTTTTAATTTAAAAATGCACCAAGCCTTTAAGAACCAGTGCTTTTCCTACATGGTGTTTTCCAGGTATCTGTGGCACTCTGTATATAATGTTTTACATTTTTCCAATTGGTCACTATGACCAATTCATTATTTCTCAATTATGATGCACAGATTAGTAATATCAACTGTTTTTTAACAAGTAGGAAAATGGTCACTTATCTCAAATTCATCCTCCACACCAGAAAGGACTTAAGTTTGCATAAACACAATTAATACAATAAGCTAACAATATTTTTAAAGGTACACAAAGAAATCATAACCTGAAGGAAGGCACAGATCAAGATGGTGGAGTAAAAAGATTCTAAGCTCACCTCTTCAGACAGACATTATGAAAATTACAATAGGATAACTACTAGGATATAGTTATATATAGGATAACTATAAATAACATATACGATAACCATTTCTAAGACTGACCTGAAGACTAGCAGAACAGATTTTCCACAACTAAGTATATATAGGAAAGGCCACATTAAGACAGGCGGGAGGAATCTCCTTCCTAAAATTCAGTACAGTCTGATCAGAACCCATACCCCTGATGTGGTGACCCAGAAGAGGGATATCACAACCACAGAGGTACCCCCTGCAAAGTGAGGAGTCTAAGTCCCATACTAGCCTCTTTGACATCAGTCTTGCTATATTTTTGGATCTGTCTCCTCAAGGAAAGGAAAAAAGAGCAAAAGTAAACAAAAGGAAGTATATCAAACTAAGAGCTTTTGCACAACAAAGTAAATCATCACCAAAAAGAAAAGACAACATAGTGATTTAAAAATATAATTTAAAATAACCTATGGAATTAGGTGTTAATCGAAAAAATATTACAAACATATTAATGATATTAAAAATGACAGAACAATCTCACTTCGCTTCCAAGGCAAACCATTTAATATCTGAGGAACCAAAGTCTATGCTCCAACCACTAATGCCAAAGAAGCTGAAGTTGAAGAGTTCTATGAAGACCTACAAGCCATTCTAGAATTAACACCCAAAAAGGATGTCCTTTTCATCACAGGGGACTGGAATGCAAAACTAGTAAGTCAAAAGATACCTGGAGTGACAGGCAGGGTTGGCCTTGGAATACAAAATGAAGCAAGGTAAAGGCTAACAGAGTTTTTCCAAGAGAATGCACTGGTCACAGCAACCTTTTCCAACCACCCAAGATTGACTCTACACATGGACATCACCAAGTGGTCACTGAAATCAATTGATTATATTCTTTGCAGCTGAAGATGGAGAAGCTCTATACAGTCAGCAAAAACAAGACCTGGAGATGCCTATGGCTCAGATCACAAACTACTTAAACTGCAAAATTCAGACTTAAATTGAAAAATGTAGGAAAATCACTAGACTATCAGGTATGACCTATATCAAATCCCTTACGATTATACAGTGGAAGTGTCAAAAAGATTCAAGGGATTAGATCTGACAGAAAGAGTGCCTGAAGAACTATGGACAGAGGTTCGTGACATTGTACAGGAGGTGGTGATCAAAACCATATCCAAGAAAATGAAATGCAAAAAGGCGAAATAGTTCTCTGAAGCCCTTTCAAATAGCTGAGAAAAGGAGAGAAGTGAAAGGCAAAAGAGAAAAGGAAAGATATACCCATCTGAATGCAGAGTTCCAAAGTATAACAAGGAGAGACAAGAAAGCCTTCCTCAGTGATCAATGTAAAGAATAGAGGAAAACAACAGAATGGGAGAGACTAGACATCTCGTCAAGAAAATTGGAGATAGTAAGGGAATATTTCATGCAAAATAGGGACAATAAAGGACAGAAAGGTATGAACCCAACAGAAGCAGAAGAGATTAGGAAGAGGTGGCAAGAATACACAGAAGAACTATTAAAAAAATATCTTAATGACCTGGAAAACCACATATGATGTGATCACTCACCTAGGGCCAGACATCCTGGAGTGTAAAGTAAAGTGGGTCTTCAGAAGCATCACAATGAACAAAGATAGTGGAGGTGATGGAATTCCAGTTGAGCTATCTCCAATCCTAAAAGATGATGCTGTGAAAGTGCTGTACTCAATATGCCAGCAGATTTGGAAACTCCGCAGTGGTCAAAGGACTGGAAAAGGTCAGTTTTCATTCCAATCCCAAAGAAAAGCAATGCCAAACAATGTTCAAACTACTGCACAATTGCACTCATTTCACATGCCAGCAAGGTAATGCTCAAAATCCTTCAAGACAGGCTTCAACAGTATGTGAACCGAGAACTTCCAAATATACAGGCTGGATTTAGAAAAGGCAGAGGAATCAAAGATCAAATTTATTAACTCATTCCCTGGTGGCTCAGACGGTAAAGTATCTGCCTGCAATATGAGAGACCAGGGTTCGATCCTTGGGTTGGGAAGATCCTCTGGAGAAGGAAATGGGAACCCACTCCAGTACTCTTGCTTGGAAAATCCCATGGGCGGAGGAGTCTGGTAAGCTACAGTCCACAGGGTCGCAAAGAGTTGGATATGACTGAGCAACTTCACGTTCACTTTCACTTTTATACCATTTAGCTTATTTTTACCATTAAAGAACATTATCATGACCTTTGTTTCCTTCTTAAGAAGAAATTCTTTTAGAGCAGTCTTATCCCAGACAACTTCATGTGATAATAAAAATTTTCTATGTCTGCACCATTAAATATGGTTGCCAGTTGCCACATGTGGCTGTTTAACACTTGAAATATGGTTAGTGCAACTAAAAATCTAATTTTAAATTTTATTTTAATTAATTTAAACTTAAGTAGCCAAATGCAGCTCTTGGCTGTTGTATTTGACAGTTTAGTGCTAATGCGTATATGCATTTGTGTGTGATAAGTCACCTCAGTCGTGTCCAACTCTTTGCGACCCCATGGACTATAACCCACCAGGCTACGCTATCATGGGCTGCTTCAGGTAAGAATACTGGAGTGGGTTGCCATTTCTTCCTCCAGGGGATCTTCCTGACCCAGGTATCGAACCTACATCTTTTATGTCTCCTGCAATGGCAGGTGGGTTCTTTACCACTAGCACCACCTGAGAGGTCCAGTGCATATATGCTGTGCATTAATTTCTCCATCATGATAGTATCTTCCTCAATTACTTAGCTTCCTTAGAAGTATTTTTCACATGAGTTATATTTTCATCTAAGTATTTTAATTTAGTTACTTTTCTACCTAACGCATTTTATTCAAGAGAAATTTTCAAACTAGGAACTCAGTATATTCTTCACCTGTGAGTTTCCTGGGTTACTGCTAAGCACTATATTGGATGCACTTAGATTCTGGTCCTCATTCATTTCTGAAAGCAGTCTTTTGTTCTAAACTATCAATCATTCTTACCCTACTCTCACTGAAGTTGACATTCCACTTTCAAAGAGGTATGTTTTCCATACTGTTTCCTGCTTTTTTGAAATGGCTTGTGGACACTTGCAGAGTAATAAAGATGCTGTCCAGAAAGCAGCTTCTGTAGTCACTGGGCAGTTGACATCAGCAGCAACAATAGGAAGACTTATTTTAAAAAGTAAATACATATCTCTACTACACGGAACAGTGTAGCAACAAAATGCAGCTGTGATATTTTTACAGTGCTCAGATAAGCATCAACATAGTAATTCTAAACTCCATATTAAAAACCGATTTTTTGGTAATTTTACTAAAATGTATGTATAAACACACACTGACACACACACAAAAAGAAAGTACTGCTTTAAATGGCAAAGGAATAACTCAAAATAAGATCCTAAGACATTTCATAATATCCTGGAGATAATATCCCCTAACATTTCAAAACCACCTTAGTCATCCAGGGTGCCGGTGGTTCATCAGATACAGCACTTGACACATAAAGGCATGGCATGAATGACAATAACTGTTTGGGGTACAAATCTGTACAGATCACACACACACACAGAGGATCCAATACCATTTAGCTTCCCACAACAATCAATTTTTTTCAAAATAAAGGGTACACACAATGTTTATTTTGCATTAAGGATAGGAAACCAAATGAAAGGGAAATGAAGTGACATTAAAATCCTTATGTCCCAGTTTAGTTTCTCAATGGGAGCAAAGAGCAGATTTTATTAAATTTAACCTAATTTTAATATGGCAACAGTTGTATCACTTGAGATCATACTCTAAGAGAAACACAGTATTTACTCTCTTCTTATAGCCTGTAGATCTTTCCTAGTTTGACTTAAAAGTCATAGTTTTTAATGCCAATGAGAAAAATATACACAGAGAGAGATTTAGGAGTGATGAGAACATTTACATTTATAATAAACCTAATGCATGCCTCTTCCTTGGGAAGTTCTTTTGTGACATGAAGCTTACTCAGTGGTTAGGGGGTTAATGAATGAAATGGATTACTGCACTGAAAATAAAAATCACTATTAAAAAAAAATGCGACACCAAGAGAATTAGGCACTACATAATACTGTAACCACTGAGAATTCTCAACAGTAAAATAAAGCCTTGTAGTCCCAGCATTTTCATTAGTTTTCCAGTAGCGCTGGATGTAGAGTGAATTACAATGAGGGAGAAAGCAATGGCTGCTGCCTTTAAAGAACATACACTGTACAGAAAGAAAGTGCTCCTTCAAGCCACCCTGGGACGGTTACTGGCCTCTCACACCACCATGTGTCTTAAATTTAAGTACCTTAAAGATCTCATGTAAGAGAATATTGCATTTATCCTGCAAGACGCTAAATGCTAAATACCTGACACAGTGAACGATGCTGCAGTGTAAATTTTAACTTCAGAATACAGAATTCTACGTATCAGTTAAAACTTGTGCAAGAAGCCTTTGTAACTACACAATTTGGAATTAGAATTACTTTTAAATTATGTGTCAATTTAAGCAGATACAAAATTAACATAAAGAATGACGGAAACCCATACAAAGGGGAGAAAAAAATCAGGTTATATTACCTCTGAGACTGTTTCAGTTCAAAAGGAGAAAGGTAGGGGGTGCAGATATGCACAGAGTACTGAAACATGAAATGTGACACCAAATCTGATTTTGCAGCATAGATTTCTATTTGACTTTGCATAGCTTTCTATTCTCCCAGTCCTAAAAATAGGACTACTTTTGAACTACTAGCCTGGAAAAAACTAAAGGTCAAATATCTCATTAACAGATCTGCTCTTAAGTGGAGGGCTGAGACAGAAAGTACATGATCATAGAAGAAAAAAACAAGAGTTAACACCATTTTATCCATTGTAATTAGGAAGTCATAAACCCTATACTAGTTTCTGTCCTAATCATCCTATATTTAACCCCTTCCAGTTCACTGAAATTGAAGAATCAGTCTCAGTCTCTGCTGGAATACGAATTACACACTATCTTCTAGCCAGACTACGATCCCTCTCCATACACATTATTAATACATTATTCACTGGGAAAGAGGCAGAATGATAAACTATAATTCTTGCTCTCCAGTTGCTTATAGTCTGGTTAGGGATATACAACCATACACGGCTATGTAGGTAAATTAAGTACAACTGTGGTCCTCAGCTAGGCAACAGCAAGGCTCTGGGGTAAGGAAATATCTATGTCCTGTGTGCTAAGTCACTTCAGTCGTGTCCGACCCTTTGCAACCCCATGGAATGTAGCCTGCCAGGTTCCTCTGTCCATGGGATCCTCCAGGCAAGAATACTGGAGCAGGTTGCCGTGGCCTCCTCCAAGGGATCTTCAGGGATGGAATGGGACTCCAGGGATGGTATCTGTGTCTCTTATGTCTCCTACACTGGCATGCGGGTTCTTTACCACCGCACCACCTGGGAAGCCCTAAATACGCATCTAGAGGGAGCCATCTCCACTCATCAGGCTCATGGCAGTGTCAGAGGTGCCCCCACCAGGAAGGAAACAAAATCACTGTTTGGTGGCAGTCAACATCACAGTTTACAAGAAGAACAAAACATCTGCTGAACTTAAGGTCCTGAGTCTTTGTGCTTTGGGGTTTGTTCTGGTCTTGGCTTCCTATTTAAAAAAAAAAAAAAAAAAATTTTGTTTTCTTTGTCCTGGATACTTTTAAGGCACCGTATGTAATTTTACTGCTGGTCTTCTCAAACCCTCTATGGAACAAACTAGAGCGCAAATGTGATTAAATAGCCATAGCCAAAGCAAACCAGTGAATAAATTTAAAATATTTTATTATTACTAATACCCAAAACAAATGAACATGTGGGCAGGAAAACAGGGCTCAGTAATTGACTGACACCTTGGCCTTCTGTGTAATCTATGGTTACATGGCTGAACTGGCAGAGCTGAAACAAATGGAGCTTTAACTTTTCATACAGCATGAATGAAATACAGAGTGTGAATACAGAGCAAAGTCTGACCGTGAAAGAATCACCTTGACAATACTGAGAAATAAGGTCCTCGACGGTTTATTGGTATTGAAGGAATGCTAATTAGCTAATGTCAGTTTAGCCGAGGGTGATATAAGTGTCATTAAGGCTTACTCAGAATCACATCATGTTTCAAGCATTTCCTACTTTAAATTTCAAGCTTTCACCTCTGAGATACAAGTCACTATTGTATTGATGAGATATTTTAACTTAAGTTATAAAATGTTTCATTTCTCTCTGCCTTCTGGGGTTGGGGATTACCCTGAATGCACTGAGTGTCTGCTCTTTTCTTAATATAATAGAAACTAAATACTTTAGCAGGGCTTCCCAGGTGGTGCCAGTGGTGAAGAACCTGCCTGCCTAATACAGGAGACAAAGGAGACCTGGGTTTGATCCCCGGGTCAGGAAGATCCCCTGGAAGAGGAAATGGCAACCCACTCCAGTATTCTTGCCGGGAGAATCCCATGGACAGAGGAGCCTGGTGGGCTACAACCCACAGAGTCACAAAGCGCCTGAAGCAACTTAGCATGTATGCACACACAAATGCTAGCATGTTTCAAAATATTTTTGTTCCCAATTTTTATTCTTATTTTTAAGCTTCACTTTATTTGGAGATGAGACCAAAAGGAAAAATAAAAGCTAGTAGCTGTTTAATTCCTAGAGCAACGTTATAGTTTATAGACGAGGTTCTTGGTCTGTTTGGCCATGGCAGAATTTATGAAAATCTAAAACATTAATGATGCCTAACAGGCAGGCTGCCACACAGGGATGAACATACTGCCTGGTCTGAGAGCAGAATTATAGAAACTTGAAACCTCAGCATTTTGAAGATTATTGAAATATAATTTTTGTGTGTGTTCAGAATATTTCACGAATAATGTTTAGATGGAGCCCGTATAAACCCAGTTCACATTAGAACTGAAGTATCTTTTCTGTATATAAAACTGCTGCAACCAGATAGTAAAAAAGAAGACATGTTTAAATGTTTATAGTAGGTAAAAGAAAACACTGTGGGGGAAAAAAAAGTAAAAGCAGTATTAGTAGTGCTTCTTGTCTCTTTTTATAGTACCAAAAAATATGAAGCACAGAGAATTTGATTATATATGCACAAGATGTGTTCTTATGGTATATATTTTATATCTGCCATTACAGACCAACAAAGCATCTTTCACTGTCAAACTGAGTTAGCTGTGGTGCATATCATGGATGGCTTTAAAGCTATTTTCCATTAATAATAAGGTATTTAAATATGAAAATAAATGATTACAGTATATACCACTGGAGCTTTCAGTTTGCTGTTTTCTGTGAATTAAATCCTATTTATAAGGTGGTGTTAGCCAAAGTGAATGGGAAGAAAATGATCCAGAAAATCAGGAACGCTTTCACATTCACAACTGAAAACCTCATTTTCTCCAATGAAGTGAGTCAGCACTTTAGAATTAAAAATTCTATTGTGCAAATAGTCTCGAGATACACTTTAAATGGGGCTACTCAAGAAAGTGAAAAGTGCAATGTATTTGCATTTAAGTGTCCTTGGATTCTCTCAGGTGTGGGAGCTGAGTGATGAGTAGCTGATTCGTGACCTATAGCTAACCCCTTTTATAGTGTATTTTAGAGTTCAATAAAAAAAAGAGGACAGTGTTTTGTGTTAATGTTTCCTGTGTACAAGAGACAATAATAAAGTGTTTTTTTAACATGGAAAATATTTTATCAGAGCTTCTCTTAATATATATTTTCCTCTTAATCTATTATTGTCCTTCTCCTAAACCACAAGGCTAGGCAAAAATCTATAACAGTGGTCAATTGAATTTGTGATTGCCTGGACACATGATTTAAATTTGACGACATAAAAGTATGCATGAAAAAAGTATGTAGTTTTTACTGATAATAGCCTACACTTCAGGCAGTATTTCACATTAGAATGAGAGATGAGATAGCTTTTATACTTAAAAACAATCACTTTTTACCTCCAAATAAGACAGAAAAAAATTTTTTTTAAAACCTTGAAAATGTTTCTGACTTAACTCTCCATCTGTTGTGTTCTTTGGCCATGACTGAGAATCCTTTTTGCATCAACCTTTCAAGGTAGGAATCAAAACAGTATTGAAATAGTTAAAATAAAAAATTCAATATATGGACAAACTAGTAGAATAAACATAGCCAAAGACTAATTTTGAAAGCAAAGTTCAGAAAAACTCCCAAAATATGTACGAAGAAAGACCAAGTAATGGATAATTTGGGAAATAAAAGATTTTGAGGTTAACATGTAGGAAGACCAAGACCTTTTCATCAGGATTTTCAGAAGCAAATAATAGTTAAAACAGAGAGGAGAAAATAATAAATGAAATTATAGAAAAATTCTCCACAAAGCCAATAAAAACTATACTAGGCTTCAGACCAAAAAAAACTATGCATTGGGTCAGATTAAAAAAAAAAAAAAACACTCAGATATTACTATTTTCAGTGACAATTCCATGGATTTAAAAGTGTGTGTGTTTGTGTGTGTCTGTGCATGCATGTGTATGTGTGTGTGTATCCCTGTATACTTCTAGAGAAAAAAAAGTAAGTTGCAAAAGGTACAAGAACTACACTAAAGTTAAATTTCTCATGTGCTGCACTGGATTCTAGAAGATAATGGAGTAACAGTTTCAAAGTTCTCAGGGAAAATAACTTAGCCAAAAATCTTATGTAGTCAAAACTATCTATTAAGGCAACAATAAAAATATTCAAATATGCATGGGTATAAGCCATAAGAGTACTATCCCTGACTTCTATATGAAAAATGAGTATCTGAAGAGTTACTTTAATAAAATGACAAAGAATCCAAGAAAAAAGATAACTTGAGATGTCTGAATCAACAGCAGATTGAATCTACTTGATCTTGATTCTTGGAATATTTTTCTTAAAGAATACAGGTTTAATTGGATTTCCTTTTCTGCGGGTCTGTTCACCTTGCCACCATACTTGGTTCTATGCTTAATAATATTAATATAATTAGAATATTATAAATATTCTCTATTGGTTTTTAGTATCCTAAACTCAACTAATGAAAAAGTACAAAGGATGGAGTTCTAGTTTATGGAAAAGAACAGTTTATGGCAGTATAAAATAATACTATAAGAAAAATCAAGAAACATAGGAATGTATTATTTAAAACTATGATAGTAGCCATCAGAACAAAAATAATATATTTTCGAAGTGTTTATTTTTTGTTTTTTCAGGGACAGTGATGATGGAGGAAGGAACATTTTCATTTTACACTTAAAAAAACTATGTGCATATATTAATGTCCTAGTTTTAAGAAAAGTTCAACATTTAAAAGGCATTTTCATCAATAAGGGATTGTTAAATTACAGTTCTTCCTTATAATATAATAGATAAAACAAATGAGAAATATTACTGTATGTAATCAAGATTTTTAATCAAATAACACAAACTAAGTTGCCACATGGTATGGGCAGCATGACATAATTTAGGTTAAAATACTTTGAGTTTTTCATATATTCATGTGGGAAAAAAAAAGTCTAGAAGGCTACAGAGCTGCTCTTATTTCTTCTTTTAGTTCTATAGATATATATAAGTTTATAGGGGCTTTCAACTATCACTTTTGCTTTTGTAACACTCAACAAAGACATTTTGAAAAATGAGATTGTTTGAAGCCCAGAAAAGGGGAATGAGTTGCCCCAGATCAATCAGGAAGCAAGTGCCAGAATCAAGACTAAAATCCAGTTGGTAGCGGGGTTGCCAAGTCTTGGGGAATTTTACCCCTCCTTTCCAAATTTCCATCAGCCCTCCTAAAGTGAAAGTCACTCAGTCGTGTCCAGTTCTTTGCGACTCCATGAACTATACAGTCCATAGAATTCTCCAAGCCAGAACACTGGAGTGGGTAGCCTTTCCCTTCTCCAGGGGATCTTCCCAACCCAGGGACTGAACCTAGGTCTCCTGCATTGCAGGCAGATTCTTTACCAGCTGAGCCACAAGGGACACCCAAGAATACTGGAGCAGGTAGTCTATCCCTTCTCCAGTGGATCTTCCCGACCCAGGAATCAAACCAAGGTCTCCTGCATTGTAGGCGAATTCTTTACCAATCGAGCTATCAGGGAAGTCCCTAACAGAAAAGTAACACTCCTAATAAAAACCACCCCTAATAAAAATATTAACAAACATATGTGTCAAGTTTTATGTAAAGTGTGAATAAAAGTATCTTCAAGGGGGAAAAAAAATGTCTATCTCTGACATCTTGCTGGGCGATCAGGATGATAAGGAAAGACTTAATAAAAGAAGTGACAGTGGCCAAAGCCCTGGACGATAGGCATAGGTTTTAATAGACCAAGATTCGAGCACAGTTGTGGCCAGAGTTACTCCAGGTAGTGCAAGGGCACCAGAAAAAGAACTTGTGTGACAAATACCATCTTTTCTGTTAGTATTTACATTTCTTCTAAAGTAAACCACAGGTACAGTAAGATCAAGGATCACACCACAAGGACAAAGACAAAAGACAGGTGGTGAAAAGAAAGAGAAAAGAAAGATCATATTAAAAACTATTTTTGACTAAGGAAAGCCATAATAATTGAATGGAAAGCTTAGCCCTGGCTTTCCTAACAGTTGGAAAGGAAGTGAAAAAAACTGTCTGGGAGCCATCAATATCTCAGCTTTTCAGAAGAACAAAATGATGCAGAATAGAGCCTGCTAAGTTAAAGACAGTAGTAATTTACTGTGGGAAGCAAGGGAATGCTGTCATTGGGACCTGATGCTCAGGAAAGGCAACACGGAGAAGGTAGGCGGTAAGCTACGTAGAGATTTTTGACTGCCATTAGGGACAAAAGCAAAGGAACCATCATAAATACAGAAACAAAGATTGGACAGCACCTAGATTATGGAGCAGTTATGCCATGAAATGCTTTAGTTTAACAACCTCCCCTTTCCTCGACATGTTTACCAAACACTCATTTCTGAGCTACATGGCCCTGCTAACTGACGCTTAACCCAAACCGATCCAAACAGACTTTGATTCCAGGGTACAAAGGTTTGAAACAGAGACGCTCAGAGACAGGATACTGGTGGAGTGGTCACACGTAAGGGAGCATTCTGGAGGCTGGGCAGGTCCACAAGCTCTGGCTTGGCTACCAAGGAATTTTTTTTTTTTTTGATCTCACAAAATAATCCAAGATCCAGTCAACAAATTCCCCTTTGACCTAAGCTACCCAAAGTTGGTTTCTATTACATTCCACACCAAGTCTCTTAATTAACATACTACCTTGGGGAAATGGTTGTGGGTACACTGGAAGGAGAGAGAAGCCATGTGGTAGGAACCACCTGAGGCTTTGAAGGCAGGATCAAGGTGAACCATTAGTCCAAAGGGCAGAACTAAGCTCTGGTAGATGAGCTAGGTTTTAATGTAATATGGATCCAAGAACACAGAGGCTTTTGATTTCATTCACTAAGCCTGGAGCATGTATCTTGACTGCGAAGAAAAGTATCTTGCATCACTTTTTAACCAAACTTCAAGTGCCAGACTTAAGTTGTGTAACTTGGAGATGATCCCAGTCATACTGCACTGCTGGGCAGACCTGCTCAAACCTCCCTTTCCTTTTCTCCCCTTTCTTCCCCTTTCCTTTGTTGGTTTGAAACATCTAAGTTTCAGAAAGGTTTCTGATTTATAGGACTCAAATAGATGGGGAGACAGTGGAAACAGTGTCAGACTTTATTTTGGGGGGCTCCAAAATCACTGCAGATGGTGACTGCAGCCATGAAATTAAAAGATGCTTACTCCTTGGAAGGAAAGTTATGACCAACCTAGATAGCATATTAAAAAGCAGAGACATTACTTTGCCAACTAAGGTCCGTCTGGTCAAGGCTATGGCTTTTCCAGTGGTCATGTATGGATGCGAGAGTTGGACATGTGAAGAAAAGCTGAGCGCCAAAGAATGATGCTTTTGAACTGTGGTGTTGGAGAAGACTCTTGAGAGTCCCTTGGACTGCAAGAAGATCCAACCAGTCCATCCTAAAGGAGATCAGTCCTGAGTGTTCATTGGAAAGACTGATGCTGAAGCTGAAACTCCAGTACTTTGGCCACCTCACGTGAAGAGCTGACTCGTTGGAAAAGACCCTGATGCTGGGAGGGACTGGGGGAGGAGGAGAAGGGGACAACAGAGGATGAGATGGCTGGATGGCATCACCAACTTGATGAACATGAGTTTGAGTAAACTCCGGGAGTTGGTGATGGACAGGGATGCCTGGTGTGCTGCGATTCGTGGGGTCGCAAAGAGTCGGACACGACTGAGTGACTGAACTGAACTGAACTGAACAGTGCATCCTTCTATATCACAAATAATTGTTTTCTTGATTTATTTTATAAATCAAGAACATTTGTGAATGAGAATTTTCTCTAGCCAGACATACATATGGAAATGTATACATAAAAAAGTCCCTATATCTAATAAACTCATTACTGGGCCTATGCTGCGAAAAAAAAAGAGAAATAATGGCCATCTCTCCCTCTGATTATGTTTGGTTATCATGAGATCTGTAATTTGTAACAAAGGTTTACTCCAGGGAAGTCAGTGGCCATGAAGCCTGGCTGATCCAGGTCACATGGGAGCCAATCACTGATATGACATGCAAAAAAGAACAAGCGATTCAAAACATGATAAAGCCTGAGAGTTACCAGAAACTGAAATTGGAGAGTAGGAAGTGACAGCCAAGTTACTATGCTTCCCTTACCAATTTAGTATCCAAATGAGAAGAGTCCAAGACATAGCTTTGTCCATGACAAAACTGGGTGATGGGCTTTTGAGCAAATGTAAGGGACCAATAGTGAAGAGCAATCTGTTTCACTATGCAGGTAACAAATGGCTAAATAATTAGGGAGTGGGAGGGCTTCTGCTTAATAACCTAAGGGATTTAGGGCCTTCACCTTCTGAAGATCATGTCACCACCACCTGTGCCCAGTATGAATTAGACACTAGTACTGCATTCTCATTTAAGTTAAAGCATCAATATTGATGAGATGTTCTGACCCAAGAGAGAAATATGATATGAAATCAAAGGAATTTATTTCCCAATAGCTTAAAAAAATAGAATAAAGTAAGACAATAAATCAGGGTGGGATGCTCACTTGAGAGGGACTTTGATTTCTTCCTGATAAAATTACCTTCTTGATGTTGGCAGCCAGGGCGGTACCATGCGAACAGTGGTATACCCAAATGAACATGCCAAGAACCAGGCAGCTGCCAACAAAGGTGAAGAGGCCAAGACCAGGACTCCAGTTAGCTAGGAGATGTATGACTTAAAGGAGCCCCACTGATTTGATAAAAAGAAGGGAATGATAACAAGGGCATCTCCAAAACTATATATCTCTAGTACATAAGCTTCAGCCTACAGTTATGATTACCAACCCTGTTTATTCAAAGAAACATTTAAATTATAAAGATATTCAAGTATACTTACTACATACAATGTACAAATAAAGGAAAATAGAGAATATTAAGTATATTCTAGAAAATTTATTATTCAAAATAATAAATTATGAGATGGTTGAGATGAGATGGTTGGATAGCATCACCAATGCAATGGAAAATGTGTTTACTATATTGAAGTGGACATTGCTCTAGTTATTCAAATGTGATCCTACTGGCAATGTACAATATACATTTTCCTACTGGACAATCCTGAGTCTGAGTACCTAAGGTTCCTGTTATAGTGGAAATAGCAGCAATCCCAAGTAATGAGGTTTCCAAGTGGTGTCATTACAATACGTGGAGTGCTCCATACTATTGCAGACCAAGTATAACTTACAAAAAATGAATTATTTATATTATATATGTATTTGTTATCATCAAAAAAGTGTTATATTCATAAGTGAATTCTATAAAATGCAATAAATGGCATGGGGCATTTACAAAATGCATTAGTAGTAGATCTGTAATTTTATTTAATCCCCACAGGAGCGCTATGAAGCTGCTACTTTTACCATCCCCATTTTACAGATGCAGAAACTGAGGCATACAGAATATGTCCAAAAGACACATTGTTTCTGCCCAAATTCATGCCCAATTTGATTCCAACATTTTACACTGCTGAATATGATTACAGTATCTCCAGGATGGGTAAGACATCTAAATTTCAATTTTTCTGATAATTAAATGCTTTCATGGAGAAAATAACATTCAGCATATGTCTTGGAAGTTATAGGTGTCAAATACCCAGATTGCACATCCAATCACTAAACGGATTAACAGGTCAAATGCTAAAACGACTTCCTTATTAGGCCTGAAGGTGACAGAGTTGTAAACTCACTTGGCTCCTGATCTGAATTCAGGCTGCTACTCTGCTGTGTCAGTTGTGTTGTATGACTCTGCACTGAGTCCGCAGAGGAACCGCAGTGAAAAATTAGCTGCTCAGTATAACAAATTGCCAGACGCTGGACTCTGGCAGGTAACGGCGTTTCAGAGTGTGCATGCACCTTGGGAGGAAATATCTCGAGCTCCAGATCTTGAACTTTATGTGTTACAAGCACAATGCTAAAAACTCAAGTTTCATTTCTTATGATTAAATACACAACCTTAAAATTCTTTTTAAAGAAAACAAAAACTACAGTAGCATTTTTATTTTCTAGCTACGTGTCACCTATTTTCTTCACAGGGATAAACTGAGTGGGTTACAATCTTTGCTTTGAAAAAATTTAGTAGCCTTTGAAAGATGGTAACGATAACCCTATATGCAAAACAGAAAAAGAGACACAGAAGTACAGAACAGACTTTTGAACTCTGTGGGAGAAGGTGAGGGTGGGATGTTTTGAAAGAACAGCATGTTTATTATCTATGGTGAAACAGATCACCAGCCCAGGTGGGATGCATGAGACAAGTGCTCGGGCCTGGTGCACTGGGAAGACCCAGAGGAATCGGGTGGAGAGGGAGGTGGGAGGGGGGATCGGGACGGGGAATACGTGTAAATCTATGGCTGATTCATATCAATGTATGACAAAACCCACTGAAATGTTGTGAAGTAATTAGCCTCCAACTAATAAAAAATAAAAAAAAAAATTAAAAAAAACATAATCCAGGTATTCTAGAATCCAGATAATTATTCCCTCAGATGGGTAGCTGCTACGGATAAATGAGACCTCAGAACTTCACTTGTTTTCATGAGCAAAGAGAACGTATCCTTTCCTGCCTTCACTCTTGTTCATCACCAAAATTCCTCCTGCCAACCGGCTGAACCCAAAGTTCCAGAATTCTCTTGACATTAGGTTTGAGTCTTGATTCAAATAGTTCACAGAAAGTGAAGGCATCTCTTTGCATAATTGTGAAGTACAAGGGCATTGAGTCATTGAGAAAGTGGGAGTAAAGCGTTTCATAAAACTGAAAAATAACCACAAGAAAGTGAGGCTAGGGCCAACAACAAAAATTGATGATTTAACAATTTTTCCCAGACTGTTCCTGACCACATAATCAAAACACACCCTCTAACCAATGTAACATACACAGGAAAAGTCTGGGGACAAAACAGAAACTGGGCTCCGACACACTGATTTTGGATTTTGAAAAGATTTCACAAGATTTAAACTCTTTCTGTCTCATCCAAAAGTTGCCCTTCTTTCCAGCTTGAAACTTCTCCAGAGACAATATTTTATTGGAAAAAAATTTTGGCCAAATCAGTATATATAAACGAATTTCTCTAAGTCTGGAAACTAAACTTCCATTCAGATCTAAGTGCCTGCTTTCAGTAGTTTACAAAGGCTGCCTCTTCTGCATGGTTTTGCTAATAAAGCTTAGTCTGAGTCATTTGTTCCACCATCCATTTGTTGTTGTTGTTTGGTCTCTAAGTCAGGTCCAACTCTTTGTGACTCATGGGCTGCAGCCAGTCAGGATCCTCTGTCCTCCACTATTTCCCAGAGTTTGCTGAAACTCATGTCTATTGAGTCGCTGATACTATCTAACCATCTCATCCTCTGCCTCCCACTTCTCCTTTTGCCTTCAATCTTTCCTAGCATCAGGGTCTTTTCCAATAAGTCAGCTCTTCGCATCAGGTGGCCAAAGTATTGGAGTTTCAGCTTCAGCAACAGTCCTTCCAATGAATATTCAACGTTGATTTCCTTTAGGATTGACTGGTCTGATCTCTCCATGAAGTCCAAGGGATTCTCAAGAGTCTTCTCCAGCACCTACTGATCAGTATTTCAACACTTATTTTCCTAAATCAAAGCTGCTCCTGGGCTTCCTTGTGCTTACGTTCTAGTGCTCACCTGATTGCTCTGCAGTCAAGCTCTGAAAGCCTGGTTTGTAGACCCATGCCTTTGGGCAAATCACATAACTGATCTGGTCTCAACTTCCTCATCTAAAGAAGGAAGAAACCATCTACTAGCTTCATAGTGTTGTCCTGAGGATCAACTGAGCTCATGAACAAGATGTGAAAATTAAGTGCAATAAAAACACAGGATAATATCACTGTTGCTGTTATTCAACATTCCACACTTTAATTCATGAAAAAGTGCCCACAATGGACCATTACACAGTATGGGTTTGGTTCTTTTTTTTTTTTTTTAATTTTCTCAATGTACTAGAAAAAATATCCCTGAAAAAAAAATAGGTTCTATAAAACTCTTCATTTAAAATCATATTTGAGAATCATAGTACAATATGATTAAACAGCTTTACCTAAAGCAACATCAAAATACAGCTTCTCTCTCCTCTTTAAAAAAAATGTATGTGTGTGTGTGCTGTGGTTGTTGTTGTATATGTGTTTATGTACTTTGAAAACTAGTTTTCGTTATCATTTAATTAAGATAAGGTCACATGAAGCCTACTGCCCTTACCTTTCATTGCACTATATCTGCTTTGGCAACTGTTTCTTAGATAGGATGTTCTATGAACTCGAAACTTATTTCCCCCTCAGATAAGTGATCTTGTCCTTTTTATATTAAAACTTTGTTTCATTTCTGCTGAGAGAAGTTGCCCCAGTCAGTCAAACATGTTCCATCTGAACTTGCCTTCAAACTGAGTCACTTGTGGCAATGTGCCTTATGGAGTCCGTTAATAATTTTAAGTGCTTGCAGGGTAAATTTAAACACATTCCTTTCCATCCTCCTCTTTTTCTTCATTCTCGCACCAACTATACTTTCCCCTTTTCTTTCTCTTGATATATAACATACCTGCAAAACTGTCTCAAAAAAAACTTGCTATGAAATCAACATTTAAAAAATGTACTTTTCTATATTCATATGATACATTGATTCCATTGATTCTTCAGTCTAAAATGTCTCTACAAATTTGGCAACACTATCTAATCTATTCTCACCTTGTGTCTACTGTGACTAATTACATTTGAAAATTTTCATTTTCATAGTCCAATACTTACATCTTCAACTCTTTCTTGAGAAATCTGGTTATCATAGAATATCTATTTAAAAAGAAGCAACTAAGTTCAGAACACTATTTTCAGTGACTGCAAAACTGCAGCATGCAATGCAATTTTTCACAAAAGCTAGGTGCGAAGACAGATAATGTTCAAATTTCATAAGAGAATATTTTATTTTGAAAAATAAATCTTCACCAGACTAAACACATAAGTTTACAGAAAGCCAGTAAGACATTATTACACTTATATAGTGCTTTGAATAATCAAAAAGGAGCCCACTGATTACATCAGAAATAGTCAATAGGGTTGTAACACTGACAAAATGGCAGCTTCTGTCTAACTCAATTAGAAATTAGATTACAACTGAGATTTCATTTAAGGTGATTTTCATACACTTAGAATTTTACCAAGCAAAATAGGAAAAAAGTAACTTTGAAAGACGCCTTTAAGGATAACTATGAAATTTGAGAGTGTAAATACAACTGTCCTAGGTCAGACTTTAAAAGATAGCCATCTGACACCAAAAACAAAGGCAACAAAAACAAAAGCAAAAACAAAAAACTGAGACTACATTAAGCTAAAAAGCTACTTCACAGCAAAGCAAATCACAAACAAAATGAAAAGGCAACCTACCAAATAGGAGATGACATTTGCAAATTGTGTATCAGACAAGGGGTTAATAGTCAAAATACACAAAGAGCTCAAACAACTTAATAGTAAAACAACAAACCAAATTAAAAAGTAGGCAGAGGATATGAATAGCCATTTTTTTCCAAAGAAGGTGGAAACAGACAGAGATGGTCAACATGAAAAGGACTTAATACCAAAAACTATCAGAGGAATACAAATCAAAGCCACAAAAAGATATTTGACACTTGTCAGAATGACCATTCTCAAAAAGACAAGAAATAACAAGTGTAGGTGAGAATAAATAAATAGACATACATAGATATACACACATATACTGGAATGTTTTTCAGCCATGAAAAAGAAAAAAATCTTGCCATTTGAGACAAGAAAGTTCATTGAGGGCATTATGCTAAGTGAAATAAATCAGAGAGAAAATGTTAAATACTTTATGATCTCACTTTTACGTGAAATCTTAAAAAAAAACAAAAAAATGAGCTCATACATACACAGAACACATAGGTGGTTACCACAGGCAGAGGACTGGGGGACGACAAAATGGGTTAAGGGGGTCAAAAGGCACAAACTTCCAGTTATAAAATATAAGTCAAGGAGATGCAGTGTATAGGACGGTGACTGCAGTTAATAACACGGTGTTGCAAATTTGAAAGTTTCTAAGAGAGAAAAATCTTTAAAGTTCTCATCAGAAAGAAAAATTCTGTAAGGATGCACAGTGACAGATGCTAACTAGACTTCTGGTGGTGATACTTTTGCAATATACACAAACACTGAATCGCTATGCTGTGGTATACCTGAGACTCCTATAGTGTTTATGCCAATTGTACCTCAACAAAACCCAAAAAACTTTCAATAACAGTTATTAGCTTTAAGAGATCAATAAACTAAAATGAAAACCTGAATTCCAGCTACTTTAAGATCTGCTAAAAATTATATATGACCTACATGTAGTTTTGGAAGCTCATTTCAGATGTGATTGGTTTTTTTTGGCAGGGGGACGCTGTGCTGACTCTTTGTTGCTACATGGACTTTTCTCTAGCTGCAGAGAGCAGGGCCTCCTCTCTAGTCGCAGTGCACAGGCTTCTTATGGCAGTGGCTTCTCCTGTTGCAGAGTCCAGGCTCTAGAGAATGTGGCCTCAGTAGTTGTGGTTCCCAGGCTCTAGAGCACAGGCTCAATTGTTGCGGCAGACAGGCTTAGCTGCTCTGGCGCATGTGCGATCTTCCTGGACCAGGGATCAAACCCACGTCTCCTGCAAAGGCAGGTGGATTCTTTACCACTGAGCCACCAGGGATGCCCCAGATGTAATTTCTTACAAGAGAAAATCAATAGGGAGATTTGAGTTGGGAGTAGGTAGTCTATTTGAGGAGAAGGCAATGGCAACCCACTCCAGTACTCTTGCCTGGAAAAATCCCATGGGCAGAGGAGCCTGGTAGGCCACAGTCTGTGGGGCTGCAAACAAGCATGAGTGATTCTGTGGCCAAGGCGTGCTGAGATTCATGGGGTCTCGAAGAGTAGGACACGACTGAGCGACTTCACTTTCACTTTTCACTTTCATGTGTTGGAGAAGGAAATGGCAGCCCACTCCAGTGTTCTTGCCTGGAGAATCCCAGGGACGGCGGAGCCTGGTGGGCTGCCGTCTAAGGGGTCGCACAGAGTTGGACATGACTGAAGTGACTTAGCAGTAGCAGCAGCAGTCTATTTGAGTTGGACATGAGGATTATGTTGCTGGATTTGAAGTTTGGAGATGAGGGAAAGGAACTTCACAGAGGGACAATTTTTTTCTCATAATATAAAGTAACCTGAGCAGACTTCAAATAGTAGTGTCTTCCTTGAGATATTTTTATGTAAGTTGTAGACATAAGACACCAGTTCGATCCACGGGTCAGGAAAATTTCCTGGAGAAAGAAATGGCAACTCACTCCAGTATTTTTGCCTGGGAAATCCCATGGACAGAGGAGCCTGGTGGGCTACAGTCCATGAGGTCGCAGAATCAGACACGACTTAGGAACTAAACAACAAGACATAAGACACCTTCCATAGAATATTATCATTTTGTGACTGGAGCTCTTCTCAAGTGCAAAAATAGCCAGCCTGCATCCCTAATAGGGCCCTTGAAAGTGTGCTATTTCAGGTGATTCTGAATGGCTCATCCTCTGGTTCATCCTCTGTTCCCACCTCCCTACCCTACTCTACATATCATATATAAAAATAACAAAAGATAACACACAGTGTTTGCTAAGTGCCACGGACAATTCCAAGTATACTATTGATATATCACGTAGGAACTATGATTATATCCATTTTTCATATAAAGAAGCTGAAGTATAGAGTGATCAGTAACTTTCCCAAGGTCACACATTCAGTGTTATGAACAAATAATACGTATAATTATGTTGACTCCAAAATATAATGAAATAAATTTGCTCTCTGTTAAAGAGTGCTATTTAATTCCATTCCAAATAGTACATTGTATTATTTAGATTCATTCCCTTTAATTAAAGCAGCTTCCCTTTCACATTCATTCGTAGTAACATTTTACTACCTGCATTAAACCCCGGGTGCAAAGCACCCAGTTTTAAAGAGGCCTTGGTTACTGTAAGGAATGTAGTGTAAAAGATAGAGACAACTTTTCATAAATATTTCTTTCATAGAAGAAACAAAGGCATATTTCAAAAAAGAGAATTTGTGGACTTCAGTATAGACTATGTCTGACATAGGTATATTTATACATGACATATAAATCATATTTAAGTATGCACTAGCAGAACAAAGCCTATTAATCCACAGTAAATAAACATGCACAGTTCTATTACAATACATGGAAGTCATCAAGCAGACAATTTTTTTTTCATTAAACACTGAATCATTGTGTCCTGCCAGCAGCATGAAATAAATTAATGTTTAATATTTAATACTGTATGATGGTAATACTGAACCAAATGTGTGTTTCAAATTTTATGTTATTTGACATTTCAATTTTAACTCAAAAGTATTTCTGAAAGAGTTGAAAACATGGGCCTGAAAGAAATAGTTTAAATTTAGTAAGTGTTTCTTGTTTTTGAATGCCACCTTATAGTCATAGCATTTTATCCTTTAGTGATGATTCAAATCCAATTTCAGAAAAGATGAGGCATTATTAGCATTAAAGACATGACAATCTTCAAATAAAAGACATTCAAAAAATCAAAAAATATAAAAGGTCATCACATGACCTATGGTATTTAAACAATTATGTACGAAATGATCAGTTTAGAGATCAGATTTTTTTAAATGTTAAACCTAAAGATAGATAAACACAAAACACATTATTAAAATATGAATTGACCTTAACAAGTGAAAACACTACACTGCATCTAATATACTTCACACCAGCAATTTTTCTTAAAATAGCAATAAGGACTACAACAAGTGAGTTCACCGTGGTCTAGCAGGAAAAACACATCATTTTCTCTTCCTGTTAAGAAAGAAAGGGAAAAGTTCTTTAAAATGAGTGGCATTTCGTGCACAAACAGTAGCCTGTCACATGTACATCATATCCCTTTGGCATCACTGGGCCTTATGTCTGTCAATTTTCAATCACAAGGAAAAAACACAATACATCTTTTTATACGAACCACAAAATGTGTAGAAGTGAGGGGAATAAAGCTGCTGAAATGTCAATACCTACACATCTCCTTCTGTATCCAAATTTTTATCCAATAATATAATTCTGCTGCTTCCGCTCATTTCTCACGTTCTCCTGTTATTACAGAGGACATTTAAATATAAAAATATTTCATGGATTTAAGCAAATTTAAATCTGTGAACAAGAGAAGAATAATTATGAGTGCAGGAGCAGGGAAGTGTGTAGGTGTGTTTGTGTATGTGTGTTTTCTTCTTAGAGTCCAAAATCCCTTTGGATTATTAGTGAAACTCAGACAGAATTTTAAAGCAAATACAGGGAAATTACAGCTAAAGTCCAACTTCATAATGTATTAGGATCCCCTGTTCTAAGCCATGACACATCTTGAGAATAAGAAAACTTTTTTTTTTCACTTTTCACTATTTTACCAACAATTATTAACTATCTGATATGTGCCAGACATACTCCTGGGCATGTCCCATAGGGGGCATGCTCCCATATTTTACCTCATTTAATCTTTTAAAATTTTTTAATATTTCATATAATTTTTAAAGGTAACTTTCCATTTATGGTCATTACAAAGTATTGGCTATATCCCCCATATTACACAACACATCCTTGGGCCAATTTTACACCCAATAGTTTGTACTTCCCGCTCCGCTATCCTTATATTGCTCCTTCACTGAGAACTACAAATTGGTTGCTTATTTGTGAATTTGCTTCTGTTTCTTATATTCACTAGTTCGTTGTATTATTTAGATTCCAAATATGTGATATCATACAGTACTTGTCTTTCTCTGTCCAACTAATGTCACTTAGCATTATACCCTCCAAGTCCATCCATGTTACTGCAAATGGCAAAAAAAAAAAAAATTATGGCTGAGTAATATTCTATTGTATTGTAAACCACATCTTTATAGATTCATCTGTGGATAGACACTTAGATTGCTTCCATATATGGAAATTGTAAGTAATTCTGCTATGAATTTTGGGGTGCATATATCTTTTTCAATTAGTGCTTTTTTCAAATATACACCCAGGAGTATAGTTTCTGGGTCATATGGTAGTTCTATTTTTAGATTTTTGCAGAACCTCCATACTGTTTTCCACAGTGGCTGTACCAATGTCCATCACACCAATAGTGTACAAGGGTTCCCTTTTCTCCACATCCTTGCCAACATTTACTATTTGGTCTTTTTCTTTTCTTTTCTTTTCCATTATAGCCATTTTGACAGGTGTGAAGTGATATCTCATTGTGACCTTGATTTGCATTTCCCTGGTGATCTGGTGATTAGCAACGCTGAGCATCTATTCACGTGCTCTGTTGGCCATCTGCATTCTCTCTTTGGAAAAACGTCTATTCAGTTCTTCTGCTCATTTTTTAATCAAATTGTTTTGTTTTTTTGATGTTGAGTTGTATAAATTGTTTATATATGTTGGATGTTAATCCCTACTTGGTTATATCATTTACAAATATTTTCTCCCATTCAGTAATATTTCCATTTTGTTGAATAACTCATTTAATCTTGACATAGTCCCTCTGATGGTGATTTTATTACCCTGTATTTCTGATGAAGAAACAAACTAAGAGTATTAACTAATTTGCCCGTTTTAGATAGATCACAATTTCAACTCTGGCCTTCCTTTCAGTTAATAACTTAACAACTTACTAAAAATAATAATTTCTTAGGACTTTCTGTAGGTACCAGGCCCTCTGCTTAGCTCAGTCACCACCTTACAAACCCATTTCCCTTTCTCTTCTCCACGGCGCCAGTTCCTGACATCCAGCATGCTACCCAGCCCAGCTCTTTGTGAAGGTTTTTGTACCCAGCTCTTTGTGAGGGTTCACTGAATTATTTAAGTAAGTGACTTGTCTCTATAAAATAAACATACATAGATAACTGGACCCAGGGTGATAAGATCTTAAAACATCTTGCCACTCAACCCCAAAATACATATTTTAAAAATAATTTTTAAGAAGAGTAATTATTTCACTGATTATGAGCATCCAGGAAACCCACATCAGATGGCAAATATGTCCTTCAAACTTACACAGAGAGAGGACACGTGGTGCAGGGTGACACATGCTACACGATGGACATTCCATCAACCCAGTGTATAAATAAACCACCACACAGTCATCTGAATTTTTCAAGTGTGTGATTTGCATACCCAGTTTCGTTACAAGCATCACATGGGCATAGTCTTCTTTTTCAAACTACCAGTCAAAATAACTGCCTATAACTTAGTAGCAAAAGTGGGAAAAATTACTGACTTCTTTCTGAATTATTCCATACTCCCTCAACAAATTTTGCCTTTTTATTCCAAAAAGAAAACACCAATTCCTTTCAAAGGAATGATCAAACCCAAACATTTGTGATAAATCTGAGTATTTAAATCTGAACATTTAAAAAATGTGTCTCAGAAAAAAATTATACTAGCCATTTATTCATGTCTTAAATGAAACGTATAAGATTGTAACTGGCTTAGACAATTATATTTCTCCTTGATAGGTAGTACATAATTAATTTTATCTCCAAATTACTAATTACTTTGATGTAAGAAGTCTTTATAACCAAAAGACAGATATATCAATCTTTCAATTTCTAAGGCATAGCCAAAGAATCATATTGCCTTGAAAGTGAAGTCGCTCAGTCATGTCTGACTCTTTGTGACCCTGTGGACTGTAGCCTACCAGGTTCCACCATCCATGGGACTGTCCAGGCAAGAATACTGGAGTGGGTTGCCATTTCCTTCTCCAGGAGATCTTCCTGACCCAGGGATTGAACCCAGGTCTTCCTCATTGTAGGCAGATGCTTTACGATCTGAGCCACCAGGCAAGTCAATATTGCCTTCAGTTCAGTTCAGTTCAGTCGTTCAGTCGTGTCTGACTCTTTGCGACCCCATGAATTGCAGAACGCCAGGCCTCCCTGTCCATCACCAACTCCCGGAGTTTACTCAAACTCATGTCCATCGAGTTGGAGATGCCATCCAGCCATCTCATCCTCTGTCGTCCCCTTCTCCTCCTGCCCCCAATCCCTCCCAGCATCAGGGTCTTTTCCAATGAGTCAACTCTTCGCATGAGGTGGCCAAAGTATTGGAGTTTCAGCCTCAGCATCAGTCCTTCCAATAAATACCCAGTTCAGAAAGGCTGACAAACTTGCCCAAGTAACTCCATTTCCTGTTTCGCATACTCTAGGATTTTCTTGTAAAAATGTGAGAAGAAAATTCTGCTGGTAAATAACAACTGAAAATGGTTGTCTTGATACAGTGGGTTTCATCTTTTCTGGCTGGTTGCTGGGGACATCCATAACGAGATGCTACCCCACCTTTCAACTCTTATTTCTCATAACTTTCCTAACACTCCAGCCACTCCAGTCAACATGACTGGGCTCTACAAGTTCTATGCACATTACCTCTTTAGTCATTAACCCCATTGTCAAGAATGTCTTTTTGCTTGCTTTCATATGCCTTGTTCAATTCAACAAATTCTAAACAATTTCTGTGGACAAAATGATTTCTTAGACATGTCCCTACTTTTAAGTAACTTTTGATCTAATGGATAAGAAAATAGACAAAACAATTGACACAATATAAATCTGAATAAAACTGACGTTACAAAGAAGCCCAAACTCCTACAACTTCTGAGGGAAAATGGGAGAAAGCAATTTTTTTCTAGTATAATCAGAAAAGGTAAGGAGATTTGCACTGGATCTTGATGGATGTGGATATAGAAAATGTAGTGAAGAATAAAATTCCTACATCATAAACATATAGGACACAAGTATGTCAAAGCATGGGCTTCCCAGGTGGCTCAGTGGTAAAGAATCCCTCTGCCAATGCAGGAGATGCGGGTTCAATCCCTGGGTTGAGAAGATCCCCTGGAGAAGGAAATGGCAACCCACTCCAGTATTCTTGCCTGAAAAATCTAATGGACCGAGGAGCCTGGCAGACTACAGTCCACGGGGTTGCAAGAGTCAGACACGACCTAATGACTAAACAACAACATATATCAAAGTATCTAGTATATTCTGGGGATGTGTATAACTGGAGTGCACTGTAGCACACTCATCTGGAAAGAAACCATGGAATAAGTTCACTTAAGGCCTAGATTGCTTCAATAAAAATAATCTCTAATTTGACAAAGCATTTTATAGTTCAGAAAATAGTAATTTAAAGAACAAAATATAATAATTTTAAGAACAAAAAATAATTTATGCTTTCATATAAATTATTTCCATCAATCATCAGAGCAATCCGACCAAGTTAGCAAGGAAAAAAATGATCAACCTTATTTTACAGATGAAGAAATTGAGTTAAGCAAGAACACTGCTATTTACTAAACATTCACTATGTAACAAGCCCTTTGCAAGATAAATAGCAAACATAATGACCCACTGAGATAAAGAATGATTATCATTCCAGTCTTACAACTAGGACAGTGAGTTCACAAAGGCTGACAAACTTGCCCAGGGAAATGTGACTACCAGGCAACAGAATGAAGACTGGACCGGACCACGCTCTGCCATCTTGGGAGGCAGATTTTAGAGACTGTTGAGGAGGGCAGTAATAAGATTTGACTGTTATTAAAAGGACTCTCACAGTGTTTGAAAAGATAGACTAGGGAAAAAAGAAAAAGATTATTATCAAAGTAGTCCAGATGAGAAGTCTGGGCCTGAAATACCACAGAAGCAGTTAGGATGGTGCAGCTGATGAATGTAAACGTTAGTCGCATAGTAGAAGTGAAGCCAGAGGGTTTGACTGACCCCAGTCAGATACACCATGTTTACCCAAGTCCCATGACCTCCTCTTAAGGAGTTGTGTTGACTTCTCTTTGTCTAGATGCTCACCACCCTTCTTGTGAATACCACATAGGTAAGCATTTGTTACATTTTATCAAATCTAAAATGCCTATGATTTTAAGATGCATTTAAAATTATGTAACAAAGAAACACGCTATCAGTTAATCTACAACATGCCATGGACTTTAAAAAGCACATGGATTTCAGATAAAACAAAATATGAAATAAGATCTGCATCTGAGAATTGATGAGATATGGTAACTTTTCTATATTTGTTCAATACAACTTTCTTTTTTTTTTTGTCATATAATTATTTTTTTTTTATTAGTTGGAGGCTAATTACTTCACAACATTTCAATGGGTTTTGTCATACATTGACATGAATCAGCAATAGATTTACACGTATTCCCCATCCCGATCCCCCCTCCCACCTCCCTCTCCACCCGATTCCTCTGGGTCTTCCCAGTGCACCAGGCCCGAGCACTTGTCTCATGCATCCCACCTGGGCTGGTGATCTGTTTCACCATAGATAATATACATGCTGTTCTTTTGAAATATCCCACCCTCACCTTCTCCCACAGAGTTCAAAAGTCTGTTCTGTACTTCTGTGTCTCTTTTTCTGTTTTGCATATAGGGTTATCGTTACCATCTTTCTAAATTCCATATATATGTGTTAGTATGCTGTAATATTCTTTATCTTTCTGGCTTACTTCACTCTGTATAATGGGCTCCAGTTTCATCCATCTCATTAGAACTGATTCAAATGAATTCTTTTTAACGGCTGAGTAATATTCCATGGTGTATATGTACACCTCACCAAGACTAAGTCGTTCAAGGAAAAGTTTTTTAAATGCAATGCAGTGCTTTATAACCATTCTGTGGGGACTGCATGCACCGTCTTCATAAACACAGAGCACACAGTCTGGACCAAACCCTTCTTAGTTCAAAATGTTTAAGGCCTTCTTAAATTCCTGAGATCTGAGACGTAACTGGCTATTTCTCTTTACTTGTCAGTGTCTCTAATGTAACAGAGAATGTGAAAGTAAGCCCTTACAAGGATGATGATTTTCACCATGACGGTGGTAGTCCTGAGGGTGATGAGCCCAAAAATGCTAACTGCTATTTATTCAGGGCTTACTATGTTCCAAACACTCTGCATAGACTTTCTTGCTTAATTCTTGCAATTCTATGATACAGATAGTACCAGTAGTCTTACTACTAGAAGAATGTCAGTTTCCAACTGGTAATTTTGAAGAAATAAAAACCTAAAGGAGAGTGATTTTTAAATCAAAGGTGCATATGAAGAGAAATATGCCTAAAAAATAACCCTGCCAGCTTTTGTTTATCCTGATTTTGTGAAACATTAACTCAACTCCAGTTAATCGTGCATGCATGGCTCTTTATTGACAATGGATCAGATGGATGTTATTGGTCAGCATATATTTCTTTCTTCTTTTTTTTAAAAAAAATTTTAAAGAATAAACTCTCATTTCACAAATATGAGCCAGCGGAAAGAGACACAATAACTCCAGGGAGCTTGCAATCTTCATTTTTAAAGAACACATCTTTCAAGGGTGATAGGTCTTAGTATATTCACATGTTCAGCGGGTCTCAATATAAACATGAAACAACAATGAAAAGTCAGCAAATCAGCAGGAGGAATAAACATGTCAGACACAGTATAGCATTCAGTGACCATCACATATCTTAATAAATCAGCTCACCGTCCAGCTTGTATAAGCCTTCTCCCGTGGGGGCATCTTGATAAACCAAAGAAACAACAGAAAATACTCCCGCAGTGCTTGCTTTTTTAAGTAGGATTACGTGAAAGTACCTCAGAATCACTTCCATCCCCTCACATTGACAATCTTCCAGTTAATGAGAAAATGGATTTTCTTCTCCCAAAGTATTGGGTTTGAGAATCTTCTGCTCTGCATTAACTAATTCTTCACAAATGTTTTTAATGCTTAAGGTCCACATATTTGCTATTTATAAAAACACAGATGCAACTGATTCACCTCCTTATTTTCAATTTGTTCCTCAAGACACCACTAACTTCTCAGTTCTATTGTGTGCTGAAAACCTATTTCAAAAGGGAATCATGCAAACCCCCCAAACAACTCTTCCATGTTAGTCATCCTTAACACTCATCTAATAAACTTTTATTTTGCTCACCAGTATCAAAGCTTATGATTCCTAAAAAGTTTGGCAATTTTTAAAGGACGGGGAGAGAACTCTACTGGAAATGCCATGCCTTTCTTCTTCACACCCCTTCTTTTTAACATCAGGCAACTTATATACCTTCTGCCAGGACCAGATCTAATCTCATTTCCAACCTGCCATAACAGAATTAACAGATCTTCCTTCCATACTTCCAAACTTTTTGTTCATACTACTATCATAGGACTAATAAAATTATTACAATAAGTTGTTTATATCCCAGATAATGAAGTCTATGAAGACAGAAAACATCATTTATTCATCTTTATATGTCCAAAATGTACCTGATACAGGGGCAGTTATTAAATAAAATTAAATAAAATTTTTGAGTAATTTGATCAATGTGACTCAAAATCCTTAGCAGTAATTTTATTTTAAGGAAAATATTATATATTTTTCAAACATATATATTTTTCAAATATATATTTGAAACAACGAGAAAAAGAAAATGTCTTTTTAAGTAGTAAAAACTCAAAATGGAGTATGACTCCAAGTAAAAAATTTAAATTGCAGAAACTAATATTTTTCTTTTCTCATTCATTTCCCATGGTTTCTTAATTCTCTTCCATTAAACATGGTTATATCTAGGTTTATGAACCTGACAAATGCCTTGCCCCAAAGATATATACAGAATATATACTCAGTACTAAATAATATAAAATTCACTTTGCAACTTTTTGTCAGAATATTTGCCTGCATTTTAAGGATGAAACAGAGCAATATTAAAATATATTTGCATGGCATGAATACAAATCAGCCTAGAGATAGCTGAGTATATGCTTGGCCCAAGGAAAAAGATGGACCACAACTATAAGTATAGCTTAGATACTAAAAAGCTAATAATCATATCTTAACATATGAACCAAAGTTTTATCAACTGATAGAATACCTATAAAATGATCTTCTGAGCCCAATTCTAAAGATAGAAAAAATATGGTTTATGTTATTTGATTATTCCACGTCTATAGCAAACCTCTAAAATCTGACATGAATAATGCCTTGGAGAAACATTTTCAAATTTTCATTTGAACATACTCAACTTCATATTTCTCAAATACCAGCAAACCATTCTTGGTGCATAGAAGCAGAGAGATCTTATCAAAGACAAGGCTTTTAAGCCATCCCTAACTCTCCCCACCATCCAGCTAGACACTATGCCCATATATCCTCAGACCACTCTTTCTGCATCTCTCTTACAACCCTTTAGACAGCCTCCCTGTAATGCAACCCAAAGGCAGAGACCACACCTTAGTTATCTGAGCACAGACAAGTACGCTCAACAATACTTGTTGAATGGAAAGTAGGCTTTTAGTCAACCTTAATTCCAGTTCTTCATTTCAATAGACTTCTACTCCCAGACCAGGCTTAGAGTTCTTTATCTTTCTTCTGTGAGTCTCTAAAAAAGAAGGTCCTTTCTTTTCCTATGAGCAGTAAGAGAAGGCAGCCTCGCATAGTCACCATTCCCAGGTGTGGAGTGTATAAAATGGTCCACATTCAAATTTCTCTCCAGATTTCTTTTGGGTTTTGGAAGATCCTGTTTCCTTATTATTTCTTGCATATTTTATCAAGGTATCAGTTATCAGCTGGAAATCATATCACTGTTTATAAAATGATCTAAACTCTAATTAACATCACCATTACCTTGATAAATTGGTTAATCTGAAGTAGCTGGAGAATTTGTAAGCTCTCACTACTAAATTAGGATCAATAAAGACCAACAAGTATATGTGTTCAAACCTAATTAATAAGCAAAATCTTCCCTTTATCTATCCCACTAAATGCCAGTAATCCCACTCCATCCCACTGTACCCTTATCTAAAGCATACCATTTGAGACCCAGGGTTAGATCCTGAAGTTTCGCACTTTTCTCTGCTCACTTTTTGAATGGTACCATTACTCATTCCAGATCTGCCACTATACTTAGTAGATACACTTAAAAATGCAACTATAACCAATATTAATAAACTGACAAATACTGAATTGAATGATCCCTATATTATCACTGGCTTCCCTGGTAGCTCCAGACAGTAAAGAATCTCCTGCAATGCAGGAGAACTGGATTCTATCCCTGGGTTGGGAAGATCCCCTGGAGAAGCACATGGCAACTCTAGTATTCTTGCCTGGGGAATTTCATGGACTGAAAAGCCTGGCAGGCTACAGTCCATGAGTTGCAAAGAATCAGACACAACTGAACAACTAATACTTTCACTTCTTATTATCACTATAAGAATTAGTTTAATAATGCAATGTTACAATAGTGCTTGTTTTGATATTTTGGCAGCGAGGCATATGGGATCTTAGCTCTCCAACCTGGGATCAAACCTGCATCCCCTGCCTTGGAAGATGAAGTCTTAACCACTGGACCACCAGGGAAGTCCTAATGTTGTGATGTTGATATATTCTTATTTTCTAGATCAGGAAACTGAGGCTTATAAGTTAAATAGTTGGTGGCAAATAATGGAGCCAGAATTAGAATCCAGATCTAATTTATAAATTAATAGTCTTTCTCCCATACTACAGTATGGCTCTTGCCTTTATTCTGTCAAGTATTATTCTTGAATGACCCTAATAGCGTTGGCTTAACATTTCTAGTATGTTATTTGTAAAACGGAATTCTGACATAGCAGACAGCAGGGGAGCGAGGCTGAGACTGGCTCTCTATACTGTCAGAGATGATTTAGGCTGTGTTCCCATGGGATGTGAATGTCTCTCAGGCTGCCTGCATCTGTGGTGAGACATTTTATTTCACAGTTTATGGGCTAGTCAATAAAATTTGGATGAATTTATACTGGATGGAAGGACTCTCAACCTGAATCAGTGAAAAACCAGAGCTGTAGAATTTTCTTAAAGTTGTATTGTATTGCTTTCAATTATATTCAGTAAGTTAGCAATTTTAAAACAGGAAATAATCATGTGCATTTGGAAAACAGGGTCCACAGCATCCAGCAGTAGTGGCTTAAAGCAGGAGTTTTAGTTGTTGAGTTGATAAATCGTGTCCGACTCTTTGCCACCCCAAGACCGTAGCCCGCCAGGCTCCCCTGTCCATGGGATTTCCGAGGCAAGAATACTAGAGTGGTTGGCCATTTCCGTCTTCAGAGAAGTACCAGAATAAAACACTGGACTAGGTGTCAGTATTATGCTCACATCAGTGTTTTTTGCTATATGACCGTTCTTTCTTAGAAAAGTCAGGTATTATAAGATGCCCAGATGTGAAACTTAGAATACTAGAACTAAAGGGAGACTACATCACGGGTTTATAAAATTTTAGATAATACGTAAGTAATTAACTACAGGAATCACAGAAACCATAAAATAAGTATGTTATTATTTTAAGCCACTAAATGTGTAGCAGTTTCTCACCCACAACAGAGAACTAATCAAGACAGGGAGGGAGAAACTTCTTACCTGGTTAAAAAGAAAAAATGTTGCCAATAAAGCAGGCTTTTTCAGAACACCAGTGCTAGGCAGAGCTGTCTGTCTGTTGTACAGACCACAGACCACTTAGTTCAGTGAGTAATGCCGCCCTGTGTTCCTTCCTGATACCACTCTAGTCTAGCAACTTCAGCCCTAAAGCATGATCAAATACGGATCACAGGCCACACAACAGTCCTTACAAGCACTGCTGGGAGCATGCAACCCCCTGTGCTTTGAAGCAGAGCCCTATCCCCTTCTGAGGAGACCCTTCTCTCTTGGCTCTAAGTGGCCCCAGGAGACACGGCTCACAAGAGTCCTTTGGGATCCATTAAAACCAGGAGAGGAGATTGCTGTCACCATTCCTTACTCACGAGCATGGGCTTCCAGTCTACAACTGAAGAAGGCTACAACACTAGGGCAGGCTCTTGATTTCTATAGTATATTTAGCATTCAATTCAAACATGCAGAATAGTGAACAAGCCAAAGCAAACACACAGTATGGAGAGAAAAACACAGTATGGTATCATGGAAAAGAATACTAGAAGAAGTCTGAAGGGGGACTTCCCTGGAGGTCCAGTAGTTAAGAATCCACCATGCAATGCAAAGGACATAGGTTCAATCCCTGATCAGGGAACTAAGATCCCAACTCACGTGCTGCAACTACTGAGACTGCAGGCCACACTAGGAGAGTCAGTGCTCTCCAGCGAAAAGATCTCGCAAGACACAACTAAGATCCAATGCAGTCAAATTAATTAATTAAATTGAATACATTTTTAATTTTTTTTTTTAAATAGGAAAAAGGAAGTCTGAAGTGCTCTGCCAGCAGCAGCCCTGCCCATGGGGCATCGCACAGCCACCTATGAGAGGCTTACGACACTCCAGGTATCTTCCGGGTCTAACAGTTCTTACATTCTTCAGTCTTAACATAAGAATGTCTTAGTTCAACAATTTTAGTAACAAGCACCTACTACGTTAGGAAAATAAGTGTACCAAGACATCAAGACATCTATTTCTGCTTTATTGACTACGCCAAAGCCTCTGAATGTGTGGATCACAATAAACTGTGGAAAATTCTGAAAGAGATGGGAATACCAGACCACCTGACCTGCCTCTTGAGAAACCTATATGCAGGTCAGGAAGCAACAGTTAGAACCAGACATGGAACAACAGACTGGTTCCAAATAGAAAAAGGAGTACATCAAGGTTGTATATTGTCACCCTGCTTATTTAACTTATATGCAGAGTACATCATGAGAAACGCTGGGCTGGAAGAAGCACAAGCTGGAATCAAGATTGCCGGGAGAAATATCAGTAACCTCAGATATGCAGATAACACCACCCTTATGGCAGAAAGTGAAGAGGAACTAAAAAGCCTCTTGATAAAAGTGAAAGAGGAGAGTGAAAAAGTTGGCTTAAAGCTCAACATTCAGAAAACTAAGATCATGGCATCTGGTCCCATCACTTCATGGCAAATAGATGGGGAAACGGTGTAAACAGTGTCAGACTTTATTTTGGGGGGCTCCAAAATCACTGCAGAAGGTGACTGCAGCCATGAAATTAAAAGATGCTTACTCCTTGGAAGGAAAGTTATGACCAACCTAGACAGCATATTAAAAAGCAGAGACATTACTTTGCCAAAGGTCCGTCTGGTCAAGGCTATGGTTTTTCTAGTGGTCATGTATGGATGTGAGAGTTGGACTGTGAAGAAAGCTAGGTGCCGAAGAATGATGCTTTTGAACTGTGGTGTTGGAGAAGACTCTTGAGAGTCCCTTGGACTGCAAGGAGATCCAACCAGTCCATCCTAAAGGAGATCAGTTCTGGGTGTTCATTGGAAAGACTGATGCTGAAGCTGAAACTCCAGTACTTTGGCCACCTCATGCGAAAAGTTGACTCATTGGAAAAGACCCTGATGCTGGGAGGGATTGGGGGCAGGAAGAGAAGGGGACGACAGAGGATGAGGTGGTTGGATGGCATCACTGACTCAATGGACATGAGTTTGAGTAAACTCCGGGAGTTGGTGATGGACAGGGAGGCCTGGTGTGCTGCGATTCATGGGGTCACAAAGAGTCAGACACGACTGAGCGACTGAACTGAATTGAACTGCAGACATCAAGAAAACAACTATTCGATCTGTGAAGAGTACTTATTCTCAGTCACTAAGATTAGCAGGCAAGGCTCTGAGTTTTAGCACACATTGTGTTCTCAGCATTTGAGAGGCTAGTCTTATTAAATGTCAACCCATACATCAAGGCTGCAAAGATAAAGGCCATTCAAATCCTCTCCTGGTGGTTTAGATGTTAAAGAATCTGCGTGCAATGCAGGAGACCTGGGTTCAATTCCTGGGTTGGGAAGACTCCCTGGAGGAGGAAGGCATGGCAACCCACACCAGTATTCTTGCCTGGAGAATATCCATGAACAGAGGAGCCTGGTGGGTTATTGTCCACGGGGTCTCAAAGACTCAGACACGACTGAGTGGCTGAGAACAGAAGAACACGATAACCTCCAGCTAATAGATAGATATTTGTTATTTCACTTGAAGTTTAGCATTCAGAAGTCACCACTTCATGTACAGTTTCTTATTATGAATACAACTCTGTGAAGTATTGACATTTTATATGCAAGCTGTGAGTAGTGGTTTATCGTTATAGCCAGGTAGTCCCAAAACAGGCATAAATTTAAGCATTGTGTTATAAAGTCTACCAAGTAACTAAGATCAAAAGAATACACATGATATTTCCACGCTTCTTCTGGCATAAGTCAACACAAAAGAGCCAGTGAGGAAAATAACTTTAGCTGAAAGTCCTATTCTGCCAGATCAAGAAAAAGAGAGTGAATCTATCTATTTTCCATCATTTATTTTCTGTCACTAGTAGTCTTTGTCATCCATTAAAACTGGTTAAATACTCTACCTAATTTTTTGGCAATTCTCTGCTATAGCTTGATATTAAAAAGCTTAATATTTGGATTGTATATTTCAGTTTCTATTCTCACTCCAGTTTACAGAGAAGTAAAAAGCACTGTGCTTGCAATGTAAGCTGGTATTAAACTGACCCCTGCTGGCCTCATCTTTTCTGCATTTGTCAGATGCGACAACTCCCAACTGCATCCTATAGTTGAAACTGCATTTGATCTGATTCCCATACCAAACACACGACAGGAAAAGTATGGCTACTCCTAAAATTGTGAGTGGAAAGATGCTTTCTTCAGTTTGGCTATTTTATTTGCAAAGACCCAGCAATTAAAATCACCCTAGTATTCCATAGCAGTGTTTCCTAGAATCTACCGATTTATTCTACAAATCCATTTGCCTAACAAACACTTACATATTTCTGAAAGAACATGGAAAAGCAGAGATACATAGAAATATACCATCTGCCCTCTGGGTACTCACAAGCACTTAGCAGTCATTAAAAAGATACATTTGAGAATTAATCTAGCATATGATTGGATATGATAAAAGTGAGAAGGAAGCAGGGCTACCATACCATATACAGTGGTATATCCTGAATCATGGGTCTGAGTTAACTCAAGATTCTTTACTGAACAAGCCCAGGAAAATGTTATCTCCTTCTTCTTTAGGACCTACTGTATTTTATGAATAATAATAGATTCAATTTAAATATTAATGATCTTCTATGTGCCTGAGACTGTGGCTGGCTGCTTTCCAAACACTATCATATTCACCTTACTTGTAACATTATGAAATAGTTATTTTATGATTAGTTTATGGATGGTGAAAGCTCTGTCATACTATAGTACAATGTTTCTGTTTTAAACAGATGTTTCTCCTCTACAAGAAAATTGAGCATCTTAAGCATAGGGGATTATGTCATTGTCATTTTTGTATCCCCAGAACTGAACACATCTCCAATACCTGGCGTATAGTATGTAACCCCAAAATGTCTGCATAATATATGAGTGGAGATAACACTGAACAAATGTGGATTTTAAATGCATACTATGAGCACAACCTGTACTTAAGTGTTAAGAAAGCAGTGGAAGAAAAAGTTTTGATTCCTGAATATAGTCACCCATACTCAACTGTGGCAAGAAAAGAAGAAATTCCCTAGACACGAGTTAAACAGAAGGCTATGGGAACACAGCTTAACAGTATCTAGCTATAAAAACCAAGTAGAAAAAGGACTCCAATATCAGAGGATGATGACATACATGGGTGCTGGACTTTATTAGAACCTGAAACCTATTGGGGGGGGGGGGGTGAGAAAACCACGAAAAGAAGGAATCATGAAAAGAAAGGAAAACAAATACAATGTAGAAATTCAAAAACTACATTACGTTCCCAAGAAGTTAACATATTTTTCTTTTCCTACCTCCTCTTATTTTTCAACATCTCTTTTCTTGCCACTTAGGGACAGATGAAGATAAATGAAGTATAGTGGTTAAACTTCTTTGTTTGGATACAAATGATCTTGTGTATCAACATTATTGTTATGTAAGCACTTTTAATACTGCTTCTAGCAGATGAGACTTCTGTTTCAACATATGTTATGGGGAAAATGGTAAAAATGTATTCATGACTAAAATAACTAAACAGTCAACAAAAACTGCCTAGAAAATATTATACATGAATCTGGTTTGTTATGGTTGCTAACAATTTAAGGTAAAACTGAGGCTGAATCTCTCTCCCCAAACAGGAATGAATAAGCCTAGATTCTCTGTATTGTCAACACTTGCCATGTTATCCTACCCTATGCCAAACCACTACTGCAAAACCATTTATTAAGAGGAACTGGAATTTAATCCCCTCTTCCTGCCCCTTCCCTGGTACAGTAAAACAGACAGAAGAAATAAAGAGTTTTTCTACTCAACAACGGTGCAGAATACAAAGAATATAAAGCAGTGGTCTGGCTTATGGGCCCTGGATTCAGACTGAAAGGCCACAACTGTAATCATGGTCAAGTCCCCTACTTTTCTAAATCAAATATAATAAGATTATCTTTGTAAAACTAAACTATCACATGCAAAGAGCTTAGCATACTACATGGTAGGTAAATGTTCAATAAGCATAGGCTATAACTGTTATTACAACTCCTACATGACTTCCCTCCTAAAGTCTTACCTTTGATTTTCAACTTGAACAAAGAGATAGGACCTCAGAATCCTCACTCAGGCTAAGCTGGGCTTTAAATGTGTTATATGAGTCCATCTCACCCTCCTCCCTCCCTCTCCTCTTCTTGTCAATAATCAGCGCCCCAGGAAATGTTCCCCTGCTCACACACAAATGAAGTTCCCGTTCACATGTATTTATGATTATGTCTTTTTTTGGTAACTAGAGGTCTCAAATTAAACAATTTGATCCAAACTGCAATATTCTGCCCCACTGGTCCCTAAATGACACCAGCTTCTGCAAGACCAGAAAAACACAAAATTGCCATACCTATGACATCAAAAGCAGAAGCTCATTTGTACACAGAGCTTACAGCACTCACAGAAACCGACAGGGATCCCTACTTGCCACATCTTCAGGGTTTATATCTCCCACTTTTCACACTGTCCAGTCATAAACAAAGACCAGGGCACATTCCAGATTTCAGACTCCATGACAATTATGATTATACACAACCTCAAATACACCATTCATGACAGTCCAGTTTCTAACAATTGATTAAAAATAACAAAAGGAGGTATTTGCATGAAATTAATGTTAAGTATTTATATTTAGCATATCAATACTTAAATGAAATGGCAAACCAACCAGTAGAAAAATTAAACATAAACTACTCTTGAAGAAAAAGACTATATGTTATAGTTTTATTACTGACTGTAGAACATTACCAGTTTCATCTCCAACCTAGAAATCTTATTTTATATATATATTTATAAATGTATGCATATATGTGGGTTTCCCTGATGGCTCAGAGGGGAAAGAATCTACCTGCAATGCAGGAGACACAGGAGATGCTGGTTCGATCCCTGGGTAGGGGAGATGCCCTAGAGGAGGAAATGGCAACCCAATCCAGTATTCTTGCCTGAGAAAATTCAGGCATAGAGGAACCTGGCGGGCTATAGTCCAAAGGGGCACAAAGAGTCAGATACTAATGAGCAAGTAAGCACACACGCATGCATATATATGTAAATAAAATATGAACATGAATCAATGTACATAACATATAGATAGACAGATAGATATAAATGCTGGAACCAGCAGTAACCCTACTGTTTTCCTTGTTAATAAGTTAATAAATAGTTGAGACACTTTAGTCTGCATTTCTATGACTCAAGTTCTAACTTCTTGAAAATTATTCCTTGATATTATACTTTCTTTGCAGATCTAACAGTGTACATAAATCTACCCTCCCAATGACCTTGATCTCAAACAGGTCTTTTACAAAATAATTCAAGTAAAGTACTGAGCACAGTTCAGAGCATATAGAAAATGCTCAGTAAATGTGTTCACAGCTGCTAGTAGTTGGCAGGAATTTTATGTGACTACAAGTGGCCATAGAATCACCAACAGGAATTCAAAGCAATAATCGAGGGTGACCCAGGTCAGTTACACGGAAGTCTCCCTCAGTTGAGGCCATGTGCAAATATTATGGATAGAGGGACCCACTCTGTTCAAAATAATTCCCCAACCATCAATGCAGATGATGAGAATCACTTGGGTATTTATCACAATAGGTATGTGTGCCTATGGGGAGAAAACAGTGATAACTCAATAAAATTAAGTACACTGATCTTAAAGAAGCCATCTTCTTGGTGATCAAAAGTGTGTTCTTCCATACTTAAAGGGGATACTTGAATGATATTCAAAATTTCTGCAATTGACACGGCTCTAGAAGAAAAGGCAATAAAGTAAAGTTGCCTATATTGGTATGTGAGCAGAGAGGAAACTGGTCAAGGGAGGCAGCAAAAGCTCCCAGAAAGCAAAAGTATAGTTAATTTCTTAAATTATAAACTCCATAGGTATGACTTTTCTATAGGAAGTTTCTTCACAAATGGAGTGCACCTGTAAAAACAAAACCTTGTCTAAATTAAAAATGGGCTTATAAGAAACTTCAAGACTTAACTTTGACTTTAACTCAGGGGGGTGAGAATTTCAGACACATCAACACACTATAAGGCCACAGCCATCGGATGCCATTCATTCCACTGCTTTTCTTTCAAGTGTCTGGAGTTCAGTTTTCATACTATCAATAAGCAATACTAGGACTATCTCAACAGAAGGAACCAAAGTACATAAACCTCACAAAATAAAGAAAGAAAATTTTGTAGTATTCTTTTTTCCAAGTTTATCTTTTCCTTTGTCCAGATTGGGGGTGGGGGGAAATCTAGCTTTATTCTGAAATAAAAACACATGAGATGCACAATTTTCATAATTTACCAACCTGGCATCTTAATCATCAATTACCCTATCACCAAATACAGAACAGTTGGAAGAAAAGTAATAATAAATCTCTGAGGTTATATACTTCTTTTTAGACACGCAGTTTTCCACATTAAAAAATATCTAATTTCCCCTGTTTAAAAAATTAGACTATTTGTTACCTCACGATGATTCAATTAAGAAGCTTTTAAGTACAACAGAAAATATGTAAATTAATAAAGCAATTTTAACAAAAAGAAAGAAAGCTTTGAGAATATTGGTGTTTCTATATCCTACAGAATATTGATGACGATATGGTCAAAATGAGCATCAGCTATAAATTATGTGTACAGCTTGCTAACAAATTACAAAAATGTTCCCCTTTGGTTTCTTTTCTGACTACTTGTAAAATAATATTCACACACAAATTTACAATTCAAATTTGATGTCTTATGAGTACATTTTGCAGATCATGCTCTGAGAAGGGAGACAGTAAGCTAACAGTTGCACAGAAAGTATAATTTGCTCCTGGCATTTAGCCAGAAACAGTAGACCAAATGTTTAGAGACCATGAGGCATCTAACAAGCCCAGGGCAGCATCTGGACTCCTCAGTACTCGTTGTTGCTGTTTATATTTGGACCTCCAAATAAAGGGATAAATAAATCTGAAATTCATGCAAAGTAAAATGTATTTATTTTATTTACAGGGGACAGAAAAGGAAGCAACTTGAAGGCCCTTCAGGAACATTTGCAACAGCACTGACAAGAAGTCCCAATGATTTCAGCAACACTAATAAACATATGTCTGGACCTATGTTCAGCTGTAATTTACGTATTAAGTATAAGTCTTTATTTTCATACTTGAGAAAACATGCCAAGTATTCAGTATTTATTATCACAGTTAACTTGCAGAATGAGAAAGCTAATTATAATAGAAAGAAGAAAATATTGGTCTTGGGGAAAAAAATGAATTTGATTATCATACAGGTAGGTTGTAAAGGAGTCATGACGACCTTCCACAACTAACCCAATATGTCTGGACCCTTAAACTTACTATAACTGTCACATACTAAGCAGACATGATCTCTATATGGGCAAATGTATGGCTAATAAAAATCCACTCCAACATACAAGTCACTCCAGCACACTATAATGTAATTTTGGCAGGTATCAGCTGTAATAAGCCATATGACACAGCAAAAGGTATGACAGTTACTAGTCTTTCTTAAAGTACTGTGAGCAGGTATTGTCAACCTATTTCTTGAGATCATTCAGGGGTTAAAAGGTCTCGCAGAACTAGCAGTCTGCATTCTTATAAGGGACTGAGAAAAAGACAGAGGGAGATCAGGCAGGGGTGAGGGGAACTGAAAAATATAAGGAAAGAAGTCAAGAGATAACCATTTTCAAGAAAATAAATTTAGCTGACATGAAGGGTTAAGACTGAAAACTGAAGCATGACTTGAGAAAACTTGCAGATAAAATCGAGGAGGATTACAAAGAACAAAAATCTAGCTGCCGCAGTTGGTAAAATACCTTTCTCACTGCATCTATACTAGGAATGCCCACTGCAGACAAATCAGATCACATCTGATACTATTTTATACTTGATGCAGCTCCTCACCAGGAATGGAGTGTGAATCTCTAAACTACATCATATCACCCCCTCAAGACAGTGATGGGGCCACGGCCTTATAGGAGACCTCATCAAGAGTCTCAGAACTAGCAGTCCACTTCTGAGCTATGTTGATTGTCAGTTTGTACAACAAATCATTCACCTCTACACATACTATATACTTTGGTATTTACTAATGGTTCATTGGCACCTTAGAGTGCTTCCAAAAGGCTACTTTAATATAAATGTGGTCAAGGTAAATTTTTTATTAAACTGTGAGTTATATTAAGCTATTATCAGAAGGTGAGTTTTTAAAAATTAGAGAACTGTGAGGTCAAAGTAATATAACATAGTATAGTGTGGGCATTATTTAGTCACTAAGTTGTTTAGTCACTAAGTTGTGTCCGACATTTTGCAACCCCATGGACTGTGGCCCGCCGGGCTCCTCTGTCCATGGAATTTCCCAGGAAAGAATACTGCAGTGTGTTGCCATTTCCTTCTCCAGGGGCAGATGCACATGTATTTCTCTTTTGAGGATATAGGACACTTTAAGGCTCTCCAACTGGTGAGGCCATTCTGCTAAGTCTTCTAGCATACACAGTGGAACAACCCACAGGAGTCTCAGGAGGGAAGTGTCTCTCCCAGGACTCAAGGCTAATCCCTTTGCTCTCACCTCAGGAATCTCACTTCATCACCAATGACCATCTACCCCACTTACCTTTAAATATGCATCCAAGTTCAAATCTCTTTAAAACAACCAACCAATGAACCAAAAAACTGCATTCCCTTTTTAACTACCATCCTATTTGTTTTTTATTTGTAGCCAAAGTTCGTGAAAAGATTCGGCATTCACCACTCTAACCACTAAAGGATTCTTTACCATTGAAATCAATTAACACTTTTTAGTCTTCATCATAATTGACTTCTCTACAGCATGAGACTGTTGACTTCAACCCTGAAATGTCTTTTTCTCCCGTGGTTTCTATGACATTTTTTTCTCTAGGCTTTCCTCTGCCTTTTCCTCTCAATCAGTCACCATACCTGGTTTCTCTTTCTTTTCAGCTAGTCTCTTAAATGGGAGCTTCCCTGATGGCTCAGCAGGTGAAGAATCTGCCTGCAATGCAATGGATCTCCTGCAAGGCAGGAGTTGCAAGAGATGCAGGTTCGATTCCTGGGTTCGGAAGATTCCCCTAGAGAAGGAAATGGCAACCCACTCCAGTATTCTTGCCTGGAAAACCCCATGGACAGAAAAGCCTAGCAGGCTATGGTCCATAGGGTTGCAGAGCTGGACATGACTGAACACACATGCAATCAGCCTCTCAAATATTCCTGTTCCACAGAGTTCCACCCATATTCTTACTGTTTTCATTGTTTCTACCATGTCCCAGTAGTATTTGTACCTCCACAGAATAAGCAATCCTCCCTAAATTTTTGAGGCTATATACTATATTCTCAAGTCTCAATTTCCTACCCAAATCGTTCTTGAGATTCAGCTGCATATATCCAGTTTCCAGACGAATACATCCACCCGGATATCCCACAAACACCTCATACTCAACACATCCAAAGTGAAATGCATGATCTATATAGGAAATTCCCCCTCCACTTTCTCTCTTTCCTATTCTCAACTCCCCCGGCTGTATTCACAGTCTTTCTAGGGCACTACCACTCTCTCCCCAGTGTGCCATGTTAGAAACGTGGGCATCCTCGCTCCTTTCTTTCTAACACGCCCACAGTGGGCAGCTTCCAAGTGCTAGCAATTCCACCTTCTCAGAAATATTCTCATTCCTTCCCTCTTCCCTTTTCACGGCCACAGTTACCACTGCCACAGTACAGGACCACATTCTTGACCTGGTAACTGTAGCAGTCTTCTGGTCTCAGCTTTACTCTCTTCCCATCATCCTCCAAACTGAGATAGAAAGAGCTTCTAAAGCACACATCTCACTCACCAAATCCCGTGTCCCTTGTCAACTTCAATGGAGACTTCCCTGGTGGTCCAGCAGAAAAGAATCTGCCTTCTAAGGTAGGGGATGTGGGTTAGATCCCTGGACAGGGAACTAAGATCCCACACACCTATGGCACAACTAACCCGATGTGCTACAACAAAAGAGCCTCCAAGCCACAGCAAGAAGCCTGTGTGCCATGACAAAAGAAGTCTGCAAGACCCACAAGTAGAGAAAGCCTATGTGCCACAACAAAGACCCAGAGCAGCCAAAAAGAAAAAAAAAAAAAAAAAAAAATATATATATATATAGAGAGAGAGAGAGATGTTCTCCTTCAAGATAAGGCCCAACTCCTTGGCTCCAGCCTATCTTTAGCCTCATTTCTAAGCAAGTTCCTGCATCCTGCCCATACTGAATTGTTTAGCAGTTTCCCCAAAACAACTTCTTTTATATCTGTGCCTTGACATACACTGCTTCTCTGCCTGATAACTTTTGTCCCAAATTTATCTAGCTGCAAAGACTTTTCCATGGAGAAGGAAATGGTAAACCACTCCAGTATCCTTGCCTGGAAAATCCCATGGACAGAGGAGCCTGGTGGGCTGCAGTCCATGGGTTGCAGAGTCGGGCACAACAGAGCAACTATCACTGAACACTGAAAGCCTTTCTCATAGCCTCCCCAGGCACCTACAGCCTGGGTGTAATGCCCTTCCCATGTACTCTAAGGGCAGGAGCCCCCTATGAATAGTAGACAGTACTGTGACTCTCATATTTGAAGAAATAAACCAGTAGTTTATATGGCAAGCATAGCAGGCACCCAATGACTTTCAAAGACTGTAAGATGAACAAATAATAATTTGGCTTGACTTAACTGGTATAACACCTGTAGAACCTAAAGAGTCTATGACAAATTAAACTTGCTCAGAACTTCAGAGTAATATATTTCTTGTTATTTTTAAGTATTAATAAAGGGTCAAAGACGGGATCAGTCTCCAGGCCTTAATAACAAACTTATCTTGATAGAAATATCACATATTCTTAGAGGAGTTCATATACCCTCCACAGGGTCTGACTACCCAGACCACTGGCTAAGCCTGTCTTACTCATCTCTGCATACGTGAGTCCCTGACACATAGTGTCACTCACAAAGTTTGATAAAGGCCTAATGAATGAGTATAAAGAAAGTTCTAAAGAAAAGTATAGAAACAAATAGGGCCTACCTTGTTAAAAAATTACTAATCTCTAATTTCTTGACTAGTCCAGATTTAGCTTATCAGTAAGTGGTCAGTCTTCCTAAAGCTTGTATTTCCAGGAAGTGTTCAGTTCAGTATTCACTTATTCAACAAATAGAGTCAGCTACATACTGGCTACCATGGTAGGCATAGGAATTGGCAGGGAAAGCAATGGAACTAGAAAAAGAACTGATTCCAAATCCACCTAGACATTTAACAGCTGTGAAATCTATGTGCCAATCAATTAAGCTCTGCTTATAAATGTCTTCATACATAAATAAGAGTAAAATATCTATTTCACAGGGTTACTATGAGAGTTACATGAGATAATACATAAACCCATTATGGTACAAATGTATTAGTTCTTCCTATTATTCACTATGAGTAAAAACAGTAATATTTTACGGTTCACTTTATTAAAATAAATCCATGAGACAAATAAGACAAGAATTAATATTCCCACTTATCATTTTTAAAAACCTGTCCCAAGGAATCTAAGCCATTTTCCCAAGACCACTCATGCAGTTGGTCGATAGCAAAATTCTTTGGTGTCAGGTACAATAATGTGATTCTCTTTACTTAGTGTCTCTTCCAAATCTCACTGGCACCAACTCTAGAAGACCTTACACCAAAGAAAGGGACTACAGTTGAGAAAGTATAAGTCTTCCTAACATAGTAGCTGAGGGATTGATTAGCAAATGAAGTGTTTAAATGAATGGTTTTCTTGCTAAAGAATTAAGAGCTTTCTTAGCAGACACAGGGTACTGCCAACTATAAGAGACACCATAAAGTTCTCATAGTCAAGGAAAGGTCCCCAATGTCATAAGTTTTGCTTTAACAAGAAAACTCTAATATTAAAAACTGTCAGGTTACCATAGTAACAATCTATTTGCAATCATGATGCTGGTAGAATTCCGTTATATTTCTTTCACAGAAAAGTAAACTAGATGTAGCCAAGGAATTTAATAAAAGTATCTGCTGGACCAAAAGCCAAGATATGACCATTTTTAGATGATATGACAGGATTTAAATATACAGCAAAGGACCCTCAGGTTACAATGAGTTCCATCAATAAAATTAAAACATTTTGACCTTGACACCAATACAAGGTATAGCTATATTATCTGGAAAACTCAATTCTCTGAGTAAGAAAAATAAATCATTAAACAACTGAGATGACAGCCATGGAACAAGAAAGTCAGAATTCATCAAAAGCAGAACAAAATCAATCCTCAAGGGAAGTATGAATTATAAAGACTAAATTTCTCACAGAAAGCTCAAGGGTTTCATTTCAGTATTTTGTTCTATGTGTACGTGTACATGTATTTGTTGGGGGGGGGGGGGTGGGCTGTATTTTGAAATCCCGGACATCCTTGGATGATTTAACCTTCTACTTTTATCTAGAAAATATCAGAAGGACATATTCAAAATAAATTGATTCTAAACAAAAAAAAAGAGAGAGAGAGAGAAGGAAGTTACTCTTTTTAATTAGACCATTTTGAAGTCTGGACACGCAGACTGCTTAAGCAGACAGGAACAATTTCTACAGAATCAGCAAAGCCTCAGCCATAACGATGAAAATCATATAGATTTTCTCTCCTGTAAGCTTTTTAATACTTGTTTCTACAACAATCCAGGAAATGGTAACTTTTCCCCCACAACCTTAGCAGTGAACAAAGCATTCCTTTTCTACTTGTAATGATTTCACAGAATAGCATATATATGCTCAATGTCCTCAAAGACAACCAGAGTGAAAATATTCACTCCCTCTACTACAATAAACTGGCTTTGTTAGAAAGTATCAACTTGCATAACTGAAGAAATTTTTCTCCTCATTGGCCAGCTCTTTTCTTATACAGTCAGTGCAGAATTATAAATAACTTAATTTTGGTAATATATTTATAATACATATACTATCACAATATACACTTATATATAATACCATCTATTTTTACAAACATAACTTATATACAAAATAACTCGCTTGCTTTCTGAAACATAGTCCTGAAAACTATGTGTAGTCAAATTTTATATATGTCATATTTCCCCTCTACCTTTTAAAATATAAAATTACAGAATATGTCCCCAGGTTCCCTGAAAAGAATTGGCTAAAGACACATTTTCAAAATCACAGTTAAGGTTAAAGAAAACTTTAAAATCTAGTATCTTAAATTTTATTAAATTCAAACAAAATGTTAACAATTTAAGTAACAACTATAGCTAGCACAGACTACATACTTTTGTTTATTGTTTTTAAAGATTATGGAGATTAAGGGAAAGTCGTTCAGTCATGTCCTACTCTTTGCGACTCCATCAACTGTTACAGTCCATGAAATTCTCCAGGCCGAATACTGTAGTGGGTAGCCTTTCCCTTCTCCAGTGGATCTTCCCAACCCAGGAATTGAAATGGGGCCTCCTGCATTGCAGGAGGATTCTTTACCAACTGAGCTATCAGGGAAGTCCTTATGGAGATTAAGATTAAGACCAAAGCTTTCTAGGTTGAGGAACTTAGATGGAAGGAGATCAAACCAGTCAACCCTTAAGGAAATCAGCCCTGAATATTCACTGGAAGGACTGATGCTGAAGCTGAAGCTCCAATACTCAGGCCACCTGATGCAAAGAGCTGACTAATTAGAAAAGACCCTGATGCTGGGAAAGATTGAGGGCAGGAGGAGAAGGGGACAACAGAGGATGAGATGGCTGGATGGCATCACCGACTCAATGGACATGAGTTTGAGCAAGTTCTGGGAGCTGGTGAAGGACAGGGAAGCCTGGAGTGCTGTGAGTCCATGGGGTCGCAAAGAGTCAGACACAACTTGGCCACTGAACAACACCATTAAATGGTGAAGGAAATATACGAGTGAGTACAAATTTGAGGGAAAGTGCTAGCTAATCATTCATTCTTTAACAAATTGAAAAGTGACATGGAGACTTGTGGTAAATAGTCAGAAGCTGGAAATACAGGGTTGGAACTCAGGGGGGCTGTCTGCAGAAGAGATAAAGATGCACTTACTGGTGAATAAGCAACAACTAAATCTAAAAAAAGAGGATGATACCCCTTAAGAAAACATTGTGGAAAAGAGAGTAATAAAGAGAAATAAGGATAAACCTTGAGGGAGATCAAATATTTAAAGGTCAGGGGAATTTTTAAAAACAAGGTGAGAAAAGTATCTTGGAAGTTCTAAGAGGAGAGCTCCAAGAAGACAGCAGTCAACAACATATGCCTCAGAGAGCTCAACAGAACATAGCAACAGAAAAGGAAAACTGGGATCTGTACTTAGGATGTAATGTGGTATATTAGAGAAGTCATTTTCAATACAGGAGTTGAGGCTCAGCCTCAAAGGGTAGATGAGTAAGAAAACGGAAACAATGCATCAAGAATTGTTGTATTCTATGCTCTTAACACTAAAATCGGAATCCTCAACAAATAAAATTTGGTGTTTCTGGACTATATAATAACCATTCTTATATGAAAGAAACAATAGCAGATTTGTTTTTAAAGGCAAAAAACTTTAAATTACTGACAGACTAGGAAGCAGCAATCGATCCTTTTTTTTCCTCAAATCCTAGCAGTATAAATAAATTTCCCAGAAAAAAAAAAAAGTCTATTTTCTTAGGCATCTAATGTCAAAATGTTGTTTATTTTTTCTGATGTGTAAATGCCATAAATCCACTGCACCAATTAAAGGATGCTATGAGTCTATCTGAGATTAGTAATGATTTTAATTAAATTAAAAGATTTTTCCTTCCAAGACTTCCATTTCAGTCCTAAATATGTGTTCTCTCTATTCACCCTTGTCTCATAGGGCAATGATCATATTTTAGAGCGAGACAACTTTCCTTTTTTGGGTCCTGTTAACAGAACATGTTGGATTTAATTTTCAATATTATTTATGAGTTATGAGAGTAGGAGTGTTTTGCAGTATGATGAATATTCCATCATCTGTAAATTTTAAGAGATGCCTAATATGATGAGGGATGGGACAGTATAGTTGCTCTTTTCCTCTCTTGCTACACCCTCGTCTGGAAAGGTAATAAACAACAGAGGTTTTTTTCCTTTGTCTATTTAAACCTGCAGGTTCAGAGACAGTTTTTTGTCAAAAAGCCAAAGAGAAATAAGAAGGAACTTCTAAGATAACTATTCCTAAAAGGCAAAAACATGCTTACAGAGGTTAAAAAATAATAAGCAGCAGCTATTACTGCAGGCAAAAAGCAGGGGGAAAGATAAAATATAACAGCATAGCAATATCAAGCACTACAAACATAGTGAATTGAAAAAAAATACTTAAATATTGAATATTAGTTTTCTTCTATAACCAAACAGAACAGTAAAGCTAACAAACTCAGCTAATGCCTAATGGGATTCAAAGTTGTTGTTGTAGCTGGACACAACTTTGCAACCCCATGGACTGTAGACTGCCAGGCTCCTCTGTCCATGGGATTTCCCAAGCAAGAACACTGGAGTGGGTTGCCCTTTCCTTCTCCAGGGGATCTTGCTGACTCAGGGATCGAACCCACATCTCCTGCATTGGCAGGTGGATTCTTTACCACTGAGCCACCTGGGAAACCACTAAATCTAAAGTACTTGAAATGTAAAGAAGAAAGCTGAGACTAGTATATAGGTTCTCCTGTGTTTACAGTACAATTTTAGGTATCATATAGGAACTGCCACATTTGGTTCCAGGTATTCTTTCATAAAATAACAGAAGTGACATGGAAGTTTTGCTCTAAAAGTAAAGCATATGCCCCACCAAGTTAAAGCATACTACATCTAATGGCTCTTAAAATAAAGCTATACAAAAAGCAATCATAATATGATAATGACTGAATCATCAAGAACATACAACATTACCCGTATATTAGACTCTACCACCTAAAGAAGGAAGAAACATTTCTACTTTTAAAAGCCAAAGAAAATGCCTAGGTCTGCTTAGAATTGTCATAGCCTCAATTTCACAGAGAAAAACAGTGACAGTCTCAACGTTCTACCAAGCAAAATTTCAAGATTCAAAACCCAACAGAACTTTATAACATAAGAAATTGAAATCAAATTACAAAGAGATATTACTTACAGCATTTATAAGGTTGACAAGGATTAAAAAGAATGATAATATCTCATGCTATCAAGGCTGTAAAAAAAAATGCACTCATACAGTGCTGATGGGGTTTAAATTAATACACTATATACTGGAGCACAATTTGGCAACATATATGTGGCTCAGCTGGTAAAGAATCCGCCTGCAATGCTGGAGACCTGGGTTCGATCCCTGGGTTGGGAAGATTCCCTGGAGAAGGGAAAGGTACCCACTCCAGTATTCTGGGCTGGAGAATTCCATGGACTGTATAGTCCATGAGGTCTCAAAGAGTCGGACACAAATGAACAACTTTCACTTTCATAAAATGCACAAAAAAATTTCTTTGGAAATTCATTTTTATTAACTTATTCCCTGGTGGCTCAGACGGTAAAGAATCTGCCTGCAATACAAGAAACCAGGGTTTGATCCCTGGGTCAGGAAGATTCCCTGGAGAAGGACATGGCAACCCACTCCAGTATTCTTTTTTTTGAAAATAATAGCAAATGAAGCAACACTCCAGTATTCTTGCCTGGAAAATCCCATGGATGGAGGAGCCTGGCAGGCTACAGTCCATGGGGTCACAAAGAGACATGACTGAGCAACTTCAGTTTCCTTTCATCCTATGCAAAAAAAATACAATTTTATTATGTAAAGATAAACATATACTGATGTTTCATGCAATTAAAAAAAATTGAAATACCCCCAAAAGAGTACTAGTTATATACATTTTGACAAGTTTCATACCATGGAATGGGCTTCCCAGGTGGCGCTAGTTGTAAAGAACCTGCCTGCCAATACAGATTAGACGTAATAGATGTGAGTTTGATCACTGGGTAGGGAAGATCCTCTGGAGGAGGGCATAGTAATCCACTCCAGTATTCTTGCCTGGAGAATCCCATGGACACATGAACCTGGCAGACTGCAGTCCATAGGGTCGCACAGTCAGATATGACTGAAGCAACTTAGCGAGCAAGCATATCATGGAACAATATATGACTATTAAAAGAAAATTACACATGGTGTGCATGCGGGAGTGTATATGTTAGATATAGATACAGATGCAGACCCAACACCATCTGTGGAATGATGGAAATACTGGTCTCTAAGAGGTAGGGTTTCTGAAGCACTTGAATTTCTGATTTGCACTTTTATTATTTTCTTTATAATGCAAATAAACATTTAAACACTAGAACAAGTGTTTGAAATAAGTGATTACATATATTATCACAGTTGAAAAATACATATTTGCATATATTGTAGACAATGGCCTTCCTTTGTGTCAAATGATGAGAGGTACTTAGAGAAATGAAAGATAATGTGTTGGCTGTCTATAGTCTACCACTATTATTACACAAGAGATGAAAAGAAATACAAAAAATTGTCTTCTTGGGAATACTGGTGAAAAAATTAGTCCAGCAAATGTTTAATATATTATCAGCATGAAGATGCTTTAAACCTTCAAGATGGTGGGAGAGAATATGGGTGGTAAAGTATGAATTTGTGTTTTACATGTATCTGTGCTGTCCAGGTGCTTACACCATGGGCTCTGCAATCAGAGATACATGCTTTAGGAGCCCAATTCTGTCAGTGACTCGCTACGTGACCCTGGGGAGGTTCCTTCACCTTTTCAAGCTTCAGTTTTTCTCCTACAATACATGCATAATAATAGTATTACCCCCATAAAACTGGGGAGATTTAAGAGATAATATATGCAAGGAACAGTGCCTGGTATATGGCCAATATTCAATGTTGGCTCTTATCCTTCTCAAAGCACACCAAGTTTGTTTCTTTCAGTAGCAATTACAAAGACCTCAGGAAATCAAAGCCTGAATTTTATTGCAGAAAAGATAAAAACAAGGGATGTTAACTTCAGATTGAATAACCAGTCAGTAGAATTCATTTTTCTTCTGTAATAATATTCATCCTAAAGACAGATTTAGTATTCCAGAGATCTAAGTCCTCTGTGATTATTAATACCAACTCTGACTTTGTGACAGGTATTAAAATAATACCAGTTCAAATTGTACATATAAAAAGCACCATATGAAGATCAAAACCCAAAACTGCCTGTTAAACATAAATGAGAACTTGAGGGAAAAAATCTAAACCGAGTCTTAGGAACAAATAAACTATAAAGAGATAATGTGAAAAGAACTGAAACTGTTTCCCATGATCAAAGCACATACATTCCATCATTCAACAGAAGGAAATCAACAAACATGTATTAAGCAATTCATTGCCCTCAGGAATATCCCATTCTACTACAGGAGCCAAGATAAACCAACAAGTAACTGTGACATAAGAATTTCCCAGCACCACAGCGATCTGACAAAGAGAGACCATACTTCTTGCCAGTCAGGAAGAAGCATACAGGTATAGTGGGAATGCTTTTCAGGTATGAAAACTGGTCACAAATTGAGATTCATTCATCTAGCGAGTGTGAAGTAATAAGACTACTAGTAAGCTGTACGCACGAACTTTCTACTATCTATCAAGATCTATTTTGTGGAAAATATTATGTTACGTGCTACAAGGGAGCACAGTAATATTTCTGATATACCCTAAGCTTTACAATCCAGTTGGCAAACAAATGATACACATTGTATTGTGAATTCCCCAAGGGCAACTGATGAGTCTTCTTTATCTTCATATTTTCATCCTCTTGGTCAATGCCTACATAAATCAATGTCATGAAAGAAATGTCTGGCAAATAAGTGAATAAACAAATGGCTATAACACAAAGCAGGATATCATATGTGCTGCTGAACATCAGTATCAGAGAAGTTTAGCAGAGGGACACAGAATTTGCATTAAGGCAACCAAGGAACGGGAAGGTATATACCATTTTTGTCATCCAGCCTTCATACCCATATTCCTCTGATAATTATCTCTTCCCCATTATCTGTCTCCCTGCTCCTGTGAAGCTAATGTCAGGGGTAGGTGGTGACCTAGGCTGAGTAAATAAAAAACACGACATCCCCCTGGTTACAGAAAATGGTTCAAAAACTCATTTGTGACCCAAGCCATGCTATTTAAATACAATCACCACTAATCCTAGGAATTTTTCTTAAGCAACCAAAAAAACAAATTCTTTTCCATGCTGGCTTTGGAAATGAAAGGATGAAAACTTACAGCTTGCAACCAATGCCTTGCCACCAAAAGGTAAGAGCCTGTCCAAGAAAGGAGGCATCCCATAGAAAGAGAGTCTAGCAATGGAGAGATAACAGATCCTCATGATAGCTCTTGAGCCTCTGGATTTAGCACTGCCAAAGGAGGCATCTTTTAGTTCCTAGCAAGCAAATCCTTTTTTTGCTTCATTCAGCATCAAGCCAGATTTTCAATCATATGAAATTAGAAGAGTTTTTGTGCAAAGATGGAATTGATCACAGAAGGATGCAGTGGATTTTCAATAGGGAAAGAGATTCCAAATGGAAAGAACTACAAAAACAAGATGGTAGAGAAAAGAAGCAAAAAGACTACTTCAATTATAATGACTTAAAAAAAAAAATCTATCGCTCAAGTTTAAGTTTATATTAAGTCTGAAAGAACGGGTTGAGGTTAGCTGAGTGGGCTGCATATAGCAAACTGGAGTGCTATACTAAAAGGAGTAGAGTTAAAAAGGATAGCTGCCACCCAGCTCAAACAAATCGTTGCCACGTGGGAAATAACCCAGGGCACCCACATCCACCCATCTCCTTCTCTCTCTCTTCTCCTCCTCCCACCTTCCCCTTCAAATACACACACAAACACACACACACACACATGCATACATATAGTTGGTTGTTCCTCTGAAGAATCCCAAAGTTACAAGGAACAAGGGCAAATAATTTATAAAAGTATTTTTATAATATATATATTGACAGAGACTTCAAAGTGATTTTGTAGGAGGAAAGGAATTGTTTTGCTCATATGCTGTAAACTAGAATCCAGTTGGACATATTAAGTTCAAGATACGCAATTACATTCTACTAACCTAAAAATAAGGAATAGCACCACAAAGCTATTTTTAAGTGTTTTAAATCAACAGATACTTAGCATGGAAAAAAGCATAATAATCTTACTGGTAAATAAAATCCCACATCATGCATATAATATTTAATAATGGTACTATAAGATGGGGAAACAGTGGAAACAGTGTCAGACTTTATTTTTGGGGGCTCCAAAATCACTGCAGAAGGTGATTGCAGCCATGAAATTAAAAGACACTTACTCCTTGGAAGGAAAGTTATGACCAACCTAGATAGCACATTTAAAAGCAGAGACATTACTGTGCCAACAAAGGTCTGTCTGGTCAAGGCTATGATTTTTCCAGGAGTCATGTATGGATGTGAGAGTTGGACTGTGAAGAAAGCTGAATGCAGAAGAATTGATGCTTTTGAACTGTGGTGTTGGAGAAGACTCTTGAGAGTCCCTTGGACTGCAAGATCCAACCAGTCCATCCTAAAGGAGATCAGTCCTGGGTATTCATTGGAAGGACTGATGGTGAAGCTGAAACTCCAATACTTTGGCCACCTCATGTGAAGAGTTGACTCATTGGAAAAGGCCCTGATGCTGGGAAAGACTGAGGGCAGGAGGAGAAGGGGACAACAGAGGATGAGATGGTTGGATGGCATCACCGACTCGATGGACATGGGTTTGAGTAAACTCCGGGAGTTGGTGATGGACAAGGAGGCCTGGCGTGCTGCAGTTCATGGGGTTGCAAAGAGTCAGACATGACTGAGCGACTGAACTGAACTGAACTGATATTTCAGATGATACTAGCAACTAACAAAACAACATAATATAAAATATATTTGAATGAATTTCTAGAGACTACATATACAAAATGACAGCAAAGAATGTGTACAAGGCAAAATAAATTTGAAAAAATTTCTATAAAGGTAACCATAGTACATGTAGAAATATACATCAGCTATTAAAAAAAAAAAAAACTAGCTCAAAGCAGACAGAAAAATAATGAATGTGAACAGATACTCCTGTAATGCATATACATGTCATAAAATCACATATTTCTCTGAATATTAGTAAATGACAAGCAACAAAAAACTGAAAATACGATTTTAAAAAGAAGACTTCCATGAACACAAGAAGAAAAAATAGTGAGGAAAAAGTGTTTTTTCATGCATCCTCAAAATCAAGTGAATCACAGCCCAAAGCCTAAAGGCCACCCAACCACCCACCCACCCATGCTGCTGGAATGGGAGTATTCTCTGAATCCCCAGCATTCCTAATTAGTCACAGTCATCACTACCTTGAAAAGACTATTTTACAGCATGATCAGTGTAGAGACCTATGACATGAAGCTTGAACTTAACGTTCTGTCTATGCCTCTGTTGCTTTTGAGCCCTTGGCTGTAAATTAATAAATCTGTATCAGAAATAATATAAGAATAGTCCACTGGTAAATCTCTCAGGGTTGTGACTTGTTTGTTTATCTTAAAACTACCCATGAGATATGAAACTTTCATCTTGGTTGAAAATAATTATATTCCTAAGCTCCATCACTGAGCATAGCCTTAATGCTCAACTGAGTACTATTAGCATACATCCACTTAGTCTTACATCTCTACAATACACACATGAAATGTGAGATAACTTTTGATATACACTATTTGAAGTAAGAAATAAGTATAGCTTTATAAAAATATAATAATTCACTTTTTCAGAGGTTGCCTCAAGCTTTCATAAGTGTTCTAAATCTCTCACAATAACTGCTGAATCCAAAAGGGTTCACAGTTCACATTTTGAGAAGCACAGACTTCATTTAGAAAAACAATGATTAAAGATTCCACTTCACATTTGATTCTAAAATCTTATAAGGTACAAAACTGCCCCAAGAAATAAGTTAAACTCAAACAACAATTTAATAGAATTATACAAAAGCTCATTTCAGCACAAGCCACAGCATAAGAGTTTCCTTGTTATCTTCAATATAGAACAAATTGTCCTTCTAACATAAAATATTTGGGGTCATAGTAATTTCACAGCTTTATTACATTTGAAAAAAATTTAATGGTCAAGTCAGATTGCCTCCATTTTATAATACGCAGATAACAGCTACTTTCTCATAAAGATATTAAGAAATGAATATTAAAGAGAGATGATAAAGGAAATAAAACCATTTGAAAAAGATAATCTGAAATTAACATATAAGCTTCCATATTCATATGTAGAAGGAAAAAGCTAACTGAAGTTTGACTATTATTGATTACCACAGAGTTTTTAATCAGAAAATCTAATATGAAAGAGCCAAAAATACTTTAAGGCCCCTTTTCATAAGTATACAAAGTTAGTTTGTCCTATGATTTTTCAACTATTATCTTGCCTTAAAAGCAAGTACGATGTTTAAGAGCTCAGCCCTCCTCTTGAATATGCTACTGATACCTACTGGCAGCATTCAACCACGAGGTTACGAAAATCCTCATTCCCTTCAAGCCTGGGAAGACCTAGACTTGGTAAGTAAGCCAGGCACTGACACCATTGATTTTGGGAACTTCCCAAGGGCACTGCAAAATATATTTCTGAGTGGAGTTAAAAACAGTCAAGAGACTGTATCTTCAAGCTTTACTTACCTGCGCCATCATGTTCCTCCAAAAACGTACATGGAGACAGATATATTTTATTGTTTTAATGCTCATGAATAAAAGTATATTCTCTATATACAAATATGAACATTTCTGCTATTCAAGCATATGCCTATTCAAAATAGCACAATTTGGTTTACATCTCCTCCATCACCTGCTAGTGAGTGAATACTTAACAGCATGATAGAGCCATTAACAGGTATGGCTTTTCAATAATCACTTTAGTTAGTGCCTTAATACAATACTTAAGTGATCACAACATACATTAAAATAAACCTACGCTTGCAACTTAGTAAGGTATAAGTAATTCCCAAAATTACATTTGTGCACTACTTTTCAGGTTAATATTGTAAAAATGATGCTTTAGAAAAGATTGACTAAAGCAAATGATTGCTCAGATAAGACCATTTTGACTTCTTTCTTCATGCTGGATATTTTCATTATAGAACATAACACAGTAATCAAGTTTGCAAAATCCTAAATCACCATGACTCTGCAGCCCTCCACAAAATATTTCAAAAGATACTCGCTGATTTTTCAGAGCAATGGATTAACATACCAATTTAGCTAGGAGTAATTCTGAATTCAAATATGGTAGAAGCATGGGATTTTTTCCTACGAATGAAAAAGAATAACTCACTTTTTCATAGGGGCATCCTAAGAAACAACTTATCATTTTGGTGGTGGTTGTTGTTCAGTTGCTAAGTTGTGTTCGACTCTATGTGACCCCATGGATTGCAGCATGCCAGGCTTCCCTGGCTTTCACTCTCTCCCTGAATGGGTTTGCTTAAACTCATGTCTATTGAGTCAGTGATACTATCCAACCATCTTATCCTCCTTCTCCTCCTGCCCTTAATCTTTCCCAGTATCAGGGTCTTTTCCAATAAGTCAGCTCTTTGCATCAGGTGGTCAAAGTATTGGAGCTTCAGCTTCAACATCAGTCCTTCCAATGATTATTCAGAGTTGATTTCCTTTAGGGACTGATTGGTTTGATCTCCTTGCAGTCCAAGGGACTCTCAAGAGTCTTCTCCAACACCACAATTTGAAAGCATCAATTCTTCAGCACTCAGCTTTCTTTATGGTCCAACTCTCACATCCATACATAACTACTGAAAAAACCACAGCTTTTACTACACAGACCTTTGTCCACAAAGTAATGTCTCTGCTTTTTAACACACTGTCTAGGTTTGTCACAGCTTTTCTTCTACGGAGAAAGCATCTTTTTAATTTTATGACTGCAGTCACCCTCCACAGTGATTTTGGAGCCCAAGAAAATAGTCTGTCACTGTTTCCCCATCTATTTGCCACGAAGTGATGGGACTGGATGACATGATCTTAGTTTTTTGAATGCTGAGTTTTATGCCATTTTTTTTTGCTCTCCTCTTTCACCTTCATCAAGAGGTTCTTTAGTTCCTCTTAATGAATAAGAATAAGAAATAAGAGTGACTAGACATTTGGTCTTATTCTGAAGTAAAAAAAATGAAAGTCTCCACAGTTTCAGTCCACACAACATATAAAAACTGCACCAGGGAGGAACTTTGCTGGTGGTCCAGAGGTTAAGACTCCGCATTCCCAATGTAGGGGGCACGGGTTCGATCCCTGGTCCGGGAACTTAGTCTCTCACACACTATAGAGCATAGTCAAAATAAATAAACTTGCTTCCTACCCTTAAAAAAATAAGATTTTTTTAAAAATACCAGTGAATTTCTAGATGCTAAATTCAATGCTGACTTTATTCCCCCTTAACATCTCCACCCCTTCATGTATATTGGTCCTCTCCTTTTTGAAACTGTCTTCTTTCATGGATCCCAAACCACCTGAGATCACCAAAGTTCCTGAGACACCTAAGCTACTCTTTTTTCTTCATGTCATTTAAAAGATCCTTCTCTGTTTACTTTGAAAAACAAACTCAAACAAACCACAGTCTACAGCCGAACTTCCCACGTGAAAACAAATCAGGGGAGTCCCACCAGGATAAGGAAGAGCCAGTGGCTCATGGAGGACTCACACAGGGAAGCGAGACTCGCTGGGACAGCGCAGGTATAGGCTTCGAGGAAAATCTTCAATTATCTGCTGCTGACACAAAATAGTCAGATTCATTAAACTTAAATCACCAGCAAAAATCTCCTTGTTGTATGTCAATTATACATCAGTAAAGCTATTTTCTAAAAAAAAGAAAGAAATCTCCTTGGGGGGTAGCGGGGGAAATGCTCCTTGGAATGCCAACTCCTTTGGCATCCAGGGTTATAGCAGTCTAATTCTTAGCTGCAGGGCCCACACTGACCTGTGTGGGCAACAGTGGCTGCTAAATTCTAGGAAGTCAGAATTGTCTCTTGTACCTACAACACCTTTCCCCCCACACCAGATGTCCATCTCAGGACTACTACAGTCATTATCCACAATATTATAGTCTACCAGAGGATATCCTGAGCAACTACAGTGTGCTGAATTTGGCACGCAAATTTTTTTAAAAAGAAGATTAAGGCACAGTCCTTAATCTATGCAAGGAACTTTCAATATAAATCTATAAGTTATTTATAGACTTCTTTAATGTCTCCTAACAGACAAGGCAGAAATCAAGTCTTAATTCCCCTTCTTTTTCCACATAGTGCTATAAACAGAGACAACATAAATTTGTTGAGCTGAAACGTATTAAGCTGTTTCTTCCTGACCCAAAATATCCAAGTCACTATTTTGTTGTGACCCTACATCTCCACTTCACCAATTTAATCTAGAAATAAAGGAAGCTTAGGAATGACAAGTCAAACCAATCTTCCCTCACTTCATTATTGCTAGTTGTTGCTGTTCAGACACCCAGTTGTATCTGACTCTTTGTGACCCCATGGGCTGCAGCACGCCAGGCTTCCCTGTCCCACACCATCTCCCAAAGTATGCCCAAGTTCATGTCCATTGGATCAGTGATGCCATCCAGCCATCTCATCCTCTGACACCCTCTTCTCCTTCTGCCCTCAATCTTTCCCAGCATCAGGGACTTTTCCAATGCGTCAGCTGTTTGCATCAGATGACCACAATACTGGACCTTCAGCTTCAGCATCAGTCCTTCCAACGAGTATTCAGGGTTGATTTCCCTTAAGATTGACTGGTTTGATCTCCTTGCTGTCCAAGAGACTCGCAGGAGTCTTCTCCAGCACCACAGTTGGAAGGCATCAATTCTTTCGCATTCTGCCTTTTTTACAGTCCAAATCTTAGAACCGTATGTGACTACTGGGAAGACCATAGCCTTGCCTATACGGACCTTTGCCAGCAGAGTAATGTTTCTGCTTTTCAACACACTGTCTAGGTTTGTCATCACTTTTCTGCCAAGAAGCAACTGTCTTCTGACTTCATGGCTGCAGTTACCATCTGCAGTGATTTTAGAGTCCAAGAAGAGGAAATCTGTCACTACTTCCACCTTTTCCCTTTCTATCTGCCATGAAGTAATGGGGCCGGATGCATGATCTTAGTTTTTTTAATATTTAGTTTTAAGCCAGCTCTTTCACTCTCCTCCTTGACCCTCATCAAGAGGCTCTTTAGTTTCTCTTTGCTTTCTGCCATTAGAGTGGTATCATCTGCATATGTGAGGTTGTTGATGTTTCTCCCACCTATCTTTTTGCCAGTACATAATACTAAATACCATAGTGACAGACAAAGCTGGGGAAAGAGTTTAGTTCCAGAAGAATGCCCTCCTGGCCAACTACAATAGCAATCTCTAGCAACAGAGCCTACCAAACTGACAAATCAAAGCAACAATAGCATATGAGCCTTCAGAGAAAGAATGGCTCACATTTAAAATTTATGATTGCACAAAGGCACTCTAGAACTCTATGTTCAATGTACTGAATAAAAAGCAGCTGTTAGGCAAAGAACAATTAAATGACTTCAATGTGAAAGAATTAATCACATTTTCTTATACTTGGGATTCTGCTGTCACTGAAAATAAAGACAGAAAGGACTGCAATGTCAATATTCTAAAAACCAACATCAAAATAAGCATCCAATCTAGGATTCATCCACAAAAATATAAAATTACTTCCTTGCCTAAGATTTTAAAAGCTTCATCACACTAAAAAAATTTTAAAGCACTCATTCTTTATTTATATAATAGAACAAAGCTATTTCTAACATCAGTATATATTTTTAATTGTTCAAAAATACTGAATGTTGAGAATTCCCTGGCAGTCCACTGGTTAAGACTCGATACTTTCACTGTTACGTGCCTGAGTGTGAGCCCTGGTTGGGTAACTAAGATCTTACAAGCTCTGAAATAGGGCCAAAACAAAACAGACAAACAAAAATATTTGCAAGTATACGCCTACATGTTCTTCATGGGCTTTCCACTTCACAGAATGGACTCATATTCTAGTAAACATATTAAAGTATGACATGAGTGGAAAAGTCAAACTAGAAAATATATGCAGATAAAAACATTAGAACAGGCACTTGGATTATTATACAACTCCAGTCAAGCACCAGTTCAGTGATTGGCCAGTTTATCACAAAAGGGAATAGAATAGCCAAAACGTGCACTATGTCAAATACATCAGAAGTGAATTGAGTGGCCACATGAGGATAAATGGCAGTGTGACTACTACCCTTATTTCCTCGACTTACCAGGAAGGAAGTTTCAGGATGCTATTTTTTTTCTCATGCTCTGAGTATACTGTAATCTGAACACCTGCTAAAGTTATTGGGCTTTGAAATTCCATTTAGAAGACAGAAAGCTAAACTGTGGAATAGGTATTTTGCACAGAAATGCTCTCAGGGACCCTAATTAGGTTTTGGAAAAGAGGAAGTCAGTCACTTGGTAAATGGCCTCATGGCCAAAAGATAAATTCCACAGCACTCTTCCTATGAATTGCAATTTAGCCAAGTAGATTTCAGCCAATTCTAGAAACAGAAGGGCAAATGGGCCCCACAAATCTGGTAAAGCCCATTAAAGAAACAGTTGGTCCCTGCAAGAGGGGAAAAAAAAAAGGACAGACTTAACCACAAATGTGCTCTGACTTAGGGAAAACTAGACACATGGAAATCCAGGTTTTAAAAATAGATTATTAAGTTTACCAAAATGAATCTTCCTCCACAAAAAGATTCAGGACCTCCTCAATCTTCAAATTTTCCTACTTCACATAATCTGATATCTATGGAAGTTATTCATAAGCAATATTTTCAAAAAATATACAGTATACTATTTAATACCTATTTTATCATTTAATGCCTAATGCTTATCATTTTGTTATAAATACGACAATGACAATGTTAGTCACTCAGTCATGTCCGATTCTTTGTGACCCCATGGACTGTAGCCTGCAAGGCCCCTCTGTCCATTGAATTCTTCAAGCAAGAATACGAGAGTGGATTGCCATTCCCTTCTCCCGGTGATCTTCCCGACCCAGGGTTCAAACCCTGGTCTCCTGCATTACAGGTAGATTCTTCACTGTCTGTGCCACCAAGGAAGCCCCTAGTAAATTGGTAATTTTTTAAGATCCGCTTTTTCAAAAATCATGAATCCTTTGATTCATCACAGAGGACCAGAATGATAAGAGATGATGGCATGATTAGATTGGGAGGAAAGGCTTCCAAGTGTCTGCATGTGAGATACTGCCAGTCACCTTGGGCAGCCGTTCAACCCCGATGGACTGGAACCCCTGACTGTGCCCTTTTGTGAGAAACTGGCCAACTCCTGACAACAGCTCCTGGCTGGAGGGATGAAAGGATAGACGTTACTTACTGCTCTTAGATTTTTTTTAATCTGCTTTTTTTGTACTTCTGCTTTCTCATTCCTGTCATAATGGAACATGTCCAAGGAAGTTAAGAAAGACTTCCTAGAAAAGGGGGCATTTGAAGTGAATCTTAAAGAATGAAAAAGAATTTGCCAGGAAGAATGGAAAGAGTTGTACATACAAAGGTTGGAATTAGGAAAGGAATCTTTACTGTTAGGGAAATGACAAATGGCAAAAGTTTAAAGTACTTTGAATCCTATTCAACTAATGCTGATCACTATTAGTATATACGTGAATTATCACACTCACTAAGCCACTATATTATTTTGTAATTGAAAACATGAAGCTGTTTTCAAAAGAAACTTTTAAATACCAAGATCATCTAAGTCTAAACATTCCTTGCCATGTAGAAAATACCCTCCCAATAAACTGAGCATAACGCCTTGCTTCTACAAAATTCAAAGGACTTTGCAAGCTTCTCTTAAGTGACTTTGAGGAGGTAGGAAGTGACAAAGAATATCTAAAGATCACTGGGATATGAGGAAAATATTTTCAGCATAGAAAAATTATGTTTAGCAAGTATCTAAAGAAAAGCTAGAAGCCTGCCTGACAGCCATTAGCAAATACACATAGATATCTTCTAGGAATGGAATTCCAAAATCTGATTACATCCTTAAAATTCTCTAATTAACCAACCTAGCAGTTGACAAAGCAACTGCTGCCGCTGCTAAGTCGCTTCAGTCGTGTCCGACTCTGTGCGACCCCATAGACGGCAGCCCACCAGGCTCCTCCATCCCTGGGATTCTCCAGGCAACAACACTGGAGTGGGTTGCCATTTCCTTCTCCAAAGCAGAAGCCCACTCAACTACTGCTGATGATTAGCATTCAAAGCTAAATTTCCTCTGTCAAATCAGAATGACTTACAGGTAGAAGCATATTACCTTAGGATCCAAAGGAACACAATGATTTCTACCTCCTTGCTTACACATCTACACACGAACGCACGCACACACACACACCAGCAGCCATAACCAGGCTTTGCTGATTAGTCACACTGACTTTGATAACCTCTCCTCGTGTGTTCTCATATTTACTGGCAGCTTTACAAATGGGTTCAAAATATCTTAGCCTGTCAAAAATAATTCCCCATCCAGAGGACATACTTGCCCTGACTACATTCATTTGCTACTGTCACAGCAGCAATGCTTCAGATATTACCAGGCTTTGGAAGTGTGAAGAAACACATTGACAATGCAATAATGTGAAAAAGGAAAAGCAAGATGCCAGTGACAATGCAACAATGGAAAAGAGAGAAAGCATGCATTGATTAAATCCTTGCAACTTACTAGTTTCTTAGCAAGGTGCTAAGAAAATGGTTACACCCCTCAAGCTACAGCCGATCCAAGCAGTCACCCAGTTCCAGGAAAGGAGCAAGGAATGAGGCCTGCAGGGCCTTCAAATGTCATATTTTAAAACCTTGATTTTATATAATAGGCAGTAGGAAATCAACATTTTAAAGCAGGAGAATACAAATGATCAGATTAATTAAATATATATATAAGTGAAGTGAAATAAAGTGAAAGTTGCTCAGTCATGTCTGACTCTTTGCAACCCCATAGATATACAGTCCATGGAATTCTCCAGGCCAGAACACTGGAGTGGGTAGCCCTTCCCTTCTCCAGGGGGTCTTACCAACCCAGGAATTGAACCCAGGTCTTCTGCATTGCAGGCAGATTCTTTACCAGCTGAGCCACAAGGGAAGCCCATATATCTCTAAAGGTGGTATCAAAAATGGGTTGAGATCCAGGAAAAGAGAAGCAAAAAACATTAGATAGGCCACGTAGGGAGGATAAAAAGAACCTTAACTAGGCCAGTGGCAAAAAATAGATAGAGAGAAAAAAAAAACAGAATTAAGAGATATTTCAAAAGCAGCGTAAGCAGGGCATATAGAAGGCAAGAGAGAGGGAATATTCATTCAGAGACATCTCTGACATTCCTGATGTGGCTGACTCAGGAGACTGCCACGCCAAGAGGAAAGCCAGAAAAGGTGGAGAAGAAGCACATCCTCTTGAGGAGAAAGAGAAGACAATACTTTCAAGAACTGTTCATGACGGATCTGAAGTTAAAACAGATCATGCAAGTGAAGGTTTTTATTAAGTAGAAAATATGAGATTGGAGATCAGAGGAAATAGTTAGGCTCAGCAAGTTAGGCCATGACAGCAGAATGCTTGTCATTCAACAGGTAGAAAGAGAACTAACAAATTATGATTGTTTTAAACAAAATGGTAAGAGGTGTAGAAGGAAAAACAAGGGCAGGTCACACCACAAAAGGCAATTCAAAGATTTCTAAAATTTGGACAATATCACACCATAATATCTGCATTCTTGAGGTTTAAGTGGGTACTGTTCTATGGACTCTTGGACAAACAAAACAAGAAAACCCATAGTCACCTATTATGAGGCACCAAAACAACATAGCCTACCAATTTCTCTCTAAACCTGAAACTCCAAGAGTCCATGAAAGGCTGTGAAGGATGAAACAGGCCCCAGGACATCAACCAGCAAGTCACACGGGCCTCTTCAGACGCTGAGTTGGTGCTGTTAATTCAATAAATTACCGCCAGCCATGAGGAGCAGGAGGGGAAGAAAGACAATGCTGTAAAGGGCATTTGTAATCCTGTTCGTAATTCAGCAAATCATAATAAAAGAGCTCTGCATAAACAGAGCCTTGGTAATCTTTTCCTATAACATCAAAACTAAAACCAAATGTTAATTAAAACTTAAACAGCACCCACAGTTGTCAGATCTGGTCATATGAAGTTCCAATGCTTTTATTTGACAAGTATTTGTTCAAAACATAGTATTTCTAAATTATTTGCCTATGTCATTCATGTCATAAATTTTAAAGGCATGACAGAAAAATAGTTGCCAAAGAAGCCAAAGATGAGTTTATCCTTTACTGTATATATTCTACTGTATTATAAAATATTTTAATCCATAAATGTAAGTATTTACAGAATTACAAGAAAAATCACATCCAATAACCACTTGAAAACAAGACAGAACCAAGCTGAAGCCTCTTGAATGATTAATGTTTTAATATATTCAGTACTTGAAGGTTATGGAATCTAGATTTCAAAAAGTATCTTAACTCTAATTAAATTTCATTTCAATTATCTTTATTTTCACCTACAGTTGTGGCAGCATCAGCTCAGAAATATTTGATAGGAAAACCCACCCTCCCCTGACCCCTCGTGCTATCACTTATTTAGATTTGAATATATGAAGGAGAGAGGTATAAGACATGAGGCACCCCCTCTATGAAAACAGGAATCCCAATTAAATAATTTAAATATTTAATTTAAATAATACTATAGCAGTGCTTTAGTATTAGTGATAGAAATCCTATCAGATAGATAGAAATCCTATCCTCCCATTTCTTTCACTCTGGTTTTGCTCCTAAGGCTTAGAGTAGTTCGTAATCAGAGCTTTACTATAGGACATAACACAGAATGCAGTATGGTGAGATGAGGAAAATCTAAAATCATGATACTCAAGTTAAAGCTCTGGCACCTTTATTTAAAAACAATGTGACCTTAAGCATTCCATCATCTGAAAAAGGAGTAATAACAACTCAAAAGGTTGTTATAAGCAATGAATGTGATTATATTTGTTAAAGTACTTTGTAGAGTTAAAAAATTAAAATAAAAAATAAAATTGGGTGACTATAGCACTAGGCCACTTGTGATAAATCTTTCAATTGTCCCGTGATCTACTAAAATAAAGACCACTGCCTAATAATACCCACTGGCTTCCCAGTAAGTATGGGACCAAAAAATGAGCAATACAAAACAAATCCACGAATTATCAAGTATCTAATACAGTGTTGTGTTCATAACAGTTATCTGGACAGACTCCATCCAGATGGTTTGGAAAGTCACCATCACTTAAACATAGCCAGACAGAGTCTCTGATACTGAAACTCATCTTTAGAGAAACAATCTAGTCTAGTTTCTAATGCTGATAAGAGTAATCCTACAGTGTAACTTATTCTTAATTTCCTGGCTTTATACTGATAACTTTCAATATAAGGAATAGAGAAGTGTGGACCTGGGGAAATGGGAAGATGTCAGTGAAAAGGAACATATCCAGCTATAAGATGAACAAATTCTGAGAATCTATAGGACAGCATGGTGATTATAGCTGATAATTCTGTTTTATATTTAAAAATTGCTACTTGAGTAGATCTTAACTTTTCTCACCACACACACAAAAGGTAATTATGTGACGTGATAGAGGTGTTAGCTAACCCTACAGTCAGAATCATTCTGCAATATGTAAGTATATCAAAGCAACACACTGTACACATTAAACTTATACAATGCTATATGTCAATTACATCTCAATAAAGCTAGAAAAAATACATAAGGAATAGATACTGATGAAGAGTTGTTTGTGACATTAAGTTGTTTGCTCCATCACAGTTTTACTTCAACTTAGATACAATTCTTGAACACTCAGGCATCAGATAGGAGAAGGAGCATTTGACCGAGTTCCAAAGACTTAAATTCTAGCATCCATCCTGTCACAGGGTGATTATTTTATCAACCTTCTCTTAACCGCAACTGGTACATGATGGAAAGAGGTAGAGGAGAGGAGGCCAGGAGGCTAGGGAACTGGCTAGTTTCTGTGATCTTTTCAGGCCTAAAATTGTATGGTTCTCCGATGCTTAAGGAAGGAACTGGGTAACATGACCCCTATTCTCACAAAGTTTACAGTCTAGCTGGGAATTTAGGAAATGAAGACATACAGTTAATAAACAGAGAGAAAATTCACAGTTGTCAAATGATCAGCATAGAAAATACCAGTGGCTACTGATTTTACAGCATGGAAGGATTGATCCTAGTCACATGATTTCATAAATGATTTGAGCTGAAATGTTAAAGAATAAGCAGGACTTGGGTAGAGAGGATGGGGAAAGGTATACTGCATTCTTCCATGACGCACCATGAAGATGACAAACACAGAGTACCTTACAAATCATCAAGTTTACCTTATTCATGGGGCTTCCCTGGTGGCTCAGTTGGTAAAGAATCTGCCTGCAATGTGGGAGACCTGAGTTCAATCCCTAGGTTGGGAAGATCCCCTGGAGAAGGAAAGGGCAACCCACTCCAGTATTCTTGCCTGAAGAATTCCATGGACAGAGAAGTCTGGCAGGCTACAGTCCATGGGGTCGCAAAGAGTTGGACACGACTGAGTGACTAACACTTTCACTTTATCTTATTCATGGAGATAACTCATCCTGACATGTGCTTCTAACCTGGAATGAGACACTTGCAGGGACAGGAAGCTCCAAGCTATGCCAAGGCAGCCTGCTACATCCTTGGACCACTCTAACGACAGAGTTCTTCTAGGTACTGAGCCATAGACAGCTTGCCCAATATGACAGGGCTTTTTGTTCTTCCTTTGTCATACTGTACAAAGGAACAGTTATCTAAATATGTATCTTTAATATGTAACACTAGGTACTGAAGAAAAGTTTAATGAAAATTGATCCATTCAGATAGTAATTGGGCTATTTTCTCTCCTGATCAGGCCACATGTTTTCATCTGACTTACAGAAGAAGCCATCCCCACACTTACCTGCTTACTTAACATAACACCTTATTTTCTACATCATGTAGCAATGTCTAATTTCTGCCTTCAAAACTGTCACTCTGTTTCTTCCTGTTATAAAATTTAACAGAAGTTCATCATATCATAATTTTTCATTACTATTAGTGTTATACCCCTAAAACTTTTTTTCCTCCCTTAACAGGTCCATCTCATTCATAACACAAATAGTCAAAGCACAATAAAATCTGAAGGTAATATCCATAATCTAAGAAAAAGATCTGAAGACTCAAACAAAAAATTTTCTAAACCTGAGTGATACAGCCAAAATAATTCTACTAGAAAACTGTTCCTTTACATTTCTTTTCAAGGCAAAATAACAAACTATAACACCTGGAGTTAAAGAAAACAAACAAAAAACTAATAATGATAGTTTATGATAAATAAGATATTAATAAAGTATACATATTTTTCTATTTAAGAGTTTTATTTCTTCCTAATCCTTAGTGAAATACTACATCTTTTCTACTGTATTATTGAATTAAAACATCTTAAATTTATTGAATCAAATGATTTGGGGATAAAAAATAATAAACCCAAGAGATAATTACTGTATATATATTGTGCTTACAAATGTCACTGGGAATGTAAAACTGTAGAACCAATGCATGTTAAAAAGCAACAGTAACTGCTAAAAGTAATTTAAATAAAATAGTTCCTTTTTTTTTTTAATTAGAGAAGTTTTGACAGCATGTGCTATCTCCTATTGTGCACACACACAAAAAAAATCTTTTGGCTTACAAAAAACAATTTAAGGATTGGCAAGCAACGGCCCATGGACCAAATTTGATCCACCACCTGTTTCTGCATAGACTGCAAGACCAGAATGTTTTCTTTCATTTGTAAAAGGTTGGGAAAAAATAAAAAGAAGAATATTTGAGTACAAGTAAAAGTTATATGAAAATCAATGTTCTATGTCTGTAAACAAAGTTTTATTGGAAGACATCCATGCCAGTTCACGTATATTTTATCCATGGATGCTTTCAACTATAGAGAAGAGTTAAGGAGTTGGATGCTTTCAACTATAGAGAAGAGTTAAGGAGTTGCCAGGGAGACCATCATCATGCATTAAAAATTGCCAGTAATAATTCACTTTTGCTTCTTGGCCTACAAAGTCTAAAATATTTACTATGTGGACTTTTGCAGAAAAAATTTGATGAACTCTGGAATAATTAATGTAATGATTCATAATTTCCTTAAGTATTTATGAATATGGCAGCTTCTGTGATTCTGAGCTATCAACTCAACTTCATGACTTTTACCATTATATAGATTCTTTTTTATCTAGTCTTACATATTTACAGTAATAATTTTAAAATATATTTAACTAAATATTCTCCACAAAACAGAAAACGTACAGTTTTCATACATTCTTTGACCCAGTCAATAATTAAATGCCTGCTGTGTACCATGAAGATTCCCGGGGATTCAAAATAAATGTAATTCCTAGCTCTAAGAAGTCACACTCTAGTAGGGAGACACAGTACTCTAATAGAAGTTTTTGTCACTGGAGGGAAAGGCAAAGCAATGAAAGTAATCTCTGCCATTCCGTAATGACATATTGTCATTTTAAAAATGTTGCCTCTATCTGAATTATTGGCAAGTTATACACACAAATAGATAAGGCAACAAGGCTTGGCAAACACTTTTATCCATCAGTAGTTTTAATCAAAGTATTGGCCTTATATATGTAATTAACCTTGAGCAACACAGGTATACATAAAAATGTTGATTAAGAATTTAATAATTATCCTTCTGAATTTCAGAAGTTAGCTGGCATCTGGTCCTTAACTATGATAAACAGACATCCATTCATCACAGGTTATTTATACATAAATGAAGAGACATAATAACTGAATGGTTAATAATGAAGAATATAATAGATAAATATCATCACTAAAAATACATGACTTGCTTTGTTTTGAAATCCCAAGTGTCCTACAAATGTCACTTTACTTGGAAGAAGATTTTTGAGAATAATCATCTCTTGAATCTACTCAGGGAGTCAATCTATTGTATAAAAAAACATAAATCGTAAATGCATCAGCTTCTCACAATTAGAATGCCAAGATTTACATGCAGTTAAGTATGTTGGCTGTTTGCCCATTTTACTTAAAACCTGAAGAAAAGTATAATCCCAGAAATTAAGTCTTCTAACAGCTGTTCTGAGCAAGACAAGAGAGATGTGTTATCTAGCAGCTACCTCCAAATGTTGAGATACACGCTTCCTGGTGATTAGAGGTTAGCAATCCTGGTGTGTCTGCTCGTTTTTAGTATTAAATATTTAATGGCATATTTTTCCGTAATGGAATCCAGGCACATCTGATCAGTCACTGGGATCATTTAGTAATGCAGTCAAAGTTATCATACTGCCATTTCATATAAACTTTGTAATTAGATAATCCATCACTTTACTAATTCAGAAGATTGCTTTCTTTACTACTTTAGAGCATGCTACAGTAGTGAAATCCAACTGAGCTGATCAATGAAAAGGTTCTAAAATTGGGTCCTGCATGAACTTGAAACCCTCAAGTGGCAAATGCACATACACACTCCTGACCTTTCAAACAACAGAGGCCATATCTGTCCCACAAATTAACCTAACAGCAACACTGAAGTAATAAGGCACCCTACATCCAGAATGAGAGGGCTAACTAGATGAAAAATTTAAGATTAAAAACTGAATATATCAGAAACAAATTTGTTCTTCCTTTTTACTGAGGTACACCATACTTCAGCAAATAGAAAGATCCAAAGAGGGATTATTTAGTAATTTTTTCCACCATGCTGACTTATATACTTTGTTAAAAGTATGAGGTTATGGCAGAATACCAGAGACTGTTTATTAACACACAAATAGCATATACCAAATGCAAGTATATGATCTTTAATATATTACCATTTGTGTCTTATTTCTAATACATCTCGATCAACAATATTAAATCACTATTTATTTTCATCCTGTGAATTAGCAAGATTCTTGTTCTAACCCATTCTTCACTGCATCTCCAATAAAAAGTAAATCTCTCTCTGTGAAAAGAATTTACTCAGACTGAAACTGAATATAAACTTTAAGTATCATAATACAAAAAAAATCCTTCTAAAATTCTACTTTCAGATCTACGCAATCACAGTATATATTGCAAAACCAGTTGCCACTAATAGCATGAGTCTGGAAGGCAAGATCAGGAGGTCACAGATGTACCCTTAAGAATAAAAATAATGTTCTACCAGGAAAACTATTATTTTGTTTCAAAGAAAAAAAAATCTTCTCAAACAGATGTGGAATTGTTAATCAAAAAATTCTGTTGCAGTTGTATATTATCGAGTTAAAAAGTACTTTGTAGAGCTCTGGCAGCAATAACAATGACATATGTTTTGTGGTCAGAAAGGTCACTTTTACTCTTGTTGCTTCCAATTTAATATCTGGCTTTGAAACATTTTACGCAACTAGTCCATTTTCTATTTTATTGTTCAGAGCTTATCACATTCTCATCAGTCTACCAAATGCATTTTTAGAAAAGGAAGTTCTAAGTCCAGGAAAAAAATAAGTATATATTTTTAAAACTCTGTACAATAGTTTCTAAAAAATACATTCTATGCATTGGAAATAAGATCAAAACTAAGTCTACTGACACTAAATTTAGAAAGACCATTACCAATAATTACCAGTGTACATTTGAAGGGATAGAATAGAGAAATACTATACATGTCATTTCAGTAAACTATGCCATGACAACTAACAAAACTCTAATAATTTAATTTCATCCTTTTAAGATTCATGTGTAAGAAACATTTCATTCATCATAGAAAGCCTGCTTTTATATTTCCTCCATGAAATCCCAAGGAACTACTCTGAAATCATGAAGTTGTGATGAATATAGGACACAGTAAATGATTTTTGTCCATGGTAGCTACAGGCTGAAACAAAACCAGTTACTATGGGAAAGGTTCTATTTTCTGTTTGCAAAATTTTCTTCTCAACAACAGAGGTAATTCTGAGTGTGAGATACCAGCAGCGGACACAACTGTATGCAACTATCTGTGACTCTGATTTACAGTCAGTTGCAGATTACACTCCTGTTTTATACTGGAATACAAATAAGGATGGAAAATGGGGCAGTATTAGCAGAAATTAATAACATGCATCAGACACTCTAAGTACTTTACAGTGAATCCTCACTTTAATCTGTAATTATTATTTTTTGTGTTTTCTGTTTGTGCGCTCAGTCACTCAGCTGTGTCTGACTCTTTGTGACCCCATGGGCTGCAGCCCGCCAGCCTCCTCTGTTCACGGGATTTTCCAGGCAAGAATACTGGAGTGGGTTGCCATTTCCTTCGCCAGAGGATCTTGCCAACCCAGGGACTGAACCCACATCTCTTGTGTCTCCTGCATAGGCAGACAGATTCTTAACCACTAAGTCACCAGTATTATGATTATCATTCCCATTTACAGATAAGGAAATCAAGATTGAGAGAATTTCACTTACTTGTCTGAAAAAAACGACTTAACCATCACACTCAGCCTCCCATTTAAATTTGTCCTCTAACTGCAATTTGCTCACCTTTTGAAAGCTTATATTCATGATTATGCGTACATAGTATCTGCATATTTGTAGCAAATGTTTAGAGCTCAATCAATAGATTGCACCATAGGAGTTATCTTGCCAGTATAAATCCATTTTGAAATCTAACCAGAAGTTCTACTTCAAAATAGAAGTGGGGGAAAAAAAAGCTGGGGAGTAGGAAGGAGGAAGGGTCTGTAGAGATGAAAATATACATTTTCCCTTCTCTAAACAATCTGAAAAAGAGCCAGTAGAGATGTCTTTTGATGAAGATACAGATAATCACACGCCATCACTATTCTCACAAACATCTGCAGTACATGTCCTATCCTTTGGCCATCTTCAATACCGTCAGTGGTAAACCACTTTTCTCACACCTGATGCTTTAATTTCCATTCAGCCCCACTCTCAAGTAACTTACAATCTAAAATTTTTTTAAAAACTGTTAAGCAAATAAAGCTACAGGCAAACCACTCCCACCTTTCCATCCAACCAGATCATCACTCTGTAGCCTCCCTATTTAGAAATTCTGGGGGCACTACCATCCTCTCTAATTTCTATTACTACCAAAAATAAACCACATTTTAAGCATCAAAGCTTTCATTCAACTCTGATTGTAATCACTAACTGAAAATGCATATAACTGAAACATGTATTCCACTGGTAACAACTGCCTTTTCAAATCTCCTTTATAGGAAAAGCCAATGAAGTTTTCTCAGCACAGGTGGGTTAGAGGAGCTATGCCCCCTTGCTCCCCGCAGGCATTTCTAGACCATTCTCTCCAATTGTTTCCAAACACCATCTTCTCTCCTGAAATGCATGCCATTAATCTCTGCTTCCTATGTGAAGTTCTCCTTGATTTCTTACCCTAGAAAAACTGCTCCTTTCCACTTAATTTTTACAACCAGGCAACAAATTCCTAAGTGGACAAGATACTTTATACAGCAAACTCCTGGCCTCTGAATCCCAGTTTGTCAATTGCTCTGTGTGGGGGTGGGGGGAGTGGGGGGCTGATACTGCTAATAAGGAAGTGGTGAAAACCAGGGATACCTGGAAACATAACTGGGAGAAGACTACACAATAATGTCTTCAGAGTAATGAAGTGGGGCAGGGGAGCGGGGTGGGGGAGCGGGGTGGGGGGCGGGGATACATTTTCTAAATAAAGGCAAGTCTTGAGCAGCAGAAGCACACGAGGCACTAAGAATCTAGCCCAAAAACAAATATTTTTCGACAGAAAACACCAGTGTTTTCTGGGGTGTTCAAAATATAAACTGCCAACTTTTGAGGAATTAATCATGGACTGCTACTAGAAAAAGCTATCTGCTCAGCAGAGAAGAAACTTGTTCCTAGGATTAAGAACCTTCTCATCCTCTACCAACCCCTTTCATTTCCAGGCAGTGCAAGTTTGATAAATATGTGCATATCCCCAAGAAAGACTTTTGACTTGCTGAGGTTCTTTGCCTTGGAACATAATTTTCAGAGTTAGATTAGCCACATATTTCTATAACCCCGGCCCAAGAGTGCTTTGTACGTAGTTCACCACCAAACAAAAACAAAATAAAACTTTCATAATTTAATCAACGAATTCACTAACAAACACTCTCTCAGGAAGCCAAGAGGCCTGATAACAAAAGAGTAATTGTAAGGAATGTTTGGAAATCCAAGTAAAGGAGACGAACACCTGTGTGAAATCTATCAGATACATTAATAAAACAAGTTTGAAAACTACTGACACCAAGTGATGAAAACATGAGGGTTCATTAGAATTGTCTCTCTACTTCTGTGTGTGTTTGGAAAAGTCCATAATCAAAAACTCAAAAAAAAAAATGAAGATAGAAACCAATTTGAAAAAGCTCTCAGGATTCCTTCTGTCTTAAATGACAATGAGATGAACTGAAACATAAGCTTAGCATGCTTAATACCTTCAGAGAACCTCAACGAATATAAATGAGTGGGAGGAAAAGCAAAACATAAAGCAGGCTTTTCTTTACTGAAGCCAGGTAAAGTCAGCTTTCTTTAAAGCATAAATTCAAACGCTAGTTCCTTAGGTTGAGAAATGCAGGCCAGCATGGAGCCACTGCTGAGAGACTGCACACAGAGAAGCAGCAACAGGATGCAACCCTCTCTGAACTGCCCATTTCTTCTCTTTGATTAACTCTTTATCCCAGCAAGACAGGGAGAGGGCGGTAGATGGGGATAAAATTTCCTGACCAGCATTCTCCACCCACTTGAAATGCATTTGTCGTGATCTACATCATCACACACTTGCAAACTTATAAACTCAGTGGTTCACCCCTAAGCTTTGCAGGACACTGATGAGCTTAATTTAATACTATTCTACTCTTTAAAAAAAAAAAAGTGAAGGACAGGAAGGAGGGATGGAGAGGAGGAGGGGAGAGGGAGAAGAGTTTTCTCTTTTAAGGACAAATTTATAAGCAGAAAAATAACTACAATCTATAAAATATAAACAAAACTTCTACAAGGAATTTCAGGAGCCATAAGTCAATGCTGCTTTCCTCTGATTATTTACCTATATATATACAGGTACATATATATATATATGTGTGTGTACATATATATAGGTGAGTATATAGGTTAAAGTATAGGTTTATATATATTAACCTAAACTTTAAGGCAGAAATCACAGATCTGAGTTCAATTCCCTCATAAATTACAAAGATGAATATGTTTTACTTTTGCAGCAATAACAAATATAATTATGTGGGGAGAAGGAAAGCATATTATTAAAATTTTTCCCGGTTAATTGTAATGACAGAATTCCCCCCCTCTAAACAATACAGAGAGAAATTCATTGTAAGATTCATAAGATTAAAATTATTTTAAAAGAAACCAGAGAAATAAGATAGTAATTCACATTTTACATGGAACAATGGAAACCATTTTTAAATAGGTATTATGAACACTAATAACTCCAGTAATTAGCACTTGAACATTTTCCAACAATAGGGAACACTAGGAATGAAGTTATAGTCATCATAGGTATATTTTTATCTTTCAGTAGGTGTTACTGTGTATAGTAGGTAACATCAAAAGAGCTTGTGTGTGCTGTATACATAGCACTACTATAGGTTGTAATTTGCAGAAGCATATGAAATATATACATGTGAAATCTCTCTGATGTATCATAAGCAATCATTATATTCTGAAATCAATTTAAAATTACAGACAAACCAGAATGTAATGCCAAGATGATAGTATCAGAAAATCATAAGAACATAATCTAAAGAATAAAAATACATTTGGGAAAAACAAAAATAAATCTATAGCCATCATACTAACCACATTTAAATACTTAGAAAATAAGCAGATTATAATATAAAACATTTTAAATATGTTCACGGGATAAATATGTCACTGGATGTGTGCTTATAAATTGCAAAATTAACAAAAATCACCCTCAAATGTAAAATTTTGCTTATTATTAAAATATATCAATATATTAAAATATTGATAAAATATTTAAACAAATCAAAACACACACCATGGCAAAGTAAGGAAAGCAAACATATGACAATAGTGCAGGACATATTGATTCCTTTATCCCTGTCCCAGGGTAGACATCAAGAATCAACCAGTGCATTCTGTCTCTCTGAGCCTAAACAAACCCCAGAATCCCTTACAAAAAGAGCACTCAGATAACCACTGCCAATAGACCATAATGAGATATTAACTTAGACCTATTTTATACTCCTAATCTAAGATTTGAGTGACTTGAAACATTTGAACAAATTTTCAGGCAATTTAGGAAATCCTTTTTAAATCAGAAATGATTATATCTTCATTCTATTTAGAATTCACTAAATCAAGAAAAGGATTCCAATAATTTTTCCACTTCAAAAGAGTTTCCATTGCTGAAACCACCACCACAAAACTAAACGAACTCAACAGCAAACTTAAATCCATTAGTAAGAAATAATAGAACATGTTACTCTCTCTTGAGGAAAGAAAGTACACTCTTTTGAGGGTGTGCTTTCACAGCTAAGAGTGACCATTCTTGGCTGTTAATAAGCATAGTGATAAAGCAGAAAAAGTAATACTCTTTTCATTACTAGCAATACATTCTCCCATTTTCTACTCATAAAGGCAGGGAAGTGATAAAGACATGAAGAGTCCTGGATTTTCACGGATCAACAACAAAATAAGGACTAAAGAGTTGATTTATGGCATTAGCAAAGAAACCAAAGTTAACACTTACTTTTGCAAAGGCTTCAAAAGTGTCAAAGGAAGGTGGCAGCTGAGAAGCATCCTGTATTTCTTCTCTCATGAAATGTTGAAATGTCAATGCAAGTTGCCTGAGGCCCTCTTTCTTATCTTCAGTCAGTTTGTTAATATCTTTTTTAAACAGAAAATAAATAGCACTATCATACAGCGAACTTTCAGTGGACAATTTTCAGGTATTCAGTGGTAGCTATTAAGCCAGAAATTTCCTGCCCTAGATTTCATTCTAACAGAGATTAGATGTTTGGCAGAAAACAACAAAATTCTGTAAAGCAATTATCCTTAATTAAAAAATAAATTTTAAAAAATGCCTATCTTTTTATTTTTTGATAGCTACAAATTATTATATACACGTTACCAGTTAAATTCTGCCAAATGTCATCTACAAAATAAGATCAAACACCTAGCAAAACAAAATACACACATCCACATGAAAAAACAGTAAAACCAAAATCAGTAATGATGTCTGTTAGCAGATGCACATGCTCAAACCACCATAAATGCTTATTTAGTCGGTGAATTTAAGCAGGCTTTTTCATGAAACAATTTACAATCAGGACATGACTGATTACCATTATCATTTTAAAGGCAAAAAAAACCAGAAAGCAAAAATTGACAAGTTTGGTTAAATTAAGCTCAAATTGATGATATGTGTCAAGGAGAAAGTATATCAAGAAGAAAACATGGATCAACCAAAGAAATCACATCTTCAAGTTCTTTAAAGAATGAATAAACAAGATATATAAGGTTTCCATTCAAACAGAAGGAGAAAGTTCCAAAGCCAGTATCACTCCTTGAAAAACTCAGTTTCATTTATACCACAAAGCGTTGTGAAGGCTAAGAGTGCACAATTCAATTAATAACATTTGGAGCACTTCACTTAAGGCAGCATGGATGACACAGCTACTGAACAGGGCCACTGTTCATAGTAAAACTCACTTTAAGAGATGTTAATTATCTTGCAGTAATATAACAAGAAAAAAATGACTAATTAGTTCTCTATTAAAACTTGAAAACATACATCAAGATGAACTACACCATTACTCTGTTGCTCATGTCAGGTCTACATATTTTCTTTAAATTACTTGTGCAACAGAACAATTAAGCCAATGATTTCTTAAATAATAATTTATTATCATTGGCACTTAGGATTCCATAACCATAAATCTGTACTAGATCATCTTATTTGTCCCCATCCAGAAATATTAAACTGTATAGCACATTTACTCCACAAGCTCTTGCTATTTTTGAGGTGAAGTCATTTGCAACTTCACTGAAGAGGATCTGTGCCAATATGGAAGAAAAATAAACCTTACATTCACTAAACACTCAGATGCAAAGCCTCTCAGTGTTCTCAGGGAGGTTGGCCACTGCCATGGTAGTTCAGGAGCTGAACAAGACTCAGTGCTGTCAGAGAGCCTAAGTCATCGGTACCTTCTATTTTCCATATTATCTAAAGGACCAGTGAACCTAAATGTTCCTTGGAGCCCCTCTATTCACATTACTGTTCCCTGACATCAAAAAGAAGCCAAAAGTGGATGAAGAGAACAACAGAGGGAAAAACAGAAGTGGAATTATTTTGTCAACTTGACTAAGGGTTATACTCCCCTCACTGCCTAACTTAAGACTCCTCTATGGCACTTCACAAACCCCTCTATGGCCAAAGCTATCCTGGAATAAATTAAATAAGCTAATGTGTCAGTCTACATAAAAACTTGAAAAGGTTTGTTGCCTCACAAACAGAGACAGAAAAACAAAGGCAAAAATAAAGCAGCTCATCAGCCCAGCAAATAAATTATAGAACTTTTAAAATGCTGATAGACAATCACTTACTTGACTCCAGATCATAAAATGAGTAAAGTTTTTCCGATTCAGAGGGTGTTTCTTGCATCTATGAAGAAAGAAGGAAAACACCAAAAACAATTTAAAGTGCTCCAATATATACATGAATATGTTTAGGTATCTTCAGATATTTAAATGCAAGTCTGTTAAAAAGACAATTTTCTATATATTCCTTCTCTTCATCATGTTAAAATGTGTTGCAACTTGACCCACCAGTTTAATTTCTAAACACAAAATTCTTTTACAAAACTTTTCCATACTTTTATTTTTTCCCCAGTTCTACCACTGACTTGGGTCATTGCAAGGATTTTATTATTATTACAGAAAAGCAAAGATAGATGAATAAAAATAAGAGTTTATTACAAAATGTGCAACCTTGGGCATGTTACTTAACCTTGAGGCAAGAGGAATCAATTTCCTTATGTGAAACACACATAAGAAGTAATGTATAACACTGAGTTGTTGTGGGATAAAGTATGTTTAACATATAAAGCAATTAGCACATGGCCTGGAAATAGTAAGTGCTCAATAGAAGGGAGCGATCATTATAACTACTTTCTATTAGATTCTGACTCAGTAGGTTGGGGGTGGAGATTGAGAACTAGTACCTTGGGTGATTCTGAAGCAACCTATTTCTGCTCTAGCAGTGGTTCTCTATCTTTTCAATATTAATAAAGTTGACAAAGTTCAGACTCAAATATCATATTATTATACTTTTAATATAAGGTAATTAAAGGAATGCATAATAAAGTTGATTTCAATTTACTAAAGCTTTGAAATAAATTTGTGTATTATTGAGTTTAGTTCAATACAATATATACATTTGAAAATAGCAGTAAGTATATGTGACAGATGTTGTATAATCAGTCCAAAGACTACCCATTTGGTATTCTAAATTCATTTTTTAGTACTGATGTAGCTGATATAAAACACTGCACTGGTTTTAGGTGTACACTTATACATTCCTAAAAACCCCTATAAAATTTTATTGCCAAAAAAGTTAATAAACAACAGGACAGAATAGAGCTGAAGCTTGCAATAAAGAGATACATGCTACAGTCTGGGAAAAATAAAAGCTGGAAGGTATTACCACAGAGTGATTTCATAGAATCCACTAGCCACTTTGGCAAAGTAGGAAAAGGGATGGGAGAAACAATTTCAATGGATGTTAGCTTTAAAAAACAAAACAAAATAAAACACTCTTCCTTCAATCATCTAATTAAAATCTCACTTGAAGAAGCACCCCAAAAAATGATATACTTGCCCTGTGCATTAGTTCTCAGTAGAACAGCAATAAGGCAATGTAACAGGAATCACTAACATCTCATGCCCCAAACATAGGACCTTATGTCTCCATTCCCAAGAGAACACACACAGGACCTTCAAAAGGGGGGCCATGTACTTCATCACTGCCACCAATGCTGGGATTAACAGAAAATAGCAAGTTTGTCTTAAGACACTCCCTGGAATAATCCACCTTCTACTTTAATACAGATTTAAATTTAGCCTTAAATATGAATACTACATGCAATTGCAAGTGCTTATGTTAAAACCCAAGCATATTTCGCAAGTTTTATACTCACAAGTTTGAAAACAACTCTGCCAAGTAGTCGGACAGAGTCAGGAGGGTATCTGGGTTTGCAGCTTTTAAGGCATTTGCATTCTCGCTTATGGTCCTGCCAAGCTTTTTTCTGTTAAGACAAGAGTGAGGAGGACATATAAGACATAAAAATTTAACTTTCGTTTATATGGGTTTTGAATGTTGAGAGTCATCAACATTAACTTAATTTTAATAGCCTAAATATAACTGCAAATAGAAAAGGAAAGCAATATTCTAATACTATTACTGATCCAGGATTTAGTATGCAATTATCAAGCATGGACATCAAAAGCTTCCATTTCACCTTTATCCTTTATTCGCCCTGTGGTTATTACCTGGCTGGTAGCATCCAAAGAAAGAATGATTATGTCTTTCTAAATAATTCATAAGATAGTCTCTTAGGTGATTAAATAGGATTCCTTAATAGACAGTGATTTTGAATACAAAAAGAAAACATCACTCCAAATTAGAAAATAAAACACATGGTTCAAAAAATCATAACAGGACAGATAGCTATCTGAATTTCTGTGCTGCTATAGTAAGTAGAGAAATATCAGGAGGGCTAACAAAAATTTAAAAAAATAGAAAATCCTTTTGTTTTTTAAGATAACATAGAAAGGAGTTATTAGCTAAAATGACCAAAGGCCATTCTTATTCAGAACTGTCTTGGTTTATTTATGTTGTCCTGGCCTAATTATTAACATTCTGAAAAGTGTGGTTGGGAGGATAAATTACACAGTCACTTAGTCCAGAGTCCTAGCCATGTGCTGGTGGGGCTGAAGAGACCACAGAGCCAGTCACCAATATCGAAACACTAGGAGGGAGAGGACTAAATGGACAGACATCGTCCTTGAGTCTGAAATGCCATGACTCCCTTTATATGGGATTGCTTCTATATGGAAATACAATCCAGAGTGTCTAATATTTAACCCTGGTGAGAGGGAGACCACTAGACCAAATATCTAATATTTCTTTTCCAAATGAGAGCTGTAAGTTCTATCTCTGAAATGCCTGATGCTCACATTGTCTTCTTTCAGAAATTGTAAATCTGCTTCCCAGATGCTGGGCCTATGAAATCCCCCTAGAGGAGGTCTCTCTTTTCCACTTAATAGCACAACATGCAGCATAACCAAAACAGCAGATGCAGCTACTCTGAAGCTGTGACTCAGATGCAAGTTCAAGCCAGCATTTTGCTCAGAAAGACTGCCTGTGCCAGGATGCTGGGTGAAGGTACGGTTTGTCTACCACTATCTCCTGGTAAACCAAACCTTGGAGACATTGTTTACAAGGGGTACATCATTTCTTTTATCAACTCTACTCACAATTGCCTCATTTCATTCCTTCTCATTCACTATGGCAATGCTCTTAATGTGATTTTTTTTTTTAAGTATTTATACTTTGTGTGTGTGTGCTCAGTCGCTCATTCGTGCTCCACCTTTTGCGACCCCGTGAACTACAGCCCGCCAGGCTCCTCTGTCCATGGGATTCTCCAGGCAAGAAAACTGGAGCGGGTTGCCATTTCCTACTCTAGGGGATCTTCCCAGGGATGGGACCTGCATCTCTTGCATCTCCTCCATTGGCTGGTAAATTCTTTACCACTGTGCAACCTAGGAAGCCCCATTTATACTTGACTCATTTCCAAATAAAAGTGAGTGTTTCAAAGAGAGGTGAGTAGGAGATAAGACTGTAAAATTAGAAACAAAATGTAATGTTAAAATTATGGGGAAAAAAGTATTCTAGCATTACTTAGCATTCTATAGTGTGTTAGACATATGGCTAAGCAATTAAAAAATATTTCTCGTGATTTTCACAATAATCCAAATGGTAGATATTATCCTTATATTAAAGGTGATGAAAGTAAGGCTCAAGAGCTAGAATCTAACTACCAAGCTACATAAATATACAAAGAGAGAGTATAAATTCTTAGTAAGCTAAACAGGAGACAGAAGTAATGATCGCGCTTGTGCACTACATTTATATGAGTTGCCTTACAGGCAAGGCAAAAAGAAATCATAATTCTCATCTGACAGAAGAGAAAAACACATAGATTTACCAAGTATTAAATCACAGGAGGGATTTCTTCCAAGAATGCTAATAAGTATGCTGGACAATGTCTTCGACAATAGCTCACAACACAATGGCCTTTCACAGAACTGCTTCTAATGTCAATAGAATATAACTCAGTGAAAGAAAAGATTTCTGTTGCTCACGGGGCTAATCCTGGACTAACAATTAGTAAGTGCCAATGTGCTGTAAGATCCCTAAAATTAATATGGTTACACTGTCAAATAAGTTCGAAAAATATTTCATATTATAGAATCTGCTTAAAAATTCAAAACATTTTTAGCCTACTAAAAGTTCTAAAATGCTCTGTATTTACAAAACTTATATAAATAAGTTAATACAGAGTTTCCCGTTACTGTTATTGCCATCCTTTGGGAAGTCAGGTTGGAGTGTACTGACTCAGAGATACCTATACACTTTCTTTCCTTCAGCTGGTCTTTGAATGAGGAAGGGTAAGCAGACAAATTCACAGTCATTCTCACTAACAGGAAACTAGAGCATGGATATTTTTTATTATTGATTGAGGAGAAAACCATAGCTTTGGTGCAAGAGTTTTCATTTGGTATTCAAAGTGTCTGGCTGGAAAAGAACTGCAACTAGTAAAATAAGACTGAGATAATGGATTAAACAATCTTAAGAGCAGATTTTAATTGACACTTTAATATATTAGAGATCACCCATAACTTTCATGTTAAAACCTCCAGTTTTGAGCAGCTCAGCCTTTTGGAAGCTTACCAGGGAAAAGTAACTATAACATGTACCCCAGGTAATAAACCAACAGATCTGTTAGATGACATTATTTAGAATGAAGCTTCTAAATTTTAGAAAGTTCTTGTCAAAAATGACTTTATTTCTTTAACATAATTAAAATGAGTTTTTATTCTCAGTGATAATTAGAAAGTAAACAATATATCTCTTAAGGCTATTCCTAGATCGCTGCTCAGAAACATTGGACAACGTACTTATCTTCCCACTTGCTTCAGCAAAAAAGAAGTTCATTATTTTTATCTTAAACCAGATCTACATAAATATGGAAGGTAATCATACCACTAGAAACCATGATACTAAAAACCATGTTTTTAAAACATTAATTGTAGGCTTACCATAGGCTTACTAATAGAAGCAAACCACCAGAAAAGGTTTAAAAAGAAATCTTTTAAGCAACTGCATTTGACTTTGAAGAAAAACTCACAATCATACAAAAACATTAGGCATTATCTTTACTCTACAAACTTTAACCATGGAGTGCAGCTCGCCAGGCTCCTCTGTCCATGGGATTCTCCAGCCAGGAATACTAGAGTGGGTAGCCATTCCCTTCACCAGGAGATCTTCCCAACCCAGGGATTGAACCCGGGTCTCCCATATTGCAGGCAGATTTTTTATCATCTGAGTCATCAGATGGAGACCTCAAGGACACATTACATAAGGACACATACACATTACATATCTACCCCTTTCTCATAGATAAGCCCTTGAACTACTTTTTCCTATTTTCTTCTATTACTACAAATACAGGGTACAATTAAGATTTTATTCACAACACTAACTGTAATGTTTTCTGTTCTCATAGTTGAAAATTAACAATAAAGTATAATAAGCACAAATTAGCATGAAAGACAAAGGAAAATTAAAATACTGAATTAAGAAACAAAGGCAAGGAGAGAAGAATTTTAGATAGGGCAAGAAAGAAATTAAGATGTCTTTGACTCAATTCCATGTATAAGTACGTGTATGACTCAAAAACAACTTCAGAGTATATACATTTTCATATGTTTTATAGTATTTATATTGACTCAGCACATAAACTGATGAACTAAACCCAGTGGTTTTCAGCGGGAGTAATCCTAATCTTGGGAGTTGTATGGGCATTTTGAGGGTATTTTTGTTTCACACAATGCTTGGGGAGCACCATGGGTACTTACTGCTCAGAAGCCAGAAATGCTAGACATCCTGCATGCTTAAAACAGTTCCATACAATGAAGAATTGTTCCAAATACAACAGGACTTATAAATGTCTGATCAGACATTCTAGAAAGGTGACAAACTTGTTTATAATTATCTGAGCCTAGAAGTAAACCACCTTTGTTTATACAACAACATTTTTACATAGCTTTAATAGCACTGAATTCTCTAGGGAAATTAAGGTAAGATTGCATTTAAGAATTAAACGCTACAATTATTCAATATTTCACAAAAGCATATCACTGAAGCCAAAAACAGTTTCGGTGTGTGTATTAACAAATAAAACACATTTTCTGATCTGCATTTTGCAACTTCCCTTTTCACAGTGACTCTGTACAGGTACAAGTATATGACTTCTTAACTATGTCTTAATTACTTCTTAATTATGTCTTCTAGTCTAGTCATGCCTGAGCACTTACACACAAAAGTATATATTATTTTAAGTTATTTTAATGTTCATTCTCCTTTATGTTCTAGTTATGGCATTTATATTGATATTGAATTCTGAAATATGTAACTAGGTAAACTGCATTACCTAAGAAATTTCATTTCAAGATAGTAGAGAGGACAATAAAATAACTGTCTTAGAAAGATGGAGTTAGGCCTGAAAGAGCTGAAAACCCCAGATCTAGAACAATGCTACAGTTACACACTCAACACACACATAAGAAAATATTTTAATACACAGCCTGGGACACATCCCACAGTGTCTCACAGTACTGCTGAGATAGAATTGGATGTCTAAATTGTTTTTAATCACTGCGGCAGATTTCATGTGCAGCCAACATTGAAAAACCACTGAGCTAGGCTAAATTAAAAAGGAGGTCACTATATACACAAGATAGATTAAAACTATAAAATACTACTCTATACTTATAATTAAACTATTGCCTTACAGGAATTAACATTTTTATAATAATGAGGTGGGAAAAGAGTTTCTAAAGCTGGACATAAAACCTAGAAATGATAAATGAAAAGATGTATATGCTAATCAACATAAAAATAAATAACTTGTATATCAGAAACAAGAAAACCTAACACCTCAAATATGGTTGAAAAGTAAAGAACAAACTAGAAAAACAAAATCTAAACTATATATGTGGATAGTGTTAAATGTCTCCAAAATACAAGGAGGTCTTATAGAATAACTAAAAAAAAGGGTGAATATTTCCATAAAATTAGGGGGCGAAAAGTGAAAGACATGAAGAGAAAATTTATGCCTAAAAAAGAAATGCCAATAAACAAAAAATACAAAAAAAGCAGTGATCAAAGAAATGCTAATAGACACAAAATATCATAGGTGACTATGATAAATGCTATGATAGGTGCTAAAGATAAATGAAAATAACTGTATTCAAAAGTTTCTAGGGTGTAGGCAAGTGAGGGCTCTCTAACTTGTCATTAGAATTATGTTTCCCTAATCCTTCTGATGAGGGTTTAGTAGAGAACATCAGAATTTTTAATGTGCATTTTGCTGGCATAGAAGTAATATTATAATGTGACTAACCCTAATTTAAATGATATACATAAATAAGCTGAAGAATGCTCACTGTAGATTTGTTAAAATATTAGAAAATTGGCACTAATTTTCCAGTTTTTCCTATAACAAAAAGCCAATTTTGTTCTCCCCTGTATAGTTTCCCAATACTGTTATCTTTTACAAATATCATACATTATATTTATAAATAGAAGCAAACATAATTATCTTTCTTATATCTGTTAATGATGATTCGGGGGAAGCATTTTTATATGAAAAAGAAAAAATTAAAATCACTATTAATAAACACAACTTCTTAATGTTTATTTATTTTGGAAAACCTGGTTGTAACTCCAATAATCCTTTAAATGGATTAATTTTCAAATATTAAAAAAATGCTTCAATAAGTTCTTTTATAACACCAAAGAGATTTTTTGTAACACAAAGACTCAGTAAACTCACCAATTTTTAAATATTATTATTTTATTTTTGAGCTCCCCCATGTGGCACTAGTAGTAAAGAAACTGCCTGCAAATGCAGGAGATGCAAGTTCGATCCCTGAGTCAGGAAGATCCCCTGGAGTAGGAAATGGCAACTCACTCCAGTGTTCTTGCCTGGGAAATTTCATGGACAGAGCAGCCTGGAGGGCTACAGTCCATAGGGTCTGTATCATGCATATAAGAGGTGTGCAATAGATATCTGATGATTTATTCTAAAATAAGTACCACTTAGGAGATGTAATTTACTATATATTTACCACTGTTTATTTTAAATTTAGGCCATCCAAAAAGATCAGGAAAATCCCTAACAATTCTTGCTCTGACCAGTCTGAGATGGTCTTGATTGCTTAATTACGAAAGGAGAGGACTGATGAAATGTTAGGACAGAAAGAAAACATCCATTTATTTCTTCTTTCTTACACAAAATAACCTTTACACTATTATCATAATGCTTTTATCCCTGAGTTGGACACAAAGCCACTACAGCTTAATAACCCATTTAAATACTATTTAACATTGAATTTTGGTTGGATTAAATACTCATTTTAGGGCAGCTTATTATTTTGTGGGATAGCATGTGGGAAGGGTCAATATATAGCGAGCCCAGCCTGGGTAAAATACATCTAATTTACAACTAAGGGCTCACTAGACATTTATTCTGTAACCAGACTGGATTCAACCATCTCTAAGGCAGCTTCTCAATGATTAAAAAAAAAAAAAAATCTATGATTCTGTAATATCCATTTCTAACAAATATGTGAATTATGTCAAAAAGGCATGAAACCTCCTCGTGCATGCACGCTAAATAAGCTTCAGTTGTGTCGACTCTTTGCAACCCTATGGACTACAGCTATACCAGCCAGGCTGCTCTGTCCATGGGATTCTCCAGGCAAGAATACTGGAGTGGGTTGCCACGCCCTTCTCCAAGAGATCTTTCCAACCCAGGGACCAAAACCATGTCTCTAACGTCTCCTATATTGGCAAGTGGGTTCTTTATCACTAGTGCCATGTCGAAAGCCCCTGAAACCTCCTCATGTGAGACTTAGGAAAATTTGGAATGGTATTTTCCTCAGATTTGGGATCATTTAAAGATGAAGGAAATTGGCTTAAACTGTGGAAAAAAGAAAATGAATTCTTTTAAGCCAGCTTATTCAACAAGTTCATTTGTGATTGATAACCTCTATTAGCCACAATTAATAACCATTAATATGCACAATCATCTACAGTTTGTCTCCCATGAGCAAAACTTAGGATATTTGAGTTGCCATGTGACTTGCAGGAAAGAAAGAAGACCCAACAGTATTCCATTCACTTGCAGATCTCTTAATGGCAAATAAATAATATCCTCTTCATGCTTCAAATGTAGTACACTAATGAACTGCAGGTTGACACATGCCTGAAGATCTGAAAAGCTGGAATCTGGGAAAAAGAAAACTGGAAAGCTAAGCAGTCTGTGTAACAAGTTATAGTTGACTGACAGGTATTGATTAAAATCTTGCATAAAATCTCCTTAGAGCACGCTAGAGACCTCGTGATAGACATTAGACTTATCACCTTAAAAGCTTTTTGGATGCTGTATCAAATGTAGAACAAGAGTGCCTTCCCACAGCCTTAATCAAATTAGACAGATAGGGCCAAATATAAAGACAGAGTAAGGCAAGAAGATGGTCACGGGACAAGAAGTTGACAAAATAAATAAATAATTACTCCTTAGGAAAATGGGGATTACAGTCTCCTGGCTAATTGAGGAACCTCATAATAAATAACAACATGTGTCCCAAAGTCAGTCAATCACCATCTAGTACAAGGTTCAGGTCAAATCCATTCTGACACCTATTTTTGGAAAGTTTTATGGAAACAGCCACATTCACAGCTTACACTCACTCTTTTCATAATACTACATCAGAGTTGAAGAGCTGTGACAGAAATCTTACAATCCACAAAGCATGCACAAGGAGGTTTCATGCCTTTTTGACATAATTCACATATTTGTTAGGAATGGATATTACAGAATCATAGATCTTTTATCATTGATAAAAAAAATAAAAAACATTTATTATCTGGCCCTCCACCAAAAAAGTTTGCCAACCTCTGATCTACTGAGAAGTCATACCAAGGTGGAATGATGCAATTGATACATTTTATCTGGAAGGGCAAAATAAATAATTCTCTACACACTTCCAATTTTCCTTGAAAGAAGTCTCCATGGTAGGTTAATTGAAATGTCAATGCTGAGTTCTAGTGGAACATGGCAGAGGCACATGCATTTTATCTCCCCAACACAAGTAATCTACCAAGTTTTTAACTCCCAAAGTAAACCAGAAGGGCAATCAGAGGATGAAGGGTTTAATCTCTTTTCTGTAAGTCAGAAAGTGAGGATAGGAGGACAGGCTAAAGAAACAGGGCAAATGAGGCTGCCTCAAAGTGGTAGGTAAGTTTTTGAGTTAGTTACCTTCAAAATCTTCAACTCCTGCCAAGCAGAACTCCAACAAGAATCTGGAATTGAAGACAATGTATGGGGCAGAGAATGGGATTAAGGAGTGACTAAAGAAGAAAGTATTAACCAGAAATCTCTATACAAGAGAGTCCCAAAACATCTCCTTACTACTGGCATGATTTTGAGTAAGTGGTAGAGTTGAAGGTAATGCTAAAAGTATCTCTGATCCAGATCACTGCTTTCACTTTCTGCTTGGTCTTCCTTCCCTCACGTTTACCCCGTTATAATGATTTCCTCAAACAACAGTCTCATTCTTTGAGTGGCTTAAGGTTATGATCACTTTATTAGTGATCACAACTACTTAATAGTTGTGGAGTGAGCAATATTTTGTAAAGAATGGATTAAGATATAATTATATTACAATAAAATGTGCCCATTTAAGAGTATAGTTTGATGTGAACAACACCAAAATTAAGATATAGAATGTTATTACTCCCAAAAGTTCCTTTGTGGGCCTTCACATTCAAGCCCTCCATCCCCAACAACCAGAGATCTGGTCTCCATTATTACAGACTAGTTATGCCTGTTCTAGAACACACTACTACTCTCCATGTGGCTTTACTGCCTCTGTAAAGTGTTTCTGAGATTCAGTCATGTTGCTGCATGCATAAACAGTTGTACTTTATGGTTGAGAAACAGTAAATTACATGTATATGTATGTGTATACACACGCACACACACAAATACAAATACACACACACCTACCTAGGAGTAGAATGCTAGGTTAGTTGCTAAGTATACATTTAACACTTTTAGAAAACACCATACTTTTCCAAAGCAGTTAGAACATCTCACATTCCCACCAGCGGAGTATGAGGTTCCAGCTCTTCCACTTCCTTGTTAGCACTTGGTATCGTCGGTCTTTACCATTTTAGCCATTCTAGTGGGTATATAATGGAATCTCATTGTGGTTTTCATTTTCATATCTATGATATGATATCTCTGACTAATGATATTGAGCCTTTTTTCTGTATATCTCACTGAAGCGTCTATTCAAATCCTTTGTCCACGTTTCTGGATTATCTTACTATTGAATTGCGAGCACTGTTTAAAAAGTATAGATACAACTCTTTGGTCGGATATATATGAATTACAAACATTTTCCCCAGCTTGTGGCTTGCCTTTTCATTTTCAACTTTGATCTAGTCCACTTTATCCATATGTCTTATATAGTTAGTGCTTTCTGTGTCCAGCCTGAGAAACTTGACCTAGAAAATTCAAAGATTTTCTCTTAAGTTTTCTTCTATAAGCTTTATAGCTTTGGCTTTTACATTTAAGCATGTAATCTATAAGAGACTTTGGGGTGGGGGGGAGAGTGCTGTATATATATATACATCAATTCTTTTCCATATGCATATCTGTCACTATTTGTTGAAGATCATGCTTCCTGATTAATTCTTTATGTGGTGTATGTTTTCATTTTGATGAATGCTTGAATTCATTTATTTCAGCTTGTTTTCAATATTAGGATTAAAAAACTTAAATCAGACAGACACACACACAGAAGACTATCCTTTCAACACTGAATTACCTTGGCACCTCTGTAGAAAATAAACTGGCTATATATGTGTGGGATTGTATTTATGTTTTTTAAATTGTTCTATACATTATGATGTTCTGATATCTTAAAAACCTTTCTGGCTGGAGAGAGACTACCCATCCCAGAGCTAGCCAGTTCTTGTGCATGCGTGCTAAGTCACCTCAGTCGTGTCCAACAATGTGTGACGCTGTGGACTGTAGCCCACCAGGTTCCTCTGTCCATGGGATTTGCCAGGCAAGAATACTGGAGTGGGTTGCCATGCCCACCTCCAGGGGATCTTCCTGGTCCAGGGATCGAACCCACATCTCTTATGTCTCTTGCATTGGCAGGTAGGTTCTTTATCACTAATACCACCTAGGAATAGATAGCAAAAGGCTCAGCAGGGAGCATGCCTTTGATATGCAAACTAACCAATCAGAGACCTACCTCTCCATCTGCTTTAAAATTCACAGAGTCAGGTACAAGGCAACTAGAGACCACTCTTATAACTCAAATCTCCCTGGAATTATTCAAATTAGCCAGTCTGAAACTGTTTATCTTACCCTTCCTCGCCTTTCCTGCGGAAACCTTAATAAAGGCGCTAGCCTCTAATTGCCCCTCTCTTCTACTTTCTGCCTCCTGAGGCTCCCCCCATGTGACGCCATGTGGCAATTCACGCGCCTGTTTCTAGATATATGAGTATAATAAACTGTTTTTCCTGAGCTTCTCCGAGTCCCCTCTTGCAGCCACAACTACCTATCACAGAAAGAACACAGAACAAGGCCTCTTCCTGAACTCTCCATTCTGTTCATTGCACCGTATGTCTATCCTAAAACCACTATCTTCATTACTGCAGCTTTAGCATAAGTGTTTAAATCAAGGGCTCTACACCCTGAAACTTTGCTCTCCTTTTAATAAAGGACTCAGTTTAAGTCCTTTACTTTATCACATAAATTTTAATCAACTATCAATCTTTGGGACTTTGAGTAGGATTGCACTGAATCTGAATCTAGAAAGTGATATTTTGAAATCACTTATTTGTAACTTTTTACTGATTTTGAATTTTTAAAATTAAAATACTTAAATTTAAATTTTGTGTTCTAGAACAGCATGCAATTATCATTAACCTTGACAACATAAGAGTAAAGGTACAACTAGCAAACTATGGAAAATGGAGTGATAGAGAAGAGGAAAGAGTGGGAATACTAATATCTTCACTTTTAAAGTAGGAATCAAGAGATACTGTTTAGAATTGATAAAATATAGATGGAGGCTTGCACACAATGTTTAAAGTTACAAACACGAGAAAAAGAAATTTAACCTAATAGACATATAATAGTTATCACAATTCTAACACAGCAAAAGCAGATTTTTTTTTCCACCTAAAACTGGATCTGTTACACTTGCTTCTCCATGTCAGTGAAGAGAATCATCTACCCAGTTTTTAAAGCCAAAAGCTAAGGAATCACTCTTGATTCTTCTCTTTCTGATCCCCATGTTCAATTCCCCTACTTTTTTTTTTCACACAGTCTAATCCCCCGCAATCTGAGCAAGAATATCCAGTTGTCTATTCAATACCTTCATGCAGATGTTTAATGGGTACAGACTAAACATTTGTATATTATAATTCTCCTCTTGGAACCTGCTTTTCACTAAGATTTCTGTAAGTCACTAATTAGCACCACCATTCACCCAAAGTTACTCGAGCCAGAAACTTAAAAGTTGTACACCCAAAGTTACTCCAGCCAGAAACTTAAAAGTTGTATATCTGATTGTTCTTTTTGTCTAACCTCTTACATCTAATCTATCAACAAACTTTTTTGGCTACACCGGCAAAATATGTCTCAAATTCAATAATTTCTTACCACCTCTACTGCTACCCCTCTAATCCAAGCCATCAGAGCTTTTGACTAGACCAATGCCTGACACATGCTGAGTTCTCAACTTGAATGAATGTATGAATGAATGAGCATCCATGAGCAAACTCAGTCAGTTCTTCCTTCAAAAGATATCTCAAATCTAACCAGTTCTCTTTGCTGTTACTACTCTAGTCCTATCCACCATCATATAGCAACCAGACTACTATAATCAAATAGAGAAACCTCTAACTGGTTTCTCTGTCTCTACCCTTGCCTCCTATAACCTGTTCCCACAGCAGCCAGAAAAATTCCTTTAAAATTTCAATCAGACCATACTACTAATCCCCATTCCCTTCTCAGAACCTTATAGTAGCAGCTCATCACACAGAAAACAGAATGTTTATTTTTGGCCATAGAAAACAACGGCCTCATAACCTGACTCCTCCTATCTCTCTAATCTTATCTCTATAAGTCTCTTTGTTGTTCATTCTGGTTCACCAGATTGGCCTTCCTTTCCATCACTGAACACACCATATTCATAACTGCTTTTACATTTGATGTACATCCAACCTGAAATTTCTTTCTCCAATATTCACATGTCTTGATTACTTCTTTTAGGTCTCCACTCAAATGCCACCTCCTGAGAGGTCTTAGATAGAGAAATATTTATATCCCTATAGACATGGATATGGATATATCTCTTTCTCAGTGTTATATATTGGATATATAGAGAGAAGATAAATATAGATAGGTGTATGTATATATGTATATACATACACACATACATATATAAAAATAGACTCCTAATCCCCATCATTTTCTCTTACCCCCTTTATTTTAGGCATAAAAATAAGACAATATTATATATCTGTCTCATAAGGAAAATGAAAGCTCCATAAAGGCAAGGATTTTCTGTGTCTTGTTCAATAGTACTGTGTCAGGGAGATGGGAGGGAGATTCTGAAGGGAGGGGACATGGGTACACCTATGGCTGATGTTTGACAGAAAATAATAAAATTCTGTAAAGCAATTATCTTTCAATTAAAAATAAATAAAGTGGCACAAAAAAAAAAATACTGTGTCAGAGTCTAGAAAAGTCCTGGCATCAGCACTATTTGCTGAGTAAGTTAATAGATGAATGAATGATCAAGTCCTTCAAGTCTCAACTGCAACTGCTTTTTTCTCCATACAATTAACTTTTTTAAGATCTTAATTTTTAAAGCAGTTATAAGTTCACAGCAAATTGAGAGGAAAGTATATAAAGTTCCCATGTATCCTCCACCCCTACGCACATATAGCCTCCTCTGTTACCATCATCCCCATCACAGTGGTGCATGTGTTAAAACTGATGAACTTATGTTGACACAACATTATTACCCAAAGCCCACAGTGTACACTAGGGTTCACTCTTGGTGTTGAAAATCCTTTGTAATAGGGGTTGGTAGGTTATTTTTATATATGTATAAAATATCATTTTCATTTTTTTTACACGAATTCATGCATCTGTTTACATCCAGCTTCTTTTCATTCCTCTAAAATGACAAGTTTTTTCCTACTTCAAAGCCTTAAATTCACAGTTCCTTTCACTTAAAAAAAATCTGTTCATGGCTAATTCATGTCAATGTATGGCAAAAACCACTACAATATTGTAAAGTAATTAGCCTCCAATTGAAATTAATTAATTAATTAAAAAAAAAAATCTGTTCCCAGACATTTCCAAAACTAGGTACTTTTAGATTCCAGGCCAGATGTCACCTCTACAGGAAGTCCCTCTGTAACCACCCATGTAATGGCAAGTTAATACTCGGCCAAATCATACTCACTTATATTAATACAATCATGGCATTTGTGACTGTCTCCTCACTCCTATAAACTTTATAAAAGCCAGGGCCTTGTTTACTTGGTCATTGCTAACTGCCCACCACCTTAATCCCAATTTAGAACAGTGACTAGCTAGCAGGTACTCAATAAATATCTGTTGGATAAACTCGGGAAGAATGGAGGATCCTGACATAGCTATACAAGAAGAGAGACAGGAAGGAGATGCAGACGTAGGTAAGCTACATTCCCTGTCCAACAGAGCAGGAAGTTAATAGTTAATACCTATACTGGTGAATCAAAAAATATTACTATGTCTCACTTGTACATGGAGTCAGAAAAAAAAAACAACTAATAGATACAGAGAACAGACAGGTAGGTATTTACCAGAGGCAGGAGACCAGGGAGGAGGTAAAGATGGTCAAGTGATACAAATTTCCAATTTATAAGAATTAAATAATCCCTGGGATGTAACATACAGGATGGTGACTATAGTTAACAACACTGTATAGTATATCTGAAAGTGATAAAAGAATAGATCTTAAATGTTCTCATCACAATAAAAAACATTATAATTACATGTGGTAATGGATGTTAACTAAACTTATCATGAAGATCTATCAAATATACACCTATCAAATCATGTTATACATCTAAAATTAACACAGCAAAATGTTATTTATATTTCCATTAAAAAGAAGTATTACTACAGACATTATTTAGAGATGCTGTAATTTTTAAAATCTAATTCAACAATTATCACTAATGAAAGGTATTCACTCATTCATTCATTCATTCATTCACTCAACAAATTATACTACATCTGCAGAATACAAACTAGTTTCAGGGGGTTAGGAAAGAAGGGAGTGACATTTAATCCAAGTTCTAAAGGATAAATAGAAATTCAGTAGCTAGGGGGAGACTTCTGGTCTAGGTCCAGGAACTTACACAGCCAAAGGTTCTGAAATAAAAACACAGTCAAGTCTGCAAGTTTGAATTTCATCCTGAGGAAAAGGAGGGCCAGGGTCTAAAACTGGCGAGTGAGAGATTATGCTGGCATTTCCCTGGTGACTCAGAGAGTAAAGAATCTGCTTGCAATGCAGGAGTCCCAGGTTTGGTCCCTTGGTCGAGAAGATCCCCTGGAGAATGGATTGGCTACCCACTCCAATACTCTCGCCTGGAGAATTCCATGGACAGAGGAGCCTGGCAGGCTGCAGTCCATGAGGTCGCGAAGAGTCCACTTCGCAAAGACACAACTGAGCAACTAATACTTTCCCTAGAAAAAAAATAATCACTCTGGTTCCTGTGTAGAAAATAGAAGCTGGCAAGAGATTAAAGACTGCAGCTAACCTTGGAAAAGAAATCATGGTAACGTGCCCAAGAATAGTTGTAGAGAAGCTAGAGAGAAGTGAGCCAATGCAGACCTTCAGGTGGTAGAATAAGCAGAACATGGTGGTGAATGGGATGTGGGGTCAAGAAGAATGTAAATCAGAGATGATGACACCATGGCACCTGGGACTGCTAAGTGGTTGGTGAGATTATTTACTAATGTTCAAAACCACAGAGTAAAGCAGGTTTGGGGGAAGATAATGCACTCAGGTATAGATACACAAGACTTGAGATATCAAGTGAGGTTCCCTTGAGATGTGGGTCTGGTGCTCGGAGAAAGGAAGAGGCTGGAGATGGAGTCCTGAGAAAAATTAACACAGAGATGCCAGTTGAAGCCACGGGAGTAGAGGGGATCATTCCACGGGCAAACATAAAGTGAGATGAGAAAAGCTCAAGCCTGCAGAACGCTGTAGATAAACACGATCAAATAATTTTAACCTTGATACAGTATTCACTTTTTGTTCACAATTAGACATGAAGCCAACTTCTCTACAGAGCACCCAGTGCATATCCTAGCAGCCTGAAGCCCAGTCTGGCTTTCTTCATTACCATCATTTTGGGTTTGACAACTCATTAAATCACCCTGCTAAGTGCTCACTAATGTGGGATTCAGCAAAAATGAATCAAATCATTCCACAACTAAACATCAAATGCAAACTCAAAAATATAATTCACATTTTTAAAGAGCTCTATAATTACCAACATAAAATAGAGCCTCTTCCTGCTAATACACTACTTTTAAAAAGTAGATAAACTGCTTTGATGTGGTGCCTAGCCGCTTATTTTGCTCAGCACTTAATTCAATTAGAAATGTACATATTGTGAATCAAATTAAATCCATCAGAGATGAAGTAATAACTGGTGAACCTGTCTGAAACTGGTTTATTTGCTATCAATATTACAAATTTTGAGAATTTTTGTAAGAAAACTTAGCCTGCTCCTCCTCTTTGACTCATAGCCATCAGTGATATTCTGATTACGCCAATACAGATATAAAACTGGATCCCATATATAGGCCACAACCCATCTATTACAATATCTGACACCCCATAACAGAGTCTACACAGAAGAATATAAACATTTCTGTGCATAGCAATAAATATGTACATATGTGTATACTATGTATGAAACACATACTAACAGTTTTAGTGTATATTCTCCGCTCACAAAACAAAGAGATTACCTCTGAAAAACAGAAGTAGGAATGGGGGAAGAACACTGGAGGAAGACTTTTTACTCTGTATTAATCTATAGTATGCTAACTTTTATAATGCAAATGCATCCTGGTTTCACTTATGTTTAAAAATGAGGTGTGAAAACTGATGCCACTGATATCCTTCTTATGGACTCAGGGGACATTACAGCCAGTAACACCTCAGCCTCCTGTGGACAACTCACTGATGCAATGGCCCCACACATCAAATGCTAAGCTGGTGAACAAAAGTTATGTCCCCCTCGGGTAAACGTATTATAGATTTTATGTTATGAATTCACATCTTCTCTATCAATTTCCATTCCAAGTGCTCTTGTTCATTACAGTTCATAGTTCAGTTTGTCAGTTTAATTTTGTGCTCCTTTGTAGGTATCCACAATAATTACAGTGTTTAATGCTGTACCTTAAGGGTGAGTTTAACAGAGCAGTTTAAATGCATATGTTCCGGCCATCCTCTGACTCCCACACCAGCTTTGGGCACACACTCCATCCCCCACCCTCACACACACAAACATACGCACTAACTGTGTTATAGATGGTATCTTTCATCTTACTAGCTATTTTCCCATTACCTTCTACAGTATCTGACGATGACATTACTATTAATGCTACAGTAAACAGCTAATATACGTGGTAAAAATACACGCACTGTAATGAATCAAAATGACAAACCTACCCACCAGACTGCCTCTACTCATTCTAATCAGATAATGGGTTTTGCTTTTTTGTTTCTCGAGTGTACTGTAAAAGGAGGGAGTAGCACTGGGGAAAACATTCATAAAAACAAGGGAAAATAAAAGTAAATGTTCAGGTCATTGAGAACAGAAAGGAAGCTTATCAAGAAAATCTGTATCAAGTAACAGGATAATTCATTTGTTCTATATGGAGTCTTCTTAACTTGAAGTTCCCTGAAACATGCAGCTCAGTTTCACGTGAATAAAATATCTAAACCATCACCATGGACAGTCTTTCTACAATTTATCTTGCAGAAAAGGGGTGGGTTTGTTTTCATGTTTTGCTTTTTGTTGCTATTATTGCTGATGATCTTCTACAACTCTGGCATCTTTAAAAGTCTGATAGAATTTTTGGTTTACAAAATGAGGTATAGCACATTCAATTGATTTTCATGTTCCTTATTTTTATTAGGAAAATGTTATTTCTAACCTATTTCTTGTATTTTTTTTTTTGTTTGCATTCCTTGGGGATGTACTCATAAAGATGTACATCCTTATTAAAAATAAAATAAAGGTCAGGGATAAAAAGGAGATTACAATAGAAAATGGAAAGCTACAGCTAATCAGAATGTTAGAGCAAGAATGAAAGTTAGGGTTAGAAGAGACATTAAGAGTTTGGATTCTGACTACCTGGATTCATTTCACAAACCGCAGAGCCTACAAACTATAGAATGTCTGGCAGGCTGCTTGCTATTCTACACCTCAGTTTCCTTAACAGTAAAATAAGCATAATAATAATAGTTAGTCCTTTGAAGATTCTTGTTAAGAATAAATAGAATACAATAAGGCAAGGCATATAGTAGATGTCTAATACTATGAGCTCTTACTAGTAGTACAAAACAGGAAACTAAGGCCCAGAGAGATTAAGTGTTTCCTCTGAGATAATTTAATTGGACTGACGGCAGAATATTAATAAAATGGGTCCTCTAATTTTTTTATGTTTCAGTTTCTTTTCCATTTAGAACACTCTATTTGTAGTCTAGAGAAATTACTTTCAAAGGAAAAAGTGATATAGCAAAAATCCTTCAGATAAGCACAGCCTAGATTTAAAAAGAAGGAAAAGAGGAATTTTCACATGTGTGTGTGTGTACATGTATGCATGTGTGTGTATGTACACACACACATACACACACACATCAAAATAAGAAGCAAAGTGTATGGATGGAAGGTGGGTGACAAGTGACACAAACACAAAACCTCCAATTAAGACTTTTTATTATGACACAATTCATTAGAGCATAATTACGTTTCTTATTAAATGATTAATCATAAGGTTAGAAGAAAAGGTCGTGTTGAATGTTAATTATACATCCTTTAAAGAATTTCAAAGATGTGAACAGCAGTACTCTCACAGACGTCAGTTGTTGCTAATTAAAGGCACTAGGCATTATCTTTAAAAATACAAACTACATATATCCTTTTACTAATCAATATAATGTGGAAGACTCTGTCCTACAATTAATTTGCACAAGTGTGCAAAAATGTGCACAAAAGGATGTTTATTGGTGTACTACCGGCAATACCAAATATTGGGGAAAAAATCATACATTCATTAGTGGGGAAATTATGATTGTGGTACATCCATGTAATAGAGTAAACAAAATGATAACAAAAGTTGTTCTAGATAGATTATTAAATGAAAAGACAAATCAAAGTATACAAGAATCTGCCAGGATAACCTATATCTGCTTTTTAAAACAAAAGATAAAGATACATGACTGTGTTTGCACAAAAAATGCTTCCAAGTTACACAAGAAACTTAACAGCGGTTAGCTCTGGTAAATGGGATTAAGGTCAAGAAGACAAGAAGATGGAGAGGAGTGAACATTTAACTTTCTTCAGTGACATACGAGCTTCCCAGATGGCTCAGCTGGTAAAGCACCTTCCTGCCAATGCAGGAGACGCAGGTGATCCCTGCATCAGAAAGATCCAGGGAAGATCTCTGGGTTGGGAGAAAGACATGGCAACCTGCTCCAGTATTCTTGCCTGGAAAATTCCATGGACAGAGGAGCCTAGTGGGCTACAGTTCATGAGGTCACAAGGAGTCAGACACATATATATACACACATATACATGTATATATTTATATACTATATAGAGTTTATATATTATATATATATATAATTTTTGCATATACGTATATGATTTTTAAGTTGAAAGAAAACAATGCTACAAGAAATAAAAGCTTATGAAGAAACAGTTCAACAGGCATAACGGAGAACAAATTTAAGAGTAGAGAACTTATATACAGCAGAATTCTTACCTGACACTTAGCACTACAGTATTTGGCGATTCGGCATTGAGAGCATCGCATCAGCTTTTCCTTCCTGTTAAAGAATAAAAATAAAGTTAAAAAATAAAGTTCACATTAGGAAGTGAATGAGAATCATATATGGCTGAAGAAAGAAAGAAAACGTAAGTCATCATGCTGACACCAAGATGTTCCATTCACTCCATCTGTATAGTCCATGAGACTTAGATTTTCACAGTGGTGAACTTCTTCTTTCAGTGTGAGACTAGTGACTTTTTTAAAAAAACTAGTGTTCTTTTTTAAAAATTGTGGTAAAATATATGTAACATAAAATGTGCCACTTTAACTATTTTTAAGTGCATAGTTTTAGTGGCATTAAGAACATTCACATTGTTGTGTAACAATCTCCACCACTAATGTTCTTTTTAACATAAATTTAATGAAAATACAGAGATTCCCACTTAGGCAAAAAAAATCACTTTAATAGAGTTTTTAATCTCTGCATACAAAATTCAGAATCCAGTCTATCAACTAACTCAAAGTATCCTATGCCTTTCAAATATAAAAACTGTCCAAGTTTTTATTTAAATTTATCATGTAGGTTAGTTGTAATGTACTCTTTCTAGGAAATGATTTTTAATTTCCATTAAATTCAATTATTACTTTCAACATGCTAAATTGAGATACACCAAAGTTATGTCCCCCTAGGTCGCCTGAGGAAGAAAAAAAGTCAAAACAAAGAAATATTTTATTATAAAATGAAACAATAAATTTGATGATGAGACTCATAGTGACAAATAATAGACAGGACTGTGTGTGCATGCTAAGTCACTTCAGTCATGTCTGACTCTTCACAGCCCTATGGACTGTAGCCTGCCAAGCTCCTCTGCCCATGGGATTCTTCAGGCAAGAATACTGGGATGGGTTGCCATTTTCTTCTCCAGAGGATCTTCCCAACCCAGGATCAAACCCCTGCCTCCTGCACTGATGGCAGATTCTTTACCCCTAAGCCACCAGGGAAGCCCACATTATAAAATAAAACCAATAAATCTGATGATGCAATTCACAGTGATAAATAACAGACAGGACTATAGATACTTTCAAGGTGGCCAAGAGCATTAAAAGTCAAACTATAATACTAATATCAGTAATGAAATAAGAAGAAATCTTTCTAAGCACTTCTGATGTGCCAGGTATGGTTCAAACTTCTTTATATCTATTGACTCACTTCAGACAATTCTGTAAGCAAACAGTTTTATTATGCTCATTTAAGAGATACTTCAATACATTTTCAAGAGATAAGAAGTAGATGACTAAGGAAACACACCATAAAGTGTGATGCGGCAGGTGACACTGAAAGGTTAAGAACAAAAACCACAGAGAATCAAAACATGAATATATCAGGTACCTCACTCACAGGAGAACAGAGATAGGAGCATATAATACTGGGAGAGGTTAAAGGTCTAAATAAAGCAAAGTCAAACACCTCCTTCCCCCAAGTGTAGATTTACAGCTGTCAGATATCAACATCCCAAACAACAACCCAAATCCAAACAATATGGCCTTAAAGTCCTTGTTTTTAATGACCATACTCCACTACCACTATTAGACAAAACTGAATTAAAGCAAAATCCACCCATGGGCAATTGATGAGACACGCTTCAAATAAAAGAACACACAAATTTGGGATGAGAAGAATATGATGGGCAAATAGTGACATTAATATTAAAATTTAATTAATACTAATAGAAAAAAGCCTGTGTTACTATATCAGTATCAGAAAAAAAAAAGACGTTAAGGTTAAAAATATTACTAGAGATGAATAAGTTAATACACAAAGATTAAGAGATTCCAACCACCAGGTAATAGTACCCAGCAAAAAGTGTACCCAGTCTAAAAATACGTAAAGTAAAAGTAATAGATCTAAGATAAAAATGAGGAATACATAATAAATTAATACAAGTAAAGCCTTTAAAATAGTACCTGGAATATACTAAGTACCATACCAGTATATCACCATAACAGTTATCACTATAACAAGCCTTTTTCAGGAAGTCATAGATCAAGCAGATAAAGAAGGAGGAGCTCTACAATTTATTTGATTTCATGTAACACACAGAACCTTGCACCTTTTATATGCATGTGTATTCACACACTCTCCTCAGGCACTCACTGGCCTTTTACAACATACGCCCACGTACTAGGCCACAGAGCAAATCTCAAAAATTACAAAGAATCAATAATATATATATATATATATATAAAAAACTATCTCCAACAATAAAAGAATTAGATTAGAAATCAGCATCAAAAATCAAGCCAGTAAAATCTCATATTTATGGAAATTTAAAAGCTTACCTCTATATAATTCAACAATCAAAGAAGAATTGTCATGAAAATTAGAAAAGATTACATAATTTAAAAAAAAACTCAAAATGTAATCTAAAGTAATACTAAAAGGAACATTTATAGCTTTAAACGCTTACATTGATCGCAGTGGTATAACTTTTTAATCTCTTTAACGCGCCTCGTAAAAAAAAAAAAAAAGACAGAGTAAGTAGGAAATAGGAAAAACTAACCATCACTCCCCAACCTGGAAAGGTACAACAAAACCAAAAGTATTATCAGAAAAAAAACACTACAGGCTTCAAGAATTAATTAAATCAGTATATTTGTGGGAGAAAACAAAGGCAACTTCCAACAGACTTGAAAACAGAAGTTCCAAACTGCAAAAGATATCCGGCAGAAAGTCTGTCAAGCCAACTGGAGAAGTGCCACCAAAATTGGGAGAGAACGCTTTCTGCAAGAACACTCCTAAGGACAAGGTCCCAGGGGCGCTTCTGAATCCTGCCTTTCCTTAGACCTGGCTCCTCAGATTTCTCGTTTCCTTTTTTCTTGTCTAAGTTGCTCAGAGGTTATTTCTGCTGCCTGCAAATAAAGATCCCCAACTATATAAAATGTTTCATCTCAATTTTTAAAAATAACAAGCAGAATCAAAACACCCAGGAAGGTCAGTGGTGAACCTGGTAGCAGGTATTAAAGTCTCACCTCCCCTCTCCATAGCTTTCAACCACAGGCTTTTATGAATTTTAGCACAGACAAAATGAATAGCAGGATGATTCAAAGTACTTGGATAATTTAGTTGCCATTTGATGCATAAAGAAAAATTCTTCAATATGAGTTATTTAAATGTTTGGGGTTATTTTTACACATCATATAACTATATAAATAAACTTAACTTCTCAAGTTTCAAAAAAAATAAAAAACAAAAGCAAACAGTCAACTGAATCCAAGAGAAAAGTTGTGTCTTTGATTAGAGGAACCACGGAGCCTTTGAAGAGTTACTGTTTTTCTCTGTTGGGTAAGGTTCAGAGTAATAGCCTACTAGGAAGGTTTCCCTACAGAGAAAAAACCTGGGCAGCAGAGGGAGAGGAAAATAAGTATTAGAAACACAGCCACCAGACAGTTCAAGAAAACATTCTCTTTCTCTTAAAAATCAACATATCATTTCTAATTGAAAAATCCATATTTTTCTTTAAAAAATCAGAAATGTACAGGTCAAATAAAAAGCAGAATTAATTAGAAGCCCCTAAATAAAAAGGATCACCTATTCTAGGCAGTTCCAGAGGCTAAAACAAGAAATATTGAATGGAAGGTAGAGACAGGCACATTTTGTCTAAAGGTAAAGATCTTTGTGGCAACAGCTCAAAATTCAAAAGAAATGCCCCAAGACAGTGGAGTTCTCAGTCTTCTGACATGTTCAAGGAGAATCTGGTACATACATTTATAGACATGATGTAAAGGAAATTCTAGCACTGCAAAGGAACATGAGTTAAGTTTCCTTCTAATTCCAAATTAATTGGTTCTCCTCCTCTTGTATAAGCAACAAATATAAACTAAATTTGAAGACAAAATTTGGGCATATTATAAGGCCAAAGATGATAATCTCAGAGGAGTACAAAAGTGAGGAAAACAGCTTTCACAGACTACACAAGCATCCTGTTTGCAAACTGATTATCTCAAGAGTGCAACCAGAACTAGAATTTCTGAATAAAAAAGAATCTAAAGAAACAGGTTAGGAATGTATCAGTAACAGCAAACTGATTAATTTTTATCTATTCTTCCCCTCAAGAGACAAATAGTCGTATGCCACCTCTAAACTAGAGAAGATATATTATTGTATACTAAAATAAATGGAAGTTTTAGATCCCACTGCAAAAAAGCAAAAAGGGATCCCTTATCACTTGCTCATCTAAACTCAGATATGTTATTGAACACAAAGTCAACTCAGAGAAACTTCTCAGCATGCTCAGTGCCCCAGAGAAAGTGATTCATGGAGCATAAGTGAAGTCCTCTCTTCCAAGTAAAAGTTGGCTCATAATTAATTTCTCCAATAGCCTATGTAACTGAAGTATGGAAAAGAAATAAAAGTCAGGCAAAATTAATTGTTCTTCTAGTATACAAGTTAAAAATTTATACTGTTGACTCCTAAACAATGCAGGGTGTAGGGGTGTTGACCCTAAGTGCGGGCGAAAATCTGTTTGTAACTTAATAGTGTGGCCCATGTATTCAAGGTTCTGTAACAACAGATTCAACCAAACTCAGACCATGTAACACTGTAGAGTGTATTTAGTGAAGGGAAAAAAAAAAACAAAACTCTGCGTATGAGTGGACCTATACAGTTTAAACCTGTGTTATTCAAGGGTCAACAAGGGTCATCTGTATGTGGATATAGAGGAAACCGGTGTCTCTAAGAAATGAAACAAACAAATTGGAAGACTGGGATTGACCTATATACACTACTATATAAAAAATAGATAACTAATAAGGATCTGAATTAAATTCACCCATTCTCATCCATTTTATTTCACTGATTCCTAATATGTCGATGTTTACTTTTGCCATCTCCTGTGTGACCATGTCCAATTTACCTTGATTCATGGACCTAACATTCCAGGTTCCTACGCAATACTGTTCGTTACAGCGTCGGATTTTACTTTCATCACCAGACACATCCACAACTGAGTGTCATTTCTGCTTTGGCCAAGCCATTTCAGTATTTCCAGAGTTACTAGTACTTGTCCTCCATTCTTTCCCAGTAGCATATTGGGCACCTTCCAACCTGGGGGGCTCATCTTTTTGTGTCATATCTTTTTGCCTTTTTACACAGTTAATGGGGTTTTCGCAGCAAAAATACTAGAGTGGTTTGCCATTCCCTCCTCCAGTGGACCATGTTTTCTCCTAACTGTCCACTATGACCCATCCATGTTGGGTGGCCCTACAAGGCATGACTCATAGCTTCCTTGAGTTATGCAAGCTCCTTCACCATGACAAGGCAGTGATCCATGAAGGGTGAATTTAATTCAGATAACCACTGTATCTACTACTGTGGTCAAGAATCACATAGAATAAATGGAATAGCCCTTATAATCAACAATACAAAATCAAGAATATGAAATGCAGTACTTGGGTGCAACCTCAAAAAAAAACAGAATGATTTCGGTTTGTTTCCAAGGCAAACCATTCAACATCACAATAAACCAAATCTATGCCTCAACGACTGATGTTGAAGAAGCTGAAATTGATCAGTTCTATGAAGACCTAGAAGACATCCTAGAATTAACACCAAAAAATGATGTCCTTTTCATCATAGGTGATTAGAATGCAAAAATAGGAAATCAAGAGATACCTGGAGTAACAGGCAAGTTTAGCCTTGGAGTACAAAATGAAGCAGGGCAAAGGCCAAGAGAATTCTGTGAAGAGAATGCACTGGTCATAACAAACACCCTTTGACAACAACACAAGAGACAATTCTACACATGGGCATCACCAAATGGTTAATACAAAAACCAGATGGACTATATTTTTTTTGCAGTCGAAGATGGAGAAGCACTATGCAGTCAGCAAAAACAAGACCTGGAGCTGACTGTGGCTCAGATAATCAGTTCCTATCCAATTCAGGCTTAAACTAAAGAAAACAGGGAAAACAACTAGGCCAGGCAGGTATGACATAAATAAAATCCACTATGATTATACAGTGGAGGTGATGAATAGATTCAAGGGATTAGATCTGATAAAAGAGTGCCTGAAGAACTATAGAGAGAGGTTTGTAATATTGTATAGGAGGCACTGACCAAAACCATCTCAAAGAAAAAGAAATGCAAGAAGGCAAAGTGGTTGTCTGAGGAGGCTTTACAGATAGCTGAGGAAAGAAGAAAAGTGAAAAGCAAGGGAAAAGGGGAAAGATTTATGCAACTAAATGTAGAACTCCAGAGAATACCAAGGAGAGCCAAGAAGGCCTTCTTTAATGAACATGCAAAGAAATAGGGGAAAGCAACAGAAGGGAAAAGATTAGAGATTTCTTCAAGAAAACTAGAGATATCAAGGGAACATTTCATGCAAAAATGTGCACAATAAAGGACAAAATGGTAAAGACCTAATAGAAGCAGAATAGACCAAGAAGAGATAGCAAGAATACACAGAAGAAATATACAAAAAAGATATTAATGACCCGGTTTGGTCACTCACCTAGAGCCAGACATGCTGGAGTGTGAAGTCAAGTGGGCCTTAGGAAGCGCAGCTGCGAATAAAGCTAGTGGAGGCGATGGAGTTCCAGCAGAGCTATCTAAAATCCTAAACGATGATGCTATTAAAGTGAGCTTCCCTGGTGGCTCAGACGGTAAAGAGTCTGCCTGCAATGCAGGAGATCTGGGTTCAATCACTAGGCTGAAAAGACTCCCTGAAGGTGGGCATGGCAACCTACTCTAGTATTCTTGCCTGGAGAATCACCATGCACAGAGGTTGGGCTACAGTCCAGAGGGTCGTAAAGAGTCGGACACTACTGAGCAACTAAGGATGGCACTTACAAAGTCACCAAATCTGAAAAAGCCAGCAGTGGCCACAGGACTGGAAAACGTCAACCTTCATCCCAGTTCCCAAGAAGGGTAGAACTAAAGAATGTACAAACTACCGAACAATTGCACTCACTTCTCATGCTAGAAAGGTTATGCCTTCAACCTTTCAACAGTACGTGAAACAAGAACTTCCAGATGTACAAGCTAGGTCTAGAAACAGCAGAGGATCCAGAGATCAAATTGCCAACAGTTGCTGGATCATAGAGAAAGCAAATGAATTCCAGAAAAAAACTCTACTCTTGTTTCATTGACTATGCTAAAGGCTTTGACTGTGCTAAGTTCAGTTTAATTGCTCAGTCATGTCTGACTCTGCAATCCCATGGACTGCAGCACGCCAGGCCTCATGTCACCAACTCCCGGAGTTTACTGAAACTCATTTCCATTGAGTTGGTGATGCTATCCAACCAGCTCATCCTCTGTCATCCCCTTCTCCTCCTGCCTTCAATCTTTCCCAGAATCAGGGTCTTCTCAAATGAGTCAGCTCTTCTCATCAGATGGCCAAAGTATTGGAGTTTCAGCTTCAACATCAGTCCTTCCAAAGAATATTCAGGACTGATTTCCTTTAGGATGGACTGGTTGGATCTCCTTGCTGTCCAGGGAACTCTCAAGACTCTTCTCTGACACCACAGTTCAAAAGCACCAATTCTTCAGCACTCAGCTTTCTTTATAGTCCAACTCTCACACTCATACATGACTATGGGAAAAACCATGGCTTGGACTAGACGGACCTTTGTTGGCAAAGTAATGTCTCTGCTTTTCAGTATGCTGTCTAGGTTGATCACAACTTTTCTTCCAAGGAGCAAGCATCTTTTAATTTCATGGCTGCAAGTCACCATCTGCAGTGATTTTGGAGCCCAAGAAAATAAAATCTCTCACTGTTTCCACATCTATTTGCCATGAAGTGATAGGACCAGACGCCATGATCTTAGTTTCCTGAATGTTGACTTTTAAGGCAACTTTTTCATTCTCCTCTTTCACTTTCTTCAAGGCTCTTTAGCTCTTCTTCGCTTTATGCTATAAGGGTGGTGTCATTTGTGTATCTGACGTTATTGATACTTCTCCTGGCAATCTTGATTCCAGCTTGTGCTTCATCCAGCCCAGCGTTTCTCATGATGTACTCTGCATATAAGTTAAATAAGCACAGTGATAATATACAGCCTTGATGTACTCCTTTCCTGACTTGGAACCAGTCTGTTGTTCCATAGACAGTTCTAACTGTTGCTTCTTGACCTGCATACAGATTTATCAGGAGGCAGGTAAGATGGTATGGTATCCTCATCTCTTTAAGAATTTTCCATAGTTTGTTGTGATCCACACAGTCAAAGGCTTTGGCATAGTCAATAAAGCAGAAGTAGATCTATTTCTGGAACTCTCTTGCTTTTATGATGATCCAACGGATGTTGGCAATTTGATCTCTGGTTCTTCTGCCTTTTCTAAATCCAGCTTGAACATCTAGAGTTTCACAGTTTACGTACTGCTAAAGCCTGGCTTGCAGAATTTTGAGCATTACTCTGCTAGTGTGTGAGAGGAGTGCAACTGTATGGTAGTTTGAGCATTCTTTGGCATTGCCATTCTTTGGGATTGGAATGAAAACTGACTTTTTCCAGTCCTGTGGCCACTGCTGAGTTTTCCAGATTTGCTGGCATATTGAGTGCAGCACTTTCACAGCATCATCTTTTAGGATTTGAAATAGCTCAACTGGAATTCGATCACCTCCAATAATTTTGTTCACAGTGATGCTTCCTAAGGCCCACTTGACTTCACATTCCAGGATGTCTGGCTCTAGGTGAGTGATCACACCATTGTGATTATCTGGGCTGTGAAGATCTTTTTTGTATAGTTCTTCTGTTTATTCTTGCCACCACTTCTTAACATCTTCTGCCTCTGTTAGGTGCCTACCAGTTCTGTCCTTTATTGTGCCCATCTTTGCATGAAATGTTCCCTTGGTATCTCTAATTTTCTTGAAGAGATCTCTAGTCTTTCCCATTCTATTGTTTTCCTCTATTTCTTTGCACTGATCACTGAGGAAGGCTTTCTTATCTCTCTTTGCTATTCTTTGAAACTCTGCATTCAAATGGATACATCTTTCCTTTTCTCCTTTGCCTTTTCCTTCTCTCCTTTTCTTAGCTATTTGTAAGGCCTCCTTAGACAACCATTTTGCCTTTTTGCATTTCTTTTTCTTGGGGATGGTCTTGATCACTGCCTCCTGTACAATGTCATGAACCTAAGTCCATAGTTTTTCAAGCGCTCTGTCTATCAGATCTAAGCCCTTGAATCTATTTGTCATTTCCACAGTATAATTGTAAGGGATTTGATTTAGGTCATACCTGAATGGTCTAGTGGTTTCCCCTACTTTCTTCAATTTCAATCTGAATTTGGCAATAGGAATTCATGATCTGAGCCACGGTCAGCTCCCAGTCTTGTTTTTGCTGACTGTATAGAGCTTCTCCATCTTTGGCTGCAAAGAATATAATCAATCTGATTTCAGTATTGACCATCTGGTGGTATCCACGTGTAGAGTCTTCTCTTGTGTCATTGGAAGAGGATGTTCGTTATGACCAGTGTGTTCTCTTGGCAAAACTCTACTAGCCTTTGCGTTGCTTCATTCTGTACTCCAAGGCCAAATTTGCCCGTTACTCCAGGTATTTCTTGACTGCCTACTTTTGCATTCCACTCCCCTATAATGAAAAGAACATCTTTTTTGTGTGCTACTTCTAGAAGGTCTTGTAGGTCTTCATAGAACCATTAATCTTCAGCTTCGTCATCATTACTGATCGGGGCATAGACTTGGATAACCATAATGTTGAATGGTTTGCCTTGGAAATGAACAGAGATCATTCTGTCATTTTTGAGATTGCATCCAAGAGCCTCTTGATGAAAGTGAAAGAGGAGAGTGAGAAAGTTGGCTTAAAGCTCAACATTCAGAAAACTAAGATCATGGCATCTGGTCCCATCACTTCATGGCAAATAGATGAGGAAACAGTGGAAACAGTGGCTGGCTTTATTTTTCTGGGCTCCAAAATCACTGCAGATGGCGATTACAGCCATGAAATTAAAAGACACTTACTCCTTTTTTTGAAGGAAAGTTATGACCAACCTAGACAGCATATTGAAAAGCAGAGACATTACTTTGTCAACAAAGGTCCATCTAGGCCAGGCTATGGTTTTTCCAGTGGTCATGTGTAGGTGTGAGAGTTGGACTATTAAGAAAGCTGAGCACCAAAGAATTGATACTTCCCCCCCCCCACCCTCAGTGTTTTTTTTTCCCCCTTGTTTTTTTTTTTTTTTCCCAGAATTGATACTTTTGAACTGTGGTGTTGGAGAAGACTTTTGAGAGTCCCCTGGACTGCAAGGAGATCCAACCAGTCCATCCTAAAGGAGATCAGTCCTGGGTGTTCATTGGAAGGACTGATGTTGAAGCTGAAGCTCCAATAATTTGGCCACCTCATGCGAAGAGCTGACTCATTGGAAAAGACCCTGACGCTGGGAAAGATTGAGGGCAGGAGGAGAAGGGGACAACAGAGGATGAGATGGTAGGATGGCATCACCGACTCAATGGACATGGGTTTGGGTGGACTCTGAAAGTTGGTGATGGACAGGGAGGCCTGGTGTGCTGCGGTTCATGGGGTCACAAACAGTCAGACAAGACTGAGCAACTGAACTGAACTGAACCGCATTTCAGACTCTCTTGTTGACTGTGATGGCTACTCCATTTCTTCTAAGGGATTCCTGCCCACAGCAGTAGATATAATGGTCATCTGAATTAAATTCACCCATTCCTAATCAGTTTGCTGATTCCTAAAATGTCGATGTTCACTCTTGCCATCTCCTGTTTGACCACTTCCAATTTGCCTTGATTCATGGACCTGACATTTCAGGATCCTATGAAATACTGCTCTTTACAGCACCGAACCCTGCTTCCATCACCAGTCACATCCACAACTGGGTGTTGTTTTTGCTTTGGCTCTGTCTCTTCATTTTTTCTGGAGTTATTTCTCCACGGATCTCCAGTAGCATATTGGACACCTACCCACCTGGGGAGTTCATCTTTCAGTGTCCTTTTTCCCTTTTCATACTATTCATGGGGTCCTCAAGCCAAGAATACTGAAGTGGTTTGCCATTCCCTTCTCCAGTGGACCACGCAGAGATCATAACGAGCTGTGAAAAAGTCTTGAAGAGATGTGAATACCAGACCATCTTACCTGTCTCCTCAGAAACCTGTATGCAGGTCAACAACCAACAGTTAGAACCTGACATGGAAAAATGGACTGGTTCAAAATTGAGAAAGGAGTACATCAAGGCTGTATATTGTCACTCTGCTTATTTAACTTCTATGCAGAGTACATCATGCAAAATGCCAGGCTGGATGTGTTACAAGCTGGAATCAAGATTGCTGGGAGAAATTTCAACAACCTCAGATATGCAGATGATAACCACTCTAATGGCAGAAAGCAAAGAGGAACTAATGAAACTCTTGATGAGATTGAAAGAAGAGAGTGAAAAAGCCATCTTAAAACTCAAAATAAAAAAAACTAAGATCATGGCATCCAGCCCCATCACTTCATGGCAAGTAAGAGGGGGAAAAGTGGAAGCAGTGACAGATTTTCTTTTCGTGGGACTAAAATCACTGCAGATGGTGACTGCAGCCATGAAATTAGAAGACAACTGCTCCTTGGAAGGAAAGCTATGAAAAACCTAGGCAGTTTATTAAACAGAAAAGACAGCACTTTGCCAGCAAAGGTCCATATTGTGAAGGCTGTGGTCTTTCCAGTAGTCATGTACAGGTGTGAGAGCTGGGCGCCGAAGAATTGATGCTTTCAAACTGTTGTGCTTGAGAAGACTCTTGAGAGTCCCTTGGCCACCAAGGATATCAAACCAGGCAATCCTAAAGGAAATCAACACTGAATATTCTATGGAAGGACTGAAGCTGAAGCTCCAATACCTTGGGCACCTGATGTGAAGAGCCAACTCATTGGAAAAGACCCTGACCCTGGGAAAGACTGAAAGCAGAAGGAAAAGAGGGTGACGGATGATGAGTTAGTTGGATGGCATTAGTGATTCAAAGGACATGAACTTGGGCAAATTCCTGGAGATGGTGAGGGACAAGAAGGCCTGGCATGCTCAGCCCATAGGGTCACAAAGAGATGTCCTGGCGACTGAAAAACTACAACAAATAAGGACCTACCGAATAGCACTGGGAACTCTGCTCATACTCTGTAATAGTCTTTGTGGGAAGAGCCTCTAAAAAAGAGTGAATACATGTATGTGTATAACATTCATTTTGCTATACACCTGAAACCAACACAACATTGTAAATCAACTATACTCTAATAAAAATGTTTATAAAAGAAACCAAAGAAAGGGAATTAAATAGTTCCCTTAAATACCAACAACTGCCCACTCCAGTATTCTTGCCTGGAGAATCCCAGGGACGGGAGCCTGGTGGGCTGCCGTCTATGGGGTCACACAGAGTTGGACACGACTGACGTGACTTAGCAGAAGCAGCAGACTACTGTTTAAGGGAACATCTGTCCTTCTTGGCTATCTGAGGGGGAAAAACATCCTTACTATTCAGAAACTGCCCTAAAATAATATAGGCAGTTGCCAGGTAGAAAGAAGTTCCTTGGAAAGGATATAAAAAAATGAACTCCACTTACTGCCAAATTTCACCCAGCCCAGGCACCTACAGAATCCATTTTAAACTTCCTCTAGAGGAAAAAAAAAAGAGTGCATCTACCACACATTCATAGGTAATATATTTATTACACAGGGTTTTCCCCTAGGAATACGCCTTGATCTCCTAGACGTTTCCCAGTATGTCTAGCAGTTGGATGTCTTCTTGAAAGTCCATTCTCACTATGGAAGGTAACTGGCTCACCATTGACCAATCAGCTACAGGCAAAGGCTCGGACACCACAGAAAAGCCAGGTGACCCTCCTACCTGCTGAGGCACACTCATCTAGATGGAGCAGAGCCCAGTGTGATCAGAAGCAGCACAGAGACTAGTGTGTGTCTGTAAAGCCTCCTTACTCACAGGGAAGATCCCCGCCCAGGGATCTTCTGCACAACGAGTACCTCAAGGCCTGGATTTTAATTTGTGGCTGATCACTGTGGAAATGTAGTTTGTAGCTGATTTCTTTGGGAAGAAGTCTGAGCTAAGAAAAAGACCAGAGCACATGCAATAAAGCCTGTACCACTTACAGTTGCTAAAGAGTGTTGACTTACGGGATGTCTAACTTAGTACACTAGGCTTTTATACAAGTTTTAAGAAAGATTCTCTGAACAGAATTCCTATTAAAGTATTTTTTATATAATTAAGACCCAAGGTGCTCTATGATGTATGAGAAATAGTGAATGTCATGAGCAAACTCTTAAGAATAAAGAATAAATACTCTCCATCTGTTTTTAAATGGAGAAAGCCAAAATAAATAAGTGAAGGAAGTCTAAATACAATTTTTAAAACAAAAATCCCATAGAAATATTTATTTACAGAATTTTTATGTTTGTAAACTTCTTTTAAGTCTCAGAATTCATTAGAAATGTTAATGCCACTTTACCAAGTTTCTGGCTGTTTCTCCCTGGAAATTTCTGAAGCAAAAGAAATTCTACACTATGAAAAAGAGATTATCCCAAATAAAATCATGTCATTCTATATAAGGATAGTGTAACATCTACTCTGGCCAAATAAAATACACTGGAAAATGCTAAACATAAAGAACTCCTTTAGCATAAATATTTATAATAACACATTAAAGGGATTCTCCATTTTTGCTTGGAAATGGTAATTGTGCTGGTTTGGGCCCAAAGGCCTTTTTAAAAATTAAAGAGATTCATATCCACCATCCACCTAACTATCCAATGGTTTTTAATACAAAACAGCAGAGGTGATCAAAATAATATAGATTTATATCACAGGAAAACAGAATTGGTTTGGATTCCTTTTTCTATAGTCCCTATCACTTTATTTCCTATTTCTAATACTTAAATTACAAAACAAGAAAATGTAATGATTAACATTTCAGGGAAAATGAATCTGTGATTCCCAGGCACCATCACATCCTTGAAGAAACACAAGTAATTTAAACCCACATTAGCTCTTAGAGAAAAGCACAGTAAAGTATTTGAGACAAGTTAGTCAAGACAGGCTGACCACCTTACTTGGAAACTTCCTTTTTTCACTGTCTTTGGTCTCCTAAAGTTGTCCCTCTAACATCTGGAACAAGACAAGGATGTCCACCCTCACCTCACCACTTTTTTAAACATAGTTTTGGAAGTCCTGGCTACAGCAATCAGAGAAAAAAAGGAGTAAAGGAGTCCAAATTGGAAAGGAAGAAGCTAAACTGTCACTGTTTGCAGGTGACATGATAATATACACAGAAGATCCTAAAGATGCTACCAGAAAACTACGAGAACCACCAATGAGTTTGGAAAAGTTGCAGGTTACAAGATTAACACACAGAAATCAGTTGCATTTCTATACACTAACAACAAAAGATTAGCAAAAGCAATTCAAGAAACACTTCCATTTACCATCACATCAAAAAGAATAAAATACCTAGGAACAAATCTACTTAAGGGGGCCAAAGACCTGTACTCCACTGTAAGATGCTGATGAAGGGATTAGTGTTTTCATAAGAGAGACCCCAGAGAGATAGATCCCTCATCCCTTCCACTACATGAGGACAAAGTGAGAAGGCGCCGGCTATGAACTAGGAAGAGGGCCCTTACCAGAATGTGACCATGCTGGCACCTTGATCTTGCCTTCCAGAACTGTGGGGGAAAGTTTCAGTTGTTTATAAACTAGCCAGTCTGTGGCATTTTGTTAGAGCAGGTGGAAAGGACCCAGACACTAAACCCATGCCCTACCAGCAGTGTAACTTTGTATCCCCTGGTAGCCTCAATTTTCTGCTCTGTAAAGTGAGAATGAGTGATTATTCATAAGACTGTGGGGTAGGCTTCACCAGATAACTTACATAAAGTGTCTGCTAACAAAGTATCAGAGCATAGAGTGAAAACTGAGGCTTTTGAGTATATTTTCAAAGTCTCAAGATAATTTTGCTTATTTCTAATGCCATGGCTGAAAATCCTACGCCCCTTCCATGGTTGCTAAAAAAAGCAAAATCCACAAATGCCACAAATCTGATCATCCCTTTCAAGCACACAGACAATTAATTCACCATTTTTCTGAAACCCACATGTACCCATAATACTTGCCTCTAATTTCAAAATTTGAGTCACATCATAAGTGTTTCACTGCTCAATTTACATTCACTAAAGTCTGTATTTGCTACTGTTTTTAACTTGATCAGAATGATTAATATCAAAGTGGTCTGATTCAAGAAGCAAAAAACGTTTTACAAAAGTTTCATTTGTGGAAATTAAAATCAGAGAAGGCTGTTATATCTTCAATAATATTAAAAGGCAATGATAACTCCTAAAATTGTTTGCCTTATGCAAAGTAATATCTATTATAGGTTAAGGAGAAATTAACATTTTTGCAAGAGTACAGATTTAAACTCTCATTATATGTTTCTCTACAAAATTGGATACTGTGAGCTGTACTATGGGTCATTCTAACAGCTAAGAATTGAAACCTGGAGACCTAAAGATGTTTTTTAGGCAGAGGACCCATAAGTGAAGAAAGCTGTGACCAAAATGAATTGTTGAAGAGGGATTTGTTCCAGTGACAGCATCTGTGTTTCTAAATAGGAAATCTCTTTGGCCTAGTCGAATAATACAATTCTGATAAGTCTAAGAGACATTAATACATTCAATTTCCCTAAGTCATCTTAAAATCTAAAATAGTTTTAAATCAGGATGAAGGAAAAAAAATGCTTTTGCCTAAAGACTGAAATCAGATATGCTTTAAATATATAAGTATTGCTATTATAAATATCATACTGCATAATCATAAAAATAAAAGCACCATAGGTAAAATTTCAAAGAAGGTACAAGAAAATCTGGTCAATATTTTCATTAATATGCTATAACCTAAGCCTTCAAAATGGCAAAAGATGTTCATCTTGGTTTCAAATTCAGAGTATACTTTATCAGTATGAATGAATCATCAATCATGCTTCCTCTAGTTAAAAAATAAAACAGCAGCATATTTCCATTTTAGCTCCAACAGTGAGAAATCCAAAAGGCAAATTCACCATCTAATCGTATTAATCTGTTCATTTCAGAGGCCTAGAGACCATTTTTCCCTTCTAGCTACTTTAAAATTTTCCTGTTATATTTTATAATTAAGCATATTACTTTATTTAACTTTTAACTCTAAATTTCCTCAAGTCCTCTTGGAAGTAAGCAATAATGAAATCTCAAATAACTCATTCTCAATTTTGAATAAAGTGGCATTTTAAGTTTATATTAAAAAAAAAAAAGAAAACCACTCTGCGGACCTAGTCCCAAAGAAACCTTAAAAGACAAGCCCATAGAAGACAGAGAATTAAATGTTTCACCAGTCAATTCATTATAATTATTAATTCCCAAGATATTTATAAAGAGAATGATCATCAGCTGATAGCCAGCTAATGAGAGTTAACAGGAGTGATTTGTAAGGGTTTTCATGCCCATGTGGCCCTCTTAGAGCAAGTAGGTGCTATACAAGATTTTCTCCTGGCCCCACAATATTACACTCACTATTATACTTATCAAAAACCTTTCTGAGCTTGACAGCACACTGTGATAAAATGTACACATCACTGGAAAAGACTTAAAACTACAGTTTATGTGCAACTCAGTATGAATTACCTTAATCAGATAATCATATTATTTTTCTCTAAAAACTTAGCTGAGATTTCTGGGAATAGAAATTTTGCTTCGAGAAGGTATAGGAAGGGGAGAGAACTACCAGAGTGTTCAACATGAAAAAAGGTCTAGAGAGAAAAGACAGGAGAAACTATGACAATGGACCAAAATGGAAGTTAAAAACGTACAAGAAGACAATTTCATTTGCCCTGAAATTTCTCAGTATGCAAACAGGTACGGAATAGAGAAGGTAAACTGAGCATAAAAGCTCTAGAAGAAGCAAACTTTAATCCTAGCTGCTGCATTTTTTGCTCTACAAATGACAGTAATAAATATAATTCTCTGTCCTTAAACTTGTAAGCTATTCTAATCTATAATAATAATAATAAAGGCTACCTAGAAAGTTGGACAGATTTTTCACATTACATATACTTTATGAAATTAAGTTCTTGAAATGTGAGGGGGGAAAAAAAGAAAAGAAATAGACCAAATTGTTTAAATTTTTCTTTGAGTGATACAAATTGGGGTGATTTTCCCTTTTTTTCCTCTTTTCCAATTTTATATAATATTATTTTACTTCCATAACCAAATAAGCATAATAATGAAAAGCCAATATGTACTACTATTTCATGACTTTAAATTGTTCTTGGTCTAAGGCAGGACACAGAGAAAGAGATTGAATTTGAATTATAATTTATTATAATGTTGGGAATAGTAAACACAAATGTATACTTTGTTTAAACAAAATGTAAATGAAATTATATTTTATTAATTGATTTTATTTTTAACTGGTGTTTGCTACAAATGGTAGTATTAAAAAGTAAAATATTTTTACTCTTAGATACTATATGAGAACCTGATAATTTAAAATAATGATATCTATGTTATCATAGTATATTTTAAAACATTTTCTAGAGTTAATATCTTTCAACATATAAAACAATCATTTCTGAAAAGGAATATGAAAAAAATTTTTTTAAAGTTCGATCAAATGAAATTTGGGCTACTCAGTCATTTTCTGAACACAAGTTTCAACTTCAACTGATGTTTCATTTTTTATTATTTTCTCTGACTTATTTGGACTTCCCTGTTGGTCCAGTGGCTATGACTCTGGGTTCCCAATGCAGGGGGTCCAGGTTCAATCCTGGGTCAGGAAACTAGATCTCATCTGCTGCAACTAAGAATTTGCTGATTTATTCAACTCGAAGTTAACCCATATAAAGTAAAATTTCTTTATTCTCTTACATTATCTTTCACTTTAACTTGGAGTTAGCCAGTCAAATTACCACTTTTAAAAAAATTTCAGATGCAAATGGAAAAATCTTTGAGTTATGAGAAATATCAAAGGTTGTTTTGAAAACTGACCCTGTCATTCATTCACCAATTCCTTCTTCAGCAAAAATGTACTGGGTCCCTTCCAGATGCCAAGCACTTGTTTGGGCATACAGCAGGCACTGTTCATTGCTTACCCAACAACCACTTCACTCTTCCATGCCAAGGGAACTGTGATTTGTTGAAATACAAGAGATCTTTTTATTTCAGAGCAAGCAGGTTGCCAACTCGAGGGGCATAAATCATCACTGGTCTGAACTAGTAAAAATCTCATGCCCATGGACACTGGTTTTTCTGAGAGCAGACCATGTTACCCAGTTCTGGCTAATGGCTTGTAAAGGAATACAGCTGATCCTCACTACTCATGGATTCTTTACCAGAAAATCTGCTGACTCACTAACATTTATTTATAACTCCAAATCAATACCTGCAGCATTTTTGCAGTCATTTGTGGATATGTGTAGAGAGGGAAAATTTTTGAGTCACCCAATGCACATGTTCCCAGCTGAGGTCAGACAAAGGGACACTCTGCTTTCTTGTTTCAGCTCTCATACTGTAAACAAGTACCCTTTGTGTGGTCTATCTAGTGCCACACTTCTTTTATTTTTTTTGGTTTTCATTGGTGTTTTTGCTATTTTAAATGGCCAGCTAGCATGGTACTGCGATGTTATCTAGCGTCCTAAGCACAGGAAGCTATGATGTATGTTACCCAGGAAATACGTGTGTTAGATCAGCTTCATTCAGGAATGAGTCATAGTACTGCTGGGGATGAATGCTGCTGCTGCTGCTAAGTCACTTCAGTCGTGTCCGACTCTGTGCGACCCCATAGACGGCAGCCCACCAGGCTCCCCCATCCCTTCTCCAGGCAAGAACACTGGAGTGGGTTGCCATTTCCTTCTCCAATGCATGAAAGTGAAAAGTGAAAGTGAAGTCGCTCAGTCGTGTCCGACTCTTCGCGACCCCATGGACTACAGCCTACCAGGCTCCTCCGTCCATGGGATTTTCTAGGCAAGAGTACTGGAGTGGGCTGCCATTGCCTTCTCCGGCGATGAGTGCAATGTTAGTCAATCAACAATTTACATTAAATAATATGTCTTTAAACAGAAACACACACAAAATAGGGTTATATATTGATTGTTGATTAAAATATGCCTAGAGACTTATAGGAACCTAACTCTCAATATCACCTAGGAGCAATGATTCAGTTTTGGCTAATTTAGTGCTTGTGGTAAATAAAAAGAATCAACTATATTTCTAATGAGAGGCATTTTGCCCATTTCAACTTTCTGAGCACAAGAAACAATAAGAGAATAAATACTATCAGACAGAAAGACCCTGATAACATCCAACAGCCAGCAGCTACCAACATCCAGACTTTGAATCAGAAAATAAGCTTCTGTTTGTTTAAGCCGTTACAGTAGAAGCATCTATACAAAGATACAATTAAATGACGCTTCTTTTTCAATAAGCACACAGTACAGTACTCTTGAAATAAAACAACAAACATGTTCTACCTTCTGAAAAACCAGGTCCTATAAAAGGTGCTTATCGTGCATTCTAGTCAAATGGAGTAGCTTCTGTTTGGTATCACTTCTACTTCTACCTTGCTTCCCTGGTGACTCAAAGGGTAACGAATTCGCCTGCAATGCAGGAGACCCGCGTTCAATCCCTGGGTTGGAAAGATCCCCTGGAGAAGAGAATGACAGCCCACTCCAGTATTCTTGCCTGGAGAATTCCATGGACAGAGGAGCCTGGAGGCTATACTCCATGGCTTGTCAAGAGTCTGACACAACTAAGTGGCTAACACTTCGAGGTAAAGGTCAACAAACTTGCAATGTTATGAACTGATATTTAATTTTTAATAAACTTTGCATTTATTTTTATTGTGCACTTAGAAAAATACAGTCTCAAAAACATTTTGACACATAAGGTAAGGAATATCTGAGAAATACGGATGAATGTGTGTGTGTGTATGTGTATATATATAAAGATATATCACAATTTATTTTACCATTCCACATTGATAAAATTGGCATCATATCTATATTGATGGACATTTGGGTTTATTATTTTACTCTTATAAACAATACTATGGTGAACACTTGGATTGTACACATATACAATGATTTTCAAAACTATTTTGGACTTAACATACACACTACTACATAATTAACAAGAACCTACTGTACAGCATAGAAAATTCTACTCAATAATCTGTAATAACCTCTATGGGAAAAGAACCTGAAAAAGAATCGATATATGTATACATATAACTGAAGCATTTGCCATACGCCTGAAATGAGCACAACACTGTAAATCAACTATACTCCAATATATAATACAAATTCAATGTAAAAAAAAATTACTGAAGGACTCCAAAGAGGTTTTACTTATGTGGGTAACATCTATCCATATTTCCTATATTAAAGACTAAAATTAAGAAATTTTAAAAATACTTATTAATTCATTTGAAATGATAATTCTACTACATGTTGATATATTTTTATGAAAATAACTATATTTCACAAAAAAAAATAAATTAGTGGGGAGAGTGGCACTGTTACAAATTTATGCAAATCTGTTAAGTGTATGGCTTAATAAATGCAGCTGAATTCTCATCAATGTTTCTGAACTCAATCTGCTGAATAATCAGTTATCATGGAGCCTCTGAGAAAATTCACTGTATGATCATGAGAAAATTAGGATGAAAAAGGCAAATACTATCTTAACATTATTATAAAAATGGTTTCACTTTATAGATCCTCTGAAAGTACCTTGGGGAAAGCCCAGAAGTTTCAGGACTCCACTTTGACTTTTGCTGCTTTAGAGCACATATTTGTAGAAGTGGAATTGCTGAGTTATAAGAATACACATCTTGAAATGTTTTACATGTCGACAAACAGCTCTCCAAAGCTGTTGTAAAAATTCACACTCCCGCGGGAGTGTGTGTGTGTGTGTTATTTGTTCATTCATGTCCAATTCTTTGGGACCCCATGGAAAGTAGCCTAGCAGGCTCCTCTGTCCATGGAATTCTCCGCAGCAGCACAGTTCTTTTAAATACATATCTTCTCAACACTGTTGACAATCATTTTACTTTCTGTCAGCCTGATGGGTGTGAAATATTATCTCATTGTGCTTCAACTGGGTATTCTCTTGATAAATATAGCTTGAGCATCTTTGCAAGCCCATTCACCATTCATGGTTTCTTTTGTGTGAACTGCCTATTCATATAATTTGCCCATTTTCAGCTGTGTTTTCTTTTAAAGAGATTACATTTACTGAGTTTGATCTCTTGTTGGATGCATGATTTAAAGTTAATTTCTCACAGATCAAGTCTGTATTTATTCCTCAATTAGGCACTACAAGAAAAATACAATAGGTAAATCATTGACAATGAAGCCATATGGCCTGGAACTGAATTTTCAGTTTACTTTCTCTAAACCACTGCACTAAAGTGGGAATAATAATAACACCAAAATCACATGGCTATAACAAGAATTAAATAAAATATGGGAAAAACTTACTGTGCTTGGCTTATAGGAAGGGCTCCTTATAATCTTAACCATGTTATTATTACCTAGGGAATTTTTTAATGGCAAACTCTAAAAGATGTTTCCAGATACTATTTGAAATACCTCAAGTGCTGGGTCAAAAACATATTAATATATTAAAAAGTTTAACCTTACAGAAATTCAGAATTTTATAAAACCTTGAATGTTTATAAATCCTTGGAATATTTTTCCCAATCATTTTCAAGTCCTTCTTATATCTAACTATGAAAAATTATTGAAAAGTATAATAGCAATATAAGTAGAGGTTATTTACTGAAATATTCATGTATATAATGAGCAACCACACATAAATACACTAATAATGAAACTAGTGCTTCTGGGAAAACTGTTGGTACACATTAGTTTTAAACGTTCTAGAAAGTCAACATCCAACCCAAATAAGTAAAAAACTTTCACATATCTTTCTCTTATCTAAAAAAAAAAAAAAAAAATCAGAAATAATACAGTGGCATTGAATACTTCTATTTTTCTACAAAGATTATAAGAAAGGCTGAGAAAATCTTAACACATCCACTCCCCTCTCCTTTCCACTCATTAAGTGAGTAGTAAAAAGTTTTCTAACACTGAAAAGATAATTAATTCTTTTCAGGTAAGCTGACTCATTTTACTAAAAAGCAATCTTCCTATTTATAGCTCAGTTATAATCATCTTTGGATGATGGAAATTTATAACTGATCAACCTTGACTAAAATTAAAGAATCCCAATGGCAATAAATTACAACATCTATTTTCCCCCTGAGGGAATGAGAAAGAAAACAATTTTTGAAATGTCATTACTCAAATGGCTTTTTAAAACCATGTGATATTTAAATGGCAAATTTTAATTATCTTTTTTTCTGATAAAAGGATCTTTTGAAAGACAAATTCTTCCTATTGTTACTGCTTTTTATTTTACTGGGCCCATAAACATCACTAAGAACTGTTTTGTACAATGGACTACAGTAGGTTCTGTAGAAATAGGGATCATAATAAGATACAGTTCTTACTTTCAAGAACGACTGATGCTACAATAGAAAGAGAGAAGCAGGAGCAGCAACAATGTTTACCGTCCCACTTATTATGTGGCATCAGTACTGTGGAGCCATCTGTAAGACAGCAGTAGGTGGAGAGAGGGAATCCAGATACTGAAGTGACTAAAGTAATAGTTATTGGTCACCACAGGTTCTGGAGTATGGCCACAGGAAGAGGTAGCTAAACTGGGATAAAGGGAAAGATAATAAGAAATGGGGATGAAGAGGCCAGGTGTTGGGTGGATATTCACTACACCAAGAATGACACAAAGAGTAATGATGAAGACAGAAAAAGTGAGCCATGAATGTAAAGGAGTAACTGGAAGGTGAGGTGATGGGGATATAAAGGCAAATGCTTCCATGGACCTGGTAACTTGGAAGGAGAAGAGACATGATCTAAAAGCAGCAATGGGAGCAAGAAAGACATGCAGTTTCTCTAGACACCAAGGAACACTGGATATGAGAAAAAAACAGCCACTACCTGGAAGGACAGGAAGCACTGTGCTTAGCAGGCAGTCAGATTTCACTTAGAGCAACAAGAAGAGAAGATTCAAAGACCTTCAGGATATTGCCTGAAGTTTTGCTGATGATAAAGCACATTCCAGGTGATAGAGAAGAAAGGATAGGGGAAACAATATTAAGAAAGGGTAAGGAATTGAGTGAGATTAGGGTAGAAAAGAGCCATATGTAGCTACAAGTCCAGTATTGATGGATAACTTTGGATGTTAGCTGACTTCAGAGGCCACACTCATTTTACCTACATTCTGCTCTTAAAATAGCCTTGATGCAAAATGACAAATGTTTTAATCAAAACATGTAACAAAGATCCAGGAAAACTCAAGATTAGAAACAAAGAGTTATTAGAACAGAATTCATTATAAATGATCAACGAAATCAAAACTACAGAACAGGTAAGAATTTGCTGAATTAATGATGTTAAAAGGTGACGTCAGCACTACAGACAATGGGAACAGCACTTAAGATGCACAGATGTCAGCTAGAGGGCAGTCCTTGTGGCTGAATCGCATGGAGCAGCAAGAGATAAAGTTGTAAAAATATGAAGGGGCCAGTCATGAATAAAACCTACAGACTGGAAAGGCACGGGGTAAGGGAAAGGTTGGTGGCAGTAAAATTAATTTCAAAACAGATGTGGTTGTATCTAGAAAATTCAATGTTACAGTGGCTTGATCACATAGGGGTCTATCATTTCTCTCATGTAAACAAAGGCAGGAAATTGGGATGCTTGAACTGGAATGACAGATCCATGATGACCAGGCATCCAGCTCCCTCAAAGAGTTACTGGTGAAACCAAGATGCTACTAGAGCACCAAACAGTATATCCAATTCCAGGCAGCAAGAAGTAAAAGCGACAGACCAACACAATCCCCTTCAGTAAGCTCCCTCCAAAGATCCATCCTGGAAATCATACACAGTGTTTCTTTACATTTCACTGGCCAGAATAAGTCACATGGCCCCATCTAACTGCATGGAAGATAGGAACATATAATTCTTTAGCTGGAAACTGAGGTAGGCAGAAGTTCAGTAACTTTCTATTGTCACATGCTAGGCACTGATTTCATCTGACTCTACAACCTATACTCTTAGCCTCTGCACCACTGCTTACAAGTGAGTCTCTTCAGTCTGGCAAGAGGCATCAAGACCTGAATCAAGACAGGGAAAGTGAAAACAGGTGGAAGAAATGGCTTCAAAAAATAATAAAGAGCTACTTTGGAAAACAATCTGGCAATTCCTCAAAATTTCAAACATAGAGTTTACTCAGCAATTCCACCCCTAAACACACAGATAAAAGTAATGAAAACCTGCAACACACAAAATTTTGTTCATGAATGCTCATACCAGTACTATTCATAACATTTCCAAAGTGAAAAGAAACAAACGTCAACCAATTGATAAGTAGATAAACAAAGTGTGATGTAGACATGCAATGGACTATTATTCAGCCATAAAAAAGAAATAAAGTATTGCTATGCTACAGCATGGAGGAACCTTGAAAAAATAATGCTACGTGAAAGGAGTCAGTCAAAAAGATCATATACTGTATGATTCCGTTGATACAAAATATCCAGAATAGTCAAATCCAAAAAGGAAGAAAGTAGACCACTGGTTGCAAAGGGCTGGGGTGGGAGCAGTGGAGGATGGGGGAAGCGAGAAGTACCTCTAAGAGGTTCAGAATTTCTTTTGGAGTGATTAAATGTTCTAAAATTGACTACAGTGATGGTTCCACAACTCTATAGATATATTAAGAACCACTAACCTATATGCTTTAAATGAGTAAACGGTACAGTGTGGTACAGTGTGTGAATATCTCAATAAGCTGTTACAGGGAGCAAAAAAAAGACAACCAAGAGATGACATAATTTGACTCCTCTGATTAGTTCAGCTCTGTTCTAAAGTCTGAGAAGGAGAGACTGTTGGGGCAAAGAAAGCTCTTTACCTCTGACATGAATATGGCTCTGTTCTTCCTTTAGAAAAGGAAAGCAGCAGAATGTCCACACAATGGCTCCATCGCATTGGGAGGATTCTAACCTCCCCAGGCCCAGGCCTCATGTCCTGTCGTGGAAATGGGACAAGCCTGTCTTACCCTTCGCACTCATTGAAACATTTCTCTCACCTTCTCCCTCCACACTACTAGAGAGCAGAGCAGCCTTTATCTGACATAAAGAATACATGCAAAATAGAAGTTTACAGAGTCCCAAGAAAGGCTCTCAAAATAAAGGGTTTAAATGCAATCTGAATAAGTTTTCTTAATTTTGTTAGAGACAAAAGCACTGAAAGTTAGTGAACCCAGGATATACTTATATGCAAAAGAAGATATTAAATAATTCACTTAAATTATTTAAATACAATATGACAGATACAGAGGATAAACATCATCTCACTGATGAGATTAAAGATACTGCCTGGTAACAGAGTGGGGAAGAGAGACAAAGTATATCTATACTTTACTGTAAAATACCATAGACAAACTGCAATCAAATCAAATAAGAAGACTTAAAGATTTTCTCACACTATGAAGGAAGACCAGTGAACTCAGGCTGATTGATAAATGCATTAAAGGCAATGAGGATTTCCTTAAAAGATGAACCACATCTGGTACTGCTCTGTAACCTCATCAGTGTCTCCCACACTGCCTTGCACATTTTACACAGTGAATAAATATTTGCTAAATGAATATGTGCATTTACATAGAGAAGTACTTTCCACTAGACTGCCAAGAGCAATAATGGTTGAGAGTTTTAAAAGAAAACTGACAATTTTTTCCAAAATGATATTCCTGGAGGTCAACAGGCAAATTTCAGATTGAATAGTCTAATTTTAGTATTTTGTGCTTCTCAAAACTTGTGCTATTTTAAAGATAAAAGTGAAAAAAAAAAAAAAAGTTCTCCAACTTCATTCAAATATTTCAACAAACACAATACAGTTTTTGCAATTTTATGTTAAATGCTTAGTTAGGGGCAAACAAAATTTTCACCTGGTAACCATGCAAATTACTTAGTGTATTCTAAGGGAAAAAAGTGTACACCACCATGCTTTTCCCATTTTATTATTTATGCAGCAAGTTTGAAAAAATGTGAAAATGTGTGCCCATATAGAATAACACTTCTTTTTTTAAAGCCAATAACAGAAACACTAATTAGGGAATGAAAATTAGGGAATTACCATTTTTTAAAAAAAGAAGAATGTCTTATATTCATTTTCACTGACTCAATGGACATGAGTTTGAGCAAACTCCAGGAGACAGTGGACAGGGAAGCCTGACATACTGCAGTCCACGGGGTCACAAAGAGCCGAACATGACTGGGCAACAACAAGGAATTCCTTATATTCACTTTTCAAAAAGATTTACTGAAGTATTCTATTAAATGGGACTGTCTGCTACACTTAAATTATTAGATTCATTAAATTTTACTTGCACTTGTCAAGCCAAGCCTATGTCTTCAAGCTGCCTCTGCATATATTATAAACACAAGTAAAGTTCCTGACATTCTTAATTCAGAGGTCAGTTAAAAGAATGGGTCCAGCTTCTCCTCAAATGAGGTGCCCCTTCTCCTCTGAGGGGTGGGGTCATACAGATGGAAGGCAAAAGGACCTTATAGGCATGAAAAATCCTTAAGGAATCACTAACCTATCTTCTGTCTTCACAGTAAGACCTACCCGCTGGGAGGACATCTGGGTGACAGGAGGTTTCAGCCATCACTGAAAGAAGCCTTCTTGATAATATCCTCCTCCCAAAATGACAGAAGGTGACAACTGCTCGTACCAGAAGCCTGGCTTCAATTGGAGCTTAACAGTATCCCACAACTATGGAATCTGAACCTGCATCTTAAAAATACCTTTAGGTAATTCATATTGCCTTAATAGTAGAAAAGCAGTATGATTCCGTTGATACAGTAAAAAAAAAAAAAAAAACCTGTAAAAAAAAAAAAAAGTCATATCTGAAATGGAATTGCAAAGAATTATTTTGAATATTAAGCCTCTTTGCTTTCAAGATATATAAGCTTTGAAACAGTAAGCAGCAAAATCTAACATATCACATGAAATAAAAGCTGTCATGAAGCTGCTTTTTAGAAGATGGTAAATATATTAAACTGATTCATCCCTGGCCTATAAAATTTAGGACACAATACACATATACACACACACACAACATATAGTATTATGTCATATTAAATAGAGTCCAAAAGAAGCTAATCAGAAGAAATACAGAGTTGTAATCAATTACTAAACCAACTGGCTTCCCAGGTAGCTGAGTGGTAAAGAATCTGCTTGCCAATGCAGGAGACACAAGGGACGCAGGTTCTATCCCTGGGTCAGAAGATCCCCTGGAGAAGGAAATGGCAACCCACTCCAATATTCTTGCCTGGAAAATTCCATGGACAAAGGAACCTGGTGGACTCCAGTCCATGGGGGTCTCAAAGAGTTGAACACTAAGGATCATGCATATGCACTAAACCAATTATGTAACCATTTGAGAATTTTAAATTGGTAGCCATCATTTTTCGTAAATGCATTTGAGAAAACACTGATAAAGGAAGGTCTAATTTATTTCACCAACACGAAGCTTCAAGTTTAAAACATCTAGTGAAGCATTAGTGAAGCATGCAATATAGGATTAACAATTATTGGTAAAGGTAACAGTATAGCCTTACAGTGGGCCTAAAAGGCACCCAGACTGAAAGAACAGAGGTACAAAAATGCTATCAGGAATAGAAGGAGAGTTCATGATCAGGGGAAAGTCAAGGAGGAATAAAAGCAAAAAAGTTTTAAAGCACAATAGTGTTCCTAGGACTATACACAGCATGTGAAACAATTACTATTTTCTTAATAAGTTGCTATTCCTAAAAAATTCAAATTGATTTTAAAGACCACAATTTCCCTTCAGTGGAGCAATTTTGAAATGAAAGTGATGAGTAAAAAATAGAAAATGCAAATTAAACAAGGGGAGTTGAGAGACCAGGGCTTTGTGAACAAGGCTGAGACTATTCCACTGACTTCATGTGGTGAAGTGCATTAACAGGGAGCTGACATGACTGCAAAATGTCCACGTACACTATTAAGCTGAATGGGTCTTATTGCAGCTCAGTTGCAGAAACAAAAGGTACACACAGAGATAGCTGTGCTTTGAATTGTGAAAAGTGTTAGTGGTTCAGTCATGTTCGACTCTGCAATTCCATGAACTGTTGCAAACCAGACTCCTCTGTCCATAGAATTCTCGAGGCAAGAATACTGGAATGGGTAGCCATTCCCTTTACCAGGGGATCTTCCTGACCCAGGGATCGAACCCAGGTCTCCCGCATTGTAGGCGATTCTTTACTGCATGAACCACCAGGGGAGCCCAGTGTTTTCAATTAACCTGTGATAAAAGGCTGACTACAGGCTTCCCTGATGGCTCAGAGGTAAAGAATCCACCTGTAATGCAGGAGAGGCAAGAGATGCAGGTTCGATCCCTAGGGTCGAGAAGATCTCCTGGAGTAGGAAATGGCAACCTGCTCCAGTATTCCTGCCTAGGAAATCCCACGGAGACAAGCCTGCTGGGTTACAGTCCATTGATTTGCAAAGAGCCTGACACGACTTTAGCAACTAAACAACAACAATAATTTTGAAGCAATGTTATGACATGAAAATACTCAAGAAAAATATCTTGAAAGATAAATCAACTTTCAGATATTTTTTCTCCCATGCTACACTGTTTTAATTTCATGTTATTTTTATAACAAATTTTTGAGCACTTTTAGGATGACAGCAAAGTTGAGAAGAAGGTACAGAGATCACCCATATACTCCGTGCCCCGCGATACATTCATAGCCACTCCCATATCAACACGCCCTCCACACCACATTTGTTACAATCAGTGAATCTACATGCATGACACATTATAAGCACCTAAAGTCCACAGTTTACATTAGGGTTCACTTTTGCTGTTGTACATTTTCTGTGCTTTCATGAATGTACAATAACATATATCTATCATTAAAGTGTCAAACAGAATATTTTCACCACCTTAAAAATCCTGTGCTCCACCTATTCACCCCTCCCCTCAACTCAACCCATAGCAACCATGGGTCTTTTTCTGTCTCCACAGTTTTTCCTTTTCCAGAATGTGATATAATTGGAGTTGTACTGTACAGACAGACTTTACAGATTATCTTCTTTCATTTAGCAATATGCATTTAAGTACCTCATGTCTTTCATGGCTTCGTAGATCATTCCATTTTAGCAGTGAGTAATATTCTTTCCTCAACCATATCCAGTAGATATTAGCAGATAGTAATATTAGTAGATATTAAAGAAATGAATCATTTCTGTTACAGCATCTTTTTATTTCTAGCATTTCTTCTGGTTTCTTTCTCAGAATCTCTGTCTCTCTGCTAGCACTGTCCATTTGTTTTTATATACTGTCTACTTTATCCATAAGAGCCCTTAGCATATCCATCACAGCTGTTTTAAATTCCCAGTCTGGTAATTCCAATATCTCTCTTATATCTGGTTCTGACACTTCTTTCTCTTCAAACTGTGTTTGTCCCCTTTTGGTATGCCTATTGATTTTTTCTTCTTGATAGCTGGATAGGATGTCCTGGGTAAAAGGAACTGCTGTAAATAGACGTTTAATAATGAAGTAGTAAGTCGTAGGGCAAAAGCAGTCTCCTGATTAGGCTTCTGCCTTTTAATGAGCCAGTGCTTCTGGACTGTAAACATCATAAGTGCATCACAAGTGTTTCTTGGGGGGTTTTTCTTCTGTCTCTTCAGGTGAGAGAATGGCTAGAGTGGACTGGAGTTGGATAGTTCCCTCTTCCCACATGGAAGGCAGAGAGGAGGTTAGTATTTCCCATCTACTAGAGCTGACTGGAGTGGGTATTTCCCTTCCTTCAGGTCCATTAGGCTCCAGTAACACTCCAGCAGGTTAGGATATGATAAACTAATTTCTTCTGAGGGAAGCATTGTAAGGAAGTGCAAACTGCTCTGGTGTTTTTCAGAATGGCTCCTCTTCCCCTCCCCCTGCCTGAAGCATGAGGGAATTTTTCTCCAACATTTACTGTAAGAACCTGGTCAAGCTCCCAGAGGTAAAATTCAAAAAGTATGGGCTGCCTCCCATGACTAGGTTCCCCTGAAGTTTTTAATCCTCAGATTAAAAAGAGCATAATATTGTAAGTCAACTATATATCAATAAAAAAAATTAATTTTAAAAAGCCATTCAACAAGACCACTAAGATTATAGTCATATTTTATACTATAATTTTCAACATTGCCTTTTTCCCCCTTAATTTTTTTTTTTTTTTTTTTAAGAAATAAAAGGCAAAGAAACTCCTCTGTGTGACTCCATGGACTGTAGCCTGTCAGGCTCCTCTGCCCATGGAATTGTCCAGGCAAGTATACTTGAATGGGTAGCCATTCCCTTCGCCAGGTCATCTTTCCAACCCAGGGATCAAATTCGGGTCTCCTGCATTGTTGGCAGATTCTTTACCATCTGCGCCACCAGGGAAGCCCATATTTAAGGTACATAATCTCAGTGGTAAAGAATCTGCCTGCAGTGCAGGAAATGCGGGTTCAGTCCCTGGGTCGGGAAGATCCCCTGGAGAAGGGCATGGCAACCCACTCCAGTATTCTTGCCTGGAGAATCCCATGGACAGAGGAGCCTGGTGGGCTACAGTCCATGGTGTCGCAGAGTCGGACACGACTGAGCGGCTAACACTTTCACACTTTCAATCCTAAAAAAATGGTTCGATTCCTAAGTGGCTAAATTTATGTCATCAGTTTAAGACGTCATTCTTTGATTTATTCATTTAACAATTATGTTAAGCCAGATACTATTTAGGCAGTGAGGAATAAGCACCAAACAATACAAAAATAGTACCTGCCTTCACAAAGCTTAGTCTTCAGCTGTAAAATAATTTAACAAGGGAACTAAAACACAGTATGTCAAGTGCTTTTTTTTTTAATAACTAAGTTTTGCAACTACACCAGAAATGACTTGCACTTCAAGTTTTCATTTCAGATCCATTTGCTAAAAGTCCTTGAGGTATTTAGATAACTTTAAGAAAAAATAACATGGTTGACAACATAAAATAGTTGTGCTATTTTATGACTTCTAAAGATTGAAGGCAGGAAGAGAAGGGGACGACAGAGAATGAGATGGTTGGATGGCATCACTGACTCAATGGACATCAGTCTGAGCAAGGTCTGGGAGTTGGTGATGGACAGGAAAGCCTAGCATGCTCAGTCCATGAGATCACAAAGACTCGGACACGACTGAGTGACCGAACTGAACTGATGACTTCTAATGTTGATACAGTATAAATTCCTAGCCACTTCCAAATTCTTGCCACTCTCAGGCTACTGCAGTTTAGATGGAAAACTTAAGATTTAAAAGAAAAAAGCAAAAGAAGCAAAATGAAAAATACTAGCCATGCAATAAAAAAACTAATACATTTTAATTTTATTCATTTAATTATCCTGGGCAGAAAAGGAAAAACCGACTATGAATTACATGGTATCTGTGAGTGTATTCTTTGGGAAATACTGAAAAATGAAAACATTCGCATGGAAAGAAACTGCTTTATACCCACCATTGCCCTTTTTTCAGAAACAACTGAAATTCATAAATGTCACAAAATTAAATTGCATTCGTAAGTTAAAAGAAACTGGTAATACGCAATGAATATACTAGTTTTCTTAAAAATGTTTGGGGCATCTGAATATCAATATCACAGTATCTTAAGACATACTTAGATTAATTTAGTGATCATTTTCAAACCAAAGCTTTCTTTCAGAGCTAAAAAAAGAAAATATTTCTAGGTAACCAAAAAGAGTCATTAAAATAGAAAACACTAATAATATTAAACTCTAAAAATAATGTAATAACCATATAAAGTTTTAAAACATCCCAGTAACAATGTTTTTAAAGCCCAGAAACTCAAATATTATTTTAAGATCATTATTATAATCCATTCTACCCTAGAAAAAAATAACCTCTCTAAACAAGTGTACACTACGTTCATCCAACCTTTCTTTTTCCAAATGAATGGCAAAAACAGAAATGCAGTATTTTTATTGCAATCATAGGAACATTAGTTCAATACATATGGGATTAAAATTGAAATTCTAAATACAGTAAATAACAAAATACAGATATTTTTTCATCCTACTGAGTAAATTCAAGACATTTCCTAATTATCTATTCTCCAAACTTATGAAATACCGTAATAAAATGTGAAGCAAAACTGTTCAAAACCAGTTAAACTCAGTCTTGATGTGCTAAAATGATTAACAACACCATCTTAAAGATAATCCCACATCTGAACACGTGATATCTCCATGATTTCAGGGCACAAATCCTTCTATCCATCAAAGTAAACGGAAGGTTAGAGAGGTTAATAGAGACAGAGTGTCTGTAATAGACTTCTGCATTTCATCTCCATTCAATATACTCCAATGATCACTGAGCTATTTGTAATGTTCTTATGAATCAATGCTTCCTTTACATTCCAGATAGAGGCTGGAAGCCACTGTGTGGAGCAATAAAGCTCACCTTTGCAAATCCTCATCAAGCTGATCTGATGATTAAATCTATGTGAGGCTTCATAAACAATTGAAGTGCAGGCACAACTTTAATTAAAAACTCAAATGGCACTGCTAAACACCTAAATAAAACATGAACAAGTACAACAGCCACCTGCAAAGAGCAATGGCAATTTCCAGCCTCTGTTTACCAAAGAGATTTTTCTCTATTCAGATGCACAATCACCCTGGCTGTGTGATCCCTGGGCTAGCAGTAGCAGTCAATAATTTAAAATCATGGAAATAAAAGTTGAATATATACTTACACTTTACTATGAGTTGCATAGTAGCCATCAAAAACTGCTATAGACCGAAAAAAACAAAGTTTTCTCATATGCCAGGATGGCACCCAATTCTCTTTAATTCATTTTATTTATTCACTTAGTTTATTTGGCTGTGCCAGGTCTTAGTTGCAGCGCATGGGATCTAGTTCCCTGACCAGGGATCGAACTTGGGTCACCAACACAAAGTCTTAGCCACTAAACCTCCAGGGAAGTCCCTGGCACCCAATTCTATCCTAATTTTTCGTAAAGACTCACCATTGGGGAAAAAAAAAAAAAAAAAACACCAAAACCTCATATGGCAGATTGCTGATAAACAGGGCCAATTTATTCTTCACTCTGATTGAGTGGCTGATGAAGGGTAACCCTGGGATGACATGACTTTTTGGTTCATCCCTGACAGAAGGTAAATTTCTGGAACATTAAGACCACAGAGCTGGTTGGATAAGTCACTGTCCAAGTCAGAAGGCAGAGTCAGAAAGACCTGTGCTGAAGAGCAATACGCAGAGCCTGGAGCAGAAAGCTCCTTTTGTTTCCTTTTAGTAGTCCACCTTAAAATCAAATTTCCTGGTGCTAGGTTGACTTTGTTGTTTTAAGTGACAGAGTCTGACAGTATACTGTTATATTTTCCATTTATACTTCATCTCCTCTCAGGGTCATATAATCCTGACTGTTCTAGTCAGCCCTATGTATAGAAAACATAAAGGATTTAAGTCAGAAAGCACTCGGGTTGAACATTTAGCTCCAGCTCTTACGAGCTGTGTGATCTTGGAAAAGTTGGTTTTCCTCTGTGTAGGTCCATTTCTTCACTTACTAAATGAAGATAATAAAATTTCTCACATGACTGTTCTGAGAAGTAAATGAGATGGCATATGTGACAGTTCAGATACCCAAAAAATAAAATGTTAGTTCCCAGCTCTTCTTCTTATTTTAAATATATCGTTTATTCCAGATTGTTCTTCCTACTGTTCTCTCCTTCTCAGAGGTGGATAATCTATGCCCCATCCTTGCTACCTCCCAACAATAACACAACAGAAAGTATAATCAACTGAAAGAACATTTAACCAGGAAGTAACCAGAAGTTCACTGACAGGAGAATGAAGGAAGTGTGATATAACCTATACAGTGGAATATCACACAGCCATGAAAATGAACAGACTACAGCTACATGCAATAACAGATGAATCTTGCAATTGTAATGTTGAATACCCAAAATATCCCATAATACTACATTCAGCAATGACACCACTTTGTAGAACTCAAGAAATAAGAAATATCTGGGTTTAAGTACATATACCTTTGTACTAAGCACAGAAACATCTCAGATACCCCATTTCATAGTCAGTGTTGTCACAGAAATTTATTCCTGTTTGAATACACACTTAAATTGGAATGTATACTACAACATTCATGGACACCCTGAACACAAGCAACATTCTTCTGTTCTAATACTGTAGATTTTCTTTAAAATAAAGCCAGCAGCATACACCACCTTTCACTTATCTACCTTGAATTCAAATCGCAATGATGGCTCTAAATGAAAATTTTTTCCTTTTTGTTAGAAAAGCTTTCCACATACTGTGGCAACCACAGCTGTTGAGGTCAGCAGCATCATGGCAACTATGAAAGGTCAGCAATTTAGCTCTTTCATATTGAGGTCTCAGCTGTAGATCCCATCTGTGCTGACTTCAGGCTGAAGGGAATAAATTTCTTCCAGCTTAAAAACTGAAACATATGCTGCAATAATTAAAGGTTTCTGGAGCCAGTTCAGCAGTGCCAGGGATGCTGAAGCCGAGGACCTGTGAACACACCAGAGGACTTCCCACAGGGCACCCACCTGCTAAACAAAGGATACTTCCGAAGGCGTGGCACTGAGGTCCCCGTGTCCAAAAAGGCAGAAAGAAATCAGTCCCACTCCCTCTATGTATTTTCTATACCTTATAACAGACTCCTTCCTGCTGAAACACAGGGTGGTGGTTTTGCAAGTCCAGCATTTTCTCTTTGTATCTCCTTTACTTACCTAGGCCTGCATTAATACTAGCCACTTGTGGTTATTCATATTTAATTAAAATTCAATAATATTTTAAAATTAACTTCCTTGGTCACACTAGCTACATTTCAAGTGCTCAAGTGCAACATATGACTACTGGCTGGTTACCATACTGAACATTAAAGAAAGTACTTTTGAACAGTCCTGATCCAGACTCTAATGCATATTTAAAACAAAACCAGGGCTTCCCTGGTAGCTCAGCAGTGAAGAATCTGCCTGCCAAAGCAGGAGACACAGGTTCAATCCCTGGTCTAGGAAGACCCCACATGCCACAGGGCAACTAAGCCCATGCATCACACCGCTGAGCCTGTGTTCTACAGCCAGGGAGTCACAACTACCAAAACCGCTCTGCTCCAGAGTCTGTGCTCTGCAACAGGCAAAGCCACCTCAATGAGAAGCCTGCGCACCACAAGGAGAGAGTAGCCCCTGCTCACTGCAACTAGAGGAAAGCCTGGGCAGCAACGAAGACCCAGGACAGTCAAAAATCAATCAATAAGTAATAAACCATTCAAAACAAAACCTTCACCAGATTGCTGAATATAAAAATCCTAGAGTCAACCAGAAAAACGTCAAGGACTAGTCACGCAGCACAATTATCTGAGGTTTTTCACAGGCTTGGGTGTTTGAGGTTTCTCTTGGTACTGTCTGTATATGTCCATTTCATTGTTTAGAGCTGCCCAGTGATTAAAAAGAATGGACCCCTGGAGGTGCATAGTTGAGTCTGACTCTCTAAACCGTGACTCTCTGAGTTAATTACTCACCCTGTCTCATTTTTCTATATGTAAAAATGAAGTCAATAATAACAACTTCATAGATCTGTTTAAAAATTAAATGATACAATACTTATAAACCTATTAGTACCACACTTCGTACATGTTAAGAGCTCTATAATTGTTAGCTATTAACCATTATTATCATTGCCAAAAGGTAGGGAAAGGAAAGAATATGATGAATTTTATCCATTAAAATCTATTTAGAGCTCTGGTAAAGATTCTCTATGAGAGAAAATCAAAATACATGATCTATTTCATTTTCTGCACTGTATATTTACAATTTAATGATTTCCTGTCTGACTTTTTAAAGGTCTGTTCACTGTTCTCATGAGTCTTGTGTACACACTGTGCGCACAGTGTCAAGAAGTGCTAGAAGCACATGACATGTGACCACTAATGAAATCCTCACAACAGTCCACAATGTAAGTAACTCCATGGACCTCTCCCTTTTCAGATGAGAAAACAGAGATACTGAAAGGTTCAGTAACCCATGCAAGATCATACAGCTTGGAAATGGCAGTGACTGAATTGGAATGCAGGCAATCTGGATCCAGAGTTTCTGCTCGCAGTCATTATGCAATATTTCCCTACATGCTGAAAGTTCCCTTCCCAAACAAACAAAGCATTTCCAAGCTAGCTGTTAGGTAATATTATTAGAAGCAGACAGCTTATTTAATGGGCTTGGCAATGACGGAGAAGGGGGAAGCCTCTTGGGATTTGGATGTGACCAGAGCAGTCATCACTATCTGGCCTTCCAACCCCCCTGGCAAATGTGGAAGGAAAACAGCTCAGCTCAGGAGGGTTGGCACTGATCCCTGGGAGGTGTGGGAGCCAGCTGTGAGGGTGGATAGGATTTCACAACGACCGGTGGGAGGGGAGATGAATAGGACACAAGGGTGCTTACATCCTACCGTACATGTCACAATCCCACACAGCTTTCAGCGAGCACACTTCGGTCTAGAACCAAATTCCTTTTTACAGATGGGCAGAAGCAATCCTTGCGTTGTTTTAGTAATTTAACAGGCTGAATTTTCCAGGATTGCTATTACTAGGTAAACTAAAGAAAATTCATACCTTTTTGGCCAAAGCTTTACCAAGAGTTGCTCAACATTTCAGATGACAATGTCATGCTATTTGAATCACCAACTCCATACATTTCTATCAGTCTTCATTAGAGCTGCATATTTACAGCAATTCTCCCATGAATTCTAATTATGCCTAAACATTCATATAAGGCAACGTATACTATTTTATGATAACTTCCATTTATTTCTTCTTTATTGTATTTTATTTTTTTCATTTATTTTTATTAGTTGGAGGCTAATTACTTTACAATATTGTAGTGGGTTTTGTCATACATTGACATTTATTTCTTCTTTACTGTATTATTTGGGCATTATATTTGTATTTTGAAATGATGTGTATAAGGAGCTATCTTAGCTAAGATTTTTTTCCTTCAGGATAGTCAGTCTGTGTGTCTGTTTCCAAATACATGATTATAAAAAGGGGACACAGTTCTGTGAAACAAGCTGGTGGTACACAGAATGGAGTCATGTGATATCCACCGTGCTGCTTCCATCAATATTTCACTATTCTCAGCGCTCCATATCCCCAACACCAGCTTTCTGACTGCCCAGGATAAACGAAGAGAAAAATGAAACTTGCAAATTCTCCATAGAGTCCTGGTCCCTCCCTATCCTAACCCCTACCCTGAAGCAAGTCTGCAAAAGACAAACTACTATCCCTCCTCTTTCTTTTTTTTTTTTTTAATTTTTAAATTTTTATTTTTATTTTATTTTTTATTATCACTGCCTTCCAGGCTGAGCCATCTTGGTTTGAATTTACCATTCTCAGCACATCCCCAAGAAGCTACAGAAAAGGCACATGACCTTAGATTGATCACCATCAGATCACCTCAAATTCTCAGCATTTTTACCCACTAGGTGAATAAGAATGACTTCACAATCCCTTGGGTAGTTCCTCCAGCACTCTCCCAGCCTGCATATAGTTTACTGCTGTTGCTATTTCCATCACCAAATCAAAGACAAAACACAGGACTTGTATTTCATTTCCCTGACCTACCAGGCATCTCTTTAATTTCTTACCACAAAGCATCTAATGAAAGCAATTCTGTTGCCTATTTTTGATTTTTCTATTTATTCTTTAGACATTGAACCTTACAGCTCTCTAATACTTGATCTCTTCTCAATGCCTTCTACTCGTTTCCTATAATTTAGCCAAAAAAATAGGGCAAGCATTAAGAATAAAAGATCCCAGTAAAACAAAACAGATTGAATGACAACTACTTAACATGTGTTATAAAAGAATACTTGCTGAGTTTTAAGAGAAGGGGGTGGAGAAGTAAAAGATTTTCTGAATTTGCATTCCTAAATGGAACTAAGAACTGGAAAGAAAGGGAGAAGAGAAGAGCATAGCGTGCAGTTTTATAAGTTTGCTCTGTACCAGACCCTCCAATCACCTGATAAGGAAGGTTACTGAACTTTTTAGTTTGAAGAAATCAACACAGAGAAGTTAGACAGTTTGCTAAAGATCTTGTATAAAAAAAAAAAAACCACCTCCACTCTGACCACCACCTCAGTGGTAGGATTATAACCCATGCTTGTCTAATTCGATTACACCTTTCTGCCTCTTGACAATAAGTATTAAACTGGTGCTAACAACATACCAGGAACTGTGCTATTTCTTATTTAATCACCATAATAACCCGATGAGATAGGTACCAAATTTAGCCCCATTTTGCAAATGAGAAAACTTGAGGCTAGAGAAAATAAGTTAAGCTGCCTAAAACCATATAGGAAATAGCACAGCTCATATTCGAACCCCAGAATCCATGCCCCTCATCATAAGACTATACCCTCTGCCAAGACTAAATTCACTAGGCAAAACTGAGTAAACAGCTAATTTTCACCAGCCAAGATTACTAATGGAATTACAACAATTCTACTCCCAACAGGGGAATTCCCAGGTGGCTCAGTGGTAAAGCATCTGCCTGCCAATGGAGGAGACCCAGGTTCAGTCCCTGGGTAAAGAAGATCCCCTGGAGAAGGAAATGGCAACGCACCCCAGTATTCTTGCTTGGGAAATCCCATGGACAGAGGAGCCTGGGGTGCTATGGTCCATGGGGTCACAAAAAGTCAGACACAACTAAGTCACAGCTACATTCATGAGGTTGGATTAGCAAATCAAACTGGGACTTTTTAAAAAATACAAATGATTAAAATTCTTAAAAATCATAACCATTAACCTTAAGGATTAAATATCCTCTTTCGGCATGCTATTGTAAATACCAAACATGAAGTGATTAAAGAGATAATTCCCTTTAATTGCTCTTTATGCATGGAAAGGGAGTATGTGAGATTTAATGGTGTAACACAGAAGTGTCTCCCTATGTCTACCCAGTTGGAAATCATTTTTCTGCTTAGACCTCCAGGCTCCTCCTTAACTGTTGAGCAGTCAGAGAGAGGCAGCTTCAAAACACAAAATGGAATAGGCAGTCTCTTGAGAGACTGAGGGCTGAAGCATCACACAATTTTATAAACAAGGCCAACAGTGAGAAATGTGAAGGATATACGAATATATTAGAGAAGAGCAAAAGAGGGCATTTAGGGATTGTTCTTAGAAAATATGTTAAGAAAAGCTAAAAACATTATCCATTAAACTAACAAAGCCCTGAAGTAAGAATCGGATATCCCAACTCAGGTATGTGGACACAGAGAAAAATCCAGATAAGAAGAAAACCATTCCTCTTCTCCACACAGGTTAAGATTTAGAACAAATCTGCTAGAAGAACTGATAGATTAATGTGTTCAGTTTAGTCACTCAGTCGTGTCTGACTCTTTGTGACCCCATGGACTGCAGTACGCCAGGCTTCCCTGTCCATCACCAATTCCCAGAACTTACTCAAACTCGTGTCCATCGAGTCAGTGATGCCATCCAACCATCTCATCCTCTGTCGTCCCCTTCTCCTCCTGCCTTCAATGCTTCCCAGCATCAGGGTCTTTTCCAATGAGTCAGTTCGTCACATCAGGTGGCCAAAGTATAACGTGTGGTATCATGTAAATATTTCTCATTGTCAACATTCTGAAGGCTTTTATGTATATACTCTATCTATATCATATATATGTAGACAGAATACATTTATACATATATGTATAGTCTCACATATGTTCACATACATATGTTCACAGGTAGAAACACATATGTAAATGGAAACACATGTCTGGATCGAGTAAGCCTAAATACTGGAGTCAGTTTTCTCAATCCATATTGGGCAAATCCAGTGAGCAGAAGAGCATTTGTAACAAAATGCTGTCATAATTTAAGGCTGACAACTTGGGTTTGGGTATATTTTATATTATTCTAATGAGGATAAAATCTGTTAACCCAGATTTATTCTTGGTAATTTTTACCCAAAAACTACCATGCCAATTTGTGATTTTTTCTTCTCTAAACTCAGACAAGATTTATTGTCTCTAGGCTCAGGATTCCAGAGTTGGGAGAAGAGGGTCCTGTCTTATAAAAATAGGGATATTTTAGAACTTGGACAAAGAAAATGGTAAAGCTTATCAAATTTCCACCAAAGATGGCTGATTCTCTTTCCAATCAACCACTTTTGCTGTTCTGCATAAGCGTTTCTCTTCCTTAACCTATGCAAAAATTTTAGTGGGCACGATTCTCCCTGTTAATATTTCCATTTTAAGACTCTTTCTGAAGACTTAACCTTGAAAGCTTTCTGTTAGTGGGGATTTGATATATTAGAACAAGGCAGTGGATCAGAGATACAGAGGGGCTGAATCTTTCAGCTCCCTGGGAAACCATGCCAAGTGTGTGAATATCTTCTCTGGCCATTCAGAAGACCAGGTTTGGATAGGGCCACAGCTTCTTGAAAATAAAACTATAGCTCTTGGGGACTGCCCCAGTCATATCTGACTCTTTGTGACCCTATGAACTGTAGTCCACCAGGCTACATGTCCATGTGCAGCCAAGAATACTGGAGTGGGCTGCCATGCCCTCCTTCGGGGGATCTTCCTGGCCCGGGGATCGAAACAGTGCCTCATGTCTCCTTCATTGGCAGGCAGGTTCTTTACCCCGAGTGCCACCTGGGAAGCCCAACATAGTCATAGATTCCAGGATTAGGACATAAACATCTTTAGGAGGCTATTACTTTGCCCCACAGTTCATTTTTGTACTTGGGCTTTAATTTCCAAAAATACTTATTTTATGAGTTTAAAAAAAAAAAAAAACAGGGTTCAGTAACTTTTCCCTAACAATAACAGAACAGCTTTTTTTGTTATCTCATTTCATTTTCTTCCTCTTGCATTGCTCATTTCCAGAAAGTTACTTAAAAAAAAAAGTTTTTTTGTCCCTGTCCTTCATTCTAACATGTTTCCTCAAAAGTCTAATGAACTTTGACTATCCCCTCTATGGTAGAATATTGAAAGCTGTTTTGAAGTCGGTAAGCAAAAGCCAACTATTGAGTAGAAAGCTTCATTCTGGAGCAGTGCTGTCCAGTGGAAATATGTAATTTTAACCTTTCTGGTAGCAACATTAAAAAGAAATGGGTTAAGTTAATTTAAATAAAATGTTTTATTTAACCTACTATATCAAAAATATCACTTCAGGGGGACTTCCCTGGTGGTACAGTGGCTTAGACTCTGAGCTCTTGGTATAGGGGGCCTGGGTCCGATCCCTAGTCAGGGAACTAGATCCCACATACCACAACTAAGAGTTAGAATGCCACAACTAAGGATCCCTCTTGCCATGACTAAGACTCAGTGGAGCCAAATAAATACTAAAAAAAAAAGAAAGAAAAGAAATATCATTTCAACATGTAATCAGTATATCAATTATTTGAGGTGCTTTATATTTTTTCTCTTATGAAGTTTTTAAAATACAGAGTGAATTTTACTATCTAAAATTAGACCATCTATATTTCAATGCTTAGTAGCCTCACATTGCTCAGTGACTACCAAATTAGACAACGGAAGCCTTGAGTGATTTGGGGAAAGCCTGATTATGGGAACTAGGGCTGGTCAAATTCCCCAGAAAAATAGAAAAGTGTCCTCCCACATCCTGCTGGGGGAGTATAAGCCCCTCTGCCATTGCTCTGGGGTTCAAGTGCGCAAAGGGGTTACAACACAGCATAGACTGTCACTTACAACATCCCACCCCCGCCAGTGTTCAGCCCCGCACCATTGCCTCAGCTATGCCTGATGCCCCCAGAGGGGCCACTCCCAGGCTATGCAACATCAGGGAGAGCTCATCGGCATCTTTCAAGATTCTTTCACAGGTTCAGGATGTTCGCAAACACTCACTTTCTATCACCTGTCTAGATTTCAACTTTTTATTTTCCTTCGAAGCGACTCTCTGACTTTTTAAATCAGCTTCTACAATTACATTGGATGTTTTCTTCCTCCTATTGTTTACATTGTTTTCTGTTTATGCCAATTCTCCCTCCTCCTCTTAAAAAATTTTTTCCTTTGTTATTTTTGTTGTATTTCAAGAGGGAACTGAAGTAAATGTAGGTATTTCCTCAGCCATTTTTAACTGCCTTTTTTCTGCAGTTCCACACGTCTCTCTTGGTGGTCGTTTGGCCTGCTGATTCTGTCTGTGCCAACCACAGCCTTCCTTTCTCCCCGGTATCTGACTGACTTTTCATGTCCTTTTCATGTCCCAAACTCTGAGAATACAGAGATGGACATGACCCCTGGTCTCTCGGTCCAGTGCAGGAAGATTTACAAAGGATAAAGAAAGGAATGAGCAGCTGGGTGATTTCAGGGTGTGTGTTCTTTATACCCCAATCCTGAACTGGTGTGTGTGTGTGCGTGTGCACTGGTGTGTGCGTGTGCACTGGTGTGTGTGTGCACACTGGTGTGTGTGTGTGTGCACTGGTGTGTGTGTGCACTGGTGTGTGTGTGTGTGCGTGTACACTGGTGTGTGTGTGTGTGCATGTGTGCACTGGTGTGTGTGTGTGTGTGCACTGGTGTGTTTGTGTGTGTGCACATGAGTGCGCATATGCATGTGTGCTCAGTCACATCCAACTCTTTCCAACCCCATGAACTGTAGCCCCAGAGGCTCCTCTGTCCATGGGATTTCCCAGGCATGAATACTGGAGTGGATTGCCATTTCCATCTCCAAGAGATCTTTCCACCCAGGGATCGAACCCTTGTCTCCTGCATTGGCAGGCGGATTCTTTACCTTTACCACTAACACCACCTGGGTGCTTTCAGAGCACAGAAGGAAGGTGTCCAGCTTCCCCAGGCAAGCTGCCTTCTCCATTGCACATCTGGTCTTGTTTTCTCAGCATTACTTGCCTCGTTTTCTTTTTCTTCCATTTTCACTCTTTTAGGACTTCCAAGTTTGCAAAAATTCACATGTCTCCTACTCTGGGTCAGTCAGTTCCTTTTCCAACTACAGTGTCTCATAAGCTGATCACTTTTAGATTCCTCTGTCAACCTGACCCACACAGGTCTACCATATACAACCCGGAGGCATGCCAGGCAAGGCTCATCATGGGCAGAGAGAAAGCCCTGGGCCAACGGTGTGATCTGGTTCACTGTCTGTGAAATCAGTTGCTTTCTTCATTCAAAGACTGAAGAAAATGCTTAAATTTCCATCCCAATAATTAATATGCTTTTTAAAATGTAAAATAGATAACATAAAATTTACCATTTCAGCCAATTTTAAGTGCAATTGAATGGCCTAAACTACATTCACAAGGTTGTGCAATCATCAACACTGTTTCTGAAAATTTTTAAATCATCCCTCTCAAAAAGTTCTATTACCATTAAGAAATGAGTTCCACTTTCTCCTTCCCACCAGGCCCTAGTAACCTCTGATCTACTTTCTGTCTCACTGAATTTGCCTGTTCTAGGTATTTCATTTAAGAAAAATCATACCACATTTGTCCTTTTGTGTTTGACTTATTTCACTTGGCCTAATGTTTTCAAGGTTCATGCATGCAGTTAAATATAACAGAACTTCATCTATTGGTTTTGATCTTAGATAGTCATACTAATTTTATCTTGAAACATTTTTATGTTTTACAATGCAAAGATGAATTTTTTCTCCTTTTTCTTTCATATTATATGACCTTAGTAACAGTTTTTTTTTTTTTTTTTTACCTTTCCCAGTGGATACTATTATACTTGTGGGCTTATTGATTCATGCTGATGAATAGTAATTTCATGCAAGCTATCCTGGCATGTAGGGTTCATTTTTCATGTGATCTGCATAAAAATAGTAGTGGTGAATATTAATCAAGTAAGAATGCAGACCTGAATGCAAAGCTTCAAAAAAAGCTTAATTAGAATACACAAGTCACATGAGCCATCCCACTGCAGGAAAAGTATGCTCCATATATTTGTAGCTTAAGACTTCTTTCTTGTTCCAACCTACAAATTGATATGTGTCACTGCAGGAATACAAAATGGGGGTGGGTGGGGCAGAACTGCTCCTCTCATATGACATTCTCAAGATTGATCTTTATTATCAGTAGCATATTTTACACCAAAGTAAAATTGTTTTCCCAAGGACAAAAATATGGGTTTATAACTAAAAACTTAGTTATAATAAGTTTACTTGTTGAATAATTTATATGTCAAAGTACTGTGCTGGGTGCCACATAGGAGACACAAAGAAATAAAAGTTCTCTAGGAAATTCCAGTCTAATGAATGTAGGAAATTTATATCCATATGGATACAGTTCAAGATGTAAATATATTTGTCACAAACACCAGAAAGTTAAACAGCAATACAGAATTAAAGCATGCATCAAGATCACAGTAAAAGTGATGTCAAAGGATAAGTAATAATAACTAAATGAACTCTGCAGTCCAGTGGCATTTAACATTTTTATTTGAAACAGTAAAACCCTTTTGTTCTCCAAATGGAATCTTAAACCAAGTATTAAAAGTGTGTATGTGTAGGAGGAGGGGGGAGTGTTAGCCACTCAGCTGTGCCTGACTCTTTGCAACCCCATAGACGGTAGCCCGCAAATCTCCTCTGTTCATGGGGTTCTCCAGGCAAGAATACTAGAGTGGGTTGCCATGCCCTCCTCCAGGGGATCTTTCCAATCCAGGGATCAAACCTGGGTCTCCTGCATTGCCCGCAGATTCTTTACCTTCTGAGCTTCCAGGGAAGCCCTAAAAGTGGGGATGGGAGAGGCAAAGCCTCTTTTATTGCTAGAAGCCAGAGTTCTAGATTCATTCTGCCAATTGTATGACCTGAGACTATTTACCTAAATTCTCTGTCAATTTCCTTATTAACAGATGGGATTAATAATGGGATTGTTGCTAGAATTAAAAATAATGGAGTAGGTAAAGCATTTAAAGGTGTATGGAAGGACCAACTACATCTTCACGACTAATACAGGTTTAACTCATTTTATTAAGCTCTGTTTTATTGCCCTTCACAGATTCTGCATTTGTTTTAGATAAGTTGAAGGTTTGTGGCAACTCTGGATTGAGCACAATTTTTCCAAAAGCACTTGCTCATTTTCACATCTCTTGTGCCACACTGACGTCTCTCTCCCGACATTTCAAGCATTTTCATTCTTACTATATCTGTTATAGTGATGTGTGATCAGTGATCTCTGATGCTACAGTTCTGATTGTTTGGGGGCACCACGCACCTCACCCATGTAAGACGGTGAATTTGACAGATACTGTCTGTGCATTCTGACTGCTCTTCGCTCCCTTCCTCTCCTCCCGCTTCCCTATTTCCTGAGACACAACAATTTGAAATTAGGCTAACTAATAACCCTACAGTGGCCTCTAAATGTTCAAGTGAAAGAAAGAGTGGAATGTTTCTAACTTTAAAACAAACGCTAAACATGATTAAACTTCATGAAGAAGGCTTGTCGAAAGACAACACAGGCCCAAAGCTAGGCCTCTTTAGCCAAATGGTTAGCCAAGTTGTGAAGGTAAAGGAAAATTTCTGGAAGGAAATTAAAAGTGCTACTTCAGCGAGCACACGAATGGTAAGAAAGCAAAACAGCCTTATTGCTGATATGGAGACAGTTATAATGATACGGAAAGAGGGTCAAACCAGCCACAACATTCCCTTAAACCTAAGCCTGATCCACAGCAAGGCCCTAACTCTCTTCAATTCTGTGAACACTGACAGAGGTAAGGAAGTTGCATAAGAAAAGTCTGAAGCTAGCAGAGATTACTTCCTGAGGTTTAAGGAAGGAAGCTGTCTCCAAAACATAAAAATGCAAAATGAAGCCACAAATGACGATGTAGAAGCTGCAACAAGTTATCCAGAAAATACAGCTAACATAATTAATGAAGGTAGCTAACTAAACAGCAGATTTTCGTGTAAATGAAATGGCCTTCTATTGGACGAAGATCCCATCTAGATCTTTGGTAGCTAGAGATGAGAAGTCAATGCCTGGCTTCAGAGGACAGGCTGACTCTCTTGTTAGGGGCTAAGGCAGCTGGTGACTTGAAGGTGAAGCCAGTGCTCATTTACCATTCTGAAATGTAGGACCCTTAAGAATTATGTTAAGTCTACTCTGCCTGTGCTCTATAAATGAAACAACAAAGTCTGAATGACCACAAATCTGTTTACAACATAGTTTACTGAATGTTTAAAGCCCACTGTTGAGATCAAATGCTCAGAAAAAGTTTCCTTTCAAAGTATCACTGCTCATTGACAAAGCACCTGGGTACCTAAGAGCTCTGACAGAGATGTACAAGGAGATTTATGTTGCTTCCAAGCCTACCAACACATCTGTCTGCAGCCTTTGGATCAAAGAGTAACTCTGATTTTCAAGTCTGATTATGTAAGAAATACATTTTGTTAAGGCTAATGATTTCTCTGACGGATCTGGGGAAAGTAAACGGAAAAACCTTCTGGAAAGGATTCACCATTCTAGATGCCATTGAGAATATTCAAGACTCATGGGATGAGGTCAAAACATCAACATTAACAGGAGTTTGGAAGAAGCTGATTCCAACACTTACAGAGGACTTTGAGGGGTGCAAGGCTTCAGTGGAGGAAATAACTACAGATGAGGTAGAAATAGCAAGAGAATTAGAAGCAGAATCTGAAGATGTCACTGAATTGCTGCAATCTCACGATAAACCTTTAATGAAGACAAAATAATACAGAGGGAAGTTGGGCCAGTGCTGGGTGGCATCACAGAGGAACCAATCTGGAACTTTATATGAGGGAGAAAGAAACATCAGCCTTGTTTAACTCATTGTTAAATTTGGTCTCTGTTACTCCAGCCAAACAGATATCCTAATTAATACTCTGTCATTTATATGTATATGTGTAACTGATTCACAACACTGCAAAGAGACTATACTCCAATAACTTTTCTTTCAATTTAATGAATGAGGAGGTGTTTTACTGATGAGCAAAGAAAGTGGTTTTGTGAGACAGAATCCATTCCCCACTGCAGGCGGACTCTTTACTGTCTGAGCCACCAGGAAGCCCCAGAATCCATTCCTGGTGAAAATTACTGAAATGACAACAAAGGGTTTAGAATATTACGTAAACTTAATTGACCAAGCAGCAGCAGGGTTTGAGAGGACTGACTAATTTTGGGAGAAGTTCTACTGTCAGGAGATCTGTTGGATCATAGAAAAAGCAAGGGGATTCCAGAAAAATATCTACTTCTGCTTCATTGACCACTCCAAAGCCTTTGTGTGGACCACAGCAAACTGTGGAAGATTCTGAAAGAGATGGGATACCATCTTACCTGCTTCCTAAGAAACCTGTATGTGGGTCAAGAAGCAAGTTAGAACTGGACATGGAACAATGGATGGCTTCAAAATGGGGAAAGGAGTACATCAAGGCTGTCTATTGTCACCCTGCTTGTTTAACTTATATGCAGAGTACATTATGGAAAATGCCGGGATAGATGAAGCACAAGCTGGAATCAAGATTTCTAGGAGAAATATCAATAACCTCAGATATGCAGATGACACCACCCTTATGGCACAAGGCGAAGAACTAAAGAGCTTCTTGATGAAAGTGAAAGAGGAGAATGAAAAAGTAGGCTTAAAACTCAACATTCAAAAAACAAAGATCATGGCTTCTGGTCCTATTACTTCATGGCAAATAGATGGGGAAACAAGGCAAACAGTGACAGACTATCTTCTTGGGCTCCAAAATCACTGCAGACCATGACTACAGTCATGAAATTAACAGATGCTTGCTCTTTGGAAGAAAAGCTATGACAAACCTAGATGGCGTATCAAAAAGCAAAGATATCACTTTGCCGACAAAGGTCCATATAGTCAAAGATATGGTTTTTCCAGTAGTCACATACGAATGTATGAGCTGGACCATAAAGAAGGCTGAGCACCAAAGAATTAAGGCTTTTGAACTTAGTATTAGAGAAGACTCTTGAAAGTCAGGAATCAACCCAGTCAATCCTAAAGGAAATCAATCCTGAATAGTCATTGGAAGGACTGATGCTGAACCTGAAGCTGCAATACTTTGGCCACCTGATGGGAAGAGTCGACTCATTGGAAAAGACCCTGATGCTGGGAAAGATTGAAGGCAGGAGGAGAAGGGGGCAACAGAGGATGAGATGATTGGATGGCATCACCAACTCAATGGACATGAGTTTGAGCAAGCTCCGGAAGATGGTGAAGGACGGGGAAGCCTGGCATGCTGCAGTCCACGGGGTAGCAAACAAACACAACTGAGCATCTGAACAACAACTACTGTGAGTAAAATGTTACTGCACACTATAGAGAAATCATTCATGAAAGGAAGAGTTAATTGATGCAGAAAATTTCACTGCTGTCTCATTTTAAGAAAACACCACAGCCATGCCAAACTTCACTGACCATCACCCTGATCAGTCAGCAGCCTCCAATATCAAGGCAAGGACTTCCACCAGCAAAGGACTCAGATGATGGCTACATTTTAACAAAAGTATTTTTTTAATTAAAGTTTGTACATTGCTTTTTTAGATGTAATGCTTTTGCCCATTTCATAGATTGCAGTATAGTGTAAACATATCTTTTACATGCACTGGGAAACCAAAAGCATTATGACTCACTTTACTGTGATATATTTGCTCTATTGCGGTGATCTGGAAAGTAACTCATGATATCTTCAAGGTATACCTGTACATGTCAAGACATGATCTTATAAAAGTAAGATATCCTTCAATGAAATTAACTCTAAATTCCTCAAATATCCATTCTTCAATTTTTACATTGTCATATCTAATAGGTAAGGATCAACTTTACATCATTAACTGATGACTAATCTAAATTACTAATTATAGGAAGAAGCTTATTTAATTTACATCAATATTTCACTGTGTTCAAATAAACAAAACTACCAATAAGGCTAAAATAGATGTACATTTTGAGGTACCTTACAATAAAGAACAGTAAAGAGCCTGATAAATTACCTTCCCTTTTTAAAGATTCCTTTACTGATATGTGAAAACCAGTAAAAGTTATCAAAAGAATCTGAATAAAAAGATATCAAGCGATGCCCTTTGTATAAACACTAAAGGCAATAAAATGTAATAAAATGATAAAATCCAAAAGGCAACCTTCAAATCCATGAGAGAAATAGGGAAAAAGATGACCTTAAAACTAAAATTTAATGTGACTTTTTTATTTTATCAAAATCCACAGAGCCCTAGAGTCTATATTAAAGGCAATCTGATAGGATTTAAAATACTAAATAAAATATACTAAGAACAATTGTAGAGAATTTGAAAGTACCTGTAAATAACATAGGATAAATAAAGACAATAATATAAAAATAAGAAGAGATTTTTAACTCTAAAATGGATCTAGAGGAGGCTGCTGCTTAGGGAGAGGAAAGCTGGAGTGCAAAGCCCCAACTATCAAGCGCAAATTGAAAAACAAACTAACATTGAAAGATAGGTCAATACTCCTTCAAAGGAAAAGGAAGGATGGGGTTAAAAAAACTTCACTGGCTACACAATTTTTCCTACAGTCAATGTTATTGCACTACACCAACATACCTATCTATGTCAAGAAACAATGAAATTATTTAATGTTTTAAAACAGTAAGAAGTTTTGAGGCCCTATGATCTGTTAAGCATATTCAAATATAATATTTCATTCCAACAGAGTCCAAAAGAGGTTCAGATTAAGAAACAACCATTTAACCATTCTGAGCACTGAGAAAGATGTCACAAAAAAAAGATAGTATTTGATATTAAACATGAAAGACAGAAAGGATTTTCACAAATAGGAATGGAAGACAGGAATCCTTAATGGAAGGAACAAAAACAGCATCTAAAAAAAATAAAATGTACAACAGGTATGGCATACAGAGTAGGAATGGTGATATGGAATACTGGAGACAGGATAGAACAACACGGAAGAGCAACTTTGATAACTGATCTTTTTTTTTTTTTTTTTTAAGAATTTTAGGGCAATCAAAAACCAACAAAGGCTTTCTGCAGATAAAATGATACAATTAATCTCCCTACTACATGTTTAATCTGATTACAATGGATTTTTGAAAGAAAAACTAGGAAGGAGACCTCATTATAAACTTGTTTAGAATGATGAATGAAAAGTTGCAAGGGACTTTAGACATTGTCTGAATCCCTTCCTTCAGCTGTCAGGCTCAGAGAGTATAATATACTCATGGTCAGCTGAAGAATTATTAACAGAGGTTATGAGGTTTCCACACAATGAACACCTAAGTACCCTCATATCTAATATGTTTTTTAAGGATACAGATAGCTATCTTGAATGCCCCAAATTTATACCATCACTTCCTAAATGAACTGAAGCCTGCTATCCATCTGTCTTTCTTTTCTTTATTTCCACAAATATTTCCTGAACCCCTATTAAGGGTCAGGTACTATTCTAAAATACAAAGAAAACATTAGTTACCTTCCTAAGTGGACTTAATATTCAATAGTAGAAACAAGACAAAAAACAAATCAAGACAAAAGATGACACAGTGAAAGGCATTATGGATAAAAGTTAAGTTGGGTCAGAAGGAAAATAAGTGCAGAATGGAAGGTATTACTATTATATAGAGAGTAACCACAGAATGTTTTTCTCATAGGATGACGTGCATGCAGAGAAAGCTGGAGACATAAGAGTATCTGAGAAGAGTGACCCATAAAAATGGAACAATAAATACGAAAACCCATACCAGATAAGCAGTCAGCCTGCCTGAATGAGGGAGGGAGGTAAGAGGAGGAAATGAGGCCAAAAAGCCAGGAAGTTTCAAATCATGTAGACTTCCCGGGTCATTGAGAAGGCTTTACCACTGAAATCATCTCAGAAACAATGCAAACAGAAGACAATGGAGCATCTTTAATGTGCTGAAATTAAAGAAAGTGGGGGGGGGGGGTGCTGTCAAGAAAAAAAAGCAAGCCAAGCCAGAATTTTATACCAAACAAAAACATTTAAAATGAAGCAAAATAAAAATCTCAGTTAAATTCAAAGATAATTTGGTACCAGAAGACTTGAAACTTAAAAATTTTTAAGGAAGCTGATGGAAAAGAATACCAGATGGAAATCCAGATAAATCCAAAGATATATTAGAAATGCTATCTATGTGACAAAAACTTTGACTCCACACTTCCAATGAAGGGGGCACAGATTCGATCCTTGGTCAGCAAATTAAGATCCCACACGCTGCATGGCTTGGCCAAAAAAAGAAAAGAATAAAAAATTTTGTTCCACATTTTAAAATTTTACTTGAAAGATAATTTATCGTTTAAAGCAAAAATGACAATATACAGTGGCATTTATAATACATACAGGTAAAACTTATGATGAAATGGCACCAAAAATGGGAGGGGGCAAATGGAAGTATACTATTATTTTAACATCCAAACATTACATGTTGTGTATGATATTATTTAATAGTAGAGATAAACAGATAAGTTAGAGATAAATATTTCAAATCCTAGAGCAACAACAAAAAGTAAAACATAGCTAATAAACCAATAAAAGAGATAAAATGGAATATTTAAAAATATTCAATTCAAAGGAAATCAGAGCAAGAAATGAACAAGAAAAAACAAGTATCCTTAAGAAAACTTGGCAAGAAAAGTGACTACCAAGCAATATGTGTAAGCTAGTCTGACTCAGCATGTCTACTGGGAATAAAGGTGAAAACCAACATCTTTACTAATGGATGTAAATGTTTACCTGTAGGTTTCACAGGTGATTTGTTGTAATATGTTCATTTTGCATATTCCCTTTCAATCTGTCACACTGCACATGGTTTTCAAAATCAAGAGATGTTTTTAATTAGCCAACTAGGTTACTGATACCTACTCATTCAAATAAGCTTTTGGAAATACTAGACGTCACCAAATAAAAACAGTGGTTGAGGACATATAAGAAGAAAATCAAGTAAAATATTCAAAGGAAATAGTTATTTGCAAAACCCTAGTCTTTGGTTCATGGAACCATTTTGTATCTCATGTACTGTATAGTTCCTTGATTAACATGCAACAGTCACATCAACATATCTGTTTGCAAAATTACACTTTTCTTATTTCATAGTATGACAAGGATTAAACACATTAGAATTCATCTTGGCAGAGGCAAATAAAACCAAAAAAATTATCTGTTTTAAAAATAAACAATTATCTTGTCAATGTTAATTTATCCTATTTGATTAAATTTAATTGGCAAAACCCACAAGCTCAATGTAAAACTGGTCACAGCAAGAACAACTCCTTCCAAGAGTCAGTCCAGACTTTTGAGCAGGCCTGGACAGAGACCTGGGAAGAGCAGAGGTGATCAGGCCCTGAGGTGGAGGAGCACCCCAACTCCTTTCAACAGAAAAAGTGCAAAAGTGCCCCCTGACTCATTTATGGGCCCACTCAGAGAAGACTGTAGCTCTCCAGGTCCTGGAGATAAGACACCCAGCAGACAACAAAGCCCAGAGAGTACATCCATCTCCTCTTTTGGGCTTGAAACTAGAATACCTTCTAATCTCAACACAGATCCGGGATGCCAACGGAGCATGAGCTGCTTGTCTACTCAGCACCCCCCTCCCTTACAGTCTTACAGCTTTCTACCACGGGCCACAGCTACTCTCTGCCTCCGAGTGTTCATTGGCTAGAAGCGTGTAGACAGCAGGCCAGAGTGTCAGGGAGAAGCTAGCCACCAAAGCTGGGCAGGAGTTGATGAATCACATTGACAGTTACTATGGTAAGAGGTCATCAACTGTAAAATTCATCCTAACTTCAGAGATATTGAAATGTGGGAGAAAATGTTCATGCTAGTGTCAAATAATATGACTCTAATAATATGATAAGTGAGAACAGCCAGAGATCGAAAAAATCTACAACTGCTTCCCCACATATATCTAACATGAGTCTAGTCTGACTCCACACGCAGGCTGAGAAATGGAACAGAAATTAGTCCTGCTGTGGCCCAGGACTTAACATGAAAGGTAACTGAGAGCTGTCAGAAGTATCACTCCTCAACCCCTCAATCAGATACCACACCAGGCTAGAACATGCCCACCGTATGTCAATCCCAAAGCGTGGGTTCTTTGAGGGAAAATGTCTTAACTCCAGCCTGATGGATATTATAGGCTGGTAGGAGAAGTAAGGCAAGTACTAAATAATTATACAGAATAATTAACAGAATGAGGTAATGTCATTAAATGAGTTTTAATAAAATATGTGTATATGCACAGTCACTCAGTCATGTCCGACTCTAGCGACTCCATGGACTGTAGCCCACCAGGCTCCTCTGTCCATGGGATTTTCCAGGCAAGAATACTGGAGTGGGTTGCCATTTCTTCCCCCAGAGAGTTTTCCTGACCCAGGGATCGAACCCACATCTCCTGCACTGGCAGGCAGATTCTTTACTACTAAGTCACCTAGGAAGCCCTCAGTAAACCTATAAGATTTCACAAAAAGGAAAGAGGAATGTAGACTAACTGGATCAGGCAAAGTTTCAGTATCAAGCTGGCATCAGAACTGTGGGAGCATCTGTAAGGGATGAGGGAGGCAAGAAACAAAAGAAAATAAAAAGGATACAGGCAGGTTCAGGACATTCTGGTAGAAAGCTAAGTATTTTTATTTCACTGAAGCAAAGGTACAATGGAAAATGAAGCTAGAAATATACAGTACTGGTAGGCAAGAAGAGGCACTAAATGTTTTCAAGTAGAGAGACGACATGACCAGGAAGCAGAGGGGATCCCCTAAAGAATGCTTGGAAACACTGAATTTAAAGGGCTTCTGGGACATCTTAGTGATTTTTCTTATCTATTGCAAGGGCCCAGAATCCAGCTAGATATGAGTCAGGAAAGCAAAAGAAAGATGTGAACTGGGAATTTTATTTAGGACTCATCTGGACTCCTTTAAGACTCATTAGGGCTTACCAGGTGGCTCAACCGGTAAAGAATCTGCCTGCAGTACAGGAGACCCAGGTTCAATCCCTGGGTCAGGAAGATCCCCTGGAGAAGGAAATGGCAATTCACTCCAGTATTCTTGCCTGGAAAATCCTATGGACAGAAGAGCCTGGCAGGCTACAGCTCATGGGGTCACAAGAGTCTGACATGACTTAGCAACTAAACCACCACAATTTGGATCAAATAATAGCTGAAGTTATGAAATAAGATGTTTCACTGAGAGGATATGACACATAAGGGGAAAAAAAAAGGAACCCAGAGAAATAATCTGAGGAACATCAGCATTAGTGGGATGAGCAGAAGAGTTCACAAAGAATAAGAAGCAACAACCATGTAAGTGGAAAGAAAATCAGGCGAGCACGAAAACAGCATGTAAGAGAAAGAGACATCAATACTGGCAAATTTCACAGCAAGATGGAGTAAGAACCAAAACACATTTCCAGGGATTTAGGCTGTTGATGGCCTGGCTAAAAGCAGTTTAAGTGGAACGGCAGGGATGAGAGTGGAGTACACACTGGGAGGTCAGAACAGACTCCCCTTGAGCTGAGCCAAAAGTGGTTCAGTGGTAAAGAATCTGCCTGCCTATACAGGAGATGCAGGTTCGATTCTTGGAGGGGGAAGATACCCTGGAAGAGGAAGTGGTGACCCACACCACTTCCTGGTGGTGGTATTTTTGCCTGGAGAATTCCATGGAGAGAAGAGCCTGGCAGGCTACAGTTCATGGGGTTGCAAAGAGTCAGACATGACCGAGCAACTGAGCATCCATTCAAGCTGAGTCAAAGTGACCCAGATGAACAGAGAAAGTCATCCAGGGGAAAGAAAGGAAAATAGCATATGCAAAGGATGAGCTGGATCCAATTTCAAGATGTTTATCCTGAACAAAAAGAGCTGTAAAGCACACATTAAAAGATTCTCAAATTCAGCAAGCATAACAAACTTGTTATTTTGAGTAAAATAATTTTAGTTACAATGCTAACTTTTTGAGGAAAAAGAAACTAATCAAAACTCTGACAAATACCCTGCTTAGCAATATTTTATGAAAAGGTATATGAACAAGGTCACACCTTTTGCATGACCAATTTCTAAAAGGAACAAATCTATATATATCTGCTACATTAATTACTCTCCAATTCTGCCACAGTCTGTTCAAGCTCAACCTAGGCAGTGAAACTTCAATCTTAAATCTTCATTTTTACTTAGTTCTTCTTTTCTTAAGAAGGAGTCATTAAAAAAACCTCAAAGTCTCCTTTATCTTTATTGAAATTTAGAAAAATCTGTCAGCTCCTAAAAATCCACATTTCCAGCTACAGTGCAGGAGAAAAAGAGAGACATCAGACACTATGTGTAAGTTTTTGACCTCTCTGTATGACTCAGATGCCACACTAGAGTAGTAATGAAAAAGTTATGTCAAACTCAGATTGGACCATAAGTGTGAAAGTACCAGCTCCTTTAGCACTTGCTCAAAGGAAACTATCAGAGCCACTTATTATCAACTGCATGTACAAAGCAGAACTATTAGTTATGGGATGGGTTATAAAAAGATAGACACAATTCCTAATTACATCCATTCTTTCATTGTAATTACTCTGGACAGTGATTACATATTTAACTTGGCTATCTTTTTTAAAAAAATAAGTTGCTTTAATGAAAGTATTTTAGACAGTGATGCCACCCATGCATCAATTAGAAAGTTCATCATTCTCCTTGTTCTCACAGAACAATTTTAAAGGAGGTGGGGAGGTACTAGTGTTCAGTGCTTTTTAAAAAGTTAATTAGAGGGCACCCAGTAAGAAAGGGGCTTCCCAGGTGGTGTTACTGGTAAAGAATCTGCCTGCCAATGCAGGAGATGTGGGTTCAATCCCTCGGTCAGGAAGATACCCTGGAGGAAGGCATGGCAACCGACTCCAGTATTGTTCCCTGGAAAATCTCATGGACAAAGGAGCCCGTCGGGCTCCGGTCTACAGGATTGCAAAGAGTTGGACGCGACTGAAGCAACCTGGCATGCACGCAGTAAGAGAAAACATCCTGGAAATACAGTTTATCAAAAACTCAAAATATGTAATCTGCATAGAGTCAAGAAACAGCAAGAGATCCTCTTCAGTGGGCTCACTTCGGGAGAAAAAAATTCTCTTTACTGTGTCAGGTTCAGTTTTCAATATTCTATGAGACTTCACTACATAATAAATGACTACTCTAGAATCGTTCTTAGAATATTTCCAAGAGACAAAGGGCAAACAAAGTCATAAGCTATGACTAACAAAGCTCAAAATTAGCTCAAATACATTACAGATTGAACTGTAAATAAGAAAGTTTTCATATAATGGAATCCAAGATATTACCAATCAGCAAGTAAATCATGTGCTACAACTGTGGCACACATTACCCTCACCCTAGATTCATTAATAATAAAGCAATTTATTTCCATCCAAAGTACCCCAGCTTAAAATGTAAACTCATCATGATTTTATGCAGGCAACGGTGTCATCACTAGCATTTAGTGTTAGAGGTGACTTTCAAAACATACACACAAGCTTATCTTCCAGTCTTATCAGCCTTCCTGTATGTTACTTTATACATATTTTATGCCATTCTTCCACTGCCTTCCAGAATCCCATTAGTAATCCCACACACTTCGCCCAAGACGATTCAGGCCACACAATAAAATGGTATTCTGTGTCAGCTATATTTCACAGTCTCGTTTAACTAAATAAGATCAAATGAAAGAAGGCGTATGAAAATGGATTTTGCACAGTCTACCACATAGAACACATTTAATAAACATGTGTAACCTGAATTCAGCACAACTCCTCTGACACCATCATTAAGAACTAGAAGGTTCACATTTAACAGCAAGTAGACTAACATCATAGCAACAGCTTAAGGACAAATGGAATATACCAAGAATGGAAAGTAGGAAGAAGTAAAAGTATTTGGCAGAATGCAGGTAAGACATGAGAATAATGTAAAAGAGTCCCAGATCCAACATCCTTCAGCTATACCCTCATCATGACAAAACAGTCCATAGTCTTTTTTTCTTTTGACAACCTTTCACTGTTTTGAGTTAACACAATCAACCCCTCCAAAATCATTATCTAATGTGATAAGAACTAAATGAAGTATCAAGGTAAACTGATACTTTATTTTTGCCCCTGAACATAATTCTTTACCTAGAGTCAATGAATAAGCTTTAGTGAGATTTGCTTGTCTGATATTCTTGCAAAATGTGTATAAATGCCTTTTTCTACAAAGAGGTTTCATAAGTTAATTTCCTTATTGCATGAGTAAGACCACAAAATAAACAGAGCAGCAGAATTTTAAGTGAAGGCATTTTATTTATACTCCAAAGTTTCTTTATTAACAGTAGTTTGTTAAGCATAAAGCATTCTGAGAAACTGTGTGTGCGTGCTAAGTCACTCCTGCCGTGTCCGACTTTGTGTGACCCTGTGGACTGTAGCCCACCAAGTTCCTCTGTCCCGGGGAACTCTCCAAGCAAGAATACTGGAGTGGGTTGCTGTGCCCTCCTCCAGGGGATCTTCCCAACCCAAGTCGAACCCGTGTCTCTTACACCTCCTGCATTGGCAGGTGGGTTTTTTACCACTGCATTACCTGAGAAACTATAATACTAGATAAAGTACAACCAAGACAATACCTGTTGCTCTTCTCTGAGTTAGGAAAGTCATCAGAAAATATTGAGAATTAAATGGCTTTAGAGGGTGGAGGAAAAGTAACAGTGTCAAGGTGTTGAGATTCTAAACAAAAGACAAATTCCAAACAGAAGGAACAAAGAGATCGAAGAAATAAAACCACACAGAATAGGATGTCCCCCATGACAATGAGATTTCCTCGACTGCAATTTTTCCTACATCCAGTACTGCAACTTCATCAAGGGGACAGACCTACCTTAACAGTATTTGTACCTTGTGTCCCAGCTCAACACCTGTCACATAGTCGTTACTCAACATTTCATGAATCAACAATACAAGTAAGAGTTGGAAGCAAATGCCAAGTTTTAAAAAATTGGGGGGCCAGAAGTTTTTAGTAGTAGTTATGTTCAAATTCACCAACTTGAGAAATAAAATATATAGATCTCAAAATATCTGAGAGGAAAATTTAGTCATAAAACCTTCTTCCTTGTTTTAATAAAACTATGAAACAAAAGTAGGAGAATGCAAAAGAACTTAATCTTCCTAAAGTGAATGGAGATTTACAAGTTTAAATTTCTTAACTGGAGATGGGAGCTTTATTTTTATAGTATCTCAGTCATCAGGCAGCAGTTTAAAAAAAAAACCGACAGTTGTCCCTTTAACTTTTTATTTTAAAATAATTTTAAACTTACAGAAAACTTGAATAGTACAAAGAATTCCCAAATGTCATCCAATTTCCACTAATATTAACATTTTATTTAATCATACCATAATTATCAAAACTAAGAAACAAAATTGATGAAATCATCAAGTAAACTACAGTCTTTACTCAGATTTCATCCAACTAAATATTTGCATTAACATCCTTGTTCTGTCCAGGATTCTACAATGCATTTAGGTACCCTGTATATCTTTAGTCTTCTTCAGTCTGTGGTAATCCTTAAGTCTTTCCTTGTCTTTGACATTTGATACCATTGAAATGATCAAGAATTTAACATCTGTCTGATGTTTTTTCACAATTAAATTGAGGTTATGCATTTTGGCAAGAATACCACAAAGGTGAGAGGCTCTTTTCTTGGTTAAGGTGGTATTTTCCAGGTTAATTCACTGTAAAGATACTCTCTTTCCCTTGTAATTAATATCTTGGAAGGGACATTCTAAGATTCTGCAAGTATCCTGTTTCTAATCACACTTTCATCCACTAATTTTGGCATCCATCACTGGATCTTGCCTGTGAAAATTACTACTATAGTATTCTAATGGCAATTTTCTACTTCCCTCATCCCTTCCACATTTACAATTCAAATTCTTCTATATGCTACCTCCCCACTCATTTATTCACTTTTTTAATTTATTTGCATCAGTCTGGGCTCCTAAATATTACTTTATTCTCTGAGTTATAGTCTAAAACTACTCTGATATTTTATGGTTGAAATTCTTCCAGCTTTGGTCATTGAGAGCTCTTTCAGGTTAGCTCCTATGCCTCTCAACATGCCCACATGCTTCTTTTAAGAACTTTCTTAGTTCTGGTACTACAAGATGCTCCAGGCTCATCTTGTATTTTCTCTAATCCAGTACTGGGATCAACCAATTCTCAAAGGAACCCTAGCTCCATTAACTAGAGAATGGTACTTAGAAAACAACATAAGGGAACCAGGTATGCTCATTGTCAATGGGCTATCTCTGATTCTAGATAGACCCTCTCCATGGACAGTGATAAGAAACACTGTTGGCCTCTGAACAATGTGGGGGTTAATCCTTGTATAACGATAGTCAGTCACTCCTCCATAGCATCAGATCCCCTGCATCCTCATGTTCAACCAGCCCCAGACCACTGTAGGACAGTAAATACTGTACTGTATTATAGTAAACAGTATTTACTATTGCAAAATATCAGCATATAAGAGGACCCATGCAGTTCAAACCCATGTTGTTCAAGGGTCAACCGTATATGTACATATACTACTGAACACATACATATGCACCTATATTTATTTCTTTATCCATTTACATATACAGCTAAAATATTCAGAATGAATTTATACTGATACTTCTGAATGCAATCCAACACCACAGGGTTCATTCTAATTGGTCACATTCCTTATTTGTAATTTCTCTGGCAGAAAACTGAATCTCCTTATCTACTGTACCTATTTTTTCAACTCTAATAAACATATAGTTTCAGAATTGCTAATCCAGACCTCTGTGAGAAACAAATATGCCAACAAGAGTGCAATGCTTGTGTGCAACTCTTTTTTGTCTTAAGCCTTACAACATCCAGTCAAAAGACTATCTTCCAACATTAATTAGGCGAGCTTTTTTCCTCCCCACTCTCTTTAGTGATATGTTATTCATTTGTATTCCATTTTGGTTTCCCCTCACATTCTGGTTGCTGTTTTTAAGTTACAAAGAGTAAAACACACTGTTTGTGGTATACAGTTCAATTTTGATAGATGGATAGAGCCATCCATCCAACACCACAGTCACAATACAGAATAGTTCCATCACCCCCAAATCCCCTCTTGTCACCCCTTGCAGTCAGACCTTTCCCCATCTCCAGCTTTGACAACCTCTGACCTGTCTTTTCTTCCTATAGTTTTCCTTTGTCCAGTTTCTTTAGTGGTTTACAATATAAAAATTGTGCTTACATTTGACTTGTTAACATCATTCCATAGCTCTGAGATGCTCTGTTCTACTTTGTCTTTTACTCTACATTTTTCTCTTTTTTGATTTTTTTCTCCTTTATAGTAATTTCTATTGGCCTATTCACAAGCTCAATGATTCTTTCCTTGGCTGTCAGAACTACTGATAAGCCCATCAAAGGCATTTTTCATTGCTGCTTTTCCTCACTTCTAGGGCTTCTATTTAATTCTTTCTTATAGTTTCTAAAACTATCCATGTAATCCATGTTAACCTTTTTAATTAGAGCTTTCAATACAGTAATTATAGTTATTTTAAGTCAGAGAGTCCCAATATCTATGTCATACCTAAATCTGATTTTGTTGACTACTTTGTCTCTTGGCAATAAGTGTATTGGGGGTTTTTTGATTGCCTTTTTGTAGGCCACCTAATTTTTTTGTTGAAAGTTGAACTTGTGAAGCAGGTTAAGAACTAAGGTAGTAGATCTTATGCATAGAAAGCAACATAACTTTTCTTTTGCTGTGTTTTTAGGGTGAAGGTTTAAATTAATCTAGTCAGATGGCTCAGCTAGTAAAAAATCCGCCTGCAATGCAGAAGACCTGGGTTCGATCCCTGAGTTGGGAAGAAACCCTGGAGAAGTATTCTGGCCTGGAGTATTCCAGGATTCCGGGCCAGTATTCTGGCCTGGAGTATTCCATGGACTTTATACTCCACGGGGTTGCAAAGGGTCGGACACGACTGAGCACAAATCACTTACGTTCCTCCAGTCAGAAATCAGGCTAGGATTGAGATTTACTGTGGATATGGTATCCTTGGGGCATCACAGTCCTCTAATTCCTCTCCTGGTAACTCGTGTTTAAAGTGATTAGAGTGGGGACTGGTTCCTAATGACTGCCCTGCTCTCAGCTTTAGTCTTCCCTTTATGCTGCACCTCTGGGAGGTCTGCATGGTCTGGCCAGTCGCCCAGCAGTGTTCAACCGTTACCTGTCACTCGATGCTCACCACTCTGTGATAGGAATAGGGATTTTCTGTTGTCCTCATTAAGCATAAATCTTGGAAAGTCACTGAGTCTCAAGGATGTGGCCTTCTCACTACTCCCGCCCCTTACCCAGCTGTGGTTCTGAACCCAACATGCCACCCAAGTGTAGCTTTGATTCTACTTCCTACCCTCAAGTGCAAATGGGGTTTTAACAGTGCCCTAAGGCTGGATCATTGAAAAAGCAAGAGAGTTCCAGAAAAACATCTATTTCTGCTTTATTGACTATGCCAAAGCCTTCGACTGTGTGGATCACAATAAACTGTGGAAAATTCTGAAAGAGATGGGAATACCAGACCACCTGACCTGCCTCTTGAGAAACCTGTATGCAGGTCAGGAAGCCACAGTTAGAACTGGACATGGAACAACAGACTGGTTCCAAATAGGAAAAGGAGTATGTCAAGGCTGTATATTGTTACCCTGCTTATTTCACTTATATGCAGAGGACATCATGAGAAACGCTGGGCTGGAAGAAGCACAAGTTGGAATCAAGATTGTGGGAGAAATATCAATAACCTCAGATATGCAGATGACACCACCCTTATGGCAGAGAGTGAAGAGGAACTAAAAAGCCTCTTGATGAAAGTGAAAGAGGAGAGTGAAAAAATTGGCTTAAAGCTTAACATTCAGAAAACTCAGATCATGGCATCTGGTCCCATCACCTCATGGAAAATAGATGGGGAGACAGTGGAAACAGTGTCAGACTTTATTTTGGGGGGCTCCAAAATCACTGCGGATGGTGACTGCAGCCATGAAATTAAAAGACACTTACTCCTTGGAAGGAAAGTTATGACCAACTTAGATAGCATATTAAAAAGCAGAGACATTACTTTGCCAACAAAGGTCCGTCTGGTCAAGGCTATGGTTTTTCCAGTGGTCATGTATGGACGTGAGAGTTGGACTGTGAAGAAAGCTGAGCACTGAAAAATTGATGCTTTTGAACTGTGGTGTTGGAGAAGACTCTTGAGAGTCCCTTGGACTGCAAGGAGATCCAACCAGTCCATCCTAAAGGAGATCAGTTCTGAGTGTTCTTTGGACGGACTGATGCTGAAGCTGAAACTCCAATACTTTGGCCACCTCATGCGAAGAGTTGACTCATTGGAAAAGACCCTGATGCTGGGAGGGATTGGGGGTGGGAGGAGAAGGGGACGACAGAGGATGAGATGGCTGGATGGCATCACTGACTCGATGGGCATAAGTTTGAGTAAACTCCAGGAGTTGGTGATGGACAGGGAGGCCTGGTGTGCTGCAATTCATGGGGTCACAAAGAGTCGGACACGACTGAGCGACTGAACTGAACTGAAGGCAACGTGATTTTTCTGCCTTTCCCCCTGCTTCATTCAGTATAAGAGAAACAAAAGATAGGGAACAAGTGTACTGGCATAATTTCTTGCTTCACCTATGGCAGTGGCTCTTCTTACCAATTCCTATACCACCAGAGGATGCTTTCTCAGGAGTCTCACCTGTCTTTGGGGGGGACAACTGATAGAGTTCACAGAGGAAAAGGCTGCAAGTGTATAGAAACTCTACCTACGAGTACAGCCTGCAAAGTCTTAATATTCTCTTACCAGCCCACATACAGCATCCATGAATTCTTCAGCTAAACTCTTGCCAGTGCCCAGCAATTACTGCCCTGGGTAAGTAAGTGCTCATGTCTCTCACTGTAGGGACTGTTTCTCCTTAGGCCTCACACCAGTGGGCAGCCCTGGAACCTAAGCTCTCTGATGAGTTCCAAAAAAGTTACAAGCTTGCAGTTGTCCCACTTTTTGTGGAGAGGAGGAGGTCATGTTTTAAGGGTAGAAGAAATGCTCTTTCTGCACAATTTTGATTTTATTAATGCATGAACTTGTTTGCTAAAAGATAAGACTATGAAACCAGAATTAAAGCTTATTAAAAAGTCAAAAGCACCATTCCAAATTCCAAATTAAAATACTCTAATATAATTTTTAATCTGAAAACTTAATTAGAGAGTTTTGGCTGTTCACTGAAGTGATTTTTTCCAGCTGCTTGTTGATGTATCAAGGAAAGTCTATTTTCCTAACAATAGAATAAATTCCAAACTAAATTACAATAATGTATTTAGGCATAAACCTAAGGAATCAGCTTAATAAAAAACATAACAGCTGATAATGATTTCTTAAAAGCATTTACTCTACATTTGACAGAATGCTTTGAGAACACCAATTATGTATTCATAGTCCCCATAATTTTGTTTTACAAAATATTTCCTCAAATCTCTTGGGAGATTACTACAGGGTTAAAAGCTGCCTTAAGATCAAAGATCAAAATACAGAAAAACCCTGTAATCTCTATAGCAGTTCACTGATCTTTCCCATCTGCTATGCAAAAAGAAGGTGTATGCTAAGTTTGAAAAAAGAAAACCTTTTTAACTAGAAATGACAGTAAACTGATTCTGGCAAACGTTCAGAGGGAATTTTTTCTTTATGAGATCCAACTCCCTTTTGCCAAAATATAAACGATGTCAACAATAGGAAAATAAAGTCTAGTCAATAAAGCACTGTCTCTTATTTATATCTTTCTTCCTGCAACTATATCACATGATCACATTTCTATAATAAAACCACACACAGTAAATGAATTTTCAACCATCAAGAGGACTTTATAAGCATAGGCTTACGGGTGAATGATGAGAGACAGCTGGAGCAAGACAGTGAAAAATGTACTTAACTCAGGCCCAGAGAAATTACTTTCCTGGTATAGGCCAACAATCTGTGAGCTTCCCTAGACTTTCCTTTATGTAAAAATCTAGAAGCTCTGTCTTATATCTTCATCTTGGAAACAATCAAGAAATTACTAGAAGATAAGTGGCATGACACATTTTTCAGAACAGAAGAAGCATTCTGTCTCATAAGCTATATCTACAATTATAGCCTTTGGTATCAACCAGTTATTCTAGAATGGGGTCTGGTTCTTTCCCTTACCTTCTCTCTCCTCTCGCAATCATTAAACTGTACATTTAAAATGGGTGAACTTCATGGTATTTAAATTATACTTTAATAAAGTTGTTTAAGAAAAAAGAAGTGAAATATTGGATTCATGTTACTGAACCAATGCGTGAGTTGACAATTTCCATTCTCCCTCCTATAAACAGAAGTGTAAGTAGGTCTCAAAAAAAGACAGGAGGAGGAAAAAAATAAACTTTTCAACAAATAATACTGGCACAATTAGGTATCAGCATAAAAACTATGAACCTTTACCTCACCCCATATACAAAAATTAATTCAAAGTGGATCAAAGAACTAAATGAAAGAGCTACAGCTCTTATAATAAAATGCAGATATAAATCTTACTGATCCTGCATCAGACAGTACTTTCTTAAGTATGACACTAAATGCACGAATAACAAAAGAAAAAAATCAGTAAGTTGGACTTCATCAAAATTAAAAACTTTTGTGCATCACAGGACACTATCAAGAAAATGAAAAGACAACACACAAGATGGGAGAAAATATTTGAAAAATCACATATCTCATAAAGGTCTACTATTCAGAATAATAAACTCTTACAATTCAACAATAAAGAGATAGACCAATTTAAAAATAGTCAAAGGATTTGAACAGTTCTCCAAAGAAGATGTAAAATGGTCAATGAGCAAATAAAAAATGCCCAAATCACTTATCACTAGGAAAATGCAAATCAAACCACAATGAGCCACTACTTTATACCCAGTAAGATGGCTATACTAACTTTTTTTTAATGAAATAACAACTGTTTTTGAGGATGTGGAGAAACTGGAGCCTTCATAAATTGCTTGTATAAAATGGTGCAGCCACTGTGCAAAAATTTGACAGTTCCTCATTTCTATATGATCCACCAATACCACCCTTAGGTATACACCCAAGAGAAATAAAAACTTATGGCCACACAAAACTTGTTCACAAATGTTCACAGCAACATTATTCATAATAGAAATTGGGGGAGGATCCAATGTCCATCAACTAATGAATGTATTAACAAAATGTGGTGATATATGCAGAATGAAACATTATTCAGCCATAAAAAAAAATAAAATCACAATATATACAAACATCAAATTACAGTGTACACCTAAAACTAAGTTACTGTTACATGCCAGTTACACTTCAATTTTTTAAAAAGGAATGAAGTACTAACACATGCTACTGCATTTAATGAACCTTGAAAGAAGTCAGTCACAAAAGACCACATACTGTGTGATTCCATTCATATGAACGGTCAGGCAAACTCAGAGAGATAGAAAATAGACTTAATAGTTACCAGAGGGTAGAGAAGGGGGAAGTCAGGAGCTACTGAGTTTGATTTCACAGTGACATAAAATTTCTAGAATTAGATCGCAGTGATATTTTCACAACACTAAACATACTAAAAGTCCAATTGTACACTTTTTTATCTTAATTTAAAAAAAATAATGAGTGGAGGAAGGCGTGATGGTAGTCAAGTGCAGACTCTCTGAGCAAAACTACCTTCACCATGGCTATTTCCCGGGATGATGTGAACACCCTGTCACAGGAGAGTGGGCACACCCTAAACCACTATAAAAACTTTAAGAAGACATAAGTAAGGAGACACAAGAGATGCAGGTTCGATCCCTGAGTATGGAAGATCCCCTGGAGAAGGAAATGGCAACCCAATCCAGTATTCTTGCCTGGGAAATCCCATAGACAGAGAAGTCTGGTGGGCTACAGTCCATGGGGTCGCAAAGAGTCGGACACAGCTGAGCGACTGAGCACACACGAGTTAAGTAAGATTAGGAGACAGTGGCCACAAAGTCTTAACAGGTGGTAGGTGTTCACATTTACTAACAGAGGCAAACTTGAATTTGGATAACCAATAGTATCCATGAAGAGGAGCATCTATACCAACAGTCCCACAGGTAGATAGAGGAAGAAGTCACAGTCCCTCAATTAGCAATTGCTGTGGGTGACCAGAACAGAATTTTCACATAGGCAGCTGCAACCCATCAGTGGGTTGTAAAATCAATGCAGGCACTCTTTAAGTGATCTAAACAAGGGACTAAAGATTAACAGAATAAAATATATCCCAGATCACAAGTAGTAAGGTGTTATTTACTGTTTTCGATTATAAAAATACTTGTCTGAACTAACTCAAGATATAAATTTTTGTGAATTCTAAAAACCATATGATTATCTCAATAGATGCAGAGAAAGCCTTTGACAAAATTCAACACTCATTTATGATTAAAACTCTCCAAAAAGCAGGAATAGAAGGAACATACCTCAACATAATAAAAGCTATATATGACAAACCCACAGCAAGCATCACCCTCAATGGTGAGAAATTGAAGGCATTTCCCCTGAAATCAGGAACAAGACAAGGGTGCCCACTCTCACCACTACTATTCAACAGTGTTGGAAGTTCTGGCCACAGCAATCAGAGCAGAAAAAGAAGTAAAAGGAATCCAGATAGGAAAAGAAGAAGTGAAACTCTCACTGTTTGCAGATGACATGATCCTCTACATAGAAAACCCTAAAGACTCTACCAGAAAATTACTAGAGCTAATCAATGAATATAATAAAGTTGCAGGATATAAAATTAACACACAGAAATCCCTTGCATTCCTATATACTAACAATGAAAAAACAGACAGAGAAATTAAGGAAACAATACCATTCACCATTGCAACAAAAAGAATAAAATACTTAGGAGTATATCTACCTAAAGAAACAAAGGACCTATACATAGAAAACTATAAAACACTGATGAAAGAAATCAAAGAGGACACAAACAGATGGAGAAACATACCGTGTTCATGGATTGGAAGAATTAATATTGTCAAAATGGCTATTCTACCCAAAGCAGTCTATAGATTCAATGCAATCCCTATCAAGCTACCAACGGTATTTTTCACAGAACTAGACCAAAGAATTTCACAATTTGTATGGAAATACAAAAAACCTCGAATAGCCAAAGTAATCTTGAGAAAGAAGAATGGAGCTGGAGGAATCAACCTGCCTGACTTCAGACTCTACTACAAAGCCACAGTGAATTCTAATTTCAAAAAAAAATCTGAGAAAAGCTAGCCTATAGTAGCTAGTCAAAGTCTTTGCTGCAGATCCTTAACAATACATAGGCATAAAACAATCTATATAAACATGCTTTGGCTTTCATCATCATCAGAGCTCTAAACTTTGCTTTACAACTGGAACAAATAGCAACATTTTTATTGTCCCTTTAGGGGAGCATTTAATCACTCAAGCTGTTATATTCATTTGTTAAATATGTATTGTAATCCTAAATCTGAAGATAATTCTGTAGGTTTTTCTTCCTCGGTGTACACAAAATAGATGTTTCAGTGCTCTAGAGGACCAGTAATCTCCATGTTTCCCAAACAGAAGTCTATTAGTGAATCAGTTCAATACAGTCGCTCAGTCGTGTCCGACTCTTTGCGATTCCATGGACTGCAGCACAGCAGGCTTCCCTGTCCTTCACCAACTTCTGGACCTTGCTCAAACCCATGTCCATTGAGTCGGTGATGCCATCCAACCATCTCATCCTCTGTCTTCCCCTTCTTCTCCTACTTGCAATCTTTCACAGCATCAGGGTCTTTTCCAAGGAGTCAGTTCTTCACATCAGGGGGCCAAAGTATTAGTTTCAGCTTCAGCATCAGTCCTTCCAATGAATATTGAGGACTGATTTCCTTTAGGATTGCTACTAGTGAAGAGCAGTTATTAAATACTCAAGAAAGTTTCTCTCAGATGTTCACAAATAGTGTCTTTTGTTACTTCTTATAGTCACAGGGAGGCCTGGCATGCTTCAGTCCATGGGGTCTCAAAGAGTTGGACATGACTGAGCAACTGAACTGAATAGTCATGTCTAATAAAAGATAATTCAAAAAACTAAAAGCTGTATTTTATAATTATTATGAGCACTTCCACTAAAAAATTTATTTTTTTAAAGTGTCTATTTTACCTCACAAATTGAAGATATTATTCACTTCAGAGGACTGGAGGTACAACATCAAATCAATTTTATTTCAAAGTTCAATTTTTTTTTCATAAATTGAAGAATGTTCTTGTAGTATGGTTTCTCAAATTCAGTTAATATTTGGAAGTGATAATTCATTAGTTAGTAAATAAACAAGCACTGCAATACTTACAAAACAAAAGGAAGAAGGCATATGGGATGCTGGTGACACTGTGGTCTTCAGTTTATAAAAACTGATCAATATGTATGTTGTGTATGTGCACATGTGCATGTATGTACATATATAATTTATATGTAGTTTATATACATTGTGTATACACATTAACATATGCACTATATATGTACAAAAATTCAATAAAAATGTTTAAAGAATTGATTTGAAAGGTTTTATGAAAAATCCTTTTCATGGGTGTTAGAATTTATACAGTTGAGTTTGTACAAGTATATAGTTGCTATTGTTTTGCTTTTTGAATGGGTTTGAGTTTATAAGAGTATATAGTTGCTGTTTTGTTTTTTGAATGGGTTTATTTTCTAATTCTAAATTTTTATCTTCAGATATAAAGAAAACTTTTCTGGCTCCATGGTTCCATGCAGCAAATCATCTCCATGAATGACACATGGCAACTTTGACATACTTCATGTAGGTCAAACAATAAAGTATAATCATGTTTCAGGTCCTCTAGATGGGCACTGCTCGACAGAACTTTCTGCAATGGTGGAAATGTTCTATAGCTACAGGAGCCACTAGCCATACACTTAAAATGTAGGTATTTGGTTAAACTACTATTTTTTGGTTCTTTTTTGGTTGAGCTGTGAGGCTTGTGGGATTTTTACTTCCCCAACCAGGAACTGAACCAGTGCCCTAAGCAGTGAAAGTGAGGAGTCCTAGCCAAGGCACCGCCAGAGAATTTGCTAAAGTACTAAATTTTTAAATTTAAATCAAATTTAAATAACTATAAGTGGCTAGAAGCTATTGTACTAGACTTTTTGATTCTAGGTAACACCCAGCACTTTCTGCTTTGCAAACAAAAAGCTATGCTTCATTTTTCTCAGTTATAGGACATTTTGTAGTACCAGAATCACTCTGACTACTACAGAAACAAGAAGAATCCTGGATATTTCTCCCTCTTGTGTGAAAATCTTCTTTCTCTTTCATTAGTGACAAAAGATTACAATAAATAAGTCTACAAATGTAAGGCTAAAATAATTAAAACAATCCAAAGAAACCACTTAAAAAAAAAAAAAAACACCAACTCTCCCTTAGTTATAAGCAGACAGGATATGGTAGGCACATAGAAGACAAATGACCTCTTTCACACAGGGAATTAATTGATAGTTAAGGCCTGAATATGTTATGCCATGTTGTTAAGTCCACTAAGTCTAGTAAGACCTTTGAGCTGTAAAATTTTCACAACAGTCAAATTTTCCCACAGAATATGAGTTAAGAAACAGTTTAAATTAATATTTACCAAACTATGTCCCTTGGATTGCAAAGAAATCAAACCAGTCCATCCTAAAGAAAATCAGTCCTGAATATTCACTGGAAGGACTGATGCTGAAGCTGAAACTCCAATACTCTGGCCACCTGATGGGAAGAATCGACTCACTGGAAAAGACCCTGACGCTGGGAAAGATCAAAGGCAGGAGGCGGAGAGAACGACAGAGGATGAGATGGTTGGATGGCATCACGGACTCGATGGACATCTCTTTGAGCAAGCTCTGAGAGTTGGTGATGGACAGAGAAGCCTGGCATACTGCAGTCCATGGGGTCACAAAGAGTCAGACATGACTAAGCAACTGAACTGAACGACCAAACTATGTTTTAAGGCATAATAGCCTAGAATAAGAAGTTAAATATGCTGTTCAAAAGAGGGCTCATGCTTAAGCTAGGAAATGCTGGACTAGACTAAGATAAAAGAGCTTTGGGAGAGGTATTTTTACAAATCTTTTACTAAGATGATATTCATTATGAATCTCCAAGAGGGAGATTATTGAAATTTTATGAATCTATCTGACCAAAAATCAAGGCAAATAAAGTTCTAATCAGTATTTCTCAAATTGCCTGGCAGTAAGAATCACCTAGGATCAAATATGTAGATTTTCAAGCCTGGAGATTCTGATTCAACAGGTATGGGGCAAGTATTCTTACTACCCACTCCAGAAAGTTTAGGCAACATTGGTCTAGTTCATTCAGATTATCCAAGAAAAATCTGAAACAACATATTGACAAACTTACACTGATCATCATACAGGCAACCACAGTGCATGCAAAAAAAACAGAAAATAAGTATTGGCAAGGATATGGAGAAACTGGAACCCTTATGCGCTGTTAGTGTGAATGTAAAATGGTACAGCCACTTTGGAAAACAGTACAGCAGTTCCTAAAAAAATTAAAAATAAAACTACCATGTGATCCAGCAATTACATTTCTGGATATATTTACAACAAAATTAGAAGAGGTTTCTTGAACAGATACGTGTACTTCGATGCTCACAGCTGCACTACACAAATAGTCAAAATGCTAAAGTAATCCAAGTATCCATCTACAGAGGAATGGATAAACGAAGTATTGTATACATACAGTGGAATAGTACTCAGTGTTAAAAAGAAAGGAAATTATGACACCAGCTACAACAAGGATGAATCTTGAGGAAATTATGCTAAGTGAAATAAGCCAGTCAAAGAAAGACAAATTCCATATAATTTCACTTGTATGAGGTACGTTGAGTGGCTCAGATGGTAAATAATCTGCCTTTAATGCAGGAGACCTGGGTTCGACCACTGGGTTGGGAAGACCCCCTGGAGAAAGGAAAGGCCACCCACTCCAGTATTCCTGCCTGGAGAATTCCGTGGACAGAGGAACCTGGCAGGCTACAGTCCTTGGGGCTGCAAAGAGTTGGACACAACTGAGCAACTTTCACTCATTCACTCGCTAGAGTAGTTAAATTCATAGAAAACAGAAAGGGGAAGGGGAAGTTACTATTCATGGGTACAAAGATTCAGGTTTGTAAAATGAAAAGATTTCTGGAAATGGATGGTGGTGATGGTTGCAAAACCATATGAATGGACTTAATGCCACTGAAACATATAATTAAAAATGGTTAAGGTGATACATTTGATTTGATGCTATATACACTTTACTACAACCTAAACAAGACAATTAGATTGTCTGGGTACACAGCTAAGGTTAGTGCTAGAAGCAACCCAGAACCTTCTGACTGCCAGACAAATGTCCTTATCACCACAACCCATCACTAAGAATAGATGGCCAGGTATGGGTCTGAATATAAAGTCATATGTCCAGCATATCCTAGGTCTGAGAAGATTTCATTTTCTTCAGTTCTGCTAATTTAGAATTTGTAATAACCCAAGGAAAAGCTTCAGTCCACCCAAATTATCTAACTATGATGATACCTGAGCACTGAAGAATAAATGCTTTTGAACTGTGGTGTTGGAGAAGACTCCTGAGAGTCACGTGGACTGCAAGGAGATTCAACCAGTCAATCCTAAAGGAAATCAGTCCTGAATATTCATTGGAAGGACTGATGCTGAAGCTGAAGCTTCAATACTTTGGCCATCTGATGTGAAGAACTGACTCACTGGCAAAGACCCTGATGCTAGGAAAGATTGAAGGCAGGAGGAAAATGGGATGACAGAGGATGAGATGGTTGGATGGCATCACTGACTCGATGGTCATGAGTTTGAGTAAGCTCTGGGAGTTGGTGATGGACAGGGAAGTCTGGTGTGCTGCAGTCTATGGGGTCGCCAAGAGTTGGACATGTCTGAGCAACTGAACTGAACTGAACTTTAAGTATGCACAGAGACTCTACGTAACCTACCTAAGAACTCAAACTTCCTCAGAACTTCCAGTGCATTCACTAAGCTTCTAATCTCAGTGTCTACAGTCACGATTTCTTGAATTGAATTACGGGAGTAAAAATAAAAGGTCTACTTTTATCTAAAATTTAATTTCTCCACACACTTTTTAAGTTATTCTAGCAATAATGCATAATTTCCCACGGTTGCTTCTGAGTCCAGTTTTGTATTTTATTCAAGCTACACTATCAATTGTTTAAAAAGAAGGGGCTATGTTATATACTCTAAAATTCTTAATATCATCACACGAAGACACTCATTACTAAACTTTGTGGTTTTTATGTGAAATTCTGATAGAAATTTTATTACCATAGGATCAGTCAAGATTTTATCTTCTTTTAACCCAAATGTAACATGTGAGAAATAAAAATTTGATTGGCAGATCAGGTCATCTAATATTACCTCACACAGATAAAAACCTACTGTGGAAATGTTTCCAAAATGTCAGAATAGATTTTGGGAAGGTATATAATGACCAGGCACCCTCTAATTCTGCATTTTTCTTTCACCAATACCACCAAATGTCATCAATATATCCTGCAAAGTAAACATCCTATCCTAAAGAGGGGTAAGTATTTTCGATTTATCCTTTGGCCAAAAAGAGTTAAACATTATTTCTGTAGGCAGTCATGACAGTTTTCAACAGCATTCTTAATTAAAAAAAGAAGAAGAAGAAGAAGGAAAAAAAAAAAGGAAGAGAGTAAAGAAAAAAAATTTCTCTCAAATAGTCACGGCTATGGGGAGTTTTTTAAATTGTGAAATAATGAGAAAAACAAATATAAGGTAATAATGCAATTACCTAGAAAGATAACCACTGTAAAATCAATACACACACAAAATAATATATAAGATTTATTTTTCAGGGCCAAGGATACAGTTTTGTAACTTACTTTTATAATTCAACATGATTATGTGTCCCATGTCATTAAATATCATTAAAAAATGACTAACAAAGATACATACCTATCATATATTACGTCCTTATCGTCTGCCAAGAACTACAGTTAGCACTCTCCATAAGTTCTTTCCTCCTCACAAAAAGCCTGTGAGAGGGTATCATAATACTCATTACACTGATGAACAACTGAGTGTTAAATATTTAGTGATATTTAGGGTTGCAGGACAAATGATTACAATAGTAGTTTTTTTTTTAAATTACAAAGTCAAGTACAGAAGTCTTTCAGGCAGAACTTCAGTGGGAACTCTCCTCAAATCAACAAGTGCATGTCTATGAAAAAAAATTGTTAAGTACAAAAACTAAATTAAAATAGGAATACAAATATATTTAAGGTAAAGTTGAAAATCTTGACACTGATGTGACTAGAAAAGAAAGCCTCACATTTGACTACCATACAGAAGTGTAGAGAGGGGTAATTCAAACAACCTGTAGCAGCAGCACGAGCTTTCACAGAAAAAGTTCACAAAATCCCTTTCATAATTACAGGGTTGGAGACTTCTCATCTGTGACCGTCTTTCTGAATGTCCTGGTTTACCCCTTCTTTTGTATTTTCCTGAGAGAGGAAGAAATCCCTTCGTGAATGGAACAATGCCCTTGGTGCCATGTGTTGTAAAGATATCTATGCTTGTTGCTTGGTTTCAGGCCGTTGGGAATTGTGCACACCTGTTAATGGGAGAAACAAGGCCCTCCAATCTGGTCACATTATGCAGAAGCAAATTATAGGTAACCCTTAATCTCCATTTTGTGCCTCTCCCCTTGGCCTGCCATCCATAAACATTCACACATTACCGGCCTATGAGGAGAAAACTTTTCCCCAAGACTTTGAAAGACCTCACTAGGAGACTCACAGCAAAGTGAAAAGTCTCTAAAGAGGATCATTGCAGGTAAAAGTCATTCTAAGGTGGTTCTTTCTTAGATTTCGTTCATGGATGTTTACTTATTAAAGTACCATAATACCTTTGCTTCAAGGTCACTTCACCTACAGGGCAGAGTCATGGTTTGAGACAACGTGGCAGAGGGTCACAGCACTCCAAGCCATTTCCATTCACCCTCACAAGATCCCTGTGAGGAAAGTACCACAGGTCACTCCTTTTCCGACATCACTGAAGCTTGGAAATCTTCAAGAAACTGGAAAACATTCTAGTGTCTCAACAGGGACACTGAAACAAGGACAAAGAGTGGCTTCTTAATTTCCCTAAATTAACAAGACTGAAATCTTAGGGTCTGAGTCATTTTTAAATCCTACGGAGAATAGGATTTCCTGGGCTTCCCTGGTAGTTCAGTCGGTAAAGAATCTGCCTGCCGTGCAGTAGACCCGGGTTTGATCCCTGGGAAGATCCCCCAGAGAAGAAAATGGCAACCCACTCCAGTATCCTTGCCTGGAAAATTCCATGGACAGAGGAGCCTGGTGGGTTGCAGTCCATGGACTGCAGAGAGTTGGGCATGACTGAGCAACTAACAGTGAGGAACACGGAGAATATATTCCTTATTCTCTATATCGTTGAGCCTTCTCCTCTGAAAAAGCTCACAAAGAAGACAGCCACAAATCTGACATTCAAGACATTTAATTGTATTAAGTAAAAGTGTCAATAGAGTCATTTGTGAAATAAAAATACTTAACATTTAGTGGCTGTTTCCTTTTAATAGGCACTGCCTAAGTGTGTTGCACACATTAACTTATTCAGTTCAGTCACTCAGTTGTGTCCACCTCTTTGTGACCCCATGGACTGCAGCACGCCAGGCTTCCCTGTCCATCACCGACTCCTGGAGCTTGCTTAAATTCATATCCATCGAGTTGGTGATGCCATCCAACCATCTCATCCTCTGTCATCCCCTTCTCCTCCTGCCTTCAATCTTTCCCAGCATCGGGGTCTTTTCCAAGGAGTCAGTTCTTCACACCAGGTGGCCAAAATATCGGAGTCTCAGCTTCAGCATCAGTCCTTCCAATGAATATTCAGGACTGATTTCCTTTAAGACTGACAGGTTGGATCTCCTTGCAGTCCAAGGGACTCGCAAGAGTCTTTTCCAAGACCACAGTTAACTTATTCAGTATCCACAATAATCACATAATATACATTCTACTGTCATCCTCTTGGCAAATGAGCAAATGAAGGCACACTTGCCCAATAACCTGCATAGCTAATTAAAGTCAGAGCCAGAATTTGAATCCAGGTAGCCTGGCTCTAGAACCCAGAGTCTTAACTTTGAGGGTATAACGTCACCTAGAGTGGGCCAAAATAGACTATTAAAGCTCCTTTGGATTTTCAATTAAGAATGAACTAAGGCCAAGTTTCTAAGCCACTCTCACTTGTCTTTAATCTAAGAAATAAAATTTGAGAAGTAATTCATGGAGTCATGAGGATTTCATGAGTTAGTACACACAAAACACTTATTATGGCACGTAAGAAACATACCATAAATGTTGAATAATACTATTATTGGGCTTTTTTTTTTCCACATCTTTCTCTTTAATGCCTTTGATGTTCACATATATCCATTCATTCAACCGACAAGCATAAAAAGTCTACCATGGGATAGGCTCCAAGAAAAGCAATGAAGAATGACAGATACCATTATGCTTCTCACAAATTAGCCGAGAAATTCAATTTATAAATTATGCATTATATCATATGAGAAGCGTTATATAAGAACTATGGGAGCACAGTGGAGGTGTTATTTGAGTCATACCATGAGGTACCTTTTCATCAGGCAAGAAGGGGTAATGTAACAATCCATCAGAGCTAGAGCACAGAGGACAAAAATTATGTGCCCTTAAGGCAAATTTTTTTAATTAATTTATTTTTTAGTGAAGGATAATTACTTCACAGAATTTTGCTGTTTTCTGTCAAACCTCAACATGAATCAGCCATAGGTATACATATTTCCCCTCCCTTTTGAACCTCCCTCCCATCTTCCTCCCTATCCCACCCCCTAGGTTTATTAAAAGACAACTGAAAAGGTTTAGTAAGAAAAAGTAAAAAGAGTAAAAGTAGTCACACAGAAAATGAGAAAAAGAAAGACAATTTTATGATAACCTAATGTATGGACGCTGAACTGGAGACCAGCTGGAGAATAAGTTTTAAAACAAAACACTTTTGAAGCAGGTATGAAACTAGACCAGGGGTTTATAGATATAGCTATATGCTATAACTCACCGATAAAGCAAAATCATTAAAGCAAACACTGGTTCTACTCCCTCAAAGCTTCTGGGGGATGAAGCAATGCAAAAAGAGAATGGATGGATGGCCATAGGAGATTACCTCAGGCAGGAACCTGACGACTTGAGAAAGAAGGCTAGTGTTCCCACTGGGCACCTAACCACTGTGTCCATCTAACCTCAGGCTACCTTCTCTACTCTCTAGGATTCTTGCCTACCAACTTCCCACACAAAATGCTCCACAAATCTGACTTCAAACTTGAAACTCACTGTCTTTAAAATGTTCTTATTTAAATGAAAAAACTGTGGTATTTCTACTTTTTTGTGTATTCCTTGTAGTCATTTTTGTTTTTTACTCTCTTACTCCTTGCATTAACATTTTGGTTCACCTACATATATTTGGCATAAGAAGTTTTGCTCAACTTCCTCTTGCCAATCAGCTCTGGTTTCATCAAGGAATAAGATTATAGTTAACTGTTAAACTCTTTAATACCTTTGAGTGTGATCCTCAAACTAGACATTTCTCCATCTACTACAAGTTTAATATCCACCAATGTGTCTAACAGAATTTAACACACAGCCAGACATCAATAAAATTTGAAATCTGAATCTATTAGGAAGCTCTAGAACATAACTCCTCAAACAGAAACCATCTCCTATACAATTGATACACATGTAACACTAAAAGGCAGCCTCTAAGGAAAGAGATGTGGAAACTGAGATTGATTTAATTACAGTGCTTCAAATACATAATCTAATTTTAAAACACTTAGGAGAAGTCAGTCCTAAATCCTTCCTTGTACAACCAGGGGCTCTAACCAGTCTTGATCAAGGCTGATATAGGTAAAAAGGGCACAGCCATCAAACACCATGTGCTTCAAGTTCTTTGCTTTTGCACCTACTAAAAGAATGTACTCCTCTGACATTTTTAAGTTGACCTCTTAAATTTTAATCATAACCTTAATGAAGAATTTCCAACATTATATATATACACATATATATAATATATTATGTATGTATTCTATTTTTTCTAGTTTTACTGAGATAAAATTGACAAAGAAAAATTGTATATTCAGAGTGTACACAATGATTTAATATACATATATATTGTGAGATGATTACCACAATCAAATTAATCAACATTTCTATCACCTCATATAGTTATTTTCTTTTTTCGTAATGAGAAGACTTAAGATCTAGTTTCTGAGCAAATCCTAAGTACATAATACAGTGCTACCAACTATAGTCATCATACTATGCATTAGCTCTCTAAAACTTATTTATCTTATAATTGGAGGTTTGTACCCTTTGATCAAGGTCTCACCATTTCCCCCACCCCTTGGCACCTACCATTTTATTCACTGGTTCTATAAGTTCAACTTTTTGAGACTTCACACATAAATGATATCATACAGTATCGTCTTTTTGTGTCTGGATTATTTCACTTAGCATAACTTCCTCCAGGATCTTCATGTTGTCTCAAAAGGCAAGATTCCTTTCTTTTTATGGTTGAATAACATTTATATTATTATATTATATTATTATTATTACATGTACATATATATATATATATGCCAATAGTATTTTCAAATATATTTTTGTTGCAACCCTAGTTACTGTAGATTTCACCCATTTACTTGTGAAATATGCTTACCAAACAATCTAACTGCTAAGCATGTCCTCACTGGCAAATCAATAAACCAAATCAAACTTATTATCTTTCAGAAAGCCTGACTTCATTTTTCATTTCAAATAAATGTGCTAATCTGCCTTCTCAGTAACCCCTCCCCCTCTCTATACACACAGAAATCAAGGTTCAACACTAAAAGAAATAAGTCATGGACACCTGTGGTGCATTTGTTGCCAAGATAAAATAAGGCCCTGTCCCATCTAGGATTCTGACCAGAGCTCTGTTTGCTTTGCTATAGATTCTCACTCAGGAGCTAAGCATTGCCAAATGGTGCCTTTGTTTGGAGAGCCAGAGGATTTTGCATCCGGAAGCAATCAACTACTGAAAGATTCATGCTGGGTGAGAAGCATGAGTGATTCTGTGGCCAAGTAGGAGAAAAGCAATTTGTGAAGGGGAAGGTAGGAAAGGAGAACCAGCCAACCACAAGTGCTCTCAGGCAAACTATTTCAGGAAAGCAGGTATGTGCATGGAGCAACTAAATACCATTTAAACTACTTTTGCATGCAAAATCCCTAGAAAGTTTCCATGAAATGCCAGGTGTATATATATATCCCCTTCTGAAGACTACTAACCTAAGAACAGCTCCAGAGTGGAACTCAAAATGAAAAGTCAGGCACATAAACTGAAAACTATCAGTCATAAAGTCCTAAGCAAAGACGCAGAATCAAGATACAGGGCAACACAGTAAAAGCTCTAAGATACACAGGTTCAACATAGTGAGGGCTGAGCTTGGACTTTGTAATCGTCATGCTCAGAGTTTGGATTCCAGCTCTACCACTTGAGTACTGTGACTTTTAAACAAATTTCTTTTTCTTTTTGGATGACCTTTATTGAGATATCATTGAACATATAACATTGTACAAGTGTAAGGTGTACAATATAAAGATTGAATATGTGTATATATTATGAAATGATCACCACAGTGAGTAAACACATCCATCATCTCACACAATTACAATTTTGTGTGTATTTGGTGAGAACTTTTAAAAAATCTACTCTTTCAGCAATTTTCAAATATACAATATGGCATTGCTAACTATAGTCACCATGCTATACATTAGATTAGAGTTTGTCTACTGAATTTATTGAACAGCTGGTTTGGTGGTGGTGAATTCTCTCAGCTTTTGCTTGTCTGTAAAGCTTTTGAATTCTCCTTCATATCTGAATGAGATCCTTGCTGGATACAGTAATCTAGGTTGTAGGTTATTCTCTTTCATTACTTTCAGTACGTCCTGCCATTCCCTTCTGGCCTGGAGGGTTTCTATTGATAGATCAGCTGTTATCCTTATGGGAATCCCTTTGTGTGTTATTTGTTGTTTCTCCCTTGCTGCTTTTAATATTTGTTCTTTGTGTTTGATCTTTGTTAATTTGATTAATATGTGTCTTGGGGTGTTTCGCCTTGGGTTTATCCTGTTTGGGACTCTCTGGGTTTCTTGGACTTGGGTGGCTATTTCCTTCCCCATTTTAGGGAAGTTTTCAGCTATTATCTCCTCGAGTATTTTCTCATGGCCTTTCTTTTTGTCTTCTTCTTCTGGGACTCCTATGATTCAAATGTTGGGGCGTTTCACATTGTCCCAGAGGTCCCTGAGGTTGTCCTCATTTCTTTTGATTCTTTTTTCTTTTTTCCTCTCTGCTTCATTTATTTCCACCATTTTATCTTCTACCTCACTTATCCTATCTTCTGTTTCCGTTATTCTACTCTTGGTTCCCTCCAGAGTGTTTTTTTATCTCATTTATTGCATTATTCATTCTTAATTGACTCTTTTTTATTTCTTCTAGGTCCTTATTAAACATTTCTTGCATCTTTTCAATCTTCGTCTCCAGGCTAGTTATCTGTAACTCCATTTTGTTTTCAAGATTTTGGATCATTTTTATTATCATTTTTCTAAATTATTTTTCGGGTGGATTCCCTACCTCCTCCTCTTTTGTTTGACTTGGTGGGCATTTTTCATGTTCCTTTACCTGTTGGGTATTTCTCTGCCTTTTCATCTTGTTTAGATTGCTGTGTCTGGAGTGGGCTTTCTGTATTCTGGAGGTCTGTGGTTCCTTTTTATTGTGGAGGTTTCACCCAGTGGGTGGGGTTAGACGATTGGCTTGTCAAGGTTTCCTGGTTAGGGAAGCTTGCGTCGGTGTTCTGGTGCATGGAACTGGATTTCTTCTCTCTGGAGTGCAATGGAGTGTCCAGTAATGAGTTTTGAGATGGGTCTATGTGTTAGGTGTGACTTTGGGCAGCCTGTATGTTGACGCTCAGGGCTATGTTCCTGCGTTGCTGGAGAATTTGCGTGGTATGTCTTGCTCTGAAACTTATTGGCTCTTGGGTGGTGGTTGGTTTCAGTGTAGGTATGGAGGCTTTTGGATGGTCTCTTATTACTTAATGTTCTGTGTAGTCAGTAGTTTTCTGGTGTTCTCAGGTTTTGGGCTTAAGTCTCCTGCCTCTGGATTTCAGTTTTATTCTTCCAGTAGTCTCAAGACTTCTCCAACTATACAGCACTGATAATAAAACTTCTAGGTTAATGGTGAAAAGATTCTCCACCGTGAGGGACACCTGGAGAGGTTCACAGAGTTACATGAAGAAGAGGAGAGGGAGGAGGGAGACAGAGATGAGCAGGAGGAGAAAAGGGGGACTCAAGAGGAGAGAGACAGATCTACACAGTTGTCTGTTCCCAAAGTGTTCTCCGTATCCCAGACACCCACAAAGATTCACAGAATTGGATTGGGAAGAGAAGGGGAAAGGAGGAATTAGAGGTGTTCTGAGGTAGAAAACGGAGAGTCAAAAGTGGGAGAGAGTAATCAACACACTCCTGAATAAAAATGGGAACTGAATATTGGATTCTTAAATGTCCAAAATTTGTATCACATACTGAAAAACAAAGATTAAAAATCTAGAGTAGAGGTTAGACTCTTAAAAATACAATAATAAAAACAAAAACAAAAACACAAAAAATTTTAAAAATATATATGAAGTTCAGCTCAAAAATAGGGCTTCTCTTTTTTTTTTTTTTCAAGGTTATAGTGAAATGAAAATGAAAATTAAGGAGTAGTAGAGGAGTAATAGAGGACTTTAAAAGAAAATAAGAGAAAAAAAAAGAAAAGAAACAAAAATTTTTTTTCCTAATTAAAAAAATCGTAAAAATATATGAAAATGAAAGTTAAGGAGTAATGGGGGAGTAATAATGAATTTTAAGAGAAAATAAAAGAGAAAAAATAAAAAAGAAAAGAAAAAAATTTAATTAAAAAAAAAAAAGGTAAAAATATATCTAGGAATTTCTCTGGAGCTGTTGTGGTCAGTGTGGGTTCGGCTCAGTTTCAGATGGCTCCTCGTTCCAGCTTACACTTCTCGATATCTATAGGCCCCTTCTGATGTAGTCGGTGTTACCTACAGGGATTTTAATCTGTTGCACCGGTCACTTCTGAAGCGGTTCCCTTTGTTTATTTGGCTTCTGTTTGCCGGTCTCCTCAGTGTCTAATTTCCGCCCTGACACAGGCGGGCGGAGGTGGTCTCTTGTTCAGGTTCGCTAGTTCAGTCCTGCTCCTTTTGAAGACAACGGGCTGCTCTTCTGGGCGCCTGATGTCCTCAGCTAGCGATCAGAAGTTGTTTTGTGAAGTTTGCTCAGCGTTCAGTTGTTCTTTCGATGAATTTGTAGGGGAGAAAGTGGTCTCCCCGTCCTAGTCCTCTGCCATCTTGGCTCCTCCTGTCTACTGAATTTAATAGTCCTATCAGTTTTTTAGTGGCATTCTTAGAATTTTCTACTTAGAAGATCATGCTATCATCAATCAGAGACAATTTTATTTCTTCCTTTTCAATTCAGTGGCTTTTACCTCTTTTCTTGCCTATGGCTCTGGCTACTATATATTCACAGTACTATATTGAATAGGAATGGTGAGAGTGGGCACCCTTGCCTTTTTGCTGATCTGAGAGGAAAAGCTTTCAGTCTTTCCTCATTGAGTACAACTTTTGGCATATGCATATTAATAAGTGTGGTATATCACATTCAAAAAATGAAAGAAAAAACCATATGATCATCTCAGTACATGAAACAAAAAGCACTGGACAAAATTCAACATCCACTCACAATAAAAACTCTCAACAAACTGGATAAAAAAGGAACATATTTCAACAAAGCAGGATATATGACAAGTACTTTACCTCCTTAAGGCTCAGGTTCCTCGACTATAAAACAGGAGTGATGGTCATCAGGTCATGATGATGACTATGTTGTAAGTAACCGTGCTTCACTGAATTGGTGTGAAGGTTAGATGAGATAGCAAGAGACACTTAGTACAAAATCTGCCATGTCATAAACATTCAATCAATGCTAACAGACAGTAATGTAGGCTGTGAGTAACGGCAATGTTAACAAAATCAAGTCAACTCAGACAAAATGGAGACATTTTCAATTACAGGCCCATCCTATGTCTCTAAAATTGACTTCCATGAATCTAACCCCAATCACAGCACAGTTTAAGAACATAAGAATCATCCCTTCTTACTATTGACCTAAGGGGTAAACAGCACTAATAAGATTCTGCTATTTTTTAAGCTACTCTCAAATCTTTATCTGAATTTCAAATTGAGTTTAAGGTGGCCAGAGTCTAATAGTATTTGACACAGTTAACAAAGGAAATGAACTCAAGAGAGCTTAGTTAGAAAACCCCTACAGGTGTGAACAGAGAGTCTTTTGCAAACCAAGAGATTTGGAATTTAATTTGTGCAATATGGAGGGGACTTCCAGCCAGCCATCTGTCTGGGAAAGCTTAGAGCAGATAAGAACTTAATTTGTCTGAATGACCTAGGCTTAATTTCACAAACATTTTCACTTCTGAAATGAGCCTAGAGCTTTGCCTTTGAGTGGACATTCAAAAAAAAAAAGTCCTAGACATGAAGAAATTAACTTAAATGACTCACAAAAAGTAAGGTATTACTAGACATCTGTTAAGATTAAACAACATATGAACATATAATCAATGAATTGCCCCACAGATCAAGCTCATTCAAGACCACAGACAGTTAATTCTATTTCATTTTTTAAAACCTTTCTAGAACTGGTTTGTTCTTTCATCTTTACCTCCCCATTTGGTAAGGTAAATCAGAGACCCAGGATGTAAATTATATCAGTTGCCTCTAAAAACAAAGACCAAATATTGAAAGAGCAAAGAAGATAAGCACAGTCTCCCAATGCTTTTGTGGAAGTGGAGTCCAAAATCATGGCTTATGTTATTAGTGGACAAACTATGAAATAGAGTGCATCATTACATGCAGCAAACAGAAAGTAAGCAGAGACAACTCTAGAAATAATTCTATTTAATAAGAAAAGGTGCAACAATTTACTATATATAAACAACATAATCCTTCAAAGAATGTCAAAAATAAAAAGGCTATATTATCCAATAAGTTCTGGGATCTGGGAGAGACAATACACTGTGTGCTATGCTGTGCTGAGTTGCTCAGTCATGTCCAATTCTTTGCAACCCATGGACTGGCTCCTGCAACCCACTAGGCTCCTTTGTCCACGGGGATTCTCCAGGCAAGATACTGGAGTGGGTTGCCATGCCCTCCTCCAGGGGATTTTCCCAACTCAGGGATCAAACCCAGGTCTCCCACATTTACCATCTGAACCAATAGGGAAGCCCAAGAATACTGGAGTGGGTAGCCTACCCCTTCTAAAGGGGCACTTCCCAACACAGGTTACCAAACCAGGGTCTCCTGGATTGCAGGCGAAATTCTTTATCAGCTGAGCTACCAGGGAAGCCCGGACAATATATTCAGTTCAGTTCAGTTCAATTTAGTCACTCAGTCGTGTCCAACTCTGCGACTCCATGAACTGCAGTACGCCAGGCTTCCCTGTCCATCACCAACTCCTAGAGCTTGCTTAAACTCATGTCCATCAAATGGGTGGTGCCATCCAACCATCTCATCCTCTGTCATCCCCTTCTTCTCCTGCAACGTACTAATCTTTAGTAAATGATGACTTTCACATTAGAGATAGTATCAAGAGATGCTGTTTATCTAAACCCATTCAAGCTAACTCTTTGATCTCTTCCCATGAGAACTTTCATTTCTAAAAATTCATTAATACTTATCTATGATTCAGATTGGTGTCATATGGAGATAAATTTTATGAACCTCCGTAAGCTGAAGAAATCTGATGGCACTGCTTTATTAAAAGGGAATTTCTATTACTGCATAATAGCAATTTAGAATTGGCACCCTAGTTAATTTTGTCACACCATAACTTAGAGAATGTTCAAGTGGGAGGGGACATGGGTAAAGCTATGGCTGATTCATGTTGATGTTAGGTAGAAACCAATATAATACTGTAAAGCAGTTATCCTTCAATTATAAATAAATAAAATAAAAAGAATAAAAATAGAGATATATAAGCTGGTAATTTAAAAAAAAGATATACATCTTTCAAAACCATATCCTATAAATGAAATTTTTACTAAAGTATTAAATACATTGTTATCATTATAACGTTTGCTTTGGAAACTAGATTTAATTGTAAGAAAATCTGTGATGTTTTGTCTTTTCTGAGAAATTGGGTTGGTGATTTAAAAAGTGGATTAGAGTGTGTACTGTACTTTTTTGGTTCCATAAACTTTACTAATGTTCAGTAATGAAATGCAGTATGAAAAAAAAAAGAATACTTGTAAAATCAGTAGCATGATTCAAATTCCTTCAAGACAGAAAAATTGATTATTGACTATAAAAGCCAGAGGGAAATTTCAGGCTTATGAAAAGATAAAAACAGGAAAAAAATTTTTTTTTATCTTTGAAAACAAATCTAATCACCAGAGCTGCTCTCACAAACATCAGAGAGAGAAACTTACTCACAGGCCACCTACCTAAAGTTGTTGTACCTGTCTTTTAAGATTGATTCTCTCAATAAAAGGATGACTGTCTTTCCAATATTTCCTTTTCAGCCTTATAGACTACAGAAATACACACATAAGGAGAGCGATACAGATACACACACATCATAAATCACAGGGGACAGGTCAGCTTCATGCTTAGTCAATTCAGTCAACATCCTTTCCCAGTTCAAGGCAGCCTCATCTTCCCTGGGGAATTAATTGCCACGTAATCATCACTTGGATTACCAAGCTCTACTCTTTCACTCCCAGCTTTGTAAGAAAATTGTTTTCCTCCTACTTTTTTCGAAAAGTTGAGGGGGGAAAAAAATACAATGGTCACTACTATATCCTTCCCCTAATTCCACGTTTGTTAACAATTTGCCATGCCTGCTTCATCTCTCCACACATACATAAACGTGGATGTTCTTTGGCTCATCCACTTGAAAGCTGCAGAAATCATATCTCACCCTAAAATCTCCAGCATGTGATTCTTAAGATTCTTAAGATTAACATCTTTTGTATGATCACAAATTATTACTCCACCCAAGAAAATAAACAATTATATAGTATTATCTATTATTCACTTTGTGTTCAGATTTCACCAGTGGGTGAAAGAACATTTGTTTTAACAACCTTCAACCTGGATCCAATCTAATATCATAGATCACAATTGGCAATTATGTCTCTTTAGCTTTTCTGAGGGTAAAGAATAGTTTCTCTCTCTTTCTCTCTCTCAGACACACCAATCCACCCACCCACTCATACATACACACACACACACACACACACACACACACACACACACACACACAGAGTCTGCTCTTTTATGACAATGACATTTTGAAAAGTTCCGGAAAACTCTTTATTTAATGTCATGTATTTTGAACTTGACTATTCTCCTCTTCAGGCACTTACCTTGTTTTTCTATCCCCCGTGTTTCCTAAAATATTGAATTTGGTACAGGCTTGATTAGCCTCAAGTTAAACATTTTTGAGAGAATATTTCACAATGGGGATGCTCTATCATCCATCTATACTTACATCGGGGATTTCTGTTTCTATGGTAGAGCTTGGCTTTTTTATTTCCTCTGTTTTCTGCCTTACCCCACTACCCTTTTTGAATACCACTATGGACTATAATAATAATAATGTCTGCATGCCCAGTCTTTGCGACCCCATGGAATGTAGCCCTAAAAGATGATGCTGTTAAAGTGCCACACTCACTATGCCAATAAATTTGGAAACTCAGCAGTGGCCACAAGACTGGAAAAAGTCAATTTTCATTCCAATCCCAAAGAAAGGCAATACCAAAGAATGTTCAAACTATCGCACAATTGTACTCATCTCACATGTTATCAAAGTAATGCTCAAAATTCTCCAACCAAGGTTTCAACACTATGTGAACTGAGAACTTCTAGATGTTCAAAGTGGATTTAGAAAAGGCAGAAGAATCAGAGATAAAACTGCCAACATCCACTGGAAAAAGCAAGAGAATTCCAGAAAAACATCTACTTCTGCTTCACTGTCTATACTAAAGCCTTTGACTGTGTTGATCACAACAAACTGTGGACAATTCTTCAAGAGATGGGAATACCAGATCACTTTACCTGTTTCCTGAGAAATCTATATGCAGGTCAAGAAGTAACAGTGAGAACTGGACATGGAACAACAGACTGGTCCCAAATTGGGAAAGGAGTATGTCAAGGCTGTATATTGTCACCCTGCTTATTTAATGTATGCAGAGTACATCATGCGATATGCCAGGCTGGATGAAGCTCAAGCTGGAATCAAGATTGCAGGGACAAATATCAACAACCAGATATGCAGATGACACCACCCTTATGGCAGAAAGCAAAGAGGAACTAAAGAGCCTCCTGGTGAAAGTGAAAGAGGAGAGTGAAAAAGCTGTTGTAAAACTCAATATTCAGAAAACTAAGATCATGGCATCTGGTCCCAGCACTTTAAGGCAAATAGATGGGGAAACAATGGAAACAGTGACTGACTTTATTTACTTGGGTTCCAAGATCACTGCCAATGGTGACTGCAGCCATGAAATTAAAAGACGCTTGCTCCTTGGAAGAAAAGCTATAATCAACCTAGAGAGCATACTAAAAAGCAGAGATATTACTTTGCCGACCAAGGTCCATCTAGTCAAAACTATGGTTTTTCCAGTAATAATATATGGATGGGAGAGTTGGACCATAAAGAAAGCTGAGTGCCGAAGAATTGATGCTCTTGAACTATGGTGTTGGAGAAGACTCTTGAGAGTCCCTTGGACTGCAAGGAGATCCAACCAGTCCATCCTAAAGGAAATCAACTCTGAATATTCATTGGAAGGAACAATGATGAAGCTGAAGGTCCAATACTTTGGCCACCTGACGCGAAGAGCTGACTCTGCAAAAGACCCTGATGCTGGGAAGGACTGAAGGCAGGAGGAGAAGGGAGCGACAGAGGATGAGATGGTTGGATGGCATCACCGACATGATGAACATGAGTTTGAGCAAGCTCCAGGAGTTGGTGATGGATAGGAAAGCCTGGCGTGCTACAGTCCATGGGGTCGCAAAGAGTTGGACAGAACTAAACGACTGAACTGGACTAGACTGTAGCCTGCCAGGCTCCTCTGTTCCTGGTATTTCTCAGGCAAGAATACTGGAGTGGGTTGCCATTTTCTCCTCCAGGGCCTACAGACTAGTGGATTGTTACCTATTCTAAATGCTACAATCAGAGTTATTATTCTTTCTTAATACTCAAATTGCCCCAAATTTGACAATTAGCAAATTCTTTAAGCTGCTGTTTTTTAAAAATCTGAGTCTTAATACAGTATGATTAAAGTCACCTTTTTTAAGGTTATGTCTCTACTGAAGAAAATCACCTACTCATTCATTCAAATTATTTCAAAAATTTTTCAAGTATTAACCATGTGCCAGATGCCTTTTTAAGTGTTGGGGATATATTAAAGAACAACAGAGTCTCTACTACCAGGGGGCTTACGTTATTCATTATGAAGACAAAAACGGAAAGAAAAATAATTACGTAATATATCAGATGTGGGTAAATGCTTAGGAGAAAAACAAAGCAGTGTATGGGATGAAAAATGATAGCGAGTTGGTATTTAGAGTAGAGAGAAACCCCTCCAAAGAAATAACACGAGGCAGAGACTCAGATGAATTTGATTGAGTAGCTTGCAGCATCTGGAGGTTGAGAAACCCCAGCCCTGGGAACAGAGCAAGGGGCCTACTTGGAATGTTTGAAGATCAGCAAGAAGGCAGTGTGGCTGGAGTCCAGTAAGCTGGGGGTAGTTGCAGGATGTAAGATCAGAAAAGAATGAATCCTGACATTCATCATATACTCAGGGCATAACTATGATTTGTTTTTGCTTTTTTTCCCCTCCTTGGGCCGCACAGCATGTGGGATCTTAGTTCCCCAGACAGCACCCCACCTCCCCCGCGCCCACAGCAAAAGCACAGAGTCTGAACCACTGGACGGCCAGAGAAGGCCCTTGTTTTGCATTTTATAATAAAACAATTTTTTAAGCTGGAGACTGAGCATGGTTCTTAGAGTGGGTTTAAAAAAATGTGAACATGTCCTAACGCCAGAAACTTGTGAAACTCACTTTATTTGGAAGAAGGATATTTGCAGATGTAAAGAGGTTAAGGATCAGGAGATGAGCTCCATCTGGAATTACCTGGGTCGGCCCTAAATCTAGTGACAACTGTCCTTAAAAGAGGCAGGAGAAAAGAGAGAGAGAAGAGAAGGCCACATGAAGATGGAGACAGAGACTGAAGTCATGCAACCACAAGCCAAGGAACACCTCCCGCACGCTCCTTTATAGGAACTGACAAAATGATTCTAAAATGTATATGAAAAAGCAAAGGACCTAAACAATTTTTGTAAAGAATGAACTTGGAGAACTCACACTATCTGATGCCAACACTTGCTACAAAGTTAGAGCAATCAAGACAGTACACTGCTATAAAGACCGATACACACACCAAAGGAACCGCGCGGTCCAAAAACAGACTCTTGTTTACGGTCAAGTGTCTTTTTGCAAAGGTGTTGTACTGGAGTGAACCGTGTGGCCCCGAAACTCATGGCCACCCAGAACCTCAGAATGTGACCTTATTTGGAAGCAGGATCTTTGCAGATGTCATTAGTGAGGATACAGTCATACTGGACTAGGCGGGCCCTAAATCCAGTGATTGGCGTCCTTACCAGAACACACAGCGAAGACACAGACATAGGGGAAGAAAGCCACACGCCAACACAGGCAGAGAGTGGAACTGCGGAGCCAAAAATGCCATGAATTTCTGGGAGCACCAGAAGCTAGGAAGCATCAAGAAAGGGTTCCTCAATACAATGTTTAGAGAAAGCCCTGCCAAACCTTGATTTTAGACTTCTAGCCTCCAAAACTAGGAGGAAAGACATCTTTCCTTGAAGTTATCGAATTTGTATTAATTTGTTAAGGCAGCCCTAGGAAACTAATACAGTTTTAGTTTGCTGTTGTTGTTTGGTCGGTTGGTTTTTATTGAGGCAAAATGAACAAAACACAAAGTTTACTTGAACATGAGTTTTATAGTCAAACTGGCCTGGGTTCCACTGCTTCATCTATCACTACACCTTCCAGAGAATGTAGCCTGTGCTACTCTTCAGACATATCCGACTCTTTGTGACCCCACGGACAGTAGCCCACCAGGCTCCTCTGCCCAGGTGATTTCCCAGGCAAGAATACTGGAGTGGGTTGCCATTTCCATCTCCAGGGGATCTTCCCAACCCAGGGATCGATCTGTATTGGCAGGCAGATTCCTTACCACTGAGCCATCTGGAAAGCCCAATCGCATAGGATGACCTGCTTCTAATTAGCCTGCCTACAGCTTCCCCACACAAATAGTCTCCCATCAAGGCACACCTGAACCTTCCTTTCCACTATCAAGGTTTCCCACTCCCCTATTTGCCTTTGAATCTCTGACAAATACAAGCATGGCTGATTCCCTTGTTAGAGCAAGCACTAAATGAATAGCCATTGGCTGGTCTCGTTTGGTTGGTCTTCATTTACTTCCACAACTAGGATAAAAGGAGTTGAGGTCCTCATTTTATTTTTGTGGTGTTTCTGCTCTGTACCTTAAAAATCCCTTCTTCTAAGACAGTATGATATATTGCGGAGTTGTGCTGCTTTGGAACCAGAGAGACCTGGATTTCAAGATCTGACTCCTCTAGCTATGACCTTATGGAAGTTCTATAATTTCTTTGAACATCAGCTTCCTTGCCAATGTTCCTGACTGAGGAAACAGTAACCACCTACTGCTAACTGCCCTAAAAAGAGATGATGAACACAGAAGAGGAACAGCGCCTGGCACAGAATAAGTCCTCAGTGAAGTTAGCTGCTGTGATTAGGCTACAGTGTTCAGCATTGAAACACTTAACTCTGTGATTCAATAACCTGCTATTAAGGTTGGTAGTCATTTTTTGTTTCTAAGTTATGTTATTAGCAATATGGTGCCAAGTCCCTCATCTTAGAAAGTTAAGGACAGCATGAAAGTGATGTTCTGACTGCAAGTGACAGAAAACCACCAAAACCAGCTCATGTAAAATCCCACACACAGATCTAAAGTACATCTAGGACTGAAAAGGACTGAATTTAAATTAATAAACAGTAATTCAAGAAACCAGGTTACTACTCTCTCAGGGTGATCAAACCAAGCGTTTGATCTCTGTCAACAGGCTTCTGTTAACTCAGCCTACACATGGCCCTTAAAAATAGCCACTCCAAGAAGGTAATGATCTATAACGTGATAGGGATTTGGGTTTAAACACGTGTATATACATCTTTCTGGCTTCCCTGGTGGCTCAAACGGTAAAGAATCTGCCTGCAATGCAGGAGACCTGGGTTCAATCCCTGGGTCGGGAAGATCCTCTGGAAAAGGGCATGGCCACCCACTCCAGTATCCTTGCCTGGAGAATTCCACAAACAGAGGAGCCTGGCAGGTACAGCCCACGGGGGTCACAAAGAGTCAGACACAACTCAGCGACTAACTTTCTTTCACGTGTATATACGTTTAACAACACTCATCTAACGGTACACTTAACACGTACACATTTCATTGTACGTTTGAATCTCTTTTCCTATCTCTTTCATCAAACTTTGACATGTCAAAGACAAAAAGGAAATCGTATTCAATTCTAAATCCCCAACAATAGTACAATGCCTAGCACGTAGCCAAATCTCAATAAATGTTTCATTATTAAACAAAGGAAGACAAACTTAGGAAAATGAGAAATTTTACTTACTGGAATTCATCCTGAAATGTGTGTTAAAAGTTCTCATTTTAATTAGTAATTACATTCTAATTAATATAAACAGATTTAAATTTTACTTATTATAAAGAGAAGTATATTTATTTATAAGCAAACAATTTAGTGACAATTACGGGGCAAACTGCTCTGGCTACATGACGCTACCGCCACCTAGTGGAAACAAATGCACATTACCATGACTGCAAACTCCTTAAAGAAGAAAATTTCCAACTGGGTTGAGGGACCATGAGCAAACCCATTTCAATCACATTAACGAGGCATCTGATAGGTTCTGGAAATTATGCCAGGTTCCATGAGGACAGGCAAAGATCATGACTGTTTTGATCACTGCTGTGTCACTAGAGTCAAGAAGAGTGACAATATACTTCGTTCATGCGTGTGTTGTATCCAACACTTTGCAACCCTATGGACTGTAGCCCACCAGGCTCCTCTGTCCATGGGATTTCCCAGGCAAGAACACTGGACTGGGTTGCCATGCCCTCCTCCAGGGGATCTTTCTGACCAAAGGACAGAAGCCAGGTCTCCTGCATTGCAGGCGGATTCTGTACTGCTGAGCCACCAGGAGAGCCCTAATATACCTGGGTAGCTTTCAGTAAACATCTGTAAGCTGACTGACTAGATTCTAAGGATTAAAAGAAGACTGAGACATGGTCTTCAGTAAAGGCATTCAGCCATCCAAAGCCAACAGAATTTTATCCAGGCCACGGAATATTATTCAACATGCATGCGTGCACACACACACACAGACGCAACTATCAAGCCATTGAAAAGACATAAAGGAACCTTAAATGCATATTATACTAAGTAAAAGAAGCTAGTCAGAAAAGGCTACATATATTATTCCAACTATATTACATTCTGAAAAGGGCAAAGCTATAGAGATAGCAAAAAAAAGATCAGCGGTCTCAAGGTGTTGGGAGGAGGGAGAGATTGATAGGCAGAGCATAGGATTTTTAGGGCAGCGAAACTATTCTGTGTGGTGTTTTATTAGTGGAAGCATGTAGTTATACATTTGTCAAAACCCATGGAATGCTCAACCCTAATGTAAACTATGGACTCTAGATGATAATGATGTGTTAGTGTGAGTTCATCAGTTATAACAAGTGTACCACTCTGATGGGGGATGTTGACAGTGGGGAAGCTCGTGCATGTGTGGGGGTAGGAGGTATATGGAGGCTCTGTACTTTCTACTCAACTTTGCTATGAACCTAAAACTGCTCTTGTAAACGGTCTGCTTCTAAAAAACAATATGATTTTTACCCTGATGTTCAAATAAGCAAACCCACATCTAATGAGTACATCAAAACTATGATACTGGTTTTAAATACCTAAGTAAATGCTCAGTAAATGTTATTTCCTCACCTCTGTGATGATGGTTTAGTCGCTAAGTCATGTCCAACTCTTGCGACCTCATGGACTGTAGCCTGCTGGGCTTCTCTGTCCATAGGGTTCTCCAGGCAAGAACACTGGAGTGGGTTGCCATTTCCTTCTCCAAAGGATCTTTCCCAGCCAGGAATCAAACCTGGGTCTCCTGCATTGCAGGCAGATTCTTTACCAACTGAGCTACCAGGAACAGTCCTTGCCTCTGTGGCACAGCCCTAATTCCACATCCCAGGCAGCTGCCATCAAGCAGCTATAAACAAGTCACTGGGTCTTCATCTGTAAAATTAAGACAACTAGACAAAATCTCTCAGTTCCCTTCCTGATATAACATTTTTAAAATTTTAAATGAAGACATAAAACAAGTTAAATTTTTCTAGGGTATAGAGAAAGAAAGAAAACTGTCAAATATTTACAGCATCATACTGACACCAAAATCTGACAAAGAATATATTAAAAATTACTGCAAAAACTCTACAAGTGATGCCCAAAAGAACTCAGGATATGTTAAATGAAAGATATGCTATGAGCACAAAATGTTTGGTCTAGGAATAGAAGGATTATTAAATATTAAGTTTACTCATATAAATAATAACCATACAAATAGATCAAAAAACAAAAGTTAATGACCATGTCAGTATATGTCAAACATGTTTTTGAAAAAATTATAAAACCACTCCTGATTTTTAGTTAGTTAGGTAGTTAGTTCAGTCGCTCAGTCGTGTCCGACTCTTTGCGACCCCATGAATCGCAGCACGCCAGGCCTCCCTGTCCATCACCAACTCCCGGAGTTTACTCAAACCCATGTCCATCTAGTCGGTGATGCCATCCAGCCATCTCATCCTCTGTCGTCCCCTTCTCCTCCTGCCCCCAATCCCTCCCAGCATCAGGGTCTTTTCCAATGAGTCAGCTCTTCGCATGAGGTGGCCAAAGTATTGGAGTTTCAGCTTCAACATCAGTCCTTCCAATGAACACCCAGGACTGATCTCCTTTAGGATGGACTGGTTGGATCTCCTTGCAGTCCAAGGGACTCGCAAGTCTTCTCCAACACCATAGTTCAAAAGCATCAATTTTTCAGCGCTCAGCTGATTTTTAACCCTTAGCAAAACAGCAATAGGTGACTTTTTCCTTAACATAATTGAAAAATGCAAAATGTTATGGTGGTGATGGTGGTGTAGTAGCTTCCCAGGTGGCGCCAAAAGATCAGGTCCAATCCCTGGGTTAGGAAGATCCCCTAGAGCAGGAAACAGCAGCCCACTCCAGTATTCTTGCCTGGAGGATTCAACGGACAGAAGAGACTGGTGGGTTACAGTTCATGGGGCCGGGAAGAGTCAGACACGACTGAGCAGCCAAGCATACACAAAGAGCAGGGAAGCCCAGGGATGTGACACGAAGTAACTTTCCAGCACATTATCAGTAAACCTCCACTGTGTGTGCACAACAGGCCACATTTTTATCACCCAACGCAGCACCAAATCTCGAAACAAGGAGGGGGAAGGGAATCTGATGGAACCACAACCACAGATCTTCCCATTGGCTCCTCTTCCCTGAAAGACCTTGATGAAGGCCGTTCATGCCAGGATGAAGGCAGTTGCTTCAGGCCAGCTGACTCACGTCAGAGCCTGTGTGAGTACGCAGTTCACAGGAGGCAAAAAGAGAAATCCTGAACAAGTATATAGAAATACACTCCCTGGAAAAAAAAAGGGTCATTTTAATATGAAATCAGTTGACGAGAGAACCTGGGATTCGAAGACAATACACAATCATTAAGAAACTGTCATGCACAGAGATGGTGAAGATGCTTTCATTGTCAAGGATACCCCTTAACTCATCAGTCAGCTAAGCAACCAATCGATAATTTAGGGGGTTCCTACTATGTGCACACCTCTGCTGCAGTTATAAGAAAATGTAAGATAGGGTTCCATCAAGATAAATACCTATTTCACGATTGGGGAGACAATAAACAAAAGAAGAGAACAAAACAAAACATGAGATGGATGAGGCAACCCAATTCTCTCCCTGCTTTCCCACATGTGAGTGAGGAATAAGAACACAAGAAGCAGTCAATCCCAACAGTTTACTTCCTCCAACTTTCAGAAGCTAAAAGGATTTGAAGCTTTTTTAACAGACACAGGTAAATAATCTATCACAATGGTAATAACTGATCAGAGATTATTGAAAACATACTAACACCTTAAAGAAATCTCAGTAATGTCTATTCTCCCACCTAACAAGGCATATTAACTAATTAATTTAATTAATCACAACTATATTCGCAAGCCACTATGCTAGGCTCCAACTGAATGAATCAAAATTGAATAGATGAAAATATTCAAAGAAATCTTATATAATGCCGGTTACAGGACTGGAAGCAAGTTCTGAGGGAAGCTCATTAACAAAGAAAGAACTGGGACTGAAATTCTTGAGTCTGTAACCGAAAATAAGCACATGTAGCTACATAGTCACCTCTGTTTATACTGCTAGGATTAAAAACCAGTGATGAGATTAAATCAACGTCCTCCCATCCCTAAGATAACCCAACTTTGAGGAAGTACAGGTGATAGTTCACATTAATTCAACAAATATGTACTGAGTTTTCATACTATGCTCAGTGCCTGAAACGTGAAGGTGAGTAAGATGTGGACTCGGTTTATTGTGTTTTTAAATAAACATACAGTCAAGTCCAATCCCTGATCTAAAAGAGCTCATGTTACAGAGTTCTTTGTCTTTGTTGGTGGTAAAAAAAAAAATGGCATGCCTTTAAAAAGTAAGGTTCCTTGAAACAATCCTGTTTTTCCAATCATTAACTGCCTAACCAAGAGGCTACAAAGCTGGAACATCACTACACTGTACTTGTAATGAATGATTGGAATGTGAGTTGGAAATAAAATTAAATATCTCTAAAACTATAATGCTGTACTGGTTCAATGTAAAACTATGAAATCCTACATCAAGAAATTTTATTTATGCAAAATCTATTCAAAAAAGCAAGATATAAACAGCTAATATTTCACAGCCCCGTTACCAAGCGTAAAGAGGTTTTCAAGTAAGAAATGTGTACTGCTGAAAGCTTTGGGAACACTGAGCCTCTATATCCTGTGGAAAAGGCAGATATAGCCTTGAGGCAAAAATGCTAGGAAGTGATAGAATGCCTTCTTTACAATTTGCAGTTAGGTTATTACCCATGATAAATTGATAACCATTCATTAACTTTGAGAGCAATAGACAACTGACAGGCTATTTCATGCCTCAAAGAATTTATGGCAAAAATGACAGGTGACTTAGAATTCAGAAAATAAAATGGATTCTTGGAAACTGTTACTTTCATGCAGCCTTCTTTTAAATAAACTTGGAAGCAGGTATAGGTATTCGCTACTGATAAAAATTAAAGGTCATGATTTTCTGCATCAACGACCAAAGGATTAATGTTTATCATTTGCATCAGTCTGTCAATCAACAATATATATACATGAATCTAGCATTTAAGGTATCAGGAGAAAGACTATTCACTATGGGTCATAAAAGGGAAGAATTATGCAAAACTCACATTAATAACTTAATTAAAACAGGGTACAATTAAGATTTAGGAATTATGTTTACAGGTAGATTCTCCTTATACCTACCTCAAAGTTGCAAGTATCCTAAGGCATTGTAGTCAAGTCCCCACCTTTGCAGCCTGAAGGACTGTAGCACACCAGGCTCTCCTGTCCATGAGATTATCTAGGCAAAAGTACTGGAACAAGTTGCCATTCCCTACTCCAGAGAATATTATCCACCCAGGGACTAAAGCAGCATCTCTTAAGTCTCCAGCATTGGCAGGCAGACTCTTTATCACTAGAGCCACCTGGGAAGCCCTTCAATTCAGTTCAGTTCAGTTGCTCAGTCGTGTCCGACTCTACGATCCCATGGACTGTAGCATGCCAGGCCTCGCTGTCCATCACCAACTCCTGGAGTCTACTCAAACTCACGTCCATTGAGTCAGTGATGCCATCCAACCATCTCATCCTCTGTTGTCCCCTTCTCCTCCTGCCTTCAATCTTTCCCAGCATCAGGGTCTTTTCCAATGAGTCCATTCTTTGCATCAGGTGGCCAAAGTATTGGAGTTTCAGCTACAGCATCAGTCCTTCCAATGAATATTTAGGACTCATTACCTTTAGGATGGACTGGTTTGATCTCCTTGCAGTCCAAGGGACTCTCGAGAGTCTTCTCCAACACAGCAGTTCAAAAGCATCAATTCTTCGGCGCTCAGCTTTCTTTACAGTCCAACTCTCACATCCATGCATGACTACTGGAAAAACCATAGCTTTGACTAGACTGACCTTTGTTGGCAAAGTAATCTCTCTGCTTTCTAATAAGCTGTCTAGGTTGGTCATAACTTTTCTTTCAAGCAGCAAGTGTCTTTTAATTTCATGGCTACAGTCACCATCTGCAGTGATTCTGGAGCTCCAAAAAATAGAGTCTGTCACTGTTTCCACTGTTTCTCCATATATTTGCCAGGAAGTGATGGGACCAGATGCCAAGTTCTTAGTTTTCTGAGTTTTAAGCCAACTTTTTCACTCTCCTCTTTCACTTTCATCAAGAGGCTCTTTAGTTCTTTGCTTTCTGCCATAAGGATGGTGTCATCTGTATATCTGAGGTTGTTATTTCTCCCTCAATCTTGATTCCTCTTGTGCTTCATCCAGCCCAGCACTTCACATGATATACTCTGCATAGAAGTTAAATAAGCAGGGTGACAATACACAGCCTTGACGTACTCCTTTCCCTATTTTGAACTGGTCCGTTGTTCCATATCCAGTTCTAACTGTTGCTTCTTGACCTGCACACAGATTTCTCAGGAGGCAGGTCAGGTGGTCTGGTATTCCCATCTCTTTAAGAATTTTCCACAGTTTGTTGTGATCCACAGTCAAAGGCTTTGGCATAGTCAATAAAGCAGAAATAGATGTTTTTTCTGGAACTCTCTTGCTTTTTCAATGATCCAGTGGATATTGGCAATTTGATCTCTTCCTCTGCCTTTTCTAAATCCATCTTGAACATGTGGAAATTCATGGTACACATGCTGTTGAAGCCTGGCTTGGAGAATTTTGAGCATCACTTTGCTACCATGTGAGATGAGTGCAATCGTGCAGTAGTTTGAGCATTCTTTCGCATTAACGTTCTTTGGGATTGGAATGAAAACTGAGCTTTTCCAGTCCTGTGCCCACTGCTGAGTTTTCCAAATTTGCTGGCGTATTGAGTATAGCACTTTCACAGCATCATCTTTTAGATCTGAAACAGCTCAACTGGAATTCCATCACCTCCACTAGCTTTCTTTGTAGTGATGCTTCCTAAGGCCCACTTGACTTCACATTCCAGGATGTCTGGCTCCAGGTGAGTGATCACACCATCATGATTATCTGGGCTGTGAAGATCTTTTTTATACAGTTCTGTGTATTCTTGCCACCTCTTCTTAATATCTTCTGCTTCTGTTCAGTTCCTACCATTTCTGTCCTTTATTGAGCCCATCTTTGCATGAAATGTTCCCTTAGAAAGTGAAAGAAGAAAGTAAAGTCACTCAGTCATGTCCGACTCTTTGCGACCCCATGGACTGTAGCCTACTAGGCTTCTCCGTCCATGGGATTCTCCAGACAAGAATACTGGAGTGGGTTGCCATCTCCCTCTCCAGGGGATCTTCCCGACCCAGGGATTGAACCCCGGTCTACCACATCGCAGGCAGACGCTTTAACCTCTGAGCTATCAGGGAAGTTCTTGAAGAGATCTCTAGTCTTTCCCATTCTATTGTTTTCCTCTATTTCTTTGCACTGATCACTGAAGAAGGATTTCTTATCTCTCCTTGCTATTCTTTGGAACACGTCATTCAAATGGGTATATCTTTCCTTTTCTCCTCTGCCTTTTGCTTCTCTTTTCATAGCTGTTTGTAGGCCCTCCTCAGACAACCATTTAGCCTTTTTGCATTTCTTTATCTTGGAGACGGTCTTGATACCTGCCTCCTGTACAATGTCATGAACCTCCATCCATAGTTCATCAGGCACTCTGTCTATCAGATCTAGTCCCTTGAATCTATTTGTCACTTCCACTGTACAGTCATAAGGGATTTGATTTAGGTCATACCTGAATGGTCTAGTGGTTTTCCCTACTTTCTTCAATTTAAGTCTGAATTTGGCAATAAGGAGTTCATGATCTGAGCCACAGTCAGCTCCCCATCTTGTTTTTGCTAACTGTCTAGAGCTTCTTCATCTTCAGCTGCAAAGAATATAATCTGATTTCAGTATTGATCATCTGGTGATGTCCATGTGTAGAGTCTTCTCTTGTGTTGCTGGAAGAGGGTGTTTGCTCTGACCAGTGCGTTCTCTTGGCAAAACTCTACTAGCCTTTGCCCTGCTTCATTCTGTATTCCAAGGCCAAATTTGCCTGTTACTCCAGGTACTTCTTGACTTCCTATTTTTGCATTCCAGTCCTCTATAATGAAAAAGACATCCTTTCTGGGTGTTAATTCTAGAAGGTCTTGTAGGTCTTAATAAAACCATTCAACTTCAGCTTCTTCAGCATTATTGGTCAGGGCACAGACTTGGGTTACTGTGATGTTGAATTCTTTGCCTTGGAAACGAACAGAGATCATTCTGCCATTTTTGAGATGGTATCCAAGTACTACATTTCAGACTTTTATGTTGACCATGATGGCTATTCCATTTCTTCTAAGGGATTCTTGCCCACAGCAGTAAATATAATGGTCATCTGAGTTAAACTCACCCATTCCAGTTCATCTTAGTTCACTGATTTCTAAAATGTTAATGTTCACTCCTGCCATCTCCTGTTTGACCACTTCCAATTTGCCTTGATTCATGGAACTAACATTCCAGGTTCCTGTGCAATACTGCTCTTTACAGCATCAGACTTTACTTCCATCACCTGTCACATCCACAACTGGGTGTTGTTTTTGCTTTGGCTCCGTCTCTTCATTCTTTCTGGAGTTAGTTTTCCACTGATCTCCAGTAGCATACTGGGCACCTACAGACCTGGGGAGTTCATCTTTCAGTGTCCTATCTTTTTGCCCTTTCATACTGTTCGTGGGGTTCTCAAGGCAAGAATACTGAAGTGGTTTGCCATTCCCTTCTCCAGTGGACCACGTTTTGTCAGAACTCTCCACCATGACCCATCCATCTTGAGTGGCCCTACAGGGCATGGCTCATAGTTTCATGATGATCACATAGGAAGCCCTTGGTGTTTCTTAATCAGGGTTTTTGTCTAATTCTATTTTCTTCTAATTCTCTCTGTTCCCAAACTGACCAAGGCATCAGCTGTCACATGAATTCCACAATTTGTAGGATTAAAGTGACTGACAACCTTGGCTGCACATTAGCATGACCTCAGTAGCTTTTAAAACATAAGAAGCTGGGTCCCCATCCCACATTAATTAAATCAGAATCTCTATAAGTAGCACGAGGTCATTATTTTGTTGTTTTTTAATTTCCCTAGCAGGCAGTCAAGATCCAGACCTACTGCTCTTCCCAATCCATCACATCAACCTTCCCGATGACCCTCACCTGAGTATCCCACAGACCCCTCAAACTTCTCTCCTATCTGAAATGTGCTTCCACCAGCACTAAGCTAGAACATTTTCTTCTCTTCTTCCTTAACTGACTCCAGGAGCATTAGATGGTCCTTCCTCCAATCTTCCACAGAATTCTGTCCATGCCCCCATGAGAGCATCCATCACCATTTACTGGAACTGTGCATATGTCCATCATCCCCATAAGACTGGATTTTCTTTTTTCATTTTTGTATCCCAAGCAGCCACAAATGGGTGGCACCAGAGGGTAAGTGATAGCCAAAAAGACTAACCAAACTTTTACAATCAGTTCTAAGAAGTAGCTGCAAGGCTGGAAAACAAGAGAAATAGCTAAGGGATGATTAACCAGGAAAACATAGGATGACAGTCACGGAGGAGGACACAGAAGGGAGGGGATGGTGAACCTGAGCCCCCAGCCCATACACTAAGTGGACTAGATTGATTAAATCTGATCCTGTGCTGGAGCTAACAATCCTGAGAAGTCTATCCCCCCAAAGTATATCAAATATAAGTGCGTTTCACCCTCATTGCTATAGCCCTTAGGTGGATGGAGTCTTCAGTCTTTAAAAGTCTTTGCCTAGACTTTTAAAACAACCTTACAATTCATGCTCATACTGCCTATTCCTTGCCACCCCAAGCTTAGACTCACCACAGAGTAACCTTTAAAAAGAGAAAATCTCCTCCCATTACTCCTTCACTGGAAATTCTCATGTATCTCTGAGATCGAAGTCCAGATTCTCTACCATGACCTGTAAGGCCTTCCTCAAGCTGGCTCTAACCAATCTCTTCCGCTATTCTCCTACCTTGTACCAATGCTACATGTACCAATGCTACATTCACACTTGACCAGCTCACAATTTATTTCCTGCACACAAGCTGTTCTTACAGGAAAAATGTCAACCCACTACCCTCCCATCTTCCAACTTTCACAGATCCTGCAAAAAAATCAGCTCAGCTGTTACCTCTACAGTAAAGTTACAACAGATGAACACACTCATTATGTACTGATTCTAAAAGTTCTTCTAAAGGCCCTACTATGTGATAGGCATTGGTATAAACATTCCTTTGGTACTGTGTTCAAACTTGAGTTATGACAGTTATAATGACGTATTAATAACACTTGTGATTTTATCTTCTTCATCCGTCTATACATTTCTTGAAGATAAGAACTGTAATTTCTGGTCCAGCCCTCTTGTTTTTCTTTCTTGGGTCCAAGAGGAGCCCGGCATGCCAGGCTATGCCTACTAAAGAGCCCCTCCTTGAGGTCAGCTCATAACTGTGGGGGGGTCCTGGATAAGGCTTCGAGGACTGACACTAGCCTGAGCCCACGTGTAGAATACAAACAGTGAAAGTGAAGAAAGGTGAAATAAGATCTTCATCCCAGATGAAAAGGATAGAGGTGAAAGAGACAAATGGGGCAGGCAGAGACGAAACGGAGGTATGGGAAAATTGAAGATTAATTTTTGAGCTAACATCATGAACAAAGCTTCAATGGATCACTTCGCTGGAACAGGGCCATAACCTTCAAGGGGCAAAATGATTCTAAATACATTATATTAATCTCTGTAACCATCCTATAGCCTAACCTAGTAATAAGAATGGATGCTGCAAAACTATGCTGAATTAATTAACACTTTTGCAAGCAGTAATTATATATGCATACATGTATACAGTGTGTCTTCATATGACCCAGAAGGCAAAACAAAGACATTAGAAACACTAATTTTAGAGTAAGGTGTCAGAGCAGATGTAATCTAAAAGCAGTGACTTGAGATTACTAACATCCATCACACAGCACATATCAAAAGACTAATTTATTCTAACATATACAAGTCATACTCAATTTTAAAAAAAAAGACTGGACTGAAATATAAAAGAAGGAGCTTTGGACATAAATTGTCATGTGGACCGAGCATCACAGCAAACCATTCTGCAGAAAAACAAAAAAAACTAAAGCAGTGAAGCAGAAAGAAATACAGGTGACACAATACAGAACATGCCTGGGATCTTGAAGCCTTTCCAGTCCCAGTTTCAACCCCTTCCCAGGTTGTGAGATGTACCTCTGCCCTTCAGTTCTGTAAGATACCCTGAATCCTTTTAGTGTATTCGTCTTCGCTTAAGCTAGCTCGAACTGGTTTCTGTTACCCAAAAACAAAAAATCTTAAGTAAATATTAACACAAGAGCTTTGCCTCTGCTGCCTTGATTACATCCAAAAACTTCATTGCCAGAAACATCTACTCGTTTTATAAATCCTGTTTCATTTCTTACTCATCTTTCCAACCTCCAATGTATTCAATTAATATCTAATGGGCACCTCCTTCATGCCAGGCACTGCTAGCATCTGGCAACAGAATGATAAGGAAGCCATGGACCCTGCACTCAAATTCATAATCTAGCAAAGTACTTACATCAAATGTGAGTCTTGATCCATTAGGGGGTTCCTAGAAGTACTTTTTAAAATTTTGAAATATATGAAAATAAAAGTAGAAATAAGTGGTAAGGTTAAATATTGCTTTCTATAACTTTTCTTTCAGCTACATGTGTGTTCACAATGGATAGCTATATAATATGTATTTCTAACTAAGTCATGAACAAAGAGTTTGAAAAATACCAGTGGATCAGTATTTCTTAATAACCTCAACAAATACCAGACAGAAGTTGTGCCTCAGAGAATCCATTAGTGCTTAAATTAATAAAAGATAATTTTAATTGGTGTATCCTTAGTTTGTGTTTATTTTACATGCTTGAAAACAGTTATTGGTTCACCTCAAGTACATTAAACAGTCCTCCTTGTTTAGTTTTAATTAGCTAAGCAAATCCTTTTCTCTTTGCCTTAAACAGTACAAAGAAAAGCTCAAATCAGCATGTCAGAATTACTATAAACTCTTAATTAGCCGAGTATAAATTTAGTAAGTTTCTGCTTTACTTACAATGAATGCCGACTGGGAGAAACCTGATCATCACCAGGGTAACTACTGCGCTACAAGAGATGACAAGTTAGCCTAGAAAAAGACGACCATGAGGCAGAAGATATCAGAGTTCAAATATTATTAAAAGTCTACAATGACTCTAAATGGTCTAAGGTAATTTCTGAAAAACATTAATTGAAGAGAATGTAAGAATACATCAAATGACACTTGGGTATATCCTGGCATGTTGTATATTTTCCACATTATCTTAAACCTAAAAATCTGATTTCATTTTCAAGGAAAATAATTTCAAACACATTTACTCTCTAAAGACTTCCAATCGTTATCAGCTAGCAGGAGTTATGATACCCTTGATTAGTCAACAAGAATCTTTCCTGAGCACCCAGCACATGCTGCTCTAGGAATTATGCAGAACAACATAAATAATGTGGAATGCCTTGAAACATCGATACTTTAAAACTCATCATAGTCTGTCTCCCAAGACAATAGAAATATAAGCAAAAATAAACAAATGGGGGACTTCCCTGGTGGTCCAGTAGTTAAGAATCTGCATTACAATGCAGGGGACAGGAGTTCAATCCCTGGTTAGGGAACTAAGATTCCACATGCGGTTGAGCAACTAAGCCCATGTACCACAACTAACGAGCCTGCATGCTCTAGGGCCCGTGATCCCCAAGAGATGCCTGTGAACCACACCTAGAGAGAAGCCCGCATGCCACACAAAGACCTAGTACAGACAAATTTAAAAGAAAATTAAAATAAACAAATGGGACCTCTTCAAACTTATAAGCTTTTGCACAGCAAAGGAAACTATGAACAAAACAAAAAGATAGCTTATGGAATAACAGAAAATACTTGCAAATGATGTGACCGACAAGAGGCAAATTTCCAAAATACACAAACAGCTCATACAAGTCAACAACCAAAAGACAAAGAACCCAATCCAAAACAGGCAGAAGACTTAAGTAGACAACCCTACAAAGAAAACACACAAATGGCCAATAGGCATATGAAAAGAAGCTTATCATCCCTAATTATTAGAGAAATGCAAATCAAAACTACAATGAGCTACCACCTCACACCAGTCAGGATGGTCATCATTAAAAAGTCTACAAATAACAAATGCTGGAGAGGGTATGGAGAAAGGGAACCCTCTTACATGTTGGTGGCAATGTAAGCTGGTCAGTCATCATGGGAAACAATAAGGATGCTCCTTATTCTACTAAAAGTAGAATTGCCACGTGATCCAGCAATTCCACTCTGGGGCATATACATAGACAAAACTATAATGTAAAAAGATACATGCACCCCTATGTTCACAGCACCACTACTTACAATAGCCAGGACATGGAGACGACCTAAATGTCCACTTACAGCTGAATGGATAAAGAAGATGTGGTGTTCGTGTGTGTGTGTAGTGCAATATTACTCAGCCCTTAAAAAGAATGAAATAATGCCATTTGCAGCAACATGGATGGACCCAGAGATTATCATACTAAACGAAATGTCATAAAGAAAAATTGCACATGACATCACCTAAATGTGGAATCTAAAACATGACACAAATGAACATATCTACAAAACAGAAACAGACAAACAGATATAGAGAACAGACTTGAGGTTGCCAAGGGGAGGAAAGGACTGAGAGTTTGGGATTATCAGAGGCAAATTATTATATATAGGACAGACCGACAACCAGGTTCTACTCTATAGCACAGTGAACTATAATCAATGTCCTATGATACCATAATGGAAAAGAATATGAATATATACATATGTATAAGTGTATAAGTGGCGTATACATATGTATACACCAAAGCCTTTGACTGTGCAGATCACAACAAACTGTGGAAACTTCTTCAAGAGATGGGAGTATCAGACCACCTCACCTGCCTCCAGAGAAATGTGTATGCAGGTCAAGAAGCAACAGTTAGAACTGGACATGGAACAACAGATTAGTTCCAAATTGGGAAAGGAGTACGTCAAGGCTGTATATTGTCACCCTGCCTATTTAACTTCTACGCAGAGTATATCATGCGAAATGCCAGGCTGGATGAAGTACAAGCTGGAATCAAGATTTCAGAAAGAAATATCAATAACCTCAGATATGCAGATGACACCACCCTTATGGCAGAAAGCAAAGAACTGAAGAGCCTCTTGATGAAAGTGAAAGAGGAGAGTGAAAAGGTTGGCTTAAAACTCAACATTCAAAAAACAACGATCATGGTACCAGGTCCCATCACTACTTCCCCATGACAAATAGATGGGGAAACAATGGAAACAGTGACAGACTTTATTTTTTGGGGGTCCAAAATCACTTCACATTGTGACTGCAGCCATGAAATTAAAAGACACTTGCTCCTCAGAAGAAAAGCTATGACCAACCTAGACAGCATATTAAAAAGAGACATTACTTTGCCAACAAAGGTCCGTCTAGTCAAAGCTATGGTTTTTCCAGTAGTCATGTAGGGATGTGAGAGTTGGACTATAAAGAAAGCTGAGTACCAAAGAATTGATGCTTTTGAACTGCTGTGTTGGAGAAGACTCTCAAGAGTCACTTGGACTGTAAGGAGATCAAACCAGTGAATCCTAAAGGAAATCAGTCCTGAATATTCATTGGAAGGACTGATGCTGAAGCTGAAACTCCAATACTCAGGCCACCTGATGCAAAGAATGGACTCACTGGAAAAGACCATAATGCTGGGAAAGATTGAAGGCAGGAGGAGAAGGGGATGACAGAGGATGAGACGGTTGGATGGCATCACCAACTCGATGGACCTGAGTTTGAGCAAGCTCCAGGAGTTGGTGATGGACAGGGAAGCCTGGCGTACAGCAGTCCATGGGGTTGCAAAGAGTCGGATACGACTGAGCAACTGAACTGAACTGGTAAGTGAATCACCTTGCTGCACAGTAGAAATTAATACAACATTATAAATCAATTATACTTCAACAAAATTTTTTTTTAATTCATCATAAAAACTTAGGACAATTTTAATGGCAGAAAGTGATCATGTCATAAGTATGTTTCTGTAGAAAAACAAAAACCTGTCATACAAAGCACAGCAGTCTATTTCCATGTTTTTTCGAACATATGTCATTGTGTGCTCAGTTGCTCAGTCACGTCCAGCTCTTTTCAGCCCCGTGGGCTGTAGCTGGCCAGGCTCCTCTGTCCATGGAATTTTCCAGGCAAGAATACTAGAGTGGGTTGCCAGTCCCTACTCCAGGGGATCTTCCCAACCTGGGGATCAAACTTGCATCTCTTATATCTCCTGCATTGGCAGGTGGATTCTTTACCATTAGTGCCTTCTGGGAAGCATAATTATTCATTAATTTTGCTAAGAAGAAGTATGTAACTGAAAATGAAGAAAAATGTATGTAAAAAAATTACATTTGAAAAAATACCCACACATTTTTTTTCTAACATAGTAAAAGTACTATTATTTGATTTTTGCTGTGGCACATACTCCTTAGCTCTCAGAACACTCATGTTCACGTGTTCATTATCTAAATTCTAAATCATCTGCCTAATTCTAAGGACATAAAGATAAAGGTACTCACTGTTTAGAAAAGAAACAAACACATAAGCCTAACTGTAATTTAATTTGGAAAGTATAACAGAGTGGGGTACCTAATGCAGTGTGAGGTGGTAGGTAGAGCAAGGAAGGGTTCCATTCCATGAAGGAGCTAAATCTAAAACAGAAAGGTAGCCAAGTTGGATGGGGTAGAGGGTGTGGGGGCGTTAGGCAGGTGTGCATGAGTGTGCGTGTGTGTGTGTGTGTGTGTGTGTGTGTGTGTGTGTTGTGTATAGATGTGGGGAGAAGCCTGGAATTTTGAGTACAGCCCTCGAGAGAAGAATCAGCTTGCTGGGTATGGTGGGGGACAGGAGAATTGGCTTCAGGCAATCCAGTCTGAAGCTGAAATCCAGCTGAAACAAGTTCAGGGCAGAGACAATCAGGAGATGAGCCCAGTGCTGAGGGGACGATCAGGACTGCAGGGCCAAAGAAACACACTGAGGAGTTCAGACTTGTTCAGTCGCTAACTCATGTCTGACTCTTTGCAACCCCATGGACGTCAGCATGCCAGGCTTCCCTGTCCTTCACTATCTCCTGGAGCTTGTTCAGATTAATGTCCACTGAGTAGGTCTTGATGTTATAAGAAATCAGGATCCAAAGAAATTTCACATAACTTATTCTGGTGGCTAAGAGGATGGACTGGTGAATAAGTCAGGAGGCAGTAAAACCACCTTTAAGAGGCTCTGTCAGGGATGATATTCAAGGGAAATAACAGAGGTCTAAACTCTGACATTGGTAGTAGGTATGGAAAGAAGGAGAACTCAAGCAAAATTTAGTAATACAGAAACCATAAAGACAGCTGGACTTGATTAGAAAGAGAAGAAAGAATAGGAAAGGGGTAAGAAATGGCTCAAGATGGAGGTGGGGGGAGGAATGCAGGCATGGAAGGATTTTTAAGCCCTAAATTAAGAACAATAGCTATCTACTGGTAGAGCAGGAATGGGGTGGGGTGAAGGAGAGGGTTTTCAAGATTGCCAGGAGAAATATTAATAACCTCAGATATGCAGATGACACCACCCTTATGGCAGAAAGTGAAGAAGAACTAAAAAGCCTCTTAAGGAAAGTGAAAGAGGAGAGTGAAAAAGTTGGCTTAAAGCTCAACATTCAGAAAACTAAGATCATGGCATCTGGCCCGATCACTTCATGGCAAATAGATAGGGATACAGTAGAAACAGTGGCTGGCTTTATTTTTCTGGGCTCCAAAATCATAGCAGATGGTGTTTGCAGCCATGAAATTAAAAGACACTTACTCCTTGGAAGGAAAGTTATGACCAACCTAGATAGCATATTAAAAAGCAGAGACATTACTTTGTCAACAAAGGTCCATCTAGTCAAGGCTATGGTTTTTCCAGTTGTCATATATGGATGTGAGAGTTGGACTATAAAGAAAGCTGAGCGCCGAGAAATTGATGCTCTTGAACTGTAGTGTTGGAGAAGACTCTTGAGAGTCCCCTGGACTGCAAGAAGATCCAACCAGTCCACCCTAAAGGAGATCAGTCCTGGGTGTTCATTGGAACGACTGATGCTTAAGCTGAAACTCCAGTACTTTGGCCACCTGATGCGAAGAGTTGACCCACTGGAAGACCCTGATGCTGGGAGGGATTGGGGGCAGGAGGAGAAGGGGACGACAGAGGATGAGATGGCTGGATGGCATCACCGACTCGATGGGCATGAGTTTGAGTAAATTCCGGGAGTTGGTGATGGACAGGGAGGCCTGGCGTGCTGCGGTTCATGGGGTCACAAAGGGTCAGACACAACTGAGTGACTGAACTGAACTGAAGGACAGGGTGGGTCAAATTGACAGCTAACAGTGACATATATACACTACCTAATGTGTAAAGTAGTTAGCTAGTTGGAAGCTGGTGTATAGCACAGGGAACTCAGCTCTGTGCTCTGTGATGACCTAGACGGGTGGGATGGGGGCAGGAGAAGGAGGCTCAAGAGGGAGAGGAGGCATGTATATACACAGCTCATTCACTTCTTTGTGCAGCAGAAACCAACACGACATTGTAAAGCAGTCATACTCCAATAAACAAAAAAGAACAATAGCTAGGAGGGGAATAAAAATGGATATAAGGTGACAAATTAGGAATCTACTACAGTAGTTTATATGAGAGGTTATGGCATGATGGCATGATGGTTTCAACTAGGGTGAAGCCAGTAGATACACTAAGATAAACATGTATTTATGTAAATCCATGGCTGATTCATATCAATGTATGACAAAACCCACTGGAAAAAAATAATAATAATAATAAAAAAAATTAAAAAAAATAAAATAAAATAAAAAACATTTCCAAAAAATTTTAAAGTTAAAAAAAGAAATACTTCGTTGCTAAAACCAGTAGGATTCACTGGTTATTGGACTGATGTGGCACAGAGAGAGAGAGAGAATGTCAGAGATCCCTCCCAAGGCATCACAGGGGCAAAAATGGTGGTAACAATAATTGAAATAAAGTGGAGGAAAGATGATTTAAGAAGACTGAGAAACACAGTATTTTAAACATGTTCACCTCTGAGATATCTAAGAAGAAATATCAAGCAGACAGCTGAATATACAGATCTCTCAAAAGGGAGGCCTCTTTACACTAAAACTATAATTTGGGGAACTGCTAGTCTATAATTAATTGCAACGATACCCGAGATCACCAGAGGATAAGGAAGAATGTGTCCTGAAAAGATGACCTAGGAACAGGTGCTGAAAAGATCTGAAATCTTAACTTTAGATGCTAGGGGAAGGGAGAGCCTACATGTGAAACTGAAGTGGAGTCCTCCATTGTAAACACAGCTTTTGAGAACTGTGCTTGTGAAAAAGAGAAGATAATACAGGAAGCAGCCTTGAGAGACTAGAGGCTAAGTTAGAGGGGTGCCATTTTATTTGGGATGGAAGGCAATGTAACACATTTAAGTGCTTGAAAGGATGAGTCAGTAAAGAGAGAAAGATTAACAACACAAGAGAAAAATGATATTCAATAGTATAAATCCCCACAAGGCTAGAAAATGGGCTGTTCCACGTGGGGGAACAGCTCCTCCTCTCCCAAATGGTTTCTGGTTAAACTGAAGTTTGTGTGGCTTTAGGGTGGTGGTTGAAGAAGCAGTCCACCAGACTTTCAGTTTTTCCAGCCCACTGGTTATGGTTAATCTGGACTTAGCACTAACATATTGTCCTGTGGGGCCTTTTTTCCTCCAGAGATTGGGAATGTCTGTATACTGTAAGTAAGGTCTTACTCGGTCCAGTATGTTAAAGCAAAGAAAGAATGATGATGGTTTTGTTATATACTCTCTCATTAACTTGATTTAAGGGATTTGAGACTTTCATTTTGTGTATCTTCCTGCTTTAGGAAACAAATTCCCCAAAAGTGAGAAGCACGGAATGCAGGGATAAATTCAATAAAATGAAAATCTCTCAGCTAAACCTCTTATTTATGCTTTCCAGATGCTACTATCCTTCAAGATAGTAATAAGGAGAAGATGGAAAGCTACCCTCAATAACAACCAAAAAATGGTCATTACATGAGGTGAATGATATGTTGCCTAACCTTACCATGGTAAACATTTTGCAATATATACATGTATCATTACATTGTAAACTTTAAACTTTCACAATATTCAACTATACATTTAATACAGCTGGAGGAGGGGAAATGCCCAAATACCAACTGATGGATTCCTGTCAAAATATGTCTCATCAAACCCAACAGAGATAGCAGGAGACAGTGTTCTACCAAATAATTTGGATCCTCTCTCCAACAATGTGACTTGCTTCAGGAAAAATGGACTAATTCACAAACCTGGTAAGTAATGCACCTGTAGGAACTCTACACTGCCATCACTCTGAAGATGACCAAAATATGATAGCATCTACTTCTGGAATTGTGTCAAATACCCTGCTAATAACTCTTGCTCTGGCATAGCGATTTAGTGCTGATACTAAAATATAAATTAATGGAAGAAGTTCTAGAGTTTGGAAGAGATATTGAAAGGACATCTATCACTAAAACATTGGAAATTGGTATCATTCCATTATTTAGGCCAAGAGATACATAATGTTTGACAAACTAGAGTTTTCATACAATGTAGGATGGCTTCTCTTTACCTTGACAAGAAGCACCCAACATGCCTTTTTAAAAATTTTATATATTGTTAAAATCACTCTTTTGATATAAATTCTATAATTTTTCAAAAATGCATAGACAGGAAAGCTCTGTCATTCCCCAAATTCTCTTGCGGTGCGCCTTTGTACTTAACCCCTCTCTCCATCCCTTACCCCTGCCAAGTGGGTTGTTGAGAGACTGTGCCACCACACACTGCCATGGTCCACAACCACAGTCATCTGCCTGTGTTCATTAAGTCACTAACATGGCAGCCTTTCCATCCTAAACCCAGTACCCACTAGCCCATTCAGTGCCGCCACAGGCCATCACTACAGCAAAGGGGAACTTGTGGAATCGCGGTGTGACAAGTATAAAACATGCCATGAAGAACCAGCTGTCATATTTGGCCCACCTCTGCGGCCACCCCCCAGAGTGGCCTCTGCTGCTGGCCATCCGCTCTCCACTGTCACCACCTCCATTCCCAAACACACCTCCCCAACAGGGGAAGTCTTACCAACTACTTCTTTAACCTGGGTCTTTTTCCTCCTCCCACAATTTCCCTTGGTGGAAAAAGCCCTAAATATTGTAAATTTCTCTACCTCATAGTCCAGATGTGGTTGTTAGGATATCAAAAGAAGCTAAACGACAGATGCAAGCTGTTATATATTGGATGGATAAACAACAAGGTCCTACTATATAGCATAGGGAACTATATTCAATATCCTGCGACAAACCATAAAAGAAAGAATGTGAAAAAAAATACATATATGTGTAGCTGAATCACATACTTTGCTGTACAGAAGAAATTAACATTGTAAATCAACTATACTTCAATAAAATGTTTAAAAATAAATTAAAAATTTTTTTAAAAAAAGAAGCTAAAGGAATTCATAAAAATGGCTGATTCAAGGAGGGAGATTATACTAGACAAACCTAAAACATTCTGTTGTGCCAGAGAAAAAAATGTGTTCAAAAAATATAGGGGAAGATCAAAAATACAAGAGCCAGATTTAAGGGGCTCTTTTAGTCAAATCTGTGATAACTTCAACATCTAAGCAAAAAGAACAATAATGGATTGTAACTCACTGAATAAAATCAGCTTTTTATTTTTTTGAAACTAACATACTGATATCAACAGATAATAAGTAACAAAGAAGGGGGAGCTCTTCCTTTGAAAAGAATAAACACTTATAAATATGGAGGGAATAAAGGAATTTAAAAATCATTATTTTACAACCATCACAGTAAATTTTGGTTCAGGCAAGAACCAATCATAAAGAGATGCTAAACATATGGAGAAAAAAAATGATGAGGATTAGATGTTTCCATGGTCTCAAAGTATCTTCCCCACAGACTGGCTTACAAGTTACAAGGGGAAAAATATTACCTACTTAACCCAGGCAGTACCTTGACCAGGTGATCAAAATTTCATCAGTGAGGAGCACATGGATATTGTGTGCCTCCTGACATGAGACCCTAAGAACACATCATCGTTTATGTTGCCCTCTGGCTGGGGGTGAATAATCCATGAGGAAACACCACACAAACCCTGTTTTAGGAACATACTATAAAACAACCACCCTGCATTATTCCAAAATATTAAAATCATAAAAATATTAGTGTCATAAAACTAAGAAAGGCTGAGGAATATTTCAGGTTAAAGAAAACTACCAAGCAATAGCAACTACATGCAATTCTACCCTGGATCTTGAATGGGAAGGGGAAAAACACACAAAGGACATTATTAGAACAACTGACAAAATTAGCGATATGGACTAACGATACAAGTATTGTGTGAATGTTAAGTTTTCTTGATTTTACTGAGTGTACAGTGGTGATATAAGAGAATACTGCTGTTCTTAAGAAAGACACAATAAATATTAAGTAAAACGGACATTATGTATGCAGCATACTCTCAAAAAATAGTGTGTGCCAATGTGTGTGTGTGTGTGTGTGTGTGTGTGTGTGTGTGTATGAGTGTGAGTATAGATAGAGGAAAAAACAAATATGATAAACATAATGTAGCAAAAAGTTAAAATTTGCTGAATTTGGATAACAGACATGTGAGTCTTCTGTACTATTCCTTCACTATTCTGTAATATTAAAATGATTCCAAAATAAAGCTTTTCAAGTGGTTTAACCAATTTAAAAACATATTTAAAACTAAGAATGCATTCACACTTTGTCTTTCATGTCAGCCATAATTAGCAAACTAATAAAATATACCTTCTGATGGAAAAGATCTTTATATCTGTGATATAAAGCATAGATAAATATTTTATGAGAGGATTAAAGCTTCAGCTAGTATAGCAATTATGCACTGGTGCTCAGCTTATTGTTTCACTTGGATTTCATTTGGGGCTCATCAGGGATCCCCTGAGTAAGATTAAAACACTTTATCTCTTATCTATAAATAGATCATTACATTTGGATATAAAAAAAGTTCTATAAAAATGGAGAAAGACATATCATAAAGTCAACTAGGTTAAGAACTGCACAGGCACCAAATTTGACTCTTAATCTCATTAGCCTTTAAAAGCTAGTTAGCAGGAAGCCCAATTCAAATATAGAAAGTGGAGAACATTCAGACCTATCTTGGGAAATAAAAACTTAAGTTGTTACTTATGAAGTCTTATGATATGGATGATTCTATAAAAATATGTAAGCATTAAACTAAAATGCCTGATTTTAGTTTGCCAATGATTTTGATGCTCTTTAAGTAATAAAAAAACATGGGAAGAATATAAACTAAAGATTAATTACCCAGCACAAGCCACAGGAGCCTCAGAAAAACACACACACCACACTTCTACAAACCCACTCATCTAACGCTCAAACACAAGTGCCATGTGTAATTACAAGAATCAGAGGCTTTCAACCATATGAAAAAGAACTCAGAACAGTGACAGGAGGCCCTTTCTGCAATTTAATGAGTGGATACTCCTCCACAATTGAAGCATGTTTTCTTTTGTCTTTAAATTTGTAATCAAAGTAATATATAGCATATGGTTAAAAAGTCAAGGAGGACCAAGAGCTCTGATCTCCTGTTTCTAAAGGCAACCATATTTAACCATTTCATTTTAGGAGTTTTCCTGCAGTTACTCTCAATTTTCTAAATAATTCATTTTACCAATACTTCTTCATTTATCACCTCGGAGAAGGCAATGGTACCGCACTCCAGTACTCTTGCCTGGTGGGCTGCAGTCCATGGGGTCACTAAGAGTCGGGCATGACTGAGCGACTTCACTTTCACTTTTCACTTTCATGCACTGGAGAAGGAAATGGCAACCCACTCCAGTGTTCTTGCCTGGAGAATCCCAGGGATGCGGGAGCCTAGTGGGCTGCCGTCTGTGGGGTCGCACAGAGTCGGACACGACTGAAGCGACTTAGCAGCAGCAGCTCCATTTATCACCTATAGGTATCTATGAGATACATCTGATAGGACTGATGCTTTAGTTAACTTACACTTGCCATAAACACCCTCTCTATTCCTCTCAATGTATATCACTAATTTTAGTTCGTTAGTTACTTTTTAGATATACTACCAATTTCTTTTTTGTTCTATCAAATACGAAATACTTTGATGACTCCTTCACAAAACAAAACTATCATAACCTGTACCCATTCTTCCACATCTCCTCCCAACTTCCCTCAGCTCTGCTTCATTTTTGTCCTATATCGTTAAGATTTAAAATTCACATTCCAGGGACTTCCTTGGCTAAGAGGCTGGACTCCATGCTTCCAATGCACGGGCCCTGGGCTCTATCCTTGGTCAGAGAGTCAGATTCTGCATAAAGGAGACTAAGACCTAGTGCAGCCAAATAAATAAATATTTTTTAAATAAAATAAAATTCACATTCCATTATGTAGCCATAATTTTATGTGTCTTTCATGCACTGTCTGTAGCAGTGGTTCTTAAACTGCCATGTGAATCAGAATCACCTGGAAAACTTGTTAAAACACAAGACTTGGACTTCACCTGGTGAGTTTCTGATTCTACAGATCTGAGATGTGGCCTGAATCTTTGCAGTTCTAATAAGTTCCCAGGGATGCTTCTGGTCCAGGGACTCAACTCTGAAGACCACTGGTTTAAAGGATGATTCTAAAGGTAAAAACCAATAAAGGATATTGCTCAACAAAGGGTCAAAAGATAGGTTAAGATTATAGTTGTCTCACTGTATCTCACTGTGCACACTGTTTGCTGAATCCATGGTAGACAAGACTTGAGCTAAGAAGAAGCTGGAAGAAAATACAAGGAGCCATAGGAATTGCAGACATGTTTATTCTCTCCTGGCTGGCACAACAGCTGTAGCAGCAGTCATAACATAACCCAACACAACACACCCACAAGGGCTTTCCAGGTGGAGTTTACATATGCTTACAGAACAAAACGTTGCACATGGCCAAGCGAGTACCTCATGACTTGCATGCACGGTGCTATAAGTGATCTCAGCTGTTACATAATCATTTACAAAATGTGGGGCAAAAGAACCTGACCATGCCATGTTGGCTAATTTGCTCTTTCCCTACACATTTTGTTCTCTATGCTTATAAGGTCATGACCCTTTTGCTACTAGAGAAAGAATGCTCCTAATGTCACAAGAATTGATGCTTTTGAACTGTGGAGTTGGAGAAGACTCTTGAGAGTCCCTTGGACTGCTAGGAGATCCAACCAGTCCATCCTAAAGGAAATCAGTCCTGGGTGTTCATTGGAAGGACTGATGCTGAAGCTGAAACTCCAATACTTTGGCCACCTCATGCAAAGAGTTGACTCATTGGAAAGGACCCTGATGCTGAGAGGGATTGGGGGGCAGGAGGAGAAGGGGATGACAGAGGATGAGATGGTTGGATGGCATCACCGACTCAATGGACATGAGTTTGAGTGAACTCCGGGAGTTGGTGATGGACAGGGAGGCCTGGCAAGCTGTGATCCATGGGGTTGCAAAGAGTCAGACACGACTGAGCGACTGAACTGAACTGAACTGAATGTCACAATACAATACCCTTTCTGGCTACTACCAGTTGCACCAAAGCATACCAAGTTTTAATTTGATTCATATTTAGATCAGAATTTATTGCACTATTTCCCCCTTTGGAATTTGTTTTCCTTTATGTTTTTTGTGCACTTTTTACTCACCCTATCTATAGCTTAGATTAGAAAACAAATGGCCTTCTCTTCTAATTTGAACCAAATGCATATTATAAGCAGTCATCCTGACATTTCACTGCCCTACAGGTAGTCTCCTGGAGCTGAGGATAGAGGTGGGAACTGGAGACATACATTTGAGAATCATCAATTTACAGGTAATGTTTTAAGAGACAGTCAGTCAATCCTAAAGGAAATCAATCCTGAATATTCATTGGAAGGACTGATACTGAAGCTGAAGCTCCAATACTTTGACCACCTGATGCAAAGAGCTGACTCACTGGAAAAGACCCTTATGCTGGGAAAAATTTAGGGCAGGAGGAGAAGAGGGCGATATTGGATGAGATGGTTGGATAGCATCACTGACTCAATAGACATGAGTTTGAGCAAACTCTAGGATAGTAAAGGTCAGGGAAGCCTGGCAAACTGCAGTCCATGGGGTTGCAAAGAGTGGGTCACAACTTAGCATATGAACAAATACTGTCTCAGGCTTATAAACTTGGGTGTAAACTTGGTAATAGATCTGTCTAAGGCTTCCCCGATGGCTCAGCGGCAAAGAATCTGCCTGCAATGCAGGAGACACAGGAGTCGTGGGTTCAGGTTCAATCCCTGGGTTGGGAAGATCCCCTGGAGGATGGCATGGCAACCCACTTCAGTGTTCGTGCCTGGGAAATCCCATGGACAGAGGACCTGGCAGGCTACAATCCATGTGGTTTCAGAGTCAGACATGACTGAGCGCGCATACACACACACAGACACATAAACTTGGTAATAGATTATCTCAGGTTCACCTTTGGTATCACAAAATGACAAAGAACACTTGCAGACTGAATATAAAAATTTACTTATTATTGACTCCCACCTGTCCTTAACCCAAAAAGAGAAGAAAGTGAGATTCCTGGTCAGAAGGAATGCCCCACAATCTCACTAAGCAATAAAGCCTGTACAGAAGGGAAGAAAGCAGGCCACCATCTCAGCAACCTGTCAGTCACCTATGATACTGACTCCTTGAGCCTCTTCTGGTCAGATGAGAAACAGCTCTTCTACATGTGAGGAGGTCTTAGCAGGTGAGCAAATTCCCAGGTGCTCCAAAAAAATCCTCGGAATTTCCAGCTGCCAACAAGTGTGCCCAAAAGCTTCCCTCTCTATCCCCCACACCAACGTACACGCTCATCTAAAGTTCAAACTAACACTTAGAAAACCAAAAGCAAACTGCTCACAATTTTAGAACCACAGATTTTAATTTGGCCAGTCACTTGGTGGTTATCTTAAGGGAGTCTGATGATATCATATCTAAAAGTCAAGGAATATGAAGGCCTAGAAGGACTGCCTTTACTACAGAAGATATTTCTGAGACTGAACAAAGTTCCCTAAGAAAAATGTTCAGAAAGATAAGAAGACCCAGACTGTACCTGAGGAACTCCATTTTTCAAGGGAGGCAGAATTAACTTTAAGAGACTAAGAAGTAGATAATGAGATAATAGGGAAACCAAGAAAGTGTGGTACTACATGCAAGTCAAGAGACTTAGGTATTTTAAGAATAAGGGAGACATTAGCCATCAGGGAAGTACAAATTAAAACCACAAGGAAATACATTTCTAACCCACTGTGATGGCTACAACCAAAACACAGACTACAGATGTTGGCAAGGATGTGTAGAAATGAGAACCCTCCACATATGTTGGTAAGAATGTAAAATGGCAGAGCCACACTGGGAAACAATCCGGCAGTTCTTCAAATGATTAAACATACATAATTCAGAAATTCAACACACATGAAAAAAAAAAACCATGCTTGATTCAGTCCTACACATATTCCCAAGAAAAATGAAATGTCCACACAAAAATTTATATTGTGAATGTTCACAGCAGCATTACTTACATATTATAGCCAACAGGTTGGAACAATGTGAGTGTCCATCAACTGACGAATGGATAATCAAAATGAAATATATACACACAACAGAATATTATTCGGCCATAAAAAGGAATGAAGTTGATATACACAACCACATGGATGAACCCTGAAAACATTATACTAAGTGAAAGAAGCCAGTCATAAAAGGCCACATATTATATGATTCCACTTATATGAAGTATCTAGGAGAGGGAAATTCATAGAAACAGAAATTAGATTTGAGGTTACCAGGGGCTGGGGAAGAAAGACAGGAGAGTTACAACTTAGTGGTTACAGAGCTTCAGTCCAGTACAATTGAAGCCGTATTGGAAATAAATAAATTGTGGTATTTTAGCTACATGTCAATTTTTTAAAAAAGGAAAGAACAGGGGACTTCTCTGGTGGCACAATGGATAGGAGTCCACCTGCCAATGCAGGGGAAACAGGTTCGAGCCCTGGTCCAGGAGGATTCCACATGCCACACGGCAACTGAATCCATGCACTGCAACTACTGAAGGCCCTGCATCTAGAGCCTTTGTTCCACAGCAAGAGAAGCCACCATAATAGAGAGCCAGCACCCCACAATTAGAGAGTAGCCCCCATTCCCCACAACTAAAGAAAGCCCACACACAGCAATGAAGACCCAGTACAACCAAAATAAATAAATTACATAAAAAAAGGAAAGAACAAAGAAGTCATGGGTAATTGCTCCTATATGGGGCAATTTTCCTGCCCATAACAACTATAAACTCTGGGCAAAATATTAAAAAATCAACTACCAAAGGTACTGGGGAGCTACCAAAAGCACAGAGAAAATCACAGGAGAAGACAAAAGTGTGGGGAGATACGAAGTCGGGGGTTATCCTTGGAAGAAGGGAATAGTCCTGGGTGAATTTACAGGTTGCTTGCTTGATTTGAATGACTTTTATTCTGAAGGCAGGTCCCAGTTTGTGCTATGCAGGAACAGCTAAAATTAAAATAAAAATTCACAGACTTAACTTACTGGTTTGAAAAACCAGGGTTTGGGGCAACTAAAACAGCTAGCAAATGAAGGGAAGAAACGAAAAAAGAGAGCCTCAAAGAGAAGAGCATGTGTCCCCCAATTTCTAAGTATGAACTCTACCAAAATTCTTGGCTGACACTCAAACATCACACGGATAGGGCAAGATGCGGGCTTCTCAGGTGGCACTAGTGGTAAAGAACCCACTGCCAACGCAGGAGACGCAAGAGACACAGGCTCAATCCCTGGGTCAGGAAGATCTCCTGGAAAAAGAAATAGCAACTCACTCCAGTATTCTTGCCTGGGAAATTCCATGGACAGAAGAGCCTCATGGGCTACAGTTCACGGGGTGGCAAAGAGTTGGACATCACTGAGCAACTGAGCATGCAGGCAGGGCAAGATGCATGCAGCCAAAATAAAGCTAACAGAAATAAACAGAGATTTCAGTTGCTGCCCACTGCAGAGGAAAGACTCTAGAGTTTAAGTCTAGCTATTATAACTAGGATCAAAGCCATAAAGGTTTCAGAGTCCTAAACACAATAATGGTTATGTGAAGCCTTAGGAGATGACACTGCCCAGGGCCCTCATTTATACAGTAAGTCTGAAAGGGCTTCATGTTATAATCTATAATCAGAAGATAATGGCCTGCTAGGAAGAGAAAGGTATTAAGAGGGAGTCGAAGCCAACTCCACAAACCACAGGAGGTGAGTCAAGTGTGCTCAGGGAAAAAGGAATACTAGCATGCATGGCACGTATCCAACATTTCTGATCTAAGAGATCAAAGTCATGATTTCAGTACACCCAATAAAGCTAATATAGAGGCCTGTATACCATGGACTCACTCTTCTTTGATGACATAACCACCTCTACGTATTTTAATGCTCCCTGCTTCTGCTCTAAGGTAAATAAATACCCGAGTCTGGGCCAGAACAAAAAGAACTGTTTTAGGTTTACTTCTCTAAAACCCAAATGTAGTACATAAAGTTTCGTCAGACCATTTCTTCTCTTAAAACACATACACACACACAGTGTACGTGTGTACCAATAGGTAGATACAGCTACATAGAAATAAACAAGCTTGTGTTTGTGTGTGTATGTATGCATGTGTGTTTGTTTAGACAATGTCAGCTGCTGTGCAAATAAAGACAAACGTTCAAATTCAAGTTATACACTGAAGGAACAGCTGACAATATTTGTTGTTCAATTGAATGGAGGAAATGAAACAGTTCTATTTAAAGATTTCCTATGTTTTCTTACAGCTTAATTATTACTAATAAATAAGAGTTTATTGTCAATCTGGTCTCCATTAATAAATACATATTTATTGATCTTTTACATTCCCTTATTTAGCATGTATCTTAATGCTTTAATTAATCCTTTTACACTGCTTAGGTTCTGGTAATAAGGAAAACCAGTAAACTAAGTCTAACTTGCTTTATATCTTGGAGACACTTTAGTAGTCTAGGTCTAGAATATATTCAGAATAAATCTAATTTATTATGGTACTATTTATTTTATTATACATATTTTTTAAAACTGGAGAAAGTATCTTGGCTCCTTGTTACTTTTGTTGATGGTATTCTGTTCATCTCAGGGAAGAAAAATCTTTTATGACTAGCTCTATAAATCACTACTCCAGGCTTATTTCAGAACCATTTTTCTAAAAACATTGTTTTACAACTTCATTTGCTTTTGGCTCAGGACATTATTTTTAATAGGTCTTGTAAGGGTCAAGAAACATTTTTCTGTACTAAAATAGCAGACACATAATATGGACTGAAAGTCCAAGACCCATTTATGACTTACACGACCGGTGGGTTTGGAAGGCTGGACACAAGTGGCTCAGTCCCTTCAGAGTTCTTTCCTGGGGTAACTTGTCCATGTCATAACCTGCAGAGAGGCAGCCCTGCCCCTCAGGGGAAAGCCTGGGGTCATTCAGTGATGCCAAGAGACTAAGTGGGCCCCTGTTGCCTAATCCTGTGGAGGCCAACTGATGCCATACACCAAAGTCATTTTTTCCAAATGGTCTATCACTAATAAGGCTGAGGTTTTGATATTCAAAACAAAACAAATCTGTAGGGCCATTAAATTCAGTATACCATAGGCCTACCAAAAGTTCCCAAGATTTATTTGTAACCCTATCCTGAAAAAAAAAAAAGTTAAAGTGTCAGTTGCTCAATTGTGTCTGACTCTTTGCAACCCCATGGACTGTAACCCACGAGGCTCCTCTGTCCATGGGATTCTCCAGGCAAGAATATTGGAGTGGGTTGCCATGCCTTCCCCCAGGGGATCTTTCCAACCCAGGGATCAAACCTGGGTGTCCTGCAATGCAGGCAGATTCTTTACCATTTGAACCACGAGGGAAGCCCAACCTAATCCTATATATGCTTAATCACATTTAACACCTAAATAAAGTGAAATAAAATATAAAATATTCTAATTCTACGTTAGGGCACTTTCAGCCTTTTTTTTCTGCACAAAGTGTAAAGGGTCTTTTAATTATGTATAACACAGGCCAAATTTTTATTTAAGCCAATAAATTTTTAAGGAATTGCACATGTTCTGATTCTTCCTACTGCTTCACCTTAGTTCCTCCAAAGTCATAATCTTCAAGGTAAGATAGCCCTTTCAAAAAGAAGTTTTGCTCAATCCACAGCTGTCACGTCAATCAGCACAAAATTCTTTCATCTCTTTGATCTCCAATGGAATACAGACACACTTCAAAATTTCCCACCTAAGGAAAAAGATTGTAATCTTTGGGATCCAATTTCCTGAAGCAATTTACTTTAGGACCATGGTTAGGGTCAGAAGATAGATCTGCTAGTTCTGAATTTGACACTCTCTAAAAATATATTAAATTCAAATCACATCCACTCCTAAGCTATCACACCTTAGAACAGTACAGATTGTTGGGATATGCCAATATCTAAGATTTTAGAAGTTTGACTGTTATGTTTTTCATAGTTTACTTGGCAGCTCTGTCTTGTAATTCTTTCCCACTGACCTAACAGTTCTATGAGTAAAGGAAACCACATAGTTACTCTACGAAGCATTTCCAACAATGTAGGTTTACAGATAAAGCCCCATCAGCACAGACCTCAAAGGGGCACTTTCAGCTTTTACTTAAACTTTGCAGTCTGTAGTTTTCCCCCACAGACAAGACATACATTTTACACAGTTCTTATAGAAATTTGGGAGTAACAAGGTTTGACTAGTCTTTTTAAAAACTAATATTAAACAATTATTAATAGCAAAACTTAATTCGACATATAGGGTTATAAAATGTAGGCCCTAATATGTTTAGACGATTCCAACATCTAAAGCAGAAGTCAACAACTCTTGAAGGTTAATGGAGGAAAGAAGGTAGACAGGAAGAGGTGGGGAGAGGAAGAGAGTCTGCGGGTCATTCTCCCCCTTCCTTTCTTCCACCCTCTTTCTAAGAAGGTACAGTTTTAAGAGGCAATTCAGGTAGAAAGAAAACAGTCCTATGATAACCTTAAGGTGTTGCCTTTAGTACTTTTGGCAAAGATGGTCAAATCCTCAACTACAACCTTCTGGTGATTTATGGGATGCTTAAAGTTCTTACTGTGAATTTGTACTTAAATTGATTTTATTCATGCTCAAAAGTTGTAAGTTATCTACTTTTCACTTTGCTATTCCATGACAAGTAACACTGATACAGAAAGATAATACTAGTATATGATCCTAAAGCTATTTTTAATACCCTTACTAATAAATTAATAATGGGTTCATGGTAACAAACATTGGCATTTTACTCTGTAATTATGCATGTGCTGCACATAGGGTACCCTACACCTTAAAAAAATACCTTGCTAATTCTAATGAAGCACTTCCTGTGAACTCCATTCCTCTAAGCACTGCACATATACCATTATTATCTCTGTTCTACAAATAAGGAAACTGAAACTCAGGAGGTTAAATAACTTGCCCAATGTCACAACATGAGAAAGTATCAGATTCATGTCCATAGTTCATGTTCAACTGGTGCTTCTCAGACTCTGAGACACACACAAATCACCTGAATACTTCGATTAAGCTGGCTAAGGGCTGGGTCTGACATTTTACATTTCCAAAAGGCACTAATGCTGCTGGTCCACAGAACACACTTTTAGTAATAAATTCTAGATCACTTCACTCTGCTGCCCAACTATACACTAGAAGAGGATGATATTTAACTTAGGATCCAGTGACCTAAGCAAAAAGGCATTTATATCCTAACTTTAAGTACTGAATCAAGGTGCTGTTTTCAATCTATGTGAAGAGTTTCAATTTACAATGAAGTTCTAGACCCAACTAAAATACACTTGATTTGTGCGATGTCTTTTTTTCTATTCTTAGGACAAAAGCCTATTTCTCCTATTCCCATGCAGATATACAGAAGAAAAACAACTTTTTTTTTTATTATGGGGAGTGGGGAGGTAGACAAGCTTTTACAACTTGGCATTTGACTGAACATTACACATAAAAGCAGACACATCATTAAGACACAAAGCTCTTGACTACTCAATTCTCAAATATGCCACAAAAAGCTTCAAAGACAGCTTGTCTCTGGATTTCTCCTGCTCAGCAACTTTTCAAAGGCAGGATTACAAAAAGATATTGTTCCAACTAGTCATGCTTGTCTACTAAAAACAACACGCTTCAAGTCCTTACACTTAAAGACACCTCTGACACGAACTGAAATAGACTTACTTGTTTGAATCTAGACCAACATTAAAATATGGTTAATTCCTAATATACTTAAACCTCATTTCTCTTTCTCAAAATCAAGCCATTTCTAAAAATTATCTTGTCTCTTCTGAGGACTACCCAGAGTTTTCTGTGTTCATGCATTCTATTTTTCCTCTTTATGTAATATTTGAATAAATATAATCAAGGAACTTATTAGATTTTGAAATTAAAATCTGGTCTTATGAACCAAATTACCTATAAAACTTTCTCCAACAGGTAACTTTTTTAAAAAAAGAATACTAAAAAAAAAAGCACTGCATTTTAAAATCACCTTTCAACATAAATATATTCTAATGTTCTTTTTGAAACATAGAGAAACTACTTGAAAAAATTGATAGAAGGGACTATTTTTTATGGCTTTCCTACCAGCAAATAGGTACAGGTTTGGCAATTAGGCAGATCTGGATTTATATTCACTCTTAGTGACTATGTGACCTAAGGGCAGGTTTATCTAGACTTGCTGTGCCCTAATTCTTGGTTTTTCATATAGTAACCACTCACATAATTATTACTGCAACAGATATTATAGAACCCTTTATATTACAAAAGAGAAAGTTAAACTTCATGGAATTTATGCAACCTGTCGAAGGTCACATAATAACTGAAAAAAAAAAAAAGAATAAATTCAGCTCTATCTGACTCCAAAGCCCATGATATCTCCTCTGACCCAGGTATTGCATTTCTAAGGTAGAGTTATTGATTGCTTAACAGAGATAACAAGTATTTCTCACACACCAAGTGGATCTTTAATTTTTAAAAGCCTATACCTATACTGTATCACAAATGCCACCTACATCTACAGTATTGGTAGTAAGACAAACAATTATCAAATATCAACTAACTGGATGGGAAAAACATAAAGGTGAATCTCAAGTAAACACACATACCTACGTAGCTGAGGACAAAGATGACTAAGAAAATTAGCTATTAGGCCCTCCCAGGTTTTTATTCTAAAAAACATCTATTGAAGACCCACTATGAGAGCATAGTGCTAGAGTAATATTTTACCAAACATTATAAGAGGGATTAAGACTAAAGACTTAAAACAAGAAAAAGAAACTAACTTAAACCACAATAAGAATATCTAATAGCTGATGTTTTAAATGATAGAAGACTTAATTTAATTACATCTCAGGATATTCACCCTAAGGGCTTTTCTGGTGGTTCAGTGGTAAAAAAGCCGTCTGCCAATGCAGAAGACTCAGGTTTGATCCCTAGGTTGGAGAAAAAAAACAGCAACCCACTCCAGTATCCTTGCCTGGGAAATCCCATGGTCAGAGGAGCCTGGCAGGCTACAGTCCATGGGGTCACAAAAAAGTCAGGCACGTCTTAGCAACTAAACAACAACACACTCACCTAGATACTAAGGCTCGTCTGTGTAAAAGTGATAGCGGATGAGAAAGTGTCTATGGACATGCAAGGGCTCAGTTGTAGCCGCCTATCCTGTATCTTGGAGGCAGTACAAGGTAATGGTTCACAGCATGGACCTGAGGTCACAAGGACCTGAGTTTAAGATCTAGCTCCGTCATTAACAACTGTGTGACTTTAGTCAAGTAACTTCTTTAAGCCTTAGTGATGTCAACTGTCAAGTGGGAATAAAAATCACACTTACCCTATACAGTTATTCATTTAACACATTTTCACTGAAGGTATACCTCACCATCTAGCATTGCACTGGGCACTGTGGATAAGGTGTGAAAATACATGTAATGTGCTGGGCAGGTGTCAAGAACAACCCAGGGATTTTTGTCAGTTTTGTCCCCTGCTGTTGCTCAGTACTTAGAACAATGACTGACAAGTAGAAGGCTTTAAATAAATATCTTGCCAAATAGTGAAGAAACTGGTTAGTACCAGGTGGACCAGAAACTATTCCTCCTGTCATAACCTTTGTTGGATTCAGCCTTCTTGAGAACATACATATGTAAGCACTGCCAGAAGTTCAAGTCTCCTCATTTGTTTTTAATAAGATTTAGAAGTCTAGCTCCTAAGACTCCATGTGAGATTTTCTGTCACATACTTACAGTGTTTTTAATTGAACATTTTGTACAATAAAATATTAAAACATACAAAGAAGTAAAGTATGATGCACCTTCATGTATTCATCAACCAGCTTCAACAATAAGCAACACATTTTTCACTGTATTAAAATGTGTTTCCCAACTCTTAGCAAGGTAAGACTTACAAACTACCTATTTGGACATAACTATTAGTTCCTAGTCTAAGAGAAAGCAGGAGGTATGCGTTTATGCTCTGTCATACAATTTCGGCTCTCGCATCAGCTCTCTTATAAGACGGCACTGGACAGCAAAAATAAATTTTACTAGCAATGAGCATTCACAGAAAATATAGCAATCAATCCTCTCCTAAGCCCTTCCATCCTGCTATTTTGGGTCTTTCTGATAAATTAAAAGCAAATTTCAAAGCAATCCAAGTAAGGTTTTTCATTGTTGTTGTTGTTGTTGTTGTTATTTTAAAGGATCTCTTTAAATTTCAATTTTGAAAAGAACCAACAGGGAAGACTTGCTACACAAAGATTATGAATGTAATAAATCAGCTCCATGAGTTCCCTGGTGGTCTAGTGGTTAAGAGTCTGCTTGCCAATGCGGAAGACACAGGTTTGATCCCTGGTCCAAGAGGATCCCACATGCCACAAGGCAACTAAGCCGGTGATCCACAACTACTGAGCCCATGTGCCCTAGAGCCCAAGAACCGCAACTTCTGAGCCCATGTGCTGCAACTACTGAAGTCCGAGCATCTACAGCCTGTGCTTCGTGACAAGACGAGCCACTGCAGTGAGACGCCTGAGCACCACAAGGGAGTGGCCCCCGCTCACCGTAACTAGAGAAAGCCTGCACACGGCAACAAAGACCCAGCACAGCCATAAATAAGGAAATAAATATTTGTTTAAAAAGTTAATAAATAAGTCTGCTCCAAAGACCTTCAGATCAGCATGTCATCTTTTCTCTGAGGAGCTTAAAACACGTCCACACCATCTCTCATTAAAGTGATTCTCAGTTCACCATGAGAATCCTGGCTTCCCTGGTGGCTCAGAGGGTAAAGAGTCTGCCTGCAGTGCAGGAGACCCAGGTTCAATCCCTGAGTCGGAAGATCCCGTGGAGAAGGAAATGGCAATCCACTCCAGTATTCTTGCCTGGAGAATTCCATGGACAGAGGAGCCTGGCGGACTACAGTCCATGGGGCCACAAAGAGTCGGACGTGACTGTGCCACTCTTTTCAGTTTGGCATGAAAGGTGACATGACACTCTGGGTCAGGCCAGGACAAACAACCTCTCTACTGATGGTCTCACTTGAGGCTATTATGTGTAAAGTCATGGCAGTCCTCCTCACGGACCCAATCCTCAAAGTTACAGGCACATACTAGGCACTTTTTATCACTTTACAAATTAATTAGTCATGTATCTAGTTCCATCAAACACAAAAGCACCCATGTGATACAAGTTCCATCAGATTTTTTTTTTTTAAACATCTACAATGGCTGGAAGCCATCTCATTCCTTTTCCTGGCCTAGATCATGGCCAAACATAAGCAGCAACAACCAAGATAGGCTCTCCACAACGTTCAGTCAGAGGCACACATACCCATCCTCTCACATGTCCTAGGATAAACAGCTACTCAATCTCAGTGCAGCACCTTTTTCTAAAGATGTGGCCATCCCCTGAACTAAGAGACACAGAACTTCAGCTGGTAAAATTAAGGTAACAAGCTACACATCTTTTATAAACACAATAACCTAGGAGACAGTGAGAAACAAGTATTACTCCAATTCCAAGTGCAGGAAAATCAAAGTCATATATTTCTCACTATGAGAAATGTCCAATAAGATCCTGGAAAACTGCCAGCCAAGAACATAGAGAAGAAAACATTACACCACAAGCAAAGGCGGACCAGGGAACCTCTGAGATTCCCAAGAGTCTATGGTTGTAAGTAGATTTCCCAAAGAGATAAAACTAGTTACCCCAAATTTCAGGTTTCTTCTGACTTAGACCATATGTTCTTAAGCAACCAGATTGATCTCACTGGCCCTCTCTTGAACCTAAACAAAACCCAGTTGTACATTTAGAGAGGATTTACTGCTCACAGCAACAGAACTGATTTTCTACTGCACCCACATGACTTCCTTTCTAATGTTCCTTTTTAAGTTAAGGCAATGGAAGGAAGAGTTCGCCCTTGATGATATGTATACCTCAGCTGATGCGCTTTAACATTAAACTAAGAATTAAGCTGTTGATAAGTCCTTGAAATCTGGTATTCTCATAAAACATTCACATTAATTCAAGCAAAACATTAAAGAGCATTACATAATGAGTCATACTAAACTGGCGATGAAAAGAGCAACCATTAAGACACCCAGAGCATCAGTTTATCACAAGTTATCATTCACAGCATGAAAATATGCTTTAAGACTAATAGCAAAATACTCACTGAGCCCCCAAAGGTACCCTATTTTTCCCTTAAATACACAGCATTTACCAAAGCATTGTTGTATGCAAACACAAAGATTGCTTTCTCTAAAAACAAAACTATAGAACTTCTTTGTTCTTTACAAGAACAGCCACTAAGTTATCTCTATTGCTGACCTAAAGGCTTAAGGGACCATTTATGGGAAAGAAGGTTGTGTAATTATGTAATTATGTTCTCTCATACAGCCTTGACTCTCAAAGCAGCTTTTTTACAAGAGCATGGAGCAAATAAGACAGCACAACAGAGAAAAAATATATATATTTATAAATAACAGCAATGAGCATTCACAGAAAACATAATAATCTGTATCTATCTCTCTCTTCTCTTCTTTCTCTCTCGCCCCCTTTCAGCCATTCTGCTATTTGGGGTCTTTGTGATAAAAACAAAGTCTCAATGCAGTCCAAGTAGTTTGCGGTTAATGACAAATAATATTTCATATATTAATAAATGGATCATTGTTTTTTCACTATTTTAACTGATGCTATTCACAAAAAAGTTTTTAAGATAATGAAGGACAAAAAATACATAACTTTCGACCTAAATCTCTAAACTACTGGGCTAGTTACACATTACAAGAAAGGGTTTTATATATTCAATCTTGTCTGTACAATTTTCCCTAATCTCTAAGAGAGATTATTTTATCATCGATTTTATTACATCACAGAATGTATAATTACTGTTGACATCTGACAAATTTCAAACAGGAAAGAAAAGCTTAATTAATAATAAAGTTCACGGGCTCTGACTTCAGGAATAATAGCATTAGCTGGATGCCTAGGGCAAGTTAGAACTTATCTAAATTTTAGTTCCCTTATCTATAAAATGGGAATAATAAGAATATCTACCTCATGGGCTTCTCTGGTGGCTCAGACAGTAAAGAATCTGCCTACAAAGCAGGAGATGGTGAGTTGGATTCCCTGGGTCGGGAAGATCCCGGGGAGAAAGGAATGGTTACCCACTCCAGTATTCTTCCCTGGAGAATTCCATGGGCAGAGGAGCCTGGCAGGCTACAGTTCATGGGGCCGCAAAAAGTCAGACATGATTGCGTGACTAACACTTTCACAGAGACCTCAGGAGATTTTGTGAGATTATATAAGATAATGCACGCTGAAAGCCTTGGCATTGTTCCTGTAATGGCGAGTACTCTAGAAGTGTTAAATGTCATCATCCTCTATACGTACTCTCACCATTTTGTTGCCGTTCACTCTCTCGGCGTGTCCGATTCTTCACGACCCCATGGACTGCAGCACACCAGGCCTCCCTGTCCTTCACCATCTCCCGGAGCTTGCTCAAACTCATGTCCGTGGAGTTGATGATGCCATCCAGCCATCTCATCCTCTGTCGTCCCTTCTCCTCCTGCCTTCTATCCCTCACAGCATCAGGGTCTTTTCCAATGAGTCGGCTCTTCGCGTCAGGTGGCTAAAGTATTGGAGCTTCAGCTTCAGCATCAGTCCTTCCAATTAATATTCAGGGTTGATCTCCTTTAGGATTGACTGCTCTGATCTCCTCGCAGTCCAAGGGACTCTCAAGTCTTCTCCAACACCACAGTTCAAAAGCATCAATTCTTTGCCGTTCAGCCAAAGAATTCTTTATGGTCCAACTCTCATATCTATACATGACTACCGGAAAAACCATAGCTTTGATTATACAGACCTTTGTCGGCAAAGTGATGTCTCTGCTTTTTAATACACCATCTAGGTTTGTCATAGCTTTCCTTCAAGGAGCAGGCATCTTTTAGTTTCATGGCTGCGGTCACTATCTGCAGTGGTTTTGGAGTCCAAGAAAATAGAGTCTGTCACTGTTTGCATTGTTTCCCCATCTATTTGCCATGAAGTGATGGGACCGGATGCCACGATCTTCGTTTTTTGAATGTTGAGTTTTCACCTTCATCAAGAAGCTCTTTAGTTCGTCTTCACTTTCTGCCATAAGGGTGGTACCATCTATCACTATTACTATTTACTTATCAACCACAAATAATATCTTAGGCATCGCACTGGATGCTGGATACTTTATCATAGGTTTTCTCATTTCTTTCTTTCAGCAACCTCGTAAGGTAGGTCCTGTTGTTACTGTTGTTATATTGTTACTATCAACCCCATTTATCAATGAAGAAACTGGGTTCAGCAAGTAATTTTTCAGGTTCATACAATTAACAAATGGCATTGTTATTGTTGTTTAGTCAATAAGTTGTCTCCAACTCTTTGTGAGTTAATGGACTGCCAGGCTCCTCTGTCCCTGGGATTTTCCAAGCAGGAATATTGGAATGGGTTGCCATTTTCTTTACCCAGGGATCTTCCCGACCCAGGGATCAAACTCACATCTCCTGCATTGCAGGAAGATTCTTTCCTGCTGAGCATCAGGGAAAATTCTAGTAAATGGCAAAACCAGAACCTGAACCAAAATGTATCTGTTAACAAAGCTCCTTAACAGGTATGACATAAGTATTAACAGGTTGAAATTCCTCTAGAATGAGTAATAAGAGATTCATTATCCAAAAGACATGATAGGTGACATTCACCTACAAGTAACTATACCAACTTCTGAATGCTTCAGCCAAAAACAGAAAAACCCAATTCTTCCATTTTTTTAAAAGCTATTTCAGGGATGCAAGTGATGATTTTGATAATATACCACACTTACATAATTCTTTGGTATATAATATTAACTATAATAAATTGATCTTCACTATAATCCCATGGATATAGATAGGAACTATCATCTTATCAGATGAGGCAAGTGAAAAGTCACAAATCTAACAAGTAACAGAAGAAGGACTCAAACTTAAATCTCCTTGCCCCAAGTACAGAGCTATTTTTTTTTACCACAACATGTAGACAAACAGGTTAATAAATATTAAAAACTAACCTCAAAAAAGAGTAACTGTTTCCCTAAAAAGAGTAACGGCTCCCCCAAAAAGGAGTCCACACATCATACTCATTCTCATCCATGATCAAAAGCCTTAAAGACAAAACAATGTGCTGTTCTCCAAATGACAACATTGAAAGAAAGGAGAAGGAGCGTTAACACTCTTCAAAAAGGATGGCCGCTGGACCTAGAAGGAAGGCAGAGGATCAGTCTCCAAGATAGGAAAATAAAATTATTTATCTGTACTAAAGAAAATAAGGTTGAAAACTAGACTGAGGAATTTAATTTATATGAGGAAGAACCATCAGAATTGGTATATATTGGCAGTACTAAAAGACATAGTTCCTGCAATCAGAGATTCCAGGGGAGACAGAAAATTACATAATAAATATAAGTTCAAATAATTAACTAAAATACAATGTAGTACACAGAATAAAAGATATATGCTATGAGTACATGGAAAAGAGAGTAACACTTTAACAAACAGGGTAATTGAGTAATCTGTTGATCTACGGAAAGAAAAAGGAAAAAATAGGAGATGCTTCAAAATACAAGAAAAGAGTTTCAGAAGGTGTCAGTCTGCTGCAGAAAACTAAGCTCAGTTTCTGATATAGCTGCCACTTACTATGCTTCTCCATTTCCGATGCCCAGTACATGAATCATTTGACCTGTCAATAAATTGACCATCCACAAATGCACTGCTCACTAAATCCTGCTCATTAAGGGGTGGGCTCCAAGTTATATTTAAATCAAGTTACTCATTCTGTGACTGATAAATTAATGACTAAAGATGGCTCTTACATGGCCATTTTAAAGGAGACTTTTAGAATCACCTGCTAGCTTGAGTTGTACATCTTAACTAAAGACAACAAAAGATCTTACTATAGATCTCCAATATTAAAAGGTCAGGTTCAAGAAAATCAATCAAAAAGCAAAGTTAAGATAGATAAAAGTGAAGTTTGCCAAGAAAAAAGTCAGAGCTAAGCATAGAGAAAAATAGTAAAAACTTTAATCAGGCTGTTACTGAGATATGCTGCAAATATTTACATTCAGGTAATACTTATTTCACCCTAGTATTCTCAAATTTCAGTGCCAATAAGACAAAGTAGGCAAAAAGACAGATTCCATAAGGAATGTGTTCTTATCCTGCAGGTAAGCATGTCTTAAAATTTGCTGCATACCAACATCACCCAGGTAGTCCAGTAAGAATGTACACTACTGTGCCTAAAATGGTAGATATTCTGAGAAACACAGAAAAACAAATTTTAAAATAAGCCCACTGCCAGCTCATTCTGATGGCTGTGGGTCATACTTGGAGAAACAACAATATTCCAGGCATTATACTAGGTACTCTCAGATGTGTTCTTTCACTTAACCTTCATAAAGATCACATGACATAGATATTATCCTTACTTTATGAATGAGGAAACAAAAGTCCAGGGGTTAAGGTGCCCAAAATTAAACAACTAAAGAGAAAGAAAAAGGACAGAAGACCCAAACTTAAACAACTAGAGAGAAAGAAAAAGGACAGAAGAGAAGTCTGCTTTATTAGACAGCAACTTGAGAGTAAACTAAAGAAGCTGAAAATCAAATACTCTAAAAATCATTAAAATCATTCAAAAATAAAAATAATAGGAAATCAGAGTTTCATTATCTTGTGTCACTCAAAGACACAGAGTCATGAAAGATCAACACTAAAAATTATACACGATTAAATAATTATTTAAAATTATCTCTGTAAAGAGAATGTCTACATGTGTATAACTCAACTCAGTCACTTTGCTATACAGCAGAGATTGGCACAACATTGTAAATCAACTATACTTCAATTTTTTAAAAAAACTAAAATTATCTCTGTAGCTGACTACATGTAGGCTGAGGCAGAGAGTAAAAGTACATTGGTATGAAGTTATCTATGTTTAAAATTTACTTTCTTTGAACTTTCAGTCATCTTTAACAGGTAAATTAAATACTCACCTATTAAAATTTATTTTGATATAAACTTCTTGGTGGTTACATAGAATTATAATTTTGATAAAAAGAATTCAGCCTGTGGCCCAACATATACTAGCTCTCTTAACTGGTAGTACCGACAGAGCATATTAACTAAATAAGGGAAGGAGAAAGTTTCAAAGTATAAGGAAAACGTCTCAGGAGCTGGCTGTAGACACACGGCTCTGATAGCCCTGTAAATCGCAGAAACTGAAACGCTTATGAAGCATCCCTGTATGCGCAGTACTGTGCCAGGCCCTGGAAATTCACAGGAAAATAAGACTACATCTTTGTCCTCAAGGAGGCTAAAACCAAATGCGAAATAAAATCTAGTAAGAACCAACTTGGGAACTAAATTATGTAATATTACCTAATACCACAGATCAATGAAGGAAATCAGTGAGAAGGAGAGCAAGAACGGTAAGTATGAACGCCTCTTACGTACCAAATACTTTCACACATGTTATCTCTTTTCATTCTAAGAATACCTGAGAGGCAGCGTTCAAGGTGAAGAAAGCAAAGGTCAGAGCAGGAAGTCACTTCAGAGCAGGAAGTCACTTCCGTCAACTCACAAAACTAGCAAAGACAACACATGTGACAGCAGGCAAGAGCAAGGGGAGAATGACTGGCTCCCGAGGCTCAGAGGAAACCAGTCCGATCGAGACAGAAGGTACACTGGGAGGTAAGGCTGGGCAGAGATGGGCCGGATAAGACAGGACCACTTGCTAATCTGAGAGCGCTAAGAATCAGTCATTGCAGGGACATTTATTAAGGGAGATTATTATGTCAGTACTGCACAGAACAAACCGAAAGAGGGAAGAGCTATAAAAAAAGATACAGTCATCTAAGAAACTGCTCTAGAAAGAAGCTGCCCCTCACTGTCAGAGCCAGCCTGGCACAATCAACTTTGGCTAATTAAGGGAAGGAGAAAATGTCAAAGTATAAGGAAAACATCTCAGGTGCTGGTTGTAGACACAGTGCTAGAAGCTGCCCAACACTCATAGCTAGTGGGTGGTGTCCCCCTGTTGAAGGTAATTCCACAAGCATCATCGTCAGACAAAGCTATTCTGTGGCAAAGATGGATCAAGACAAAAAAAAAAAAAGACCTCTCTGTAACCATGAACAAAAAACATAAAAAATGTCCAAGTCACAAAAATGATCAGACATTCCCCATCCTGGCTAACACAGGTGACTGCAGCTTCTTTATCAATCATAGCTGTAGCCTCAATTCATTCCTCCTGCCTTCTAGGTAAGATTTCAATCACTGAATCGCCCAGCTTCCTGACCACATCCAACTTCAAGCAAAGTCTTACTTCCTTGAGCCCTCTCCAAACCACTTGCCAAATACAAGCCAAATCCTATAAAAAATCCTTTCCAACATCCTCTGAGACACCCCACAATTCCCCCACGGTCTGTGAGTTTTCTCATTGCAATGAATTAATAAACCCCACTTCGTTCAATGGCTTGTATTTTCCTGGTAGTCTTTGGGTAGAGGGGGGTACTGACAGAAACAGGAGCCTGTACTAAGCCGGAGGCAGTGGGAACACAGGAAAGAAAGAGACATTTTCAGATAAGAATGAAAAGAACTAGTAACAGACAAAGAAGAAAACAAATCAAGACATAGATCACTTGGAATACTGAAATACTATGAACTTAGAGTGGATCTAGTTAAATTAGCTCATTTCTCATAGACTGTATAAAAGATAAAGGATGACAAAAATATTTAGTAGGCAATTTAGAGATTAAACAATAATGATGTCTGGGTTGCAATTCCAAAGGTTTTGATTTAACAGAACCTGATTTAACCTTGAGTGTAGCTTGAGTGTCAGGATGTTTTAAAGCTCCCCAGGTGGTTCCAAGAGCAAAGTCAAGAATCACTATCGCAGAGGATGTTCAGACTAGGAGGAAGAAGGAAAAGCAAAGGGAAAGGTGAAAAAAGACCCAAGGAATTACTGGAGCCAAAAGCTAAAATGAAAACACTGGCTTGAAGACTGAACAGGATTCCAAGATACAGAGCAATGAAAATGATAAAGGAGGCACTGGACTTAACAAATGATACACAGAAACCAGAGGGGACTGTGAAGATAGGTTCAGGTGACTGGAAATACCGTCGATTGGTAAAGACAGTATTCGGCCTTAGCAAAGTCTTCGGGTGGGAGACTTTCAGTCCTCTGAGGGTGCCTGCATAACAACCACACCTACTACCATAAATAGATATAATTGCGTAGTGCCTGTTGTAGCTGTGTAGAAACAGAAACGAGAAAGAGTCCTCCATTCACGTTTCCTACCTGGTGTTCCCACACTGCCACCTAGCGGGTCAAAATGGCAAGGAGCTGATTTGGAACTGAAAGTGATTTCTAGGTGGCTGTGAATTCATTTGGTTACAAGGCAGGTGGAAAATAAGCTGAATTCAAGGGTTTAAATCTTAAGGTTTTCCTCTGTTTAAAGTATAAGATAGGCTTAAGGTACAGGGTACCCTCTTTTGAGGGTGTTGAAAATGTGCTAAAATTGTGGAGATGGTTGCATAACATTTCAATGTACTTAATGCCAATGAATTACACAGTTAAAAATAGAAAAAATGGTCTTTTATGTTATATCACTGAATATATGATATGATATAAGAACTATATCTCAATAAAGCTGTTACAAAAAAAAAAAAAAGGAGGAAGAGGCAACAAATACAGGAATGATCTCAAGAACTGTAGAAGAGTTTCAAAAGGATGTCAGAAATCATTCAATCTCATCATTTCAAGCCCCCTTCATTTCAAAAACAGTAAAATTGAGGCTCAGAGAATTAAATCACTTATGTTACACAGACAGTAAAACCTAAGCCCCCCCAAAAGGGCACTATTACCTTATTTAAATAGCCTTCTCTTGTCTCCCAGCCCTGAAAACTGATTTTTCTTAAGCTTGGTCCTCAACAGTACTATCTTTTGTTCAGTAACTTATTACCTGAGGATCTCAGCCACACCAACGACTTCAAATAGCACCACTATCATTACTACTAGTGTCATTATTCCAACAATTAAAGCCAAAATCCTGCATTCATCTTTTACTTCTCCCTCTCCTGACAATCAGTCAATGAACTGTATCAACTCTTCTCTTAAAAGGACCTGTTTTATTGCCAGGCTCTCTAACACCCTCCTAACTTAGGCCTTCACTACTTCATACACAAGTAAAGGAAATCTTCCCTTAACTGGAATCCTTATTTCCAGTCTTTCCACATCTCTCCCCAGTCACATTCACCAAACCAGTTCTCCTGCACAAGTCTTCTCAACTTTTATACATTTCATATTGGCACTCAAAAACATTTATGAACTCCTCAATACTTACAAAATAAAGTTCAAATTATTTAGCCTGACCATCAAGGCCTTCTGTATTCCAGAATCTATTCCAACCTTATTCACTATAACCTTCCATACAAATAACATTCCAATATAGTCAAAATGATCTGCTACAGAATTTATGGGCTTCCCAGGTGGCGCTGGTAGTAAAGAACCCACCTGCCAACGCAGAAGACATAAGAGACACGGGGTCGATCCCTGGGTCAGAAAGATCCCCTGGAGGAGGGCATGACAGCCCACTCCAGTATGCTTGCCTGGAGAATCCTATGGAGAGAGGAGCCTGGTGGGCAATAGTCCATGGGGTCACAAAGAGTCAGATATGATTGAAGCGACTGATCAGACATGCATAGAGTCTATATGTATCTCTCCATTAGTTATACCCCATAGCTTTATCTAGTTCACTTATATTTACTTATATCTTTCCCCACCCCTTTCCTAAAAGTTCTCAGTTCAGCCTTACCTATGCATAAGTCTTACCTGTAGGGCTTTAAAGTTGTGGCCCAGGTATCTGGATATTTTTAAAAATTCTACAAGTAAATTTTACAAGGAGTGAACACCAATGTTTCATAGACTTTAAAAAAGTCTTCTGTAAAATGTTTAAGTTTTCAGCACCTAAACTTCTAATATCATAGTCAAAAAATAAAAAACTGTCCAGAGATATTTCCTAAATATCCAAGCATTCTTTTCTTGATCACCTGTACAACATCAATCTTTCTAATTAACATCTATTTCTTAATAAGAGTAAACACAGTAGTTGAAAAATGCCAACAAGAATTAAATTTTTATATACTCCTGAAGTTGATTTGTGAGAAATATCACAACCATTCAAATTAAAAATACAACTTAATACATGCTTGTCTCACATATGATGATTATTTAAATATGAATGGAACATATTAATGTAAATATCCAGTTTGAAATTCAACTGCAGAATTATTTATTGTATCCTAAGTAGCTTGACTAAACCCAGCTGTGCCAATTTCACCCTAGCACTTGAATTTAAAGACACAAAGAAGGGAGTTAGTTATGGTGAAAAAGAGAGTAGTTGTCAACTCAGACTGAACATTATAAAAACCTGGAGAGTCTTAAAATTTCTATGCTCAAACCATACTCTAAACCAAATAAAGCAGAATCTCTGGGTGGGACCCATGCATCAGTATTCTTTTAAAGCTCCTCAGCTGCTTCCAGTGGGTAGACAATGTTGAGAACCTATGAATCAGAAAATCTCCCAGAGAAATCTGAGGCTCACAACTGCTTAGAGACTGCAACAAAGAGGGGGAAGGTCCCAGTTCTCTTATTGATTTATGAATGAATTTTATATGTTAAAGATATATGCCTTTCTGTGTTACAAATATTTTCCTCAGTTTCTTGGCTTCCCATTATAAGACAGTTCTTTCATGAAGCCAGATCTGTCGATCTATCAATCTATCTTTATTCCCTTATGAGATTTCTCTCATCATTTTTGCTTTGATGGCTAACAACAACAAAACAAACCAGAGAACTTCATAACATCATAATCTTCAACCAAAGTAATGAGTAAAAATCAACATTAATCCAGGACTATAAATGCCCTTAAGTATTTTAAATTGAACATGAATAGGCCATGTGTAAAAGAGTAAAATGGCAACAAGCTAACTTTAAAAAGGCAATTTTTTACTGGATCCAGACAAGCGAAGTAATGGTTTTGACAACTTTTACTTTTAAAACAAAATGTCTAAGGTGTTTGTCACATGGAAGAACTGAAAAGGAACTGTACAGATATATACCTATGCCCCTGGAAAAGCAACCATTTGAGTTCTAAGATCAGAATGTGATATAGAAGAAAAGGTCATTGCACCCAGTCACATTTACTATTTTCATCCTAGTAAGTAATTATTATAGCAAAAGCAAGGGGGGAAATTATTTGCACAAAATATTTCATAGTAATAAATTCCATTATAAATAGATCAAAGGCACAATTTTTCTCCCATATCATCACAAATTCAACTACCAGTTTCAGACAAGATCTTTTGACTCTCAATGTAAATAACATGATCAATATTGTTAATAAGGCACTGTTGGGAATTCCCTGGTGACTCAGTGGTTGGGACTCCACACTGTCACTGCCAAGGGCTCGGGTTCAATCCCTGGTCCGGGAACTAACATCCCACAAGCCTCGTGGCATGGCCAAACAAAAAAATAAGGCACTGTTACCATATCTGTTTGCCCAGCGCTCTTTCATTATGGTGAGTTTTATATAGGTATTTATGACAAAATTTGATTCGGGTTGGAGTATTTTTGGTTCAAATTCAAAACACACGTTATGGGAAACGTCAGAGGTTGAGAACAGTTTGGAAGGGAGGGTCCTGAAGATGATCACTCAGGGAAAAAAAATTTTTTTTTTTAATATTTCTTTGGGCTTTCCTGGTGGCTCAGACAGTAAAGAATCTGCCTGTAATGCAGGACACAGGGGTTCAATCCCTGGGTCGGGAACTATTTATTCATTCATTTGGCTGCACTGGGTCTTTAGTTGTGGCACTTGGGATCTTTGCTGCGTCGGGTGGGACCTTTCGTTGTGGTACACGGAGTCTCTAGTTGTGGTGTGCAGGTTCAGTGGTTCCAGCATGTGGGCTTAGTTGCTCCACCACATGTGGGATCGTCGTTTCCTGACCAGGAATCAAACCTGTGTCCCTTGCATTAGCAAGGAGGATTCTTAACCACTGGACCACCAGGGAAGTCCCCATATCAAGCTTTAACAGCCGAAAACCAAGCCCTTCAGTATCCTGAAAAATGTCTGCATGCTTTTCATCCACTGTCCACCAGAGGGAGCATCACATCTAATTAAGACTGCTTGCAGAACTCCCAAATAGAAAGTAGAAATCATCTAAAACATTAACCTGCAAAAATTTCAGATGGATATATAGATTTAAAAGTTTAAAATATCATAAAAATCCCCAAAATAATCTCAAATGTAATATTTATCCAATTATTGGACTGCTGAGAACTTAAAAATTTTAAAGTACTTATAGAAATCACAGTCTTAATTTAATGTAAATACAAGTTACACAGATACCTTGAAGTCACACACAGAAAATGCATATTCTGACTCAGTAAGTCTGTGGTGCAGCAGAGAACTCTGCATTGCTAACAAGCTCCCAGTTGGCAGAGATGCTACTGATTCAAAGACCACATTCAGCAAGAACTGGATGACAACATAAGCTGAATTTCCAAACTCACGTGTTTAACTCTTACATAAAGTTAGGGAACTGACGGGTAAGGAGTGGGGCCCTAAATATGAAATACAAACATTTGGGCAGATACTCATGAAATTTGGCACCTTGAACTCCCAAATTATATTGAATCACCTTTACCAGTAAAAGTACTCTGAAGAGGTTGGTTTCCCTTTGCCTGAAGAAGCTGCAAAGGCCTTCCCTATGCCAAGTGCCTTATAAGGGACTACTGATCCTCTCTGGGAGCTACTTTCACCACCTTTGAGGGTTTCTAGATCTATGGCCAGATTAGAGTCTGGTTGGGCCCCAAGGACAAAGCTAAAAAAACGTGACCTATTTGGAGGTGAATAACACACCAAAAGAACTGCAAGATTTTGCCAATTTATATCAACAAAAACTTGGGAAACACATATGGGAAAGGATGCTAAGAGTGCTGTAGTGTTGGGTTCAGGTGAAAGATAACGCTGGATTTTTTAAAATATTTATTTCTTTTTATTTATTTGGCTGCAGTGGGTCTTCTTTGCGGCATGTGAGAGTCCCTTGGACTGCAAGGAGATCCAACCAGTCCATCCTAAAGGAGATCAGTTCTGGGTATTCACTGGAAGGACAGATGTTGAAGCTGAAACTCCAGTACTTTGGCCACCTGATGCGAACAGCTGACTCATTGGAAAAGACCTGATGCTGGGAAAGATTGAGGGCAGGAGGAGAAGGGGACGACAGAGGATGAGATAGTTGGATGGCATCACCGACTCAATGGACATGAGTTGGGTGGACTCTGGGAGTTGGTGATGGACAGGGAGGCCTGGCGTGCTGCGGTTCATGGTGTCGCAAAGAGTTGGACACGACTGAGTGACTGAACTGAACTGAACTGGGATATAGTTCCCTGACCAGGGATCAAACCCAGGTCCCCTGCATTGGGAGTTTGGTGTCTTGCCCACTGGACCACCAGGGAAATCCCTGGATTTTTTTTCAGCTGCTCTGGGTCTCCACTGTGGTGAGTGGGCTTTCTCTAGCTGCAGCACGTGGTCTGTCTTGTTGTGGCACAAAGGCCTCTCTTGTGAAACACAGGCTCTAGAGTACAAGAGCTCAGCTTCCCCGTGGCATGTAGGATCTTTGTTACCTGACCAGGGATCAAACCCACATCCCCAGAATTGGCAGGTGGATTCTTAACCACTGGACCACCAGGGAAGTCCCAATAATTCTGGATTGAGCTGAATGTATTGATATGAGTGGATTCATTGATACAGAGCCAAGACTGTGAATTCAATTGGTTGGCTCAAGCAGCTGGAAATGACTCTTGACAGTCTGCTTGGTTGGCTGAGAGCTGAACTAAAGTTTGTTGCTATTCAGTGGTTCAATCGTGTCCAACTCTTTGCGGTTCCATGGACTGCAGCGTGCCAGGCTTCCTGTCCTTCACTCTCTCGGAGTTTGCTCAAACTCAAGTCCATGGAGTGGGGAATACCATCCAACCATGTTATCCTCTGTCGTCCCCTTCTCCTCTTGCCCTCAATCTTTCCCAGTGTCCGAGTCTTTTCCAATCTAAAGGTGACCTACACTAAATGAAACTGCAATGTCTGAAGTTTCACACACTGAGGAGGAAGTTATCTGATGGCTTAGGGAGATCACAATGCTGAGTGGATTTAATATGTAAGACTTGCTTACCCACCCCTGAACCACGTCCCAGGAAGGATCCAGGTAACTTGCCATTCACCAAGCTAAAAGAAATACCTGCATGAGAGAAGCGCTGGCCTCCCTGAAGAGCTCCGTGGTGGCTATTCTCCAGAGGCCAGGAATAAAAGTGTGAACTCCTGCCATCAAACAGGGCTCCCAAAACTGAATGAGGGATAGTGGGGCCCCATGGCAGAAGGGATGACAGTACTCAGTCACCAAAGAGAAGGCGGGAGTACTATAAAGAGAAGGTGGGAGTACTATAAAGGCAGCCAAAGCAGTAACCAGAAAGATTTGAACTGCAGAGATCTTTGACACAGCCTAATTAATCACTGTGTCCCTAGAACTGAAATAGAAAGGCAGTCTACTAAAGTTTTACCTGATTAATATAAGGAGAAAACTTCTAGGTCTGGCAAACAGAAGTATGACTTCAATCACTGAAAAAATAAAGTGCTGTAGTTGCTCAGTCGCTCAGTTGTGTCTGACTTTTTGCGACCTCCATGGACTGCAGCACACCAGGCTTCCTTCCCCTTCACTATCTCCCGGAGTTTGCTCAAACTCATGTCCATTGAGTCAATGATGCCATCCAACCATCTCATCCCCTGGCCCCCTTTCCTCCCACCAATTCCCAGACTTGAACCATTTCACAGACCCAGAGCCCCTTGAGAGAAGGGAAGGTCAGGTCCTTGAAGAACTCTACCACAGAGCCAAATATGGATAACATAAATTTTCCTCCTAGGCTTCCCAAAAGACATCTACAGCCATTTACAAGGATAACTTTGCACTAGCCCAGAACCAAAATTTGGTCCAATCTCTCAGAAATAGAAGCTTGTGGAAGTCAGAGAATCAACAGGATTTTAGCTCAGATTCATTTCACAATGGGCTTGGTAAGCCCCCAGATCGACCTCACGTTTACAGTCTCCAGTTCTAGAATGCATATTTGGGAAGAACATCATCAACAGCTGTTAGAATCCCCACTCACTCCCTAACCCATGTAGTAATGGCTCTTATGGCTCAAGTGGAAGCCACTAGAACTGCCTTTACCCTCCTAAACACTGAATCAAAACCATTACTGCATTTGTGGAGGGTGTAATGCTACCAACAGTGGTTGGTGAGAGGCAAAGGTGATGATTCCTCCCACATCCTCGTTTAACTTGACTATACAGCAATGGAGAAGGCAGATGGATCTCAGAGAATCACAGTAATTCCTGAATATCAAAGTTATAGACTATTGAAAGGAGAATGTGATTCAGCTCTAAGAAGAATGAAATCACCCAAAGATGGGTAAAGAGATTTTGGATACTCTTTCTGGGAGAGGGCTAGTGTTTTCAGCTGTGCAAAGGATAGTTAGGTGGGAGAGTGAGTTTGCATTTGTCTGTTAAGTACAGTTGAGTACAATTAAATGATGTATGTATAGATGACAAGGGGTGACCTGTGGTGGCTTCTGCAGTTTAGCAACATAGGAAACTGGAACTATATTTACCAAAACTCCCTCTCTGTGTGATTCTAGATGAAGGTTGCCCAAAAAGACATGGTGAGATTTGGAGGGCAGAAGTGCAGCAGCTGACATTGTATTCTGAAAGTCTGTGTAGGGTACCACGCACTGTTGCAGCTTGTATACACTGTCACTCATCTAAAGGCTCACTGTATGGCCTGGGGCAGCAGGCAAGCTCTTTCCTCCAACAATTCCCACCGTATCTCTTCCGGAACATTCTTCAAGGCAAACAGTACTGTGGCAAAGAGCATCAGCAATTTCTGCAGGCCATCGGTGTCATTGAGGGGGAAGGCAACTATAGACACAGGTTCCAATTGTCCTATTAGTTCTAGTTGGATTCCAATTTGTTCTTCCTTTCTTCCACTTGATATCAGATTATCTTTCCACCAGTTTTGCTGACTTACCAAGTTTTCAGGCCCACGACATAAAGCAGAGACAATAGCATCTTTTCATATTGTTCATGGGGTTCTCAAGGCAAGAATGCTTAAGTGCTTTGCCATCCCCTTCTCCAGTGGACCATGTTTTGTCAGAACTCTCCACCAAGACCAATTCGTGTTGGGTCGCCCTTATAGCATGGCTCATAGTTTCATTGAGTTACACAAGGCTGTGATCCATGTGATCATTTTGGTTAGAAATATCAGTAACCTCAGATTTGCAGATGACATCACCCTAATGGCAGAAAACAAAGAGGAACTAAAGAACTTCTTGATAAAGGTGAAAGAGGAGAGTTGAAAGGCTGGCTTAAAACTCAACATTCAAAAAGCTAAGATCATGGCATCCAATTCCATCACTTCATGGCAAACAGATAGGGAAAAAATGGAAACAGTGAGAGACTTTATTTTCTTGGGCTCCAAAATCACTGCAGAGAGTGACTGCAGCCATGAAATTAATTGCTCCTAAAGCTATGACCAACCTAGACAGAGTATTAAAAAGCAGAGACATCACTTTGCCAACAAAGGTCCATCCAGTCAAAGCTGCAGTTTTTCCAGTAGTCATGTACAGATGTGAGAGTTGGACCATAAAAAAGGCTAAGTGCCAAAGAATTGATTCTTTCCAACTGTGGTGCTGGAGAAGGCTCTACAGAGTTCCGTGGACAGCAAGGTGATCAAACAAGTCAATCCCAAAGGAAATCCACCCTGAATCATTGGAAGGATTGATGCTGAAGCTGAAGCTCTAATACTATGGCCACCTGATGCAGAGCCGACTCATTGGAAAAGACCTTGATACTGGAAAAGATTGAGGGCAGGAGGAGAAGGGGGATGAGATGGTTGGATGGCATCAACTCAATGGACATGAGCTTGTGCAAACTCCAGGAGATAGTGAAGGACAGGGAAGCCTGGTATGCTCAGTTCACTGGGTTGCAAAGAGTTGGATGAAACTGAGCAACTAAACAACAACAACAGTATCTTTATCAACCTATCATGTCAACTCTAATCTCTATAATCATGATCCTCTGTCATTCAAGGATTCTGCTCCTCTGATCAAACCCTAAATGATATAATCCCTTCCCACAAAAACTGACCAGCCTCAGAGAATAGCCTTGACAGCTGGGAGACACCAGCTGACCATATATATATAGTGACCCACTGGGAAAGAATCTGTACAAATAAATGCCCAGAATTTTTTTAACCTAAAACTTTTTGGTGTCTCATTTTTAAATACAACTGGCCAAGAGTGAGCAGACACTTAAGGACTCTTTTCCTTTCCTTTTCTTTTTCCTTTTCATAGAAAATTTCAAACATTCCCCAAAGTAGAGAGAACAGTATAATAAAAAACCCATCACCTTGCTTCAGAAATTATCAATACATAACCAATCTTACATAACTTAAAACTCCCCAATACCTCCCAATTCCATTACTTTAAACACCAGACAGCCTGTCACATCATCCATTATCTATCTCAAAAAGATAAAGCTTTCATTGTTAATTTCAGATTGATTTTTATCAGTCTTTTTAGAAGTCGTAAGAAATAGTAAAGAATTTTCAGCTGTCCTTTAAAAAGATTCTCCAGGTTAGTATCCTACAAAACTAAAGAACAATTAACAAAATCAAGATATTAACACTGATTCAATACTTTTATCACATCTATGGGTTTTACTCAAATTTCATCAGTTGTCCCACAAATGTCCAATTCTTTATCCAGGATCACACTTGCATTTAGTTGCCAGGCTTCCCTGAATTCCTTTGAGAGTTCTTCAGTCTCTGCCTGTCATTCACACCTTTGACATTTTTGCAGGGCACTGCCTAGTTACTTTGTAGACTCTCCCTCAGTTGGCTTCCCAAGTGGTGTTAGTGGTAAAGAATCCGCCTGCCAATGCAGGAGACACAAAGGACACAGTTTTGATCCCTGAGTTGGGAAGATCCCCGGGAGGAGGGCATGGCAATTCACTCCAGTATTCTTGCCTGGGGAATACCATGGACCCTGGAGGGCTACCATCCATGGGGTCACAAAGACTTGGACACAACTGAAGTGACTTAACATGCACTCACAGCTGGGTTTACTGAAGTCTCCTCACGACTAAATTCAGGTTGCATGTTCTGGCATCTATATATCACAAAAGTGATGCTGTGTCCTGTTCAGGGCATATCAAGAAGCACATGATGTCAATTTGTGCTGCTACTGGTGATACTAACTTTGATTACCTGTTTAAATAATGCCTGCCAAGTTTTCCCATTGTAAAGCTACTGTATTTTTTCCTTGTACTTAATAAAAAAAAAAATTCTTTGGGGTTTTTCCATAAGCAGCTATGGGAAAACCCAAACAACTTGCTGGCTAACCCAGTAAACAAGTTCTAGAAGAAAACATGCGTGAATTGCTCTATCACAAGAAATGTTAAAAGACAAGTGACAGCCAGAAAGAAAATATTTGCAATATTTATCAAACATAAATCTAATATCTCTAATAGACAAAAAAATGTTTTAGACTTGGAGGAAAGAAAAGAACAAAAGTCTTACAGAAAAATGGGCTAAAGGTATATACAGATAATTCACAAAGAGATATCAACATGGCCTTTAAGCATATGAAAAGATGTTTAACTCTACTGATAAAACAATTATTTTTCAGGAAAGTGGCTCTTTATTTTAACATACATAAACTTAATAGTACAGGGTATATTGAATTGCAAAGTGCAATCATAGTAAGTATATGCAAAATTAGTTACATTTTGTTGACACACAGTAACTTTTTGAGAGTACAATTTAAATGCAAATTAAAAATATACTAAGATACCACTTCTCACCCATCAGATTGGTAAAAATTCAAAACTCTGACTACATACTAAGTCTGCGAAACTGAGGGAAACAAGCATTCATACACTGCTAGTGGAAACGTAAAATGGTACCACCCTCACCCTCACAGGTATTCACATTATGACCTAGCAATCCCACTCCTAGGACTTTACCTCGAGTATACACCTGAAACAATATGAAAATACCTAAGTGCAAGGTTGTTCATGACAGCACTACTTACCACTGCAAAATACTCAAAATTACCTAAATGTACAAGCATAGGAAAATTAGAAACTGTAGTACATTCATAAAATGGAGTATTACAGAGCAATAAAAAAGAGTAAGAAAGATCTCTGTAAACACGGAGTGATTTCCAGTAGATTCTGTAAGTGAAGAAAGCATGTGCAAAGGAGCAAATACACTATGCTGCCTTTTGTATATGAATGGAAAATAAGACACACACACATATATGTGCTTCTCTTTACCAGAGAGAGATAGAGATACACCAGAAAACAATGAAGTTAGTTACCGGCAAGGGGTGGAAGTGGGGAACAGTATGAATATGGAAGGGGTGACATCTCTCTTTTTTATAATTTGAGTTTTGGAAGCATATGAATGTTCATATATTCAAAATACAAAATTAAATCAAAAGGATAAGGGAGAAAAACCAAAACTGAAAGCAAAGTAAAACAAATTAATTCAACTGTATTTCTAATGAATACCAATAAATATACCGAAGGGGGGAAGAAAAGAAAGAATGTAAAACGAATACAGTATTTAATGATATATTCTCAGTCTCTGGCAGAGTAGAAGGAAAGGGGAAATCCCAAACAAATTCCATACTGGTCCTTTTGGTAACAATGTGGGCAAAGCAATTCTGAAACAATTTTAGATGATATACAGAATTGAGCAAGTGAGTAAATATGCTGAGGCTTTCAAGGGTCAGAGTTCTCATTGAGGAAGAAAGGATCAGGGAATGAAGAAAAGCATAAAGAGCCCTGAGGAGACAAATCTGAATTGAAAGTACTGATGTGAACTCATGACTTCTAAAATACATATTCTAAAATACGTATTATATGTGTATGTGTGTGTGTGTTCAGTCATGTCCGATTCTTTTCGACCCCATGGACTGCAGCCTGCCAAGCTCCTCTGTCCATGGAATTTTTCCAGGCAAGAATATTGGAGTGGGTTGCCATTTCCTACTCCAGAGGACCTTCCCAATCCAGGGATTGAACCCACGTCTTCTCCATTGGCAGGTGGATTCTTCACCACTAGCGCCACCTGAAAAGCCCATGTATGTGTACATACATGCATATTTGCACAAACCTGCATACTTCCTAAACCCTGTCTTCTGCAAAAGTCAGACAGCAAAGACATTCTTCAGCTACAAGATTTCAAAAGTAGAAACCAGAGCTGATTGAAATTTCCTTTTTCGGCATTATGTCTTCCACAAACAATATTTTTGTTTACATGTGTGTATACATACATATTTTTTTACAAAGAAAGGGACTGTTGTTTAGTCGCTAAGTCATGTATGTCTGACACTTTTGCGACCCCATGGACTGTAGCCCACCAGGCTCCTCTGTCCACAGAATTTTCCAGGCAAGAATACTTGAGTGGGTTGCCATTTCTTTCTCCTTTTTCAAATGCAACTTAAAAAAAAAAAAAAAAAAAGGAGACATAAACTGGCAAGCATTTCAAAAACATCTTCATCCCAAGCAATACCACCCTTTTACAATTCCAAATGAAACATAAGATTTTCTCAAAGTTTATTCAAATCTCTAATTACAAAAAATGATACAAGCTTTGAAAAATACAAAATATATAAAGGACCAAGGGATATCTTCTCCCCCTCCAAATCTCACTCTCCAAAAGTAATCATAAGATAATTCTTACGATTCTAACATCTGGAAGGATGTTCTTCCAGAAATTTGCTATACACAGGCACATATACAAAAAGATTTTCAAATACATACATTGTTCTACAACTTTATTTACCCAGTAATGTGTTATTGACATCCATCCACATCTGCAGAAACAGATCCACTTCAGTCTTAACAGCCACGCGGTATTCTACAATATGGCTGCAGCATAATTAACCAGTCCCTGTTAATGGACATTAAAATTCTCTCTCCCTTTCTTTTCATCACCAAAACGTGATTCTAAGTATCCTTGTGCAACCAATGTTATTTTTATTTGTCAGAATCCCCTAAAATAGAGTAAAAATAATCAAAGTGCTCAGTTTTGCTAGGTACTTACCAAATTGTCCTCCAAAGGAGCACACCAATTCACAGTCTACAAAGGTATAAAAGCTCTCTAGTCCCTATCTGTGCTTATAAGGAACATAATGGACGCACTGTTTTAGAGTCATTATGAGAACTAAATGAAGCAGTACATAAGGTAAAGTGCTTAAAATCATGCCTATCACTGCTTAGTGCGTGCTAAGTCACTTCAGTCATGTCCGACTCTTTGCGACCCTATGGACGGTAGCCCTCCAGGGTCCTCTGTCCATGGGATTTCCCAGGCAAGAAAACTGGAGTGGGTTGCCATTTCCTTCTCCAGGGGATATTCCCAACCCAGGAATCGAACCCACATCTCTTATGTCTCCTGCACTGGTAGGTGGGTTCTTTACCACTAGGTGCCACCTGGGAAGCCCCTGCCATTGCTTAGTAAATGATAGTAAATATTATCTACTGAATAATAAATTTCAATCAACATATATTATGGTAACAAATAAGTAGAAAATGGCTCTTACTTTCCTTTGAAAATCAAGGTTAATCACCATCCAAATCCTTTGACTCTTAAACAACCAGAACCAGCCAGAGTGAGAAGTGAGTCATCTTAACAGACAAGCACTAACACTATACTTTAGTTCCTGATCCCAATACATCCTGGCAGATTATGCGAAAACCAAAGCCAAATATTATCTGTGGGTCACAACAAACATTAAAGAAGAAACCCCAGACTCTCCAAATGTTATAAGACATGTACAGTGTTTTACAACAGAGGCTCTCAAAGGATGGTCCAGGGACTCAGAAGCCCTTTCAGGAGGCCCACAAGGTCAAAACTATTTTGATAATAAGACATTTTTCGTCTGTTCTCTTCTCTTCCTCTCATAGCACACAGTGGAGTCTTCTAAAAGCTAAATGAAGTATGATTTTACAATACACTAAATGCAGGAGCAGCGATGAGAATCTGTGGGTCTTCTACTAAGCCAGACATTAAAGAGATATTCAAAAATGTAAAACAAGCAAGTTTTCTCAGTAAGTTTTCTTTTGCTTTGAGAATATAATCCACTTCATTAAAATCCTTGTCAAAATGTAATGATTTATTATGTTTAAATCCTGCCATCCGTTGGTATCTGCTGTGGACTGGTTTCAGGACCCTGTCAATAATAAAATCCACAGATACTCAAGTCCCTTATGTAAAATGGCATCTTATTTGCACAGAACCTAGACACATCCTTTCATATACTTTAAATAAATCATCTCTAGAATCTAATACAATGTAAATGTATGTTAGGCAAGAATACTGGAGTGGGTTGCCAATCCCTTCTCCAAGGGATCTTCCCAAACCAGAGATTGAACCCAGGTCTCCTGCATTGCAAGTGTATTCTTTACGTCTGAGCCACCAGGGAACCCCCATAAATGTATGGAAATAGTTGTAAATAAAAGTTAAATGGTCTATAAATAGTTGCCTTCACACCGAAAATTCAAGTTTTGCTTTTTGGAACTTTCTGTAATCTTTCTGTCCCCTGAAAATTTTTTGATCCACGGATGGCCAACATACATAATTTCAAAACTTATCAATTTATATTTTTAAGCAGCAAAATCAACAAATATAACCATATTATTTATGTGGTTATGGTTTCCTTTACACCTCTTCAGGGTCCTAAGTACATTTTTTTAAAAACCCTCCTAGGAAATAATTTATAATTTTTAAGAGAGTAAAGGAATTCTGAGACTGAAGTTTAAGAACCACGTCTATGAAATCAGCTGCTTCAAATGACAGCATAAATCAAGAGCAGTCAAACCATAGGTATTAACCAGCCCACTGCTTCACTTCCCTCTCTCTGAAGGTCAGAGGCAACCTTGAGAGGAATACCATGCCTTCACAGAAGATTTCATACGGTCTCAAGAGACGCAGCACAAGTAGAAAAGGCAAATCCAAGTGCAGTGAAAAACATGAGTGTTCCAATGAGAACAAATCAGTGATCCCTTCATGACAAAAGGGTCTAAAATAAAAACCCAACCCAGTTGGCCAGCTGGCTGTCCCCAGACGTGTGCTGCCATTTGGGGAACTCAGGATCCCTTACAAACTGCAACAGTAGAAGCCACGATGGCCGTGGTGAGAGGAAGTCTGCACTGTTGAGGTCCAGGCACCAGCCTCCATCCCTGTCTCCACGGTCGCTCTGTTCTCGAGCCCTTGAGCAAGCACCAGGCTCTCTGAAGAAGAACTTACTGCTATCCACAAAGCAGGCCATGCTGTCTGATTAAGAACGTCCTCTGCTGTGGCATTCACATGGGCCAAATGTTTTCAGGCTCAGGGCTCTGACATACAGCCCTTCCCCAAACCTCCTTGCAGAAGAAAAGGAAGAAGCAAAAGAAACAGGAATTATAACTCCCACTCAAAAAAAGAAAAATGGAAGTCATATCCAACGAGACCTTTCCCAACCCACCTCATTATCAATCCTTCTACTTTATTTATTCCAAATCCTTGACCCACCAGTAAACCCATTAGCCCTTGCCCAGGAATCTGCAAATCCTGATTTCAAGGCATTTCTCAAGGTTTTATGACCCTTGAGAGGATTTCACTAGTCTTTCCACCTTCCAAGCTCATGCCCTCAGGAAGAGTCTACAACACTGCAGCAGTTTACTTGCACCTGGTGCTGGTATATTTCAGAAAACCAGATGTAAACCCAGAGAATGCCTTTTACACACTATTTGAACACTGCTTGGGTTCAATTCCTGGCCCAGAAATTGAGATCCTGCAAGCCTTGCAGTGCAACACATCCCCTCCCACATCCCAAAAATAAAAACTAACATCACAAAGAAGCATAGTTGAGACAGCAATTTTCCAGCAATAACCAGTTCCCCAAGCAGCTGGACCCCTTGTCAGGGTTCTGGTAACACATGCAGCAGAACCAGAGTTACCAGGCAGCATCAGAGGCCACGGACTCCCGGAGTCCCAACTCCAACTACTTCTGCAGTGCAATTATAACTGTGGAACTCCCCTGGCTCCCGCCCATTTTCAGAGCTGGGTTTCCTCCAAACTTTAAAAGAATGCTGAGAACTCCCCAATACTATTTCATGAAAAACCTTTTTTAAAAAATTTAAATCATTACACTTTTTGTTAATAAGAGAAATAAGTGATAGCAGTAACGGAATTGTATGGTAAATCAAGAAGCACCCTACATACGAAGGGCTGTAGTTTATTTTGGAAAACGGATGATTATGATTTCATCTGTCTTGTGACTCAAGTTTAGCTCTGATAATTTAATTAATACTTGGTCATACTGTATTTATTACAAAACTTTTCTGGTCCAACTACAGAATATCTTGGCAGTCTGGTTTTATCTGCAAGATGCCCCACATCTTCCCCAATTAATGCTGTAGGGTTTAAGAAAATGAAAATTCTCTGTTTTGGACTGCGTTCAAACTCTAGATACACCCCCCAAAGGACTGAACAGGATGAAAAGCCCAGCTTTCTAACTTGTTTGAATGAGAATCAAAGATCTATACCTTTCAACGCTGAAGCCTTCAGCATTTCATTACTTGAAAGGAATGAATTGTTTTCAACCACATAGTTTACAGAAATGTCAAGGTGTTCTCTTCTCAACGAATTTTTGTTATTGTTACTGTGATCATTACTTTAGGAAGCAACAAATAAAATACAATTAAGTAACTTTAAAATATGAAAATAAATAAATTCCTCAATTATGAACCAAATAAGGACATAGCAGTATTAATGGTCAAGCTACTGACTTAAGCTTTGCACTTAAGCCCCTCACCTCCACTATCCCAATCCCAGCTTAATAGGTCTGGAAAAGAAGTCCTGGGAAAAAAATCATCCTGCCCATCTCAAACAGAGCTTTTCTCCTTGACCTATAATAGCTCAATAACAATTGTTCCTTAAATACAATTCCTATGACTGTGCATAAATATTATGTTACACATTTCCATAAATTGCTGTCGCATAGCACTTTACATTGGTCCAATGTGTCCAGGCTTATAAAACATTTTCACATAAATTCTTGCATCTAGCTAGATGGCTAAGAATTAGAGCTGCCTGCACAGTTATTAAATGCAAAGCACACTATGGAACCTCAATAACCCATGGTCCTACTGTACAGTGCCTGCATGTGCTAAGTCGCTCCAGTCGTGTCCGACACTGTGCGACCCTGTGGACTGTAGCCTGCTAGGTTCCTCTGTCCATGGGATTCTCCAGGCAAGAAAACTGAAATGGGTAGCCATGCCCTCCTCCAGGGGATCTTCCCGACCCAGGGATCGAACCCAGTTCTCCTACGTCTCTACTGGCAAGCGGGTTCTTTACCACTAGCGCCCCCTAGGAAGCATCTCAATTTCAGCCCTTCTGATACACTGTAATTAATCATCTCACTCACTCATCTGCTCCTTAAGGATTCTTAAGGATGTTCCGTTCATCTTCTTATCAACACCCAACGCCCAACAGAATCTGGACCACAGGAAGTGCTCCGTAAACACCAAGAGTCTCCCGCCTCCTGCAAGCTCAGTGCTTTCCTGGCTAGGCCTCCGCTGTGATCCCGATTTACACCATCCCTGCTCCCACTCACCCCTGCCTCCGCCAACTGTGATTTCCGCAACTGCACCAACGAAGCTTATAGCCCAGGACGCAGACCTTTTTTGCTCCCCAGCAAAACTACCCACGACTCAACGCTTCCTCTTAAGTCTGCCCACCGGCTCTCCCCAACCCATCCTGCAGCGGGTCCACCTGTGCCCTGCACAGCTGCAGGCGATGAGCCTGGGGTCCCTCCAGCCACCCGCCGCGGCAGTTCAGGCGACGGCCAGGCGGAGCCCGTCTGCCGCGAGGTGCCCTCGGAGAGCCGCGCGTCTAAGGGAAGTGCGGGGCTGGGCATCTGGGCAACACCGCGGAGTTCTAGTGCAGCCACGGCCCGGGAGAGTCCGGGGAGAGCTGCCCGGCTACGTCCCCGGGATCCCGGACCCCGCACTGTTGTGGACTCAGATGGGCGAGGGCGATACGTACCCGAGAAGGCAGCGGTCGCAGACGACACCACGACTCCCCTTGCTCACCGTGTACGCCAAAGGATCTGAGCGGAAAAGCAGTTCTCCCGGCCGCAGTGGTGCCAACGCGCGCAGCCCGTTTCCCCTGTCGGTGGTGCTGAACTTTTCCACCTTCGATGGCTCCATCCTCGCCGAGATCGGACACCTCTGGCGTCTGCCGGGACTAGCAGCTAGGGTCTCCTGGGCCACCGGGAGCCGCGCGCCTGCGCTCTGCGCACACGTACGCCCGAGGGGCGGGGCGGGCGCGTGCGGCCTCTGAGCATGCCCAGATGGGGTCCCTTCAAGGCGGGCCCCGCCGGCCGGGGCGAGGGGGCGTGGGCTGTCATTTGTGCTCCCCAACCGTTCGTTCCTAAGGCGGCGCTGCAGGGAGAGGCGGATTTTTTCCCCCGCTAACATTTTATTATGATCATTTCTCAATGCAGACAGAAAGTTGACAGCACAGTGAACACCTGTATACCCTCCACCTGGATCGCACACTTCTTAGCATTTTGCAGTTTCTGCTCATTTTCTCCCGCTATGTATGTACGTTTATAATAGTGATTCAAACACTTCAAAGTAAGTTGTGTTGAACCATTTGAAAACTGCAGACATCGTAACGTTTCATAACACTTTACATCATAACATGTCATAATTAAGTACTGTAACATGCATTTCCGCAGAAATACAAACAGTATTCTGTAAAACAACAATATCATCACATCTAAGAAAATTATTCTGATAGAGTAGCACTGCCATATATAAAACAAATAACTAATGGGAAGCTGTTATATTGCACACGGAGCTCAGTTCTCTCCTCTGTGATGACCTAGAAGTGTCGGATGGGGATTGGGGGTGGGAGGGAGGCTCAAAAGGGAAGGGATATATGTAAAAATATAGCTAATTCTTGCTGTTTGTTGGATTCACGTTGTGTTGTTTCAGCAGAAACTAACGCAACATTGTAGAGCAATTATATTCCAATTTAAATTAAAAAACTGAAGCCAAGAGGTTGTCCATTCTCCTTTGGAAGATAATAGGTAATGATCTTCGTAATAGGTAATGATACCTATTATATGACCTTGCCTAGTCTATTAAACTTCTGAGCCTCAGTTTCTGCATCAAAAAATGGGGAAAATAATACTGCCTCCCACACAGTGCTGTTGTGGAGATTTAGTTAGAACAAGTAAAATGCATGTAGCAGTGTTGGCACATAGTATTTAATATATATGTTAGTTACAACTATGATCATTATTATTTGTGCTATTTTCAATCACTTTAAAATTATATAAAAACAAAGATATTCCAAATTTTAAAAATTTATTCTGGGAATTCCCTGGTGATCCAGTAGTTAAGACTCTGTACTTTCACTGCGAAGGGTGTGGGTTCAATCCCTGGTCCAGGAACTAAGAACCCACAAGACATGCAACCAAAAAAAATTATTCTATAATAGCAAGCAAAAAACATATTCATTCTAAGAATGGCTTTGGTAACTTTTTCTTCATAAAACAAGACTGCATTTTCTTTTTCATGACATTGACCCTTTTAAGATTCTAAGCTAGGATTCTTGTTAAAATGTCCCACATTCTGTATTTGCCTGTTATTTTCTCCTAGTGTCATTTCCCTTGTTCCTCAATTCCCTGCAGGCCCTATAAAATTCAGGCTAGATCTAGATGTTAGAAAATAGAGGTTTGACTTGATTCAAGTTTAAGTGTTTTTTAGTAAAAACACACTACAAATTATAGATTGTTCACTTCATATTGCATCAGATCATATCAGAGCATGCATGATATCAGGTTGTTTGCTACTAATAAAACTAAGTGTGATCAGCTGGTAAAAGTGGGGGCTGCTAAAACTCTTCTTTGTAAATGTACATTTTACCTTTGCTATTAGTAAGTGATCTTTGAGGTAATATTCTCGCACCCTAAGAATAGCTTGACTTTCACAACCTTGAGAGGCAAACTTCTGGCACTTCCTGAAGTAGTCTAGCAGTGGCTGTGCTGTAGTGGAAAGAGCTGTGGATGAGGATTTCACAAACATGACTTTGAGTCCCAGTTCTGCTGTGTGAGCTCTGGCGACTTTTCCAAGCCTGTTTAGTAACGTTATAATGAAGATTATAATACCTTACAAAGTGGTGAGAAGAAATCCTATGAAAGTATTTTTAAAAATCTTTAATTCACCTTACAAATGTAGGGAGTCGTTATTCTGAGGTAAAGCTTTTACATCTATAAGCTTAGGTTAATGCCTGAGCATTCACCAACACTACTGGTATAATCATCTCATACCAGTACTTAGCATTAAGCATAATACATAGAATCAACTCACAAACCTCTTACTGAACTAAATAACATGTCATAAGGAGTTCCAGAGAACCAGGGGCTAATTGTACCATAGAATATTCCCTGTCACTAAAGCATGTGAAAAGAATTCTCAAGGGAAACATGATGCTGGGCTCCATACTCAGAGAGGAGATGACTTAGTCCTTCCTTTCTGGGATATGGTTCCAGCTCCCCGGACATAGTCCCTTTTCCTCTAATGTATGACTTGTTTCCCTTCCCTCTGACGCACAAAGCGACCTGCCTCAGTCTTAGAGAAATATCCTATTCCTGAAGTCTCACTTTTTCCTAGTGTGTGCATATATAAGTTTCTCATTTCCCACTGGTTGGAACTTGGCTGGTGGTGCGCCATCACCTCCCATGAACAAAAAAGCAATATCCCAGACAACAATGCAATAAGAAAAGAAGAGCCCTACACTTCCAACTGTTGACCTAACTGGACATTTCCATGGAAGAGACAGCTTGGTTAAATAACTCTTATTTTGGTCTGTGTTAAAGAGGGAAAACCATTGTCACTACATCCCAGCCTCTTTAGTATCTAAAGTGCAATACCTGGGTTCTGCCCATCTGGCCTTCCCATGCAGAGTTATGGAGGCACCTTTTGTTACCACGTACCTTTATTTTTCTTCATTCCCTGCTCACGTTCATTCTTCAGGAACAGCAGGAGCCAGGGCAGGCAAGAAATGCCTGGAACAAGTGTCAGATACTTCCACAAGAGCCAAGAGAAGCTAGTTACTCTCATCAAGATGCTTATACCACAAGAGGTCATCTATGCTTCCAGAAAAGCTCAGTGTCCAAGAGGCTATGCACAAGAGATCTCTATTTGGGCCCATACATGGCAAAATGGACTCAAAACTTTTGATCTCAGAAGCAGATGCTGGACATCAGAAAGATAGCTACAAAGCAAAAAACATGGGCACAGTTTCAGGCATGCAAACTTCCATCTTCCTGCACTCTTAATGCCTTGCTCATAATTAGCATGCAGAGATTTGACAGAGGAATGAATGGCAGGGTCTCAGTCTCTATTCTTGTGGTTGTTTCATGAAACTGAGTATGATGCTGCGTGCCTGTGAGCAGTACACCAGCAAGAGAAGGCATGAGCTCCTCAACTGAAGGTTTAAGGCACAGAAAGAACGTAGGATTTAACTTTTGGGGGTTCTTTATTGTTTGGGGGTATTTTTGGCTGCACTGGGCCTTTATTGCAGCTCAGGGGGCTCTTTGTTGGGGCCACTTGGGCTTTTATGGTTGTGGCACAAAGGTTAGTTGCTCTGTGGCATGTGGGATCTTAGTTCCCCAGCCAAGGATTGAACCCACATGCCCTGCATTGCCAAGTGGATTCTTAATCACTGGACTACCAGGAAAGTCCAGGAATTTCAGTTATTGAGATGTTATGTGAAACCAAGATAACTCAATGTTGAGCCACTGAACGTAAAGTTGGAATGAGTTAAATAATCCCTGATTTGAGTTTAGAGTACTGAGCCTAGTGTTGAGGATCTTTGGGACCCAACTGTGAACAAAAAGAGGGCTTCAAGAATTGGGAAGTAGCCTACCCCCTGCAAAGCATCTTTCTTACCAAATAGGTCACCCACTGTCCCATGCTTGGCCAGTGGACAGAGACTAAGGAAACTTCATACTCAGAGTCCTTCACTTAAAAAGCCCCTTTCCAAGGCTCTTAGTTTTCCTCAATGAACAAGGAAGGAAGCAGGAGTCTCAGGCCCATGGAAGCCATGGAGCACTGGGGGTCATCCTCTATTCCCTGGGGGCAGTCTTGAGATTGTCAGCAGTCCCTCCACATTCACATCTTCGATCCCAAGGAGAAAAGGCTAAATGAGTCACTGCTTGGGACCACTATGATCCAGACTTCACTCACCAATCCAAGACCAACCTGGCAGAGACAAGGTTCAGGGAATGGGGAGGACCAGATATTTCATGGAACTGGACCTGGGGCAGTGTGGAGGGAGATCAAAAGGGCTTGGAGCCCCCAGGGGCTTGCCCTCAGGTGAGAAGCACAGCCAGTACAAAATGATGCAGAGGAAGTTAAGGACATGGAATCACCAATTAGCCCCTCATAGTAAACAAGAGTCCAAAATACAGCACCTGGGTGCAATCTCAAAAATGATACAATGATCTCTGTTCATTTTCAAGGCAAACCACACAGTATCACAGTAATCCAAGTCTATGCCCCAACCACTAATGCCAAAGAAGCTGAAGTTGAACGGTTCTATGAGGACCTATAATACCTTCTAGAACTAACACCAAAAAAAAGGTGTCCTTTTCATCATAGGGGACTGGAATGCAAAAGTAGGAAGTCAAGAGATACCTGGAGTAACAGGCAAGTTTGGCCTTGAAGTACAAAATGAAATAGAGCAAAGGCTAACAGAGTTTTTCTCAAGAGAACACACTGGTCATAGCAAACACCCTCTTCCAACAAAACAACAGACAACTCCACACATGAACATCACCAGATGGTCAACACCAAAATCAGATTGATTATATTCTTTGCAGCCAAAGATGGAGAAGCTCTATACAGTCAGCAAAAACAAGACTGGGAGCTGACTGTGGCTTAGACCATGAACTCCTTATTGCCAAATTCAGACTTAAATTGAAGAAAGTAGGGAAAACCACTAGATCATTCAATTATGACCTAAATCAAATGCCTTACAATTGTACAGTGGGAGTGACAAATAGATTCAAGGGATTAGGTCTGAGAGTGCCTGAAGAACTATGGACAGAGATTCTTGACATTGTACAGGAGGCAGTGATCAAGACCATCCCCAAGAAAAAGAAATGCAAAAAGGCAAAATGGTTGAATGAGGAGGCCTTAAATAGCTGAGAAAAGAAGAGAAGTGAAAGACAAAGGAGAAATGGTATGGACCTAATGGAAGCAGAAGATATTAAGAAGAGGTGGCAAGAATACACAGAAGAACTATACAAAAAAGATCTTAATGACCCGGATAACCACAATGGTGTAATCACTCACCTAGAGCCAGACATCCTGGAATGCGAAGTCAAGTAGGCCTTAGGAAGCATCACTTTGTACAAACAAAGCTAGTGAAGGTGATGGAATTCCAGGTGAGCTACTTCAAGTCCTAAAAGATGCTGTTAAAGTGCTGCACTCAATATGCCAGCAAATTTGGAAAACTCAGCAGCGGCCACAGGACTGGAAAAGGACAGTTTTCATTCCAATCCCAAAGAAAAGCAATGCAAAGAATGTTCCAACTACCACACAATTACACTCATCTCATAGGGTAGCAAAGTAATGTTCAAAATGCTCCAAGCCAGGCTTCAATAGTACATGGACTGAGAACTTCCAGATGTTCAACCTGGATTTAGAAAAGGGAGAAGAACCAGAGAGCAAATTGCCAATATCTGTTGGATCATCGAACAAGCAAGAGAGTTCCAGGAAAACATCTACTTCTGCTTTACTGACTACACCAAAGCCTTTGTGTGGATCACAACAAACTGTGGAAAATTCTTCAAGAGAAGGGAATACCAGACTACCTTACCCGCCTCCTGAGAAATCTGTATGCAGGTCAAGAAGCAACAGTTAGAACTGGACATGGACCAACAGACTGGTTCCAAATTGGGAAAGGAGTACGTCAAGGCTGTATATTGTCACCCTGCTTATTTAACTTACATGCAGAGTACATCATGCGAAATGCTGGACTGGATGAAGCACAAGCTGGAATCAAGATTGCTGGGAGAAATATCAATAACCTCAGATACACAGATGACACCACCCTTATGGCAGAAAGCGAAGAAGAACTAAAGGGCCTCTTAATCAAAGTGCAAGAGGAGAGTGAAAAAGCTGGCTTAAAACTCAACATTCAAAAAATGAAGATCATGGCATCTTCTTTGGCGCTAGAAGCCTGCTAATTTGTAGTAGTTAAACTAGGAAGAGTCTCTGTATTAATATAGGAATGGGATGCTATTGATGAGTGCTATTAAGAGAGTATTTATATAAGAACTCTGAATTAAAAGTAATAGAACTCCATCCCAACCTAGTTTAAATGAAATAGGAAATGGATTGACTTCAGGCATTTCCTTTGCTTTGAACATTTATGTGGCTTCAGGTGGGGTTCCCTGCTGGCTCAGTCAGTAAAGAATCGGCCTGCAATACAGGAGACCGCCTGCAGTGCAGAAGCTCCGAGTTTTGATTTCTGGGTCGGAAAGATCCCCTGAAGAAGGAAATGACAACCCACTCCAGTATTCTTGCCTAGGAAATCCCAAGGGGAGCCTGGCAGGCTACAGTCATGGGGCTGCAAGAGTTGGACATGACTTAGCAGCTAAATCACTACCACCATGGCTTCAGGTATAGCTGGAGCCAGGGGTTCAAATATCAGAATGATGTCTCCCTATTTCCATGCTTTCTCATGCTGACTTCATTCTTTAGAAGATCCTCCTTATGTGGTGGACAAAAAAGAAGTTTTCCTCCCTATAGGAAATAAACTTTTGAAAACACATTGTCAGATAATTATAGAATATTCAGTTCAGTTCAGTCACTCAGTCGTGTCAGACTCTTTGCGACCCATGAACCGCAGCATGCCAGGCCTCCCTGTCAATCACCAACTCCTGGGGCTTACCCAAATTCATGTCGATTGAGTCGGTGATGCCATCCAACCATCTCACCTCTGTCATCCCCTTCTCCTCCTGCCGTCAGTCTTTCCCAGCATCGGGGTCTTCTCAAATGAGTCAGCTCTTCACATCAGGTGGCCAAAGTATTGGAGTTGCAGCTTCAGCATCAGTCCTTCCAATGAACACCCAGGACTGATCTCCTTTAGGATGGACTGGTTGGATCTCCTTGCACATAATTAAATCCTTCTATCATGCACACACAAACCAAGACCCAGATAAGTAACTTGCTAAATGCTATTCTACACTTCAGTGATGAGAGAACAAATGGTAATATTCCACAATAACAAAGAACATTTTTTTTAAACCCTGCTAATATAGAGCAAGTCTGTTTTGGTCCCAATCACCTTCTGCATTTACACTACTGTGTCCTTGTATACTCTATAGAGAAAAATATCGATTTTCTTAATGGGAATTTATCAATATTCCAAAACAAACACATAAGATTCATAAATACCACTGAAAAAGGATCTCCTGTTGTGAACTTTTAGCTCTCCTAGAAATCTTTAGCCACCATGATCTTGCCTAGAGCTAATTGTATGGGCAGCTATTTTACTTTTCTAGTGAAACCTTTTCTTCAGAGACACCAGGCCATATCCCCAATATTCCATTTGGACATTCTACTAAACTCACCAGGTTTGGGGTATTCAAATGAATCGAATGACCCTTCATTATCCTCAGCCGCCAGCAAAAATGAAAGGCCTTTTGGCAAAATATCTTTCAAAGTGCTTAATCCCAAATTACGTAGTACTGGACCTTTGCATCATTAGTAATCACTCCATCTCTGGTAACTTATTATCAGAATTTAAATGACTTAACTTTCTAACACATGCTTCAATTATTCCAACCATTCTTCTTCCTATTACTTTCACATTCCTTGACTCTTCAGCAAGTTTGGGTCCATAGAGAGGCAGATGCTAAGATAAGATTAGACATGTAAAAAGTTTTTAAGAGAAGGGAGCAGAAGGCAGGAAAGGCTTCAGACTGTGACTGTAGGGTGATCTATGTAAAGAGAGAGGAAAGGCAGGAAGATTGGATAGGAAGTCCCAAAACACAGCAAAATTCAAAGGAAGTTTTGGTTCAATAGGGGGTCCTTAAGTCAAAATTGCCCTTTGAAAATGTTTTTGAGAAAGCTGTGGTACATATACACAATGGAATATCACTCAGCCATTAAAAAGAATACATTTGAATCAGTTCTAATGAGGTGGATGAAACTGGAGCCTATTATATAGAGTGAAGTAAGCCAGAAAGAAAAACACCAATACAGTATACTAACGCATATATATGGAATTTAGAAAGATGGTAACAATAACCCAATATGCGAGACAGCAAAAGAGACACAGATGTAAAGAACAGTATTTTGGACTCTGTACGAGAAAGCAAGGGTGGGATGATCTGAGAGAATAGCATTGAAACATGTATATTACCATATGTTAAATAGATCACCAGTCCAGGTTCGATGCATGAGACAAGTGCTCAGGGTTGGTGCACTGGGAAGACCCAGAGGGATGGGATGGGAGGGCGGTGGGTGGGGGGTTCAGGATGGGGGTCACATGTAACTCCATGGCTGATTCATGTCAATGTATGGCAAAAACCACTACAATATTGTAAAGTAATTAGCCTCCAATTAAAATAAATAAATTTTAAAAAATAAAATGTTTTTGTCTTCTAAATATTTTTATTTGGCTGCGCCAGGTGTTAGCTGTTGTATGAATGATCTTTAGCTGCAGCATGCAAACTCCTAGTTGTGGTGCGGTATCTAGTTCCCTGACCAGGAATTGATCCCAAGTACCCGGATTGGGAGAGCAGTGTCTCCGTTACTGGACCATCAGGAAAACCCCCAAAGTGGGGTTTTCATCAAATGGGGACTTCCTCAGTACTTTCACCATGCTTAGTCTGGGAGCAGCCTGTAAGCAGTGTGGCCTTTGGCATAAAGATAGTGGTAGACTGAAGGAGTAAGAAGCTGGGGACACCAGTCAAATTGCTCCCCACACAGATGTGGCCCCACCATCACTGTCTTTAGGCTGCATCCATCCCATCTGAAAGACAGTGATATCAGACTAATTTCTCACTAACACAAATCACTCACACACACAGATCTAATAGCTAAAGTCCTCAAACACAACTTTCACTTTATATTAATTTAATTGTCCTTTTTTTCTCCATTGCTCTAGTCCTACAATGACACAGTAGTGTAGAATAAAATAATACAACTGTAAATTTTGTTCCATTCTTAGTTAGACCCTCTGTATTAGCCTTTCCTTAATTCCCCAATTGCCCACAGCACTTGACAAATCTTTGTCATTCTCAAATCCCCTCTTCTACTCTGCCAGAAGTGACACTGCCTAATATTTCTCAAGAGTATATACCAGTCGTGGTTTATTGGCAAGTTGTGTCTGACTCTTGCGACCCCATGGGCTGTAGCCTGCCAGGCTCCTCTGTCCATGTGATTCTCCAGGCAAGAACACTGGAGTCGGTTGCCATTTCTTTCTCCAGGGGATCTTCCTAACCCAGGAATTGAACCCTGGTCTCCTGCATTGCAGGCAGATTCATTACCAACTGAGCTATGAGGGAAACAAAATACAGGGAAAGGAAACAAGAATGGTGATTTGTTTTTTGTGATACTAATAGCTAACATTAATTGAGTGCCTACTATTTGTCAGACACCATCCTAGGCAGTTTGTGCAAGTAAACTTATAAATCCTCTTTCTGCCCACCAGGAAAGAGACAGCATGTAGAGATTAAGCAGCTATGCAGCTAAGGTCTCTTGTCAGGAACAGACATTACTCTGGCTCAGAGGATGTGTGTGTAAAACAGAAAGAGAGGGAGACAGAAATTCAGTGTAAAGACTGAAAGCTCAGGGTTCTAAGTGATGAACAAGGAACCATCACTGGCATAACCCAGCCTCAGATCTGGGAGTCCTTTTTTTACTAGCAGGTCCTGTTAGCTTCATGTCCATTATTTCAGGTTGATCCTTCCTGTCCCCAGGTTCTCCCAGTTAAAAGGCATTAATTCATCTTTTGCTCCCTGCATATATCTGTATCAGCACCCATACCCAACTCTTTTTATCTAGTTTCCACAAAATGTACTTTTCTGGTCTTTTGACATCATACCGTTTCTTAAAAACATCAGCTAATCCTTCTGAGCTTTACTTAACATGTCTTTCTCAGCTGACTTCATTCTGGTAACCTAGTAACATGTTTAAAGTCTTCCCAGGTGGTGCTAGTGATAAAGAACCTACTTGCCAATGCAGGAGACATGAGATGTGGGTTTGATCCCTGGGTGAAGAAGACCCTCTGGAGGAGGGCACAAGCAACCCACTCCAGTATTCTTGCGTGGAGAATCCTGTGGACAAAGGAGCCTGGCGAATGGGCTACAGGCCATGGGGTCACAAAGAATCTGACAGGACTGAATCCTTTTTAAAAGGTGATGCTGTTAAAGTGCTGCATTCAATATGTCAGCAAATTCAGAAAACTCAGCAGTGGCCAAAGGACTAGAAAATTCCAATCCCAAAGAAGAGCAATGCCAAAGAATGTTCTAACTACCATACAATTGGGCTCAATTCACATGCTACCAGGTAATGCTCAAAATCCTTTCAAGCTAGCCTTCAGCAGTGAGTGAACCAAAGACTTCCAGAGGTACAAGCTGGATATAGAAAAGGCAGAGGAATCAGAGATCAAATTGCCAACATTCGGTGGATCATCGAAAAAGCAAGGGAATTCCAGAAAAATATCTACTTCTGCTTCATTGACTATGCCAAAGCCTTTGACTGTGTGGATCACAACAAACTGTGGACAATTCTGAAAGAAATGGGAATACCAGACCATCTTATCTACCTCCTGAGAAACCTGTATGCAGGCCAAGAAGCAACAGTTAGAACTGGATATGGAACAATGAACCAGTTCAAATTGGGAAAGGAATATATCAAGGCTGTATATTGTCACACTGTTTAACTTATATACAGAGTGCATGGGTGTGTGCCAAGTCGCTTCAGTCATGGCTGACTTTTTTGACTCTAAGGACTGTAGCCTGCCAGGCTCATCTGTCCACGGGATTCTCCAGGCAAGAAAACTTAAGTGGGTTGCCATGCCCTCCTCCAGGGGCTCTTCCAGACCCAAGGATTAAACTTGTCTCCTGAAACTCCTTCATTGCAGGTGGATTCTTTATTGCTGAGCCACCTGGGAAGCCCTGTACGCAGAGTATGTCATGGACTGGACGAATCACAAGCTGGAATGAAGATTGCCAGGAGAAGTATCAACAACTTCAGATATGCAGACACCACCACCCCTTATACAGAAAGCAAAGAGGAACTAAAGAGCCTCTTGATGAGAGTGAAAGAGGAGAGTGGAAAAGTTGGGTTAAAATTCAATATTCAAAAAACTAAGATCATGGCACCTGGTCCCATCAATTCATGGCAAATAAATGGGGAAACAATGGAAACAGTGACAGATTTTATTTTCTCGGGCTCTAATATTACTGCAGATGGTGACTGCAGCCATGGAATTAAAAGACGCTTGCTTCTTGGAAGGAAAGCTATGACAAAGCTAGACAGCATTTTAAAAAGCAGAGACATCACTTCTCCAACAATGTCCCTATAGTCAAAGCTATGGTTTTTCAGTAGTCACGTATGGATGTGAGAATTGGACCATAAAGAAGGCTGAGCACTGAAGAATTGATGCTTTTGAATTGTGATGCTGGAGAAGACTCTTGAGAGTCCCTTGGACTGCAAGGAGATCAAACCAGTCAATCCTAAAGGAAATCAACCCTGAATATTCGTTGAAACAGCTGATGCTGAAGCTCCAATACTTTGGCCACCTGATGTGAAGAGCTGACCCATTGGGAAATACCCTGATGCTGGGAGACTGAAGGCAAGACTGCAGCAGAGAACGATGGTTAGATAGCATCACTGACTCAATGAACGTAGTTTGAGCAAACTCCAGGAGATACTGACGGACAGGAAAGCCTGGCATGTTGCAGCTCACGGGGTCACAAAAAGTCAAACACGACTTAGCAACTGAACAACCTATTTAAATGTCTCATCTTAAAAAAAATAAACTAAGAACTATAGGGACCCATCCTATACCTTGACTTCTTTTTCTTGCCCTATACAGCCAAGTTTATCACAAAGCACACACTCCCACCATCAGGGCTCTGGCTCCGCCATTTATTTGAAACTGGCCTAATTGATAATTATATTGGTTGTAAATTTTTACTTAACTGACCTCTCCAGAGGCTTTGGTTACTATTGACTCCCCTGTGTTTTTACTGTGCAACAAGGCTAACTTTAATTCAAAATTCTTGGGGCACCTGTTACCATGAGCAACTATCCCCACATATTAAGCCTCATTAATTACTTTATCTTTGGTGAATAACTGTTCATTTCTTTTCTCAAACTCTGTATTATATCATTTACCACTACCACTCCTGATGCTGCTAAGTCACTTCAGTCGTGTCTGACTCTGTGACCCCATGGATTGTAGCTTGCCAGGCTCCTCTGTCCACAGGATTCTCCAAGCAAGAATACTAGAGTGGGTTGCCATGCCCTCCTCCAGGGATGTTCCTGACCCAGCGACTGAACCCGCATCTCTTACATCTCCTGCATTGGCAGGCAAGTTCTTTACCACTAATGCCACCTGGGAAGCCCCACCACGCGTGACAATAACCCTGATAAATGCCACTATTACTCATTAGGAAACCAAGGCCTTAGAAGAATCTATGGTGAAATAAATGTTTTAGAAAGATTAATATAGCAGTAATAAACAAGATTAATGAAAATAAGAGAGAAGTAGTTAAGTTTCAGGAGAAATTTAGACTTAAGGCATACGACTGAGAAGGAAGACTGAAAGACATAAAGATCAGGCAGATTATGTAATAGCAGGATAGGAATTACAAGAGAAAAAAGGACTCAGAGTTTCTAGCTGGACTGAAATGTAAACCAAGGACAATAGCAGGAAAGTCAGGAAGAAATGGTTTTGCTAAGTATTATTACTAATGTGCCTTACAGTGAGTTACTAATAATATGTCTTAGGTATTATGAAGTGTTATATATAACACCAAAGAAATCTAACAGAGGAGATTAGATATGCCTCAGGTAAAATCTAGAAGCTTCTTCAAAGAGCTAAGAAAACAGATATTCTTAATTCCATTTAGGTTTATGTAAAAGACTTAACTTCGGATGTTCTTGACGAAACAAAAATGCATGAAACTTTTGAATAACACAGTGAATGACTCACTGAAGTACACTGACTATACAAGACAGAATTTAAAGTGGTTAAGTCAGGGTCAGTTTTATGTTTGAACAGACAGAAACAAAAGTCACAAAATCCTATTACTTAAAATATTTTAATTTCTAAAAAAGTTTAAACCATATTAAAATTTAAATAACTGTACAGTACTTGATAATACATTCAATAAACTGGGAAGTAAAACAAACCAATTAAATCAGTTTACTTTCCACTTTATGTACACTCTTCTGCTCCCCCAGGAGGATATAAAAATTGACAGCGAAAATGGAAAATTTAAATACAGCGTACGATATAAGGCCAAAAGAATTTCTAAAACTAAATTTCGTCTAGTAATACCCTATCACTACCAGTATGCTTACAACAGACAGGAAATTAAAACAAAACAAATTCAATTTGATTAAATCCACAATTAACAGACATTTTCATTTCATTCATTTGAATAAAATAGCAACCACTGTTTTATCCAATAAACCATTATCAGTGGCAGAAGAAATGATCTGCCTAGTTGTGCAAAACAATAACAGATATCTTCTGAAAGAATGTGAGCTTTTCAAACTCGGTTCTTTTTCATTTGTGTCATAATTTTCAAAATAATAAACAGTTCCAGTTAATGTCCTAGCAGTCCACTTCACTATGCGAGTGTATCCTCCATGAATTCATCATATAACCACTTACAGGTATCATCTTTCGAACATTCTATGGTTTCAAAAAGGCGCCGAAAGTCTTCAGGGTACATATCTATTATTCTCACATCTTTATGTTTTTTTATTTGCTTCAATATATGCACTGCATCAATTGGACTCAATGAACTGCAAAATAAATACAAAATAAATCTACTTAATTCTTTTCTATAACAAAACAGGCAGTGAATGCTGTCGAGGTGGTTTCTAAGCCCAATTTTAAATGTCTAACAATATATGTAAATTAATCATATTCAGTTTAAGAGCCTGCATATTATAAATAGCTTTAACTATGTCTATTCCTAAAGTTTCATGGCTTGCCTGCAATGAAAAGAGCAGATTTAGGCTTTAACGTGTTCTAAGTGATTCTTAAGCAAAACACTAGTTTAACATTTGTCCTTCAAAAAAATTCTTCTGCCCACCTGTTTCACATTTTAACTCTCTTTGCAAAAACATTATTAACTCCACTTAGGTTTATGTAGAAGTTCAGCAAGTATACAAACAGCAGAAATTACTGTTTTCAAAGAGGAAATAATTTTTCACATTTTTGTGTAAATATTACTGTGAATAAACTAGAAGCAGATAATAAACCTATAATTTATAATTATAAATAAAAAAGCACTATCTTGTTCTGTATTGGTCTAGCGAGAAACCACCAGTGAGCCTCTGACAATAACAAGTAAAGAACTGTAGTAAAATGTTTTGGTGGAAAATATTTCTGATACTTTTCTGACTGTGAATGGAATCCTGGTCACAGGTATAAACATCCTTGCAGTTCATAGGATCTCCAAAGCTTTAGGTAGAAATACAGAGTCTGACCCACATAGGAGGACTAGGGTGGTATAATGATTTGTGCCTACTTTGGTTAGGAAACAGAACCAAGGACAGGCAATGACAAGAGGCAGATGGTGGGTATGCCACCACTAATGCAGTGGCAAGGAGCCAGTTCTTCAAGTAGATTAATCTCGACAAAGATAAAACAAATTTTAAGCATCCCTAGTTGTTTTTTCAAAGAAAGGGGGGAAAAAACTAAGCTCAGGAGAGCTTAACTGGAAAATTATGTGGAAAATATATTTTCCTCAATATATGTACCAGCAAGAAGGAAGTATTTTGAAGCAATATTAATAGATGAGTGAAAACATGGTCCCTCACTGTTAATGAAGCCATAAAAGATATAAAAAACAAAGCTCTTAACACGAAAGCACAATTCTCACATTAAGTTGCTACTTTTGTATCTGCTTGTATAATTCTTACTTACGGTAAGTGGTCTATTAGTTTGGCATTGCGTTTCATAAAACATTGCCTTAACATGTGAAAAAATACATCATAGTTAAAAGGTGTTAAGGTTCCTGAAAATAAATTTCTATGAGGAGTCAATTGAATAAAACACAGGTTTTGTTCTAATGATTCCTGCAGAGAAAGGAAAATAAAACGTATTAGTCATAAAATATTGCCAGTGAAAGACACTGTTCACTGATGCATTCAATTTACCTTTTGGAAGAGAGACTCATTACAGACCCTGAGTGTCTCTATAGCTTCTTTTTGGATGTGCCAACAAAGCAAGGCCCCAGTCGATCTTAACCTGGGCTATTCTCCTCGGGGATGAGACACCGCCCCTCTACAGGACAAAAGGTTTGCTATAAAAGGGATGGACGCCCCCAGCTGTGTTCCTCAGCTGCAAGGCAAACCCACTGCATACACACCACTCAACCAAGCGATTTCACATTTTTCCAAGGGACACAGGGGTATGTGTCTCTGGCCAGCACTATGAAAGAGTAACAGCTTATTAACTTGTAAGCAGGGGAAAGTGAGATCCTAAATGTGATGCTAGTATATACTGAGTCTCTTCTGTATTTGAGGCATAACAGCAAATACTAAACATAAAAAAATTACTGCCTTGTAATTTTTATTTGGTTTAAAAAAATATAGGGTTAGCAAGCATCACCTGCCTGTTTTTGTATACTACGGAACTACAAATGGTTTTTACATATATAAAGGATTCTTAGAAAACAAATAACAACAACAACAACAAACCCACAAAGGATAGACTGTATGTGGCCTGCAGAGTAAAATATTTACTCTCTTTTACACAAAAGGTTTGCCAACCTGCTTTAGTATATAGTGTTGTACAGATTAAAATAAAAACTGTATATGACTTGATGTAACGTTAAGCTGTTTCTCCCCCCCTAAAATTAATTCCTCAGAGCAGAGGGAGCCTTATGTTTGAGTTCTTAGGAAATCTCACATATTAGCTAGTAATCTCTTATTTGGGCTGCCCAGGTGGCTCAGTGGTAAAGAATCCACCTGTCAAGCAGGAGACATGGGTTTGATCCCTTGGTCTGGAAAATCCCCCAGAGAAGGAAATGGCAGCCCACTCCAGTATTCTTGCCTGGGAAATCCCATGGACAGAGGAGCCTGGTGGGCTACGGTCCATGGAGTCGCAAAAGAGTCAGACATGACTTAGCAACTAAACAACAATCCCTTTCTTTATAAAAATAAATGTACACATACACATATGTAAACAAAAATACTATTTGTGGAAGACACGATGGCCAAAAAAGAAAATTTCAATCAGCTTTGGTTTCTACTTTTGAATTCTTGTAGCTGAATAAGTTAATAAAAAAGCAAGGCAGTAAAATTTTAAAATATTTAGCAATTATTAACTAGGGAGGGGAAAACCCTACAATTGAAAGCGTTAACAAGTTTTTGAAGGTGACTTTAAAGCACCTTGTATATAGATCTGGAGTTACAGATATTGGTTCATTTGATAAATAAGGAAGAAAAAAAACTTCCCTGATGTCAACAAAGAGCTATTTGTATTTAATAGCTTAGGAAAAAATTTCCAGGAACAACACAAAAACATGGCTTCAAAAAAGTGGAAACCTCAAACCATGTGGATAATGAAGATCATGTGCTTTAGAAAATCTGTTAAATATCTAAAAGAGCTTCTTAACAATTATGAACACACCAACATCTAAGACACACGTGAAATATCTGAATAAAAATTTCTCATGAAATGTAACATTTGGTTATTTCATCTTCATCTCTAAAAGCTTAAACAAATATATTAGCCAAAAAAATATTTTACCTTTTGACACTCTCATTGAGAAAATGAGAAAGTGTATTACATGTAGGGGACTTACTCATTTTCAGGTCATATGGATAAATACCTAGCAGTGCCAAGCCAAAATGCACTCCTATTTTGTGAGGCTACATAAATTATGTTTATAGACAGGGAAATACAACTAAAATTACAATGATCGCTGGTTACTCTGAAATAAGGATTATGTAAAAATTGAAAATTTTCCTTTTTTCCTTTAGTGGCAAGAGTGAGGGAAAAAAAAGTAGGAAGCGATTGGGAATGTCAGACTGAGCTAATACACTGAGATTAGGGCATCATTAGCATTTTAATCCCCAAGTGGAACTTCTGAATTGAGCCCAAAAATTGTTATAAGCAGCTCTATATACTCTAAATGGAAAATCACCTTATAATATCATCACTTTGGTTTGTTATAAAGGGAAAAAATAAAATCTTGTTTTTAGTTTATCAAATTAGATGAATATTAAAATAACCATATTTTCCAAATTTGAGATATATCTTCAATCCAAAAATTAAAAAGAGAAGACAGAATCTGGGTTTAAGCCTATTATTATGCTGGCATTCACTGTATAAATAGCTGAAAAATACAACTCTTTTCCAAAATAATTTGAATATATATTAAAAGCAATAAGATATATTTTTTATAAAGTTCTAGATATTCTAAAATTAAAAATTTCAGTAAATACAGAATACCAGATAATGCAAAAGAAAACAAAGAATGTTACATTTAGAGGAAGAAAAGAAAAGGTATTCATTCATTCTTACCCTATGCCTTTGCCTTTCCAGCTGTCCCTTGATGGTATACATGTCAAATGATGAGGAAGGCTCCTTGAGGGAAGATAAATTTAAAAAAAAGAAACTTCTTTCATTTCTTTTTGGACAAAGTGCCACACATCATTACTGCCTTAAAAAATGGCTTGCCTATACAGCAGAATGAATTAAAGCCAAGTCTAACTGAATTTAAGAAAAATATGTGACAGTTAAATCATACACATTTTTCTTCTCTGTTTTTTTTTTAGATAAAAGGAGGGTCAAAGGTCTATCCCAATACTGGTAACTCTATTACTTGCTTAGATAAATACGGTTGCCCTTAATATAATTATGTAAATATATTCTTAAGTTAGCAAGCACTTCTCTATTATAGGCACAATCAGTTTAGGGGCTATCAGATCAATACTGAGGATGTTTCTGTCCTACTTTAGTGGAAAAGTCACTGATACGAATATGCTGGGACATGTAAGGAGACAAACTATGTCAATTTTTAAAAGAATCATTTACTTCTTTGTATCTAACTTTGGGACAAACAATTTTGTATGTGAAGCAATTTTAAAAGATGACCCCACTGAAAAATTGTGTGTGTGTGTGTGATGTATGTGTGTATGTATATATATACAAGAATGTACTTAATATGTGTACATACATTAAACACATATTTGGCTTCCCTGGTGGCTCAGATGGTAGAGAATCAGTCTGCAATGCAGGAGACCTGGGTTCGATCTCTATGTCAGAAAAATCCCCTGGAGAAGGAAATGGCAACCCACTCCAGTATTCTTGCCTGGAGAATTCCATGGACAGAAGAGTCTGGCAGGCTTCATGGGGTTGCAAGAGTTGGACATGACTGAGCAACTTTCACTTTCATACACACACACACACACACACACACACACACACACATTTAATTCCAAAAGAACAGCATTTGACACAGACTTAAAAGACTAAGACATAATAGCGGGTGTAAGGCTTGAAAGGCTACTGTGAAAAATGATAATTTATTACTAATTGCAGTTGCTGCTGACATAGAATGAAAAATGCAATTGTTGCCCCTCTGTGAAATTCCCAGCAATTTCTCGAATATCGTGAAGAGGAGGAAGACAGAACAACAGCACAAGCAGCAGGCAGTCACAGCATACTCCCACACCTGGTCTATCCACAGTAGGTGAGGGCTCTGCAGTGGGCACAGAGGAGACCTCACTTCTATATACCAAACCCACAGGAGAGGAAAACCTAGAAGGCCTTGGGAACTGGGTTTAACAATGGACCCTCCAGTAGCAGACATATTACTGTAATGGAAAACTGTTTAAAATGCTGGGTCTGGAATAACTTGTCCTTTCTGGAGGTTAATAAATGCAAAAGTCAACATGGGGCTTTTGAAAATAAATACTGCAAAAAAAAAAATAAAACTATCCTGAAAGGTGAAGTCCTCTGAGGGCCTCTATGAAGAAACTAAACAAAAGTCAGGAGGAGAGAAGAGCTGAGATGAAAAGCCAACAGAATGAAAAGAGATCAGTGGGGTTAAGAGAGGATTTTAGGGAAACCAAGAACTACAGCACCAAGATTGCATTATGTGGTATGGGCAGAAAGCAGGGTCAGTGCTATGAAGGTCAAAGGCGAAAAAAATTTCTAGGAATACAGAAAAAGGATGACAGCATGATAGAAACAAGACAGGGTACAGAGAGATCCAAACTAAGAACCTGGTATGTTTTGGAGGGAAAAACCAAAATCGGAACAAAAGCTAAAATCAAATGAGATTACATTCTAACGACCAAGTATGTACTGAAGATCTCAAGGTGATCCTGGACAAAAGCAATGAAGAGACTACGTGGAGAAACACTGTACACGACTTTAAAATTAAAGAAATATATCTTTGGAAGAACAAGGGTTCATAAAATATTCACAAACACATTCCTTCTAACAATAGCTTGATGGATAATCTACCATAATAAAAAACAGAATGGGCAAATTATGCTATGAAAGAAATGGTATTTATCATTTTTTTCTTATATTTTAGGCCTCTATTAAAAATGCCAGACACACACACACACACACACAAAATGGTAGCCACAAGTCACATGTAGCTCCTGAACACATAAAATGTGTCCAGTCTGAATTGATTTTAAGTGTAAAATATACACTGGATTTTTAGTACACAAAGAAGAATGCAAATTATACAATAACCTTTTTTTACTTTTCATAACGGTACTGTTTAAAAATGTAAAATTACATATGTGGTTTGTATTATGTCTCTATTTGATAGCTCGGATCTTGCCTAAGAAAATAAACTAAAAAGGAGAATACTCTATAATGAGATATTAAATAGCCATTAAAAACAAGAAAAATGTTTAGCTAGAAGGGAAAAAATTTTTGTAATTAACTATTAGCTATCAAATTTTAAAAAAGGTAAAATCGCCACTGTAAAACAATAAAAACTTTTACAAGGAAATACATATTTGTGACACAAAACATCACCACAGTGCTCTATTATTTTAAATACTTGGGAAAAAAGAAATTTAATTTTTCTTCATTTACTGCTTATGGAAATGCAGCCTCTTTGAAAAACAATGAAGCTCTGTGTTGAAATTTAGAAGGATTTTACTCACCGTACACAGGACCTTAATCCCACAAGCTATTTGACCGAGCACACTTAATGATTGATACAAGCCTGGAGTTTGGGGATTTGCCGTTAGTTTCTAGTAAAAGGAAAATACACCAAAATCAACTGTCAGATCTTAATAGTATCTATAAATGGTAATAGTAATATCTTATAGTGTCTAGAAATGAAAGAAAATTATAATTAAATGCAAAATCTTAACCATTTCAAGTAAAAGTCTCCTTAAACTTTCATACTGAAATATGTCATGATGTCCATTTAACATGTGAGCCTGATGGGCTACATATGGACTGAACGTAGTGTACCAGACTCCACTGCGCATGGAATCATCCTGGCAAGAACACTGGAGTGGGCTGACCATTTCCTACTCCAGGGGATGTTCCTGCCCAGGGATTGAATTCTCGTCTCCTGTGGCTCTTGCATTGGCAGGTGGATTCTTTACCACTGAGCCGTCTGGGAAGTTCGTCTCTTTCCAGGGACAGTCACCATTTACTTACTATTTGCATTTGGGTGAGCAAATCATCTTTTCCTATCTGGCCCCTGGTCCCCCACAATCCCCATCCCTATCTGTAGCTCTTAAACAAATAAGCATTTCCAGTTATCTTGGATTAAAACATGAATAACATGAAGCATTCTGAGCAGCAAAGAAACATAACTTTCAAGGACTATAGGAGGCCCTATTTCAGAGAATAAAAAGTCTACAACTGTGTGTTCACTACAGCATCATTCACAACAGCCAAGAAAGAAATATAATCTAAGTGACCACTGATAGTTCAATGGGTAAAGAAGATGAATAAAGATGGATATGTTCTTTAAAAATATGTATGTATATATAGACACATATATACATATTACACACAGACACACAAAATATAACTCAGCATTAAAAGAGAATGAATGATCTCCTGTCATTTTTGACAACAAAGGATGGATCTACAGAGTATTAAGCTATGTCAAACAAGTCAGACAGAGAGAGACAAATACTGTATAATTTTATTCACGTGTGGAATCTAAAAAGCAAATAACAAACATAAAACAGAAACAGAATTACAGATAGAATGGAAGGTTGCCAGAGGTGAGGGGATGTGGGAATAAATGAAATAGGTAAAAGAAATTAGCAGGGTTACACTCTCAGTTACAATATAAATGAATCAGAAGGATGAAAGGTACAGTCTGGGAAACATAGTCAATAATAATACATCTCTGTGTGATGACAGATGCTAACTAGACTTACCATGGTGATCATTTTCTAATACATAAACATTTTAAATCACCATGTTATATATCAGGAACTAACGTAGTGTTTAGATCAATTATACTTCAAGAAACAAATTAATACACCCTAAGAGTTCTCTTCACAAGGAAAAGTATTTTTTTTTAAGTTTCTGTCTGTATGAGATGATGGATTCTTACCAAACTTATTATGACCATCATTTCATTATGTATATAAGTCAAAATCTTTATTTGGGGGGACTCCAAAATCACTGCAGATGGTGATTGCAGCCATGAAATTAAAAGATGCTTACTCCTTGGAAGGAAAGTTATGAGCAACCTAGATAGCATATTAACAAGCAGAGACATTACTTTGCCAACAAAGGTCCGTCTGGTCAAGGCTATGATTTTTCCAATGGTCATGTTTGGATGTGAGAGTTAGACTGTGAAGAAAGCTGAGTGCTGAAGAACTGATGCTTTTGAACTGTGGTGTTGGAAAAGACTCTTGAGAGTCCCTTGGACTGCACGGAGATCCAATCAGTTCATCCTAAAGGAGATCAGTCCTGGGTGTTCACTGGAAGGACTGATGCTGAAGCTGAAACTCCAATACTTTGGCCACCTCATGGGAAGAGTTGACTCACTGGAAAAGACCCTGATGCTGGGAGGGATTGGGGGCAGGAGGAGAAGGGGATGACAGAGGATGAGATGGCTGGATGGCATCACTGACTTGATGGACATGAGTTTGAGTAAACTCTGGGAGTTGGTGATGGACAGGGAGGCCTGGTGTGCTGTGATTCATGGGGTCGCAAAGAGTCGGACACAACTGAGTGACTGAACTAATAAATCCAAACATTATACATATACTTTACACTTATACAGTGCTACATGTCAATTATATCCATTGATAAAAATGGATAAATGAAAGATGGTGGGGTGGTGTAAATATACTACAGAGTTATTATTCAGCCTTAACAAGGAATGACATTCTGACACATGCGACAATTTGGATGAACCCTAAAAAGACAGTATGGTTAAGTGAAATAAGCCAGGCACAAAGTGGAATACTGTACGATTCCATTTACATGAGAAACACAAACTAGTCAAATTCACAGAGGCAGAAAATAAAACAACAGTTACTAGGGGTCCAGGAGATGGGGGAAGGGGAATTAGTTGTTTAGTGGGTACACAGTTTTAGAATGGAATGATGAAAAAGTTCTGTGAAGAGATGGATGCTAGTAATAGCTGTACCACACATGAATGTACTTACTGCCATGCAACTGTACACTTAAAAATAGTTACAATGGTAAACTTCAGTTACATATATTTTATCACACAAAAAACCTTTTAAAAAATAAAGGAGTGCTCTACAGAAATTTAAAACAACCTTGGTACTTTCAAATGTCATGAGACCAAATTAAAATCACGCAGATTAAGACTAATCTGATAAAAATCACAGCACTCTTTCAAAACAAAAAACTAATCAGGTACTTGTAACAACCTACCCGGCATTCCTTTTCAGACATAAACAAATTTAGTTCTGCTCGTCCATATTTATATACAGAAGAACAGGAATACAGGTCATGTAAAATTTTCCAAAGTGTGTTTCTCTCAGTTTTAATTGGTAAGATCCCAACTACTTTTAAAGGGAAACCTGTTAAGAACACAAGCGAAAGTATTTAAATAAATTCTTAACATTTTTTTCCTATGCGTATACTTTACTGAGTCAAATTAGGTTAACAAACTATATTATTTTAAAGTTACTTCAATGATAACTAAGCCTTAGCATCATTTTGTGACCTAGAACTTAGCCACTACAAAACTGCTTTGACTGAATCTAGGTGAGGGAAAGCCATAATCAATTTAAGAGCAACTGCCCATAAACTGTACTATGTAAATATTTACACAAATCTCAACAAACCTGGTATATGGCTAAAGAAAGCTGACAAATTATAAGATACTTCTTTACTGAAAGACAAAAATCACCTTTTTTCCAAGGATGTGCTTTCATTCCCAAATACTGAAAAAGCATATCTGAAGTCATAACGGGCGGTGTCACTGTGCCATGACTTCTAGGGTCCAGTTTAAAGAAGTCACAATAGATCACTTCTAGTCTTCCATTCACACTGTCTCTTAAGGACTAGAGAGAGACAGAAATTGTTTAGAAATTTTAGTGTTTAAAAATGGCAAGATGCTTTATAACATAAAATAACAATAAAAATATTAAAGTTAAAGATTCAAGACAGTATTTCTAGATAGATCAAGGGAGTATTCCTTTTTTCCCCCAGAACAGTTCAGTCAGTCCTTCACCAAACTTAGCTCATTCTGTAGGGCACTCACTAATTTCTTGTTAATTTTTCCTTTATTTTTCCTAAAGTCACAGCCAGCAACAGAAGGAAAGCTCCCTGCCTGCCAGAAGACATAAAATACATCTCAATTTTTTTACTGCCCATATGTTTTTCACCTGGCAGTGCTTGAGAACTTACTAGTGAAACGAAGTATTAGTTACAGACTCTACAAACTTAATTCGAAATTACTAAAAATCAAATAGAAGAAAGCAAGGTTTTGATGTGCACACTGAGGTTCTCATGCACAGAAAATTCCACAGGTATTTATCAAGGTTTCAGTGAATCTGCAATTTAAAGTTATAAGTCAAAAAAAAAAAAAAACTACTAAGCTATCTTAACTGTTTGAATTCAACCTATAAATATGACTCTATTTCTAAATTTAGTATTTGATGATTACTTTCAAGAGGACCCTTAAAAAAACTAGTGATAGGGAAAGGAACAGAGTTGGGAATGGAAACAATATATTTTTGGTCATAATAATTTTGACACACCTATTACATGAATTAAGTGGAGATGCAGGTAGGAAGTTGTAGACCTGGATACTGAAGTACAGGCTGAAGACATAAATGAGATGAAATAAGACACAGTTTACCACAAAAGCCTTAGGGAGTGGGCCTTTGGAAGCACTACTATGAACAAACCAAGTGGAGGTGATGGAATTCCAGCTGAGCTATTTCAAATCCTACAAGATGATGCTGTTAAAAGTGCTGCACTCAATATGCCAGCAAATTTGGAAAACTCAGCAGTGGCCACAGGACTGGAAAAGGTCAGTTTTCATTCCAATACCAAAGAAGGGCAATGCCAAAGAATGTTCAAACTACCACAAAATTGCACTCATTTCACATATTAGCAAGGTAATGCTCAAAATTCTTCCATCAAGGCTTCAACAGTACGTGAAACGAGAATTTCCAGACGTTCAAGCCGGATTTAGAAAAGGCAGAGGAACCAGAGATCAAACTGCCAGGATTTGTTGAATCATAGAAAAGGTAAGGATATTCCAGAAAAACATCTACTTCTGCTTCATTGACTACACTAAACCCTTTGACTGTGTGGATCACAACAAAATGTGGAAAATTCTTAAAAGAGACGGGGCTACCAGACCACCTGGCCTGCCTCCTGAGAAATCTATATGCAGGTCAGAAAGCAACAGTTAGAAGCAGACATGGAACAACAGACTGTTTCCAAATTGGGAAAGGAGTACTTCAAGGCTGTATATTGACACCCTGCTTATTTAACTTCGACGCAGAGTGTATCAAGCAAAATGCTGGTATGGATGAAGTGCAAGCTGGAATCAAGATTGCTGGGAGAAATATTAATAACCTCAGATATGTAGATGATACCACCCTTACAGCAGATAGTCAAGAGGAACTGAAGAGCCTCTTGATGAAAGTGAGAGAGGAGAGTGCATCCAGTCCCATCACTTCATGGCAAAGAGATGGGGAAACAATGGAAACAGTGGCAGACTTTATTTTCTTGGGCTCCAAAATCACTGTGGACTATGACTGCAACCATAAAAATAAAAGACAACTGTTCCTTGGAAGAAAAGCTATTACCAACCTAGACAGCATATTAAAAAGCAGAGACATCACTTTGCTGACAAAATCCATCTAGTCAAAGCTATCGTTTTTGCTGTAGTCATGTACGGATATGAGAATTGGCCTATAAAGAAGGCTAAGCACTGAAGAATTGATGCTTTCGAAGTGCGGTACTGGAGAACACTCTTGAGAGTCCCTTGGACTGCAAGGAGATCAAACCAGTGAATCCTAAACGAAATCAACCCTGAATACTCATTGGAAGGACTGATGTTGAAGCTGAAGCTGCAATACCCTGGCCACCTATTGTGAAGAGCCGACTCAATGGACCCTGATGCTGGGAAAGACTGAGGGAAGGAGGAGAAGGGGGAGACAGAGGATGAGATGGTTGGATGACACCACTGCCTCAATGGACAACAGTTTGATCAAACTCTGGGAGACAGAGAAGCCCGGCGAGTTGCAGTCCATGGGGTCGCAAAGAGTTGAACACAACTGAGCGACTGAACAACCACCACAAAAGATGATGTCTCTTCTACTGAATACACACAGCTATTTCTGCAACAATAGTCTTCAAAATTCAAATGAGATATAGCTCGATCTATTAGGAAAAAAAAAACCATAACTATAGTTGATTTACAAAAGTTGTGACAATTTATCGTTATAGAACACACTTTGCAACATGTGTATCTCTAGCACATCCAAATAGGAAAACAAACTTACTGTTTGAAACACTGTTAATGTGGAATCTGAAGAATTTTATCAGGGAAGTAGACTAAGGGAGAGAAGGATTTTAAACTTAGGTAAACATGCTGAGTCAAGCATTAACCTTGAAAATCCTTTTAGTTTTTAGTACAATGGGGAGCCTTCAGGTGGCTGGAAGCACTGCTTGCTAAGAGCACCACTTAAGGCCCTGATTTAGGGTTGCAAAGGTTCTATTTAATTACTTCTCTTTTATTCTGGGACATATATATGATTTCACACAAAACTTGGAATGGCTCTTCACTTTCAGTTCAGTTCAGTTCAGTTGCTCAGTCATGTCCAACTCTTTGCGACCCCTTGGACTGTAGCACACCAGGGCTCTCTGTCCATCATTTTTGCTGTAGTCATGTACGGATATGTACATGAGTTTACTCAAACTGATGTCCATTGAATCAGTGATGCCATCCAACCAGCTCATCCTCTGTCTTTCCCTCCTCCTCCTGCCTTCAATCTTTCCCAGCACCAGGGTCTTTTCTAGTGAGTCAGTTCTTCAAATCAGGTGGCCAAAATTGGAGTTTCAGCTTCAGCATCGGTCCTTCCAATGAATATTCAGGACTGACTTCCTTTAGGATGGACTAGTTGGATCTCCTTGCAGTCCAAGGGACTCTCAAGAGTCTTCTCCAACACATAATTCAAAAGCATCAATTCTTTGGCGCTCAGCATTTTTTATAGCCAAACTCTCAAATCCACACATGACTACTGGAAAAACCATAGCTTTGACAAGGCGGACCTTTGTTGGCAAATAAATGTCTTTGCTTTTTAAGATGCTGTCTAGGTTGGTCATAACTTTTCTTCCAAGGAGCAAGCATCTTTTAATTTCTTGGCTGCAGTCACCATCTGCAGTGATTTGGGAGCTCAAAAAGAAAAAATCTATCACTGTTTCCCCATCTATTTCCCATGAAGTGATGGGACCAGATGCCATGATCTTAGTTTTCTGAATGTTGAGTTTTAAGCCAACTTTTTCACTCTCCTCTTTCATCAAGGGGCTCTTTAATTCTTCATTTTCTGCCATAAAGGTGGTGTCATCTGCATATCTGAGGTTACTGATATTTCTCCCAGCAAACTTGATTCCAGCCTGTGCTTCATCCAGCCCAGCGTTTCTCATGAAGTACTCTGCATGTAAGTTAAATAAGCAGGGTGACACTATACAGCCTTGACATACTTCTTTCCCAATTTGGAATCAGTCTGTTGTTCTATGTCCAGTTCTAACTGATGCTTCCTGACCTGCATACAGACTTCCAAAGAGGCAGGTCAGGTGGTCTGGAATTCCTATCTCTAAGAATTTTCCACAGTTTGTTGTGATCCACACAGTCAAAGGCTTTGGCATAGTCAATAAAGCAGATGTTTTTCTGCAACTCTCTTGCCTTTCTGATGATCCAACGGATATTGGCAATTTGAACTCTGGTTCCTCTGGCTTTTCTAAATCCAGTTTGAACATCTGGAAGTTCACGGTTCATGTATTGTTGAAGCCTGGCTTGGAGAATTTTGAGCATTACTTTACTAGCGTGTGAGATGAGTGCAACTGTGTGGTAGTTTGAGCATTCTTTGGCATTGCCTTTCTTTGGGGTTGGGATGAAAATGGATCTTTTCCAGTCCTGTGGCCACTGCTGAGTTTTCCAAATTTGCTGGCACATTGAGTACAGCACTTTCACCACATCATCTTTTAGGATTTGAAACAGCTCAACTGGAACTCCATCACCTCCACTAGCTTTGTTCGTAGTGATGCTTCGTAAAGCCCACTTGACTTCGCATTCCACGATGTCTGGCTCTAGATGAGTGATCACACCATTGTGGTTATCTGGGTCATAAAGATCTTTTTTGTATAGTTCTGTGCACTCTTGCCACCTCTTCTTAATATCTTCTGCTTCTGTTAGGTCTGTACCATTTCTGTCCTTTAATGTCCCCATCTTAAATGAAATGTTCCCTTGGTATCTCTAATTTTCTTGAAGAGATCTCTAGTCTTTCCCATTCTATTATTTCCCTCTATTTCTTTGCATTGATCATTTAGGAAGGCTTTCCTATCTCTTCTTGCTATTCTTTGGAACTCTGCATTCAAATAGGTATATCTTTCCTTTTCTCCTTTGCCTTCACTTTTCTTCTTCTCACAGCTATTTGTAAGGCCTCCCGAGACAACCATTTTGCTTTTTTACATTTATTTTTCTTGGGGATGGTCTTGATCACTGCCTCCTGCAGAATGTCACAAACCTCCATCCATAGTTCTTCAGGCACTCTATCAGATCTAATCCCTTGAATCTATTTGTCACTTCCTCTGTATAGTCTAAGGGATCTGATTTAGGCCATATCTGAATGGTCTAGTGATTTTCCTTAGTTTCTTCAATTAAGTCTGAATTTGGCAATAAGGAGTTCATGATCTGAGCCACAGTCAGCTCCTGGTTTTCTTTTTGCTGACTGTACGGAGCCTCTCCATTTTTGGCTGCACTTTATAATGAGTTAAAGGCTGAGCTCAAGTTATTGCTAAGAGGAGGTGCGAATGAAGAGTTAAGACATTTAAATTTTGAGCTTATATTAACAGTTTCAGAAACATTTTCAATAGTAGTCTTACATTCTCTCAAGAAATACTGTGTGTGAGGAATTCTCCAAACCCTAATTATCCTTTTTTCATTGATTCAATTATTTTGAGACTGTTACTTTGATCTTATAGAAAATCAACCACTGTGTTACAGGATAACAAACTGTAAACAGGACATATTAATGACATCTATAGTTCACTTCACTTCAGTCATTCAAAAGGGTATATCTTTCCTTTTCTCCTTTGCCTTTACCTTCTCTTCTTTTCTCAGCTATTTGTAAGGCCTTCTCAGACAGCCATTTTGCCTTTTTGCATTTCTTTTTCTTGGGGATGGTCTTGATCACTGTCTCCTGTTCAATGTCATGCCTCCATTCATAGTTCTTCAGGCACTCTGTCTATCAGATCTAATCCCTTTAATCTGTCACTCCCACTGTATAATCATAAGGGATTTGATTTAGTTCATACCTGTATGATCTAGTGATTTCACCTACTTTCTTCAACTTAAGTTTGAATTTTGCAATAAGGAGTTCATGATCTGAGCCACAGTCAGCTCCTGGTCTTGTTCTTGCTGACTATATAGAGCTTCTCCATCTTTGGCTGCAAAGAATATAATCAATCTGATTTCAGTATTGACCACCTGGTGGTGTTCATGTGTAGAGACTTCTCTTGTGTTGTTGGAAGAGGGTGTTTGCTATGACCAGTGCCTTCTCTTGGCAAAACTCTGAACATGTAGGTTAATCTTCAAAAGTAGGCACCCTTCTAAGTACCAAAATAAAAGTTATCTTGTTTTTAATTTCCAGGTTGAAATTACAGATGGCTTTGTTTACTAAATCACAGTCAAGACCTTGAATCTCTGAACAATTTTCTGTGTTCTTTTTCTCGTCATGTTTTTGGAATTTCAGCAGATTTAACATCAATTAAATAACCTTATTATAATCTTGATTTTTTTCAGTTGTAGAAAAACAGCCATCTAATGTATTGTATGGTTTTATTTTCCTGAATTGAATCAAATGATTTATAAAAGAAGGAAGGAAAGGAAAGAAAGAAAGAAAAAGAGGCTGTCAATGAGGCCAGGAATTTCCACTTTACCGTTTACTGAACTTGTCAGCCATACACGAAGCCGAGTTCACTAAAAAATCCATTTGGATAATACCTTTACTCCATGCAGTTTTATAAGAATACATCGAACTTCTCTTGCCTCTGAGTCCTTAAGTCCAGGATTAGCATAGTCCGACCATTAACCTAATATTAGCAACTAGATTCTAAGCTCCCTTCCAAGCCCGTTCTAGGAAAGAAGAGGCACAGGACAGTCCACTAGTGATGAGGAAACAAGCCTAGAGACACCAGTTATACATTTTATTCAAAGTCACCCATGTGTAGCAGAGCTAAAACTAGCAAACAAAAGTTTGAATCCTATCTTTCAATCATTCAGCAATCATTGATACCTACTTTGTTCCATCCACTGAGGGTAAGGAGATATTCATGGCATAGCCTGTAAGAGTGATTTTTTAAAAATAATCTGTGTGCTTAATTTTACTTCCCTAAAACACTGGAATGTAGCTGACTGAACAATAAATTATTTTTAAAAACAAAAATATACCTTCAATTCTGGAATAAAACTTTTGTCACTTTCAAGGGCAACCACTCTGGCACCACTTTCAAGCAATGCTCGGGTCAGTACTCCAGGACCTAGGACATTAAAAAAACGAAAAGTTTATTTGCAAAAGAAACACCATAATCTTTTTCAATTCAAAGAAATTGGATGTTTTACCTGTATGATCTAATTTTAATTCTCACAACATCCCCAAAGTAGATATTACACTCCTTATTTACATATAAGGAAACCAGGGATTAGATAGTCACTTTACTCCAACATCACAACCAGTACGTGGTGCTACATGACTCTGAAAGCATTCCGTGAAAGAGTGGAAAACCTGAGCTCTTAATTACAATGTTCCACTACTTCTCAAGAAAAACAAAAAAGGTTGCCTCTAGCTTACCACTTACTTATGGACTATCCGAATATTTTAATAGCAAAGATATTGCGAAACCTAAACAGAACTTGACTGCTCATGATAGGAAATGGTGCTTTAAAGACATTATTTTTCAATAAGTCTATAAATCTTGCATTCCCAGCATCCTGCTACGGTCCATGGAAAATGCACTAAAGAGTAAGATGAAAAGTTCTTTTAGGAAGATAGTGAAATCTAAGAGCATGTTTTATCAAAATATTTTGTAAAGTGCAAACTGATACAGAAATATGTGAAGTCAGGATTCACACAGGCCATAAAAGTTCCTTAAACGAAGAGGTCATACTTCTGACAGTACGCAGACGCGAAAATGCAGTCCGAGAGGGACTCACCTGGATTGCACTCCAGGATTAGCTGGCCAGCTTTTCGTTTTCCCCGCAGCATGCGCACCATGGTCTCAGCCAATCTCGGACTGGTTACGTACCGCTTGGGCTCGGAGCGGGACTTGTACAAGCGCGAGGACGATTTTACAAATCCCACATCGGACTCCAGCTGAGGATGGAAATCATACAAGCCACGACAGTTCTCTGCCGGGACGTCCTTCCACCTCGCCGCTACGGAATTCAGAACGCAAAATCGCCCAGCGCGGGTAAAGGCTGAAAGCGTCAGCCGAGAGGGAATTCTCGCCCCTGGGACCCACATTCTCACCCTCTAAGGCCTGTCCCAGGGTCGACCAGGATCGTTACATTGTCGACTAACTCCATACAGGGTACACCACACGTGCCACTGAGCCCTACTCCAGAACTAGGCCGGCGGAAGTAAACACTCCGCGCTGTGCCTGCGAATGACCTCTCCGTCCTGCCTTTGTCGTCACTTCCGTTTCCGTGCCGGCGCAGACGCCGGAGGATTGCGAGTGGACAGCCGGGGAGAGAGAAGGCCCGTCTAGGCGGTGTCTGAACTCGGACTCTATGGTCGTCCGCCCTCTGTACCTCCTCTCTAGCCGTCCGCGCTCTATGCTCCGCGGTAGCTGGCCGCCGGCCGCCCTCCCGGCAGGGGTGCGCAGAAGGAGGCGGGGCGGGAAGGCGAGAGGTGTCTCCTCCACCCGACCGGCGGGAGACCTGAGCAACCTCTGTGACAGCTCGTCGGCCGCCATGTCAGCGAGCGGGGCTGGAAACAGATTCGGCGCCCGGCGGTAGCCCTCCTTGCGTCTCCTGTTCCCAGGTAAGGAGAGGAAGAGCGAGATGCAGGAGACCGGCCGGCTGGCGGCCGAGGGGAAAGCTTTTGGGAAACCCCTTCGTTCCTTCCCCGGCACTGTCCTCCTCTGGCAGCGCCGCCTCTGCCCTCCGGGTGCAGTGGAGCCCCGTTCCCTCACCTCCGCCCCTTCTCCGCTCTCCTGTTTTCCTCTTTATCTCTCGCCGCCGTGGCCTCTCCCTGCGCCGCGCGCCCATTTCTCCCTCCCTAGGGCAGTCGCGCCAGAAGTCCTCCCTCGCCAGGCTGCCCGCGGAGCCTGCGGCTTCCTCTGCGCTTCTGTTCCTTTTCATTCTGGTGCCCACAGTCTCTCCACCTCTGCGGGTGATTTGTATTTTCCTGCATACCTGTTCCCCGCCCTCGCCTCACCACTTAGGCTGTCAAGAAGCATCTAGTGCCTCCCTTGCATTCCTCCCTCCGGGACAATATTTACCTTTGTTTTTATTTTTATTTGCGTGTTATTAAAAGTGTAAAGTTAAGATTTAAAAAAAAAAATGTAAAAGCTTAGCATTCCTTCCTAAGCTTGGAAACATTAAGGTCTTAGAATGCTTATTTTGTTGCTTTTGTAAACTTAGTCCAACACATCCTACTGTGGAATGCAATTTAAAAGAGAGATTCCAAAGACTCTAAAAATAGGGTGCCCTAATGGAAATTTTGGCAGTCTTTTTAACCTCTTAGGCAGTGTTAGAAGCCTCAATTCTTTGAGAGTGATTTCAGTATTTAAGGATTATACTCAAGAGCTTTATCAGCATCACTCTTTCTACCAAGGCAGGAAGCTGCAGGCATTCAACTTCCTATTTTAAAATATGCACCATTCTTTCTGCATACTTTACTGGCCGCGTAATTGATCTTGGCATTTTAAATGCACAAGGAAAAGGTTTCTAAGGAATGTATCACTTAGCAAATAGAAGTCTGAGGATTTACTCAGCTGATGAATATCAAATGGAGAAGGAATTGATGACCAGCTGTGATCTTTCTCCGATGATAAATTTGTTAGGACAGCATAGAAAGTATCAACTGTTGTGGAGCCCTGGGAACCCTTTGGTCTTAATTTTTAAAAATTCTTTTTAAAATGCGATTTTGCCATTGACAGTTCTCTAGAAGTTATTATTCTTGCACCCTCTGAACACCTGAGTGAACACCAGACCACCTCCCATCCTTTTACTGAGTTGTCCCCTCTCTCCTTATAAAAGCATTTTTGTAGATTCAGAAAGACAGGAGCTCTGGAGGTCTAAATATTGTTAAAGTCAAAGCAGAAAGGTGTATTACAGTAAAGGAAGAAATAGTTCACTTACAGAACTATGTGGTTCAATTTCTCACTTTTAAAATATACTTTTAAAAATTGTGGTTAAAAATACTTACCTTAAAATTTGATTTCTTCATAATATTCAGCCCTAGAGAAATTGATGTCATTTTAAATTTTGCTTTTGAGTGGTGTTATTCTCTTCTGATTTTGGAAGAGAGAATTAGGTTGTAAGTATTTACCCTTTTATATTTTATAGTGTTTTTATAGTGTTAATAGTGGTTTGTTTGAGGCTGTAGGTGCTTAAATAACACAAGGGACAGAATATTACACATTCTATTTTTCTGAAGTCCCAGGTGCTAGAAATGAAAGAAATGTCTGTTTTACTTTAAAGATGAACCTTATAATCAGCATTTAGACCTACTTTATTAGAAAAACCTTGGTTGCTTATTCCCTCTTATTTTCTTAAGAAATATAGTTTTTGCATCTGGTACTATTTTTGCCTTTTTGAAGTAATGTAATATCTCTTTGGTGTCAGGCAAAATGATTCTGCTGACTATTTTGAAGTTTTTTTTTATTATTATCTCAATTTAACTGATAAAGAAACCAAAATACTTTTTTTCTTTTTACTTTTATGTTACTGTTGTGATTGGGATATGCCAGGTGGTAAAGTTTGTTGTCAGAATTAAGGCTGTGGGTCTACAGTAGTACTGTCCAATAGAGATACAAGGCATTAGTACACGAACAATTTAAAGTTGTTTAGTCACATTACCAAAGTAAAAAAGAAATAGGTAGGATTAATTTCAACATGTTTTATTTAATCCTGTATATATCATTCCAACAAGTGATCTGTTTTAAAAGTTAACAATGAGATATTTTACATTCTTTCATACTGAGTCTGTGAAATTTCGTGTGTGTTTTACATTTACATTACATTTGAATTCTGACTAGCTACTGGTCTTAGCTCTTGGCTAAGACCTTATTGGCTAGCATATTATCTATAGGATTTCTGTGTGATTCTTAAGATGTCTTCTTATCCTGAGAGTCTGGGGTAAACTCTGTGAGGCAAATTTAAAAATCCTTTTCCTAAAGTGCCAGGATGTTCAAACTGGGATGATTCTAAGCAGGATGAAAGTCCAAGAGCTTCTTCCTCTTGGTGTTGACTGTGTTAATAATGAGGAGGATGAACAGGTTGCCCTCTGCTTGTTTAGTGAGGGTCATAAGGTGTATAGAGTGCTCAGTCATTTCCTGGGGTGTCATTGTTACAGTTATTTACATCTGCATGTCAACAATGTGTCAAGGAACTGTATGAGTCTTTGTCTACTAAGTCTGTTGGCATTAAGTAGGGAGAACCTGAAGACAGAAGTTTGAACTTCTTGGTGAACAGGTAGAATCTCTGCTGTTGGAGACATTTTCTGAAGCACTTTCAGGTATGGCTAAGAGTTTTGTATATGTGCTTCTCTATAGTATGGTGTTATCAAAGGAAAGATAAAATCTTTTTAGCAGAAATTAGGAAGGAAGAGGGTATGTTTTTTGACTCCAAAACACTGGGAGTAGTAGCAAAACACAAATGTGTATGGTGGTTTGGGTAAACTGTAAAGGAAATATGGCAGTTTTTAGAGAAAGCTACTGACATATAGACTAGAAATGTGTTTTAACTTGTTTTTGCAACAGAGATGGTGGTTTACATGGAACATCTCTTGTTCAGAGCTGTTAGGACTGAAAGATAGCCTGGAAAGGTAACTCTGCAGCTCACAGACTTCAGTGGGTTACTATGACCCTTCATTGTTCCTATCTTGATGTCTGAATTCTGTTAAACTTACCTAAATACTGTTTTAGCTGCACTGTTTTACATTTACACTTAATGTCAAAATGTTCTTGAAGGAGTAATTAATATTCATTGTAATTTAATGTGAGAAACTTGCCTCCTCCACAACTTTGCTGGTGTAAATAAGTCTTAAATTTATCTGATCAGTAAACAAATTCCTTCTGTTAAGTCTAGTCAGTATGGACCTAGCACGGTGTTGGCAGCGTGTGCAGTGTTAAAGGATCAAGGACAGATTTGGGCAAGGGATAGTTACTGGTTGTTGCTTGTTTCATGAGAGGTGCATGCATAGTATGTAGGAAAATGTAGCATTTTCATTTGTTTTTAAATACAGGTGGCTATCCGTTGCTACCGTTTTAGTTGGATAAGAGAGGAAATACACTGTTTTGTTCCTACAAATTAGCATTAGCCACTTTTTCTTTAGTTAAGGATGAATAATTGATAGTCTGGCAATTTACAATTTTTTTTTCTGTTTTATTTATTTTTTACTGTGCTGGGTCTTTGCTGCTGCCTGGGCTTTTCTCTAGATGTGCCAAGCTGGGGCTACTCTCTAGTTGTGCATGGGCTTAGTTGCCCCATAGCATGTGATATCTTCCTGGATCAGGGATTGAACCTGTATCCCCTGCATTGGCAGGCAGATTCTTAACCACTGGACCGCCAGTGAAGTCCTGGAAGTTTTTTAAAAAGCTCAATTTAAGTGGCCTCTACGAGGATTATATTTTTATTGAGAAGTTCTACATTCAATAATCTATGTCTCAGTACTCTTATGAGTGTGTTCTTTTGTTTAGGGCCTTAAAGATTCTTGTGAATATAGGCTTTTCTTTACTTATGGATCATTCCTTTGGGGGGAAATTATATTTCCTTTTAACCAAGGGATACTTTTTAAAAATGCATTTGAAATAACTATTTTGTAGTATTCTTTAATAAAAAGTAAAAAAAAATCATACCTGAATAATCTTCAAAAAAAGAACTACATCATTAAAAAGTTCTGAATCTTATAACAGCTTGAGATTTCTTAAATTTGTTTAGTCACAGTTTTCAGATTCTGCTCTTTACCATATTTGGAGATGGAAACTTTTTGCCTTTATATGACCTCCTCCCTGCCATCTCTTAGGGCTCCCCCTCCCCCCACCCCGGCCACCCCCGTTCATCATCATTAGCCATGTGGAGAGGAAAGGTAGTGTGTGTTTGTCAAAATACAGTTCAAGATTATTTTTCCCTTTGACTGTAGGACAAATTTTTAAAAAGTTTTAATGACAGATTTAGTCATTTTTATTAACATTGGAGCATTTGATATTTTAATTGACTGTACCTAAGAGATTTTAAGGGTTTCCCTGGTAGCTCAGATGGTAAAGAGTCTCCCTGCAGTGCAGGAGACCTGAGTTCGATCCCTGGGTTGGGAAGAGCCCCTGGAGAAGGAAATGGCAACCCACTCTAGTATTCTTGCCTGGAAAATCCCATGGAGAGTGGAGGTTAGCAGTCTACAGTCCATGGAGTCGCGAAGAGTTGGAAATGACTGAGCAACTTCACAAGAGATTTTAGGAATTAACAATATCTTGTGATTCAGTTCAGTTGCTTAGTCGTATCTGACTGTTTGCGACCCCATGGACTGCAGCACGCTAGGCCTCCCTGTCCATCACCAACTCCCGGAGCTTGCTCAAACTCATGTCCATTGGGTCGGTAATGCCATCCAACCATCTAATCCTCTGTCATCCCCTTCTCCTGCCTTCAATCTTTCCCAGCATCGGGGTCTTTTTCAAGGAGTCAGTTCTTTGCATCAGGTGGCCAAAGTATTGGAGTTTCAGCTTCAAGTCAGTCCTTCCAATGAATATTCAGGACTGATTGCCTTTGGGATGGACTGGTTTGATCTCCTAGCAGTGGAAAAACCATAGCTTTGACTAAATGGACCTTTGTTGGCAAAGTAATGTCTTTGCTTTTTAATATGCTGTCTAGGTTGGTCATAATGTTTCTTCCAAGAAGCAAGCATCTTTTAATTTCTTGGCTGCAGTCACCATCTGCAGTGATTTTGGAGCCCAAAAAGATAAAGTCTGTCACTGTTTTCCCATCTATTTGCCATGAAGTGATGGGACCAGATGCCATGATCTTAGTTTTCTCAATGTTGAACTAGCTCTTTCACTCTCCTCTTTCACTTTCATCAAGAGGCTCTTTAATTCTTCTTTGCTTTCTGCCATAAGGGTGGTGTCATCTGCATATCTGAGATTGTTATCTCTCCTAGCAATCTTGATTCCAGCTTGTGCTTCATCCAGCCCAGCATTTTGCATGATGTACTCTGCATAGAAGTTAAATAATCAGGGTGACAATACACAGTCTTGAGGTACTCCTTTCCCTATTTGGAACCAGTCTGTTGTTCCATATCCATTTCTAACTGTTGCTTCTTGACCTGCATACAGATTTCTCAGAAGGCAGATAAGGTGGTCTCGTAGTCCCATCTCTTGAAGAATTTCCACAATTTTTTGTGATCCACACAGTCAAAGGCTTTGGTGTAGTTAGTAAAGCAGAAGTAGTTGTTTTTCTGGAACTCTCTTGCTTTCTTGTAATTGCCGTACCCATTAAATCCTCTTATGAGAATACTGATTTTTTTTTAAAACTACTACCTGAATAAATAATTACATTTTTTGTATGTTTGCTGCATCTTGAAAACCCAGTGAATTAGGTGGCTGTGGTTTTGTAACTTGAATGAAGGCAAACAACCTTTTTGTTTGAAGGTTTTGAACAAGCCTTTTTTGTTTTGAAGAGCTGTTTATGTTATAGACTTTTAGATAAATAGTTTCCTTAAAATATGTGAACTTTATAATAACATAAAGAATACTGTTGTTCCTGGATATTGGAGAGCATACCACTTGTATTTTTACTTTATGCATGTATTGTTTTTCTTGTTCACTGTTTCTCTCTTCTGCAGGTATTAACACTGTACAGATAAATCTTAAAAGTATTAAATGAACATCTTCCTTTAAGATTTTTCAGCAAGGACTTATTTTTGTGAACTTGCATTTTATCATTTTATTTATTGAATCCTCATGGAGTTTCCCCACCCCCCCATGAAGCACCAAAGATCAGATTTTTCTTTTTTCCACTGTGGGCATGAAAAGCATTTCTTAAGTCAGGTCTCAGAAGGATTCATGGCAAGTAACAGACTGATTTCCTCCCTCATGTTCAACCCAAATTAAAAGAGGAATGGAATTTTGTAGAAACTATGCTGATTAGAAAATTGCAAAGTTAGTTTCATGAGGAAAAGACTATATCCATTTGTGACTTCTTAATCCACAATCAGTCATTAGGCTTTATTTTCTTCAACAGTTTACAAAGTAATCACTAGGTTCCTTTTGCTTCAGTAGTTTAAAAAAAAATTGTTCTGGAGTTCTTTGTCATACCAATTAGAGTTTATACCTATAGCATTGCATCAGCACTGTGAAGAGCCAAAATGAGAGGCAATGTCATGTGACTTCTTTGATCATATAATTAAATGTTTTGTAAGATGAAATGGTTTGTCTTATTAGTCTTACAGTTGAACCCTAGTTTAAAATTGACTTAATAGGTCTTATGTCAACCAGAGTTCATATTTTTGCTAGCCAGAGAAAGATCTATTTCAAATTAACCTAAAGTAAGCAATTTAATTCAGGAGGTAATTTTTTATTATGTCAGGTACCCTCTTGGTTAATTATAATTTTGTGGATTTTGATGCCTACAGCCTTTTTGTCCTCTTTCAGCTGTTTACCTGGGGAAAACCTAGGGATTCCCTAGTAAATCATGACAGGTCTTTGGCCCTTGAGAATATGGCTTACTTTCCCTGACAGCCTCCAAGAGTAAATGTGTGTGTGCAGAAAACTTACGAACAAAAATTCTGCTTCAGGAACACTTACCTATGGTGATGAAACAGATATTCTAAGACTGTCTTAAAATGACAGTTTCCATGTAGTTGTATAAAACTTTGCATAAAACTGTATATTTTGCTGGAGAGTTTTCATTTTGTTCCAGTGCTTCAGAGTGTGTAAAAAGATATCCAGAATAATATCTCCTATAGTTTATTCTGCCTAACTTCACCTTTTGGTTTTTTCCTATTCTGTCTTCCATGTAAAGTTCAAAAGTCAGAATAGGTCATGGTTTAGTCTAACGTTGGCAGTGGGGGGTGGGGGTGGGTGGGTGGTAGGAGTACAACAGATTTTACTCCTTTCTTTTTTCCTCTCTTTCTTCTCTGTTACAGAAGTAATTGTGTTCCAGAGTTGGGGGGGTGGGGGAGGCGGGGAGCTCAATTCTAATTTAAGGAAAACATGGTTTTTCAAAAATTAGTGTTTTTTCCTATAATGAAAGTTGGGCAGAAGCTTTCATTTAGCAGTCAGAATCCATTGATCTCTCTTGTCCTACCTTTAATGTCTGGTGGACTTGCCAGGAAGAAACTTTGAGTATAGGTGTTAGCAATACTGCTTGACAGATGAGTTCTTGGGGCAAGGAATAGTCAGTGACTTTATTCAGAAAGGCAACAGACTGAAAAGGTGGTGGACTAGTGTCCCAGAGAACCGTTCCTCCACTTAGAAGCCAGTCTTCTCTTACGCCAGAAGGCATGTGCCTGTGGTTGGTTGCTGGGAACTTCTTGGTGGGAAATCCTTTGTTCTTGCTGCTTTCCGGGTAGCCAGTCACAGTGTTCCTATGATCCTCCAGCAAGACAGATGCTAGTTTTTATCCTTAAGTGAACAGAAAAATGTTTCACCTTTAGAGATCAGAGTCTTGAGATTAGGCTACCCTGTATGTTTTAGGCTATTGGCAACATTCTAAACTTCTGGCAAAAGTAATAGAATACAAAGAGTTAAAGTAGAAGAAATAGATCCAATAAGATGTCAGACTTGTTCTTCCCATTACACAGGGAAACTTTGCACTAATATGAGACAGTGCTAGAAATATATACACATATATATAATTTATTTATTATATATATTATTTATTTATTTATTTGGTTGTGCCATGCAGCTTGTGGGACCTTAGTTTCCCCAACCAGTATATGTGTTTGTGTGTGTGTGTGTATTTATTTATTTGACTGTGCCATGCAGTTTGTGGGATCTTAGTTCCCCAATCAAGGATTGTACCTGGGCCCTCAGTAGTTAAACCACTCAGGCCTAACTAACTAGTGGACTGCCAAGGAATTCCTGCTAGAATAAATTTAATAGCGTCTCTTTTGTCATATGTGTTTCCTTTAGGGAATATTCTCCACTGAAATAAAATATCTTGGGGGAAAATCGTGTTCTATCAGCAGTCTTTCAAAGCATTGCAAGTTATCTTCCTCTGAGACAGGTTTTTTCTGTACTGGTTTTTTTATTCTTTTCTAAGAATTTCTTACCTAGAATAAGCTGCCTTACTCTGGAATTTTTTTTTTTTCCCAAACCTCCATCAAAATATTTCTCTTGAATGGCTAAGGGTGAGAAGGCATGTTCACTTTTATACCTATCTCCATTCTTGCCTTCCTATTAACTTTCGGTATGCTGGAGATATAAATTAGCATGTCACCGTTGTGTCACATCACAGTAAGAATTAATATCATTAATGTTTATTTAGATATTTTATTATAGGAAAGGAAAACAGTATCTACCTATTTAACATGGATAAAATATAATCTCTGGAAACAGAGTTTTTAACCTTGGGTCCAAGAACAGGCTTCAAGGGGTCTGTGAGCCACCTGAAATAACTCTCATAACTTAGTGGTAGTATATGTGCATTTTTCTTCTTTTTTGATGTGTTTTTTTCTGAGGAGACATTTCTTAGCCTTTGTCAGATTCTTCAAAGGGTCCATGACCCAGAAGAGGATAAGACTCACAGAGCTAATTTGAGCTTGATTATAAATTGCTAATCCTTATAAGCAGCTATAGTTTTATAAACATTCCTATATATAAGCTTTATTTTTTTGGTAATATTTTATTTATGACAAAAATAATTTAATAGATTATTTTATAAGAAAAGGCACAGTGATTCTTTTTTAAAAAAGCAAATCTTCCTCAAATATCTTACCTTTTATTTTGTATGCCTTTACACAGTTCTGTGGTTACTTTGTTTGTTTTTAAAATTTGTTTACCATTTGTGCATTTTACAGGAAGATGATTAATTCCTAGTGGTTGAATTTTTCCTGGCAGTTCAAAGAGTTGTTCATAAACTCAGAATCAGGAAAAAGGAAAGCTGCGTTTTATGAGGCTCCCCTACCCAGTGAAAGGAATGCGTTCACAGATAGGTTGACTATATACGCATGCTCCTGAGGAAGTAGAACAAAGGAAGAAACGGGGTACAGGTAGAGAGATTACCCTTGAACAACAGATAGAAACATTCTACTACTGAGATGAGAAGGGAAAAGAACCGATCACCAACTGACAGCTGGTAACCTCTGTTCACCTGTGGCCCCGTTGAGACTGCTGAGTTAGGAATAGGAAGAGGACTGGAGGCCAGTGGTGAAGGTTAGTGTAGCTCTGGGGATGTGGTTCTGGGAGCTAACTGAGGAAGGCTGTCTGGCCAGCATTGAGGCTGCACCTGATGTTGGATGGATACTGCTTTTATAGTTTCCAATCTGCATAGTTATGATTTTCTTTAGCAGTCTGGGTATAAGAGCAGAGAAGGTGGTCAGGTTGATTAGGCCTGGGGTTTATAGGGTGGGTGCAATAGATATATAAGATAACAAAGGAAGTAGCTAGAGATGACACATGAATTCTGTGCTTGAAGAGAAAGAATGCCAGGAGTCTGACTAATGTTTAAAAAAAGAAAGAAAGAAAATGCAGGAGTCTGGAGTTTTTGGTTTGTTTTTTAATAATTTAATTTTGTTCTTTTTTTTCTTTCCGTTTTGTCCATGATGCATTACTTGCGGGATCTCAGTTCCCCAAGTAGGGACTGAACCCAGGCCTTGGCAGTGAAAGCCTAGAATGCTAACCAGTTGGCCACAAGGGAACTCCTGAATCTGGAGTTCTTGATGTGGTTGAACTGGGTAATGGTAGTGATGTAATGACAGTAAAGATTGAGAGTTAAAAAGAATAGGAATTTAGAACCAGACAATGGGATGTTGGTAGTTGGAGATATGGAGACTCACCTGAGATGAATAGAGTGTTTTGATGCTCAGTAAAATCTAAGACTAGGGTGACAGTTGCTAAATTGACCAGACAATAATGTTGTTACAGATTTTTGAGACACAAAGAAACATGTATTCCATAAGTCTGTTAAGTCACTGTTTTTCCTAGAACACAGATAGTGTATTCTTTTTAAAAATTTTATTAGTATTTTTAAATTAATTGATTTTTATTGGAGTATCATTGCTTTTCAAAGGTAGTGTTTTCTGAACAGTAATCTGCCTCTGGCTTATGAGAGAAAACCTTAATTAAAAGTAAACATATCAGCCTAAACTCATTTTGAAATTTCCTAACTTCTGAAATGATAGAGTTAATAAATTTTTACCTTTTGTTCAAAAGGGGACTAGAGAGTAAACTGGAGAGCTCCTAGCTTAGGTTTATAATTTTAAAATACTGTTAAAATGATTTTGTTCTTTATCATAGTTGAATTGATAGGTTGATTTTAATTTACTGATATCCATTTGAACCTGCACATTAAAATGTCCATATACACTTTGGTGAATAGTTTGGAAATATGGTAACCTGTCAATGACCTTGAACCTAGCATTAGTTCCTGTTGGTTCATTGACTAATGTTTGAGCCCATAGGTGATCAGCATTATACTAAGTACTGTGTGAAATGCAGTAAAAATGAGCCCTTTCGTCAAAACATGTGATGAAAAGTACAAGTCTCAAATATGTATAGGTAATTTTTTAAGAAAAGGAAAGAAATTTACATGAAAACCTTTTTTGCTTTTGTCTAATTTATAGTTAATTTACTAAATATTTTGTAGAATTTATTTCCTCATTTTTCCAGAATTTTAAATGCAACCTTTTTGACCTAGGGTTTGGTAAACATAATAGGGAAAAGTTATGTAACAGTTTAGATGAATTCATTTCTAAGATCTGTAGTGTTCCACCATAGAGGTTTCTACTTTGTGCCCTTGAGAACTGGCTTTGTAGGAACTCCTGTTTCTGTAGGTTTTTGGCAAATATATCCAGTGATTATTTGCTGCTCTAAAATAGGGTCTTAAGGCAATGAGAGTCCTTTGAAATAGTGGATAAATGCAGTTTCCAAAAGAAAAACACATTTATTACATGATATAATTCATGTTAAATGACTGCCTTCCTCAGTGTTAAGCACACAGAGCACTTAGTAAATTGGTTGTTTTGTTTTTAATTTGCTAAACTTTGTGATAACCTTGTATTTATTTGTATTATTTGTAAAGAGGTGAACACTATTAACATATTGATTCACTGTGTAGCATTCTTAGGAGTTATTAAAAAGTGTTGTATCCTTGATTCAATAACGTTTTTCTTGAATAGAAAAATATTGTGTATTAAATATACAGAAATACAGAAGGTAATACAGAAAAGAAATACAGCAAAATACAGAAAAGTGAAAAAAAAAAAAAAAAACACTGTACTCCCATCAGCCAACAGCAAGAACTGTGAATGTTTCTATACATGTACTTGGTGTCCCTGGAGTGTGTGTAGACATAGCTGAGATCATATTTATGATTTTAAGTTATATTTATTGTAGATTCACAATGTGCACATTTTGTGGTGTTGTAACATCTAGGGTGATGTCCATGTGTAGAGTCTTCTCTTGTGTTGTTGGAAGAGGGTGTTTGCTATGACCAGTGCATTCTCTTGGCAAAACTCTTATTAGCCTTTGCCCTGCTTCATTCCGTACTCCAAGGCCAAATTTGCCCGTTACTCCAGGTGTTTCTTGACTTCCTACTTTTGCATTCCATCCCTTATAATGAAAAGGACATCTTCTTTGGGTTTTAGTTCTAAAAGGTCTTGTGGGTCTTCATAGAACCGTTCAACTTCAGCTTCTTCAGTGTTACTGGTTGAGGTATAGGCTTTGATTAGCGTGATATTGAATGGTTTGCCTTGGAAACAAACAGAGATCATTCTTTCGTTTTTGAGATTGCATCCAAGTACTGCATTTCGGATTCTTCTGTTGACCATGATGACTACTCCATTTCTTCTAAGGGATTCCTGCCCACAGTGGTAGACATAATGGTCATCTGAGTTAAATTCACCCGTTCCAGTCCATTTTAGTTCACTGATTCCTAGAATGTCGACGTTCACTCTTGCCATCTCCTGTTTGACCACTTCCAATTTGCCTTGACTCATGGACCTAACATTCCAGGTTCCTATGCAATATTGCTCTTCATAGCATCAGACCTTGCTTCTATCACCAGTCACATCCACAACTGGCTGTTGTTTTTGCTTTGGCTCCATCTCTTCATTCTTTCTGGAGTTATTTCTCCACTGATCTCCAGTAGCATATTGGGCACCTACCGACCTGGGGAGTTCGTCTTTCAGTATCCTATCATTTTGCCTTTTCATACTGTTCATGGGGTTCTTAAGGCAAGAATACTGAAGTGGTTTGCCTTTCCCTTCTCCAGTGGACCACATTCTGTCAGACCTCTCCACCATGACCCAACCGTCTTGGCTGGCCCCACACGGCATGGCTTAGTTTCACTGAGTTAGACAAGACTGTGGTCCTGTGATCAGATTGGCTAGTTTTCTCTGATTATGGTTTCAGTGTGTCTGCCCTCTGATGCACTCTCACAACACCTCCCTTCTTACTTGGGTTTCTCTTACCTTGGATTGTGGGGTATCTCTTCATGGCTGCTCCAGCAAAGCACAGCCACTGCTCCTTACCTTGGACGAGGGATATCTTCTCACGGCCGCCCCTCTTGACCTCAAACGTGGAGTAGCTCCTCTTGGCCCTCCTACTAGGTTGAACCAAATTACCAAATTTGACTGCTTCTGACCTCCGCCACTGGCCGGCACCAGTCAGGCAGTGAAAACCAGCACCAGCATGCACGCTGCTGCCACCACCCAGCACTCCATCCCCGCGACTGTCCAGGTCCCCCGCCTCGCCGTTCCTTCCCCGGGAGGTGGGTGCGCATCACACTCAGCACTGCACCGCCTCCACTGGGAGCGTTCTTTCAGGGCTGCTCCTCCGCAGGCTCCTGGTGGCAGAAAGCTACAAAGATGGAGAAGCTCTATGCAGTCAGCAAAAACAAGACTGGGAGCTGACTGTGGCCCAGATCACTCCTTATTGCCAAATTCAGACTTAAATTGAAGAAAGTAGGGAAAACCACTAGACCATTCAGGTATGACCTAAATCAAATCCCGTATGATTATACAGTGGAAGTGAGAAATAGATTCAAGGGACTAGATCTGATAGACAGAGTCCTTGATGAACTATGGATGGAGGTTCATGACATTGTACAGGAGAAAGGGATCAAGACCATCTCCATGGAAAAGAAATGCAAAAAAGCAAAATGGCTGTCTGAGGAGGCCTTACAAATAGCTGTGAAAAGAAGAGAAGTGAAAAGCAAAGAAGAAAAGGAAAGATATTCCCATTTGAATGCAGAGTTCCAAAGAATAGCAGGGAGAAATAAGATAGCCTTCCTCAGCGATCAATGCAAAGAAATAGAGGAAAAGAACAGAATGGGAAAGACTAGCGATCTCTTCAAGAAAGTTAGAGATACCAAGGGAACATTTCATGTAAAGACAGGTTCAATAAAGGACAGAAATGGTATGGACCTAACAGAAGCAGAAGATATTAAAGAAGAGGTGGCGAGAATACACAGAAGAACTGTACAAAAAAGATCTTCACGACCCAGATAATCACAATGGTGTGATCACTCACCTAGAGCCAGACATCCTGGAATGTGAAGTCAAGAGGGCCTTAGAAAGCATCACTACGAACAAAGCTAGCGGAGGTGATGGAATTCCAGTTGAGTTATTTCAAATCCTGAAAGATGATGCTGTGAAAGTGCTGCATTCAATATGCCAGCAAATTTGGAAAACTCAGCAGTGGCCACAGGCCTGGAAAAGGTCATTTGTCATCCCAACCCCAAAGAAAGGCAATCCAAAAGAATGCTCAAACTACTGCACAATTGCACTCATCTCACACGCTAGTAAATTAATGCTCAAAATTCTCCAAGCCAGGCTTCAGCAATATGTGAACCGTGAACTTCCAGATGTTCAAGCTGGTTTTTGAAAAGGCAGAGGAACCAGAGATCAAATTGCCAACATCCACTGGATCATCAAAAAAGCAAGAGAGTTCCAGAAAAACATCTATTTCTGCTTTATCAACTATGCCAAAGCCTTTAACTGTGTGGATCACAATAAACTGTGGAAAATTTTGAAAGAGATGGGAATACCAGACCACTTGACCTGCCTCTTGAGAAACCTATATGCAGGTCAGGAAGCATCGGTTAGAACTGGACATGGAACAACAGACTGGTTCAAAATAGGAAAAGGAATATGTCAAGGCTGTATATTGTCACCCTGCTTATTTAACTTACATGCAGAGTACATCATGAGAAACGCTGTGCTGGAAGAAGCACAAGCTGGAATCAAGACTGCCGGGAGAAATATCAATAACCTCAGATATGCAGATGACACCACCCTTATGCAGGAAGTGAAGAAGAACTAAAAAGCCTCTTGATGAAAGTGAAAGAGGAGAGTGAAAAAGTTAGCTTAAAGCTCAACATTCAAAAAACTAAGATCATGGCATCTGGTCCCATCACTTCATGAGAAATAGATGGGGAAACAGTGGAAATGGTGTCAGACTTTTGGGCTCCAAAATCACTGCAGATGGTGACTGCAGCCATGAAATTAATAGATGCTTACTCCTTACAGTGGAAATGGTGTCAGACTTTTGGGCTCCAAAATCACTGCAAATGGTGACTGCAGCCATGAAATTAATAGATGCTTACTCCTTGGAAGGAATGTTATGACCAACCTAGATAGCATATTAAAAAGCAGAGACATTACTTTGCCAACGAAGGTCCATCTAGTCAAGGCCATGGTTTTTCCAGTGGTCATGTATGGATGTGAGAGTTGGACTGTGAAGAAAGCTGAGTGCTGAAGAATTGATGCTTTTGAACTGTGGTGTTGGAGAAGACTCTGGAGAGTCCCTTGAACTGCACGGAGATCCAACCAGTCCATCCTAAAGGAGATCAGTCCTGGGTATTCATTGGAAGGACTGATGCTGAAGCTGAAACTCCAAAACTTTGGCCACCTCATGCGAAGAGTTGATTCATTGGTAAAGACCCTGATGCTGGGAGGGATTGGGGGCAGGAGGAGAAGGGGATGACAGAGGATGAGATGGCTGGATGGCGTCACCAACTCGATGGACATGAGTTTGAGTAAACTCCGGGAGTTGGTGATGGACAGGGAGGCCTGGCGTGCTGCAATTCATGGGATCACAAAGAGTTGGACATTATTGAGCGACTGAACTGAACTGAACTAAACATCTAGGGTATAAGCTAACTTATTTAATCTTTCCCCTGAAAGTGAAAGCCGCTCAGTTGTGTCTGACTCTTTGTGACTTACAGTGCATGGAATTCTTTAGGCCAGAATATTGGAGTGAGTAGCTTTTCCATTCTCAAGGGGATCATCCCAACTCAGGGATCAAACCCAGGTCTCCCACCTTGCAGGCAGATTCTTTATCAGCTGAGCCACAATGGAAGCCCAAGAATCCTGGGGTGGGTAGTATCCCTTCTCCAGCGGATCTTCCCAACCCAGGAATCAAACCTGGGTCTCCTGCACTGCAGGTATATTCTTTACCAACTGAGGGATCAGGAACATGTTATGAAATTGTTTTCTGATAAATTGTGCCAGTTTATATTCGAACTGAACAGCATGTGACAATGCCTACCTATTTCAATAGAAGATTGTTGTTATTTAGTCACTAATCATGTCTGACTCTTCTGCAACCCCATGGACTGTAGCCCTCCAGGACCCTCAGGCTCTCAGAGACGCCTGGCAGGCTACAGTCCATGGGGTTTCAAAAGTGTCAGACACAACTTTGCAACTAAACAGCAACAACAAAGGGCAGTGTGAGTTGAGAAGGCAACTTTAGTAGGCCTCTAGCTACTTCTTACACTTTTCCCATCCAGCCAACCTATCACACTCATTTTCCTCTAACAACTCCTAGTCTTTGTATCTGTACTATAGTACCTGTCTTATCTCACCTCTCTTTATTGCCCGTCTGTCTAATTTTTCTTCTTAGTCTTTGTTTCAATCTTTTCTCCTCTTGTCTTTTCCTGTATGGGAGGCCTACCCAGCCAGAACAACGGAGCAGAGCAGTCTGTTTTCTGCTGGCAGGGTCACTCAAGAGAAAGATGGCTGAGACAGTTAAGCTTAGGTATTACCAAATTTACCAAACTGATAAATCAGTTTACCTCCCCAGAGATGAATCCAAAGGAAGACATCAAGAGTGAGGGAAGTTTCTTCATAACTCTCAGTATTTATAGTAACCTTGCCACATTCTTAGTGATTAAAAAACATATATTAGCATATGTTCAATGCCTTTAAAAATTTTTTTTTCTGAGAACAGAAATAATACAACTTACAGCTCAGTAAATAATAACCTACTTAAAAATTGGGCAGAGGATCTGAATAGACATTTCTCCAAAGAGACAAATGACCAATAAATACATGGAAAGATGCTCCACATCATTAGCCGTCAGGGAAATGCAAATCAAAACTACGTATACTACTTCATATCGGTAGATAAGGATTGTAACCTTGTACATTGCTGGTAAGAGTGTAAAATGGTACGCCCTCTGTGGAAAAGAGCATGATGACTTCTCAGTAACTTAAACATCAAATTAACATGTGACTCATAATTCCATTCCTAGGAACATACTGAAAAGAATTGAAAACAGATGTGAAAAAAACAACCCAAAAGCTTATATAAGAATGTTTGTAGCAACATTATTCATAATAGCCAGATAGTAGAAACAACCCAAATATCCATCAACTGATGAATAGATAAAGTGGTAAATCAGTATAATGGAATGTTATTTGGCAATAAAAGAAATGCAGTATTGATCATATACTACAACATAGATATACCTTGATTATGCTAAGTAAAGATGTTAGTTATAAAAACTACATATTATATGATTCTCTTGATATGAAATATTCAGAATGGATTGATCATAGAGAAAGAAAGTAGACCAGTGGTTGCCTAAAGCTGGCTGGGGGAGCTGAGAGAATGGAAAGTGACTACTAATGGGTATGTGGGTATTGAGGAGCAGGGAGGTTCTTTTTGGGATGATGAAAATGTTCCAAAATTTATTGTGACATATGTGCACAGCTTTGTGACTAACTGAAAACAGCTGACTTGTACATTTTAAATGTGTAAATTCTGTGGTATGTGAGTGATATCTCAATAAAGCTATCATTTAAAAGCTCAGTTGGAAAAAAATTCATGTTTATCATAGAGAATGTATAAAACATAGAGAAGTATAAAAAGAAAAAAAATGTTAGAATTTAAAATTTTTCCTATTTTCATTTTTATGATAAGCTAAAAGAATATGCTGCTCCTGCTGCTAAGTCGCTTCAGTCGTGTCCAACTCTGTGTGACCCCATAGACGGCAGCCCACCAGGCTCCTCTGTCCCTGGGATTCTCCAGGCAAGAACACTGGAGTGGGTTGCTGTTTCCTTCTCCCAAAAGAAAAAAGCATAAGCTCATTCAAGATCATCATGAACACTGCCATAAAACAACTTTCTGCTATGGGATTTCAGTGCTCAAATTTCTTTTTATAATTACAGGGTAAAATTAATAAGTTACGTCTTTGGAGCAACATTATAGCATGTTGTAAAAACAAAGGTTTTTCAGTAGTTGGTAGAGAAAAGTGATGGGAAAGCTGAGTCTTAAGGTGCTCATGGTAAATAGGGGTGCTCAACTCGAAGGAACCTTGTGTCATCACAGTTAACACCAAATTCAAGTTATGAACAGACATTTAATTTTTGCAGAGCAGCATCATACATCATATTAAATTAATGTTAATTTTAATATTATTGGTGTTTTTATTGCTTATATTAATTTTAAATTTTGTTTTGGTTTAATAATTGTATTGGAGTTATAAACAAAATTCTATTTTTGCATCTTTTAAATTTTAAGTAAAAATAATTTATCAGTTCTTAAGGACTGTCATAATTATTTATTTTAATAGCCATTCAAGAGGAATAATGGCATAAATAGTTAGAATTTAAAGGGCCCATGATTTTATTGCTGAAGAAATTAAGGCTCAGAGGGTTTTCTTGCTCAAGCTTTTCAAACAAGTTTAGGGCTTGGTTAGAATTCAGATTTCAATATTTGTAGCCTAATGTTTTTTTCTCTTATGCTTTTTATCACTTTTTTCTTTTGACTTATTCTCAGTTATTATTAATAGCTTGCCTTCTCCTGTGATTTATTTCTTTCATGTATGCTTTGTCACCTCAAATAGAGCACTTTTGGACACAAATTACACCTCAGTTATTTTTGACCTATGCTCCTCTTCACCCCGCTCCACCCTACTCCACCCGCAGTGTACACTGCACTGAGCCTGGTGTTATAGACTTGGTTGGCTCTCAGTAGATGTTGTTAAAGGGTTTTAACTTTGCCTTCTGGGAGCCATGGAAATTCGACCTTCAAAATTCAAGCTTGGGCCAGAGTGCAAACTTTTGGAAGTCTTGTTCTAATATGGAGCAAATAAAGTAACACTTTTTCCGTAAAATATTGATTTGGGGAGTTTCTTTTTTTTTTTTTTTTTGGTCACACTGAACCGGCCCTCTCAGCAATGAAAGCGAGGAGTCCTAACGACTGGCCACCAGAGAATTCTCTTAATTCAATTCTTAGCATTTTAGAAGTTATCCTACCCTCTGTTGTTGATGGATCATTGCAAAGTGATAGGCTTTTTTGAAGATTGCTAAGTTGGATATCTTCCTTTTAGTAAAGAAAAGAACATGTACTAAAATGACTCAGGTGCAAATGTTTTTGTGGTTAAAACATCTTCAATGGCCAATTCTTGTGAAATAAAAATGTGAACAGTAATCCTGTTGCACTATTACTGTGAATCTGTTGTCCCCCGCCCCCCATAGCCTCTTCACTCTCCTACTTTTACCTCCCTATTCTAATTCTCTTTCTGGACCTTCTGACCATTCTTCTGGGTCTGATTTTGAACTAACTTTGGGCCAAGGAAACTCAGTAGTAGTCAGGGTGATGTCCTGTAATTCATCCACTATTTTATACCCATCAGTCAAATTCTCAAAACTATATTGCTACTTTCACTTGGACCTCTGAAGTTACTCTATTATTTTAGCCTTTTACTTTTAAAATTTCAGGAGAGCCCTATTAGTAAAATAATATATTTTCTTAATTTCAGTAAGAGTGGTCATAATTTTTATTGGAACCAGATTTATTCCATTTATTCCATAGGTTTCATTTTGTCTTTTAAATGAGCATGGAAATATCTTTTATGTTTTTCTTTAGTGGAGAAATCCAGTCAAGAATGTGAGATGATGAAACTTTCAAGTAAAATTGTTGTTGAAAAAAAGGAAATTCTAGATTAAAATAAATTTGACCTTGGTCTAGTTCCGTTTGTCTCATCTCTATATTCGAAAGGAACTTAAAACAATTCTTCTGTATGTTTGTTGAATAGTTAAACCTTATCCTTTAATTTACATAGCATAAAATTAAGGATTTGTAATTACAGACTCAAAATTTTCTGGATCAGAAGGTAGAGTGGCCCCATGTAATTGAATCTTTGCTTTTTGTTCTAATTCATGCTGCTTTTTTTTTTTTTTTCCAGATTTGCTGACTTGCCCTTATATTTAATCTTTCAATGACAAAAGTGCTCTTTCAGAGTTTCCCCTCTATTTCTGTTTCCTACCAGATAATATTTGTGGGGTCTTCTTTGTTAAATAAAGTTTAAATATTGAGTGATGTAACCATTTTTTTCTAAGTTTATTTCCTTAGGTAAAGGTAGTGAAAAAGAGATGTTAGTGTTTTAGTTCAATTGAACAGTCATTATTTAGCACCTATTATGCGCCTAGAGCTTTGCTCTGGTAAGCGTTGCAAAAGAAGTAACACATTCTCTTACTTCAGGCACTTAGATTCTACCTTGGAAAATAATATACTTGCATTGAAATAGCTTGTGAAAAAGCGTAAAGCAATAAGTAAGCAAATTTGAGGCAGCACCCACTAGATGGGGGTCCCCAACTCTATTTGGAATCAGGCCATACAGCAGGAGGTGAGTGGGTGAGTAAAGGAAGCTTCTTCTGTATTTACAGCCACATCCCATTGCCCACGTTACCGTCTGAGCTGCACCTCCTGTAATTAGATTCTCATAGGAATGAGAACCCTACTGTGAATGAGCATGTGAGAGATCTAGGTTGTGGATTCCTTATGAGAATCTAATGCCTGATGATCTGAAGTGGAGCTGAGGCAGTGATGCTAGCGCTAGGGAGTGACTGCAGATGCAGATTCATTAGCAAAGAGGTTAACTGCAGAGACCATAATAAATCAGTTCTTTGCAGACTCATCAAAACTCTATCAATGAGTGAGTGGCAAGTGACAACTAAGCCACATCTGGTAGCAGGCTCTAAGTCAGAATCCAACACTTACTTTAGTCCATGTGTGGTCCACCCATTATTTTATGTACCACTTCCATCCATTTCTTTTTCCCACACTGCACACTTGTCTCACAGAATTTTGGGAAGCCCACAATATAACCTTCACCAAAATGAGTGAAAAACAAATGTTGCTGGAGAGCTTCTTTGAAAAGGGGGAAAGACCCAATGATGAGACAGCAGAAGACTCTAAGACTACCAAAAAAAGAAAGCTGCATTTTAAAGAAAATACCAAGAGTCCTACTTAAGTTATGGGTTCATTGAAACAAGTGATTCACATTCTCCAAGCCTGCTTTTTATAATATGTCTATAATACTTTATAATATGACTATCCATTGAAGTCATGAAACCTTCACAACTGCTTTGCCACAGGGAGATGAAACACCCTGCATTAAAGGACAAGCCTTTAGAGATTTTCCAAAGGAAAAAGCGTAAACATGAAGAACAGAAGCGGTTATTGAAGGCCACCACTTCATCAAATGTTTCTGCACTGAGAGCATTGTTCTTAGTGGCTAACTGCATTACTGAAGCTAAGAAACCCTTTCCTATTGGTGAAGAGTTGATCCTGCTTGCTGCTTAGGATATTTGTCGTGAACTTTTAGAAGAGACTGCAGTTCACAAGATGGCACATGTTCCTCCTTTCAGAGGATATTGAGGCATTGAGGCATAATTATTAGAGGATTAATGAGTCACTGTGGTACACAATCCAGGTTGACAACAAGGCAACAATGCTTATTTTTGTGCATATATTTTTCAGGAGGATGTACATTAGGATATGTTATGTGCACCTTTGTTGCCAGCCAACACCATAGCTGCAGAACTATTCAAGTCTTTGAATGATTACATATCAGGAAATTGGTGATGTCGGTATATATAGACAGAGCTGCTGCCATGACTAAAACTTTCTGGTTACACTACTCAGGTCACCAAGAGGTTGCTTCTGAATGTGAGTCATCCATGCAGAAATGCTAGCTAGCTGAAAAATGTCACCTGAACATAACAATGTTTTGCAGGGTGTGATTAAAAAGATCACATTTAAGCACACACCCATAATTCACATCTGTTAGCACAGCTCAGTGAGATGGACAGAAGAGCACACACGTCTGCTCTTATACACAGAAGTGAGGTGTCTTTGTAAAGGAAGATCACTGGCCAGAGTTTGTGAGTTACAAGAGCCGCTCCAGAGATTTCTTTTAGAAAAACAGTCACCACTGGCAGCATATTTCAGTGACACACAATGGGTGGCAAAACTTGATTACTTGTGTGACATAGTCAGCCTGCTCAAAGAACTCACTCTGTCACTTCAGGGGGGAACGACAACTGTGTTCAAGTCAGCAGATAGAGTGGCTGCATTCGAAGCCAGACTGGAATTATGGGAGCAATGAGTGAACAGTTGGGATTGTTGATGTTTTGAACATTTAAAGAGATTTTGAAAGGGATTGAGCCAGGGCCTTCTTTCTCCCATCTGGATGCGTTATTACTTGTCTCAGCTTTCAAAAGAGTATGAGCATTACTCCCCTACCACAAAAGACCCCTGGACTGGGAAGGAATGGATGCCAGGTGAATCAGTTTTGTCCATGGTAGAAGAGGATCAACTATTTGAGATCACAAATGATGATGGCCTTAAATGTAGGTTTAAGTCACCTTCAAATCTTCACATGTTCTAGATCAAAGTCAAGGCAGAATATCCTGAGATTTCCACAAAAGCCCTGAAAAGCCTGCTTATATTTCCACCATCCTGTTTTTATGAAGCAGAGTTTTCTGCAAGGACAGCAACCAAAACAAAATCACAGAGTAGACTGGACATAAGCAACACACTTCGGGTGTCACTGTCTCCCATCAGCCCCAGGTGGGACTGTCTAGTTGCAGGAAAACAAGCTCAGGGCTCCCACTGATTCCCATTGTGGTGAGTTGTAGAATCATTTAATGATGTATCACAACGTAATAATAGAAATTCAGTGCACAGTAAATGTACTTGATTCATCCTGAAACCAACCCCCTCACCCCCCCCGCCCCCCGTCTGTGGAAAAATTGTCTTCCATGAAACCAGTCCCTGATGCCTAAAAGGCTACAATAGATACTTTTTAAAAATACAGTGTTTACTTCATTTAAAAAAAAAAAAATTGTAAATGTTTTAGCATAGATCCAGGGTAAGCTGTCTCCATCTATGACTGGACTTCTCTAAGGACAAAGAATAAATTGGTATTATATGTATTGTAAATTATATTACAGTTTCATTTCCTCCTCCTAATTTGTCCCAACTTTTCATCTTCAGCTACTTAGCTCAGATTGTACCTTGTGTGTCATCATCAGAGGCAGCACAGACTCTGGAGCCTGTCAGCCTAGGTTTGAGTTTCAATTCTGACAGCTGTTTGACCTGAGAAGTACTTAACCTATCAGTGCTTTGGCTTGCTCACCCATAAAATAGAGGTGCTAATAATAACTACCTAAGAGGATTGTTGTGAGGATAAATGTATCGATATATACAGGGCACAGAGTAAGACTGTATGAATATTTGCTTTTATTCTCACACTCTGTTGTTATGGTTATTCCTCACAATAAGTGTAATCATTCTATGAAGGCATGTATTTGAACCTAAATATTTTTTGGAATTTTATGTTTTTTTAAATCATGCTTCATAACATCTGTTTTAACATACAAATAGTTCCCACCTCAATTTTTGGAGTCAGTTGATGTTACCAGGAAATGTTCACTTATCATCCTATGAATTTACAGATCCCTGGTTAACTTTTTTTTTCCTTGTTTTCTCTTTTTCTGTTAAGTATTTATTCATTATGTCTGACTATGTATGTTATACACATGTGCTCTCCAATAGCCTGTAAGTTCTTCTCAAGGAAGCATTCTGTCTTGATAATGATGACAAATGACAAATGTAACAATTATTCATCACAATATCATGCATCTTGCTATCATTAGAATTTTGTAATTAGTCCATCAAATATTTTAATATTGTGATTCAAGTATAAATCATAGCTGGAAGTGCCATCCAACATTATTTCTACTCAGTAGTTTGGGTGATATCCTGTAATCTACCCACTGCTTTATACTTGGGCTTCCCCGGTGGCTCAATTGGTAAAGGATCTGCCTGCAGTGTGGGAGACCTGGATTTGATCCCTGGGTTGGGAAGATCTGCTGGAAAAGGGCATGGCAACCCACTCCAGAATTCTTGCCTGGAGAATCCGCATGGACAGAGGAGCCTGGCAGGCTGCAATCCATGGGGTTGCAAAGAGACACACACAACTGAGCGACTAAGCACATTAAAAATCTACCAAATACTTAATTCTTCTCAGGATTTCCAATACCAAGCTTACACACTGAAGGAGAATGTTCATTCAACAGACAATTCTTGAGTGGTTTCTTTGCATCTAGCACTAGCCTAGGCACTAGAAAGATGTTTTTAAAAGTGGCAGTGTATGGTAATTAACAGGGCATATTCCAGATTCACATAAACCTCGGTTCAAATCTCAGTCCTGCTTCTTTCTTGCTATATAAATTTTGAGCAAGTTACTCATTTCCCTTTATGTTTCCATGAGAATGAAATGAAATAAGATACATAAAGTGTTAGTGTAATACCTGGCATTCATTAAATGTTGATAAATAATCACATATAATCTGCAGCTGTTTTAGGACAACAGAATAGGAACAATTATCCAGTAGACTTGGATTTTAACTGTCACATTGGGACAGAAAAGGAGGCCTTAAGTTCAAGCCAAGGAACCTGAACAGGGCATTGGAACTGAGAGCTGCACATACAGCCAGGACCCCGAAGGTCTCAGTTCTCCAGTGATAGATTTAGGGGAAGGGGCTGTCTGCCTAGTAGCAAAGAGATAAGGAGTTTTTCTGTCTCTGCCTTGATACTCTGTTGGAAAGTGGCTTCTTTTTGGGTTTGTAATCATGAGTCTATTAACTCTGAAGTTTGAGGTTCATATTAATGCTTTCCTCAGTTAAGAATTAATACAATAATTGGCCCTGGCTGGTAACATAACCAGGGATACCTGGGAAAAGCTAAAGCAGTCTGGAAGAAGTGATCCTTAAATCTACCTATGCAAGATCCCTACAGAGCAGTTTATCCAAAATCACAAAATAATTCACCACGATCAAGTCAACAGAAACAACAAACAATAGATTCAGACTCCTAAGAATGAGTATCTTCTTTATAATTATATGCTTATAATATTTTAATAAAATTAATAAAATGGGATAAAAAGGAAAAAGGTGCTATCAAAAAGTTAAAGTTATTTTAAATAGTACCGTATGACTTCTGAAAATAAAAATCACAAAAATAAACGGAGCAAACAAATTAAGCAACAGATTTTATACAGTTGAAGAAAGTAGTTGTTTACTGGATGTTATATGAAGTTTGATTTGGAATTCAAGCCCCCAATCTCAATACAAAAATATAAAGAGAAATTATAAAAGAGTCAGTGATGTAGGTCATACAGTAAGGAAATCTAATGTACATCGAATAGTAATTTTTTTCTTTTTTTATTTTTAATTGAAGGATAATTGCTTTACAAAATTTTGTTTTTGCCAACTCTCAACATGAGTCAGCCGTAGGTATACATATATCCCCTTCCTGTTGACCCTCCCTCCCATCTCCCTCCCCACCCCACCCCTCTGGGTTGTTGCAAGAATGCCTTCTGTGCATAAACAAAATCCATGTTTGTCGTATTCTCTCTTAGAATCATTGCCTTCACATTGTATAGTAATCGAGCATTTGTTTTTCTTGATTTTCTTTTTATATCCTTTTAGTTGTGTTATATAGGGCTTCTCTGGTAGCTCCGCTGGTAAAGAACCTGCCTGCAATGCAGGAGACCCCGGTTCAGTTCCTGGGTCAGGAAGATCCGCTGGAGAAGGGATAGGCTACCCACTCCAGTATTCTTGGGTTTCCCTGGTGGCTCAGACAGTAAAGCATCCGGCTGTAATGCGAGAGTCTTGGGTTTGATCCCTGGGTTGGGAAGATCCCCCGGAAAAGGGAATAGCTATCCAACTCCAGTATTCTGGCCTGGAGAATTCCATGGACTGTATGGTCCATGGGGTTGCAAAGAGTCAGACACGATTGAGCCACTTTCACTTTCATGTGAGCTTCCTTGCTAGCTCAGTGGGTAAGAATCTGCCTACAATGCAGGAGACCCCAGTTCGATTCCTAGGTCGGGAAGATCTGCTGGAGAAGGGATAGGCTACCCACTCCTGTATTCTTGGGCTTCCCTTGTGGCTCATCTGGTAGAGAATCTGTTATATAATTTGTTGTGTTTTTGTTATTTTTTAATTTATTTTTTTATTGAAGTATAGTTGATTTACAGTGTGTGCTGTATAGCAGAGTGGCTTAGTTACGCACATATATACATTGTTTTTTTATATTCTTTTCTGTTATGGTTTATCCCAGGATATTAAATATAGTTCCCTGTGCTATACAATAAGACCTTGTTGTGTATCCATTTTATATGTAATAGTTTGCATCTATGTCTTTTGTTACATTTTTTCTCTTCTTAAGACCTAAGTTTTCTATGACCTTTCAATTTATTAAGAGTAAATTCCTTATTGTGAGATAGTGCTTTTTATTCTTATTAAATAAAACATTCTAGCTTACCTTTGTACATATTATCATATAGAAATTATTTAGAAAGATTACTATGCAGGCATCTTCAGTTCAGTTCAGTCACTCTGTTGTGTCTGACTCTTTGTGACCCCATGGACTGCAGCACACCAGGCCTCCCTGTCCATTGCCAGCTCCCAGAGTTTACTCAGATTCATGTCCATTGAGTCGATGATGCCATCCAACCGTCTCATCCTCTGTCATCCCCTTCTCCCGCCTTCAATCTTGCCCAGCGTCAGGGTCTTCTCAAATGAGTCAGTTCTTCTTATCAGGTGGCCAAAGTATTGGAGTTTCAGCTTCAGCATCAGTCCTTCCAATGAATATTCAAGACTGATTTCCTTTGGGATAGACTGATTTGATCTCCTTGCTGTCCAAGGGACTCTCAAGAGTCTTCTCCAACACATAGTTCAAAAGCATCAATTCTTTGGCACTCAGCTTTCTTTATAGTCCAACTCTCACATCCATACATGACTACTGGAAAAACTATAGCTTTGACGTGGTGAACCTTTGTTGGCAAAGGAATGTCTCTGCTTTTTAATATGCTGTCTAGGTTGGTCATAACTTTTCTTCCAAGGAGCAAGCATCTTTTAATTTCATAGCTGCAGTCACCATCTGCAGTGATTTTGGAGCCCCAAAAAATAAAGTCTGACACTGTTTCCCCATCTATTTCCCATGAAGTGATGGGACCAGATGCCATGATCTTAGTTTTCTGAATGTTGAGTTTTAAGCCAGCTTTTTCACTCTCCTCTTTCACTTTCAAAAAGAGGCTCCTCAGTTCCTCTTCACTTTCTGCTATAAGGGTGGTGTCATCTGCATATCTGAGGTTATTGTATTTCTCCCAGCAATCTTGATTGAAGCTTGTGCTTCCTCCAGCCGACCGTTTCTCATGATGTCCTCTGCATAGAAGTTAAATAAGCAGGGTGACAGTATACAGCCTTGACGTACTCCTTTCCCTATTTGGAACCAGGCATCTTACTTGTCACAATTACTATTCAACATTTCTTAAGTACCAGGAATATTTTGAATATGGGAAAGTACCCAAAAGGGGGGACAACATGATCCTGAAAATAGGCTATAACCAAGTACTTACAAATTAGTTTTAAAAGCTTTTAGTATGTATTTCTTTCACTAGGTATTTACCTTGTTAAATTATAGTGATAATAATGTCTGTACTCAGGGAATGCTAACCGAATAACTAGTATTAGCAAGAAAGAATCATAAATGGAGTGGTTCGCTATGAGCCATGACTTTGGCTATGGTGGCACTATCAGTGCAGTATAATGGAGAGCAACATGGTCTAATAGAAATAGAATGTGAGCCATATATAGAATTCTGTTTTCTAGTAACATTAGAAAAGTGTTTGAAAAGATGAAACTAATTTTTTTAATTTATTTTTAAAAGGTGAGATTAATTTTAATAATAGTTTATTTAATCCATTAGATCAAAATGTTATTTTAGCATGTAATAAACATTTAAAATTATTAAAGGTCTATTATTTTACATTCTTGCCATTCCCAATAAGTCTTTGAAATATGGTGTTTATTTTACAAATATAGCACATCTCAATTTGGACACATTTTTTTATTGGCAATGTTTGATCTATATTTAAATTTCCTAAAATTTAGGTGAAAAAGCAGATTCACATACCCAGTTTACTCCAAACATGCATATTTTTTTCAATAATTGAATCAACAACTGTTTTAGAATTTAAATTAATTAAAATTAAAGTAAAAATTGAGTTCCTTAGTCTCACTGTTCATATTTCAAGTACTCAGGAGCCATATGTAATTAGTGGCTGCCATTGGTTAACATAGATACAGAATATAGCTAACAACTGAAAATGTCAACTAAAGGACCCTGAATCAAGTGTATTATTTTAGATAAATTTTAATGTGAAGGGAATGATATAAATTAGCAAAAATTATTTTATTGCTATTATGGGGATAACATTTTAAGTGAAGTTTATGTCTGAGTGTCATATGGTCTGCATCATTTTCAGAAAAACTATGGAGATAATTGCAAACTTATCTAGTGCTCAGTTTGTGGTCTCCAGGTTGAGATTCTGTTATTTCCTAGAAACTGCCTTATTGCTGTGATTGGTGCTCATTAGTGGGGTATGAAATCTGCCTAGTGGACCTTGAGTAGCATTTAAAGAAAATAAGAAATAGTATTGAACAGAATGGAGAATGTATCAGAGTACTTCATGTGTGTGTAGTCTAACCTTTGCTTCAATTTTTTTATTTTTTATTTTTTAGTGTGTATTTTGTATGCACATGATCTCAATGAAAAAATGAATTGTTAATTTGGGGCTGCAGAATTTTTGAGAATTGTTTTTCTGGGGCATGCTTTTGATTGCTGATATACTAAATATTTCCTACAGGTACATATGTCTAAACAAAGCATTAATCACAGAAAACTGTAGGTTTAGTAATGAGGTATAAGTAGTATTAGAACACATCAAGTGAGAAAGCTGGCAAAACGTAAAGTGACATGTAGTTACCTTCATAGACACAACGTAGGCTTGTAGTGAATTTCTTCCTCAATTCTGAGTTATTATGAGTAGGCAGATTTGAATTTATGGTTAATAGAATATGTTATTGATTTGGTAATTTGTCTTCTTCTAAATTTTGGTTTGACTGTAAGTCATCAAATGTAAACTTGGGGTTGCATCTTAATTTTTAAGAAGAATCTTGGCGTCTTGCAAAGGTAAAAGTAAGTGTAGTGTTTAGGCCTCATTTACATGAATTACAGAAAAATGGCACTCAAAATCTTCTTAAAGCATTTTAATAAAAAAATTTGATATTATATATTTACCCATTCCTATAAATTAATGTTTTAATTTTAGTGACACTTGATATTTAGTCTTGCCAGATAATCCATTAAGATGTATCAAAAAATGAAGTCAAATAAATTTAAATTTAAAAAAAAAAAGAAGTCAGGGACTTCCCTGATGACTCAGATAGTAAAAGAAAAAAAAAAAATGAAGTCAAATCATACCAGGGAGTGAAATTGTTTTTTTGACAAAATGTAGATTTGTTAGTCTATTTATTTAAAGCTGCTTCCTCAGAGTTTTTTCAAGTTTTATGTAAGCCTCATGAATAGTTTGCTTGAAATTCTTCAGCGTGGAGTCAACATGTCAAATAACTTTTATGCAGCGTACATATTTGGTATGCTCTTTTGCCACAAGAGGCTGAAAACTTGGGCAGCACTTACTATCATGCTTTAAAAAGGCAAAAACTGGCAAAAATTATGCCCGAGTCAGTGCTATTCAGTCACTGCACTGTGTCACTGTTTCTTTTGTGAGAATTGGTGCAGTCACAGGGCCTCTTACATAACAGACATACAATTTAGATACAACAAATAACTTAGATTGCCATTTCAACTGTACTTCTAACCTCCAATGTTGTTGTTAGTCGCTAAGTCGTGTCCAACTCTTTAGCGACCCCATGAACTGTCGCCCACCAGTCTCCTCTGTCTAGGGGATTTCCTAGGCAAGAATACTGGAGTGGGTTACCATTTTCTTCTCCAGGGGATCTTCCCAACCTGGGGATTGAACCCGCATCTCCTTCATTGGCAAGCGGGTTCTTGACCACTAAGCCACTAGGAAAGCCAGTATAATATTAGGGCACATTTTAAGGTACTGTGGTTAACTGAGGCTTCCTGCTATGATTTCCTCTTGGCTTTTATGTAGCGCAGTAACAGGTATACATGCATATCAGCTTTTTGAAATGCTGTCAGTGTAGCATTGAGGGAAAGGAAAGAGGAGGAAGAAGAGACAAAAATAACACTTTAATTTATAACTGTTTCTAAAAGCAGTAGGACTATACTAATTTGACATCCCGTTAAAAATATTATCCTACTGCTTAAAGTGTTACATATGAAATTTGTTAGAAATGAAGATAGAAGCCAAATATTATGTAATAGTTTCCTTTACCTCTCAGAGTATGGGCAGAGGAGTATATAGAAATCCGTGTGCCTTACTGCTTTTCAGAGGGAAACTGTAGAAAATAAGTCCCGTACTCCTTCATATATACATATGTACATATATACACTGCAGAAAACTATATTTGGAAGAAACTCTGTGCATGCATGCCGTAGAGGTATACATTATATCTTACAGAATATAGAAGTCAGAGAAGACAAATTGGAGTGACTTTTGCACCAAGCCACAAAGAATTGATCAGTGTCTAATAATAATTACAGAACATTCATACTTAAAAGTATTAGTATTAGAAAATAGTTTACAAAGTGGGCTTTTGAGAATTAAACTAAATTTTCAATAATAAAACATCATTACAAAATAATAGGAGGCAAAATGTCTCTAGACCCAAAGAAATAAGACACACTTTACTGGTAATAGATATTTAACATAAATAGTATATTAGTATATACATTTTTGTTTTTTAAGTTCTCAACTGAAGAAGGTGGGCTAGATAATAAATTGCTTATTGTGTGAATCCAGCAGTTCCCAGGGAAAGAGAGAACTTCCAGGAACTTGAGCTTCTTGGTTGGTAGAAGTGTGTCCTCTATTATAGGGTAAGATTCTTATCTGAGGTATACCACAGCTGGAGCGAAATATTGACTTGCTTTTGCGCCATTGTCCATAGAGCATAATTAATGAGTGCAGCCTCAGGATCACAAACATTCCATGTTCTATTTCTAAATTTATTAGCTGACCTTTGACGAGATTATGAAACTTAGTTTCTTCATTAGTATAATAGAACTAAAAATTAGCCATGTGCTAGAGAAATTGTGAGAATTGAATAGAGTGTTGGTTTGAACAGTTTAACTGGCACATGATGCTTGATAAAGTTGCAAAATGTGATTTGTGATTTTATACTCACCAGGGAACCTTAATCACTAATTTCTAGATATCTTTATCATCTGAAATGGTGTATAGAAGAGATAGTTAGAAGTCACAGGAGCTTGCTGAGATATCCCTATCATAAATCAATACTTCAGCATTCTCAAATGATGCTGCTTGGTGTTAATCTGTTATTAGGAACCTAATAATTTTCAGGAGGTTTAGAAAAGCTCTGTTTCTGAACCTTAAGCCACTCGAATAAACCTGCTACCATGCCCATCTGTGAGATTTTGGGGGCAGTATTTATGGCTGACTTTCATGAACATTTACTGTGGGCCAGGTACTCTGCTTACATGCTTTACCTGCCATGTCATCTAAGCCTCACAAATGACTCTGAGGTAGGTATTACAGTTCTTCACTTTTACAAAGAGAAAATTAAAGCTTAGAGATGCTAGGTAATTTGCCTAAGGTCACATAGACAGTTTGTTAAATGGCAGAGCCAGAAATTGAGCCTTGATCTGCCTGTGTTCTCAGACATTATGCTGAACTGCGCAGGATTCAATTCAGAAAGACCTGGTTTCAGATTCAATTCCACTTATTTCTAGGAATAAATATGATTTTAATCAAGATATTTTTGCCTTTCCGAGCCCCAGAGTCTTCATCTCAAACACAGTATGAATACCTCCACGTAGGCCTGTTTGGAGGATTAGAAATCAGATCCATGAAGCACCTGGCACAACCTCTGACACCTGACAGACTCAGCGAGAGGTGACTGTTGTTTGGGGCTCCAGATCGCTTTCTGCCTTCCGCCTTGGCAAGAGATCTCTGTGTCTCTTTCAGATAAAAATAAACCTTTATGCTTCCAACTGCAGACACATGCCAGAAAATAACTTCATTGTTTACATTAGAAAACAGCTGAGGCTGTTGACAGTTTTAGGAACCGACATTTCTCTTACATAGCCACATAAAATTTTCACTATTTTTACTTTAATTGTGGTAAAAATATATGACAAAAATATGCCATTTTAACCATTTTTAAGTCTGCGGTTCAGTGGTACTGTTGTGTAACTGTTACCACTGTCTCTTTCCAGATCTTGCCCATCATTCTAAGCAAAATCTCTGTAGCCATTAAGCAGTAACTTCCTCCCTTGCCCTCAGACCTTCTAATCTAGTTTCTATCTCTATCCATTTGCCTGTTATGAGTATTACATATAAGTGAAACCATATAGTATTTATCCTTTTGTGTCAGGCTTACTGTTTTTAAGGTTCATTCATGATGTGGCATGTATCGGAACTTTATTCCTTTTTATGGTTGAATAACATTCTGTTGTGTAAATATGTTATATTTTGCTTATCTCTTCATCCATCATGGGACACCATATTAGCTACATGCACTTTTAAGCTCTTATTAGAATTTGGATTTTCTCATGATAGAGATCCTGAAAATACTTTATTAATCACTTTTCAATTAAAAATTATATTCTAGTTTGAATTCATTTTAGGTCTAAACTAAGTTATTCTTAGTCAAGTTAAGTCATTTTACTTTTTATATTATGTATCTGTTAATGAAGAAATATAGTATATACTTTAAGGAAAATGATACCAGCCAGATTTAGATATTTTTTATATTTGATAAGCAGTACTGAATCAGCTAAAATATTCCAGTTGTAAGATAATTGAAAGCATGTGATACAGTCAGTGTAGGGTTCATGTTTTGTTTTATACTTTGTTTTCCTGTTTTTTAAAAAAAATTACTTAAATATAATATTTATTTACTGTATATATTTGCTGTTTCTAAAGAGCAAATCGCATTTCTATTTATTAAAGAATTTACAAAATTCTTATCACTGTGTTTTTCTCAAAATTGCTGAATTATATTTGATTCAAACCCAAAGCAAAACTTGGCAAGCATAAAATACCTAAATCTGGCTGGCATCATTTGTCTTAAAATATGATATACTTTTGGATGAGAAGAAGGGGAAAAAAACATGACTGATACAAGGCTTAAAGTCTTATCTGTAAGTCTTTAAAATGTTACAAGGATTCTTGGAGTAGATTTACATTTTTTCCAAGTCTAAACTAAATAGCCTAGAGTTAATCATGATACTCTCTTATTTTAAACTGAATAAAAGAAATTTGCTGGCAATTCTAAATTACTGAATTTTCAGGGCTTATTTTTAGAAAGTAAATTATGTAATGAGAATATATGCTACCTGAATTTTCCCCCATATACCTTTTAAAAAATTTATCTTAAAACTATTTTTAAATGTTTTCATTTGTAAATATTGCTGCTGCTTGGCCATATAAGGACTTATACAAGTAACTTTCACTTGTCTGTTAAGTGTCCAGGGATAAAATGAATGATTGGTTTTAGCAGACAGCCTTATTTAACCAATAATTTCTTTCATCAAGGAGGTGGTCCCAGCATTTTGCATCATTAGAATATCTTGAGAACTTCAAAAAATACATCGGTATTTAGGCTTAGTTCCCAGAAATTTTGATTTCATAGGTCTACAGTAGAAATTGGACAAGCTCCACAGGTAATAAACATGCACCCAGGATTTAGAACCATTGTATTCAAGCAGGAACCAGATCAGGCGGGGTAGGGTTGTAAGAAAAGTAGAAATAGGGGTGAGCCTTTGTCATTTCTGTCTCTTCCATATTTACAGTAAAACAGTCCAGGAGAAGAGGAAAATCAAAGATCACTGAAAATCCAGAGTTCAGAAAATGAACTAGATTTTTCTTTTTGTCATTGTAGACATTGAAGGACTTTAATGAAACTTAAATGGTTCAACAAAAGATGTTCTAATGGATGACAGCGAAACTCCTGCATGTAATCTGCAGATAGAACCACAAGATGGATGTCATCCTGGTGACGGCGTGGAAAGTATAGTAACATGCTTGCCTTCTGCATCAGATGAAAATGAAAATCAACTTGATGGGGATGGGCTTGAGCTTCTGACCAGCAGTGGCAGTGCAATGGGCAGACCTGAAGTGTTTCGGCAGGACAGTCTGAACAATAATGAGAGCTGCACGCCCGGCTGTGAGGCGGCTGCAGGTGAGAGCTCGGAAAACACGGCTCGTGAAAGCCCCAGAGACAGGCAGCCCTTCTCGAGAAAGGACCACAGGCTACCTGGAAGCAGAAGCTCCAGAAGCAAAAGAGGCACTGTAAGGAAGATACCACAAGGTATTTGTTTTTAATTATTATTTTCAACTAAGAATAAACAGTCTTCCCATCCCATACTGTGTGTATTGTCCTGCTTCTTGCTTTTCTTCTCTTAATATGTTCCAGAGCTGGTTCTGTGATAGCACATGCAAACCACAGCTGTGTGGCATGCCATGTATGTGACGTGTGTCTCTATGGTGTTCACTGTACGGGGGTACCATGGAGTGTTTAACACTTTATGGCTATTCCCAGCATTCTACAATAAATGTGTTGAAGTTGGCATTTTTTGTACCTGTCTTCTCACTAGATGCTTTTTATGTATATATATATATAGCCTTTTCCTATATCTATTAGACCATTTTCTACCAATATCAGCATTAAAAATTTCCTTCCGTTGTCACTTTGGCTTTGATTTCTAACCAGTGAGTTTATGGGCTAGTCCAGTCTTATACAGATTTTTTTGGATCTTTACATCTTACTTCATTGATGTATAGGGATATACATCATATAACAATGTTGAGTAAGACATCTAGCTTTATATTACTTTGGTTACAGAGTATTTTTCATCTGGCATATAATTTGCCAGTTAAAATTTGGAGCTATGGACTTTTTTTTGCCTGAATGACAAGGCACCCATGGGAAAAGGCAGCCTCTGGTTATTTTTTTATCAGAACCATGTGGGGTCTAGAGAGTTCTGGACACCTTAGTCTGGGACACCTTAGTGTAGCACCACTTTACCTACACCTCCAGCCTGTGTGAGGCTCTGGAGAACAAAATGGACTGTCTCATCTGCTCTCTTCTACTTCTTTGGCTGATTGAGAAATATGGTCAGTCTGTCCATATCCTGTTTTTTATTTGTATTTGTTTATTTGGAGTAAAATGTGAAACTTTTCAGTTTCTACAAATCCTTGGTTATTCAGTAGGGCAATTTGACAACTTTTTACTGTAACTCATCATTTGGCTTTCCAATTAACGGATCCCTTTTTCTTTGCTTTTTCTTAGTAAACTTAACACAAAAAAAATTTTGATGAGAGATTTGAAAGCATTTTCTTAAAAGACCTCTAAGTGTAAACAGATGATATATACAGTACTATTTGTATGTAAATTGCTTTCTTCTGTAAACATAAGTCAAGAGTTATTTGTTCCTCTCTAATGTGACCTTGTGATGCTTTTAAGAACGGAGACCTAGTTGCATATGTGTAACAGTCAGTCATAGCTTCAAGAGTGATGGCTCCTTTTATTTCTTCCATGATCTTCTTCCAGTTATCCTAGGTGTGATTGTATAATTTCAAGTTATTTAGTACTTATTATCCAGTGAGTAGACATGTGTAGAATTAGTATCCCTAATGTATTTGAAATATATGATTTCTAAAACTTAGGGACACTTTTTATACAGATTATTTTTAAAATTATTTTATATACCTTTAATAAAATGAGTTTAAGAGTATAAAAAAACTGAATTATGAGTTGTAAAACCTAAGTTCAAATCTTATTACTTCTGGTTCTTGGTCACTTGGTGAGTCTTAACCATTCTGTATTTTAGTTTCCACATGTGTGTAATGATGATGTTCATCTACATATATCTATAAAATTCCTTTGTGAACTATGAATTTCTCAGATTTCTGAATTGAGATGGTACAGTCTAAACTCAATTAAAATTTGGTAATTCCTCTCTAGTGTATCTGTTGAGTTTTTCATGTGTAAGCAATACATTGGTACATTTTTGTTTTTAAACATCATCTTTAACTGGAGTACTGCAAAAGCCCTCTGCAAACATTTCTTCCATCTTATGTTTTGCTAATCCATTCTGCATGTTAGGATTAAAAAGGCAGAGAGTTTATAGTTAGAGATCTAGACATGGGCATATTTAGTCTTTTCAGTATTTAATTCCAAGATCCTACATAAATAAAGTCTCACAATTTTGCAGATAAGTACTTTTCTTATCAGAAAAGTAGAATAGCTTCTCAAATGTGATTTGAAAGACATATAAAACATGATGTTCAATCCCAGACCTGAAGTAAGTTTTTTATAGCTGGGTGCCCTTTCAACAGTTGTTTTTTGGAAATAAACATTAAGGTGAATTTATTTACTATTATGCTTACAGGTGGTGCTAGTGGTAAAGAACCCGCCGGCCAGTGCAGGAGACCTAAGAGATGTGGGTTCAATCCCTGAGTCGGGAAGATCCCCTGGAGGAGGGCATGGCAGCCCACTCCAGTATTCTCGCCTTTAGAATCCCATGGACAGAGGAGCCTAGCAGGCTACAGTCCATAGGGACTCAACAGACACAACTGAAGTGACTTAGCACACATGCACACATTAGGCTTAATTTGTAGTAATTTTTCATGTATCCAGTAGCTAGCACTAGGGGGAAAAAAATTGGAGTAGTAGTATTAGGAGACATCATTATTTACTGGTTTTCTGGAGGCCGCATTTCTGTAAACATGCTAAAACCTGGAACTTGTCCCCAGGAAAATCTAATTGTCATTATATTATGAGAATTTTTTTTTCCTAAAGAGAGTGGAAGCCCCTTGATGTAGTCAACTAAACAGGGTTTCAAGCTGCATTCCATCAAGTTTTCCCTGTGGCTAAATCTGTTGGAGCTTTAGGTAAATACCCTAAAAACAAGTGAAAATCAATACACTTTTTATGTTTTATTGAATTATAGTTAAAACCAATAAATTTTTAACAGCTTGATTGAGATATAATTCACATACCATGTAATTCACTCATATAATGAAGTGTACAATTCAGTGATTTTTAGTATATTCACAAAGCCATGCAGTCATTACCATGGTCAGTTTTAGACAGTTTAGTTTATTTTCATTACCACAAAAAGAAACTTTCAACAGTCATTCTATTTACTCTGCCCTGAAGCAGGCTATGGGAGCTCTCATGGGCATTCATTTGTTAAATTCCCTTGGAGTTTCATGAAGTTCATTTCTTGAAGTACTTTTTCAGATCTGCTATATATAAAATCTAAATGTTGAGTTTAGGTTACTCAGGCAGTTGTGTGCCCTCAGTGAACCTTTTATATGAAAGGAGAAAGGAAATAATGGTTTCTGAGTTTAAGACAGTCTGGCTGGATACCAAGGTGCTTAAATAATAAGGTAAACTTACAGAACCAGACCGTGGCTTTGTGTGGCTCGTTAAATTTTCTGAAGTTCTGCTTCTTAATGAGCTCAGCAAAGCAAGCAAGCTGAAAGAAGTGCTGTTCTTTCCTCTCAAGATAAGTGTCCTTCGTGGCATCTGAGAAGAAAATAAGGATATTCTTTTGAATATGTTTATGTCAGAGACTGCTATGATGGCACATTCCTACTAAAACACTTAAAACAGGTGATTTAGGTAGTGAAAGGGGTGGTCTTTCAGCCTTGTTTGAGTCCCATCCCCCAAAAGTCATGAAGTATTCATAGTAATTTTCATGTCTTCAGTCGTTCAGTTGTGGCTGACTCTTTGCTACCCTATGAACCATAGCCCGCCAAGGCTCCTCTGTTGTAAAGTAAAGTTGTGGCTATTTTTATGTCTTTCCTTCCTTATAGTGACATTGAAAAAAAAGTCTTCATTGCTGTGATTTCATGTTATGATTCTTAGAACCATTGCATAACTGAAATTCCTCAAATCGCCTGTGTATGCTGATGCCTGTCTTGGCCATGAATTTGGGAAATGAATCAGAAATAAATTTTAATACATGAGTATGCAGTTTCTATGCTCAATTTGCTATGCTTTGTTCCTTCTTCCTTCCAAAATTTCCTCTTTCAAAGGTTCAAGTTAGTGCTATGAAAATAGAAGAGTGTTCAACATTTAAATATCTTCAGTTGTTGGCTAAACACATTTAAGCAGTTAAAAGGAAATATTCCTTCCTTTTCCTTAACACTACATACTAGTGTTATGAGAGACAAGGTTGAAAAATGAGTCAGCTCCTTTCTGACCTAACCTGGGGTCAGAGGGTTATCTTATGTAATTATAGCGTAGTTACTGGGGCAGTGCATTCTCCTCCTATGCCCTCAGGCGGCAGCCTCTGCCTTTAGAGGGAGCAGCACAGGGCTGTGGTTAAGATCTCAGGCTCCAGTCTAGCTGCCCTGTGACCTAAGGTAAGCGACCTGAATCCTCTCAACCTGGGTCCTTATAAACTATTGGCTAAGGATTAAATTAAAGACATAATAGAGTGAACCCAAGCACTTAGGAGACACTCCAAGTAGTAGCACAGTTTTCAAGATTGAATTGTTGTCTGATAGGATAATTATCTTTGTCAACTAAAAAGAAAATTACAGCCTAAAGGTTGAGAATCATACTTTCTTTGACAGACAAAACTGAGAACTTAAGCCCAGGATGCAGCCTCTCATCCAGCTCTGCAGAACTGCTCCAAATAGGTAAGGGAGGAGCCAAGATATATAGGAGTTTTTGCAACAAAGGCCAGGTAGTGGGAATATTACAAGATCACTGTTAATTAAAGAAAACAAGACATCTCAAGTTAAGGAATTTAGTACTTTTCTACAAATGGGAAGATGCAAGGGCTTGCTGAAATCATCCATTTGGTGTGCACCTCAGCTCTCTGGGACCAGTATTCTGTACGTTCTTGTCCTGACTCTCTGGGTACCTCACCGGGGTGGCTGCAGTGCATCCTGTTTCTTTCCTGAGTTCCCTCAGGGTTCACCTTCTGGGCAGCTGTAATGTGATGGCGTGATGGTTTGATGACTGCAACTTCCTGTGTTTACTGATATGGCAGGTGGGATTTTTTTTTTTTCTCTGACAGCCTGTGGGAGCTCTCATGGGCATGCATTTGTTAAATTCCCTTGGAGTTTCATGAAGTTCATTTCTTTTTCACATCTGTTGTATATAAAATCTAGTTTAGTAATTATTAATAGAAGTGAAGCCAAAATTCTGGAACTTAAGAATACAGTGATTGAAATGAAAATTTCACTTAAGGGGATTCAACAGCAGATTTCAGCAAGCAGGAAAAAGAATCCATAAACTATGTCCAGAGGCAAGGATTTAAATTAAAATGCTCTGAAGAATACTACTGTATCATATTTTTGTATGATAGAAACTTTTGAGGTAGACATACTGTTAATTAAGAATCATCACCTCAATCTTTGGGAAGTAATATTATTTTTGTCTTAGAGATGGGGGAAGGGGGAAACACATAACTATTGCAGCCTCATAAAGATACGTTGGTTGAGAAGGAGTTTAAATTCTGTAGAGCTCCTGGAAGACAGTTTGGTAATTCCTTGAAAAGTTAAACATAGAATTATCATTAAATCCACCAATTCTACTTCTAGATATGTACCCAGAATAATTGAAAGGAATGCCTCAGATAGCTGTACACCAGTGTTCAGGGCAGCATTACTCAAAGTAACTAAAAGGTGTTAACACCCCAGATGTCCATTTATAAAATATATGAAGAAAAAAAATATATATATATATGGAAACATTGTTCAGCCTTGAAAGGGGTAATAATCTGATACATGCTGCAACATGGATGAATCTTGAAGACATTGTGCTGAGTGACACAAGCCAGACGAAAAAAGACAAACATTGTGTGACTCTACTTACAAGAGGTACTTAGTCTAGGCAAATTCATGGAGGCAGAAAGTAGAGTAGAGCTGTTGACTTGAAAAAAAAGTACAACCTAGAAGAGAGATTGTTTACTTTGGCAGACTTTCTGAGGATTTAAACCCAGGAGTCAACCTTTTTCCAGAGAGACTGTTCCCAAGAGGTAAGGTAGGAACTGGGAAACAGAGCAGTTTTTGCAACAAAAACCAGATGAAAAATTACCGTTAAATCAAACTACACCTCTCAGGTTAATGAATTTAGTGCTTTTCTATGTATAGGAAGATGTGAGAGTCTGGGCTCACTGAAATCATTCCTTTGATATGCATCATAATTATCTAGGGCCTGTATCTTACTTTTTTCCATCCTAAATCCCCTCAGGATGCACCACTGGGGAGAGGCTGCAGTAGCTGATAGCAGTGGCTGGCAGCTTGTTTGTGTCCATCCTGAGTTCTCTCGGGGCTTACCAGCTGGGCAGCTGCAGGGTCTAATGATGTGATGGCCGCAACATCCTTTGTTTACTGATATGGCAGGCAACGTTTTTCATCCACAGAGGATTCCAGATGTAAAGCAGGAGGGGGATGGGGAGTTAGTGTTTAATGGGTGCAGAGTTTCTGTTTGGGTGATGAAAAGTTCTGCAAATGGTAAGTGGTGATGGTTGAACAACATTGTGAATGTAATGTTACTTTATCGTACAGTTCAAAAGCGTTAAAATGTTAAGTTGTATGTTACATATAAAAAAATCACCAAATAACAATTCATAGAGTTCCAAATTCACTGTCACGGACATATTTAATTTAATTTGATTGCAGCTTGCTGAGTTTTAAAAACAAAGGTTCTTGAACATTTTCTGAGCACTTAGTGTGTGAGTGCCACTGTGATACCTGCTTTGTATGAAATATCTCATTTAATCTTCTTATCAAGTACCACGATTAACCTCAATCTCTAGAGGGGGAATCCAAAAGCACAGAGAGAAGTAACTTGCCCAGGATTGTACTGCTGACAGATGACACTCAGGATTTGATCCGAGGCAGTCTGACTTCAAACTGAGCCTGATAGTTAAACTACGCTATTTGACATTTTCTAATTTTGAAGTGTGTTTAAATGTTCTGTTCATGTCCGACTTAACATGCTTTGCCACAGGACCATTTCACACACACTTTCTGAATGTGTTGCCAGCCATGCTTCTTCAGAACAATTCCTGCTTACCAGCCTTAGCAAGATGAAACACGATCAGAGAAAAGGGTGTTGGTTCACCCTGAAGGAAGTGGTGGAGTTTGGTTTGTTTCATTGTCTCTGAATCCTCAGATTCTTTAGTTGATCTAGCCTCAATGTAGTGAGAGGGACTGGCAACAATTGGGTCAAGGACAGTTTTGTTTTTTATTAATCTAGGATAAAAATACCTTTATGCTAAGTCGCTTCAGTCTTACCTGACTCTTTGTGTCCATGTGGACCATAGAAAACCTACCAGGCTCCTCTGTCCATGGGATTCTCCAGGCAAGAATACTAGAGTGGGTTGCCATGCCCTCCTCCAGGGAATCTTCCCAGCCCAGGGATTGAACCCACTTCTCCTAGAGTTCTTTACCACTAGCACCACGTGGGAATCCCCACTGACATCTTTTAGTCTTCTGGACAGTTTCTTCCCTTTTAGCCAGAGCAAGCTGATTAAAAAAGCCTGAGGACTCCTTTTAACACTAATTGGAAGTTCAAAGTTCAAGCCTCATCAAGTATTCTCTTAAATACATCAAGTCAATCACCATTCCCTGTCCTCTCAAACCGTTTTTTGAACACCTTAGAAATCTTCATCCTGCCTCTTGTTGTCATTTAGTCATTCAGTCATGTTCAACTCTTTGCCACCTCATGGACTGTAGCCCACCAGGCTCCTCTGTCCGTGGAATTTTCCAGGCAAGAATACTGGAGTGGGTTGCCACTTCTTTCTCCAGGGGAAAGATTTTTTTTTTTAAAGCAGTGAATGTAGTTTTGTTTCCAAATATCTTTCTTCGAAAACTCAACATTCTTAGTTGAAAGTAGATAGATCATGGAATTATGAATAAATAGCAGTGTTAATTTCAGTTCAGTTCAGTCCCTCAGTTGTGTCCGACTCTTTGCAACCCCATGGACTGCAGCACACCAGGCCTCCCTGTCCATCACCAACTCCCAGAGTTTACTCAAACTCATGTCCATTGAGTCGGTGATGCCATCCAACCATCTCAACCTCTGTCGTCCCCTTCTCCTCCTGCCTTCAGTCTTTCCCAGCATCAGGGTCTTTTCAAAAGAGTCAGTTCTTTGCATCAGGTGGCCAAAGTATTGACGTTTCAGCTTCAGCATCAGTCCTTCCAATAGCGTTTGCTATGACCAGTACGTTCTCTTGGCAAAACTCTGTTAACCTTTGCCCTGCTTCATTCTATACTCCAAGGCCAAAATTGCCTGTCACTCTGAGTATTTCTTGACTTCCTACTTTTGCATTCCAGTCCCCTATAATGAAAAGGACATCTTTTTTTGGGTGTTAGTTCTAGAAGGTCCTGAAGGTCTTCATAGAACTGTTCAACTTCAGCTTCAGCATTATTGGTTGGGGCATAGACTTGGATTATTGTGACATTGAATGATTTCCCTTGGAAACAGATCATTCTGTCATTTTTGAGATTGCTTCCAAGTGCTGCATTTCGGACCCTTTTGTTGACTATGATGGCTACTCCATTTTTTCTAAGGGATTCTTGCCCACAATAGTAGATATCACGGTCATCCGAGTTAAACTCACCCAGTCCAGTCCATCTTAGTTCGCTGATTCCTAAAATGTCGATGTTCACTCCTGCCATCTCCTGTTTGACCACTTCTAATTTGCCTTGATTCATGGACCTAACATTCCAGGTTCCTATGCAGTGCTGCTCTTTACAGCATCAGACTTTACTTCCATTCCCAGTCACATCCACAACTGGGTGTTCGTTTTGTTTTGTCTCCATCTCTTCATTCTTTCTGGAGTTCGTTCTCCACTGATCTCCAGTAGCATATTGGGCACCTACTGACCCGGGGTATTCATCTTTCAGTGTCCTATTTTTTTGCCTTTTCATACTATTCATGGGGTTCTCAAGGCAAGAATACTGAAGTGGTTTGCCATTCCCTTCTCCAGTGGACCATGTTTTGTCAGAACTCTCCACCATGACCCGTCCATCTTGGGTGGCCCTACATGGCATAGCTCATAGTTTCATTGAGTTAGACAAGGCTGTGGTCCATGTGATCAGATTGGCTAGTTTTCTGTGATTGTGGTTTTCAGTCTGTCTGCCCTCTGATGGAGAAGGATAAGAGGCTTATGGAAGCTTTCTGATGGGAGACACTGACTGAGGGGGAAACTGGGCCTTGTTCTGATGGGCAGGCTTCCCTGATAGCACAGTTGGTAAAGATTCCACCTTCAATGTAGGAGACCCTGGTTCGATTCCTGGGTCAGGAAGATCCACTGGAGAAGGGATAGGCTACCCACTCCAGTATTCTTGGATTTCCCTTGTGGCTCAGCTAGTAAAGAAGCAGCCTGCTATGTGGGAAACCTGGGTTCGATCCCTGGGTTGGGAAGATCCCCTGGAGAAGGGAAAGGCTACCCACTCCAGTATTCTGGCCTGGAGAATATACAGTCCATGGGATCGCAAAGAGTCAGACATGACTGTTTCTTTACCTCTCATCTAAATGAAGTTTCTTAGGAGAGTCCATATAGGGTATATTCCTGTTTAACAGATAGAAAAATAAAGGATTAAAGAGATTGACTTGCCTAGAGTTACAGAACTAGAAAGCAGTTGATTTTTGAATTCACAGCCAGGCACTTGACTTCCAAGCCAAGGCTTTCATTTAATCTCTGATTAATTTCAGTTGCTTCATCTATAATTTCTAATCCCTACTTTATAATGTTGTGAGGATTTAGTGGCATAGTGAATGTGGGCTCGTAGTGTACCCTGTGGTACATAACGTTTAATCCACATTTTCCCCAAGAAGTGTTTTAAGTATGTGCTGTGTGTCAGGCACCGTGCTTACTGTTGATGTCACAGTGATGAAGCATATCTCTACCCTTCAAAAGCTGACTGACCAGGCAGAGGGACCAGCATGAACAAAAAGCAGGTTGTTTTCTAAAGTCACACTAACCTGCGTATAAGAAAGCATCCTTATACTCTGAATAGTAGTAGACAGTATTTGAAATGATTGAACTTTTATTGTTTTAATTTGAAGTATAGTTGTTTTATAATTTTGTGTTAATTTCTGCTATGCAGCAAAGTGATTGAGTTATATAAATAGACATTGTTTTTTAAAATAGTCTTTTCCATTATAGTTTATCATAGGATACTAAAATATAGTTCCCCATCCTATACAGTAGGACTTTGTTTTATATATATATATTAGCTTACATTTGCTAACCCCAGCCTCCTACTCCATCCTTCTCCCAACTCTCTCCCCATTAACCACCACAGGTCAGTTCTCTGTGCCTGTGAGTCTATTTCTGTTTCATAGATAGATTCATTTGTGTTGTATTTTTGATTCCACATACAAGTGATATCATATGATATTTATCTTTCTGACTTACTTCATTTAGTATGATATTCTCTAGTTGTATCCATGCTGCTGCAAATGGCATTATTTCATTTTTTATGGCTGAGTAATATTCCACTGAATGTAGGTACTACATCTTCCTCATTCCTTCATCTGTCAATGGAGTTAGGTTGTTTCCATTTCTTGGCTATTGTGGATAGTTCTACTGTGAACGTAGGGGTGAAATACATTAAGCCTTTAAATAACCTTTCTTCCATCCCCAAACATCCCCATCAGCTTAGTTTACATCATTACTTTCACTGTTTTATCCTAAGTATAGTCATTGCTGCTATCTTTACCTAGACCTGGACGTCTCATTGTAGCATCTTTTCAAACCCCATTTTGCCTGTGATAATTTTTCATTATCTTGATTAATTACTACCTCAAGTACTAGCTATGAGATTTTTGCATTTAAGTTATGTAGTTACATCATTTTCCCTGTCACGTAGAGAAACAGTTAATATCTCTTCAATATATTAACAAATGGCAGATCAATGCTAGATTGTTAAAGGAGAATACTCCCAGTAATTTAGTGTTCGAGTACATTCCTAATGAGTTAAGGTAAAGGGTACCAGCACTGTTCTCCCCCAGGTGTGTCTCTTGACCACTATGAGAGACAGATTCTGAGTTGAATAAAACTATGTGTCAAAACTGACACACAATTCAGTTACGAATTTTATGGTATGATAAATTGAGTAAAATCTCTCAGGTAAAGTTACTCCTCTAATCTCTGGCCCAAGGCAGTTACAAGTAATTTTTTAAGTGTAAAACCTCAATAGGTACATGTTAACTGTGATTTCTATTTTAGAGCTTGACGAAGTTGACAGATATTAAGTGAAATGAAGGCCTATGATTTGACTGTCACCACCCACATATACTTATAAATAGAACTCCAAATTGGTTAACGGCAAGTTTTAACCGTAGCCCACAGATGAAGACAAATAGAATTTTTTGTTCCTGTCTGGACGTATAGATTCATTTCTGATACAAGAAAGCTTCATTTATGTTGAATGACAGTTTGTAGTGAGGGTGAAATTATATGTACCAGTATGTGTTTTGATTTGCTTTTCTCATTAACAATAAATATATCTTTACCATTAAAATATGTCTTTACCATTAAAAGAAAACTTTTAATGTTATTAGAAGGAATTTTCCTGTTAATTGATGACATATTCTTAACTTTTTCAAGCAAAATTTTTTAAGACCAATGTGACATGAAAAATAATTAATTTGAAATTCACATGGAAAAATACTGGAACTTCCATGTTATGACATAAATGCTTTGTTACGACTACTTTAAAATGTTTTAGTACATTATGAACGTATCAATTCAAAACATGCTAGTCATTCTGAGTACTCATGGTTACGCAAGTATTTATTTTCCTTATTGTCTTTACTAAAATTAAGTTCAGGCATGTTCAAACTTATAATATTAGTGAGTAATAAATAAGCAATTTGATATTCCAACATAGTTTTTATAATTCCTGTTATTCAATGTGACAATAGAAATATGAGCTTCATTAGCTTTACACTTCCCTCTTAATGTTTTCTTCAAATTAAAAAAACAGTGCTGTCTCAGAAGTGCTTTACAAGTCCTGTGACCTTTTTAATTCAAGTGACTGTGAAGCCTCAGGATATTATTTTAAGGATGATCTTTGGGAGGATACCTGCCTTTTACATTTACGATCTCATTTAATTCTCACAATAGTTTTATAAGATGGTAGAACACTCAGTTTAGAGATCGATTGGGAGGCTAGGGAGTGAAGGATTGACCGATGTGCCATAGGAATAGCTAATAAGTGCTGGAAACAGGGAGGGCACTCAGGGCTGCCCTTATGTCCCTGTCATTCTTCTTCCAACTTTTGGCGAATAGGTTTCTCAATGCGAGTTTTTTATCCTAGCAATGTGAAATTAATCAGGATGTATTTTAAGTAGTTTAAAAATTGATGTAGCTAGAATTTGGCCAACTGTTGTTTTCCTATTGAATTTTATATGTAAAATATATCCTTGTCACTTAACTACATATATGATAACAATTTATGTTTCTTTGGTGCTGGGGGTCTAGTCACTAATCATGTCCGACTCTTGCAGCCCCATGGACTGCAGCCTGCCAGCCTCCTCTGTCCATGGGATTTCCCATGCAAGAATACTGGAGTGGGTTTCCGTTTCCTTCTCCAGGGAGTCTTCTCCACCCAGGGACCAAGCCTGCATCTCCCACATTGCAGGCGGATGCTTGCCGTTGCGCCATCGTGTGTTGTGTTGTTAGTCTCTCAGTCCTGTCCGACTCTCTGTGACCCCGTGGTCTCTCCATGGAATTCTCTACACAAGAATACTGGAGTTGGTTGCCATTCCCTTCTCCAGGAGATCTTCCCGACCCAGGGATTGAACCAGGATCTCCTACATTGCAAGCAGATGTTATTTTTTTACCATCTGAGCTACCAGGGAAGCCCCAAAATTATTTCCCTAAAAGCTTAACAACACTGAAAACAGAAACCTGCTCTTTAGTGTGAAATGGTGCATAATTCTTCTTGCAAGGCCATTCAGTTATTTTCTTGCAAACTCTGATATGCTTCTGTTTATGCAATCCACAGTTTATGCAAAATAGTCACAGTGGTTACAAAAATACAGCATGTGGGGTGTGGAGCAGCTAGAAGATACTTGTGTTACACAGGTACCCTTACCTTCAGTTTTCTTAAATGATTGAACAGCCTTGTTCACAGCAGTATTTTAGATTTCATCTATTTAGGTTGTACATATTTGAGGTATACAACATGAAGATTTGATATACATAATGCAGTCAAACTAATTAACATGTCACATCTCATAGTTATCATTTATTACTGAGTGATGAGTACAACTAAAAGCTACTCTCTTAGTGTATTTTCAGTGTTCAACGCAGTATTATGAAGAGTCATCATGCCTGTACATTAGACTTCTAGATTTATTCATCCTACATAACTGCAGCTCTGTACCTTTTGATCAACATCTCCCCGTCTGCCCCCACCAGCCCCTGGTAACCATCATTATATTACTTTGCTTCTTTGAGTTTCACTTTAAAATTTTATTTTTTAGATTGCACTCATAAGTGAAATTATGTAGTATTTGTCTTTCTCTGCCTAGCTTATTGCACTCAGCATGATGACCTCCTAATTCATCCAAGTTGTCATATAAGGTAGCATTTCCTTCTTTCTCACAGTTGAATAATACTCTATTTTATCTGTGTATCACCTTTTCTTCAGCTGTTGATCCATTGACAGACACTTGGGTTATTTCCATATCTGAACTACTGTAAGTGGTGATGTAATGAACCTGGGGGTGCAGATAATTGTTTTGATTCTTGATTTTGTTCCCTTTGTGTGCATACCCAGAAGTGGAATTACTGGATCATAGGGTAGTTCTAGTCTTATGTTTCTGAGGAGTGTTTGTACTGTTTTTCATAATAGCTGTACCAATATGCATTTCCACCAACAGTTCAATCAGATTGTTTTCTTGCTATTGAGTGGTTTGAATTCCTTATATATTTTAGATATTAACCCCTTTTCAGATGGATGGTTAGCAAATATTTTCTCCCACTTTATAGATTGTCTCTTCCCTTTGGTGATTGTTTCCTTTACTGTGCAAGAAGCTTTTTAGTTTGATGCAATCCCATCTGTCTACTTTTGCTTTTGGTGCCTGTGCTTTTGGTGTCATGTCCAAAACAGTCTTACCTACATCAGTGTCAGGAAGTTTTTCCCCTATATTTTCTTCTAATAGTTGCATGGTTTCAGGTCTTATAATCAAATCTCAATTCCATATCAAGTTGATTTTTTGCATATGTAGTGAGATGAGTTCAATTTCATTCTTCCACATGTGGAAAACCAGGTTTCTTAGCACTCTTTGTTGAAGAAACTATCCTTTCTCTAATTGTGTGTGTTCTTTGCATTTTTGATAAAGATCATAAATGTGTAGAAACAAATTTATTTCTCTATTGTGATGCTCTATTGTGTTCTAGTGTTCTGTGCATCTGTTATTACGCCAACTATGTTATTGTGGATTACTATATAATTTTGTAGTAGTTTTTGAAATCTCATGGTCAGATGCTACTAACTTTGTTGGGTTTTTTTGTTGTTGTTGTTGTTTTGTTTTGCTTATGATTGCTCTGGCTATATGTGATCTTTTATGGTTCCATATAAATTTTAAGACCTTTTCTAATACTTTGAAAAATGCCATTGCAATTTGATAGGGATTCCATTGAATCTGAGGATTGCTATGAGTAATGTAGTTATTTTTTAATTCTTCCAACCCATGAGCATAGTATATCTTTCCATTTATTTGTGTCTTCTTCAATAGCTTTCAGGCTTCCCAGGTAACTCAGCTGGTAAAGATTCTGTCTGCAGTGCAGGAGACCCCGGTTCAGTTTCTGGGTTGGGAAGATCCCCTGGAGAAGAGATAGGCTACCCACTCTAGTATTCATGGGCTTCCCTGATGGCTCAGATGGTAAAGAATCCATCTGCAATGCAGGAGATCTGGGTTCTATCCCTGGGTTGGGAAGATCCCCTGGAGGACGGCATGGCAACCTACTCCAGTAATCTTGCCTGGAGAATCCCTGTGGACAGAGGAGCCTGGAGGGCTACTTTGCCAACAAAGGTCTGTATAGGCAAAGCTGTGGTTTTTCCAGTAGTCATGTACGGATGTGAGAGTTGGACCATCATGAAGGCTGAACACCAAAGAATTGATGCTTTTGACCTGTGGTGTTGGAAAAGACTCTTGAGAGTCCCTTGGACAGCAAGGAGATCAAACCAGTCATTCCTAAAGGAAGTCAATCCTGAATATTCATTGGAAGGACAGATGCTGAAGCTGAAGCTCCAATACTTTGGCCACCTGATGCGAAGAGCCGACTCATTAGAAAAGACCCTGCTGCTGGGAAAGATTAAAGGCAGGAAGAAAAGGGGACGACAGAGGATGAGATGGTTGGATGGTATCACGGACTCGATGAACATGAGTTTGAGCAGGTTCTGAGAGATGGTGAAGGACAGGGAAGCCTGGATGCTGCAGTGCATGGGTTCGCAAAGAGTCAGACGTGACTGAGCAACTGAATAACAACAATAGCTTTCATCTACTTTGTTAAATTTATTCCTAAGTACTTTGTTGTTTTAATACTATTGTAAATAAAATGGTTTTCTTTTTCTTTTTCAGATAGTTCACTGTTAGTATATAGCAATGCAACTGATTTTTATATGGTGATTGTATATCCTGTAACTTTACTGAAATCATTTGTTGGTTCTAACAGTTTTTTAGTGAAGGGTTGAGGGTTTTCCATCTATAACATTATATTATCTGCAAACAGTGACAGTTTCACATCTTCCTTTCTGAGTTGGATGCCTTTCATTTCTTTTTCTTGCTTGATTGCTCTGACCAGAATTTCCAGTACTGTGTTGAATAGGAGTGGTGAGGGTAGGCACCCTTGTCTTGTTCCAGATCTTTGAGGAAAATATGTTAACCTTTCATTGTTGAGTATGATGTTATCTGTGAGTTTGTCATATATGGCTTTTATCATGTTGAGGTACATTCTTCTGTACCTACTATGTTGAGAGTTTTATCATTAAAGGATATTGAATTTTGTTAAATAATTTTTCCCACATCCATGGAGATGACCTTGTGATACTTATCCTTCATTCAGTTAATGTGCTGTATGACATTGATTGGTTAATGTATGTTGAGTCAACCTTGCATCCCAGGAATAAATTCTGCTTGATCACAGTGTCCGATCCTTTAAATGTGCTGTTGAATTAAGTTGCTGAGTATTTTGTTGAGAATTTTTACATTTGTATTCATCAGAGACATTTATTTTTAGTTTACTTTTTATGTAATATCTTTATTTGGCTTTAGTATCAGGGTAATGCTGGCTTTGTAAAAATGAGATTAAAACTGTTCCCCTGCTCTTTGATTTTTGGAAAAGTCTGAGAAGGATTGACCCTAATTTTTCATTAAATGAATTCTACCAAACATTTAATTCATAGGTGAATTTTGTTATTGTTGTTGTTCAGTCACTCCGTCGTGTTTGACTCTTTGTGACTCTATGGGCTATAGCCCTCCAGGCTCCTCTGTCCATAGGATTTTCCAGATAAGAATACCAGAGTGGGTTACCATTCCCTCCTCCAGGGGATCTTCCTGACCCAGGGATTGAACCTGGGTCTTCTTCATTGGCAGGTGGGTTCTTTACCACTAAACCACCTGGGAAGCCCCTTGGTGAATTCTACCAAACATTTAATGAAAAATTAAGAAGAATTTAATTAAGAGAAGTATAGAATTTGGGTAATTAGCCTTATCACAGTCTTATGTAATTTAGTGTCTTGGGTATAGTAGTGTGGCTGGGAGGAAAAGGAAAGAAAACAGTATTTATCTTAGTTTTTTTGTAGTTCTGTATAGAAAGCTTCTCTTCCTACATTGGCATTACCACCATTGCAGTTAGAAAATTAGCAGAAAAATCATTCCTGTTTTTCACAAATACCTTTCCTACAAAATAAAATGGCAGGCCATCTCCCGGCCGAAGGCATCTTCAATCATGGTATGCATATACTCTTATTACTGAGAAAGATCCTTCCCAAGATGGACTAGCTGAAGGTAAGTACAGATGCACACAGTCTATTCAATTTCAATATGAAAATTAGAACTCATGCTGAGATTTCAGTGAAGGGTAAAGTTATAATGTGTTATGTTTAGAGTTTTAAAATTTGGTGTGTTATTTCAGGAGCTCTGGGCCAAGGATTTATTCGCTGATTTTTTTTTCCAAGTTTGTTTTATTCTTTTTTACTAGGAAGAAAGTTTCTGTGACCATTAGCTCTGGATGTCTGATTCCCTCTGCTCTCCTGGGCTCCAGAGGTAGTTCTAAAGTTATCAGACCAGAATTTAGAGAAGGCTTAACTTCTTTAGCCTTTGTTATAATAGCCACATTTACTTTCTCATTTAGTGCTATTTCATTTGGGGCAAGGTATGACTTCAAATTATAGTTAATTCATTTTTCCTTTGGGAGAGTCAAGTTTTTGGTCAGATTTTAACTTACATACTTTTCTTTAGATTTCTCTTTTTTTTTGTATTCTTAATTAAGAATATAAATTATATTCTTAGTCTATAATGTATTGTAAATAGAAAAGTTTATATAGAACTAACAGAATTGCTTCTGTTAACTAATTGCTAATACAAAGAATCAGATGTCAAGCACAATCTTAACTGAGGAGAATAACTTGTGGCTTCTATGGGGTTTCTTTTTCATATAATCAGTTTTATTTGAAAAGTTTATGGTTAAAAGGCATAATTATTTTAAGGTGTTCTACCATGGTGGAAATTTATTCTAACATAGGCATTTTATTTACTCTCAAAGGACTTTCTTCAGAAGATACCACACCTTTAATGCAAGAAAATGTACTACATGTAGCCACACATGCGGTTAGTGATGAAGAATCTGCAGAAGTCAATGCTAACGATCAACTAGAAGCCCCAAAGCTGGTTCTGCAGTCTCTGTTCTCACTTATACGAGGTGAAGTTGAGCAGTTGGATTCAAGAGCACTTCCCCTTTGCCTTCACCAGGTATCTTGCTGAACTTTCAATTGCAGCCTCACTGAAATTCTGGGGCCAATATTTGTAATAATCTAAAGTGCAATTCTCTGTCATTGATTCTGCTCTGCCTGTCCTTGGTGCGTCCAGGAGAAGGTGACCGTGGGTCCACAGCTGGTAGGAAATCTGGCACATCTCTGACTGGTGGCCACATGTTGGCTTGGATCATCAGTCTGTGGCTCATAGAATCACCAGCTGCTTTTACTCGGTGGTGGTGGTGGTTTAGTCAATAAGTTGTGTCCAACTCTTGAAACCCCATGGACTGTAGCCTGCCAGGCTCTTCTGTTCAATGAGATTTCTCAGGCAAGAATACTGGAGTGGGTTAACATTTCCTCCTCCTGGGGAATCTTGCTAACCTAAGGATCAAACCCGCGGTTCCTGTGTCTCATGCATTACAGTCAGATTGGTTACTACTGAGCCACCAGGGAAGCCCCTTCTCTTAGTTAGTGTGTACAAATGAGGGTCGGTGTAGTTCACAAATGAGTCAATGTAGAAAGTGCTTAGTAAGTACCAACAAGGTGCCCAAAGCTAAGCTAGACACTAGGGAAATAGATTACATAAGAACATGTCCTCAAAACACACACTGTAGAATAGGAGAAACAATTATGTAGGTAACTAATGGTGGAAGTCTGTATAAAGTATTAGAGTAGGTATGTGCTTCAGGTTCAGCAAAAGCACAAAATGCCTGATTAACTTTGTCCTTTGGACATTAGGCAGAAACAAGGTGATTCTTGAGCTGGGTTTTGCAGGATGTATAGGCTCACAATAGATAAAGTGAACTGGTACAGAAAGAGATCAGCCTTTGCAAAGACATGACTGGGATGTTATTTTGAAGATTAAGATGGAAGAGAGACGAGAATTAAGATTGGATAACTTGTAACATTAAGGTCTTGCTTTTAGAGGCTGAGAGCTTTTAATTATGCAGGTGCCAAAATTAGAATTCTAGAAATATAATTCTTGATGATAGGGTAAACTAGAAGACGGAGAGCCTGGAGACTGGGAGACCTTAAGGACAGTAATACAGAAGGTTTTTTACACAAGATAATTCTGAAAAGATTAAAGTCTTTATGAGCTGTGTTTTATTTTCTTTTAAAATGAAAATAATTCGTATATGGAAATAGAAGAAGCTTCATTTTTATTTCACTCACTCTTCCTGTTTCATTAAACATTTGCAATAAGCAGTGAATAATTTTTTAAAAGTAAAATAGCTTTTGTCCCAAGGCAGGAAAACATATATTCTTACAAATTTATATTACCTCCTTGGTGGACTTGAAGAATGCCTTTGAGAAAATGTGTACTACTTTTTTGACCTCTGGTGTGTTGCTAACATATAATACATGTTTACCATAGTTGAGAACTGTAGTTGAGAACCACCAGTACCAAGGCAGCTTTCTAATCTTTCAGCCTTCTTTGTTTTTTTTTTTTTTTTCATTTATTTTTATTAGTTGGAGGCTAATTACTTTACAATATTGTAGTGGTTTTTGCCATACATTGACATGAATCAGCCATGGATTTACATGTGTTCCCCATCCTGATCCCCCCTCCCACCTCCCTCTCCACCCCATCCCTCTGAGTCTTCCCAGTGCACCAGCCCTGAGCACTTGTCTCATGCATCCAACCTGGGCTGGCGATCTGTTTCACCCTTGATGGTATACATGTTTCAATGCTATTCTCTCAGAACATCCCACCCTCGCCTTCTCCCACAGAGTCCAAAAGTCTGTTCTATACATGTGTCTCTTTTTCTGTCTTGCATATAGGGTTATCATTACCATCTTTATAAATTCCATATATATGCGTTAGTATACTGTATTGGTGTTTATCTTTCTGTCTTACTTCACTCTGTATAATGGGCTCCAGTTTCATCCATCTCATTAGAACTGATTCAAATGTATCCTTTTTAATGGCTGAGTAATATTCCATTGTGTATATGTACCATAGCTTCCTTATCCATTCATCTGCTGATGGGCATCTAGGTTGCTTCCATGTCCTGGCTATTATAAACAGTTCAGCCTTCTTTGAATTTGTACAATGGATTGAGTTTGTGAAGGATATTTACACTAACCATTATTTCATTCTCCAAACAATCTAGAGATGCATTATCATCATCTTTACAAATGGGAGATACAAGACTCCCTCACAAAACAGGTTCCTTACGATTGTAGGGCTTTGTTTTGGGCTCAGTTGCTCAGTCATGTCTGACTCTTTGCAGCCCCATGGACTGGAGCCCACCAGGCTCCTCCATCCCTGGAATTTTCCAGGCAAGAAGACTGGAGTGGGTTGCCATTTCCTATTCTAGTGGCTCTTTCCGACCCAGGGATTGAACCCACATCTCTCAAAGCATGTGTTTTGGGGACAACTTGACAGAAATTTGAATACTAACTGTATAATAATAAATAACTATTGCATCATTGTCAAATTTCTTGAGATAATGGAATTGAAGGTAATGTAGGAGAGTGTCTTTATTCTTGGGAGACACACATGCAAGTAGTATTTAGGAGTAAAGTTACATAATGCCTGCAACTTAAGATATTTCAGTGGGAAAAAAATGTGTAAGAAAGGGAAAAAGAAAGAGAAGATTTGGCAAAATGTCAGTAATTGACAAATCTAAATAAAAGGTATATGACTTGATTTTACTATTCTTTGAAGTCTTCTGTAGAATTTCAATAGAAAGTTGGGGAAATGGACATTTGGAGTAAATAGAAACAGCTAAGTGTAGCCAAATCTTCAAGCAGTTTATGTCACTGGGCTATTGTTACATTAAATATAAGGAGAATGCTCTTTTCTACTAGCAGGTGATCCTATAGCTGAAGCAGATCTAGTAGAAAATCACATTTTTAGTCAGGAAGATAATAGTCTTGATCAGATGCAGATTATTTAAATTTTTTAATGTCTCAAAGTAAAACACCACCTTCATCCCCTAGGAACATGTCAGTTTGCTGAGTCCTGTAGGTTATGCTTCTGAAATACCTCAGCAGTCTGTCCTCTCCTGGCAAAGAAGATGAGAGAGTATAGTGGTGCCTTTAAAGTATGGGCTCTGGCTCTACTTTAAAATCTCTTAACCCTACTGCTAACAAACTAAGCAGCTTTTAGTTTCATCTTCTGTAATGTTGTAGAGGACTCATTGAAATACTGCATGTAAAAGTACTTAATATATCAATAACACTTGGTATGCTTAACATAAAAGTAACTAAGCATTAAGTGGTATAACTGTATTTCTCTGTCACTAATTCAAACATTGCTTGTTGGAAAGAGATGGCTGAAACTGCAGTAAGCTGAGACACCAGGGCAGCAGAAGTCAGCTGGTGACTGCCTTCCGTAGTCCAAGAATACAAAATATCCTGTCAGTTAGTCTCAACGGAAACACAAGTCAGAGAGAAGTGGAGTGACTTTTTTTTTCCATTATTTAGTAATTCCCAGCAATTCACACTGTGCCTTTCACTTGAATTTGATAGCTGTTAACATTTAGCCAGATTTTCGTTTTTCCCTCCTCCCGCTCAACCCTACCCCACATATTTATTTTCCATGAAACATCTTAAAGTAATCTTCAGGCATTACATCACTTCACCCTTAAATACTTGCACATAAATTTCCCAAGAACAATGACACTCTCCTAAATAACTTACAATGTCATTATCAACCCCAAGAAATGAGATGTTGGTTTAGTATTATTTAATATAGAGCCTATATTTGTTTCTTCAGGTTATTCCACAAATATTCATTATAACTAGTTCCCCTCTGATCCAGGATTCAGTGAAGGAGCACACATTGCATTTGGTTGTGAACATTCTTTAATCCTTAGTAATCCAGAACAATTCCCTGCCTTCTGTTTTATTTGTTTGTTTATTTTTGCTTGTATAACATTGACACGTCTGAAGAGTTAAGAACATGTAAAAATGTCCCATAATTAGGATCTGTCTGATTATTTCTTCATGATTTGATTCAGGTTAAAATATATTGGGCAAGAATTCTACCTAGGTAACATTCCATATTCAGATGTCTCTTGAACTCACTCCAGTCTGGCCTTTGTGCCAACTACTCCCCCAGAATTGCATTGTAAATGCTAGGATTGATCTCCATGTTGTGAATCTAGTTGTTAGTCCTCAGTTTTCTTCCTACTGGAAGTATTAGAAGCTCTGACAAGTTGATCACATGCTTTTTTTTGCAGCATTTTCTTTTGCTTTTTAGGACCCCCCCACTTTCCACTTTTATATCTTACCTCACTGGATATGCCTTCTCTGGGTCATTTGTTGAGTCCTCCAAATTTTACTGATTGTTAAACATTGGAGTGCTTGAGGATTCAGTTCTGCAGTATAGACTAAACATCCAGCTTCCTGAGGCATCTCATGGGCCTTTCAAACTTAAGATGCCCAAAATCAGACTTTGATTTTTTTTTCCTCCCTTTCGTTAGATGGCATATCCATCCCTCTAGTTGCTGAGACCAAATACTTTGAAGTCATCCTTCACTTTTCCCCATGTCCATATCCAATCAGCAGATCCTGCCAATCTATTTAAAAACCATGCAGATTCTGATGTCTTCTTTCCTCCTTCATTGCCGCCATCTCAATACAAGACACTATCAGATTTCATTCAGATTCTTGCAGTAAACTAATTGTAGAACCGTCTCTGCTTTACCTTTATTTCCATTTAGGTTTTTTTTTCCCCCCTCTACACAGCAGTCATTGTGATCCAGATAAAATGTTAGCTGGGATCATGAGACTTCTCTGTTCAAAACCATCCACTGACTTCTTTTCACATTCAGAGTAAAAGCCAAAATTCTTACCATGGCAAGACACTCCATGATCTGGCCCTATTACCTCTTAGACCTTAATTCCTAAAACTCTCCTTCTTATTAACTTCTTTCCAGATATACTGGGCTCCTAGCACTTCCTCAGCTATACCAGGAATGTTCCTACATCAGGGGCTGTGATATTTGCTTTTCATCCTTTCTCAGGGAGTCACTATATGATGTGCTCCACCAAAACAAGAGAGTAAACCAAGGAACAGAAAGGTTAAGATACAAGAAAATGGGGTGCTACCCTGGAGATGGGTGAAGGGGATCTCTAGGAGAAGAGAGAGTCTTAGATGACAGCTTTGTACCAAGAAGGAGATAGTACCCACTTCTATTTGAGCAGATCAGAGGGTCTGGGAAGAAACTTTTTTATCATTTTCCGATTTCTGAATATTTGGTGTGTCTGAATACATTGAGGGAAGATTTCAACTCTTGATAGACTAGAGTTGTATAAGCAGTAAGTGCGTGGAAAACTATACCCAAAAAAATACAAAAAAAAGAAACTCCAGAGAAAACAGAAAGTTTTCAGCAAAGGAAAAATATTAAGAGTTTACTACATGGCTTACTCATAATAAGGTAAACATTAAATGTTTATCTACCTTTTACTACAGCATAACAATATGGGATAGGTCAATATGTAAGAGAAAGTGTGTGTGATATATGTTTGTAGAGGAAGGAGCAAAAGACTCAATCCCCATTTTCTAAAACTGAAAAAATCAAGAAATAGCAAATATAAGCATAATATTTAGAGCTATAGCATTTTTTAAAAAGAGATACCTAAGCACTTACTCCTGAAGAAAGAATAGGACATGAACAGTAGGGCCTTTCTTAACACACCTTATAGAACCATTTGACTCTTTAAGCCATATAAATATATATTTTTGATAAAGATAAGAGGTAAAAGAAGAACTTTATAATTCAAACATAAAGTGAGAATAGCTTCTAGGTTAAGGTGACAGCGGAAACACGAAGAGGTGAATTTGAAATCTTGACATAAGGACTTGGTGTAGATAATGAAAAAAGGGATGATAAAGAAATCAGAAGAATAATTATAGGAATACCCAGTTAGGAGGAATGGTAGTACCACTGACAGAAATAAGGAAGTATTAGTGGAGAGTTAATTACAGGATAGTTAGTATTTTTAACATATTATATGGATGAATATGTGCTAAAGGACATTTGATATTAATGACTATGATCACTGCAGATATTCACTTACATTTTTAGCTCTCGGAACTCTCTTTTTTCTTTTGGCACTTAATATGTTTTATTGATTCTTGTTTTCCAAGCATCCATTGTAAATCTCTGTCAGTATGGGCATAACAGTACTAATCACAGCCTCCATAATAAGAATACTAAAATAGGAAACACTGTTTTAGTAGCACTATTCTAGGTTTTTTAGCCCATTTAATCCTCACAGTAATACTATTAGAATGACACATTATTATAACCAAAGAAGATTTTTTTTTAACTTGTCTGAAGTCACACAGCCAATAAGTCATAGAGACAATATTCAAGTCCATATCTGGTTCCAGAGTCCACACTAAAGTTCTTGGCACTCTCGAAGATTCCATTTAAACATTACTTTTCTTGGGGCCTTCCCTGGTGGTCTGGTGGTTAAGACTCTGCACTTCCACTGCAGGGGGCATGGGTCTGATCGCTCATCAGGGAAGTTCCACAGGCCGTGTAGTGTGGCCAAAAAAAGAATTATTTTTCTTGGGTTTGAGTAATCTCTTATACACTGACTTTGTTAATATAATGGCAGGTTAGCTGTAAGTGTAACAAATCATAAACTTGAGAGTTTTTCATAGAGAAGTGAGAAGAGGTTCAAGTGCTCTCAAGTACTCTGTGCTCAGTGAACATGTCCTGAAACTCATCTCGGACTCAAGCAGGAAATGGCTTCACTGGGATCCTTGAAACCACTCTGAGACTGCGGACAAACAGATACACCTTCCTAATTCTTTTTGTTCCCAGTAGATAAAAGATACCTGAAACCAGGAAAACCTTAAAATTACTGCCCTCCCAAAGTGATATTCAACTCACTTCTTCACGATTCTACTCTGCACTGGTAGAGTAGACCATTTCTGGTCCAGAGTCAGCAAGTGCAAACCATCTTAAGCACTTGCTGTTGTGTCCTGGGCACTGTACTAGACACATGTTCTGTCTCCTAGAGTTGTGGGTATTATTGACCCTGTTTCACAAATAAGGAAGCCAAGGTTGAGACATGAAATGACACGTCGAGAGTCACACAGCTGGTAGTGGCAAAGCTTGGTCTAGAACACAGTCAGGTTATTCACCTTCAAACGTCATGTTTTTCTGCTCTACCAAGCTACCTCCCGGATTTAGACATTTGGGGCATCCAAGAAAAGCACACCTTCTTTTACCCTGCTCGACTTGCCAAGAATAGGTTTTTATACGAGGAAGCACCCCGTTTATTTATTTTTCAAGCTGCCCTTTCACCTGGAAGTGCCTTTCTACTTTTGAGGCCTTGGGTTTCATGATCCTGTCTTTATTGTTGCACTTATGGGACTGGAACTGTCCCAGAAGTCTGAAAGCTAATTGATTAAACTGACAATTTACAGGGAGGTGATTGGGTCCATCTATATTGTTGTATTGCTCCTGGAAGAATGTTAGATATATAGAATAAATTTTAAGCTCGGCAACTATTTCCTTTAAAACTATACTTTTTCCACTGTGGGATTTAGAAAAAAACATTCCTTTTTCATTTCTAATTTATAGGTTTGACTAGTGCTTTATTGCTCTGTGTACTGATAGCTTCCTGGAAAGTAGAGATCGTGATCCATAGACAGAATACCTTTTTCATTAGAGACTTAGGAAAAATCAGGGCAAACTGTTTGAAAGTGTAAACTACTTAATGAAGTATTTTAAGTATGACAGTAGTCAATTCATGCAAATATTTCTGCATGTATACTTTTGGTTTTACTGTTCCATTTATAAATGCTGTATCTGAATAAAGGATCCCAAAGTTTTTAGAATCAAAGAATTTTTATTTTTTTTTTAATTTTTATTATTATTATTATTTTTTCCAGTGGGTTTTGTCATACATTGATATGAATCAGCCATGGATTTACATGTATTCCCAAACCCGATCCCCCCTCCCACCTCCCTCTCCACCCGATTCCTCTGGGTCTTCCCAGTGCACCAGGCAGGAGCACTTGTCTCGTGCATCCCACCTGGGCTGGTGATCTGTTTCACCATAGATAGTATACATGCTGTTCTTTTGAAATATCCCACCCTCACATTCTCCCACAAACTTCAAAAGTCTGTTCTGTATTTCTGTGTCTCTTTTTCTGTTCTAAATTTAAAGCTGCCCTAGAATGAATCAGCTGGGTCCGGTGCTGCGTCCCTTGCCCTCCCATCCAGTGCCCCTTATCCTGCACAGCACTTTGCATATATTCCAAACCTCATCACTCAACTAGTAACACTTGGTCTGTCCTTTTCTGAAATATCAAAAGAGAATGAAAAATCAGTGTCCCAGGAGGTAGTTTGTGAAATACTAATGGGACAAATGGGTTTTAAGATCCCTTGTGACATGACATATTTCAGTTTTTTAGTTTATGATAAAGCCACCGTTTCATTCATGTTCTACTTTTATAAGCCTCGATAGCATTTCTGTCCCTCTTTAGAGTTCTTATTCTAAACTCTAATGAATCAGTGATGTTTGCTTTGACTTGAAATAGAATAGAAAGAATGAGATTGTGTACGGACCAAAGAATGTCTGTGTTTGCTTTTCTTGAGACAAGTGACTTCAGAAATGTGTCTTGTGCCTAGAGTCACATTTTTTCTGAACTGGCGAATATAGTTAAATAAGAGTTTTCTTAGTTTGATATCAAAGACTTTGAGAGTTTCAAAGTTTTGGTTTCTTCCAAATTTGTCTTTTTATTCAACTGTTAATTTAACTTTCTCTGTTTTTTATTTGTTTTTAACAGATAGCAGAGTCTTATTTCCAGGAGGAGGACTGTATCCTTTTTTTAATTACAAGGAGAAATGCCTAGCGTTCACTAAGAATGCTTAGTGAATTGCCCATTTTTAAAATTGAGATTTACCTACAATGAATGTATGATCTGTTGTTTTCACTGGATTTTGTTTCATGTACCCATGTAACCATCTCAGAAAGCAGGATGTAGGAAATTTGTTACTCCAGAAAATTCTCTAGAACCACCCAAGTTTGATCTCTTGTGGACAAGCTCTAATTTTACCAAAATCTAAATATTTGTGTGTGGAGGAAGGGAGAAGGCACGTTGCAAAAGAATAAAAACCCACTGGATGTGTTTTCTTTTGAATTAAACAGAAGTACAATTGAAGTAATATTCATATGGTAGAGTTTGTCAGCCGTATTATGCATAGCAAATCTCATGACTCTTATTATAGCTATATGTGTATATAGCAAAGGGAAGATTGAGTTATTCATTAGCAATAAACAGAATAACTGTTGTCAAGAAAGACTGCATGTTAACTTTTGTTTGTGCTGTCTCTTCAGTCATGTCTGACTCTTTATAACCCAGTGGACTGTAGCCCACCAGGCTTCTCTGTCCATGGGATTCTCCAGGCAAGAATACTGGAGTCGATTGCCATGCCCTTCTCCAGGGGATTTTTCAGACCCAGGGATTGAACCCACGTCTCTTACATCTACCTGTATTGGCAAGCAGGTTCTTTACCACTAGCACCACCTGGGAAGCCCATAACTTCTGTTAAAGAAAGATTTATTCCTTCTGTTTTTTAATTTCCCTCTCTTAAAATTGTTTTTATTTTTTCAGAGAAGGTCCCATTTATACACTCTAGAGAGAACTCATCCTAAGTATCTTTATTTCCCCATTTATGTGATTTCTTTTTTCTCCTAACCTTACTGATTTTCACTGCAGATTAGGGGACAAGCAGTTGTCATCCTGAACCCTATCAAGTAAACTAGTAAAGTGTGGTAGAAACTTCGGACAGTGGCTGTTCATCACTAAGTCTGGAGGAAATCAAATTCTTATGGAAATGAAGCTTAGAACTACCCAAATGATGAGTATGAGGTAGTGCAGTGCAGATCACATCAACTTCCCTGGGAACTTCCTAGAAATGCAGACTCGTGGGCTTTAGAATCAGAGCTTCTGGGGATCAGACTCATGAATCTGTATTTTACCAAGATTTTCAAATAACATTTATGTTCAGTGAAGTGTGAGAAACATTGGTATATTTTTAAGTTACAAGCAGAGGAAAATAGAATTGTCTCTGCTTCTCCTTGGTCTATTTTATGATCCCTGGCATATCTTTAAGTCACAAATGAGAGAGCAAACTGAACCTCTGAGTGACCATGGGAAGGCTAAAAAGCTGAACAATGAGTTTTTTCTCTTCCTTCTTTCTGGGTCAACATTTAGAACATGGCCCAAAGGAAGCTAGACAGTTGGACAGCTTGTCATGACCTCGTATAATGCTAAATGTGTGATACAGATGGAGAAGGCAGAAGTTCATAAGAAAATCTACCAAAAAAAGTGGAATCACATAATTATAAAAATCACTGTGGCAAGTTAATTTACAAAAAAAAAAAGCATTCAGTGAGAAATAAGGATCACGGAGAGTTGAAATCAGAAACAAACATTTGACTAGAGGGTAACTGAACGGAACATAGTGGCTTAACAGAATGTAATTTAAGGAGAGAAAAAGGAGGGGGGGACACTTAGATTATGGATTCCATATGGGTCCTATTTCCAATTAAATTATATTTAATTGACTCTGCTAGGTATTATTAGCAAGCAGGCATTTCTTGAACATTAAAACCTTATTTTTGTGTTACTGATAGAATAGAAACCAGGTAGCTACTGCATGGTATGCAACATTAAAATTTACCTACTTCAAAGCCAAGAAACCTTACTTTTTTGTTTAAATTTAAAAATATTTAGAGTCCTCTCATTTTTTGATAAACTTCAAAATTCTCAGTTGATCTAGGACATTGTTCTTTAGCCTGGATTCCTATTTTCCTCAAATTTTCTGTTCAGATGAGAAAGCAATGAAATTCATTCAGCTTGAACGACTGTATCATGAGCAATTGCTCGCGAATCTTTCTGCCATTCAAGAGCAGTGGGGTGAGTACTACCTAATGTAGAGTGCAGAATTATCAATAGTCTAACAAGTTGCTATGTAGGAAGTTAACATATTTGACCTGGTTTTCTAAGTCAGGAAGTAGATGTTTCTAGTCCAGTTAGTGTTACAAAGAAAGTAGCATTTTTACCTCAAATTTACCTCATTTTAAGAAAGTTTTTGTCTTTGTATTTTGTTTTTCATACCAGTGCCAAGAAAAGAACACTTGCAAAATTTTCATTTCTTCTGGTGTCCTTGGCTGATTTAATCTCTGGGATATATACTTAGATCTAAAAGCAATCACTTAGCTATTTCTGTGTTCACTTTGGGCTGAAAAGATAATTTTGCATGATAATGTTTATCAGTGGTGCCAGTTAAGTATTTTTTCCCTTCTAAACATGTTTTGTAATAGCTAGTGACTAACAAATATTTCAAATTTAGAAACAAAATGGAAAACTGTACAACCACATACAGTTACACCTTTGAGGAATTCAGAAAAAGGATTTAATGGTGAAGATTTTGAACGGCTTGCTAAATTTTGTGCAACACATCAAGAGTAAGTACTTGACTGTTTACAATGAATTGGAATAGAATATTGGAGCATTGTAGTACTGAATATTTAAAATGCAGAATTCATTTCTTTGTTTTGTTAATGCTAACTGGAGAAATTAAAATTAATAAAATGATTAGGTTCCTTTCTCAGCTTTTATCTGTTTCTTACACTAAACTTAGCAAAAGGTCTGCTTTACAAAATTCAAGCACCTTCTAATTATAAATTTTTAAATGTAGCTTCTAATTTCGATTACTTTTTACTTAAGAGTTTAGGTGATTCAGATGGAAAAATTTATGTTAGGATTTTTTATTATAATTGTTTTTCAGTGTTTGTATGTCTGTCACTGTTTGTATATTGTAGTAAAAACACATTTTTAAGAGTAGCCTAATACTGGAATGCAAATGCATTTAATCAGAATACCAGATAATTTTAAATTATTTGATTTGTATCAAACAGTTGGATTTTTAAAACTGAACATAGTAATAATAAAGCACTTAAATATGTATTTTTTAATTTATTATTTGAAGACTCAGAATTATAAAGGTGAGGGGACATGATAGTTATTAAACTAGTGCAGATTCCTGGGATGTACAATTTTCTTGTGTTAGTTTGAACTTTTGAAACAGTCTTTTTATGGATTCTGCATTCTAACCTAATTTTAGCATGTTAAATAGGTTAACTTTTGGCTGTGTAAAACTTCTAAATAATGGAATGTTAAAAATAGATAAGGGAGATTGTTTTCTTACTTTCAAAATATTCAATATAGATACTTTTTCTGCTCTTCCCAGGGAACTAATAATTGTTTAATGTGTTACAAATGTTTTAATTATTTAAAAATAAATATTTATTGAACCTAATATAGACGTGACTTTTTTCTTTTTTTTTTCTTCTTTTTAAATATAAGGCAACTTGCCAACACAAAATGTTCTTTTAATTTTTATTGCAGTATAGTTGATTCATAATGTTGTGTTAGTTTCAGATATACAGCAAAGTGAATCAGTTATACTTTTATACATATACCTGCTCTTTTTTAGATTCTTTTCCCATACAGGTCATTACAGAGTATTGAGTAGAGTTCCCTATGCTATACAGTAGGTCCTTATTAGTGCTAACACATAATTTAAAAACTAGTCTTCGGTCACATTGCTTCACATCACTAGAGAATTTCTGACTAGTGAACAGTATATAGTATTGTAAACCAAACCTAATATTTTATGCTTATATTTGATAATTTCCCAAAATTATACTCCTAAAATTAATGTAAAATGTTTGAATATTAAAGTACACAGCTGAATTTTTACATGTACAAATACATATATGTAACTAATACTCTAACCAAGAATCAAAACAGTCCAGCCCCTCAGAAAGCCCCCTAATTTGTGTACAAAGTCAGCACCCATCCCCCTCAGATAGTAACTGCTATCTGAGTTCTGTAACACTGTATTTGCTTGTCCTATAGTTTTACATAAATGTAATCACACAGACTAGATTTTTTTTTTTGCACATGATTACATCTGTGTTACATGTTGTTACATGCAGTGGTAGTTTGCTCTGCTTTACTCCTGTGTGGATTCATTATATGACTGTGCAGCAATTTATTTATCCATTATATTGTTAATAGACATTTGGATTGTTTCCAGTTTTTTAATATTATGAATAAAATGGCTGTGAACAGTATTGTGTATGCTTTTTGGTGAATGTATGCATTCTTTTATCTTGAGTGTTCCCTAAAATATATTTACAGATTATGTCTTTTTTTTGTCCTTTTCTGTGGAAAATGTGAATAAAATTACCTTCCACCATAATCAACTTTAGATGATAATGAAATAAACTGAAATTTAATATGTGTAAAATACTCTTGAAATACATTATTAGCAAAAGGTTGACATTCTTACCCCCGCTGAATCTCAGTATTTATAGCTTCTTTGGAGGTTTTCATTAGTTATTGGCCATCTAGGAAGATTAACACATGATATAGTTGCACTTTGAACTGTGTGAACCAGTGGTAATGTTTCAGCAGTGGAAATGTTCTGTGCTAATATTAGAATCCAGAGAAGCTGTATTTTTTTTTTTTACAGCCGTTTCAGTGACATTTGTTTGGAAGCATTTTGCTGCTATAATATTTTTTAATTCTTTTTTTTCCTCTCTCTCTTTTTTCCTACAGTCCTCTTTTGTCCAAAGATAAGGTAAGAGATTTTCTTTGAAAATGTTTATAGGAAAAAACGTAGAGTGTCATGTTTTGTTGTATGGACTGGTCTAGCAAGTAATGAAACCTTCCTCAAATTGTTTTCAGCTTTCTAACTTAATGCAACAGTTTCCCCCAAAGTTTTTTTTTTTTTTTTTCCTTTCTTTTTGAAAAACTTTTTAGATAGCAGCTGTCCAGAAGTCTCTGGGAAGGAAATGCTTTATGCAGTTAATAGTGACTGAAGATCCAAAGGAAAGAGGAGCTACAGCCAAAGAGCTGGGTATGTTTTTAAATTAGAAGTAGACATTAAAAATGCCTGCCTCATATAATATTTACAAGTATTACATCTGAGTTGCTGTGAAGGAGCTTTTTTGCGCATACTGCTCCTAGACAAATAGCAAAGCAAGGTTTTTTTTTTAACATCGTATAATCCTATTTTTAGATATCTAGCAGTAGAAATTATAAAATCTAAATTCTTATAAAAACATAAAATTATTACATGTTTTCTGTAGGTGGTTATATGTATCTAAGAGAATATGACAAGACTGTGCAAATAAGCTCTGAAAGCGAATTGGTTTTAGTGCATTCAGGCATCCTTTCTGTATAAAAACCAACAATTTTTTTACAAACTTTACCAGAAATTTTTTTCTGTAAATCTAGATATTATCAAGATAAGCTCTGTATCTTGATAGCTTATCTATGGTAATTTATTCTCTTCTTTTTTTGTTGGCTAACATGGGATACTTTAATTTATATATATATATTTCTAAAGCATTTATAGTTATGTTTTATATCACTGTGTGTCTTATGTCAAAAGTTAAGAGTTTTAGAAATTTATTTTCTTATAGTAATAATGTATGTACATTATAAAAACTTTAGAAACTAAAGATAGATTTTTAAAACTGTGTTTTAGGGCATTTATTTTTCCATGTATTATGATTTTAGTACTACTTTATATTCCTGGGCCTGAAAAGGGTGATATTAAACAGGCAGCATCACGTGTCTTAACTGAGTTGCCTAAAGAGATAAAATGACAGTGATGATGGCTTCAATTTCACTTGCCTTTTTCTCTTTTAAGTTTTTCCCCCTCAGATCTTTACTTTATCCCCTCTTCTCTTATGTGGCAAATTTGGGTTGCCTTAGGTCCATCCTACTGTATTCTGTTCTTCCTGTCTCTCTTTTCTGGTCATTTTTATGTTGGAAATCAGAATATAATGAGCTTCATAAACATTTTAGGGGAATACATCACAAAGAAGTCTCTAGTTTGGGTGTGAATATGTCTCTGTGTTGTGCACATTGGGAAGAAGGCTATTCCAGGTTTGAGTCTGACACTGCCCAGTAATAGCTCGGCACTGCTTCCAGCTTGGACTCTGCCGCGGGATGTGTGGCACAGACCGGGAAACTGAGATACCACACAGAAGCCACTTGCTTGGTGCTTTGACTCACAACTAGCACCTGTGTCTTCTGGTTTCTAACTGAATTGCAGCATGCTTCTGCTAAGGAAGTTATGTGGATTATCAAATTCCATCATGCAGACATTTCATTAATAACCATGTTATGGGGAGGGTGTGAACTAAATTCTAGGGAAAGAAATCTTGCCAAGTCTGATAAAATAGTATCTTTTAAAGAAAAATGTCAAATCTCTCATAGTCTACCCAGACACGTTATTCTATGAATAAATACAGAGAAATGTAAGAAAGAATATGAAAAAAATAGAAATATGAAAATATTACTTTAAATGGTTTGTATTTAATATATTCTTTGTTTTACCCCATATTCCTTATTTCTAATATCTTACATGTTCTACAGTGTAGAGTTTTGCTTTTCTTTCTTTATATATGTCTTGGTCTTAAGCTCCTTATATAATAAGTAACTTGCTTTTGTCTGTGTGTGGTTGTTTCTGGTATCAAACGTGTCTGGTTTGAATCCTCTCTCCACCACTTAAGTTTGTGTGACCTTAAGAGACTTCCCTGGCAATCCAGTGGTTAAGACTCCGCACTCCCAATGCAGGGGCACAGGTTTAATCTCTGATCGAGGAGCTGAGATCCTGCATGCCACATAGTGTGGCCAAAAAGAAAAATTTATGTGACCATAGACAAGTTGCTTAACTTTTTTCTGTCCCTCCCTTTGCCAAGCTCCAAATGTGGGTTATTTTTACCTCATAGGATTTTTATGGGGATTAAATTAGTAATTTCACTAAGGTTTAGAACAGTCCCTGGCACAAGGTAAGAAAACTACATGCTCACTGCTCTCATTACCCTTCCTCCACCACTTCCTCCCCATGTTATCACTACCCCCTGTGGCTAGTATTCCATTAATGTTCTCTATGTGTTATTCATTGCTACTTTTCTAATTAATCTACCATGATTAAAGTCTCCAAGTTATTTACATATTACTTTATATTTTCAGTGTACTTTTATGTATATTATTTTATCTTTTCCTCTTAACCGATTTAAGGTAGGCTAAATCATTTTAAGAAACTCAGGGAAGGTAAATGACTTATCCAAACAGAACTACAAAGTTAAAACCCTGTTTTCTGACCTTGAAGCCCATGTATTTTTATTATATTTTAATTCATTTTTATTAAGTAATATTTATATGTGAAAATATGTCACATATATACATTAGAGCAATATATTTAAAAAATGAAGACCTGTGAACCTTATACCCAACAGAGGGACTAGATTATTGTCAGTCCTCCTGTTAAAACTACCTTTGTGTTCCTTTCTATCCCATCACCTGCTTCACTTCCCTGCCCCTAGGTAGTCATTATCCTGAGTTCTCCATTTATCATTCTCTTCCCACTTTTTAATCAACTTTATTGAAGTACAATTTCCATGCAATAAAATGTACCCATCTTAAGTGTACAATTTGATGAGTGTTGGCAGTTGTGTACACTCATATAACTACTAGCCCAGTCAGAATATGGATCATTTTTATCACTCCAAAATCTTTCTCCCAATCTTATTATACTCAGTCCTTCCCACCTCCAGTCCCAGGCCACCAGTGCTTTCTGTTATTATCAGTAGGTTTTCCTTGTTTTAGAATGTAATATAAATAGAATTGCTCAGCATACTTTCTTTTGAGAATTACCCTTATGACTAAATATACCATTAATACATTCTTTTTTATTGCTGAGTAGTATTCTTTTAACTTTACACGATTCATTTATCCACATACTTGTTGATAGACATTTGAGTAGTTTCCAAGTTGGAGATATCATGAATAAAACTGATAGGAAGTTGTTTTTTTGTTTTTGTAGATATATGTTTTCATTTCTCTTGGGTAAAAAGAACTGAAGGTAGAACCAGGGTCATAGGGAAGATACATGTTTAACTTTATAAGAAACTGTCAAACAGTTCTACAATGCTGTTGTCCCATTTTATACCCCGCCAGCAATAGATGAAAATTTCAATTGCTTTTAAATCCTTGCTGACATTTAATATTGTCAGTCTCTTTTTTTCTTTAAAGTCATTTTAGTAGATATGAATATCATTTTGGTTTTTAACTTGCTTTTCCCTGAGGACCAAGTGTATACATTTTTAGTTTTGCATTAACCTCTGTAGAAGTTGTGTTAATTTATACTATTATCAACATTTCAGACTTAATTAAGGCACATTTTTTCATCAATCTGCTGAAATAAATATTAACATTGAAAATTCCTTTTTCAAGCCTGATATCACTAAAATGTTTTCACCTAATGATAATTAGTGAGATATTGAGAAACTATAAGAAGCATGTTAATTCATGAATGCTTTAGTCTCATCCATAAATTGCATAGGGAATTTTTCCCTAAAGAGAATTCATGGCAGAATGAGAGTTGAGAGAGTAACTCAAAGGCATGTGCGTTTGTAGAGCACATGTTAGAACTTAGATTAAGTCCAACTTCTCATTTGAGAACTACCTATTTAATTTGGTATTATTAAATATGTCATACATTCAACTATTATTCCATTTTTATTTCATCAGAGTAGAATTTTTTTTTAGTGTGTCTTAAGTCACTGCAATAGGGATTAGTAGACTTACCTTACTAGATCTTTGGGTTCAAGAAAGCCAGTTAACAGAAATTCATGTTAGTATTAACAGAAACATTAGCAATAAGTTCATACTACGATACCTGCTTGTAGAAAATTCAAAATATATTTTTGGTTAAACATAGTGGATCAACCGTTTACTTCTACTTTTTTTTTTTTTTAATACTATTGAAATGTCACAAAGGGACCCTTAAAGGCAGAAAGCCAGAAGGACAGAACTGGCAAGGAACCAGCAGCAGATATGACATCCAGAAAATGTTAGAAGCTAGAAAGCAGATGGATGGGTGACAACTGGCTTAACATACCATGCATGCTCAGTCGCTCAGTTGTGTCTTTGCAACTCCATGGTTTGTAGCCCACCAGGCTCCTCTGTCCATGAGATTCTCCAGGCAAGAATACCAGAGAGGGTTGCCATTTTCTTCTTCAGGGGATCTTCCCCACCCAGGGATAGAACCTGCATCTCCTGCATTGGAAATAGATTCTTTACCACTGAGCCACCTGGGAAGCCCAACTTAACATACCAGAGAAAGCCGAAAACTTAAGGGTCTAAAAGGAAAAGGTTGATTTCTGCCTGAGAGGGTTTGGGAACTAGAAGCACAAAGAGTGCCTCTAAATTTAAGTTAAAAAGCTGTGCAAGAAGCATTTAGACCTTTATATCCCCTCTCTACCAAATAGGAAGCCCTATTGTAAGTTAGACATAATACAGCAGTGTCTTCAAAATTGTGAGAGAAAATGATTTCTAACCTAGAAAACTTTACCCAACCAAAGTTTTAGTCAGTGGTGAAGGAGTAAAGACCCAGATGTGAATAATCTTTAAAAGTTTACCTTCCATGGACATTTTCTTAGGAAATATCCTTATAATAAGAGAAAATAAACAAAGAGGAAGACCTAGGATTCAGAGAATACAAGGTTTCCAAAATAGAGCCAAAATGAATTCCTAGGATCATTGGGAAAGGAAATTCCAGGACAATACATGTGTAGCAAGCCTGGAAAGGAGTTCCAGGTCAGGGACTCAAGAAGAATATGTCTTAAAACTGAAAGATTATCTGTTGTTACCTATGCCATAGTTGTCTATCTGTCAGAGTTCAAAGATGCATAGATTAAAATTATTTTTAACAAAGTAATGAGGCTGTTATCAACACAAAAGAAAACAGCATAAATGAGAAAGAAAAACGTACCGTAATACACAGTCTGGGTATCTTGTGAATACTTACAAAGCCATAGTACTGTAAACTTTGAATATTGATTTGCCCCAGATTTATGTTGAATTGTAATGGGAGCTAGAGGGGAAAGAAAACATCACTGTGGGAGAAAGGAATCTAAAGAACCATGAGAACTAACTCTCTTCCTTAGTAGGAAGTTAGTAGGTGGTCTCTAAAACTGAAAAGTCAATAGATAACAATGGAAATCTTCTCTAGAAATGGAGGGTAAATATGAGCAGAAACAGCTAAAGGAATTGAAAAGTAGCTGCCCCTAGAGAGCAGGCATCAGACAAATGGAAGACTAAGGCGGAAGACTGTTTTTCATTACCAATCAAGACAGGTTTTAAGCTTTTCTCCAAAAGCATAATTTGATACAACGAATTATAAAATAGCATATGTCTTGTTTGATTTGGAGACTGAATATGTATTAAAAACATCATTTATACTTTATATGGCATCACACATAAATTACGGCTACTTTCTTGATCTAGTCTGAAAATTTTGCCCTTTACATCTTAAACTACTATTTTTTTAATATTTTATATTGTTTCTAATAGTGGAATGAAGCAACTGTTTTCAGGCTAGTGTTTTATAAGTAATACATTGTACCAATGAAAGTCTTTGTTACACACCACTTAGGTGTTATCTTGCTTCATTAGGAACTACTTAAATTGATTGTGTTTTGTCTGGTAACTATAGTTGGCCACTTCACTTTCTGGTTGTATTGTTACCGAGTCCAAGCCCACTCTCTGCTTACCACACAACAGGCCAGTACATCAGAGACGAGATGCTGGAGGCAAGGAATACGACTTTATTCAAAAAGCTGGCAGACCAAGAAGATGGCAGATTAATGTCTCAAAATAACCATTTTATGGGATCCTGGATGTTAGGTTCTTTTATAGAACAGAGATGGGAAGGAGGTGAGGAAGTAAAGTAAAAAGGTCCTAAGTCTTGCAGAAATCTCCTGAAATAACCAGTCTTGTGGAGGGGTTATGTTCATTTCTTTTCTGCAGCCTTTCACAGGTGAGCAGGATCAGAATGTCTCTCTGTGAGCTTATAACAAAGGTACTTTAGTTTAACAGTCAGGTTGGAGGGGCAGGGTTCCCTGTGGCAGGCCATTATGTATACTTACAGTTGTAGACGGTAATTATAATAACAAAAGCAATAAAAAGCAAAGGTTAAAGTAAAAAAAACAGATCCAACATAGAGTCAGAATTTGTTCTTCCCTGTTACAATAGAATGCCATCTCAGACTGGTTCTCTAACTGTTCAGTAATTTATAGCTATTAAATAGTCTCATTTTGATTCTTTATGACTTAGTCCTATTCCGTTCCAAATTTAACATTTAAATCTCATTTTATTCAAAGCTCTTCTCTGTCCACCAGCTCTGCAGGGGCTGGGTGCGTGGTCTGTTCCCTTTTGAGCTATCTAGATTAGTGCATAGGTCTGAATCTAGTCTATAGGGACGTTGGTGGCTCCAGCAGGACCAAGTGAGGAAGAGCTCACTTCCAAGTCACTTTCCTGGACATTTGTGCTCCTTCAGGTAACTGACCTTCAGCTTGAGACAGCATACCCCATTCCTCTGCTGTGAGGGCCTCTCTGCCACGTGTTTATGCTCTTTACTCTTCGAATTCTATGGATGTGTTTGGAGGGCTGTCTTCTGAACCTTTGGGTACTGGGAACTTGGAGAGGAGAGCTTGGATCCCTTTGCAGCTGACTGGGGCCCTCTTTGCTCTGACCTTCCCCATCTTAAAAGAGAGGCAGACCAGCAAGCTCAGTGGTGAAGCTGACAACCTAGTGGGGATTAAAATGGTTTTCTGCAGCCTTCCCAACTTTGCACGATTCTTTGTTGTTGTTCAACGGTCAATTCATGTCTGACTCTTTACAACCCCTTGGACTGCAGCATGCCTGGCTTCCCTGTCCTTCACCATCTCGCGGAGCTTTACCATCTCCCTGAGTGATTCTTTGGGGTGGGACAAAAGAAAGAATGCTGTACTCTCCCCCAGAAAGACCTCTTTTTCCTTGTCCTCTCCTCATCTGACTTTGACTTAAGGTGTTGGGAGAAGTAATACGAACTCAGCAGTGCAGAGCTGAGGTTGCCAGTTTCTTTCCCTGATTCTCTGAAATCAGAAGATGGCATTTAAGTCCTGGCTTTTCTTTGTTATGGTATGTGCCACCGTTGCTAATTGGTAATTATTGAAGTACCAATAGATGAAAAACCAGGTATAATAATATAATCATCACTATATTTCATCCTTGATTTTAACCTTTGGCCCATCATATATTATTTAATTTACATAATTTTTAAATTAAATAATATATGATAAAAGAAAAAGTTAAAACTTCTGTGATAGTTGTTCAGTTGCTAAGTCTGACTCCTTGCAACCCCATGAAGTGCAGCATGCCAGGAGTTAGGAATGCTTGATCAACCAAAAGGGCTTCCCAGGTGCATTAGTGGTAAAGAACCCACCTGCCAATGCAGGAGACACAGGTTCAATCCCTGGGTCAGGAACATCCCCTAGCGAAGGGCATGGCAACCCACTCCTGTATTCTTGCCTGAAGAATCCAATGGACAGAGGAGCCTGGTGGGCTGCAGCCCATAGGATCACAAAGAGTCAGTGACTTTTTAACTTAGCTGAAGTGAAAGTGACTAAAGTGACGTAGCACAATCAACCAAAAACTGAATCATGAACAAGCTTCTCTGTGATCTACTAATTTATGTATGCATTTAGTATATATTTTGTGAAAGTTTTTAATGGTTTAATTTTAAAGTCAAAGGGAAGTATTTTCAATTGATTTTATTTAAAATAGAAATTGAAAGAAATATCAAAATTCCATACCCATTTCTGCCTGGTACCAAGACTTATGCTTTGCTTTTTACCACTACTTGTTACTACTTCCCCTTGAGAAGTTACAAGTAATTTTCTAATACATTAATTAAGGATTTTATTATTAACAATGCTTAAATAAATTTAAACAGATTTATGTTCTTTAGGGACTTCCCTGGAAGCTCAGCTGGTAAAGAATCCACTTGCAATGCAAGAGATCCTGGTTTGATTCCTGGGTCAGAAATATCTCTAGAGAGGGATAGGCTACCCACTGCAGGATTATTGGGCTTCCCTGGTAGCACAGATGGTAAAGAATCCGCCTGCAATGTGGGAGACCTGGGTTCAGTGCCTAGATTGGGAAGGTCCCCTGGAGGAGGGCATGGCAACCCACTCCAGTATTCTTGCCTAGAGAATCCCCATGGACAGAGGAGCCTGGTGGGCTGCAGTCCATGGGGTCACAGAGTCAGACATGACTGAGTGACTAAGCACAGCACAGCATTTTCCTTAATTAGCCTTGATAGATCAGAACCAGTATTGTTTTTCTTACAATATAATACAGTATATTTCATAAACATACTGAAAATAATTTTCCCACACTTTAAAATATTTAAAATATTTGTTTAAATAGATGCAGCTAATAAAGTTTAGAATGTCTTTTAAACCTTTGAAAAATTACTTTTTTCAATTATAATGAAGACTAAGCAATATATTCTTGTCCTTAACATGTTTTTGAATAATCTCTGTTAATTTTTATATCTAAAGGATTACTTACTAAATGTTTAGAGTATTTCCTCTACTTAAAGATGCTATAATCCAACAGGTAGAATTTCCATTTCAGAGGTGCAGAGTATTACTGTGTCTCACCGTACAATTCATGTCCTTTCTCTTCCCTTCTGTACAAAGTGCCGTGTTGAATCTTAAAACCACTTGTTTTCTTCATCTTCAGAGAGTGAAACTTGTCTTGGCATGGAATCAGGAAAAGAGAACCAACGTAAAGAAGAGACCCCGGAGAGCAGTCCCTGCTGTGATGAGGTGGTCAGGCAGGCAGATCCCCGGAGCCTCCCGGTAACTGCAGGGAAGGGCCACACGGAGGAGCCACTCTGCAGCACTGAAGCCACACAGGAGCTCCACGCCCAGCCCTCCGAGCCGGCAGGGAGCAGGTCCGGCCCCCACTCCTCAGGGGACGCTCCTGAGGATGACAGCCGCCTGCAGCTGGCTCAGACAGAGGCCTGCCAAGACGTGGCCGAAACAGAGCACATTGCTAAAGACCCTAAGGTTTCCAGCCAGTCAGTGACAGAACCATTGATTTTACCAGGCTCTGATCATATACCTCCTGCATTGATTTCTGAGGGTAAATACTCACAAAGAAAGGAACTCCGGTTGCCACTCCAGGATGCTTCTGAGGCGTTGCCCACAGACCAACTTGAGAACAATGAATTAAATGAGCTGCAGCAACCTGATCTCACACAGCGTGATGGAAAATCACCACAGGGGCAGGCTGACTCAGAGGGCTCTGAGAGTGTACTTTGTGAAAATAATCCAGTGTCTGATTTAAGTACAGTGCTTCCAGAGGTGTATATGGCCCCAGAGGAACAGGGAGATAAGGAAGAACAAGTCAGTAAAGAGACAGACGACTATTTGAACAGCCTTTTAGAAGGATGCTTAAAAGATACTGAAGATTCCCTCTCATATGAAGATAACCAAGAGGAAGACTCTGATTTGCTTCAAGATCTTTCTCCTGAGGAAGCATCCTATAGCCTACAGGAGAACCTGCCTTCTGATGAAAGCTGTCTCTCTCTCGATGATCTTGCAAAAAGGATAGAGATCGCAGAGGTAAATTTGAGATTTAATATAAATATAATTTTAAAAGTAAGATAAAATTTGAAAGCACATATATGTTAAATATTGCCTTGCTTTTGTGAATTTTTCTTTGGCCTCAAACGTGGCAGGGAAATTTAGTTAGCATAAACTTTGACTCACTATGTATAATCATGATGTTTCTACCTCAGCTAATTATATTGCATGCCTCCAGTATAATAAGTATTATATACACCATTTTTCATACTTTTACAATTTTCATTTGGCAGGCCTGGGAATTATGAACAAGATAAGATTAGTTACATTCTTGTAAGGAAACCTTATGTTTCTTGTCATACATCTAGAAGATAAAATACTACTGTTTCTTCTTAATACTAATGTATTTTGAAAGTCTTTAAAACATTATAACAATGAATGAAACATTTTAAGATACAGTAAGAGTTGGAAATACTGAATGGATTTATCAGCTCTAGGTTTGAACAAACTAAATACTCCTTGACTAAGTCAAATTTTACAAATAATCCAAAGTTTTAAAGTTTCTGTAAATAGTATTTAAGCTAATCAAAACCAAAAGAGGGCAGGAGAGAATATCAAAGTGACCATCCTCCTTTGTTTGAGAATACAATTTTTTAAAGTTCAGGCGGGGGCAGGGGGGAGCCATACCAAAACTATAGCACCTTCAAAAGGCAGCCTGGCCTAGTAGAAAGAGCAGTGTGTGACAACCTTAGTTCAAATACTGACTCAGCCTTCAAATACTGACTTCAAATACTGTTACCAGCCTTATGGAGTTACCGTCTAATTCTGTTTATTTCTCTGAGAATTAGGATGCTAACTGCTTTTCTTCTCTCATCTTATGTTTTTTCCAAGTAAGCTTTTATTTTGATTTGTATCTGTTGTTTTCTGATTCTGCATTATCATTGAAATAAAAAACCATCAAGTAGAAGATGGAAATGTAGCCAAGCCAAAATAGACAACAGAATACATATGGAAATGAAACCCTGTGAGAGCTTCCTAAGATAATTACTGTCATGTTACTAGCTTGCTTTCTTGCAGTTTATAGTCAACTATCAACTATGATTTTTTAAATTTTTTTCTTCACAAAATAGATAAAATAGTCATTCTTTTTATTTTAACTAGATCTTTTTATTGCCATTGACAGTCAATCCTCCATAAACTGACTTTTCTTCTCAATTTTTTCCTTAAAATTGTTTAGTAGTGCTTAATGAGTGCAGAGTTTCTGTTGGGGTGATGAAAATTTTAGAAATAGATATTGGTGGTGGTTATACAACATGAATATAATTTCACCTAAAAATGGTTAAAATGGCAATGTTATGTGTGTGTGTGTGTGTATAATTTTTGTATCATAATTTTTAAGAATAATAAAAAAAAAAAAAAAGATTTTAAATAGATCTAATCGTATAACACAGGACCCAGAACTCCTTCTCTTTATTTTCATCAGACTTCTGGTACAGGGAATTATCAAAGCAAAGTCACAACCAGATTCAAATCTAGGTTTAATACCAGAAGGTTACTACTGTCTAACTGCTTCTTTTCAAGTTGAATCAAGCTGACTTGTTGTATGGTCTAGTTTTACTTTTTTAAATATAAACTGTGGAGAAGGACAGAGTGCTCCTGTTGAGTTTCCCTGCCTTAATGGACATTTATGGTGGGGAATTACTGTTGAATTAACACTGTACTACAACTAAATGGAACAGTCCTTCCTCAAACTCATAATGTCAGTTTTTCCTAGGTTTCCTCCTTGGAGATTATGCTACATACATCTTAAAATCACCCCTCCTGTGAAATTACTCTTTATACACGATAGTGCCCTTTCCTAAAAGTCTATTGGTCTGTTAAGTTGTACTGTTTTTAAAACCCTCAAAGCTGCATATGACTGACAATGCTAGTTTACTTTTCTATGATAATGCTAAACAGACTGTTTCTGAATACTCCTTCTCCATCCTAAAAAATATACTTTATTAAAATCTGCCTAACTGTGTCAGGAAAAGTTTTTAAACTTTGAAAATAACTGTGCTTACTGTTTCCATAGTACCTTAAGAATGAAGTTTTGAGCTAAGTAAAATGTTCAGGTAATAGGGGGTTTGCTGTTAAGTGCAAACTTCTTTTTAATCCAAACACTGTTTATTTCGTGCTTTCAGTGGAACTGTGTTAAGGATGTCATCCATGTGTCAGGTGATGAAGATACAGTGAAGAATCAGAAGAAGTTCGTGGCATTTGAGGGGCTCTCTTCTGCCACACTTGTTCATACTTTTGTGAACAGAGGATGCAGAACATAATTTCTTAATAACTAAATAATATTCACAGATATTTTTCCTGCCCTCAGGAGCCACTGAGGCTCGTAGCCTGTGTTCCTCCATATAACCGTGCTCTCCTTGTGAGTCCTTGTCTCCCAAATTTATCATTTCTTGTCAGTGACTCCGCCCCTCACAGATCTCCTTACAGCCTGTCACACTTTCTACCACTGTGTTTATGGTAGAATATAATGGTATGTTCTCTTGTTGCCATATATCTCTCTGCTTTCATTCTCTTGTCATTTCTGCATGGCTCAGCTCTGACCTCAGTGGAACTTGGCCCTGATAACCATTACCAGCACAGTGGAAGTGTTTGTTGTTTTTTTTAAACACTCAGGTTCATCATTATTTCTTAAGATGAGATAATTTATACAAAACCTCATAGAGAACTAAAAACATGTACACTAATTTAATTCATTAATAAAGAAATATGTATAAATGAAACTTCTAGCTTTCGGAAATGTTTTCAAAGCCAGAATAATTTTGCTGAGTAAAATAATAGCTTAGTGTCCAAAGCATTGCTGTTCTTTCTTATGTAAAAAAAGAACCTAGAACCTGACACACTGTCATCAAACGTGTTTTTTTTTTTAATCTTTAAAAAAAATTTGTTTTTAATGGAAGGATAATTGTTTTACAGTATTGTGTTGATTTTTACCAGACATCAACATGAATGAGCCATAGGTTTACCCATGTCCCCTCCTACTTAAACATCCCTTCCACCTCCCTCCCCATTCTACCCCTCTCTACAGTTTTCAAAAAGCATCAAAAACATTTATGTTCATTTCATAGATTCTTAAAAAAAAAGTTTATCACGTGTGGAGTGTCTGTACATTAGAGCGATTCACTCACTTATCCCCTCATTCAGTGATTTTTATGTAACTTCTGAGTGCCATGACATTACAGATGCAGTGATTAAAAATTCAGAGAAGGATGTTATATGTGTGAAGCCTCAGTCTAACAGTTGTCTGACTGCAAGTGCTACCTGTTTACTGAATTTGAGTATCCTAGTTTTCAGAAAAAGATGAAATTTTATCTCAATACCCATAATACACTGACATTATTTTAATGTCAGAATCCAAACTCCTCTTACCCAGCAACCTAGTAATGCTAATACATCATTGACTTGCTTTGTTCTGGAACCTGGGAGGATTGCATTATCTTCTCTTTAAACTCTTTAGCTGTTCCTAGCATCAGAACCTTAGGAGGAAATATGCTATACAACTTCAAGGAGGCATTAGGATCCAGCCTCATACTGCTATTGATAATAAAAGTCCACTCAGCTCAAAGTAGGCTGTTACATATGTGGAGAAGAGGAAGTTGTTTTGTTTTCTAAATAAGTAGCACATCAAGTATTGGATAAATTTTTACAAAAATTAATCTATTCACATTGAAAATGTTCATAGTATGTAATTCAAAGATCCCTTTATGAGCAGATTTTAGCAACATGATATGCCATACAGAGATAAACCATTCATTTTTCTTCATTTAACATATGTATGTTTAATCTGTTGGCAGAGATGTCATATGTTCAGAAAACTAAAGGCTTCAGATTCAAGTGATTTTTGTTTTTAGAAATAATATAATAATTTCTTTACTCCTTTACTACTGCTTGAGTCTTTAAAAAACTTTTAATTTGAAAGAGGACAACACATTTTCTTTGTCCTGTGTCTATATTGGTAGCATTACTTAGCTTTAGGTCTACCTGTCTCACAGGAATCAAAATAGGGAAGGACATAACCTAGAACTTTCTGATGGGGAGAAAGGTAACAACACAGAATTGGTGTTGAGTTTGTCTCCAGAGAAACTAATCTAAGTGACTTCTGTGCAGTAGTCATCTCTGTCTCTTGGGTGGGATCGGGGATTAAGTTACATTAAGAGTAATCACTGTGCAATTCCCTTACCAATGTAAGATGCTAGGCTAGGATAAAGCAGCAGAATTTTAGGAAATCATATAGTTAGCTCTTTCGTGGATCTCAGACAAAGGAGGGTCATAGAAACAACAATCGTGGTGTTTTTGAATGACTGTTTTAAGGGGAACAGGGTAAGCCTAGCTTCATCACCATAGAGGAAATATAGTCTTCCAATAACGTAAGAGAGTACATGGAAAATGCTTGACCCAGGATTTATGTAAGTGTCTAATGAGCCCCAGAGGATTATCCAGAGATTACCTATCCTTTTTCTGTGCCAGATGGTCTCATCTTTGCCTTTCTTTTTTATCCTGCCCTCTAAATTTTCTGATTACTTACTGCATCTCTTATTTGTCATGTCTCTTGGACCCAGCTCCTTTTCTTTTCCATTTAAATCGTTCTTTAAATTTACGTCTTTACTGCCTCTTTCTGGCCTCTTGCAGTAGCTACTTAATAAGTTTCCCCATTGCTCGTATCATCTTCTCCCCCTTCAAATGGTCTTATATTTAGTACGGTATAAAAGTAGTGTCTCAATAGGATCACCCAGCCACTCAGGCAACACGGGTAAATGAAATGACTCAGTTGTAGGTGATGGGGGAATGTTCCCATTTCTTGTCTAGAAAGCTGAATAGCTTTTTTAAATTCTCTAGGTGCAACCAAACACACCTGCGGGTCTGGATCTAACACATAGACTGTGAGTTTAAACCTCTGCTATAAAATAATGTTTGCTTGTCAGTCTTTTCCCATGACTCCATTTGGCTCCAGGATAAGGGCTGTATAGTAAATGGCTTGATATTCAAGACACTTGGTAATCTGGCCCACTTTACCTTTCCAACACCATCTCCTGCTGTTCCTTTGTTCTAAAACTGTTATTGTTGTCAGCCTGGCCTCCTTGCTGGCTCCAGGTATTACTCGAATATTGTCACCTCTCGTCTTCACCTTCTGTGTTAGTCTGCTCTGGAATGACCAACTCTTTCCCCACACCTTTATTTCTTGTTCACCCTCGAGGTCTAGGCTCTGCCTTTTTTAGCATGTAGAGTGCCAAGCACAGTGCCTGTCATGGGCAGTACTCAATAAATGCTAGCTGCTGCCATTATTTCTTTTTTTTTTTTTTTTTAATTTTTTTTCCTTTATTTTTATTAGTTGGAGGCTAATTACTTTACAGTATTGTAGTGGTTTTTGCCATACATTGACATGATTCAGCCATGGATTTACACGTGTTCCCCATCCTGAACCCCCCACCCACCTCCCTCCCCATCCCATTCCTCTGGGTCATCCCAGTGCACCAGCCCTGAGCACTTATCTCATGCATCCAACCTGGACTGGCAGTCTGTTTAACATATGATAATATACATGTTTCAGTGCTATTCTCTGAGATCATCCCACCCTCACCTTCTCACATAGAATCCAAAAGTCTGTTCCATACATCTGTGTCTCTTTTTCTCTCTTGCATATAGGGTTATCATTACCATCTTTCTAAATTCCATATATATGTGTTAGTATGCTGTAATGTTCTTTATCTTTCTGGCTTACTTCACTCTCTATAATGGGCTCCAGTTTCATCCATCTCATTAGAACTGATTCAAATGTATTCTTTTTAATGGCTGAGTAATATTCCATTGTGTATATGTACCATAGCTTTCTTATCCATTCATCTGCTGCTGGGCATCTAGGTTGCTTCCATGTCCTGGCTATTATAAACAGTGTTGTGATGAACACTGGGGTACACGTGTCTCTTTTAGTTCTGGTTTCCTCGGTGTGTATGCCCAGGAATGGGATTGCTGGGTCATATGGCAATTCTATTTCCAGTTTTTTAAGGAATCTCCACACTGTTCTCCATAGTGGCTGTACTAGTTTGCATTCCCACCAACAGTGGAAGAGGGTTCCCTTTTCTCCATGCCCTTTCCAGCATTTATTGCTTGTAGACTTTTGGATAGCAGCCATTCGGACTGGTGTGTAATGGTACCTCATTGTGTTTTGATTTGCATTTCTCTGATAATGAGTGATGTTGAGCATCTTTTTATGTATTTGTTAGCCATCTGTATGTCTTCTTTGGAGAAATGTCTGTTTAGATCTTTGGCCCATTTTTTGATTGGGTCATTTATTTTTCTGGAATTGAGCTGCAGGAGTTGCTTGTTTGTTTTTGAGATTAATCCTTTATCTGTTGCTTCGTTTGCTATTATTTTCTCCCATTCTGAAAGCTGTCTTTTCACCTTGCTTATAGTTTCCTTTGTTGTGCAAAAGCTTTTAAGTTTAATTAGGTCCCATTTGTTTATTTTTGCTTTTATTTCCAATATTCTGGGAGGTGGGTCATAGAGGATCTTGCTGAGATTTATGTCGGAGAGTGTTTTGCCTATGTTCTCCTCTAGGAGTTTTATAGTTTCTGGTCTTACATTTCGATCTTTAATCCATTTTGAGTTTATTTTTGTGTATGGTGTTAGAAAGTGTTCTAGTTTCATTCTTTTACAAGTGGTTGACCAGTGTTCCCAGCACCACTTGCTAAAGAGGTTGTCTTTTTTCCATTGTATATCCTTGCCTCCTTTGTCGAAGATAAGGTGTCCATAGGTACATGGATTTATCTCTGGGCTTTCTATTTTGTTCCATTGATCTATATTTCTGTCTTTGTGCCAGTACCATACTGTCTTGATGACTGTGGCTTTGTAGTAGAGTCTGAAGTCAGGCAGGTTGAGTCCTCCAGTTCCATTCTTCTTTCTCAAGATTGCTTTGGCTATTTGAGGTTTTTTGTATTTCCATACAAATTGTGAAATTATTTGCTCTAGTTCTGTGAAAAATACCATTGGTAGCTTGATAGGGATTGCATTGAATCTGTAGATTACTTTGGATACTATACTCATTTTCACAATATTGATTCTTCCAATCCATGAACACAGTATATTTCTCCATCTATTTGTGTCCTCTTTGATTTCTTTCATCAGTGTTTTATAGTTTTCTATATATAGGTCTTTTGTTTCTTTAGATAGATATACTCCTAAGTACACCAAAGTCCATAATGTTTTTTCCTTTGACTTGCAGATGAGGGAGGGGCCTGAACATCATTCCTCCCAAAGTTCTGTCTACCTGTCCTGTTATTAAAGGACACACACACATGTTTGTATATTGCCCTCTTCACTAAATTGCAAGTTCCTGAAGGGTGGGGATCCTGTTGAATGCATTTTTTTATTCTCTGCAAAGCCTAACAGCCACCTGTATACGATAAGCCTTCCCCTTCTCCTCTTTTCTTCTTTTGACCTAGTTCACTTAGAAAAATAAATCACCTTTAAGGATATATTTGGTTTCGATTATTTTAAGGGGAAAGGCTATGTTATTTGAGTAAGTATAGGCTAGGGGCTTTATATAAATTGCTCATCTGTATATTCATTTGCTTTTTGGCATATTTATTGAGCACCTACTGTATTTTAGAAACTAAGGAGATACCAGTGAATACAGATCAACCCACTCCAGTACTCTTACCTGGAAAATCCCATGGATGGAGGAGCCTGGTAGGCTACAGTCCACGGGGTCGCAAAGAGTCGGACATGACTGAGCGACTTCACTTTCACTTCACTTCACCTGCCCTCATGATACTTACTCTAGAGGGAGAGACACATAATAAGTTAAGTTCACATAAAAATAAGCAGTATTGTTTTATATATTGATAATGGCTCTGAAGAAATTTTAGCAGGATGAAGGGGTATAGAGAGACCAACATGCTAGGTAGGGTGGAGGAATGGGCTCTGGCTAACCAGGGTGGAAGGGAGGGCAATGAGGGGACCAGCAGGAGGGCCAGCAAAGCTAGAGCACAGTGAACAGAACAGTAGGACGTTCAGGTGAAGAAGACAAGCTGAGCTAGTTCCTCGAGGACCTCGTAGACCAAGGTAAGGAACTAGAATTAAATTTAATTGGTGGTAACATTTTGAAATGGATTTTGAGCAGAAGATGTGATTTTATTTGTTTCCTGCCTGCTCTACGGAGACTAGAAAAGTGAAGACAGAGGCCAGAGAAAGGAGATTGATCCAGTTATTGCAATTATTCAGGTGAGAAATAGTGAAGGACTCAGTAGCAATGGATGTGGTGAAGATATATTTTTATGAAGGAGGAACTAACAAGATTTGCTAATGGAGCAGTTTTGAGGGAAAGTGAATCAGGAGTTCTCTTGGAATCTACCTTTTTAAGTGATTTACTGGGGATTAAAAAGTGGGATGGTGTCTTGATATTCTTACCCATTTCTTTTCCTATTTTATACTTATTAAATTGTCCCTTTAAACAAATAAAGCCTAATTACAAAAACAACAGATAGTGCCTAATTTAGAAACTTAGGTATATTATAAAACTCATATTTTTATTTTAAAAAATTTTTTCCTTTTTAGATTAATCTTGGAAAAATTCAGTATCGCTATACTTCATCATCATTTGTTTTTCACTCTCCAAATTGCAGTGTTCTAAGATGCAGCATCGTGGGGTTGGAGATAACCATTGTGTTTCTTTCTAGAAGATGACTTTCCTCCATTTAGCCTCAGTTCCTGTTGCTCCAGCTGTGACTTGTTTTGTTAATTTGCTGTCGTAGTAGCCATGACATTAATCTACTTCCAGATGAATTGAATGACACAAATGATCTTTCATCTAACCATCTCCTCCCCAGTGTCTCTAGATAGACAGATTTAGCCATTAGTTTAAGTATATCTTAATTCTGGTGATTTATAAGATAAGGCTTTGTTGTATAAAGTGCTTTGGAAAGACAAAAGAAACTTATTAGGTTTATTTGAAAGTTCTGTTCATCTCACTTTAATTGTAATATATAACAAATGACACTAAGCAAAATTTTAATACTCATGGAAAATAAGATCTTTTCACATTAAGGAAATGGCAGGAGGTTTAATCTTGTGTTTGTATTCAACTCTGCCAATAGCTGGTGCTACAAATGTAAGCAAGCTATTTAAGCTGTCTCAGCTTGACTTCTTCATCTGTAAAATAGGACTTAAGTATGACATATTAATGTGACATAATTAATATGACATATTTCTGGGCTCCAAAATCACCGCAGATGGTGACTGCAGCCATGAATCTAAAAGATGCTTACTCCTTGAAAGGAAAGGTACGACCAACCTAGACAGCATATTAAAAAGCAGAGACATTACTTTGTCAACAAAGGTCCGTCTAGTCAAGGCTATGGTTTTTCCAGTGGGTCATGTATGGATGTAAGAGTTGGACTATAAAGAAAGCTGAGCGCTGAAGAATTGATGCTTGAACTGTGGTGTTGAAGAAGACTCTTGAGAGTCCCTTGGACTGCAAGGAGATTCAACCAGTCCATCCTAAAGGAGATCAGTCCTGGGTGTTCATTGGAAGGACTGATGCTGAAGCTGAAACTCCAATACTTTGGCCACCTGATGTGAAGAACTGACTCGTTTGAAAAGACTCTGATGCTGGGAAAGGTTGAAGGCAGGAGGAGAAGGGGACAACAGAGGATGAGATGGTTGGATGGCATCACCAACTCAATGGACATGGGTTTGGGTGGACTCTGGGAGTTGGTGATGCACAGGGAGGCCTGGTGTGCTGCAGTTCATGGGGTCACAAAGAGTCGGACACGACTGAGCGACTGAACTGAACTGAACTGATGACATACTATGTAAATGTCTTTACAGAAAGTGTAGAGATTCACTAAATTATAGTTCTTATTATGGAACCCAGATCTAAAGGACTAAACAGAGAACCGTGACTTTTTCCTTCAGTGAAGAAGAGTAGCAGGAAACTTGACATGTGTTTCTACAGTGAGATTGCTGGCATTCAAGCTATTTGTAATATACTAATATGACTTATGAATATTAATTATCAAGTTAGTTGCAAACCAAGCAGCCTTAAGGTTCTGGGTTGAGCAAAGCCTAGATCAATAAAATAATATTTTTTAATATCTATTTTCTCCTTTGAGGAGGCAGATTTAATAGCAAGGCCTGTCTGAGTGTTTTTTTCCTTGTCATATTATGATTTCCTGTGCCAGCAGAGTTGCAGAATAATCTTGTTTTTACAACCAGTTCATTCTTAAAATGCTGTTTGTGATGATCATTGATGTTTGAGGGGAAGTGCAGGAGAGCTATTTATTTACAAATATACAGAGCTACCATGCATGCTAACTCACTTCATTTGTGTCCAACTCTGTGCAACCCTATGGACTATAGCCTGCCAGGCTCCTCTGTCCATGGGATTCTCCAGGCAAGAATACTGGAGTGGGTTGCCATGCCCTTCTCCAGGGGATCTTCCCTACAAAGGGATGGAACTCATGTCTCTTAAATCTCCTACATTGGCAGGCAGGTTCTTTACCACTAATGCAATTTGGGAAGCCCATGCAGAACTAGGCCAGGTGGATATTTCATTATTTTTTTAAATTCTGCACTAATTCATAGTGTGGTACCAGTAACAATTACACTAATTGCAGCTTAGACATTCTTTTTGTTCTCCGTGTAAAGGCTTGGTATACTTTGTTTTGGTAGGAAAGGAATTTGGTAATTGAAGTGGGAAACTAAATTTAGTTTAGTTTTATTTTCTCTCTTTTTATTTTTTTGCTGTGCCATGTAGTTTGTGGGATCTTAGTTCCCCCAACCAGGGATTGAACCTGGGCCCTCAGCAGTGAGAACACAGAGTCCTAACCACTGGATCACCAGAGAATTACCTAAGTTTAGTTTTTAAAGCTTCGTTTTTTGAGGTTTAAAATTTCTTGACCTTTTAATATTGACATTATGATTAAAAAATTAAAAGGCATAGAAGCATAGAAAAATTTTTTTAAGTAGTTTGGAGTAGACACATTTCTGTGTCCCCTAAACTTAGAAACACTTGGCAAACTTTTGAATGAGACCCCAGACTAACACCATGATCTTGTTTTAACTAACTTGCCCTTCTACCATAAAATTAAACTCTACCAATGTCATTTCTTAAATATTTTGTCCAATTGCCTTAGCATGGTAAGTAGGAATTGCCTTGCTAGGGGTAGGTTCTAAGACCTTTATTCAAAACTCCTCCCAGAACAGAAAAGACCTGTCTTCTAAGAGTTTCCCTTTTGGCTTGCATCTCCTATGCCTAAATTTGGTCCCACCATCCCTGTAGTCTGTAGGACCAGAGGGCAGTTAAAAAAGAAGGATCCCTGGAGAAGATCCCTGAGCAAGACTTAAAGGAAATAATGGAAAAGAGCACATTCCTTCACTTCAGACACTGTCTTGCTGAAACATGTTCTTGGTGGGAGAGAAAAAGGAAAAGAAAGTAAAGCCTGTGGTTAGATTTTTGCCAGGAATTAAGGGTTGAGTGGGGAGGGTGTCAAGACAGCATGCTGGCTCATCCCACATAACTGTAATTTCTCATACTCTTTCTTCTTCCCTCTTTCAAAAATTTGCCAAAGTTCACTGCCACCCATGGTAAATAAGATGGGGCCACTTGGAAAGTCTTGTATCCTGTAACTACTTGACTTCTGGAGCCAAACACCCCAAATTAGGCCAAGCAGGAGCTAAAGTGGGGGCCTAACAACTCCTGCACCTAATATAGCTTCTAGGTCTTAGAAGCACCATCTGTGTCTTTCCAGATGATTTTGAGAGTTTCTCTTGGCCTTTCACCATCCATTTATACATAGTTGCAGTTCTTTCAATTTACTGTTGGGTCTGTTTCTTGAATTTACAGATTCAAAAGTCAGATCACAATGATATACAGTTAATAGTAATGCAATTCTGGGGGTCTTCTTCAGAGCTATTCTTAATAGAATTGTTTATTCTAAGTAGTTAAAGCAATTTGAAAGCACCTGTGATAGGTGACATCACTTTTGGTAAATACTGTTTTATGGAGAAAATCGATAGTAAATGAATCTATGAAAAATTAATTTCCATTTTCCATGTCTTGCCCTTTGGAAACTTATTAGGACTTCTTTTTCTCCCTTAAGTACCCAGTTTCAGCATGATACTTGTAAAGTTTTTCTTTGTTTTATGAAGATTCTCTTTAATGTTTTGCTTTCTGATGAAAGATTGAAAAACTATTCCTTTACATAATTTGTACTTATCATTTTAATGTCACTAAAGTGCTTCAGCTTTCTCAAAAGAAATACATCATCTGAAATACATATTTTCTATAAAAAGAATAAATTACTAACATTGATTTTTTATTTTTATTTTTTTTGAGATAATGGTTTCTATAGATTCATGTTCAGGGAAGCCCAGTAGAAGACAATATTGAGTTATTTGACCCAAAAAGCCTTCAGTTATAAAAAGAACTAATAGAATCTATAATATTTATGTATAGTTTATTATCAAAGATGGTTGGCTGGAACTCCAAGTCATATTAAGTATTTTATACCATTGATCAGATAAATGACATTACAGGAAGTGGTCAGCTTACAGTGATGTGATACCAGCAAATCAGTGACATGTACAGTGTTAGGCACACAGTGCCCAACTGTGTCATCACCTACAGCTTGTCCAAGCAGGCAACCACAAGTCAACCTGTGTGAATCAACCTACTGCTTAGGGGGCCTTTAGTAAGGCCTCTAGCTTCCCAGCCTGGCTCCACGAACCAATTCTCTTCTCTTTCTCCCTACACCTCGGAGTCTTTTCATTCCGAAATGGCAAGGGTTTCTGTTTTTTCTTTGATCCTAAATAAAGGGTGGGGTGGAGGGAGAAGAGAGGTATCCCAAGTGAAAATCAGAAAGACAGCGTAGAAAGGGGTAGAGGTAGGGACTAATGAGATAATAGCAAACTCTATGAAGGGCCAAGGATTGAATATTTTAGACTTTCTGGCCTGTATTTAGTTTTCCCATTGGAGCAGGCATATACAATATGTGGATGAGTGAGCTTGGCTGTATTCCAATTAAATTGTATTTACAAAACTAGGCAGTGGGCCTTTGGCCTACTGGCCATAGTTTGCCACACTATGCATACTACATGGTAATATATGCCTAGTAAACTAGGTCTGAGAGATATTCTAGAAGAGTTCTTAAAGTGTTTAGAGTACTGTAACATTATTTAGTAAATGTGTAGTTTCTCAGAGAAGTTGAGGACAACACTGATTTTGATGTTAAAAGTTGGTATCAAGTGTATTTTTAGCCTCACATATTCATTTCTTAAAAGTTGCTGATGAATGAAAAAAAGCCTCTGTTGTAAAGCAAAACCCAGCACTGATGATTAAGCAAAGAGGGGCAGTTAGGAATCATTTTATAGATGACGTAACAGGTAAGGGGAGCTTTAAAGGAGGCCTGATTTCCAGTCGATGCTGTGTCACACTGCCTGGCCCTGGATTCAATTCAAGGCTTTAGAAAAGAAATCAGTATTTTAGAAGTGTGTATTTGGCAGTATCTGATTACAAGTGAAAGTGTTATTCTGTAAAATTTTGATAATTGTTATATTTTTTTTCCTATTGGTTAAAACTCTAATAGGAATTCCAATACTTGTTGAATTGAATTAGCCTTCTTACCACTACATGTAAAATATCACTGATGTGTCTTACCATAATATAACAGACGGTTCTTATCATTTCTGCCAGGTTGTTCCTGCTGAAGGATTGGTCTCTATATTGAAGAAGAGGAATGATACTGTAGGAGATCATCCTGCCCAGATGCAACAGAAACCATCCAAGCGAAGAGTGAGATTCCAAGAAATAGACGACAGCTTAGATCAAGGTAGAGTGCTCAGCACTGTCTCTGGCACAGATTTGATCAGTGTTTGCCGAAAGAATGAATTAATGTACAATAAGACGTTTGGTAATAGGATTTGTAAAGAATATGTAGACTTAGTTGCATTATATAAAGAAACACAGTGAAGTGAACTATCATCAGTTCTTAAGTAAGTCCTAAGTATTCTATTTGCTCAAATAAGTGACCAGTTGCAAAATTCATCTCCTTGCCTTCCTGTCCCACAGATAGTTGTCAGTGTTGAGAGCTCATTTCAGTTTCTTTGTTTAATGTTTTGTTTTCTGACTTTTTGTTTTTAGTTAGCCTGCTGTTTTTGTCTTCTTTTCAGTGGCAGTCAATACTCCTTGGCTGTTGAGATATTTATAAATTACAAATATATTCTCTTTGGTTGATTTCTTCTCAACTCTATGGGAAAAACAGTGTCTCTCAAGAGCAGTAGTTGTAACACTGTTGCTATTGTTTGATTTTTTTTTCCTCCTGGGCTTGTATTTAAGGTTGTTGTCACGTTTACCTAAGGCCTAGGTAAATCAGAGTGAGTAGAAACATGGCCAAGAATCTGCCAGTGTGCTTTTCATGTTTATAAAACAACTGCATTATTAAATAGTGATGTCAATGTGTAGACACAATTTCTAAGTATGATATAAAGTGATAGCAGTAGATGTTTCTAAATTTTTACAACTATAAAGCTGGCAGGAGCCGTGGAAATAATCTGTTCTCACTCCTCATTTTTACCCTGAACCTTGCTTGTAACTATCACAGTCTTCTCCAGATAAAGTGCTCAGTTCTTTGTACCTATCGGTACTGAATTGTTGCTTAGTAGAAGGAACCCTGGATTTAGAACTGACAGTCCCTAGTTCCCTTAGGAACCGTCTCATCTCAGACTAAGTCATGTAACTTGTCCTCAGTAGCCACCTGCGCTTCTTGGCTTCCATGTTGGACAGCACAGCTCTAAACAGTGTCAGTGCATGTAGATAAATAAAACAAAATAGATGTTTTAAAATAAATTGTATCTAAATGTTTTAATAAATATATGATAAAGGAGAAATAGCTGAAAAAATACATAAAATAGATTGCTAACAAAGATAAGAGGGTGAGTGTGAATCATGGCAAAAACAGAAAAGATGATAAAAGTATTGAATTGACCAGAACCCCCCAAAAAACTAAGAAACACAGCACAAATGATACAATCCTTTTTATTTGTATGTATAAAAACTATACTAAGTATAAACTATTAAATCTCCTTTTAAGGTCTATTAACTATGAAGATCTACTAAACTAAATATGTCAATCAAAGGAGAATACAATTACATAATCCTGTTTCTATAAAAATCCTTAACCACATGTGTTTGATCTGAGATATACTGCCAAATTTTTTCTTCTTTTTTAATGGAAGTGGTTATATCCATTGGATAAATGAACTAGTTTTAATTTTAGCATTCACAAGTTCCACAAGTGTATATCTTTATGGTAACAGGTCCTTGTACAGTCATTGGTACACTAGCTTTCTATCAGGGACTATCCGTAGAGGACTAATGTTAGAAACATCTAGTTACCTTAATTGGTGAGACAAGACACTAGAATTTGATTCTTGTGTCAGCTAACCTTACTCTGTTTTCCTGTTTGCAGATGAAGTTGGAGGTGGTTCCTGTATTTTACTGGTCTTGCTCTGCATAGTGACGGTTTTGCTTAGTGTGGGAGGAACTGCGTTATACTGCACTTTTGGGGACATGGAGTCACCCGTTTGTACAGACTTTGCAGACAACATGGACTTCTATTACACTAAGTTACTACAGGGAATAGCAGAACTTAAACACTGGATCTACCTCTCCTAGCAAGCATTCAAGAAGGACAGGCATGCTGGCAGTGAGAATCAAAGAGTGAAACTTTCTGAGCAGCTTTTATTTCAGGAGTTCTGTAACGTGCGCGCCCCCGCCCCTTCCCCACAGAGGAACAACAGACATCAGAAACAGCAACTGTAAATGGCAATCCAGAGGAACTCTTAGAATAATCACATAACGAAGAGATATTGATCTGAGCACTGTGGATGGAAGGAATGGTCTTTGGACGGCATGTCCACCTCCTCCTCGCTGCTTCCTAGTGTAATGAGCTACACTTTGCAGAACTGGACAGGGCAGTGTTGGAGCCAAACCATTTTTGGCTACCTTCAAGCTAATGGTTAAAGGACACTCTTGATTTACAGTTGTTGGTCCAAAGACGTTGCTTCCAGCCATCACGCAATAAGTGTGTGTGTAATGAAAAGGAGTTTCCTTATGGGTTCAGTGTCTTTTTTTAGTTCACCTCGGGAGCTATGTAATTTAGGCTTTGTGCACTCTTTTCAGATTCTGTTTTCCACTTGCGAAATGGTTTTGTGTGTGTGTGTGTGTGTATTTCAGACAGCTGTCATAAGCAAAAACCCAACATAGAATAACAAAGATTATTCTTTCAACATGACTGTAAATGTGCCGGCACAAAACTTTCAAGAAGGCTTAACTGTGGAACAGATGAATTATAGAAATCTTGGCCCTGAATTGAGAAACTATGACAGTTACAGTGACAGTTAACTTGGTTAACTAGCCAGAAGTTCATCACAGGCCTAGAGATAAAACTGAATAGCTCCCTCTGAGTCTCAGGCAGCCAGTTTCATCATGGATTCAATGCTTCCTATAATGAATGCCGGATTCAGCTCAATTCAGTAAAGACCTATTGAGCACCTATTATGTTCTGAGAATCTAAGACCCCTTCTACAAAGATGAATAAGATATTATTTCCTGCTCTAGATGTTTTGATTCTGGTCTTAAGTAAAATAAATTAATACTTTAGTGAATGAAATTAAATCATCATATATAATTCAGTATTAACAGATCAGACATTCAGATGCTTGAATGTGCATTCATATCATGGGCTTGATTCAGACCTATTATGGGGTCATTAGATGAAAATTCAATCATATCTTAAATAGACAAATGTCTGATTTTTATTTAAATCTGTCAGTTTTCCTTTTCTAAAGTACAGTGACCTAACAATTAGGAAGCCTTTCTTTAACTTTTTAATCTCATTGATAGCATTCTAAAAGAAACAAAACACATGAATTATAGTTTTTTAGCAGTGATCATTATTTCATGTTTTTCGGTTAGGATCATTTGAAAGAAAAAGAGAATTTTCTTACTAGTTGTTACTGGCTGGTACAGTACATCCCTTGGTGTTTCAGCTTATTTATTTAGACTTATGATTTTTAAAGGGCTTTTTATAGAAGTTGAAATTGTGTCATTTAGCACACATTTGGTTATACCTGATATTTAATTACTGTATACTTAGTGTTTTGATTTTCTATAATTTCAACCCAGTGTGTTTTTAGGCTTATTTTTAAATTGATGTTTTATTTTTACCTATAATACTGTTTGACTTGTCTCTATCATGCCACCATAAACTATAATATTTTCAAGGATTATAGATCAAAGATATTTATTTAGAAGTGTACAAGATACTGAAATCTAGATTCCTTATACTTAAGGCTGATTTTATTAGAAGATTATTTTAATGTTCTATTATAAATTTTAAGAATTTGTATTCAACTTATATGTAAATATATAAAATGTTGATGGTACTATCTTATGTGGTTCTGTAAGAGACATTCACAAAGTCTACTGTGTGGGTATCCCCTACATAGACGAACCTTCTGTTTTACCCTCATGATCTATAGTTACAGAAATTTGGCAATGCTGATTTCTGCCGCTTTTATGTCAAGATAAGTCAAAATTTCCTTCCTGTTCCTTTTTTTGATCACTATTGAAGTTCTAAATAATCTGTAGTGTTACATTGGCCACCAGGGCCATTACTTCTGAAACTGAAGATCTCCTAGGCACCTTCACACAGAGGTGAAAGATCTGAGATGACACTGTGGTCCTCTGGAGTTCAGTTGTATCTCAGAAAAACCATGTGTGTCCTCACTGCTTCCCATGGAGAGTGAGGTGAGCTCAAGAGCATACTGATGTCTTGATTTAAAATAGGCATGAAATCTCACCTAGAAAAACTAGGGCAACTTTTAAAAATGTAATGGTCATTTATTGCATGAATTGGAGTAATTCCATCTGGTGATGAGAGAATTGTTATCTCTCACATAAGGAATTCATCCAGTTTTACTATCATGTAATTTTTTCTGTCATTGGAAAGTACTGACAACGATTTGTAACTAATCTTCCTTAAAAACTGTATTTGGGGGTAACAGATCAAGCTTGTAATTTAAAATCTACACCAACAAAATGTCTCAGAGAGTTTATTTGAACCTCTTGGGTACTGAGAAAAACCGCTTTATTTAAAGTGAAAGTAAAGTAATTTCAGAAGTTGGTCTGGCCCCGCAAGTAGATTACTTTGGGTAGTCTAATAGGTCGCTATGTAATGCTCCTGTGCTTCTAAAACATCTCCCCATCTGCCTGAAACAGCCACTGAAATTCACTGTAAAAATTCATTCTTTCAGATTTAAAAATCAAATCTCTCTGGGAGGTTTACTATATTGAGCTGTGAATTTGTGTATTATGCTAAGAGGATTTAAAATTTGGAGGTGGGCCTTGTTTTGAAAGGACAGATGTGAATTGGGTCTTGCTGAAATGGTAAGGTGGAGAAAGGGATAGGAATCGAGAAATGAAGACGCAAGATTGGGAAAAGAACAAAGAAATCTTTTACCTAGTACCTGTATTGCTGAAGCTGACTTTGTGGCATTTAACCCCAATCCAGAGAGAGACTAAATGTTTGTGTTCCCACTAACCTGACCTGTATAACTCTTATTTATTTCTGTGGGCTCAGTTAATATTAACTTACCTTTGTGGTGCAGTGGTAAAGAATCCAACTGCCAATGCAGGAGATGTGGGTTCAATCTCTGTCAGAAGATCCTCTGGAGAAGGAAATGACAACCCACTCCAGTATTCTTGCCTGGAAAATTCCATGGACAGAGGAGCCTGGTGGGCTACAGCCTATGGGATCACAAAGAGTCAGACACAACTGAGCAACTAACATTTTCAGTACACTTGTATACTTACTTATGAAGTGTACATAGTATTTGCACGTTTATTCATTTGATGCTTAGATCAGTAAGCATACATCCCTTAAATCAGGCCTTGTAATTCCAGAATCCATTATGCATTCACTTCTATCATGTTGCTTCCATCTTCAGAAAGAAGAAGAGTGATCTGAGGTTTATGGTACAAATTCTAGTGCCAGATGATATTTCAATAACATCAAGGATAAATTAGTGAGCCTTATGTGCTAAAGAATTTTCTTTAAGGAATTCTGGTAGCATTTCAGTCTCTCTTGGTGGAGGCTACTAGGCATCTCTTCTTCACAGTCCTAAGAAGAGTTAAGTCCTAAACTCAGTCTCTTGCCTGTTGCCCCAAAAACACTGCAGTACCATGAACGACAGTGTTAGTTGTTATCTGTACCTTGACAAACTGGAATGCCTACAGTTTACCTAGCACTGAGCTGGGTGCTGGGGCTCTCAAAGCAAGAAATAGTACCAGCTTAATGAAGTTAGCATCTGACAAGGTAAATATATTTGTGAAAGGGAGGGGAGAATGAAGAAACAGAATACTACTACTCATGGGGGTGGAAACTTAAGTTCATTCCTTTCTACCATGTATCATGCATTAGGAATAAACGTAAAATTCCGTCTAGGCCATCTGCATAGCACCTTGATAGACAGGAATCTTCTGCAGCCAAAATTCTGATAATTACTACTTTTTGCTTCTTGTTAGCATTTGTGGCATTAATAGTAGATGATGTTTCCAAGAGTAAAAAGCTTCTTGGCAGGAGCCTTCTTCAAAATCTAAAGCCTGAATAGCTCTGAATAGCACAATGGAAAACTTTCTCACAGAACTGCATATCTAAATGCTTCTCCAGTAAATTCTAGCAGTCATTTAAATAAGAAATAGTACCTATCCAACAAAACACTAAGGAGAAAATTCACTTGCTAATTCATTTTACGAAAATAATATTGATCAATAGACCTGACACTGTCCCTCTTAGAATTCCAGCAATTTTTAGAAGTTGACAGGCTGATTTTAAAATATGTTTGGAGATGCATATGACCTAGAAGATAGCGGTGAACTTGTTAGAATAAAACTGGTAGTCTTGAACTTCCTGATTTCAAAACTGAACGCTGTAATACTCAAAACTGTGGTTTGGCAAAAGGAAAGCCCTGTGTATGTGTTCAAGTGATCTACTAACATGCCAAGGCAGTTAGGGGAAAAGGACGTCTTCAACAAATAATGCTGCAACAACTCTGTGTCCCACTGGAGAATAAACTTAAACTTTTACCTCACACAACACAAAAATTAACTTGAAATAAATAGATCTAGATGCAAAAGCTAAAACTATAAAACTTCTAAAACAAGAGAAAATCTTCACAACCTTTGAGTAAGTAAAGATTTCTTAGAATACAAAGTACACCATAAAAGAAAAATTGATCAGCTGGACTGTTAAAACACATGCTCTTTGAACATGGTTAGGAAAATGAAAAAACAAGCTGAAGATGGGGGGTGGGAAATTCACAATAAATTTATCAAGTAAAGGCCTTGTATTCAGAATATGTAAAGATCTCATGCAACTCCATATTATGACAACCCATTTGAAAACCACTTTCAGTACTGAATACAAGGCCTTTACTGGATAAATTTATTTACATTAGGCGTTGTGTATGTATACACAACGCCTAATGAGCACATGAGAAGTTGCTGAATATCATTAGTCATCAAGATGCAAATGAGAACTGATACCACCACACACCTGCTAGAATGATTAAAAGACTGACATTACCCCAAGAATGCAAGGGTGGTTCAGCCTAAGAAAATCAGTGTAATTCATCACATTGATAGGATAAGGGGAAAGAACTTCATGATTATCCCAACTGATGCAGAAAAAGCATTTGACAAAATTCAACATTCTTTAATAAAATTAAGGACATTAAGAAAAGGAAATTAAGAAAGCAATTTCATTTGCAATGGAATCTGAAAGAATAGAATACCTAGGAATAAATTTAACCAAGGAAGAGAAAATTGTACATTGAAAACTATAAAACATTATAAAAGAAATTAAATAATATCTATATAAATGGAAAGGTATTGATGAATGGGGAGATAATATTGTTAATAATACCTAAAGTGATCTACAGATTGAATATAATCCCTATCAAAAATTTTAAGAGCCTATTTTTCCAAAATAGAAACGCCAATTTTAAATTTATATGGCAGTAAAAGGGGGCCCGAAAAGCCAAAACAGTCTTGAAAAAAGACAAAATTGGAGGACTCACATTTCTCAATTTCAAAGCCCACTACAAAACTTCAGTAACCAAAACAGTGTGATGCTCGCATAAAGATAGACCTATAGACCAGTGGGGGCTTCCCTCATGGCTCAGCTGGTAAAGAATCCGCCTGCAGTGAGGGAGACCTGGGTTCGATCCCTGGGTTGGGAAGATCCCCGGGAGAAGGGAAAGGCTACCCACTCCAGTATTCTCGCCTAGAGAATTCCATGGACTGTATAGTCCATGGGGTCGCAAAGAGTCAGACACGACTGAGTGACCTTCACTCACTCACTCATAGACCAATGGAATAGGATTAAGAATCCAGAAATAAGCCTGTACCTCTTTGCCCAGTTGATTTATGATGAGGACATCAGGTTCATTCAGTGAGGAAAGAAATAGTCCCAGGACACCTGGGTTTCCACATGCTAAAGAATGAAATTGAACCCCTGCCTCACAACATATACAAAAATCATCCCAAAATGGATTCATAATCTAAATATGAGCTAAATCCACAAAACTCAGGGGTGTATACAGCATAAGGGTACATCTTCATGATGATGAATTGGGAATGGATTCTTAGGTATGACACAAAAAGCACAAGCAACAAAAGAGAAAACGGGTAAATAGGACTTCCTCAAAAAATATTTTTTAAATTTGTGTATCAAAGGAAATTATCAAGATAATGAAAAGACAACCCACAGAAAGGGAGGACATACGTGCAATTCAGATATCTGGTAAAGGTTTAATATCCAGAATATAGAAAGATCATTGACAGTTCAACAAAAAGACAAGCAACCCAATTTTAAAATGGGCAAGAGACTTGAATACACCTTTCTTCAAAGATCTACAAATGACCAATAAATACATGAAAAGATGCTCAACATCATTGATCATCAGGGAAATGCAAATCAAAACAAGATGAATGAAATGGTACATACTACAACGTGGACAAACCTCAAAAACATGTCATGTGAAATAAGCCAGAAACAAGAACAAATAGTGTGATTTGACTTAAATATCTGCTAATAGGTAAATTCAAAGAGACATGAAGTAGAACAATGGTTAACAGGGGCTGAGGGAAGGGGGAGAGGAAAGTTATATGGGTCTAAATGTAAAAGCTAAAACACTGTGTCTATTTGGAGGAGAAAAAAAAATTTTTTAGGATACTGGTGGTGTTGCTTCACAACTTTGTAAATATACTTATTGCCACTGAATTGTACACTTAAAAATAGTTAAGATGGCAAATTTTATGTTACACATATTTTACCACACATGCATGTGTGCACACTTGCTACCAAGTGTTGGTGAGGATGTGAACCAACCAAATTCTCATACACAACGAGGGGGAATAGGAAATGGTACCAACCATTTGGAAAACAGCTTGGTAGTTTCTTATAAAGTTAAGTACAGATCTCTGCATGACTCAGCAATTCCACACCTAGGTTCTTACCTAAGAGAGATAAAATGGACAAAAGTCCATAGCAGCCATAATAGCCAAAAAATGGAAACACCCCATAGTTCATCGCTAACACAATAGAATATTATTCAGCAATAAAAAAGAGCAAACTATGGATACACAAACAAACATGGTTGCATCTCACAATAACTATTCTGAATTAAAGAAGCCAGGAACAAAAGACTGTATGTTGTATGTTTCCAGTTACATGAAATTTTAGAAAGTGCAAACTAATCCCATAGTGACAGAAACATATCCTTGAGGGGCAAAGGATGGTGGGAAGATGAATTATAAAGGTCACAGGGCAACTTCTGAAATTGATAGAAATGTACCTTGATTGTGGTCATAGTTTCACGGGTTTATACATCTTTCAAAATGCATTGTACACTTTACATAGATGCAGTCATGTGCATAAATTATACCTCAATAAAACTGTTATTAAAAAAGAAGTTCAGTTTGTAGCTTCACAGCATCTCAAGGTATCATGAGTGGTAAGGGAATCGTTGCTATAAGAATACTTTATTCCCTTTCACTGTTGTTGCTTATTTGGGCTACACAAAAATGTTGGTGACTTCCAAGTACCACCCCTTGTTTGTACAAGACCTAACTGCTACACAACTGGCTACTTAGAAAGTGTCACAATAAGGCCCCTAGTTTGAAATGCCTTGATTTCAGTCCTAAGTTTGTTCACAGCTTTTGGATCTCTCTGGCTCCTTCAGAAATGTTGGGATGGTGATTTTTTTCTGTGCTTAAAAAATGCATAGAGAAAAGACTATGCTTTTTTTTTCTACTTGATGCAGCAGTCCAAATTTCAAACCCAATCTAATTATAGGTATTCTGTAAGGACAACCTGATCTCCCTCTGGCCGGAATACATTGATCAAGAGTGAGGTTTTGTGATTTTATTGCTTTTCTTAATTGCCTCGGATCAAGGGTCAGGAAGAAGATATGCACTTAGGAAGCAGAGAAGGCTCATATCATTCATCAGAATGATGACAGCCCATAAATGGCTGGTTGTTATTTTCCAAATACAAGATTGGGGGGGTTGACAAGATCTGCACAAACTAAACAAGGAAGAAAAAGAAAAAAAAATCCTTGCCTAAGCTCTGGTCCGGACAGGAACTTAGTCCAAAAGTAACTATAAATATAGGCAGTCTGCTTTTTCTTTAATTTCATTTTTTCTTGATTGGAAAAACTAAATTATCAAGATAGGAATAGTAGTTCAACCATCACTAGAGAGGAGATTAGGAAATAGGATAGTTTGGTGGTAAATAAAAGGCAAAGAAGGGAGGCAGTCCCCACAGTTGGAATCTGGATGATGAATGAGATCACAACAACTAGCTGTTTAGTCTCTCTGCACTTCAGCTTCCCCTTCTATACTATTTATTTTTTTAAAAAAATATTTTATTTATTTATTTGGCTGTGCCAGGTCTTAGTCACAGCACACGGGATCTGGGATCTTTAGTTGTGGCATGTTAGATCTACTTCCCTGACCAGCGATCAAACCCAGGCCCCCTGCACTGGGAGGATAGCATTTTAGCCACCAGACCACCAGGGAAGTGCCCCTTCTATGTATTTCTAACGTAACTTCATGATCTTTTGAACAATCAAAAGCTTTCTATTTGCCATCATGGAGGAAGGACCACTTGGAAGTCTGTATTTGGTGGATAAATGCAATGGTGGCATCAGGGTCGGCGGAGGTTCTTTGAAGCTGTGCATGAGGATAAGAGGTGAAAATCCACTCAGAGACTTGAAGTACCAACTTTGCCCAAAGCCCCTTTGGAGGAAGAGACTGCCAGGTGGTCCGTTCTCAACAAAGTGCTAAGTGCTGTGGTCCATCATCCTAAAACTCAGGTCACAGTTGTTTAGATCCGGGGCTTGGTGCCCCAGCCTGACGCATTCCTTCAAGTCTGAAACATGAGGAAAGACAGTAATCTAGACACATGTCTAGTGTCCAAAACAACATTGAGTCGGGAGTTTCAGTTAATAGTATCTGCCTCAGCAGATGCTCTCTCAGATCCTTTGAATTTGGGGTCCAGACTTTGCATCCAGCCATGGCAAAGAGGAAGGAGGAGAAGTGGGGCAGTCATCAGAGAAACCACATCAGCTGCAGTCCCCCACACTACGGAGCCTCCAGAGCAGAGAGCGGAAACGTCTGGAATCACCAAGATCCATCGCCCAAACAACACTCCATTTCCAGAAGCCCTGGCACTTGGTGACCTTGGAAAGTGTCTCTTCCCTGCAAATGAAGAGGAAAAACTAGCTATGCAGCAGCTCTTGTGTGTAAGTATTGCCTGGCTCTTTAAAACCATGTTCCTTTAGAGTTATCAGGTGGGCATTGTTGTGTCCGAAATGAAGCTGAGATCCAAGGAATTCCAGTGACTTCCTTAAGGTCAAGATCAAGAGAATAAGTCAAAGATTCTCCACGTATGAACATGAAGATGGAAATAGCTACAGAGCATTTCTCCTGGGGGTGCCACTGCATCGTCCTCCTACTGTTTTTTATTACCTACAGCTTTGTGCCCTAGATCACTATTACTCTGGGTCTTTGTTGCTGTTTAGTTGCTCAGTTGTGTCCGACTCTTTTCTGACCCCAAGGGCTGTAGCCCACCAGGCTCCTCTGTCCATGGGATTTCCCAGGCAAGAATACTAGAGTGGGTTAGAGTGGGTTTCCTTCTTCAGGGGATCTTCCTGACTCAGAGATCGAACCTGGGACTCTGGCATTGGCAAGCAGATTCTTTACTACTGAGTCACCAGGGAAGTCCACTCTAGGTCTCACATGTGGGAAAAAACAGCAGAGGCAGTTACTCCGTACTGCAGGCCACAGGCATGGGGCAGTTGGTGTGTGGGGCTTGTGTAAGGGACTCTAGGGGAGCCTGGTGAGAAGGCAGAGGCTTCCCTGGCAGACAGTCTAAACATAGCCTAGGGATGCCAGATAAAATACAGGACCCCAGTTATCACATGAGACAAATTTATACCACACAATTGTTGGTTGTTTATCTGAAATTCAAATTTAACTGGGCATCCTATATTTCTGTTTACGAAATGAAGGCAACCCCTCTCGGTGCCGCAGCATAGCACGGACACCGAGGACGAGAGGGAGGGGTTCACGAGAGCCAGAGGGGCAGTGGCTTAGGCGCCAGGAGCTCTGGGGAGCAGCATTCGGCCCCCTTTTCTGGATTCCCTCAGCACCTGCAGTTTCTTGGTGTGTAAACAGAAGACAGTGCTTCAACTCAGCGATTAGAATCAACGTGTCTACAAAAGGGCAGAAAGCGGCCAGAATTTGTTGGTCAAAAAGATCCCCTGGAGAAGGAAATGGCAACCAACACCAGTCTTCTTGCCTGGAAAATCCCATGGACAGAGGAGCCTGGCGGGCAGTCTGTGGGGCTGCAAACAGTCTGACACAGCTGAGCAGGCACACACAAGTAGTACTCAAAACTTGGTCTGGAGGCTTTAAAGTGCGTTCAGTCTAACACAGAAATGAGAATTTAATCAGAGCTTAGAATGTGATGCCAAAAAATTAATGTAGTAAAAACCTTCCAAATGTGGATCTGTGTGATGTTTGTCCTAAGGTGCTCATGACTGTCAACAATCTGAATTCATGGAATTGTGTTTTACTCCTGGTTTTCAAATGACACCACCTAATAACGACAGAAGACGAGATGGTTGGATGGCACCACCCACTCACTGGACGTGAGTTTGAGCAAGCTCCGGGAGATGGTGAAGGACAGGGAAGCCTGGTGTGCTGCCATGGGGTCACAAAGAGTCGGACTCGACTTAGTGACTGAACAACAACAACGACACAAATAGAAGATATAGTCTCTACTGCTCCCTTTTTTTTTTTTTAGCTCCTAGGTCATCTAGTTTTTATTGAGCCCTTGTTCCAGATATATGACTGGGGTGGTTGTACCTAGCCAAAACTAAATTATCCATTTCCTCCTCTAATGAAAAAAGATGGCTTTTCTGTTTGGTGTATCCATAGGCTTGGCTTTCGACTGCCACCGCTTTTCACCAACAACAACCTTTTAGCCCCTCTACCTTTTTGTTCTCACTCAGGGAAAGTGCATTCTCAGGATGAGAGCTTTGGTCTTCTCTGTCTGACCTTCTCTCAGGACAGCAAACCCCATTTTCTGTTTAAAATGATTACTCATAAATAGAAGTACATTAGCGGTGGCCAAAATCCATCTGGTCGCTTCCCTTCTGTGCAGAGTGATGAATTGGCAAAAGGACAGGAAGGGGAGGGTGGGGGAGCAGGCGAGGCCGGGCCCTGCAGAGCCACAGTCTGTGCACAGATGCTAGGCTCCTGGTGCAGCCTGGGAAGCACCCTCCCCAGGGCTCTCTGGCTGCAGCAGATATAATATAGGACACAGTAAATGCCATGTCTGCCTACATGTCTGCAAAGCAGCTTTGATTTGTCAGAGGCAAAAATAGTAAGAAGAGAGGAGAAAATAATGAAAGATAAACCAGATTTCAGAAATCATGCATTTTGAGCATGTGTGTGTTTCCCCCGTCTGGTTAGTTACTATTCAGTCTAGCAAGGCATAAACACTTAAGAGATCAATCATTTAAATAACAATAAATTCATATGGCTAACATCAAAATGGTAAAAAACAAAAATCCCAAATGCAGGCCTGAATGAGGACAGAGTGGGAAGAGATGAGAGGTGAAAAGGTGAAAGGGAAAGTCACTCCATCGTGTCCCACTCTGTGACCCCATGGACTGGGTCTTCAGGCTCAGACTGGTGTACCCGCCAAACATTCCTCCTTGTAATCATGTAACACAAGAGCTGATGTCTCAGAAGGGCATCTGGAAACTGAAAACTGGGGTCATTAAATTCAGATGACCCCCTGAATTCTCCAGGCCAGAATACTGAAGTGGGTAGCCTTTCCCTTCTCCAGGGGATCTTTCCAACTCAGGGATCAAACCCAGGTCTTCCACATTGCAGGTGCATTCTTTACCAGCCAAGCCATAAGGGAAGCCTAAGAATACTGGAGTGGGTAGCCTATCCCTTCTCCAGGGACCTTCCCAACCTGGGAATCGAACTGGGGTCTCTTGCATCGCAGGCGGATCCTTTACCAACTGAGCTATCAGGGAAGCCCTGAGATGAGAGGTACCTGTCTACAAAAGCCTTTGTTCAGAAGGTGCTCACACAGCCAACAGACCTCCGCCCAGCACCCGTTTCCCTTCCCCAGAGGCCCAGAGACAGTGTCCCCGGGGAAACTTCCACAACAACCTTTCTGTGACCTCACATTCTGCGTGTTGTCTTAGCTACAAGGTGGAAAGTGCAGTCAGCCACCACATTCTTTCTTGGGTTACTTATGGGTTAGGACCCTCCCATACCTCGCCCTTTCCTCCTTAAATATTCTAGCTCCTATTTCTAATAGTATTGTTTTTCCCTACATTGTCACCTATAGGTTTGTTTTTTGTTTTTTTTTTTTTTTTTTAGTTATTCTGTGAAATACTCTTGTGAAAATGAAAAGTTTTATTACTCCCGTTAAGGGTAAATTGAGAGAAGTGAGAAGCCTCAGAAGACCTCAAAAGGAGAGAAACCCAGTTTTCAATTTCCAGATGCCTTTCTGAGACATCAGCTCTTGCCTCACATGATTACAAGGAGGAATGTTTGGTGGGTACACCAATCTGAGCCTGAAGACCTCATGAAAACACATGGACCGCTGGAGAAGAGGATGGAAGTTGGGGCTGGGAAGGGCACAAAGCCTGTCGTCAGCAGCTGTTAATGCATGTCCTCAAAGTCAGTTAAACCAATGAGGAGTCAGGCACTGGGGAGAAAACCTTTTGCTTTCTTTGGTAATGTTTCTAAATCTACAGATGGGGACAAGGAGGTGAGGTGCATTATTTTTCATATTTTCTAGTAAGTTTCAAAGAGAATTACTGACATGCTATTTCAATGCCTGTCATGCTTTCTGCAACAGTGATCATTGGGGGCAAGCTGGACCCTTGCCCTTGAAAAAAGTGCAGAGTTGGTGGCTTGGAGACAGCCCTCCTTACAACCTGGGGAGGCTGACAGCATGGCAGGTGAGGATTCAGCAGCAGCACCCCTCTGGGGTGAGAAGGGATTAGCACCCAGATAGATTCCAAAGTGGACCCCATGCTGGAGAGATGGAGAGCTGGGAACAAGAGGTTTGAAACAGGCAATACCAGTTGTCAGAGGCACAGAGGTAAACATGGCTTACACCCAGAGAACTCCCAGCTAATCAGAGCGTGACTCCTCCTTCCTCTCCACCAGTCAAGGGTTTGCAAATGGTAGGCTCCCCTATCAATCAGAGGCAGGCCCTCATCTCCTCGTCTTTCCTCCAATCAGGGCTTGCAACCTCCTCCTTGCCCACCAATTCCCCTGCCAAGCAGAGCCAACCTTCTGACTCTTATCTACCAATCAAGGCTGCAGACAGAAAGCGTTTTTTCATCAAAGCCCATGGGAATTAGATTCATGTAGATTGATGGTGACTCTGCATAAATGCTGTAAGTCCAGGTCTGTGCGGCTCTGTTCCTATGATTACAGGAAAGAAGAGAAGAGCAAAGAGAAGGGAGGGCAGGGCAAGGTAGGGCAGTTTTTAGAATTTAAATGTAATAGGATTGTTTTGGCTTTTTTAAAGACCCCTATGTGTGTCTTGAAAATAGAGTGCAGGGTCGTAGAGCAAAACAAGTAGAGATCACCCCTCCCTGCTTGCACATGTGGCTTCAAGCTCCCTGTATCAGAAGGCCCAGGATTCTCTGGGCATGGTCCCACTCTGGACCACATGCTCAGCTATCTTTTTCCCCTTATATCCCCCTTCCAGTCATTTGGGTTGATTCTGTTTGGGAGTGTTTGCTTTGGCTCCTCTCCTACTTCTGCAGAAACATTGTCTTTCACATTACCCTTTGCTCCCATAAAAACAGATTAATGGAAGGCCTTCCAGGCCATTTCACTGGGCAGTAAGAGTCAGAAACATCACATGAATAAATTGAAAGCAATCAGTTTCACACAAATGTTCCCAAGACTTTTGACATTGCAGACAAAGAAAATTTTTTCCTAATTCATTAAATGGAATGTATTGCCCTTTGCAATACAAATCTCTTATTAAAGAAATCAGTCTAGTGCAGTCTCCCCAGTCACTGCCTAATAAAATTCTTGTGCAAGTGGAGTATTATTTGGGAGGCGCTTGGTGAGGACGAGGGAAGAAGCAGGTACAGGTTACAAAATTAAAATTTTTTTTAATTTTATTCTAAGAAAACTAGTCTCACAGGTCCTTTGAGTTCCAGGATCTGGGCAGGAAGAAATAAAAAAAAATTAAGGGTTCAGTGGACAGTCATTAGGGCTTCCCTGGTGGCTCAGGAGTAAAGAATCCTCCTGCAATGCAGGAGCTGCAGGAGATGTGGGTTCGATCCCTGGGTGGGGAAGATCCCCTGGAGGGCATGCAGCCCACTCCAGTGTTCTTGCCCGGAAAATCCCCATGGACAGAGGAGCCTGGTGGGCTACAGCCCATAGGGTTGCAAAGAGTCAGACACGACCAAAGTGACTTAGCATGCCTGCACAGTCATTAAAAGCCAGTAGTGGTATGTGTTTCCATATGCTAATAGCATGCCTTAGACTACATTCATTACAAATGTCGTTTGTAAACCCAGGCTTCTGTGGTAAACACAGTGGTGTGCTTCCAGAGCCTGCCCAGACTTGTTGCCTTAACTGCTGGGGTGCTATGGTAAGATTACTTGGTGACCCAGCTCCAGTTCTAGTTGAGCTATAGAGATTCCTAGAGATAGCTGCTCAAGGAAGCTCTGTGAGTGAGTTTGTTTCATAAATAAACTCCATGGCAGGCTCACATTGTTCACCCTCAGATAAGAGATTCCACAGGCTAGACCCTGACTGAGAGGCTACTCTTCTGCATACAGGTCTCTTCTGCATCAGGAATTCCCTCAGCTTCCATGAGCTGCCTCTCAAGATCACAACCCCACCCAGGGGGCCACATCCAATGATGAGTCAAAGCCAGAGACCCTTGTGGGTTCTGCAAGGCTGTGGCTGGGGCTGTACTCAGGTCCACGTCTCCCTCTGCCCACTCCTGCTTTGGCCCCCTCTCTTCCACAGGTGTTGATCTTGAGGATGCTCCTTTATAAACATCCTGCCCCTAAACTCCACTTCAGAGTCTGCATCCCAGGGAACCCAGCCTGCAAAGAGACTGTGCCAGTTCTCTGCTCTGTGCTGGTTATAGCACACTTGCAGAGCTGCCTTCAGAATTTGATGGAACAAAGAACCGCAAAGCTCACGGTTAGTCAAAGCTGCCTGAAATGAAATAAGCGTCTTATGAAGGTGAGGAGATCTTCAAAGAGGAGATGTTCAAAGAAAAACACTGTTAGAAAGATGAGGGGGATGTGAAGTGGTGAAAGCAAGAATCCTAAGGGTGGATGGACTGGATGGCCTCCAGGTTTTTTCCTGCATCAAGACCTTAATATCTGTATTAGTTTGCTAGCCTGCCATAACCAAGTACCACAGACTGTGTGGCTTAAACAACAGAAATTTATTTCCTCACCGTTCTGGAGGCTAGAAGTCCAAGATCAAGGTGTCAGCAGGTTTTATTTCTTCTGAGGCCTCTCTCCTTAGGTTAGCTGAGGACTGCTTTCTCCCTGTCTTCAGATAGTCTTCCTTCTGTGTGTCTGTTTTTTTAAAATTTTATTTATTTAGGCCACGTGGCATGTGGGATCTGAGTTCCCTCACCAGGGATCAAGCTTGCGCCCCCTGCAGTGGAAGTGTGTCTTAATCACAGGACTGCCAGGGAAGTCCCTGGTTTGTTTTTTTCCCACGATAGTAAAACATGTTTATCAGTTTTCACAATCAATAGCCAGACAAAAAAAATAATAGATAATTACAATTGCAAGCCATAATGGGAACAAGTCTAACTTAACAATATAAAATGATTACATACAATTTGAGGGAGTCTAGAAGAGTGAGGTGGTAAGTGGAAGTGCATACATGCAAATTTTTTATTTACTTACTTTTAATTTTTGGTCACACCTTGTGGCATGTGGGATCTTGGTTCCCTGAACAGGGATTGAACCCCCGCCCCCTGCATTGGAAAACGGAGTTTTGATCACTGGGTAAGTCCTTGTGTCTATGTTTTCATCTCTTCTTCTTATAAAGACTTCAGTTATAATAGATTAGGGCCCACCCATTTAACTTCATTTTACCTTTATTATCTCTTTAAAGGCCTTATTTCAAAATAATCACATTCTGAGGTACAGGAGTTAGCACTTCAATATAAGAATTTCGGAAGGTCACAGTTCAGTCCATAACAAAATCCCGAGATTTTACTGTATCCCAGATAGACAGTACACTTTAGCACACATCCAGCCCAGAGTTGTAAAAGATCAAATTCAGTAACAGAGCTAGCCAAGTTATGCTTGAAGGAGTAATTGTACAGCTACATAATTAAAGCTGCTAAACAAGAAGCCAATCGTAGCCTTTTTTAAATACATGGCTTCTCTTTATTATAAGCTTTTTTGAAAATTACAGGAAATGGTTCCTTCCCTTAGAGGAATAAAGGATGCTTGATAGCTGTGAGTCATGCAACAATCTTAGCTTTTTAAAATGCTGTTGTTGTCTTATCTAGTAGTTATGAGTATCATTATATCCACACTACTTCATCCAGGAAATCTTAGCATTGACCAGGCCAGCCAATGTATTTACACCAATGTATGCAGGCAAACATAGACTCTATATCCAAGAAGGGACAAGGGGAGTTTCTGGACATAAGAGGATCACTGGATTTTCTGAGGATAGTAATCTGAGTATAAAAAGAAAAAGGCTACTATGATGGCTTTGTCTCTTGTATTCACTCCCTATTCATTTACTCATCCATTCAAATAACAATCACTGGGCTCCAACTACATGGTAAGCATTGTGATCATTGATTTGGGAAAAATAATTTTGTAAAAAAAGCAAAATCCCACCTCCAAAGAGGGAAACTTTTGGTAAGACAAGCTGTACTGCGATAATGATGATGCCATAAAGCCTGGGTTTTGTCGTCACAAGGACTGAGCTCAAGGTCCAGCTCCACCTGGGTCAGCTGTGTGACCTTGGGCAAGTCACTCAACCTCTCTAAGCATCAATTTTCTCATTTGTGTAATGAGCATAAGAATAACTCCTACCTTAGCAGTTTGCATTTCCAGGTGGTAGGCTGGGAAGATTTTGTCCCTCTTTTCCATAACTGCTCTCAGCATCCTCCAAAGCCACCTTGAATCTGTATAAAAATCTAAGTAAAAACAACATGTTTACTTGTCATTTTCTGCTTCCAGTTAGACCGAAGCCCTTAAGTCCCTCCTATATAGCTACCAGTTTGCCTCACGTACTGTGAAAATTAAATGAGGCAATGCATACAATATGCTTTCTCATGTAAATACCCAGTAAACGTTAGCATTATTAAGGCATTTTGTGGTAAGTACTAGGAGTGTGTAGTGATTAGCTGATCCCAGTCCCTCCAGCCTCCAGCCTTCATCTCAGGAAACTTCCTCCGTGCCAGACAAACCTACACAAGGATGTTCAAGTATGTTACTTGTAAATGATGTAAGAATTCAGAAGGTAAAGGGTCACTTAATTTTTTTAAGAATGAGGGCTGTTTCTGTGGAAGATGTAAGATTTAATCTGGTCCCTGAAGCATGGTAAATCAATTGGAAAGAATGACATCAACAAAGATGTATCGATGGGGAAGAGTAAGGCACCTTCCTGTAACATGTGAGTGACCGTATCAGATTGAGCTTTGCTGGGTGGGGTGGGAGTTTAGGCTAAGAGTAAAGACCAAAGCTAAAACTGAAAGTGTTTTTATAAGATAGGCTGAAGAGGTTAAGGTGGGTATTCTGTGGTCAGTGAGAAACTACTGACTAGTGACAAATCTTAAGCAGATAATTTAGATGATTAGAAATGCTTCAAGGAGATGGCTCAGGTAAGAGCCTTTGGTAACCACTGAGAGTATGGGCTGAATTGGAGCAGGAAGAGGTTAGGCGAAGGGTATCAGTAGCAAAGAAGTTAATGAGATTGTCCAGAGAAGAGAAGATGACGGCTTGAGCTAAAGCAGTGGCTGTAAGACTGGCAAGAAGGCTGCAGAGGGAGAAACCCACCAGGAAGATGTTCTCCTAGGGGGCTTGGTAGACAATAGGTGCTACACAGAGAGCAAGAGGGGAAGAGGAGTCACGTGTGTCATGGTCCATTTAGCCACAAACAAAAGTAGAGGAAATAAGGAAGAGGGTCTTAGAGAAAGAGGGAGACTTTGAATTTGATATCAAAGTTGTTGACAGGAGTTGATGAACTGGACAGACATCCAGAAGAAGACGTTCAACAGACGTAGAATTGTCCAGGTCTCAGGATTGAGTCTCTGGGTAGAGACATGAGCTACGATCCAGCCCTAGAGATGTCACCCCCAACTGGAGCAGAGGAGACTATTGATGGTGGCGGTAGAGGGAGACAGAGGTGTTTGTAGTCTGAACAGGAAAGCCAAAGGTGTAGGAAGAGCCAGAGACTAAGGAGAGGACACAGGTTTATGATCCATCCATCCATCCATCCATCCATCCATCCATCTGGATGTGGGGTGTATTAAAGTTTGCCCCAAAGTCCAGAATCTCAAGCTCACTGAGAGAGGCTGCCAGCGAGAAGTCTGCTAGAGGGCTGTGGAGCCCCATAGGGGGAGGTCTAACTTCAGGGTTCCAGGCTGCATGGCACGCAGAGCCTCAAGAGGTTAAGAAATAAATCAAAGGAACAAGAAGAATCAAGTCTGAAAAAGACTTTTGGATTAGAAAAGCTCTGAGACCAGAAGTCACATTGCAAGAGATTAAAAAAATAAATAGGTGGTGAAAACACGGAAAACCTGGAGATAGAGAACATTGCTCAATTAGCAACTTTTTAAAAAATTATAGTTGATTTACAATGTTGTGTTAATTACTGCTGTCTACCAGAGTGACTCAGTTATTCATACATATATATATATGTTATTTTTCCATATTCTTTTACTGTATAGCACAGGGAAAGCAATTGCTTTCTAAAATGGCAGTACCCCATTGAGGGAGAGAATATCCCCAGGGGGTGCTCAGAAAAGGCAAATACAGAGTTGATGGGAGAATACACATTTATGCAAATGTTTTGGCTCATAATTTGATAAAATAGCAAATGCCTGAAAAATGTTGACATACACCTATAGTTATATTTCTAGGAATTTATTCCCATAAATAATAAACGATGGCCACAGTTAAGACAGCAGAAAACAGCAGACACTAGGAAGAGCACCAGGTGGGCCCTCTGGCTTCCCCCGCACTGCCCTGCCACCTCCTTGCCAGGCTGCCCGCGGCCCGTGCACCAGCCAAATCTGTTATGGCAAGCCGCAGCCCCTGCGTCATGATTAGTGATGAGGAACCAGGTTATGACCTAGATTTATTTTGTGTACCTAACCATTATGCTGAGGACTTGGAAAAGGTGTTTATTCTTCATGGACTCCTTCTGGACAGGACAGAAAAGCTGGCCCGAGATGTGATGGAGAATATGGGAGGCCACCACGTCGTGGCCCTCTGTGTGCCCAAGGCGGGCCATACATTCTTTGCGGACCTGCTGGACTGCATTAAAGCACCGAACAGAAATAGTGATAGGTTCATTCCTATGACTGTAGATTTTATCAGACTAGATTCTTTAAGAGCTATTGTAATGACCAGTCAACAGGCGCCATCAAAGTCACTGGTGGAGATAATCTCTCAACTTTGGCTGGAAAGAAAGTCTTGACTGTTGAAGATATAATTGACATGGGCAAAATAATGCAAACCTTGCTAATCCTTGGTCCAACAGCATAATCCAAAGATAGTCGAGGTTGCCAGCTTGCTGGTGAAAAGGACCCCTCGAAGCATTGGCCATAGACCAGATTTTGTTGGATTTGAAATTCCAAACAAGTTTGTCGTACGGTATGCCCTTGACTATAATGAATACCTCAGGAATTTGAATCATGTTTGTGTCATTAGTGAAACTGGAAAAGCAAAATACAAATCTGAAGCTGAGAGTTCAGGCTGAGTTTGATAACATCTGGAGTCCCAAGGAAATCACCAGTAAAATTACTACATCTTCTAGTTCTGTGGCCAGCTGCTTAGCAGAGCTTATTGCATATATCTTCTAAGAATTTCATCTGTTTTGTATTGTAGAAATGTCTGTTGCTGCACTCCTGAACTCTTTTATTTGCACTGTGAGCCTATAGACTGTCAGTTCCCTTTGAGGTGGATTGTTGTTGGACTCAGGAATGAAAAATCTCTTAAACCACACCACTATTGAATAAAAATATTGAAATTATATCTGTGAGAAACATTTAAAGAGGAGGATATGTTCATTTTTAATTGATATTTTAATTTTTATATACTGAATAAAGAATAGAAGTGATTTAATATTATTAATTATACCACTGTGTGTTTAGAAAAGTGAGAACCAGTGTTTTATATCAATGACAGTATTTAGAGGTGTTATTATATCAGATAAACTGTCTGTCCTGGAACTATTTTTGTAGGTTTCAGTAGTAATAACTATTCTCCTGCTTGTTCAGGTTATTTCCAGTGAATCTTTGTCAAAAGTGCCTTTTAAATACAGATCAATAAATTTTTAAAAACCTACCATTTTTTGATGGTGGCTCAGACAGTGAGGAATCTGCCTGCAGTGTAGGAGACATGGGCTTGATCCCTGGGTCAGGAAGATCCCCTGGAGTAAGAAATGGCAGCTCACTCCAGTATTCTTGCCTGGAGAATCCCACGCACAGAGGAGCCTGGCAGGTTATAGTCCATGAGGTCACAAAGAGTTTAACATGACTGAATGAGTAACACTTACTTTCACCTCTTTTGAACTCTTCAGTATAAAAATTCTTAAAATAATAACTGACTCTTTTAAAAGAAAAAAGATAGAAAACATTAAATATCTAATAAAAATTGGTTAAATACAGTCATTTTTAGATAGCAATCGTAAAATATTTATTTTAACAATATCATATGACAAAATGTCCAAGATACATTAAATGGGAAATTATTTTATAACAGTGAATGCACATGCCACCAAGTTTATGAAGGTGTACGTTGTACACACACAGGAATTTAGGCATCAATAGACAGTTAATTTAAAAGTGGTCATCTCATGGTTGTGGAATAATAGATAATCTTTTTCCTTCTGATACCTTTTTGTATTTTCCAAATTTCTCTAATATACAGATAATGCTTTTCAAACAGAAAAAAGTAAGTTTGAAATTAAAAAGAAAGAGGAGGTAACTGGAAAGAACAGCAAGGTCAAGAGAAGTGTGCAGATAAGAGAAGGTGTGTGGGGAGGAGGGACTGAGGATGAGGGAGAGGAATGATTGATTGCCTGTGCTGCCCAGAAGAGGAGGGAGAGAAAGGGACCGAGGGCTCAGAGGCAGGCCCCAACTGCTGCAGAGAAGAGAAGTGAGGGTGAGGGACAGAGAAGAAAGGTTAGAGGCACCTGAGGTCATTCTGAGTGACCTAGGTCTTCTCCATCAAGTCAGTGGCTGAACAGGTGACCAGCAGGGGAAGGAGGTAGGTGGAACACGGGGAGTCTTCCAGATACGGCTCAGCAATTGACCAAGAATCCCTCAAACCCTCAAGGAAGCAAGTAGACCCAATTATGCAAAAGTATGACCTGAGTCACCCCTTCCCCCAGAAGGATCACCTCCCCAGGGAGTGCCCGTGGGTAGCCCTGGGAGCTTGTTAATCAGCATTTTAAATTGGACAAAGATTCATTGTCGTTTCCATCTACACCACTTACAGTAGCTCAGCTTTTCACTGAAGCTGGGATCCCAGAAAGCCTCTGATTTGTCTAGGTCAGCAGAGATGGTGATTGCTTCCCATGCCCGGAGTTCAGAGTTAGAACAAAAACACGGTCTTGGCCCCATTCTCTAGGAGAAGCAAATTCACGTGATTAAGACTTCAAAATGGTTAAGCAGCTAGACTAGGCCCTCCCTCAGGCCCCCCAGTTTTCACAGTTGGCATGAGGGTTCTTTAGTTAATAGTTTGAAGTTGTGGTAATATTCTTGCATTTATTCATTTACCGAAATATTACTCAGTACCTGGCACCTTGGGCATTCAGAGATCAGTAAGATGGGAAGTTCCACTTATGGTGTTGACAGGCTAGGTTTCCAGGATGGAAAAAAGCTCCCCATTCCAGCCGTATCACTTCCTCCCACATCACAGCTCCAGTGCTGCCTCTTCCAGTGCAAACCAATGAGCTTTCATTCTTCTCCAATGCCTGGGTCAATATGTTAGGTTGAATGCTATTTACCATCATGCAAAAATAAGTGAAGTTGTTGATTTCTTCTGTACAGCAAAGTGACTCAGTTATATTGAGTCATACATACATATATGGGGGCTTCTCAGGTGGTGCTAGTGGTAAAGAACCCGCCTCCCAATGCAGCAGACATAAGAGGCATGGGTTTACTCCCGGTTGGGAAGATCCTCAGGAGGAGGAAATGGCAACATTTCTTGCCTGGAAAATCCCATGGACAGAGGAGCCTGGTGGGCTGTAGTTCATAGGGTCACAAAGAGTCAGACACGACTAAAGCTACTTAACACACACATACCTGTATATATTCATACTCTGTTCCATTGTGGCTTGTTAAAGGATATTGAATATAGTTCCCTGTGCTATACAACTGGACTTTATTGTTTATCCATCCTATATGTAATAATTTGCCTCTGCTAATCCCAGACTCCAATCCTTCCCTCCCCAACTCCCTCTCTCATTTGGCAACCACAAGTCTGCTCTATGGTGTGAGTCTGTTTTATGGTGTGAGTCTGTTTTTGTTTCATTGATTTGTGTCTTATTTTAAATTCCACATACTTCAATAAAGTTAAAATAATAATAAAATGTTCTGTAAAACTGAGAAAAAAAGTTAATTTCATGAGAACCTTGCAAGGCAACTTTGGAATAAGACCCAATGAACCCACCACAGCTCTGATACATTGCATCTTCTGTCTGGAGTTTATACCAGTCTAGACGACAAATATCTCTAGCATGGAGCTCGGGATATTTCAATTCATGTTTGTTGAATGAATAAACGATTCAATAAATAAACTCCTGCAAGGGCCTGGCACACTTGATCTTGTGCTGTTGTTTATTTTTCTATGTCTTCTCAACTCAATTAGAAGTTTCTTGGGGTCTGGGAACCTGGCTTATTTTGTCTTTGTAACCTGCCGTCTGCCTTCCCAGTGGATGTTTATTGATAATCATGAGAGTCCCTCTGGAGTTGAGGGACTCACCTCTCTCTTGGGGTGTAGACACCAGCTCCACTTTCCAAGGTAGCCTCTCCTCTCTCCGCTCTCCTCTCTTGTCCCTCACACCCCTGCAGGTAACGTCAGATGTTACCTGTACAGATGTTACCCCAGAGGGTCCTCCTCCAGGGCCATCTGCGTCAGGGATATGTGTAATGAGACTTTCTAACCACTAGAGGACAGAATTAACTTGAAACACAGGTATGGCTAAGTGAGAGGATGGTCTACAATTTATGGAACAAAATAGGATACTTTGGAGCTGTTCTACTTACTCCAGGACAGTAGATGCAAACAGGGGTTGTCCCATGCAAACTAGGACATATGGTCACCTTACTAATGAATCAAAGGGCCTAGAAGAAAGAAAATGATTGTTTTGAGGGAGGTGGAAATCTTAGGGCTGCTCATTTGCACAGGACTAACCCCTGGGGGTCTTCCAAATAGCTTACAGTTACCCAAGGGCCTGAAATCACACGGAAGATGTTGTCTGTAAATACAAACCTGTGAGTAGCTTCTTGCAGAGGAATACATAGCTCTTTGTGTTTACCATCTCATCTTTCCTCTTGTTTGTGGCAATAGGAGTGTTGCAGATAGGGTACTTATAAGGCTTTTCAGGTAGGAGTGTTGCAGATAGGGTATTTATAAGGCTTTTCAGGTAGGAGTGTTGCAGATAGGGTATTTATAAGGCTTTTCAGGCTGTGCAGACTTAAGCCCTGGAGCACTTCTGGGGAACAGTGTATGCCAACAAATGTGTCCCAGTCTCCAGACAATGGCTTGGAAATATTAATAGTTTACATAAACATACCCGCCCGTCCAGGGCAAGGATGGGTGTGCTCTGAGACTGGGCCAGGATTGGGAGCTCTGCCTGCTGCGTTCTCTCAATGCAGCGACCATCTCCACACACCTGTGAGTTTCTGGCTTCCCACTGCACCCAAGATTGACCCTTCTTGGCTAGTGCTTAAAATGCTGCAATGAACATGGAATGACAGGTATCTCTCTGCTATAACGATTTCGTTCCATTTGGTTATATTCCTGGAAGTGGGACTTCTTTTGTTATGTTTTGAAGAACCTCCATACTGTTTTCCATAACAGATTCACCATTTTACATTCCCATCAACAGCAGACAAAAGTTCTAATTCTCCACTTCTTTGCCAACTTTACTATGTTAAATTTTTTTTTTTCTTTATAATACACATCCTAGCAAGTGTGAGGTGATATCTCACTGGGGTTTTGATTTGCATTTCCATGATGATTAGTGATGCTGAGTAACTTTTCAAATGTCTGTTGGCTATTTGTATGTCTTCTTTGGAGTAATATATATCCAACTCTTTTGTTCATTAAAAAAATATTTTTTCAAGTGAGTTGTAGTAGTTCTTATGTATTTGGGGTGTAAGTCGTCTTTTTAAGGTATAAGGATTGCAAATATGTTGCCTTTTCATTCTGATGCTGTTGAAGAGACTATCCTTTCCCCATTGTGTTATCTTAGATACTCAGAGATTATCACTTGGCCACGTATGTGTGAGTTTATTTGGGAACTCTTCATTCTGGTCCATGGATCTATCTGCCTGTTTCTATGCCAGTATCATTCTGTTTCAATTTTTACAGACTTCATGATATTTTGAAGTCGGGACACGTGAAACCACCACCTTTGTTCTTTGCTGTCAAGACTGTTTTGGCTCTTTGGGGCCCTTTGTGGTTCCATATGTATTTTAAGAATGTTTTTTTTCCACTTGTTTTTAAATGGCTTTGGAGTTCTGTTAGGTGTTGCAGTGAATTTGTACATCACTTTGGGTAATATGGAAATGTCAACAATGTTGTCTTCCAGTGTATGAACATAGCATGTCATTCCAATTAATGAGTCTTATATAATTCTTTCAGCAATGTCTTGAAATTTTCAGTCTACAAGTGGTTTATTTCCTTAGGGCCCTTTGCCCCTGCCTTCTTGGCTCTTCCAGAGCCAGGGGTGAGAAGGATCGGTTCATGAATCTAGAAAAGTGTCCCTAGATACTCTGCTTACTCATCTATATTTCTCCCTAGACTGTAAGTTGTGGGAGAAGAGAGATAATGTTTGCTCTAACTTTCTCAAGGTTAACTATTTTTCATATTGTATCATTTAGAGGGTATCCATAAAAATGTGAATCAAAATGCAACAATCTGTATCATATTTTCCATGTTCATTACATCAAAACCCTGAGGTGGACGTCTATATTGATGTCTTTTCTTTTTCCTTTTATTTCAGTGGAATTATTTCCTTTCCTTCTGGGTGAGTCCTATAATCACACATTACAGGTCCTGCAAGTTATTCTCCTTTGTATGTGCTGTCCTCAGTTGTGTCTGACTCTTTTCTACCCCACGGACTGTAGCCCACCAGATTCCTCTGTCTCTGGAATTTTCCAGGCAAGAATACTGGAGTGGGTTGCCATTTCCTTCTCCAGGGGATCTTCCTGACCCAGGGATCGGACCCATGTCTCCTGCATTGGCAAGCAGATTCTTTACCAGTGTGGGAAGCCCCTATTCTCCCTTAACTCCACAAATATTCATGGAGGTCTCAGTAATCAGTGAAGATTTCCAGTCATTTTATAACATTTATCCTAACAGTAAATTGCTGATTATTTCAATCACAGCTAAAAAACTCAAAAAGCAATCTGGAGATTTTCATTCATCTAATACTTCTAATGGTTTTATAAGTACCAATTCTCTATGTTAACTTTTGCTTGCTTGAAATACTTAGAGGTTTTTGGCTTCTTTACACGACTTGAATAAAATAGAATAAAGAATCAAAAATGTTTCCAAGAACTAGATCATCAAAAATGGCAGCTGGAAGTTGTTTTACTTCTGCAGATTGTTTTGGAAGGTCCTAAGTGGAAAATATATACTGGTTTTCCATGGTATGAAATTGCAAATAACTCCTTCAATTATTATGTGTCCCTGAATAATGTGCCCTTTGAAGGCATGGGTTAGTTAGGGAGGTAAACTAGCTGTTATAAAAGAAACAGTATGAAAGATTAATCACTACAAGACTTGATGGTGGACTGGTTGACTTTGTCAACATGGAATAGCCTGTAAGTGGGAAATTACTAGTTTGGGAATTTAAATTCTCAGTCAAAATGTGATAAAAAGAGCTTTCAAGCAATGTGATAAAAAGCGCATTTCAATCACCCTTAAGTGACCTTTTACTTATTTTTTAAAACATGTGCTTATTTTATTTGGCTGGGTCAGGTCTTAGTTTTCAATACAAGATCTTTCATCTTAGTTGCAGCATGTGGGATCTTTAGTTGTGGCATGTAGCAAGATCTAGCTCTCCGATCAAGGATTGAACTCAGGCCTCCTCCTTTGGGAGTGTGGAGTCTTAGCCACTGGACCACCAGGGAAGTCCTGATTTTTTATATTTTTATAGTAGCAGAACACAGCCATTTTTATAGCCCCATCTAATACTTTTGGTTCCAGAATTAAGAGGTGAATGAATTAATAGCATAGCTAAGTCTTACGTGAAATTTAGAGCATTAATTAGGAAGAAGTATCACCTTTAAATTTCAACTGAACCTATATGGGAGGATTTAGATTGATTTGAGCATTGAGACTGCATACTAGATAGTTTGTGCTTCATGGCTCTGAAACCAGCAGGCAATTGTGTGGGTTACTATGGTGGTTGGAGTGACTGATCCTGCTAACAGTTATGAAGGGATGTGGGTCTGGAATCCAGAAGATTTCCAAAGGGTACTTCATTGTACTTCCTATCTAATTAGTGAAGACTCCTGAAACTAGTGCATGTAGGGCTACTGAGACATTTTCACCAAGTAAATAATCATAAGCAACAAAAATGATTTGAGGGCAAGAAAGAGACAGACTATGTAGTAGAAAAGTGAAATTAAAAGCACCAGCATCTCATTACTAGTTTTAAGCATTTAGAAATAGCTAGCAAATTCTTCAGAGAAGGCAATGGCACCCCATTCCAGTACTCTTGCTTGGAAAATCCCATGGACGGAGGAGCCTGGTGGGCTGCAGTCCATGGGGTCGCTAAGAATAGGACACGACTGAAGTGACTTAGCAGCAGCAGCAAATTCTTCATTTTAATTAGCATATATTAGCCATTATTTTCTTTCTTCTTAAATATTACATGTAAGATGTGTTGGTGCAGCTCTACCTTATAATTTTATCTCTAATTATCATAGAACGGTGTATCTTCATTAGGAAAAACAAGACATAACCATTCCCCAGAGATGGATACAGTGATTGATTCAACTGTGGATCTCTACCTTGAGAGAGTTTCACTCTCTCAGGACATTTTCACTTAAATGAGTGGTGAGCAGAAGTACATGTTTGTTTGTTTTTATATGTGTTTTTTTATCATCCAGCTCTTTTATTTTTTCTCACACCTGTTATGCTATGAATTCACAGGGAATGGATTCAAACAATTCAGGCTCCTTTCCATTGGTTCTCATGAAATGTGTGTCTCTGGGTGGAGCAGGCTGGTACTTCAACTGAACCCAACAATCTTACTCTTTGCCTTCCTTCTTTTTTTCCTTTTAAATATTTAATTATTTGAGTTAGCCAGCTCTTAGTTGCAACATGGAGGATCTAGTTCCCTGAGCAGGTATTGAACCTGGGCTCCCTGACTAGGGAGTGTGGAATCTTAGCCACTGGATCACCAGGGAAGTCCCATGGCTTCCTCTTTATTATCATCTTCCTTCACATGTTTCAAGAAGCAACCTAGGGTTTTAGAGTGCTTAATATGCTCAATCACACATTAATTCTCTTGGCCAGAATCTTGCCCTTGTTTGTTTATTACAATGGCAACAGCATTCCGGGTGACATTGTAGACTCTTCCAGATTTGCTGTGGTGACATTTGTGGGGCATTCCTTTTTGAACAGTGCCCATTCCCTTGATGTCTGCAATATCAGCTTTCTTGTAGACTCACATGTATGTGGCCAAAGGAAGAATTCAATGTTTCCTGAAGGCCTAGGGTTTCCCAGGTGGCTCAGTGGTGAAGAATTTGCCTGCCAGTGCAGGAGATGTGGGTTCCGTCTCTAGATTGGGAAGAGTCTCCTGGAGAAGAAGATGACAACCCACTCCAGTATCCTTGCTGGGAAATCCCATGGACAGAGGAGCCTGGTGGGCTCCGGTCCATGAGGTCACAAAGAGACACGGCTGAGCGACTGAGCACACAGAGAAGACATAACAGGTGGTCCCCTCGTTCCCTTCGTTTCGGTCATTTTGGTGAATTACTGGAAGACGGTGGTTCCAGCTGAACGGCCAGAACTCTGTGCTTTTCTATAAGTAAGAGTTCCGGGTCTTTTTTCCCCCCAACAATATTGGGTTATTTCTCATGCACTTGCCCGGCTTTACAAGGCCGGAGTAGTAATGGTGATAGTATCTTGACAAAGTGGTGAGGTGAGAAGTGAAGTGAAGCATTAGTCGCCCAGTCGTGTCCAACTCCCTGTGACCCCATGGACTGGAGCCCACCAGGCTCCTCTATCCGTGGAATTCTTCAGGCAAGAATACTGGCGTGGGTATTCATTTCCTTCTCCAGGGGGAATCTTCCTGACCCAGAGTTTGAACCCAAGTCTCCTGCAATTCAGACAGATTCCTTACCATCTGAGGCAACAGGGAAGCCCCAAAACTCATGAGTAAAATTTGAAACCTACAAATTCTCCCCTTGGCTTTTAATTCTTTAGTACCTAAACAATTTTATAAGTGTCTGATTCCCTATATTTGATACCTTTGACTTGAAAAGCTGTAAATATGTCTTTTTCTACAGTAAGTACTGATTGATTCAGGTGGCCAATTGGCCAGTAACTCAAGACCGTATCTCTTTCAGTACAGATCAACATTTTTGAAATTTGGAATATGGGATTGTATTTCTAAAATCTATACCACTACATGCATATATGACTGAATTACATATGAAAATACAACATATATTTATCTGGATATTTAATGTTACCAATTATATTTGTTCCATAGGAAAAATTTAGGTTCTAGAAAATATTTATTGTTGTTGTTCTATTGTTAAGTTGTATCCAGCTCTTTGCGACCCCATGGGCTGTAGCACACCAGGCTTCCCTGTCTTTCACTATCTACTAGAGTTTGCCCAAATTCATGTCCTTTGAATGTCTTATCCAACCATCTCAACCTCTGCTGCTCTCATCTCCTTTTGCCTTAAATATTTCTAGAAAATATTTATTACCATAATCCTTAAAATATCAAATGAGGATTTTTTTCTGTAGTTTACATCTATCTGTGAGCACTGATCTCAAAGGAACAGTCAGCTATGCATCTGCCAATTTGAGCTTTTTAATTGGCCAATTACTGATTCACTCACATTAGACAAAATAAAGTAGACGTTTCATTAGACAGCAATATAAAAAAATAATCATGCAAAACCATTGAATTAAAAATTAAAACAAGTTTATAGGTAATAAGTAAACACATAGATACATGGATCTTTGTATAAGCTTCAGCAGTACACAAACTGAGAACTTCCAGATGTTCAAGCTGGATTTAGAAAAGGCAGGGGAACAAGAGATCAAATGCCAACATCTGTTAGATCATAGAAAAAGCAAGAGAATTCCAGAAAAACATCTACTTCTTCTTCATTGACTATGCTAAAGCCTCTGACTCTGTGGATCACAACAAACTGTGGACAATTCTGAAAGAGATGGGAATACCAGACCACTTGACCTGCCTCCTGAGAAATCAGTATGCAGGTCAAGAAGCAACAGTTAGAACCAGACATGGAACAACGGACTGGTTCCAAATTGGGAAAGGAGTATGTCAAGGCTGTATATTGTTACCCTGCTTATTTAACTTCTATGCAGAGTACATCATGCAGAATGCTGGGCTGGATGAAGCACAAGCTGGAATCAAGATTGCCAGGAAAGTCAAAGTGAAAGTTGCTTAGTTGTGTTTGACTCTTTGCAATCCCATGGACTATACAGTCCATGGCATTCTCCAGACCAGGATACTAGAGTGGGTAGCTTTTCCCTTCTCCAGGGGATCTTCCCAACCCAGGGATTGAACCTAGGTCTCCCGAATTGCAGGCAGATTCTTTATCAGCTGAGCCACAAGGGAAGCCCAAGAATACTGGAGTGGGTAGCCTATCCCTTCTCCAGCAAATCTTCCTGACCCAGGAATCAAACTGCATTGCAGGCAGATTCTTTACCAACTGAACTATCAGGATTGCCTGGCGAAATATCAATTATCTCAGATATGCAGATGATACCACCATTATGGCAGAAAGTGAAGAAGAACTAAAGAGCCTCTTGATGAAAGTGAAAGAGGAGAGTGAAAAAGCTGGCTTAAAACTCAACATTCAAAAATGAAGGCATCTGGTCCCATCACTTCATGACAAATAGATGGGGAAACAATGGAAACAGTGACAGACTTTATTTTCTTGGGCTCCAGATTCACTGCAGATGGTGACTGCAGCCATGAAATTAAAAGACACTTGGTCCTTGGAAGAAAAGTTATGACAAACCTAGACACAGTATTAAAAAGCAGAGATATTACTTTGCCAACAAAGGTCTGTCTAATCAAGGCTATTGTTTTTCCAATAGCCATGTATGGATGTGAGAGTTGGACCATAAAGAAAGCTGAGTGCCGAAGAATTGATGCTTTTGAACTGTGGAGAAGACTCTCGAGAGTCCCTTGGACTGCAAGGAGATCAAACCAGTCCATCCTAAAGGAAATCAGTCCTGACTATTCATTGGAATGACTGATGCTGAAGTGAAGCTCCAATCCTCTGGCCACCTGATGGGAAGAACTGACTCATTGGAAAAGACCCTGATGCTGGTTAAAAATGAAGGCAGGAGGAGAAGGGGATGACAGAGGATGAGATGGTTGGATGGTATCACCGACCTGATGGACATGAGTATGAGCAAGCTCTGGGAGTTGGTGCTGGACAGGGAAGCCTGGCATGCTGTGATTCCACAGGGTCGCAAAGAGTTGGAGACGACTGAGAGACTGAACTGAACTGATATCCCACATACTTTCTGAGCATCTCTATGTGGCTGTCTGAGAAACTTCTCAAACTTAACATGCCTAAAACCTTACTTCTGATCTCTCTCTCCACTTCAACCAAAAATCAGCTATGACCTTCTCATACCGATCTTTTTAGCTGCTTAGGATAAAACAAACTTGGTCTCATACTGAGGTAGGAGGTAGTTGGGCCTCTGGATTGAATAACTGGAGTTCGTCAAGTGGAGTGAACTGGAGTTTTGTTTCCTCTGATACCTCAAGGATAAAGTTAATGGCAGGAGCTGAGCTCTGGGGAGCAAAGAGATGAGATGACCACATCTATCACTCCTGAGGTTAAGGAGATGTCCAAGACTGCACATGTGCTTCCTCTGTTTAGACACTTTTCCCAGAACTATTCATATGGCTAGTAACCTCACCTATGCTGTGCTATGCTTAGGTGCTCAGTCATGTCCGACTCTTTGTGACCCCATGGACTATACAGCTTGCCAGGCTCCTCTGTCCTTGGGGATTCTCCAGGCAAGAATACTAGAGTGGGTTGCCATGCCCTCCTCCAGGGGATCTTCCCAACTCAGGGATCGAACCCAGGTCTCCCACATTGTAGGCAGAATCTTTACCATCTGAGCCACCAGGGAAGCCCAAGAATTCTGGAATGGGTAGCCTATCCCTTCTCCAGGGGATTCTTCCCCACCCAGGAATCAAATCAGGATTTCCTCCATTGCAGGCAGATTCTTGCAGCTCAGCTACCAGGGAAGCCCCAGTAACCTCACCTACTTTATGTCTATTTTTTAAATTATTCATTTATTTATTTTTGGCTGTGCTGGGTCTTTGTTGCTGCGAGGGCTCTTTTCCCGTTGTGGCAAGTGGGGGCTACTCTCTAGCTGTGGTGCATGGGCCACTCATTGGGGTGGCTTCTCTTGTTGTGGAGCACAGACTCGGGAGCACAGGCTCAACGTTTGTGGCACACGAGCTTAGTTGCTCTGTGGCATGTGGGGCCTTCCCAGATCAGGGATCAAACCCATGTCTCCTGCATTGGCAGGTGGATTCCTTACCACTGAGCCACCAGGGAAGCCTATGTCTATTTTTAAGTGTAAAGTTTTTACTGATTCAACCCAGACTTTACTTTTTAATGTTTCAATTTTCTAATAATAGCAAATTCAATTTCCTGCTTTATTCTTCCCTGTCACACTTATTCCTCACTAATGTAATTTGCTTTCATTATTTATTAACCATCTGCTTCCTCTCCACTCCCATTAGAACATAAATACCAGAGAGACAGGGATTCCTGTTTATTTTTTACTTTTCTCTTTGTGTTTTGAGACAGTGCTTGTTTTACAGTAAACTCAGGGATGTGAATGAGCACTTCCACCATAGGCTCAGGGCTACTCCAGCGGTGTCCCAGAGCTCTTCTCAGGCCCCTGTTCTCATCTTACATGGGTTGTAGCTGTCTCCTTTTCCCTTCAAGCCATGGAAAGCTCTTACTCTGGGAGTACATTCTTGCCAGATTACTATGCTGCTTGGACTCAAGGAATACAACCTGTTGAGTGGAAAGAAAATAGATTAAAAAAACAATCAAGGAAGAAACTTCATCTCAGCCAGTCCTCACTTAAGACATCTTACTGAATGTTACAGGATGAGGCTGCTTTAGTAGTGCCCAGTAGCCAGGAGGGCTTCCTAGGTGGCAGACTGGTAAAGAATACACCTGCCAGTGCAGGAAATGCAAGAGACGCAGGTTCAATCCCTGGGTCAGGAAGATCCCCTGGAGTAGGAAATGGCAACCCGCTCCAGTATTCTTGCCTGAAAAATTCCCTGGATGGAGGAGCCTGCTGGGCTACAGTTCATGGGGGCTCAAGAGACGGACTTGACTGATCACACACACACAGGTACAGCACATACTAAATCACAAGCCCTAAGAAAGAGCCTGAAGAAAGTAATGCAGAAGAAGAGCAGAGGCCAATCTGAAGACAGCTTTACACTTTGCAAGGTCTTGACCTTTTCTCATTTCAGCAGCTCAACATCACTTAAGTGACAGCCCATCTAGGCAGCTGCACAGCTTCTCTGTCCTTGAAGTAAAACACAATGAAATAAAATCATACAAAGCCACCTTAAATTTTTAACGTGGGAAATGAACTATTTGACCATGCAAAAAGCCAAACCCAGGTCATCCCTCAGAAAAATATGTTTGTATTTTGTAATATCAATCAGCAAACACAAAAGAGTGATCAAAGACAGCATTATCATTTTATAATAGCAACCTAATTATTGATGGCATAACTTGCTTAAAAAGTATCTATTAGAACACAAATAACTTTTGTTCCACATTTTAAATTTCATTTTATTTTATATTTGGGTAAACTATTTTTTATCATAGCTGCAAATTTTACAAAGAAATAAAATTAAAAATTCAGTATTTACAAAAATGTGTTATAGCCGTTTCAGTATCATGTCAATATCTAATTACTGATGAGATAATCTTATGTTGTCAGTTAGTGATTACATTTTAATAAATAATTACATCTATAAATAGGACTTCCCTGGTGGTGCAGTGAATAAGAATTCACTTGCCAACGCATGAGACATGGGTTCAATCCTAATCCGGGAAGATTCCACATGCCTCAGAGCAACTAAGCCGCTGTACCACAACTACTAAGCCTGTAACCTCTACAGCCTGTGCTTCAGAACAAGAGAAGTCATCACAATTAGAAGCCTGCACACCGCAATGAAGAGTAGCCCCTGCTCACTGAAACCAGAGAAAGCCCGTGCAAAGCAATGAAGACCCCAAAATAAATAAATAAATAAATTAATTAATTAAATACATAAAATGTTAGTGATTGTGTGATTGTACTTGCAACAACAACCAAAACAATGTAAATAATAGTAAAAATTTCTTAATATATCTACTATGTTAAGGAAATATTGAGCCAAATGACTAAAAAAACTCATATTAGTTCCAGCTATAAATGTGTATTAACCATTACATTAACTATGTTGAGGAACATTAGTATGTTTTCAGAATTGGAACTAAAAGTCTGTTTCCTTAATTTTTCCTATGATAAAAGCATAGTAGTTTTTGCAGCAAAACAAAATATTAATTTATGGTATCATTTTTAAAAATCTGTTTATTATAATTAAATTTAAAAAATCAGCAAATACTGTGAAACGATTAGATATAAGAGGCTGTTGGTCCACTTACAGATGGTTTATTTATTTTTAATGTTACCTTCTGTATGGTTTTATACATATCACAATATTTAAGCATGTTTTGTGTATAAATAAGTAAAAGTAATGGTCATATGAAATTTCACGTTTTCATTAAGGATAGCTATTTGCATAAATGCACCTGCATTTTCCCATTCAGTTTTTTACCTGATCGAAGGAACAATTCAAAACACCTACTGCTGCTACTGCTGCTAAGTCGCTTCAGTCGTGTCCGACCCTGTGTGACCCCATAGACGGCAGCCCACCAGGCTCCCCCGTCCCTGGGATTCTCCAGGCAAGAACACTGGAGTGGGCTGCCATTTCCTTCTCCAGTGCAAGAAAGTGAAAAGTGAAAGTGAAGTCTCTCAGTCGTGTCCGAGTCGCAACGACTCCATGGACTGCGGCCCACCAGGCTCCTCCGTCCATGGGATTTTCCAGGCAAGAGTACTGGAATGGGTTACCATTTCCTTCTCCAAAAACACCTACAAGTCTTTGTAAAAAATTTAAATTGATTGGGGTTTCACTAGGAGTTTGTACCAACTTCTCTTCAAACTATGTGCCTAAATTACATGACCCAGAGAGAACGGTTAAATAGAAATTCTTACAAAGTAATTTTTACCAGTGGTACAACTGTATTTTAAAAATTAAATGTAAATGTATTAAAGGAATTAAAATATGAAATATATTGGGTGTGTACTAACTATAAAGTATAAAAGATGGATTGGGGTATTTTTTTTTGGTAAATAAGTTCACTTGTAAAATTAGTCAACATACATAATTGACCTAAAAACTTCAGTAGAAGGATAAATTTTAAAATCACTTGGAAAGACATCTCTATGAAATGATTTTCGCTGGAACTTATGCCAGATGACACCATTTTAACTGGTAAGTGAGTGTGCTAAGTCGCTTCAGTGGTGTCTGTCTGACTCTTTCATGACCCCCGTCAGGCTACATGGGATTCTCCAGGCAAGAATACTGGAGTGGGCTGCTGTTTCCTCCTCCAGGGGATCTTCCCAACCCAGGGATCGAACCCACATCTTTGGCTCCTGTATTGGCAGGCACATTCTTTACCACTAGTGCCACCTAGAAAGCTCTATTTTAGCTGACAGAGGTTCTGTAAACTGAAGCTATGTATGCCCCACAGCAAGTTTACTCAAAGGATTATTATAATACAAACTCCACAAGGAAAATAACTTCAGCGTTGTTCCCTCTTGATAGAGAACAACTCAACATAGTTATGAGACCAACCACAACACAAAGAAAAGCTGCACTAACTATAAGTAACAGATGATGTTGGTATGAATAGCTTGTATTATATTCTAGGGCCCTTACAAATCAATCCAGTGTTTGCATTATCACCTAGAGGGTTAGTTAACACATGGTACAATGAGGACTTACACAAGGTATAATGTGCAAAAGCACTTTAACTATGTAGGAAAACGTGCAGTCTAGTTAGGAGAAAACCAACTATACTCTGAATCCCACACAGCTTAATGACAAGACTCCCCACTACATGTCAATGTGAAACACTTAATTTTAAAACGCTGACACTACAATATACAAAATAGCTGTTATAAATGCACATAGTGTATTCTATAGCTGTGAGGTTTACTTTTTTTTGTTTTGAAGGAAACTGCAAGTTACACTGTGGTTAAGACTTGTATCTTCATCCCTTGAAAAAGCCCACATTCTATCACAGTCATGTATGGTTGGACTTAACAGCCCCAACTGTTAAAAACACTTAGATCAAGTCATAACCACTTTTACCGCAAAAGGACCCAGTATAGGTTTATCAATTCTAGTACCATAATAATTACCCAACAGGTCATTAACCTACAGAAAACATGCATCATGAGAAGCAAGAAATATCACTCGTCCCTTTTGCATATTAACAACTTGTCTTTTCTGAGCAACAGTGCTCATATTAACTGAGGTCTGTGAACCGCCACTTTTCCCACTCATCCTGAGTGAAAGATGGAACGACTTAAGTACAAACACAACATACTATAAACAATTTCCTACCAAAAAAAAGTCACAAACTAAGCCAAAGTATTTTACAGAATTCACTACAAAACACCACAAAAACTGTCTTCAGTGAAACTCCCCTCCGGCCCCCTCCCCTATCCAGCGAGCCAACGGGATGTCTTTGGGGCGTGACGGTGACTCCGCATGGACGGCGCACGGCTGAGGATCTTCAGACAAACCCACCAGGTACGCTTCGCTAGCCTCCTGCAGCGTGCGGATGGCGGCACTCTGGAACTTCAAGTCGGTTTTGAAATCCTGGGCGATCTCCCTCACCAACCTCTGGAAAGGCAGCTTCCGAATCAGAAAATGGGTGGATTTCTGGTAAGGACGGATTTCTCGGAGGGCAACGGTCCCGGGCCTGTAGCGATGAGGTCTCGTCATCCCGCTGGTAGAGGGGTCGCTTTTCCCGGCCGCTTCGATGACCAGCTGTTTGTGGGGCGCTTTCCTACCCGTGGATTTACAAGCTGTCCTCTTGGTCCGGGCCATTTTCTTTGAGACCGCTGCCCAAGTCCTAGGCCACTTCTTCGAACGCGGCGCCTCCTCTGCTGCCCAACGGAGAGCCGGGCGAAGGGCGGAACCCCCTCTAACGAACGACCAAACCGCTCCGCCGCGGTGTTCTTCCTATTACCCTGATGGACTGGCAGTTTTTTAAAATCAGACAAAACAAAAATCTTGAAGAGTCTGAAATACGTTAGAAAGACTATGTATTCATAAATAGCGGATTAGGCTTAAAATATAATTGTCTTAAAATACAGTTATTTTATTTATAACAAAATTTTCTAAGACAGGTATCACTGAATGCTATTTGGGCATGGAGAAGGAAATGGCAACCCACTCCAGTAGTCTTGCCTGGAAAATCCCGTGGACAGAGGAGCCTGGTAGGCTACAGTCCATGGAGTCACAAAGAGTCAGACAGGACTGAGTGACTTTACTTTATGTGTAAAATACATTTCATCAATACATTTTATCTGTCACTTCAGTAAGTAACAAAATAATAAAATACAGATTATTATTTGTTTCATGCAAAACAAATAATACACTTGCTTTCCATAGAAGTTTTTCTCAGTTTTCAAAATATTTTCCCAAATTCAATGGTTACAACAACACATTCTTGTTATTTTAAATATATACATGTGAAAATTGAGATTCAGATTAAGCAAATGGCTTGCCAGAGTTTTCAAAACCATTTCTACAGAGCTAGTATGTAAATTTGTATCAATTCACCATCAAGTCTTATTTTCCATTTTGTTTTTAACTTCTGTTCTTATCAGAGAGTCTGGATCAAATTGGTCTCAGTAAATATGAAGTGTATTTCTTTGTTTGGTTATGTTTTTAGAGAATAAATTATGACTAAGCTAATGACTGAAAAAAAGCCAGTGAAAAGATTTTAAATCTCATTCTTTGAATTTTATTTATTTATAAATCTATAATTTCAGCTTTGTTAAAGCATAATTGACATAAAATTGTAGAATATTTAAAGTGTATGTCATGGTGGTTTGACATACATATACATGGTAAAAGAATTCTCATCCATCACTTCAAATATTTATGTCTTTTTTGTATTTATTTATTTTTTGTATTTGAAAATACAAATTCTACTCAGCAAATTTCAGTTACAAATAGAGTGTTATCAACTATAGTCACCATGTTTTACATTAGATCCTGAAACCTTATTAATCTTGTCACTGTAATTTATTCACTGTAACATTTACCACTCTCTTGTTATTTCCCAGCCTCTAGCCCTTGGAAATCATTTTTTCTACTCTCTGTTTCTATGAATTTGACATTCCACCCCTCCAGATTCCACATGTATGTGATAGCATGTAGTCTGGCTTATTTATTTTGCACATTGCCCCCCAAATTCCATCAATGTTTTTGAAAATGGAAGGATTTCCTCCTTTTTCATGGCTGGTTAATATTCCATTGAGTATGTGTGTGTGGCTTTTTATTCATTCATCCTTTGATGGACATTTAGGTTGCTTCTATAAAGAACCCTCCTGCCAATGCAGGAGACATAAGAGACAAGGGTTAGACCCCTGGGTCAGGAAGATCCCCTGGAGGAGGGCACAGCAACCCACTCCAGTATTCTTGCTGGAGAATCCTATGGACAAGGCATCTTGCAGGCTGCAGTCCACAGGGTCGCACAGAATTGGGCATGACTGAAGGGACTCAGCACACACAGACATACCTTGTCTAATGGGAATAATGCTGCAATGAACATGGGAGTGAGACATCTCTTTGATACCCGGTTTTCATTTCCTTTGGATGAACACTCACAAGTGGAATGACTGGATCACACTGTAGTTCCGTTTTTAATTTATTTTGAAGAAACACCATAATGTTTTCCATAATGGCTGTACCAACGTACATTCCCACCAACAGTGTATGAGGGTTCCCCTATCTCCACATCCTCTGTAATACTTGTAGCATCTTATCTTTTTGATGATAAGCTTTCTGACAGTTATGAGGTTATGTCTCACTGCAGTTTTGATTTGTACTTCCTGTTGCTTAGTGATGCTGAGCACCTTTTCATGCACCTGTTGGCCAGTTGTGTGTCTTCTTTGGTAAAATGTCTATTTAGGTCCTTTGTCCATTTTTTATCATATTGTCTCCCCCCCCCCCATTGAATTTCATGATTACATGCATTTTGGATATTAACCTATTATCAGATTTATGATTTGCAAATATTTTCTCTCATTCTATGCGTTGCCTTTTCATTTTTAAAATTGTTTCCTGTGCAGAAGGTTTTAAGTTTGATGTGGTCTTCTCATTTATTTTTGCTTTTGGTGTCAAATCCAAAAAACCCTTGCCAAGACTGATGTCAAGGAATTTAGTTCTGATATTTTCTTCCAGGAATTTCATGGTTTGGGTCTCATGTCCAAATATTTAGTCTGTTTTGCATTGATTTTTGTGTATGGTGCAAGATATAGGTCTGCTTACCTTTTTTGCGTGTGGCCGTCTATTTTCTCCAACATCATTTAATGAAGAAACTATTCTTTCTTCACTGTATCTTGGCTCCTTTAGTTGATAACTGATGTGCGAACTTATTTCTGGCCTCTCTATTCTGTCCCATTGAATATGTGTCTGTTTTTATGCCAATACAATATTGCTTTGATTCAATTCAGTTCAGTTGCTCAGTCATGTCTGACTCTTTGTGACTCCATGGACCACAGCGCGCCAAGCTTCCCTGCCCATCACCAACTCCTGGAGCTTGCTCAAACTCATATCCATCGAGCCAGTGATGCCATCCAACCATCTCATCCTCTGTCATCCTCTTCTCCTCCTGCCTTCATTTTTTTACCAGCATCAGGGTCTTTTCAAATGAGTCAGTTCTTCACATCAGGTGGCCAGAGGATTGGAGTTTCAGCTTCAGCATCAGTCATTCCAATGAATAGTCAGGACTGGTTTCCTTTAGGATTGACTGGTCTGATTGCCTTGCAGTCCAAGGGACTCTCAAGAGTCTTCTCCAACACCACAGTTCAAAATCATCAATTCTTAGACACTCAGCCTTCTTTATGGTCCAGCTCTCACATCCATACATGACTACTGAAAAAAACCATAGCTTTGGCTAGATGGACCTTTATTGGCAAAGTAATGTCTCTGCTTTTTAATATGCTGTCTAGGTTGGTCATAACTATTCTCCCAAGGAGCAAACGTCTTTTAATTTCATGGCTGCAGTCACCATCTGCAGGGATCTCGGAGCCCAAGAAAACAAAGTCTGCCACTGTTTCCACTGTTTCCCCATCTATTCACCACAAAGTGATGGGACCAGATGCCATGATCTTCATTTTTTGAATGCTGAGTTTTAAGCCAGCCTTTTCACTCGCCTTTTTCACTTTCATCAAGAGGCTTTTTAGTTCTTCTTCACTTTCTGCCATAAGGGTGGTGTCATCTGCATATCTGAGGTTATTGATATTTCTCCTGGCAATCTTGATTCCAGCTTGTGCTTTATCCAACTTGGCATTTCACATGATGTACTCTGCATATAAGTTAAATAAGCAGAGTGACAATATACAGCCTTGACGTCCTGCTTTCCCAGTTTGGAACCAGTCCACTGTTCCATGTCCAGTTCTAACTGTTGCTTCATGATCTGCATACAGATTTCTCAGGAGGCAGGTCAGGTGGTCTGGTATTCCCATCTCTTTAAGAATTTTCCACAGTTTGTTGTAATCCACACAGTCAATGGCTTTAGCATAGTCAATAAAGTCAATTGCTTTGATTACTATAGCTTTTAATATAATTTTAAGTCAGAGAATATAATGCCTCCAGCTTTTCTTTTTTCTCAAAACTCTTTCAGCTATTTGGGTCTTTTGTGGGTCCATGCACATTTTAGAACTGTTTGGTTTATTTCTGTAGAAAATGCTTTTGGAATTTTGGTAGGGCTTACATTGAATCTGTAGATTGCTTTGGGTAACACGGACATTTCAACAATATTAATTTTTCCAATTGATGAGCATAGACTACCTTTTCATTTTCACTTATTTTGTAATCCTTAATTTCTGTCGTTAAGTGTCCTATACTTTGTAAAGATCTCTCATCTTTGTTAAGATTATTCCTAGGTTTTAAAAATTCTTTTTGATGCTATTAGAACTTAAAATCTAAAGCTCAGATTATATTTTCTGCAGATCTTACCTCCTTTCTACTGAGTAGGTTCTCCAGCTGTTGAAGCACCATTTATCAAGGAAGACTGATCAGGTACTGAATATTTAGTTTTATACTGTTTCATTCAATATAAATGCTTTCATAAGTAGAATTTCAATTAAGATATAGCCTCAAATTCCTATATGATTACATAAATTTGATATCTATAGAAATAAATGTCTATATTTAGTAAACTATTTAGGTAATTTCAAGTATCAAGTACTATCCTTTTGGCCTTTCAGTCCCAACACTGGGTTGGCTATTAATACTTCATGCTGGTAAGATAATGTTATTTTTCTATTAATTCTATCAAGCTATTTGGTGAATTTCTACTTAGAAATGTTCTGTTTCTACTTAGAAAAGTCATAAATAAAGGCTTTTTTAAAAAAATACCCTGGGTTTTTCTTCATGCGTTATTATTCAGTTCTACCATATTGAGTATTTCTAAAATTACTCTAGTTAACCATGCTTCCAAAAGAGAACAAAATGTTATCCAAGAGTGAATCCTGTCATGCTGCAATCCATGGGGTCCCAAAGAGTCAGACACGACTGAGCAACCAAATAACAAGAGTGAATTATTTTTTTTTAGGTGATTGTTTCTCATAAAGATTCTCTCTGATAATCTATCTTATAAAAAGAGTAGAGAATAAACTCACAGGCTGAGAAAGAGCATAGTCTTTACTAGTCAGGAAAGGAAATACAATTTATTAAATTATTCCAGATTATCTATAGATGATTACAGATATAAATATTTTACAGACTTTAGCCAACCACATTACACGTGAAGATATCATGTTTGAAAAAAGACAATCAAAGAATTCACAATATCAAAGTATAGTGCAAGAGGTATACTTGCACTACTTGCAATACTAAATGCTGGGCTGGAGGAAGCACAAGCTGGAATCAAGATTGCTGGGAGAAATATCAATAACCTCAGATGTGCAGATGACACCACCCTTATGGCAGAAAGTGAAGAGGAACTAAAGAGCCTCTTGATGAAAGTGATAGAGGAGAGTGAAAAAGTTGGCTTAAAGCTCAACATTCAGAAAACTAAGATCATGGCATCTGGCCCCATCACTTCATGGCAAATAGATGGGGAAACAGTGGAAACTGGCTGACTTTAATTTTCTGGGCTCCAAAATCACTGTGGATGTTGATTGTAGCCATGAAATTGAAAGACGCTTGCTCCTTGGAAGGAAAGTTATGACCAACCTAGGCAGCATATTGAAAAGCAAAGACATTACTTTGCCAACAAAGTCCGTCTAGTCAAGGCTATGGTTTTTCCAGTAGTCATGTGTGGATGTGATAGTTGGACCATAAAGAAAGCTGAGTGCAGAAGAATTGATGATTTTGAACTGTGGTGTTGGAGAAGACTCTTGAGAGTCCCTTGGACTGCAAGGAGATCCAACCAGTCCACCCTAAAGGAGATCAGTCCTGGGTGTTCATTGGAGGGACTGATGTTGAAGATGAAAACTCCAATACTTTGGCCACCTGATGCAAAGAGCTGACTCATTGGAAAAGACTCTGATGCTGGGAAAGATTGAGGGCAGGAGGAGAAGGGGACGACAGAGGATGAAATGGTTGGATGGCATCACCGACACAATGGACATGGGTTTGGGTGGACTCTGGAAGTTGGTGATGGACAGGGAGGCCTGGCGTGCTGTGGTTCATGGGGTCACAAAGAGTCAGACATGACTGAGCGACTGAACTGAACTGAACTACTATACTTGCAATACTGTTGAGGTATTGTTGAGTATTGTTACTGCCACTGTTGCTACCATTGTCACTGTTTTACAACTATTTACTAGCTCTGATTTATTGAACCCCTGCTGTGTCACTTCAGTCGTGTCTGACTGTGCAACCCCATAGATGGCAGCCCACCAGGCTCCTCTGTCCCTGGGATTCTCCAGGCAAGAACACTGGAGTGAGTTGCCATTTCCTTCTCCATTGAACCCCTAACATGCACCAAAACTGAAATTAGCATTTAAACAAAATCTCATTTAATACTCAGAACATTGCTGAAAGTAGGTGACATGGTTAATTCAATCTTACATATAAAATACTCAGGCAAAAAGCATGAAATAATCTATACAGTGTCACATAATAACTGATAAATTTTAGATTTAAAACTGAGACCAAGACCTTTTTGATTACACTCTCATAGCTAGCAAATTATATTCTATAGGAAATCTTTTCAATGAGAAATAACTTATGTCAGGTACTCACTAATGGGTTTGGTTATAACCCTAATACCCTATAGCTTATATCATCATTAAAAAAATCATATTTATTTTGGCTGCACCACTCAGCATGTAGGATCTTAGTTCCCATACCAGGGATCTAACCTGTGTCCCCTGCAGTGGAAGTATGGCGTCTTAACCACTGGACCGTCAGGAAAGTCCTACTTTTAAAAAAGTTTCTTTAACTTTATTCAGTAAAATATGTTTGAAAATGAAGAATAAACAGCCATTCACATGTATTTAGGCATAGGGGTGTCTGGGTGGGATCTTAAGCCAACAGAGGAAGCCTGGCATGCCTAAATGTTATTTCCAGCCCCTCATATTCTTACCATTGTAAGAATAGTCATCTATTATTTCATATATAAAAACATCCAGAAGCTGTGTCTTATGGTCATTAGTGTACTCATTTCTCATAAAAATGTAGAATGGTAAATCAGGTATTAATAAGGAGGTATTATAGGGAATGTGTAAATATTTTTTTTTACTACTTCATTCATTCAGATGTTCCTGATCATGAAATAATTTATCCAGTGTCACACAGTTACTGGCAAATCTACAGGACGATCAGCAGTGCATTTCTTATCAAGTAATCAGACTTTTCTCTGGCTTAGTTTTGCCTTTCCCTCAAGTATTTATAAGGTCAAGATGAGGACCTTATCAAAAGGGACTTGTCTGTCCATTCATCTTGACCTCAGACAGGTTTTTTCCTTAATCTCCTGGAAATAACACATTACAACAGCCAAGGTTTTACTTGAAAAGGCAAGAGGGCTCTATGGTCACTCAGGTTACTCCCTGTGGTGCTTTCAGCCACCAAGTAAGAGGTCTGATTGCCCTGAGCCTGCCCTGGTGCATGGAAGTCCAGGCCCCGTTGGGGAGGTGTCATGGAAGTGCTCCAGAAAGTCCTGCTTCAACTGCAGATGTGGGAGTGAAGTTACCTCCAGAGGATTCTAGCTTCTACTTGTCCTGATCCCTCAGCCCAGAGCTTCTCTACTGAGGGCCCAGAATCACAGAGCAGAAAAGAGCCTTTCCCACTGTGCCCTGTCTAAACTCCTTGCCCTGTGACCATGAACGAATAAAGTGGGTATTCAATGCCACAATTTTGGAGGTTAGTTCATTAAAAACTACTTTAAGAGCAAGAAAAATAACACAAATGTGCAAGTTCAGGAGGTGCCATAGAACATACCCTACAATCTGTTTCCTTCCTCTCCTGGGTTTGTATCTGGAAGCAACAACTGTTATGTGTCTGTATGTCTTCCAGATTTAATAACTGAGCAGTTACATAGCACTGACACTCTGACAAGCATTTTTCTCAGGGCTTTTCCTATGTTTACTCCTGTCTTCTTCATTTACAGATACTCAGGTGGCAGGAGAAAGGGAAATCCTCTGTTCCCATCATTTTCCAAGAATGGAAATCTTAACTATTTTTCAGTGTTGTCTTTTGAATGCTGTTCCTCTCCTCAGATGAGTATATTTTTCATAATATATTCCCTAATTCTTTTTTATTTCATTCCTCAAGTTTCTTATCTACCCACACACTTTTCTTTTAAAAAAAATAATTTTTATTGGAATATAGTTGTTTTACAATGTTGTGTTAGTTTCTGCTCTACAGCAAAGTGAATCAGCTATGCCTGGACATATATCCCTTATTTCTTCGATTTCCTTATTTAGGTCACCAGAGAACAGAGTAGAGTTCTCTATGCTATACAGTGACGACAACAAACTCTGGAAAATTCTTAAAGAGATGGGAATACCAGACCACCTGATCTGCCTCTTGAGAAATCTGTATGCAGGTCAGGAAGCAACAGTTAGAACTGGACATGGAACAACAGATTAGTTCCAAATAGGGAAAGGAGGGTGTCAAGGCTGTATATGGTCACCCTGACTATTTAACTTATATGCAGAGTACATCATGAGAAACGCTGGGCTGGATGAAGCACAAGCTGGAATCAAGATAGCTGGGAGAAATATCAGTTATCTCAGATATGCAGATGACACCACCCTTATTGCAGAAAGCAAAGAAGAACTAAAGAGCCTCTTCATGAAAGTGAAAGAGGAGAGTGAAAAAATTGGTTTAAAACTCAATATTCAGAAAACTAAGATCATGGCATCTGGTCCCGTCATTTCGTGGCAAATAGATGGGAAAACAGTGGAGACAGTGACAGACTTTATTTTTTTGGGCTCCAAAATCACGGCAGATGGTGACTGCAATCATGAAATTAAAAGATGCTTGCTCCTTGGGAGAATAGTTATGACCAACCTAGACAGCATTTTAAAAAGCAGAGACATTACTTTGCCAACAAAGATCCATCTAGTCAAGGCTACGGTTTTTCCAGTAGTCATGTATGGATGTGAGAGTTGGACTATAAAGAAAGCTGAGCGCCGAAGAATTGATGTTTTTGAACTGTGATGCTGGAGAAGACACTTGAGAAACCCTTGGACTGCAAGGAGATCCAATCAGTCCAATCAGTCCATTCAGGAAATCAGTTCTGAATATTCTTTGGAAGGACTGATGCTGAAGCTGAAACTCCAATACTTTGGCCACTTGATGTAAAGAACTGACTAACTGGAAAAGACCCTGATGCTGGGAAAGATTGAAGGCGGGAGAAGGGAATGACAGAGGATGAGATGGTTGGATGGCATCACCAACTCAATGGACATGAGTTTGAGTAAACTTTGTTGGCAATGGACAGGGAGACCTGGAGTACTGCAGTCCATGGGGTCGCAAAGAGTCAGACACGACTGAGCGACTGAACTGAATTGAACTGAACTGAGGTTCTCACTCGTTACCTATTTTATACATGGTAGCACATATATTATTTTCTACCAAGCTGGGATGCAATAAAATTCTTAATTTAGAGATGTATAATTTTACCTCTTCTTTTTCATCCTTGTTCAATCACTCTGAGGAACAGCAATTGAGATAGGGTAATCCTGGAGAAAATATGACACCATCTATATTCTTGTTATACCTCATCAATGCCCCATTTGATTTCTTACTTGTAGTTTTTATGGTGTGTCAGCAATGATAGAGATTTGTACAAAGCATTCCAAAACTTGAACACTACCTGCTTTGTTTTAAACATGGCAATTCTCTCATCTTCTAGAATTTTTACTTGTACTGAGGCCAGAGGTAGGTGTGGGGCTGCTACTTTTCAAAGCTAGATTTCACAACCTAACACAGGAATGGTGTGATTAGGTGTTAAATTTTGAGCCAGAACATATATTTAATCCTACAGTTTGGGTTATCTAAAATTCTTTGTATAGGAAAGATTTAATTATATATTTTCACTCAACTCACTGGTGAGTTTATTTATTCTTTTAGCTCATTGACTACACACTCTTGTGCATAAACAATGACAAAGACATTTTTTTAATGAATACACAGAGACTGAGACATAATCAAGTCTACAAAATTAGTCACATTCAGAGAAAAAGAAAGTAATAACGAATGAGACAAAGATTAATGTAATTTGTTAAGTATATGCTCAGAGAGAGAATGTGACATTTTACAGTTGAATTCTTATTATTGCTGCTTTTCATCTGGAAAAAAATTTAGTTGTTTGATAAACAAATGTCTACTGACTCAGAAATAGTAGAAATGGTATTTCCACCAAGAATGAAACGTCTTTTTATTCTCAACATATTAGTTTTTTCCTCTTCACTCTGAAAATTTCAATAGCAACTCTATTTGGGGAGGTCTTTCTCTCTCATATAACTTGTTTTCTTAATCAGAGAGTAATAATGTGTGGTCCTGGGATTCAATTTTTGAAGTAAAGTGTTGACTCTGAAATGCCACACTTGTCCATGAAAACACACAACAGTCTGCATAGAGCAGGGCTGCCTTCACTCTGAAAGTTCTATGATGACTGGTTTCCATGGTAATGTGATGATGCACATCCTACCTTCCATTCCAACTGTCACTCTGTGAGCTGAGAGGTTCAAATTTGGTGACAGATGAGAAGCTGTCACCCTCACACCTCGAGTGTTTGAATAATGGGAAATCTGAATTGTTATTTTGGAGGTATGTTCATATTGATACTCTAAAGGCAGGTTATTTCTTCAAATGGATGAAGAAATATATTTTTTCTCACCTTTTTTCCCCATTTCTGCCACTGTAATTTTTCTATAGACTTATAAGTCTATTATACAGCTTTGTTATATTACTTAAGGTATCTTTAAAATTCTGCTATCAAGCTGGCTGCCTCAAATATTTTTCTAAATTTAGAAAAATATGCTATTCCTAATGCCAATTTTATACACACCCTTGCAGAGCACAGACACAAGAAACATCACACATCTCTCATCGAAGCAGGAAAATCTTGATGCTACCCCTTCAATAGACAGAAAAGGGGGATTACAGCTCAACTCTTCTGAATGTAGATGTCAAAATTTGAAACCAAATATTAGCAGGAGAAATGTAAAAAGGAAAGCAACCGGACTTTCCAGGCAGGATTTCCATGGGTTGATAAGGACAAGATCACAGGCTGCTTGGGTGTTACCTGGGAGTGTGGTGGGAAGGGACAGTGCCATTGAATTAAGGAATGAACATTTGGCAACTGGCTCAGGGAAGGAGTGTCTGTCTGCAGTCCTCAAAGAGAGTCCTGGGATGAGGTGTTCAGGCTGAGGATATGGAGGGGATGCTCAGAGGGAATATGGGACTCTGTCCCTGTTACTACAGGGTCTATAGAAGGATGAGGAGTTTATAGAAACTGGATTTTGGTGAAGAAAGACTTGAGCCCCTGCCCATACTCAGACAGGCCTTGGTCCAGGCTGCTCAAAAATATACCTAGATCTAAAGTCAGTGAGACATTCAGCATCACAGACTAGATTTCCTAAACGACCAAAGTACCAGCCCAGATGGCCACCTCCCCAGTGAGTTCACATTAACAGCTCATCCAGGGTTGGTCAGCTAAAGGAAGCTAATTCTTGACAGAGCCATCATATGGCATTTGGTTCAGACTGTTCTGAACTCTGAGCCATCTTGAAAGCCAAATGGACCACTGGTGACTTGAGGTGGTCACCTGGTCATTGTGAAGGTGTCCTGAGAGACAGCTGACAATGTGTAAATGCTGGGGAGGAAAGCAGCTGTGGCAACTGTCCTTCCCCTGGTCCTTCAGAGGGGCTTTGTCTGAAGGAAACTCCTGTATCATTGATCAGGGATTGAAAGATGGATGAAAATGTTGGATGGGATTTTGGATGGTTATCTTGGCTCAGACATCTCCCTAGGGTATCAACACTCACCAGAAGGAGGATTTGAGGGAAAGAGTGAGGGGGACTCTTGATTCAAGGATCTAGGTCATGATCTCAGCTCTGGGTGGCTATCAGGGGTTCAGGGATCTCTATCCTCAAGGAACCAAGAACATTCCTGTCCTTAGATCCACTCATTGTTGTGACTCTTGGAAAGTTATTCTAAACTGTAATGTCTTCCACTGAAAAAATATGGATTATAGCCCCTGCTTTGCATTTGTCTTCCCCTGCAACTGGGCTGTCGCAGGGATCAGATGAGAAGCTAATAGATATTCTCCATGAACAGTAAAGCATCCTTCCTATGTAAAGTCTTCCCCATGTTTTGTTCCTCCTCACCCTAAAATTTTGACTTATCAAAGGTATTTGGGGAGGTCTTTTCCTCTCACATAACTTGTTTTCTTAATCAGAGAGCAATAATGTGTGAGGCTGGGATTCAATTTTTGAAACAAAATGTTCACTCTGAAATGCCACACTTGTCCATGGGAACACACACTAGTCTAGGCAGAGCACGTGGACTCAGAGTGGGCATAGTTGCCTTCACCCTGAAAGTTCTATGATGACTGGTTTCCATGGTAATGTGATGATGCTCATCCTGTCTTCCATTCCAGCTGTCAGTCTATGAGCTGAGAGGTTCAAATTTGGTAACAGATGAGAAGCTCTCACCTTCATACCTCGAATGTTTGAAAATGGGAAATCCGAATTGTTATTTTTAGGTACATTATATTGATCCTCTAAAGGCTGTTCCTTCAAATGGGAGATTAACTTTGAGTGAAAATATTCTCCTCACCGTTTTTTTCATTTCCACCACTCTATATATAGACTTATTGATATAAATTTATTATTTAACTTGGTTGTATTACTTAAGGTACTTTTTAATTCTGCTGTCAAGAAAAAATTCTATGTCTTAATGAGTCAATTTTGTGTACACTCTTCTGGAGCAGAGACACAGGAACTGTATCATACAACTCTCACTGAAGCAGGAGAATCTTGATGCCACCCCTGCAATAAACATCACAGGAAAGGGGAACAGCTCAGCTCTTCTGAATGTAGATGTCACAATCCAAAACCAAATAATGGCAGTTGAAATGCAAACATTTTTAGAATGGAAAACAACTGGAATTTCCAGGCAGGATTTCCATGGTTTGATGAGGACAGGATCATAGACTCTTTGGGTATTGCCTGGGAGTGTGGTGAGAAGGGACAGTGCCATCAAATTAAGTAATGAGTATTTGGCACCTGAAGGAGGGAAGGTTTGACATGGGCTGGGGTGTTCAGGCTGAGGACATGGAGGGGAGTCTCTAAAGGAATATGGTACTCTGTTCCTGCCTCTACAGGATCTATAGATGGAGGAGATGTTTATAGAGCAGAGACTGGATTTTGGTGAAGAAAGATTTGATCTCCTGCCCATTCTCAAACAGGCCTTGGTCCAGGCTGCTCAACATGTACCTGGATCGAAAGTCAGTGAGACATTCGGCATCACAGACTAGATTTCCTTAACCACCAAAGCACCAGCCCAGATGGCCACCTCCTTAGTGAGTTCACATTAACTACCCACACAGGGTTGCTCAGCTGAAGGGAAGATAATTCTTGGCAGAGTGGGGCATTTGGCTTAGGCCATTGTGAAGCCATCTGATGGCTGATTAAGCCCTCTGATGCTCAGAAGCCATCTTGAGAGCCCTTCAAACCAAACAGACCACTCACTGGTCACTTGTGGTGGTCACCTGGTCATTGTGAAGGTGTCATGTGAGACAGTGACAATGTGGAAATGCTGGGGAGGACGGCCACAGCTGAACTTCCTCTGGTCCTTTGTTGTTGTTCAGTCACTAAGTCGAGTCCGACTCTTTGCAACCCCATGGACTGCAGCACACCAGGCTTCCCTGTCCTTCACCATCTCCCAGAGTTTGCTCAAACTCATGTCCATTGAGTCAGTGATGTTGGTCCTTTAGAGGGGATTTATTTGGAGGAAACTCCTGTATATGGATCAGGGATTGAAACATGGAGGCAACATACTGGAAGAGGATGTAGACTGTCATCTTGGCTTAGACATCTTCTCGGGCCTTCAAGTCTCACCCCCCGTAAACCTGGGGTGGGAGGATTTGAGAATGTGAGTATGCGGAGGGGAGCTCTTGATTCAAAGGTACAGCACATTATCTCAGTCTTGGGTGGTTCTCAGGGGTTCAGGGAACTCTGTCATCAGCAAGCAAGTACATTCCTGTCCCAGATCCATCACTCATCATAGTTGTGACTCTTGGAAAGTTTCTCTAAATTGCAGTGTCTACCACTGAAAACATGGATTACAGCACCTGCTTTTTATGGCTTTCACCTGAAACTGGACTGATGTAGGGATCAGAGGAGACAGTAATAGATGTTCTTTGTGAACTGTAAAGCATCCTTCTTGCACATAGGCTGGAGAGAATGCTTCCCTCCTCCCTTGCTCTGGCACCATCCAAATCACCTCTCTGGGTTCAACCACTAGCACATACCTAGCTTATTCTTGAAGGCATTCAATAAGTGAATACTCATAAAACAATCATGAAGCAGCAGTCCTTTATTGTTCTTAAGGCTTTACCTGTAATTAATCATTTTTGGCCACTTTACACAATATGAATATGTGGGTCATATTAACATATCTACATCTCAGAACAGGGAATTGGGGTACAGAGAAATCTACGTCACTTTCTCAGGTACGTGCTTCTAATAAAGGGGATTTGAAATCAGGCCTTCAGGCATGGTCACTGTGCTTTGCTGTATATATCTAGAATGTCTCTGCTACACAAAGGTGTTTGCCCACAAAACCTAAAAGGCAAGATCTTACTAACTTCAACTTTGACTCTGGAGGCTCTGCTGGGCTATCCATTAATAAGGGCTCAAAGACTGGCCTATGAGCCAGTTATTAGCAATTTCATTGTCATCTTCTGAAATCAAGGTAGTAGTTCTGTCTGCTGTAATTCATTTTCCAGGATCTTGCTTCAGGGATGAAAGAAGAAACATTCATCTGAAGTCAAGAAAATCACCCACTAGCTGGGCCAGAATAATCCACTTCTGGCCACACAACAGGGTGCACCCTATCGATGACTCAGAAGAAGGTACTGTGAAAAGTAACTCTAAGTTCATTCAAGAGCGATTATTCTAGCTCATTCAGTGTTCCATATTTAAGAAAGAACTATAAAAATTCTAAGCCATATTCTTCTTTTAGATTATTTGAAACTTAAAATTGGCTGACTCAGTTGGTAGTTTTATGACTATAAAAGTGATGATGAATTTAAAACTCAAAATTCAGTTTATGTTTAGTAGTTAAAATGGCCACAGTCATGTTTAGACCTTAACTGGTTTTTTAATATTAGCTGAAATAGATCTATCCCTGAAACCTCATTTCCAGATTTTAAAATATGATTAGATATTATTTAGCACCAAATCATACTAAAATAAAAGTTGAACAGATAATACAGAAAGTTCCCATATCCAGTCCCTGGAGGTTCCCTTATTAACTACATCTAACATTACTGCAGTACATTTGTTAAAATTAGCAAAACAATGCCGGTACATTATTAATTAATTAAAAGTCCAAGTTTACATTAAAGTTCACTCATTGTGCTGTGACACTGGGTGAGTTCTGACAAATATATAATGTCAGGTGTCACCATAGACAAATCTGTACACCACTGTTCACAGAAGCATCAAAAGATGGAACCTACACCAAATTTCATTGTGATCAATGGATAAATAAAATATAATATATACTTGCAGTTAAATAATATTCAGCCAGAAAGAGGAAGTAAACTTTGAAATATGTTACATATTAAAACATGGATAGATAATATATATGTGCATATATATATCACTCGTGACATCAAGCAAGTACAGAAAAACAAGCAAAGTATTATTCCATATATATGAGGTAAACAGAATAGCCAGATAATCAAAGACAGAAAGCAGTGATTACTAAAAAGTGGAAGCAGGGGTGAAGGTGGAGTTATTTCTGACTGGGTACAGAGGTTATGTAAGATATGCTGAAAAAGATTATGTACAGACAGCTGTGAAGGGTACATTGCATTGTGAAGGTAATATCACTGAACTGACTACCTATAAATTATTACAAGGATAAATATTATGTATATTTCAAATATATATATAAAAGAAGTGAAAAAAATCCAATCAATAGATGAGGAATATAGTAGCAGCATGTGTGAAACTATCCTGTAATATTTCAGTAAAAATGGAAATTTGGCTGAACTTTAAAATGGCAGGAGGAGCCATGAGACACACACTGAAACAGCCTGCCCTTTTTGAGACTGACTCTATTCAATTGAATATGTTCCCATGAACTTGAAAGCTGAAGGCTCAGTTGCTCATTTTTTCCAAGTGCCTCTCTTCCGTGAAAGTGTTAGTCGCTCAGTTGTGTCCCATTCTTTGTGACCCCATGGACTGTAGCCCACCAGGTTCCCCTGTTCATGTGATTTCCCAGGCAAGAATACTAGCGTGGGTTGCCATTTCCTTCTCCCAGGGATCTTCCCGACCCAGGAATTGAACCAGCTCTGTTGCCTTGCAGGCAGATTCTTTACCATCTGAGCCACCACTTAGCCTTCCTTCAGTCCACCTAGGACGAGGCCCCAATAGCAGCTCAGTCCATACTTTTCAACCCCTCACATCCACACACAGCCACCCCCCATCCAGTCAGATAAGGCTTGAGTAATTCCGGAGCAGCACCACCGACATCCTGACTCTTACTCTATGCCCTCTTAGCTCCCACTGAGGCCGTGCTGGAGGACCTGCCCAGTGACAGGGCAGAGAAGGCCCCACCTACCCCCAAGGTAAGTTCCCCTTTCTTTGAGATAAAAGTTTTCTTTGTTTCTTTTCAACTAATTCAGACATGAAAATGTGACACTGTACGTTATAGATGACGTATACAAACCCCTTGTTTGGGGAAATGCTGGGTAAAAGTTTGTTATCAACAAATAACTGATTCGAAGAACATTTGAAAGATGGGCAGGACCAGTTACAAAGTGAGCAGAGTGAGCATTTTCTTCTGCGGAAAATATTCCTTCTTTTTTAAAATATAATTTGTATTTATTTATTTTTAGCTAGGCTGGGTCTTCACTGCTGTGGGGGCTTTCCTCTAGTGGCAGAGAGCAGGGGCTACTCTCTAGGTGCAGTGTGCGGGCTTCTCACTGCGGGGGGCTTCTCTTGCTGCGGAGCACGGGCTCTAGGGCTCGCCGGCTTCAGTGGTTGCAGCTCCCAGGCTCCAGAGCACAGGCTCAATAGCTGTGGCGCTCGGCCCCAGCTGCTCCGCGGCCTGTGGGATCTTCCCTGACCAGGGATTGAACTCGTGTTTCCTGCAGTGGCAGGCAGATTCTTTACCACTGAGATACCAGGGAAGCCCGAAAACATTCCTTCTTGATAATGATTTTTTTTTTTTTTCTGGTCAACATGGACTTACTTGGAAAATCTTCCATGAAAAGCTCAAGCCTTTTCCAGAAGTGTCTTCACAGTTTCCTTTTGAGGAAACTGACTCAACTCTGGTTTTACAGATGGTTTCCTAGGGTCACCAGTAGAGAGCAGACCTGAGCCCACAGGGCAGAGGATGCTGTGACCTTCGCAGTGTTTTCTTTTCTCTGCTTGCAGGTGGATGGGACAAACAATGACAACGGTACATGTGTTGGAACCACTCCTCTGCTGATGAGAAATTTAGCTGATGCTGATGAAGAAGGTGGGACTTTCCTGCCTGTTGGGATTGGAGAGACACTCACCCCATTCCGGGTTGCTACAGGGAATGAGGGGTGGGGATGCAGTGAATGAAATTGATTTCCTACTGGGAATGGCAACCCACTCCCATATTCTTGCCTGATGAATACCATGGACAGAAGAGCCTGGCGGGCTACAGTACATGGGGTTGCAACTGAGCATGCATGCAGCAAAGAGCAACCCCATGTTGCACAGTCCCTGGAAAATACGAGAATGGTTATCGGGTGTGGGTTTGTGTCAATGAAAATTGAGTGTCCCTGTGTGAGCCTGTTTGTGTGATTGTAAATCTGTGTGTGTGGAAGAGTGCCTGTTTCCTCAGGAGCTATTTCCCACTCACACAGCATGATATACCTGTCAAGGTTCTGTTAAAAAAAAAAAACAAAAACTCATCACCACTGCTCACTGTCTGTACACTCATTCTTCCCTCACACAGCTGTTCCTGGAAATGTGGATAATATTATCTCTCCTCGAATGGAGATAGGGCAGAAGATAAATGGCCCAAGCTCTTGACCTCTTAAAGGCAAAAGTCAAAATGGGAACCCAGGCAAGGGGTCCAGTGTGGACACTCTGGACCACTGACCTGTACTTATCACTCAGCCACAGGATCATCAGTCCTGGGTCAAGAGGGGTCCTTGTTTTTCAGACTATTTCCTATTGAGCATGATCCCCATAGCTAGAAAACTAAAGGCTTCTTTTTTTCCCCACTTTTTCCTTTCTTCTCACCTTGCCTTCCTTCAGTCCACCAACATGATGCCAAACCACAGTTCAGTCTATATTTATCAACCACCCACATCCCATCCCACGTCCACAGCAGTGAACTCTCTCTAGTTCCTGAGCTCCACCACCAACATGCTGATGTTTACTCTGTGTTCTCTTAGCTCCCCCTGCGGACCTGTTGGAGGACCTGCCTAATGACAGGACAGAGGGAGAGATCCCACTTACTCCCAACGTAAGCTCCTCTTTCTTTACCTGAGATGAAAATGTTGGTTAATCTCTTTTTCCTTCCCAATCAAATTCAGACATCTGACAATGTTCAATATAGATGATACTTACAATTTCCTTGATCGGGGGAATGTTGAGTGAAAGTCTATTACCAACAGATACTCGGTTGAAAGGACATTTCAAAAATGACAGCCTCACTTAGAAACTGGAAGATAGCTTTTCCCCAAACAGAGTATTTTCCCACTGGAAAAAGAATTTTGTATTTGCCGGTCAACATGGACTTGGGAAGTTTTTCCATGAATAGTCGAAGAGTTTTCTGCAGGTTTCTTCACTGTTTTCACTGGGGCCATAAACTCAACAACCTGTTTCCAATCTGGTTTCCTAAAGTCACCCAAAGAACTAACTGTACCCACCGTTCACAGGATGCTGCCATCCCCAGAGGTTTAAAATTTTTTAATTGAATTATAGTTGATTTACAATATTATATTAGTTTAAATGTATAGCATAGTGGTTCAGCGTTTTTCCAATTATACTGCATAAAAAGTTGTTAGAAAATAATGGCTCGGGCTTCCCTGGTGGTCTAAAGGTTAAGAATCCACCCTCCAATGCAGGGGCCATGGGTTCAATCCCTGGTCTGGGAAGATCCCACATGCTGCAGAGCAACTAAGCCCATGTGCCTCAACTACTGAGCCTGCACTATAGAACACAGGAGCTACAAATACTGAGCCCGTGAGCCGCAACTAGTGAAGCAAACACGCCTGGAGCCCGTGGTCCACAAGAAGAATACCACCACAGGGAGAAGCCCACGCACCACAATGAAGAGGAGCCCTCACTCGCCACAAATAGAGAAAGCCTGCACATAGCAATGAGGACCCAGCATAGCCAAAAATTAAATAAACAAATAAATCTTAAAAAAAAAATTTAAAAAATGGCTCTAATTTTCTGAGCTCTACAATACATCCTGGTTGCTCCTCTTTTTTATACAAAGTAGTTTGTACCCTCTAAATCCGTCCAACACTCATGGCACTGAGGAAAGGGGAACCTTTTCTTCTCCGCATTGGTAACCTCTAGTTTGTTCTCTGTTATCTGTGAGTCCTCACAGTGTCCTCTTCTCTCTCTTCCCAGGAGGATGCAACAGCTGGTGAAAACGGTACATATTCTGAAACCACTCCTCTTCAGAGGAAAAAGTGATGAAGAATGTGGGGCTGTCTTGCCTGCTTTGGTTGGAGAAACACCCTGATTCTGGGTTCCCACTAGGAAAGAGGGTTGAAGGATTTAGTGAAAGAAATGAATTTCCCTCAAAAGAGTATTGAACTTGTTGTATAGGCCCTGGAAGCTGTGAGATCATTTAGATGATGTTGGCTTGTGTGTATGAGGACTAACAGGCTGTCCACATGTGAGGTTACAGGTATGACTGTCACTCTGTGTGTATGAATGTGTTGATTCCCCCAAGAGCTATTTCCCACTTACACAGAACACTCCTGTCAACTTTCTGTTAAAAAAAAAAAAAAAACACCACCTCATTCTTCCTTCACCACAGCTGTTCCCAGAAGTTTGGATACTATTCTCTCTCCTCAGAGAGAGATGGGACAGAGATAAACGGCCCAAACTCTTGACTTCCTAAAGGGAAAAGTCAAAATGGGAACCCAGATGAGGGTCCCAATGTGATGCTCTGGACCACTGACCTGTACTTATCACTCAGCCACAGGATCATCAGTCCTGGGTCAACGGGGTCTCTGCTCTGTGTACATGCCTGGCAGCACTAGACTCTCCAGAGGTCCCAGACACTGGCCATCACTCCAAGGTGGCTCACAGAACCCAGGGCAGCTGTCGGGGCATTCAATAGCCAATCTGGGCAGAGTCAAGTGTATGAAACACACCCAGAAAGCCAGCACACCGTGCTCAGCTCACAGATTCTGAGAGGTGTGAGGTTCCACATAGGACAACGCAGCTCAACATCTTTCAGTGCTGGGGTCATTGTTTAGCATTTGACCAAATGCAGCAAGAATGAGGGAGGTATTTATTGTGTTGGATAATACTACCACGAGCCTTAGAAATGCTAGAATCCTGTAAACACTCACCGATGGCACAGTGGCAAAGAAGTCTAAATGAATTTGATTGTTAGACCTGGTGCCCATCAGCCTTTTTCCCAGCCTCCTGCACGGCTGGGTCAGAGACAGCAGCACTCACTCCAGCCTGCCTCTTTGTAACGAACTGTTCCTCTGTTGGATTGTCCTATGGGAGTGTGAACTGCCACCAATCAGCAGACATGCACACATTGTTTACAAAACGAAGACAGGGAAAAGAATGGCACATGACTGATAGTGTCAATTTTTAAGCAGTAAGATCTTAGTACTTTCTAACATTTATATTTGATTTTCCTTCAGTTCAGTTCAGTTCAGTCACTCAGTCGTGTCCGAGTCTTTGCGACCCCATGAACCGCAGCACGCCAGGCCTCCCCATCCATCACCAACTCCCGGAGTTTACTCAAACTCATGTCCATTGAGTCGGTGATGCCATCCAACCATCTCATCCTCTGTCATCCCCTTCTCCTCCTGCCCTCAATCTTTCCCAGCATCAGGGTCTTTTCAAATGAGTCAGCTCTTCACATCAGGTGGCCAAAGTATTGGAGTTTCAGCTTCAACATGAGCCCCTCCAAAGAACACCCAGGACTGATCGCCTTTAGGATGGACTGGTTGGATCTCCTTGCAGTCCAAGGGACTCTCGAGAGTTTTCTCCAACACCACAGTTCAAAAGCATCAATTCTTTGGTGCTCAGCTTTCTTTATAGTCCAGCTCCATACATGACCACTGGAAAAACCAGAGCCTTGACTAGATGGACCTTTGTTGGCAAAGTAATGTCTCTGCTTTTAATATGCTATCTAGGTTGGTCATAACTTTCCTTCCAAGGAGTGAGCATCTTTTAATTTCATGGCTGCAATCACCATCTACAGTCATTTTGGAGCCCCCCAAAATAAAGTCTGTCACTGTTTCCACTGTTTCCCCATCTATTTGCTGTGAAGTGATGGGACCAGATGGCATGATCTTAGTTTTCTGAATGTTGAGCTTTAAGCCAACTTTCTCACTCTCCTCTTTCACTTTCATCAAGAGACTCTTTAGTTCTTCTTTGCTTTCTGCCATAAGTATGGTGTCATCTATATATCTGAGGTTATTGGTATTTCTCCCAGCAATCTTGATTCCAGCTTGTCCTTCCTCCAGCCCAGCATTTCTCATGATGTACTCTGCATATAAGTTAAACAAGCAGAGTGACAATATACAGCCTTTATGTACTCCTTTCCCTATCTGGAACCAGTCTGTTGTTCCATGTCCAGTTCTAACTGTTGCTTCCTGACCTGCATACAGTTTACTCAAGAGGCAGGTCAGGTGGTCTGGTATTCCCATCTGTTTCAGAATTTTCCACCATTTATCATGACCCACACAGTCAAAGGCTTTGGCATAGTCAATGAAGCAGAAATAGATGTTTTTCTGGAATTCTATTGCTTTTTCAATGATACAGCAGATGTTGGCAATTTGATCTCTGGTTCCGCTGCCTTTTCTAAAACCAGCTTGAACATCTGGAAGATCATGGTTCACATATTGCTGAAACCTGGCTTGGAGAATTTTGAGCATTACTATATTAGCGTGTGAGATGAGTGCAATTGTGCGGTAGTTCAAGCATTTTTTGGTATTGCCTTTCTTTGGGATTGGAATGAAAACTGAGCTTTTCCAGTCCTGTGGCCACTGCTGAGTTTTCCAAATTTGCTAGCATATTGAGTGAAGCACTTTCACAGCACCATCTTTTAGGATTTGAAATAGCTCAACTAGAATTCCATCACCTCCACTAGCTTTGTTCGTAGTGATGCTTCCTAAGGCCCACTTGACTTCACATTCCAGGACATCTAGCTCTTGGTAAGTGATCACACCATCATGATTATCTGGGTCATGAAGATCGTTTTTGTACAGTTCTGTGTATTCTTGCCACCTCTTCTTAATATCTTCTGCTTCTGTTAGGTCCATACCATTTCTGTCCTTTAATGAGCCCATCTTTGCATGAAATGTTCCCTTAGTATCTCTAATTTTCTTGAAGAGATCTCTAGTCTTCCCCATTCTATTGTTTTCCTCTATTTCTTTGCATTGATCGCTGAGGAAGGCTTTCTTATCTCTCCTTGCTATTCTTTGGAACTCTGCATTCAAATGGGTATATCTTTCCCTTTCTCCTTTGCTTTTCTCTTCTCTTCTTTTCACAGCTATCTGTAAGACCTCCTCAGACAGCCATTTTGCTTTTTTGCATTTCTTTTTCATGATGATGGTCTTGATCCCTGTCTCCTGTACAATGTCACGAACCTCCATCCATAGTTCTTCAGGCACTCTGTCTATCAGATCTAATCCCTTGAATCTATTTCTCACATCCACTGTATAATCATAAGGGATTTGATTTAGGTCATACCTGAATGGTCTAGTGGTTTTCCCCACTTTCTTCAATTTAAGTCTGAACTTGGCAATAAGGAGTTCATGATCTAAGCGACAGTCAGCTCCTGGTCTTGTTTTAGCTGACTGTATAGAGCTTCTCCCTCTTTGACTGCAAAGAATATAATCAATCTGATTTCAGTGTTGGCCATCTGGTGATGTCCAAGTGTAGAGTCTTCTCTTGTGTTGTTGGAAGAGGGTGTTTACTATGACCAGTGCATTCTCTTGGCAAAACTCTATTAGCCTTTGCCCTGCTTCATTCTGTACTCCAAGGCCAAATCTGCCTGTTACTCCAGGTGTTTCTTGACTTCCTACTTTTGCATTCCTGTCCCTTATAATGAAAAGGACATCTTTTTTGTGTGTTCATTCTAAAAAGTCTTGTAGGTCTTCATAGAACCATTCAACTTCAGCTTCTTCAGTGTTACTGGTCGGGACATAGATTTGGATTACCGTGATATTGAATGGTTTGCCTTGGAAACAAACAGAGATCATTCTGTCGTTTCTGAGATTGCATCCAAGTACTGCATTTCGGACTCTTTCATTGACTATGATGGCTACTCCATTTCTTCTAAGGGATTCCTGCCCACAGTAGTAGATATAATGGTCATCTGAGTTAAATTCACCCATTCCAGTCCATTTTAGTTTGCTGATTCCTAGAAGGTCGACGTTCACTCTTGCCATCTCCTGTTTGACCACTTCCAATATGCCTTGATTCATGGACCTAACATTCCAGGTTCCTATGCAATATTGCTCTTTACAGCATCAGACCTTGCTTCTTTTTTTTTTTTTTTTCATTTATTTTTATTAGTTGGAGGCTAATGACTTTATGATATTGTAGTGGTTTTTGTCATACATTGACATGAATCAGCCATGGATTTACATGTATTCCCCATCCCGATCCCCCCTCCCACCTCCCTCTCTACCCGATCCCTCTGGGTCTTCCCAGTGCACCAGGCCCGAGCACTTGTCTCATGCATCCAGCCTGGGCTGGTGATCTGTTTCACCATAGATAATATACATGTTTTGATGCTGTTCTCTCAAAACATCCCACCCTCGCCTTCTCCCACAGAGTCCAAAAGTCTGTTCTGTACATCTGTGTCTCTTTTTCTGTTTTGCATATAGGGTTATCATTACCATCTTTCTAAATTCCATATATATGTGTTAGTATGCTGTAATGTTCTTTATCTTTCTGGCTTACTTCACTCTGTATAATGGGCTCCAGTTTCATCCATCTCATTAGAACTGATTCAAATGAATTCTTTTTAATGGCTGAGTAATATTCCATGGTGTATATGTACCACAGGTTCCTTATCCATTCGTCTGCTGATGGGCATCTAGGTTGCTTCCATGTCCTGGCTATTATAAACAGTGCTGCGATGAACATTGGGGTGCACGTGTCTCTTTCAGATCTGGCTTCCTCAGTGTGTATGTCCAGAAGTGGGATTGCTGGGTCATATGGCAGTTCTATTTCCAGTTTTTAAAGAAATCTCCACACTGTTTTCCATAGTGGCTGTACTAGGTTTGCATTCCCACCAACAGTGTAAGAGGGTTCCCTTTTCTCTACACCCTCTCCAGCATTTATTGCTTGTAGACTTTTGGATAGCAGCCATCCTGACTGGCATGTAATGGTACCTCATTGTGGTTTTGACTTGCATTTCTCTGATATTGAGTGATGTTGAGCATCTTTTCATGTGTTTGTTAGCCATCTGTATGTCTTCTTTGGAGAAATGTCTGTTTAGTTCTTTGGCCCATTTTTTGATTGGGTCATTTATTTTTCTGGAATTGAGCTGCAGGAGTTGCTTGTATATTTTTGAGATTAATCCTTTGTTGCTTCGTTTGCTATTATTTTCTCCCAATCTAAGGGCTCAGACCTTGCTTCTATCACCAGTCACATCCACAACTGGGTGCTGTTTTTGATTTTCCTTACAAAAGCTAAAAGTGAATAAATATAATAGCATGATTTGCCTCACATGGAATTCAGTTCCCCAATGATGTTTGCTTTTAATCAAGTACAAAATCCTCTAGATATGATTATAAATACAGTAGCAGCAACTGTGAATCCAGGAGGAAGAAGTGATCTTGGAAGAAAACAAGGAGACAGTAGCATTTAGTTCACCTGCGAAGCAGACAGCAGGAGTCACGGGATTGTCAGTGAAACAGAGCGTGCATTTTAGCGTGCATTTACAGATGTCCTCTTTTACAGACTATTTCACATGATTAGGTTCTCCAGAGATGAAAAGTCAGTGGCTCTGTTTTCATTTTTTTACTCTTTTGTCTTCATCATCCAAATTCCCCAAAGGTAGCCTAATCTAAACATATTAACCACCCACATGCGCACAATCAGGGCTTCCTCGGTAGCTCAACGGAAAAAATCCCCCTGCAATGCAGGAGCCACAGAAGATGCAGGTTTGATCCCTGGGTTGGAAAGATTCTCTGGAGGAGGATGTGGTAACCCACTCCAGTTTTCTTGCCTGGAGAATCCCATGTACAGAGGAGCCTGGCAGGCTACAGTCCATAGGCACAAAGAGTTGGATATGACTGAAGTGACTGATCATGTACACATGCACGCATGTCCACACAATCCCAGCCCTTGTCCACATCAAGCCAAACTACTTGAGTAGCTTCTGATGAATACAACTAAGGTGCTAACATTTACTCTGTGTCTGCTTAGCACCCCCGGAGGATTCGTTGAAGGACAGAGCAGAGGAAGAAGCTTCACCTATCTCTAAGGTAAGCTCATCTTTCTTACTTTGAGATAGAAAGGTTAATCTATATCTCTTTCCATGGAATTAAGATACGGAAAACTGAGCATGTGCATCCTGGATGATGCATACAATTTCCTTGGGTGGGAGAATATGGAGTGGGAGTCTATTACCAACTCATGATACTAGATTCCAAAGGGAATTAACAAATCGACAACATCAGCTGCACACTGTACAGTAGTGAGTTCTTTTTCTTGCAGCAATTTTTCCTCCTAGGAAAATAATCTTGTCACAGCCAAGAAAAATGAACTTGGGAGACATATCCTCCAGGAAAAGTTCATGCCGTTTGGCCTGAGGAGGTTTGCTCTGTTCTTGCTGGGTTCTCCTGACTTTGCCAGTCTTTCCCACCTGGATTTCCACTGTCACCAAATGAACAAAAACCTGTGCAAATGGGCCACAGCATGATCTGATCCTCATAGTGTTTTCTCTTCTGTAATTGCAGGTGGTCTCAGTAGAAAGTGAAAATGGTATGTATCCTCAAATCACTCGGGTAGAAAAGTTTAGAAGGTGTGAAAGATGGGGCTTTCTTGCTGGTTTTCCTGTGGAAAGCCACCCAATTCCGGTTTCCTGCTGGGACTGGGAATACGGGACCTGGGGATGGAATGTGATTTTCCAGGTAAAGAACTGAGGGCAAGAATTAGCATGCCAGGAAGCAGCTGTATGATGGTTAGGTGATGTCAGTCTGTGTACATGGGTGTGGGAGTGTCTATATATGAATTCATGTGCTGTGAATCTGTTGATGGGCACTTGCATTGCTTCCATGTCTTAGCTTTGTAAATAAGAACTCAAAGATGAGGCTAGTGGTCTCATGTGTGGAAACAGCACCAAGATCCTTGGGCATGACTTGAAGAGGAAACACTTTAGAGGAGCAGAAGGAAGACAGAGGAAGGAACCCAGGCCCCAAGGTGATAAGGTGCTTGGTTTCAAGATCAGGAATCGGGGTACAGCACCTGAGCCCAGTCAGGCCCTCACATAGGATGCTCTCTGGGGTCCTTCTTGATTGGGGGTGAAAAAGCACAGGGCTGTCTTGTTGGAGTGAACACTGGACAGGCATCTTCTTTAAGACCTGTGAGAGGAACTTTCTCCTGTTCTGTCCTTGTTTCCAGCTGCCTTTGTGACACTCCAGACACCTTCCATTTTCCTCTTTCCTTCCTTCCCCCCTCTTTCTTTTCTTTGCATTTTATTTTCCCTTATTTTTAATTGTGATTTAAAATGCATGACAGGAACTCTAACATCAAGTTGTTTGTGTACAGTACATTATTTTTAACTATCTGCACATTTTTGTATAGCAGATATTTAGAACATTTTCATCCTGCAGGACTTAACACTCCCATTTCCAGTTCCTCCTGCTGCTGGCAACCACCCTTCTACAATCTGCTTATGACCGTTATTTCAGATACCCCATTTCAATGGCCTCATACAGTATCCATCCTTCTGTGAGTGGCTTATTTCACTTCAAATAGTGTCCTCTTTGTTCATGATGCTGCAAATGACAGGATCTCCATCTTCCATTAAGGCTGAATGGCACCTCACTGTATATATTCACCACATTTTCTTCCTCAATACATCTGCCTACGGACCTAGGGCTATATTTGTATCTCAGATATCGTGCATAGTATATAGTATATAGTGCTGCAGTGATCATGAGATTGCAGATCTGTCTTCCAGATGCTGGTTTCTCTTCCTTCGGATATATACCAGATTTGGGATTCCTGGATCATATGGTAGGGTCTGTTTGTAGTTTTTTGAGGAAACTTCGTACTGTCTTCCATAATGGCTGTATCATTTTATATTCCCTCCAACCATGTACAAAATTTCCAATTATCCACATCTTCACCAATTTGATTTTCTCAAAACAATTTTTTTTTTTTAACTCACACCCACATCTGAATGGGTGTGAGGTGATACCTCACTGTGGTTTAGATTTGCATTTCCAGGACGATGAGTGATGTTGAGCACCTTTCCATATGTGTGTTGGCTATTCATATATCTTCTAAGGAGGAATGTTTATTCAAGTTTGTAGCCCATTTTAAAACAGAATTATTTGCCCCTTATGATGCAATTGAGTTCTAGTAGTTTATTATATATTTTGGATATTCGCTCCCTTCTCAAATATTAGATTTGCAAATATTTTCTCCCATGCTGTAGGATGTCTCTTCATTCTGTTGATTGCTGGAGACTATTCTTTCACCATTGTACAGTCTTAGAACATTGGTGAAGGTCATTGTTTCAGTATGTAAGAATGACTTTGAAAGCTTTTCTTCTGGTCCATGGGTCTATCTGCCTGTTTTGATGCCATTACCGCACTCTTTTGATTGCTGTGACTTTGCAATATGCTTTGAATTCAGGAAGTGTGAAGCCTCCATCTTTGTTCTTGCTCTCAAGATTGCCTTGGCTCTTTGGGGTTCTCTGTGGTTTCCTACATATTTTAAGAAAAAAAAATTTCCCTTTCTATAAAATGCCTTTGAATTTCTGTTAGGTGTTGCAGTAAATCTGTACATCACTTTGGGTGGTATGGAAATCTCACAATATTGACTTCCAGAGTATGAACATGGCATTTCATTCCAACTTTGTTTTCTGTTCAGTTGCTAAGTTGGGTCCAACTCTTTGTGACCCCAAGGGCTGCAGCGCACCAGGCTTCCCTGTCCTTCACCATCTCCTGGAGTTTGCTCAAATTCACGGCCATTGAATTGGTGATGCTATCATTCCAGTTAGTGGCTCTTATTTAATTCTTTCAGCAATGGTTTGAAGTTTTCTGTATACAAGTTGTTTACCATCTTAGGACCTTTGTCCTTGACCTCCTGACCCTTCCAGAGCTGCGGTGAGAAGGATGGGTTCGTGATTCAAGAGAAGTGTCCACCCTCCCCCTGCCCCTCCTCTTGGATTATGTCTAGCACAGGTGCAATGGGCAAACCCCAGCACCTCAGCTTATACGCCCCCTTCTAGGAATTCATCTATGACCTAGGTGTTGACATTACTGTTTGAGTGTGCCCCCAAGGCCTCAAATGGGGCCTCCCCAGGGCTCAGCAGTAAAGAACCTGCCTGCAATGCAGGAGACGTGGCAGGAGCTGTGAGTTTGATCCCAGGGTCAGGAAGATCCCTTGCAGAAGGAAATGGAAATCCACTCCAGTATTCTTGCCTGGAAAATCCCATGGACAGTCCATGGGGTCACAAAAGAGTCAGCATGACTTAGCAACTAAACAACAACAACACAAAGGCCTCACATAATTCCTGGCACACGTGGATGAAAGCAGGAAATATAAATGAATGCTCAGATCAGACCAACAAACTAGTCTGCAACAAGGAAAAAAGACAGGAGAGGGGTGGATGCCCCTTCCTCATCAGTGTATCTCTCAGTTCAGTTCACTTCAGTCACTCAGTCGTGTCTGACTCTTTGCGACCCCATGAACTGCAGCACACCAGGCTTCCCTGTCCATCACCAACTCCCGGAGTTTACTCAAACTCATGTCCATTGAGTTGGTGATGCCATCCAACCATCTCATCCTCTGTCATCCCCTTCTTCTCCTGCCTTCAATCTTTCCCGGCATCAGGGTCTTTTCAAATGAGTCAGTTCTTTGCATCAGGTGGCCAAAGTACTGGAGTTTCAGCTTCAGCATCAGTCCTTCCAATGAACACCCAGGCCTGATCTCCTTTAGGATGAACTGGTTGGATTTCCTTGCAGTCCAAGGTACTTTCAAGAGTCTTCTCCAACACCACAGTTCAAAAGCATCAATTCTTTGGTGCTCAGCTTTCTTTATAGTCCAACTCTCACATCCATACATGACTACTGGAAAAACTACAGCTTTGACTAGACAGACCTTTGTTGGCAAAGTAATGTCTCTGCTTTTTAATATGCTGTCTAGGTTGGTCATAACTTTCCTTCCAAGGAGCAAGCATCTTTTAATTTCTTGGCTGCAGTCACCATCTGCAGTGATTTTGGAGCTAAAAAAGATAAAGTCTGTCACTGTTTCCCCATCTATTTCCCATGAAGTGATGGGAACCAGGTGCCATGATCTTAGTTTTCTGAATGTTGAGTTTTAAGCCAACTTTTTCACTCTCCTCTTTCACTTTCATCAAGAGGCTCTTTAGTTCTTCTCTTTCCGCCATAATGGTGGTGTCATCTGCATATCTGAGGTTATTGATATTTCTCCTGGCAATCTTGATTCCAGCTTGTGCTTCATCCAGCCCAGCATTTCTCATGATGTACTCTGCATATAAGTTAAATAAGCAGAGTGACAATATACAGCCTTGATGTACTCCTTTCCCTATTTGGAACCAGTCTGTTGTTCCATGTCCAGTTTTAACTGTTGCCTCTTGACCTGCATATAGATTTCTCAGGAGGCAGGTCAGGTGGTCTGGTATTCCCATCTTTTTAAGAATTTTCCACAGCTTATCGTGATCCACACAGTTAAATGCTTTGGCATAGTCAATAAAGCAGTAGTAGATGCTTTTCTGGAACTCTTGCTTTTTCAATGATCCAATGGATGTTAGCAATGATCTCTGTGTTCCTCTGCCTTTTCTAAATCCAGTTTGAACATCTGGAAGTTCACGGTTCATGTACTGTTGAAGCCTGGCTTGGAGAATTTTGAGCATTACTTTGCTAGGGTGTGAGATGAGTGCAAGTGTGTGGTAGTTTGAGCATTCTTTGGCATTGTATCTCTAGAGCTGCTCTATTCAACGGCAGCCACTAGGTGGGTGTACCTGTTCACAATTAATTTAATTCCATCAATAACTAACCCAATCTGTTAAAGGGAAACAAAACAAAACATCCAACTGCATAGTCATACTAGTCACATTTCAAATGCTAGAATTTCAGGTTTGTAAACTTGGAGGTATGAACTATAGATGGATTCCTGGAAGTGAGAAGTTGAAAGGTTATTCTTCAGCTTCTCCCTACTTTTGAAGATTTGCAACTGTGACCAATGTCTTACTGAAGATTACTGAGTTCACAGAGCCCAGGGAAGATCTCAGAACCTGGAGGAAACCACAGGGTTTCTCTGTGTGATCCAGAATAACCTCAAGTTAAGCAGGAGAAATGTGTGGGTCACATTTCCTAATAACTTTACTACTCATGTTTTTGTTTCTCAGAATGCATTTTGGAAAGCATATATGACAGTGAAAATGAATGCAATACAGGTAGGGAATGACATTCAGGTAGGATACAACTTGAAAGGGCTCCTGGGAACACTTGGGTTACACCTGCTGTTGAGGAAGATGTAGACATTGAAAAACAGGAAATATATGTAGAAATGTCCATTTCATATTTTAATATTAAAAGCAAGAAGTATTGTGGCCACAAGCTCTGTCTGTGCTATGATTATAATTGCTTATCTTCCTTTGTGGACTTCCCTGATGGCTCAGCGGTAAAGAATCCGCCTGCAAGGCAGGAGACGAGGTTTCGATCCCTGGGTGAGGAAGATCCCCTGGAGGAGGAAATGGCAATCCAGTCCAGGACTCTTGCCTGGAGAATCCCATGGACAGAGGTGCCTAGCCGGTTACAACCCATAGGGTCACAAGGAGTTGGGATACGACTGAAGTGACTTAGCACACACGCACATCTTCCTTTGTATGCAAAAACCATCTTTTCTATAAGGTCTACTCTTTCTTTTGGTCACTGCCAACTTGAAAGACTGGTGTCTGATGAGTACCCAAAGGGTATTGTGCACAAGAGATTGTAGTTTTATGTTTATTATAGACCTACATGGCAAATAATCTGCTGGGACACAAAACTCCCATAGGCACTTGCACCTGGACACCAAATTCTTCATCTGAGTGTCAGCTGTTGGACCAGAGTAAATTCTTTCCCTCTACACTTTGAGAATTTGTGGCTTGTATGCATGAGCTCAGGAAATACTTACAAATGAATGATCAGATCAGACCAGCACACTACTCTGCAGTAGGAAAAATCACAGGAAGAGCAACAATAGCTCCTTCATCTTTGATACTTTAGATCTGTGTTATACAGTGTGATAGCCATTAGCCAGAAGTACCTGTTCACAGTTGTCTAATTCAATAATTAACTCATTCTATTAATATAAAACACGAAACTCATCCAATCGCTCAGTCCCACTAGGCACATTTCAAGTTTGTTTATACAGTTGGAATTTCAGGTTTGTAAATTTAGAGGGAAGAGCTCTCATGGGTCTGTAGAAGTGAGAAGTTTAGAGGTGTATCTTCAGAATCTTTCTCTCATATGAACTTTTCAACTGTGACCAATGTCTTGTCGAGTGGTCTGACTCCATGGAACATAAGGAGGACCTGAGAATCTGGAGGGAAAAATCAGGGTGATGCTCTGAGACCCACAATAACCTCAAGTGAAGTAGGAGAGACAGGTTGGTCACACTTTCTAACAACGTTATCACTCATGTTTGGATTTCTACAGGCCAGATGCTGGAGAGCACATATAGCAGCCAGGATGAAGATGCTACAGGTAGGGAACAACACTCTGGTAGGGTCCAATAGGAGAGGGGTCCTGGGAGCACTTGGGTTACACATGCTTGTTTGGAGACTGAGGAAGGTGGATATGAACTGGGGGGAAATGTTGAAATATGGGTAGAAATCGGATTTGGTGTGGGGGTTTTTTTTTTTTGTATTTTAAATGAAAAGTGAAAGTGTTAGTCACTGAGTCGTGTCCGACTCTTTGTGACCCCATGGTCTGTAGCCTGCCAAGCTCCTCTGTCCATGGAATTCTCCAGGCAAGAATACTGGAGTGGGTTGTCATTTCCTTCTCCAGGGGATCTGCCCAACCCAGGGATTGAATCCAGGTCTCCTGCATTGCAGCCAAATTCTTTACCAACTGAGCCATCAGGGAAGCCCTTTGTATTTTAAATATATAAGAGTAAATGGAAATGTGTCCATGGTCTTTGACTGTGGTGCTGTCTACAATCATCTTTTCTGCCTTTGGTATGCAAAAAGTATTTACCTACGATTTTTCCTGCTTTTGTTACTGCCCACTGTGAAAGCGTGGTTTCTGATTAGCACCCTGAGGGTTTTATGCATGAGAGATTTTGGTGTTGTATTCTTTATTGGTCTATGATGCACATAATCTGCTGGAACACAAAACTCTCATTGGCACTTGAACCTGGACACCAAGTTCTTCTGCTGAGTGTGGAGGTGGACGAGAAGTCTCTCCCTCTGTACTTTAATAGCATCACACTCATGTTCTGCCCTCACTGTTTGTTCCTCACGTAAAGGGCACCCCCAGTGTGGAGGAGTTAAAGGATCCGTCCTCTGGGGTTACTGCGTATGCTCCAGTATCCTTGATCTCATCTCTGCCTCCTCACCTCACCCAAGGCTTGCGTCATGAATGTACTTCCATTTCTGGGATGTCCATATCCAGTGGCCCCTAGAGAACCCTCCCTGGAAGGCAGGAATTCTGGTGGACTGTGTGCAGGGGCCGCTGGGCTTGCTTCACACACTGCCGACCTTTGTCACCTGTGACTGTCCAGGTCTCAGGACAGAGCATCAGGATAGCAAAGCCAGAGGGCCCTGCTGATCTTAGATCCCTCTGCTCCAACCAGACATGCCTCTATAGAGGCCCCAGCCTCCATCACGCTCATACTGTGACCTTTCCTCGGGCCTGCCCTGGTCTGCTCCCTCTGTCTCCTTAAGGTTCAGGGCAAACATGGGCAGGTATGGTGTATTCATGTAGGACTTGTGTTGAATCATTTTCACGTTAAGGGAATTTGGACTACTTACTTTTCCTCTGATTTGACTCTCATCTTCTGTCAGGGGCTAGGAGACCTATGGGGTTGGCATGAGGATTAAGTATCTCCCAGGTGCCTCCAGTCACCCCAGGCTCAGGACAGTCGCTTCTTGTGTGGACTTAGTTGCGCTTCCCTCCCACAGGGGCCCACACAGTATCGGGCCCATGCCTGCTACTCCATGGAAAGGATGGATTGCCTAGCTGATCCATCGTCTGACTGAAGACGGTGACAGTATACCCATGGACATTCCTCCAATGTGCCCGTATTGGCGAACTATATGATTGATGGAGGGGGACAGGAGAAAGGAAAGAAGCACTAATTAAGAGAGAAATAAGGAAAGGAAGGAGTGAGGAGGAGGATGGAGAGAGAAGAAGGCACAGAGATGCTGAACACAGTGGCTGCTGGAAGGAGGAACAGGATGACACAGGCCTTCATTCATGGTCACATGTAGGGAATCTGAGGGCTGCAAAAGTATGTGCGAGGTCAGAGACCCACTCCTTCATTGCAGGGACGAAACAATCAGTGCCCTGGAAGGACCATGGACATGAGGAAAGAAGGGATTCTGAGAGCAGGCTACACGATCCCAGGAGCATCAAGGCCCCGAGTTCTCATCTTGACTCTAATTCTCTGCTTTCCTTTCTGTTGGCCACCGCATCGTTGCTGCCCTTGGACACTAGACTACTACTTCGAGTCTAATGAAGAATCGGATCAGGAGAGCACCAGTCTGCATGTAATTTCTTTCTTTCATCTCTTCTCCACTTTCTCTTTTCTTCTAATCATAAGCTCCTCTTTGTAGCGCTTTCGCATCCCCATTTTGGATGATTCTTGTCCTGAAGGATCTGGTCTCATGCAGGCACATGTGTCCTGGGATCTTTTATAAAATCTCTCTGCAGCCCTCCTCCCCCTGGCATCCCCCTGGCTCCTGACCCCACTTCTGCACCATTGAATCTGGTGGAGCTACTCGGAGTGGTACAGGCAGGAAGCTGGCTTTGAGTGAGACCCCTTTGAAATCTGTCCCTGCCCTGGGGTCCCCCACATGGGTATTCTGCTGCCCTGGACGGCTCTGGACACATGCAACCATTTTCTTCCCTCTAGATGTCAAGATACTCTCTCCTTCTCCTCTTAAGAGAAGCTCTTGGGTCTGCAGTCAGCAAAGAAGATGACAGGGAGGAGGAGACATAAATATGGAGGCAGGGGATGAAAGGTAAGGCACACAAGTGCACGTGTTCTCCCTCACGTCCCTAACTTACTTGATGGCATTTCGGGAAGACCAGCACAAACACTGAGGCAGCTGCTATTGCGTGTGACACAAATGTGGAGAAAAGAGGATTGTAATGATTCATGCAGACAAGTGGAGAATGCTGTGAGCTGAGCATATCTCCCAGGGGGACTTGTATCCTTTCACAGAAGACCCCGAGGCTCCTAGGTGTTGTCCTCCAGTAGCTCTCACACTGGAGGGGAGGAGCCAGCGTGTGTCTGACTCCAGGAGATGCTGTTCAAACTGTTTCTTTGTGAAGAGCACCACTGGAGTGGCGCATGATCGCCATCCGCAGGACCTGGTCCTGCCCTTTCAAGCCTCCAGTGTCGTCAACCCAGGGCACCCCCACTTAATCACTAGGTGATGGCAACTGACTTCCTCAGTTCCAAAGGTTTGGGAAAAAAGAGTGAAGAAGACACAGGCACCCTAGTGCTCAGAAAGCAGGACAGCCCCACCTGCCCAGCCTGGCATCCCTGTGGTGCTTAGTAGTCCTGGCATCAAGTAGAGGATGCTGAAGGATCCCAACCTGAGTGGGAGCTGTCCAAGCCTCTGGCGAGGCCAGTGGAGTGCTTAGGTCACCTGGGGGGACCATTTCTCACACTGAAGTTTGAAGTTCTGTAGATTCTAGTCTATGTGTCAAATTCCCACTAAACACCTGAGAACAATTCAAATCAGAGTTCCCCTGGGATGAGTTACAGGGCAGGATTCAAGTTACTTTTTGTACCTTTTATTTATTTGTATTTATTTTAACATGAACATCACTTTTTTTTATTACACTTTAAGAAGCAGTGTCTTCCGTAAACTTTTCATGTTGCAATATACCACTGAGATAAATCCATGTTTTTATTACCACAGCTTAAGGATTTTTTAAATTAAAAGCACAGGCAAAGCTCTGCTGGGGGCTTAGAATCATTGTCGTTTAGTTACTAAGTCGTGTCCAACTCTTTGCGACCCCATGGGCTGTAGCCCGCCAGGCTCCTCTGTGCATGGGATTCTCCAGGCAAGAACACCAGAGTGGGTTACCGTTTCCTTCTCCAGGGGATCTAGAAGGAATGGTCAGGGATAAAGGCAGCTGCCCACGTCTCTGTCATTTCCACCGGGCAGATCTCACGATTGGTGGTATTGAGTGTGGACTGGAGGGGCAGGGTCACCCCTCCCACCTGTGTCATCAGACCCCCGGCTCCTCACAGGTTCCAGGGGAGAGGCGCTCGGCTTCTTTGCCCCAAAGCCCCAGACCTTCCCCTTTCCTCTGCACCAGTTTCTCTGTCCAGGGACTGGAAGGCTACCCAGACAAACAACCAATTCAATTGTTCCAACGGGACATTCATAGTCCCTCTCTGCTGACAGACAACACCTTCAGCAAAGAGCAGCAAAGAGACCCCAGTGCCCTGTGGATCTGACCTCTGGGGAGGTCAGGACCCGAGGCTACTTCCCCAGCCTGCGGAGTCTTCTCGCTCCTGCACACTCCCTACACACGCAGCCCAGGGAGCCTTCTTCCATCTGTCTTTGCGCCTCCTCAGTGATTCCAACCCTCGTGTTTGTGTGGCAGGTTCTGCTCTGACACCTGTGAAGGCCTTGACCTGGGGGCCTCAGAGGGGAAGGACGCAGTACAGAGTCAGGAGGTTTCCAACTGGACAAGGAACAGGGTCGGCCTCAGTGCTCATCTCCTAAGGAACCTCATTTAGTACAGCTTAGTTTTTTTATTGTATAGCTTTAGTATTATGTTCAGATATATGTTTTATATATACTGTGGAAGCTTTCTATATTAAATGACATTCATCTATCTAGTTGCTTTTAACATATTTTCCTATGAAAATCACCCTAATCAGAGGCAGGACTGAATGAATTGTTGTCAGGCATTCACCCTCGTGTCCACCACCAAGGTCACGCCCTCTCTCATGTCACCCTCATTCAGTCTTCATTACATCAGGTGACGGTGAATTTAGTCCATACCATCTGTCCTGATGTGTCTTTCTAAGGATTCTGTTTTCTGAAGTCTGTTCATTCTTTTGATCATGGGAACAGTATTTCCCTGGATCTTTCACGATGACTTGAATGACAAGGCCTTTGATACCCAGTTATTGCCTGCTAGAAAATTCATGACTCATCATTTCTCTCCTTGAGCAGTTCAAATACATTGCTCTATCTTCTTCTGGCACAGAGTATTTCTCTCCACAAAGTTTGAATTCTGATTTTTGTTCTGTTATATGTCACTTGCTCTTTTGTTCTAGATGCCCAAAAGATTTTTGTTTTTCTTTAAAGCCCTGTAAGTTCATTAGAATATCATCTGCCTTTAGTCATTACAAGTGAATGCACTTGATTCTCTTCAAAAGACAATTTAAAAGTTGTTTTTAAAATTATCGGAAAAATTTGGACAATAATGCCTATTATTTGCTTTGCATCTTTTATTGATTTTTCTCTTTCAGGTCCTTGAATCTTTCAAATATCAGATCTCTTATGATTATATTTCACTTTTAACACACTCATGAAATATTTTATAATTTTTTGCTTAATTTATTTTCCAGGAATGTTTTTAAACAGTGTTTAAGTTCTACCTCCTTACTGTTTCATTTCTTACAAGGCATTATTTGACAGCATGTTTCTGTTTAAATTTCATGTACGTGTGCTTTTCAATATTTTCTTATTCTTTTGGGAGTTTCATGTCTTCGTTTCTGAGTTTTCTTAATTCTGATCTATGATGTACTTTTAGTGTTCATTATTAATTCATAGCATCACCCATGAAAAGAGAATGGTCACACCCATGAAGAATCGCTAAGCATTTGTGTAGAGGTTCATCACTCCAAGTCCTTTTCTGTTTGTTAACTGAAGTACAATTGACATAATCCTGATACTTTCAGCTGTACAACGCAGTGGCTCCATATTGCTGTGCAGAAGGAAATGATCAAGTAACAGGACTAGTTCCCATGTGCTGTGATACAAAATTACCACACTATTACTGACTATTTCCCATGTTGTATATTTCATCCCCTTGACTCATTCCTTTGGGAAGTGGAAGTTTGCAACTCTTAATCTCCTGCAACAATTTCTTTATCACTCAATCCCACTTCCCCCTGGCAACCAGTGGTTTGTTCTCTGTATCTATGAGTCTGTTGTGTTTCTTCACTTATTTTGTTTTTTTAGATTTCCACATATAAGTCACATCATATGCTATTCATATGTATCCATCATTTCACTTTGCATAGTACTTTCTAGTTTCATCCATGTTGTAGCAAATGGCAAGATTTCATTCTCTTTTATGTCTGAATATCATTCCATTCCATGAGTAACCACATCATCTTTATCCATTCATCTATCAATGGACACTGGATGCTTCCTTATCTTGGCCAATAAAATGATGCTTCAATGAACACAGAGCTAAATATATCTTTTCAAATTATTTTTTTTCTTCAGAATACCCAGGATGGAACTGATGGATTGTATTGTAGTTCTGCTTTTAATTTTTTTGGGAAAATTTCATACTTGATATATTACTTAAGATATTGCCTAATAATGCAGCCTACTATACTTCACCTCATTCTGTAGCTCTTAATGACTATTCCCTTTTTTTCTTTACTATTAGACTCTTTAAAAGTAGAAAAAATTTTAGGACATAGTTTTTAACCTGATTCATACACATAATTTGCTGAAACTAGGAATGAGTTCATGAATTTTTTTGAAGTTCTGATGTTTCTTTACATTCCTATACCTAAAGTTGGTATTTTTTATAACTATGATTTATTGAGAGTGACACTGAATGGTACATATATAAAAATTCTAAAACCAACTTTAATAAAAAAACATTTTGATTGCAAACCAAATTTGTTTCTGTGTTAATGGACTGACTGAGAGGATAAAGGCTGGAATGCAGAACTATAGAGAAAAGAAAGAAAATGTGGGGAGGCATGAAAAGGCAGATTTCTTTGCAAAAGAACAGAGAGAAAAAATTATTTGTGTAAAGAAGGAAAATATCATGCTGTAGGATTTGGTGGAAAGAGTATTTTCCCCATCTTAAAAATCCGTGATTTAATCCCAAGTATTAACAAATCTGGGCTTCCCTGGTGCTCAGTGGTAAAGAATCTGCCTGCAATGCAGGAAATGTAAGAGACATGGGTTCAATCCCTGCGTTGGGAAGATCCCCTGGAGGAGGGCATGGCAACCCACTCCAGTATTCTTGCCTGGAGAATCCCATGGACGGAGAAGCCTGGCAGGCTACAGCACATTGATTGCAAAGGGTCGGACATGACTGAAGTGACTGAGCATGCATCACACGTTAACAAGTCTATAAATTTATGTTCAGTTTCTGACTTTGTTTTTTTCTCTAAAGAATATTAAATATTAAAACTTATCTGCATATTTGATGTCAATAAACTTATACTGGCTTAGATATGACAAAGTGACTCACAAACTTCTTTGGAACTAATTGTATTGTCATCTTGTTACCCAAGCTGCTATGAACAATGTATTTTCAAAGAAGACAAAATACACATAGATATTATTATAGCTGAAAAAAATGAGAATCATTCTTGCATTGTATTTAGTAGATAATTCTAAATTATACTCTCCACTATGGACTAAAATTACAATTAAACCTGAATTTGTGATGATTTCAGCACTGACCAAAAATGATTAGCTCATTAAGGTCACAATGGGTTGTGTTTTGGTCAGGATACATGTGTGTGACTATAAAGAAGCAATGTCTGGGTATGGGTTATAATAATTAACATGGAAACATTGTTTGAAGGGTTCTGTTGGCTTGTTTGGTCTCTGATCTAATGCCTTTTTGCTAAAGGCGTATGTGTGTTGACAGAGTAAAAGTAATAACCCTGTTGATAACTGTTTCTATCATTGATGTTTGGCAACTTATTAAGCATTTTTCCACTTCTCAGTGGGCATTGGGACTGAGCAACCTGTTTTGTTGGGCACTTGATGTTCATCAATTATACAAAATGCCTTGTTTTTCCTCTCTCATGGTGTGTCCTACTGCACTCTGTCCTGTGAATCCCACAATCCTAAGCGTTTTCAATGCTGACACTCATGTCCTCATGACTCAATCTTACCTTCTTTCCTGAAGGAATATGTTGGGGAGGCAGGGGAGCACTTAGCCCCCAGAGTTTCCTCTTGCTGTCTCTTGACTCCTTATAAACACTGTAACAAATATCAAAAATAGTATTTGCTATTGTATAATGAATCTTGCCAAGTAATAGGAAATATTAAACTTTGGAGGAAAACATAAGCAAAATATCTCCTTAGTTTACCATAGAAATATTTTACATATCTTGGTAGTCTCATTCAGAATTTTTTTAAAAATTGAAATATAATTCTCATATCATGAAGTTCACCATTTTAAAGTGTACAGGTCAGTGGTTTTTACAGTATTCGTTAAGTCCGATGTAAAAAACAATTTATTTTTCTGCTTCATTTTCATTTTGCCTAATTTTATCTTCATATTTCTGTGCTTTCATGTAGTTTTCACATTTATCATTTTAAATTGGTGTTGCCATATCTTCAGTTACATAGTCATTCTCTATTCATTGGACATGTGGGCATTCTACTTCTAAAATTATTATAATTATTAATCTCATTAATTTACAATAGTTATAACATTAATTTTGTCAATATATTACTGAAACATTCATTTTAAAATATAATATGTTGTATAATTATTAATAATGATAATCTTAATAGGTATGATAATGATAATCTTAAACAGGTAAATCTTTATTTTGAATCATTTCTTTAAGAATATACTTGGAGGTATTAATTACTGAATAAAGGAATGTGATTATTTTAAAATTCTTTAAATTTTTTTCCTTAACTCTTGCAGTAAACTGAAGATGCTAGCAATGTTGCATATATCCATATTCAATACCTGACCAGTACTAGGTTTCATTACCTCATTTGTTTTTGCCAAATAAAGTGGTATAAAATGGTAAAAGAATTAATTTTAAATTTAATTGCTTTAATTACGAGAGAGGAAGCAAACTTTTCTGTACAATGATTGTAGGTATCTAAGAATTGTCCACATGTGATAGAACTGTTCCCATCATATCACACTACTGCTCAACAATCTACAATGCCTAATCTCTATTTGAGTCAAATCTAAACACAGCACATAAAAGGCGTTAAACACTGACTGGCTGCTTTATTGCTTCTAAATCCAAATCTAAGTAAATACTTCCCCGGCACAAAGTCATTATTTTAGGTATTGTGTCACTTACGGATTGAGTGATTCTCAGTTCCACATTATTCATGGTTTGGGACTAGCCTGTGAAAATGGATTCTGGTCTAATTTTTCCTGCGGCGCTGGCGCTGAAGTTTTGTCAATAGAGGGCGCCAGAGAGACAATACAGAAGAAAAAGGACTTCCCTGGTGGCTCAGACGGTAAAGCACCTGCCTGCGTGCAGGAGACGCGGGTTCGATCCCTGGTTGGGAAGATCCCCTAGAGACGGAAATGGCTACCCACTCCAGTACTCTTGCCTGGAAAATCCTATGGACAGAGGAATCTGGTAGTCCATGGGGTCGCAAAGAGTCGGACACGACTGAGCGACTTCACTTTCACTTTCTTTAGGGTGCTTCCGCAGCGGTTTTCCTGCACCTGCGGGGACATCGTGCACCAGGTTCCTCCAGCGCTCAGAGGTGCCCTGGTGCCCAGCCTCCGCCCTGTCCTGCCCTGCAGCCAGCAGCACCCACAGACCCCACCTCCCCGACCCCATTCTAGGTGTCTCCACACTCCCATGCAGTTTTATAGTGGAGTGCCTCTAGTGATCAAGACCACTGCCCATGAACACTTTTCCTTCACACTTCAGAGGGTAGCTTTCTAGAAACTTCCACCGTCGGGCACCAACAATAACTTCTCTACCATTGGGCGAGTCACAGCTGCACAGATCTGGACCTCAGCCTAAAGCTGGGGTGGGGGAGGGGAAACTCTTCCTTGGATGCTGCTTCTCTTCCTATGGGTACTGGATGGTCTTTACATCTGCTATTTCTATACTGGTTAAGGTTCTCTTTATTTGTTACTAGTCAGTCCCTCATTGGCCGCCTGATGCGAACTGACTCATGGAAAAAGACCCTGATGCTGGGAAAGATTGAGGGCAGGAGGAGAAAGGGAAGACAGAGGATGAGATGGTTGGATGGCATCACTGACTGGGTGGACATGAGTTTGGGTAGACTCCGGGAGTTGGTGATGGACAGGGAGGCCTGGCATGCTGCAGTGCATGGGGTCGCAAAGAGTTGGATACAACTGAGCAACTGAACTGGCTGACTGTGATGTAGAATTCTTTACCTTGAACTTTTCATGTTAGGATTACACAGTGATTTCTCTCTCCTAATTGGACCCTGGTGGATACAAATACTGACATGTGCAGGCAGTAGCTGAGAACACCAGTGAGAGCTGCCTGACAGCAAGGTGTGGGTGTGTAGACTGGGAACAATGCATGAGGAAATAAGTATATGTATTATTACATGTAACATAATAATCCTCCTTACTCATCCTGGGGTTTTAATTTTCATAACTTTTATCCAGAGAGAAGAAGTAATTATTCTACCTGGTGGGGGCGGGGGGCAAAGAACTTTTAACTTGTGATGCCAATATATTTTCTGCATTATTTTGAAGCCAACCTAGAAACTGTATCATTGTATCAGTAAAAAAATTCACTTGGAATCTCTGCAAAAAAATATTTTTAAAATATTTAACTACAGTACCATTGTCACATCTAAGAAAAATAACATCAGCACTTCAATACCATCAAATATTCAGTGTTCAAATCTTTCCAATTGGCTCATACATTTTTTCAGATGTTTTGTTTTTAATAAATTTAAACATTTGTTTCAGTAAGTGTTGACAGAATCATTGGATATCTGTATAAAAATGAATATTGACACCCTGTCTGACACACACACTCAATTAAGGTGGATCACAGACCTGAATGTGTAAAGGAAAACAAAGTTTTTGATGAACACATAGATTTGGAGTAGGCGAGGTTGTCTTAAATAGAACACAAAAGGCACTAACCTTAAAAGAAAAATGATAAACTGAGCTTCCTGAAAATTAAGAAATTCTGTTCAGGAAAAATACTATTAAGACAGTTAAAATGAAAGCCACAGACTGGGAGACACTTTGCTTTCTTATCTCTGATAAAGCACCTCTGTTAAGAAAGAAAGAACTGCAAGTCACTAAGAGACACACAACTAAATTTAAAAACTGGCAAAACTATTAGGATCACTTGGAGTCCCTTCAAAAATACAGTTGATCTAAACAACATGCTACTAAAAAACTAATAGGTCAATGGTGAAATCAAAGAGCAAACTTAAAAATACCTCGAGACAAATGACAATGAAACCACAGCCATACAAAATCTATGGGATGGAGCAACACCAGCCCTAAGAGGGAAGTTCAGAGCAATACAGGCCTTCTTCAAAAACAAGAAAAATCTCAAATAAGCAACCTAAGCTACTACCTAAAAGAATTAGAAAAAGAATAGACAAAGCATAGTCAGCAGAAGAAAGGAAATAACGAAAAGGAAATAAATAGAGAAAAAAAAAATAGAAAATAGTCAATAAAACCAACTGTTTTTTTGAAAAGATAAACAAAACAAGCCTCTGGCCAGGCTCACCAAGAAGAAAAGAGAGAAGACCCAAATAAACCAACTAAGAAACCAAAAAATACGAGTGCCCATTGTACTATCACTGTTATAGCTTATCAAGGCAAACATTATCAATAGATGGTAACACCACTGAACCAAATATTCATACAGTCTCCAAGTCTCTCCCCACAGATCACTTACTGATGACAAAGGAGAAAAAGGAATCTTTCAAGTTGAGAATTAAGGCAGATATCACCTAATCAAGTAATCAAACTTAACATCATCGATAAGACCAAAAAGTTGGGGAAAGGGAATACTTTCAACACATTCTTCACAAGTGAGAAAATAACTGCTATAAGCAAATGATCAATAAAAATACAAAAAGGTGATCTATATCAATAATTACCATGTAAAGACAAAATTTAAAACACAATGAAATGCCACTATATGCCAACCAGAATGACTTAAAAATTTAAAAGAACAACAATACCAAGTGCTGGTAAGGATATGGAGCAACTGGAACATTCTCTTAAATGATTGGAATGTTAACTGAAATAGCCACTTTTGAAAACTGTTAAGCAGTATCTACTATAGCTAAACATATACCAATCTTGTAACTCAGCACTTCACTCCTAGATATATATCCAGGACACGAGGACACACAAGAAATTAGAAATATGTACAAGAATGTTCATCACAACTATTGAGTGAAAGGACAAAGGTTGTTGGGGCACAAGATAGCATAGCATATTACATAACATATTATCAGGGCTTCCTAGGTAGTGCAGAGGTAAAGAACTCCCCTGCCAATGCAAGAGGTGCAGGTTCGACCCCTGGATTGGGAAGATCCCCTGGAGGTGAACATGGCAGCACGCTCCAGTCTTCTTGCCCGGGAAGTCCCATGGACAGAGGGGGTCTGGAGGGCTACAGACATACGGTCACAAAAAGTTGGACATGATTGAGCATAGTAGCATTTGGCTCAGGGAACAAGTGTCTTCTTTGAGACACACTTTTTCAGTTGGCTTCCAAGATGCCACACTCTCCTGATTTTATCTGTACCATTCTAGTCCTTTCTCATTCTCCTTTGCTGATTTCTTTTCACCTTCCTCCCCTCTAAATCCAGACTGGCCAGTGGGACTTCCTGAAATTACAGAAACGTCCTCTATGTGAACTGGAAAATATAGTAGACACATGTGGCTATTAACCACACAAAAAGTGGCTAGTCAGGGTTCCCTGGTGGCCTAGTGGTTAAGATGTGGAACTTTCACTGTGAAGCCCAGGTTTGATCCTTGGTCAGGGAACCATCCCACATTCTGCATGCTGCTTGGCCAAAAAAAAAAAAAAAAAGTGACTAACTTTTAGAACATAATTTTAGATTTAATTTAATTAAAAATTTAATTGTAATAGCCACATGTGGTAGAGACTATTGTATTGAACAGGGTTACTCTAGAGAATGGCATATCCCAGGGCTCAGTTCTTAGTCCTCTTCCTTTTTCTGCCTATACTCATGATCTTGATAAGATTATCCAGTCACATTACATGGCTTTACATAACAACATACACCAATAACTCCAAACATATAACTCCAGGCAGATCTCAGCCCTGAGCTGCAATTCGCTGTTGCTGTTGTTTAGTCATTAAGTTGTGTCTGACTCTTTGCAACCCAATGGACTGTAGCCCACCAGGAACTCAGCTGCAATAGAGAATCTCTAATTGCTTACTTGACAGTCCTCACCTGGATGTTACATAGACATCCCAAACTTAACACGACCAAAACTGATGCCTTAATAGCTACCACCATCCCATGCCAACACAAATCTTGAGCCCCCACCCCTACTTTTTTTTTTGCTCAAAAATCAGAAACACTGGTTCTGTCTTTATTTTAAATTTTCATATTTTGTTCATCATGGATTTTTGCAGTAACTTTCATTTTAAAAAATAAAATAAAAAATGGAATAAAGACCTAAAGGTAAGACCAGATACTCTAAAACTCTTAAGGGAAAACACACAGAACCGTCTTTGACATAAATTGCAGCAATATTTTAAAATATTTTCTTGATTGGTCTTTCAACAAAAAGTAAAGCAAAAATAAACAAACAGGACCTACTTAAACTTAAAGGTTTTTTCATGGCGAAGAAAACCATTAACAAAACCAAAAGACTCCCTCCCCCCACAGAATGGGAGAAAATATTTGCAAGCAATGCGGGCAACAAGGGATTAATTTCCAAAATATACAAAAAGCTCATGCAACTTAACAACAAAAAACAATCCTATTCAAAAAGTAAGCAGAAGCCCTAAAAAAGACAGTTCTCCAGAGAAGACATACAGATGACCAATAGGCACATGAAAAGATGCTGAACATCACTACTTATTAGAGAAATGAAAATCAAAACTATAATGAGGTATCACTGTCCCTCTTTTCTTCTTTGTTGAAAAAAGGCTTTAGTCTCCTAGACCTTCTCTAACTTTCAAAGAGCAGTTACTAATTAAGGAAGTGAGGAAACAGGGAAAAAAAGGAAAAGCAGTCCAGCAAGAAAATTAATGACAGCTTAAACAATTCTTCAGGGATAAAACAAAGTTGTAGTTCTTCCTCAAGGGATATATATAACAATCTGATGAATATTTTGGGTTATTCTGCAAAAACTAAGCCCCTCACCCAGGTGGAGGATGGTGCCTACATGCTGACCACATTATGTAGACCCCAGACTGAGGGGAACCAGAAAGCTGATGATTAAGATTCCCAAAACAGCATCTTGTTACCTCAACACCAACCAATCAAAATTAAGCCCATGAATTGCAACACTCATCCCAAATATTGCCTTTCAAAAGCCTGCCTTGAAAACCATCAGGGAGTGTGGGTCTTCTGAGCATTAGCTGCCCATTCTTACTTGATCCTCTACATTGTGACTACATTGGCTTTGTTGCACATGGGCAAGCCAACCCAAGTTCAGTTTGGTAACAATATGAAAATTACATGTGTAACTTGCAGAGCTGTAAATATTTGTAAAGTGTTTGGCATGTACTTGGTACATAATAGGTAGCTATTATTACTGTGAGTCCTCTGGAAATACAGACCAAATAATCTAACTGCCCATCTTACCAGTAAACTGGCAGTGTGGTATGCAGAGTTTCCTAATAGATCAATGTTTCAAAATTTGATCTTTGTAATACAAGGCTCAAAGGTTGACGGGAGAACTTCTGTTCACTACAGCTTAATAAAAGTCTCTACTTGCTGGCAGCAACAGCAGTGTCTAAAAGGGACGTGCATGGTTCCTATAACATAGTAGGTTCTCAGTTTCACATAATGTTAATCTTAGGCTTTTTTTTTTTTCAAGTATCACATGCACCAAAAATGACAGATAGCAGTACAAAAATATCAACTCAGTACTCTTTATAGATGGCATGGTGGTCTCCTGTGGGCCTCAGCGGGAATGTCATACCATTTGCTGAATACAGAAGCACCTGTGAGATTTCTGTGCTGGCCTCTGATCTCTCTGAAGGCTCTTTGTTTTCACTGTTGAAGGGTAGAAAGCTGTTTGGTTTTTGTCAGTTGGCAGGTAGATATGAGTAAAATGTTTCTGAAGGATGAAGTTTTTGAGCATATGGGAAGATTAAGATATTATGTATTGCTTCATGGGACATTGTCTTTGCAATCTTTGGTTTTTTAGTTTAGAAATAGGCAAATTGAAAAAGACTGCTCAGGATACCTCAGGTCATTATTTGAGGATGACACTGCCTGACAAAATTGTATCACTTATAAGATCAGGTACATTCACTTCAAAATAGAAAATTATCACTGCTTAAATACATATATGCTTTCAGTTCGGATCAGTTCAGTTGCTCAGTCGTGTCCGACTCTTTGCGACCCCATGAACCGCAGCACGGCTTTATCATATTTTTATTAAATAAGGGCTTGTCATCAGGTCCTATTATCTTTCTACCCAAAGGAAACTCAGAAACCAGAGGTTGAATAATTAGCCTATAACAAACTGATTCATTGACAGGGTCAGGAAAATTAGATTCCTCTCTTTTAAACTGATCTTTAATTTTATCATCAAAGAGCTTTTTTCAGACTTCTCTTGCTTTCTACAATATTCTTGATTCTTTACTTTTTTTTTTTTTTTTACAATGTTTCTGGTGATATGCTGGTGAATATTAACAGTCTCTTAAGGGAAAAGTCCAGATTTCTAGTGCTTTCCAGTTTTCATAATGTAAATACTCCCACCATGGCTGATTTCAAATGACCAATACGGCTTCAACTGGCTCACAAAATCTCTGAAAATTTAATAACTGGTCTTATTGCACCACTGGCTACTTCATTTGTTAAAAATAATAAAGCACAGATTTCTGAGGATTTGTACAAAGGACTTTTCATTAACAGACATATCTTTAGATTAACTGTAGAAAAAAGGAAGAAATCATACATAATAAAGGGAAGAAAAAAAAGAAATAGCTACTTTAGTTGGTAAAAAAAAAAAAAAAAAACCTTAATTTCTTTTGATTTGTTATAAGATCAACCCAAACTAATTCCTTTTCATTGAGTCATTCCAGCAGGATGGGCAGAGGTTGGTTGAAAGACTGGACCTGTGCTGCACCATTCTGCAGCTTTCGGTATGCTAACAGCACAATGTGTTCTAAATGCCCATGAGGGAATTTCTGACTTGGATTTGTTGCTTTCCTTGCTTTCTGCTTATGTTTAGAGGCATAATTTACTCGCTGGAGCTCAGCAGGTAATTCTGGCAATCAAAAAACCTTCTAACCAACTCCCCATCCTTCTGCCCCTTCACATTTACCCATAACAGCCACACCATGTCCTCATATGGGTCGTGTCCATGTCTGCTTTCTGCCTGCTGGGCCCTAGAATGCTGCAGCCCCACCTGCATAGTGCAAGTTGGTTTTTCTCTTTTTTCAGCTGCAAATGGACCCTTAGGATGACCTCAATGTTCCTATATTTATCTCTTTCTGGTTTACTACATCAAAGATGAACAAAGCCAGATACTAGTTACTGTGTAAGGACAGATTTTAATCAGCAATACATTATTACAGTTGGGAAAAGAGTCCAGTGTAAACTGAACTCAACAGAGGTGTCTGGAAAATTAAAGGGATCAGGAGGGACTACGGAGGGAGATGAACTCAGTAGAGTCAGGGAAAAATCACAAAACGTGGTAAGCAGTTGGTCTGTGTGCTACCAATCTGGGCTTGCTAATCAGCGTTTACTGAAGTCAGGCTCCTACCCTTCAACTGAGGCTGGGAGACAGGAGCCCTGTCTTCAGGCATTGGTTGCAACACACAGTAGATTATTTTTGCAGCCCTGATCTTTCTCCTGCAGGCACTTTAAGGGAGTGTAGTGTCATCCTAGGGCTGTATCTTTGAGCTGTTATAAACTACATCAGTGTTTGCCCAGGTCTTTGTAGGCCAAGGTTGAAGCCTGGTTGTGAAGAGGGCTCAGAGGAGCCTGGCTAGAATTTGGTCAAGGAGAAAAGCTTTGTTACCTAGCAACCACTCCCAGCTGATGGTCAAGGAGAAAAGCTGTTACCTAGCAACCACTCACAGTTTAATTCTCCCTTCTCACTCCCCTTCTCTGCTACTTCCTACCCTTCACCCCTGAGCCTCAGAGGAACAGGGTCTCCATCTCTGTGAAGGTCAGCAGCCTTGTCCACAAGTCAACGCATCTTCTGTTGTAGGGGGAGGCATCTTCCCTTCTTGGTGCTATGTTGGGGTTGAAATGAACCTCTATGCTGGTCCCTGGAGAGAAGGAATTCCTTGGAAATCCATCAGATAGAGGATTACTTTAAGAACAGCCTGAAACTTCCTACACTGTTGGTGGGAATGTACAGTGGTGTAACCACTATAGAAAACAGTAAGGAGGTTCCTTAAAAAACTAAAGAGTTGCTGTATGATCCAGCAATCCCACTCCTGGGCATATATCTGGACAAAACTATAATTTGAAATGATACATGCACCCCTATGTTCATAGCAGCACTATTTACCATAGCCAAGACATGGAAACAAATGCCCATCAACAGATGAATGGATAAAGAAGATGTGGTACATACATACAATGGAATACGACTCAACCATAAAAATTAATGAAATAATGCCATTTGCAGCAACATGGATGGACCTAGAGATTATCGTACTAAGTGTAATAAGCCAGAAAGAGAAATACAAATACCATGATGTTATTTATACATGGGATCTAAAGTATGACACAAATGAACTTATTTATAACATAGAAGCAGACAATTATAGGCAACAGACTTTGTGTTTGCCAAGGGGAAGGGGAAATGAGAGAGGGATGAACTGGGAGTTTAGGATTAGCAGATGCAAACTATTACATATAGAATAGATAAAGAAACAAGATCCTACTATATATCACAGGGAACTACATTCAATATCGTATAATAAACTATAATGGAAAGAATATGAAAAATAACATTTATATACGTACAATGAATTACCATGCTGTACATGAGAAACTAATACAACATTGCAAATCAACTCTAGTTCAATAAAGTAAATTAAAAAAAAAAAAAGAAAAGAGCCTGACCTGGGACTGCTCAACACAAGAGCAAATCCTTCCAAGACTCCTGTCACCATAGATGGGTTTTGCTTCATTCTGAAATTCAAATAAACGGAATCATACAGATGTATTCTTTCTTTACCCAACTTTCTTTATTCAAATTAGTGTTTATGAGATTCATTCATATTATTGTGTGTGACAGTGGACCAAAAATCCTGTCCAGGTGGCAACAGGAACCGGCCTCAGCAGCAGGACTGCAAATGATCAGGATGAGCCCCACAGCTGCTCCCTACCCCCTTCTCAAAGCCAGCTCCTGTTCCTTTTTTAAAAATTCTGATTATAAAAGTAATATACTTGCTGTTTTAAAAAAAAAAGTTTAGGGACTTCCCTGGTGGTCCAGTGGCTAAGACTCCGCACTCCCAACGTAGGAGGCCCAGGTTTGATCCTTGGTCAGGGAACTAGATCCCACATATTGCAACTAAGACCGGCACAGTCAAATAGATAGAAACAAAAGTTATTGCAATATAAATAGGTTAAAAAGTGAAAAGTACAAGTCCCTTTCCTCCTCCCTAATTCATACAAACCCATTCCTCAATAATTATTGCTATTACTATTAACAATAGCTAATGTGTATTGACTAAGATGTGTAAGGTGTTTTTAAGCATTTTACAGCTCTTTAAAAAAAGAATTATTTATTTTTGGCTGTCCTGGGTCTTCGTTGCTGTATGGGCTTTTCTCTAGTTGCTCAGAGCAGGGGCTACTCTCTAGTTGAGGTGCCAGGGCTTCTCATTACACTGTCTTCTCTAGCTGCAGGGCACAGACTCTAGGGTATGTGGGCTCAGTAGTTTCCGCTTCTGGGCTCTAGAGCACAGGCTCAATAGTTGTGATGCATGGGTTTAGTTGCTCTGCAACATGTGGGATCTTCCCAGATCAGGAACGGAATCCTGTCTCCTGCACTGGCAGGTGATTTCTTTACCACTGAGCCACCAGGGAAGCTCCCACAGCTCTTTTTAAAAATAAAGATTTGCCATATATTCTAACATTTCATATGCATACAGTCAACTAAAAGTTGTCACTCGCCATCTGGTTCTACAAGAATGGAATCACTAGCCTCTGCAATCACTGACCTTCAACACCCCCCCCCCCCCCCCCGCAAAAAACACTCTGTGTTCTGGGAAACGTTGGCAGAACAGATCTTCAGATAGTCAGCTATTTGGAAGAGATTTTATGAGCCCAATCTCTTACATTTTCTCATACCTAGAAAAGCACTAAAATCATTAACGGAGACATCTCTGCCTCCTAAGTAGCAGCAACCTTCTGCCAAAATGTGTGCTTGCTTCCCCTTCACTAAAGTCCCATATATACTGACCTCTCCCCATCTCTTCAGAATAGCTCCTCAGAGGCATCTGAGAGGCTGTGTCCTGGACTATAGTCCTTATTAAGTGGAGCTTCACCATTAACTGTGTTTCGCTTCACCATTAACTGTCTGCCGCATCACCAAGGAGGGTCCCTGAGGTGACCGGAGGGCACTCAGACGGTGGAGGCGGAGCCTGCGGCAGAGGGCGCTGCAGAGTCGGCCCTGGGCCCTGGGAGGGGGACCCAGATACCGTGTCCACCCTCCACTTCCACCTGGCTTGGCAGACACTCTGGGTAACGTGCTTCGTAAGCAAACAAAAATATAAGGGTTTTCGGCGTGGGCAGAGTTCCCATCCATCAGGTTTTCGCGAACTCTCGCTTTGAGCAGCCTCCTCTTACCAAGAAAACCAACCAACCAACCAACCCAGGAATAACGGGCTGCAGCCGCCGCCCCCGCTACCCTACGGAAGAGCGAAAAGATGCGACACCTAAGGGGGTCAGAGCTGTGCCAGACCATCGACGGGTCGGAGGATGGCCACCGTCTGCTTCCGCCAACCTGGGAAGCGGGCCAGGGCCCCCAGCAGCCCCTCGGGCGAACACCCGTGAGGAGTGGGCGCGCCAGCCCCCGGGCACCCGACGGCGTGGGCGGGGCCTCGGGCCTGGCTGTGGCGAGGCGCGCGCGCGCGCGGGACTTCGGGAGCGCGGCGCGCCAGCGGCTGAGACCGCAGCGGCCGCGGCGGAGGCGGTTGCTGCGCCCGGTACTGCGGTCGCTGCCTGAGGCGCAGGCGCCGTGGGCTCAGCCCGCCCGGGCCTTGCAACGCTGTGGGTTCGTCATGGCGACCCAGCAGAGGCCTTTCCACCTGGTGGTGTTCGGCGCTTCTGGCTTTACCGGCCAGTTCGTGACCGAGGAGGTGGCGCGGGAGCAGGTGTCCCCAGAGCGGACCTCCCATCTGCCCTGGGCCGTGGCGGGCCGTTGCCGGGAGAAGCTGCTGCGAGTGCTGGAGCGGGCTGCCATGAAGCTGGGTAAAGGGGGTGGGCTGGGACGCCCCGGGACCTCGGGCTCGGCCCCGCCGCCGCGGCTCTCACCCCCCAGCCCTCTTCTCCCGGCTGAGGGGTTCCCGTCGCCTGAAATAAGCGCTTCTCTCCCTTGGGTGCCCCTTGAGGTCCCCAAACCTGCTAGAGGCCAGGAAGAAGAGAGCGATGCTTCAGATGATGTCAGAGAGCTTTTCCCCATTTCCTAAAACAAAGAGAGAAATCCCCCCTTCAGTTTCTCCCTTAGGGCATGCCCTCTGGCGAAACAGGAACTTTAGTTTTTCCTTTCTGCTCCCTCGCCGTCTAGAGCAGGGGTACCTTGTACCCTACTTCCAGGGTTCAGGGGCTGGAAATTCTAGATACTTGATCGGATACAACAGTAGAGCACTGGCTTCTTCAGCATTGTTTGTACTCTCTCTTTGCCGTGTTTTGGAAATGGGAGAGAAAGCTTAGGACTTTTAATGATAACATTGTTGTGGCTTTAATTTTTTTTTTTTTTTTTGGTGGCTTTAATTTTTAATTTCATTTTTGCTTGTAAGAATTCTCCAGTAGTCCCACTATTAATCCTTCCCCAAGTTTTTTGGTGTGGTTTTGTTTTGGGCGTTTCCTTACTCCTTCCGCATTCATTGGAACGTATTTTTATTGAGTGGCCTTTTAAATGTCAGGTCCTATTCTAAATGCTGGTGGTTCAGATGAGGAGGAGGAGTCACATATACACAGACACTCTAACCTCTTGGCCCTGGGGTTGCAGGGAGACCTTTAGGTTAGGAGTCGGTTGCTTTTAACTGTAATTTTCCACCCTACTGCCCCTTCATACAGACAAATAGCACCTGTTAGAGTTCTGGATATTCTTCATTCTTCTGTTTAAGCTTCATCTCACTTCCTTCTAATTCTACACAGAGCCCTGTTATGGTGGGAATTTGGAACCTATTTTGTTTGTGGTCTGTACAGCAGATCCCATGTAGGCTGTCTCTTCTGCAGCTCTCCTGCTGCCGCTACCAAGTACAGAATCTTTCCCAAAGAGCTTTTTGGTCTTTCTTTACTTTTCCAGAAGAAATACTTTCATTATTAAAATTTCCTTTTAAAAATTCCTCCTTTTTTTTTTTCTTGTTCAAGAAGATGGTACGGATACAGCCTAGTTAACTGCCATTTACAGTACACACATCAAGTTACTGCAGGGAATACATCTTGACCCATGAAACCTTTGTACTCTACTGATTCAGTTTATTCCAATTATTTCCTTATTATGAACCTGAATGTTCTCCCCTAGACTGTGTTTTACACTTCAGTCCTGTTTTGTTTCATTATGTTAATGTTAACTCCCCTCCACCTCATAATTTTATCATATGTAGTTATTTAATAGTTGATAAGAAACTGCATTTATAACTCTTCCTGGCGAGGAAGTTAGGAAAATCCTCTTCTGAAAACTTGTAAAATTGGCATTTTACATAGAGTTGTCATTTACATTTTTCTTTTTTTTTAAATTATTTATTTGTTTTACTTTACAATATTGTATTGGTTTTGCCATACATTGACTTGAATCCGCCATGGGTGTACATGTGTTCTGCATCCTGAACACCCCTCCCAACTCCCTCCCCACCCCATCCCTCTGGGTCATCCCAGTGCACCAGCCCCGAGCATCCTGTATCATGCATCAAACCTGGACTGGTGATTCGTTTCACATAGGATAATTTACATGTTTCAATGCCATTCTCCCATATCATCCTGCCCTCGCCCTCTCCCACAGAGCCCAAAAGACTGTTCAATACATCTGTGTCTCTCTTGCTGTCTCGCATACAGGGTTATCGTTACCATCTTTCTAAATTCCATATATATGCGTTAGTATGCTGTATTGGTGTTTTTCTTTCTGGCTTACTTCACTCTGTATAATAGTCTCCAGTTTCACCCACCTCATTAGAATTGATTCAGATGTATTCTTTTTAATGGCTGAGTAATATTCCATTCAGTATATGTACCACAGCTTTCTTATCCATCCGTCTGCTGATGGGCATCTAGGTTGCTTCCATGTCCTGGCTATTATAAACAGTGCTGCGATGAACATTGGGGTGCACGTGTCTCTTTCAGATCTGGTTTCCTCAGTGCATTTACACATTTCTTATGTTAGATTTTCTTTTAAACATTAATAAGTTATTTTACTAGGGAGCTTCCCCAGTGGCTTAGTGGTAAAGAATCCCCTCAGTGCAGCAGACAGGGGTTCGATCCCTGAGTCTGGAATATCCCCCGGAGAAGGAACTGGCAACCCACTCCAGTATTCTTGCCTGGGAAATCCCATGGACAGAGGAGCCTGGCGGACTACAGTCCCTGGGGCAGCAAAGAGTCAGACACAACTTAGCAACTAAACAACAACAACAATAATGTTTTATTAACCCTTAGCATTAACTCCATTTTCCTCATAGTCTTCTCCCTTTTTTAAATTACCTTGTTAAAAACAGTTTTATCTTTTGTTTGAGAGGAAGAGTTATCTCTTAGTACATTTGCCATCACTGGTTATTATGAAAGGAAGATCTGGGAGATCTAATACTGTATTGGGATTTGCCTAAAACAATTTATTCTTTATTTCAGGAAGACCAACACTGTCATCTGAAGTTGGAATAATAATTTGTGATATCACTAATCCAGCCTCACTTGATGAAATGGCTAAACAGGCAACAGTTGTCCTCAACTGTGTAGGCCCAGTAAGTAATCTGCCCTTCTTTGTGTCAGAACAAAAAATCTATTCATTTCTAGCAGAGTCTGGTATTTTGTATTCCAGAGAAACATAAGGGCAAGGGACAGAAGAATTGATTCAGAACCTTAACCCCTTATAAGGAGTTTTTACTTCTCACGAGAAGCAAATGAATACGGCCAAAGTCTCCTGAAAGAGAGAGTGACGCTAGACTCTAGGACTGTTGCTGTTTTATTCAGTGGCTACAGTTATAATTGCTTTTTTGTGTGCTATATACCCGTTAACTAAAAAAGTGAGCAGGTACCCACAGTCTTCTTTTTATTTATTTTTAAAATTGCATTGTGTTGTTAATGCATGTGCAAGGAAAGATATTTTAAAAGGACTCATTCATTTATTCAATAAATATTTATTGAAATATATATATAGAAAATACACAGAAAATCTCTCATGGAGCTGATAGTCCAGTGGGGAGACAGAAAAATAATGTTGTAATAGTGAGTAAGTGACCGGTGCTTTGAAGAAAAATACAACAGGGAAGAGAGAAAAAGATTGACACACCAGTCTCTATTGGGTGGATGGTCAGGGAAGGTCTCTATAAGGAACTTTGCAGAGAGACCTGAATGCAGTGAGGGAATGAACCGTGTGTGTATTACTTTGCAGAGAGACCTAAATGCAGTGAGGGAATAAACTGTGTGTATATTGGAGGGTATTGAGTTGCAGGGAAGAGCAAATACAAAGGTCCTGAGATGAGCATGTTCTTGGAGAGACGGAGGAATGTGAGAGAGGCCAGTGTAGTTGGGCGTGAGCAGGGCAGAGAGGTGGGGAGTTAGATTGGAGAGATATCCAGGAGCTAGGTGGTTAAGTCTGAAAGGTCAAGGTTGGGGTTTGGATTTTTCTTCTGAATATGACAGAGTTATTGAATGGTTGAAAGCAGGTTGACATAATTTGATTTACGGTTTTGAAATTCTTTGGCTTCTGAGAGGAAAAATAGATGGTAGAGAACCAAGAGTAGACTGATGCAAGCAAGCCACAGACAGGGTAGGAGTGTTAGAGGGGGAGAGACGTGGTTGAGTCCAGATATTTTGACAAGAGAACCTCTGGCTGCTGCTGTTGGCCTGGATGAGAAAGAGATACTTGTGTGGTCTGTGTAACACTGTGAATGTTGGTGACATTTACTGATCTGAGGAAGCAGTCCTAATTGTCAAAGCATTTAGGAAATTGTGGATAATTTTGTGAAATGAAACCAGAAAATTTTTGATTGTCATAAAATATATTTCTATTGTTTATTTCAATTTATTTTGTTCTTAACTAGCTTAGAATGTGGCTCTGTGGTTTGTTGGCTTGAATCACTGTCTTATACACATCCTCAACCTACTTGTCCCTCCCTACCCATATTCTGTAAAGACCAGAGCCCTGATTGTTCCAGCTCGTTGCTTACTGTTTATCTGAACATGTGTAACCCAGTGTGGCCGAAGAAAAAATGCATGATGATGCTGATTGGTCCCACTTAAAATATGTGATTACAAACCGCATGTGCAGTCTCAGTACTTCGAGCAGTTCTATCTCCCTAGGCTATTTTCTCTTCTATTCTCTGAAGCAACAGTTTTATAACTTCTTTTTTGTCATACTTTTGACATCCCATTCCTTTTTTCCTTTTTTCTCACTCTTACCTGGTAACTTTCTTCCTTTCTTTGTCTTTCTTTCTTTCTCCTTCCCTTTCTCCCTCCTTCTCTCCCTGCCTGTCGGGAGAATTTATACTACCTACTTACCTGCATTATGCCTTGACTTTGCCTTACCTCCTTTTGTAAGGAAAAAGTGCCCCTGCTTCTGTTGGGCACCATATTCAAAGACTTTATAGTTACAGGTTGATAGTTACATGTTTTCTTGTTATCAAATTTTCCGTCTTGATGGATTATTCCTCTCAACATACAAATATGGGATTATATCTCTCATTTAAAGAAAAACGTCCCTTAGTTCTACATACCCTTCTAACTACTCACATTTTTCTGTGCCTCTTTTGTAGCAAAACTCCTTGAAAGAGTTCTCTTTACTTATTGTCTCCTCTTCCTCACCTTCTCCTCTCTCTAGTCTTGTCAGGCTTTTATACTTAGGCCTTCAATGAAACTACTATGCCAACATCCCTGTCCTGTCAAATCCAGTTGTCAGTTCTCATTGCTCACCTTAGTCAAACCACTCAGCATTTGTTCCAATTGATCACTTTTTCCTTTCTTCATTTAGTTTCTAAATTCTTGCCCTTTCCTAGTTCCGCCCAACCCGCCCCCCCCCCCCCCCGCCACCTTTTTATCCTCCTGTGAATGCCGGAGGCCTCAGAGCTTAAGCCTTAGAAACTCTTTTCTGTTTACATTTGCTGGACCATTTTTAAATGTGATTATGATTGTGGTAAAATACATATAACATTGAATTTAGCATTTTAACCATTTTTAAGTATACACTTTAGTAACATTAAGTACATTCAGTCTTATAGAACTATCAGGACTTTATTCCTAGAACATTTTCATTACCCCAAACAGAAATTGTAACTGGGCCAGTATTTTTTAAACCTTGTGAAATCAATTCAGTGGGTTAAGACCAGGCAGTAAAAAGAAAATAATCTGACAGACTCAAGTAGAAAATAGGATGAATTGCACATAATAAAGGTAAGTATTGGTTCATGAAGCTTTCATGTCAGGTAACATTTGTGTATGGAGTCACTATGTGAAATGAATTTCTTAGGGTCATAGTCAGAAAGATTAGAAATCCATGGCTTTCAATACCATCTGTATGCTGATGGTGCCTACATTAACTTATTTCCACTGAAAACCTACCCCTTAAACTCCAGACTGGTGGATCTAATTACCTTCTGGATGTTTCCAGTTGGATGGTTTACAATCTTCTCTAGCTTTTTGCCTCCAAAACATTCTGCTCCTTAACCTCCACTCTGAAGGTTGTTTTTACATTGTAATATGGATTATTCTCCCAGGGTAAATGCAAGTTTGCTAGTTTGGGTGTCATAATTTGTTTCTTTGAAGGTATTTTTTAAAACCCGTTGCTCTACTTTGTGAGGGTCTCTTTCGTGCAAACTAAATGATACGTGTAGTACTAATCAGGCATTTATAAACAAGCAGTATGTCAAAATATACAGAAAATGACTGAATGAATACTTTTAAGCATTATTCTTTATGGTCTTCTGCGCTCGGAAGTGGAGAGGGGAAAACTGCTTTTGAGAGATAGATGATGAATCTGATTTTGGATATATTGAAACTGAGGTGTATGCTAGATATTTTTAAGTTAAGACAGGAAATACGTAATGGAATTATAATGGAATTATTTTCTGTAAATAAGTGACGAAATCAAGATGAAGAGGAAATAGAGGAAGGAAAATGAAGCCTAAGAGACATTAGTTTTGCCACATGTTCTGTGCTTTTGTGGATCCTGAATTTTATGACAGAAGCTGCAGATGAGGCAGCCTCATCAGTGAGCAGCTCTGAAGATAGGAGTTGAAAGTCGTCAGCGTACATACTTTAATCGAAATCCAGAAAGTAGGTGAGATTTTCTGGGGAGAATGTCTAGGGAGGCAATTCTCTACCTCTGATGTACATTGGAGTCATCAGTGAGGCTTATTTATAATGATGGTTCCTGGAGTCTACCCCAGAAAACTTATTACTGGAGGATATTGGGGTGGGACTGAATAATCAGCAGGCTTAATGAGGGCCCGGGTGATTCAGACACAAGTAGACTACTGGTAACTTGAGATATTTGGGGGTAAAATAATCAGGAGGCCAAGGAAGTCACTAAATGAGTTTCAGATGGATGTGTGTAAATATTGCCTAAGGTGATCCATTGAGTCCAGGAAGAAAATAGAACTTTGACTTTTATGTATGTTTAAAAATGTATATTAGTATAGTAATCCATGCCCGTGGTTTGTAAATAAATTCATACAATTTAGTAGATGATGGATTTAAAATGTGAACTTAGGTCTTGGTGCCTGGAAAGCCCTTGTTTGTTCCACTGTGCCGTGTTGCCTCAGAAGTGAAGTGCTTCAGTAATTTTAGTGTTGGCTAGTGGCAGAGGATGAACTAGAACTTAAACACACTTTCCCAGTCCTGTCATTCCAGTGTCATTTGCTGTTTTTAAGAAGGGGGAGAGAAGGCTGTGGAGTTAGGTAGAGAGGAACCTGTAACCTGCTTGAAAAGGTCAGTCCCTGCAGTGCCCTCTTTTAAGTGTCCCTTTACCTGTTTCTTAAAGTCTAGAAGAAGCAGACCATCTCCATTCTCCATCTTTTGCTGTGAGGAATGAGAGAAGCAGAGGAGCTTATTTTTCTCCTACCCTCCCCTCAAAAGGAAAAATTCATCATGCTTCTTTTGAAATGGGACTGACTCTGATGTATTAACTATTATATACAGTTTTTAAATGTTTAATTCCTTGAGTTTAAGCAACAAATAGTTTGGGAGATAAAATCACTCAGATTATCTACTGTGTTCCGATATTAAACTTATCCCTTCCAAATCTCTTCATCCTATTTTTATTTTGTCTAATACAGCCACTGGTGTTTGGCCTCCATGTCCTACTAATCAGGAAGTCAAATCTTTTCTCTTAAGTATATCTCACCCTTAGTAAATCCTTCCCCTTCCTTAGTTTTGTCCTTCATTTCTTACCTGCCATAAGTTTTGTTTTCTAATGCCACAGGCAGAGTGATATGTCTGTGCTATAAATTTTTCATCACTGTCCTATTTCAAATCCTCCAGGAGGGCTCAGCAATGCAGAAAAGATAAAGTTCAGTCTTGATAGCATGGCACTTAGAGTCATTCCTGATCTGGCTCAAGTATTTCTTTCCAGACTCAGCTCTTACACTTCCCTCTCAAATATTCTGTGCTTCAGATATCTTGAGCATCACTCTTCTTTACACTTTTACATATAATTTTTCTTTTGTTTGGATTTTCTTTTTCCTGGCAAATCCTTACTGTTCTTCAGAATTCAACTCAAATGAGTCATTGATTCTATGAAACTTCTGAGTTTATCTTCAGTTAGAGATAATTCCAGCAGTCCTTTATTTACATTGTGAGTGTCAGTATATTGCAGTTATATTACTTTCTCATTTTCTATTAGACTATTAATATTTGATTTCTTGATAACCAAGACTGTACCTCCAAAACTCAATGGTATTCCTTCATTTAAGCTTGCCAAATAAGAATAAACTGTTGGTTTTCTTTATTCCCCCAGTACCGATTTTATGGAGAACCTGTAATAAAAGCATGTATTGAAAATGGAACTAGCTGTATTGACATCTCTGGAGAACCTCAGGTATGTAAAATGAAAAGAGAACAGAATTAATAATACAACTTCTGTTCACATGAAAAATGATGCAATTTTGCAGACATATTTTAGAAGGTAATGATTCCTCCCTAGCATTTAAAGATGGTATTTCATTAAAAGCTTGAAAGGAGAGCATGGTGATAAGGTATTCGCTTCATTTTTTTCTGAATTTGTCCCCAACAACCTGATTTCTTTCAAAGCCTTTGTGTATAGTGTGTGTTGATTTATATCACTACTGCATGCTGTAAACAGAATTAATTAAAACTTGCTCATACAACCATTAAGTTGAAAAGCTAGGACTTGAATTGAGGTTTGCCTGACTGCAGGGAGCGGAGTTTGTAAGAACAAAGCTACACTGATTGCTTTATAACTATAACCTGCTATGTCCCTATAATCTCAGTCCTGTCATCGTGTGCCAATATAGTGTATACATGCTTAGAGCGTATCAGTTGGTGATACTGAAAAGTGCTGAGAAAGTGTAACTTACCAAGACTGATGCAAGAAGTCAGAAACATGAATGTAAGAAAAACTGACTCTTATTTAAAATATTCTAGAACAAAGAAAATGGTGAGAAGCTTCCAAGTTACCTTGTAAAGTACTATGAATGCGGTATCAAAACCTAATAGTGATCCAGAAAGAGTGTACACCGAAAATGCAAATTTAAGTAACTCAGTTTGAAAAAAGGGCAAGGGAGGAAAAGAGGCAAATCTCCTGTGCAAAAGAATTCTGTGCATTTCAGGTAGCTTCTCTTCCCTCAGAGGTGGAACCTAACGCCTGCCTTCTTATGTGTGGGCTGCACACAGTCGCTTCCTTCCAGGGAGTATAGTAGGGAACGGAGAAGGAAAAAGAAAAGCTCTACAGTGGGGAAGCTGGAGAATACTAGCTCAGCCCGGTGCTCAGGGTCAACATCATCAGTGATAAGTTATGTTGATAGTATGTACTCTTTTCTTTTAATTGAAGTACAGTTAATTTACAATATGGTGTTAGTTTCAGATGTATAGCAAAATGTTTCAGCTATGTGTATTTTCAGATCCTTTTCCATTATAGGATATAGTTCCTGTGCTGTAGAGTAAATCCTTATTGTTTATCTATTATATATTGGTGGTGTATCTTTTAATCCCATGCTCCTAATTTATCTCTCTCTCCCACCCTCCCCCCCGCTTTGGTAACCATATATTTGTGAGACAGTATGTACTGTTGATAATGACATCATGAAGTGGCACTTTACCCCTGTGATCTTCCTCCCCAAAACCTATAACTTCACTATAGTAATGAGAAAATCATGAAATAAATTCCAATAGAGGGGCATTCTACCAAGTACCTGGACAGTACTGTAAAGGTCATAAAAAGCTAGAAAAGTCTGAGAAACCATCACAGCCAGAGGGGCCTAAGAAGACATGACGACTAAATGTAGAACAGTATCTTGAATGGGATCCTGGATGGAAGAAGGACATTAGGTAAAAGCAAAGGAAACCTGACCAAAGTATAGACTTCAGTTAGTTATAATGTATCAACATTGGTTCATTAATTATAACACATTAATGTGCAAGATGAAATGATAGGGTTAGCTGAGTGCAGAGTGCCTAGGAACACTCTACTACTCAATTTTTTCCCCTATAAATCTAAAATTGTTTTTAAAAAGTAATTATTAAAAAACAGGCAAAGAATTTGAACAGATGTTATTACCTTCTTGCATCCCCTCCTTTCTGACCATTCTTATCTTTCTATTTATATATGCGCATAGATACGTGTTTGTAATGATGTTCATCAGGAAGATGTGATTTGGGGTAGCTTTGTTTGGCTTTCTTTGTATATTTTTATGTTAATTTTTCATAATAGCAATTACTTTTACATTTAAAAATAGTTCTAAAAAGTGAATTAATTCAGATCAACATATCTCTCACCTGGAACAGAGTAGGTATGTTTGCTGAATAAGTGCCAACTGTTTTCACAGTTAATGTTTTGCTGCAGAGGCATCTTAGTTAGCATTTTCACAGTTTAATTGCTTTGTTTTTTAAATTGTTTAAATTTAAATTTGCTTTTTAATTGCTTTGTTTTTTAATATTGATCTAGATGTTTCTATGTAGCTCTGATTTAGATCTTTTGTCTTGAATCTTTAGTTTCTGGAACTAATGTATTGGAAGTATCATGAGAAAGCTGCAGAAAAGGGGGTTTATATCATTGGAAGCAGTGGCTTTGACTCCATTCCAGCAGATCTGGGAGTAATATATACCAGAAATAAAATGAATGGTAATTATTGATCAATAAGCAATAATGGAATTTAAAATAGAGTGGTTTCATGTTGGTAATTGTGATGAACTCAAATCTGCTTGGGAAAAGAAACATAATTATTAATGGGTAATATTAAAACACATACTTTGTTTTAATGTAACTCTGCATGTTAGAAAATGCTACTGACACTATTGGTTTTTGAGGTATGGATAGTACTATAAGTGTTCTAAAGGAAGGAAGTCTCCATTTTTTGAATCTAGTTGTGGTTATAGTTGTGGAAATCTAGTTGTGGAAAAATTTTTTAGCAAGCATTATAAATTCAAACTTGCTTTGTTTAGGAATTACTACATCTTAAAGTATCATACTAAATTGAAAATTTTTAATTTTTTAATGAACAAAGCTGGGAAGTATTGAACAAAGTTTTTGATATCTTTTTTTTTTTTAGTTCATGTATAAAAATGGAGACAATAAGAATGGTAAAAAATTACTAATGTAGTAAAACAATGGAAGTTACTAATGTCATACATATACAAAAAAATGTCCCTTTAGGAAATGATCTGAAGCCTGTAAGTCCAGTTCTGTATAAACCATTCCAGAGCTTAAAAAGATGGAATGTGTTCCAGTTTATGTTAGAAAGGTAGCTTTGATAACGAAGCTCCACAAATGTAATGCACATGCATACTATTTACTGATTTTAGATTTTTAGAAATTGAGGAATAGAATACTTTGTTAACATAATGAATGTCAGAAAGCAGTAGCTAACATCATACTTAATAATGAAACACTAGAACCATTCCTAATAAAGAAAAGGGCATGAATTGAACATCTTTAAAATACTTATTTAGTCTTCCAACCCATGGATCTAGTATATTTACATTTATTAAAAAACTTACTAGAAATCTTCATTTACTAAAAAAGCTTGGACTGTTTTTCATGATGTTCCTACACGTTTCTCATTGAGATTATTCTTAAATATTTAGTAGTTGTTATTTTGGATAAGTCCTTCTTTTTTACTTTTAAAGGAGAAATACTACTTTGAGATTTAAAACTTTTTTTCAGATACTGAAAGCTAGGAATCAGCATTTTAGCAAATACCCCAACTAATTGTTGATTCACGTGGTTCACATTTTATTACATACATACATACTAGGTGGTGCATGTTCTTCCTGTGCTTAGGGTTAGATCACAGAGCCATATATTCAGGCCACATTCTCCTTTTTTTTTTTTTTTTTTTTTGGGCCACATTCTCAACAACTCTCAGAATCCTCTCCAATGACCTAGACTTTAATGATCTATTTTTGGTTTTGACAGATATTTTAAAGTTATTCAATTCCTGCCCTTCTCTTTATTAGGAATGATTCTAGTGTTTCATTATTAAGTATGATGTCGGCTACTGCTTTGTGACATTCATTGTGTTAAGAAAGATGTTCGTGTGGCTTTAGTTCTTCTCTGGTGTTAACATCTTTGTAGATGACATAGTTATTCATCACCTTACTCATTGTCAGCTTTCTAAGGCTTCATGCTTTAATTTTTTTCTTGGGATTAAAACTGGGAATACTGTCTCTTAAGAAATGGATGTATTTCGTTTTATCACATTTTAAGAATTAGCTAGCCCATTATGTTTTTCTTTTGTCTTACTGCTCTCAATAAGCTCAAAGACTAATTAAATTCTTAACCACTCTACATATATATTAGTTCTCATGGTTAATATAATTGATTTCTCCCCTTTTTTTCTGGCCTTGGTTTTCTACTTTTATTTTTACTCTCTACATTTTTATTTCAATTAAACAGCCTTACTTTAAGTATTTAATAAGCCATCACAAAGGCCCACTTTGGTAGGGTTTCTGTACATTTATTATAAGTCACTACTAATGAGTCTTCTTGAAAGCTTTCATATTGGAAAATAGAATAATTCCCATAGGTGTAGTTTTGAGAACTGATGGGCTTCCAGAATGAATGAGCTAAATTGTTGCCTTATTGGAAAAGATTTTTTGCAGTGGCAGTTTGACTGCTAGAAAACATTTTGCCAGTACCAGCAGTTAGTTTATGTTAAAGTACTTAGTTTTGATAATTTATCTGGCTTTAGCTGCTCCTTAAATCTGTTTACAGTAACCTAATAATACTGTTATAGCACAGATTTCCCTGATTATGTCAGGTACAAGCTTAATAAAGATGTTTCCTAAGTGAATAGGAATAGCTTATTATTATTTGTCGTGGGTTGGTGGATTTTTCCTTGATTTTTGCTTTTACCATCCCCCTCTTCTAGGTACACTCACTGCTGTGGAAAGTTTCCTGACCATACGGTCAGGGCCTGAGGTTAGTTTTTGTTTGTCACATGTTTTCTAAGTTAACATGAAAAAACATTTTGGAAATGATACTTGCCTGTTAAAAAGGTTTAGGTTAATTAAATTGTATGTACAGTTGTAATTTTTAGGGCATGAAAGTCACTGTGTTTAATTTTAAAAATTAAAGATTGCTGAGAATTATTCTGACTTAAAATAGAATTTATTTAAAACAGTTGCACAATTCATTATATTAGAATGAGCTACCTTCATCCTAACACTAAGCATTTGTCATTGTTATGTGGTGAAGTGTTGTCACCCTAGAAAATTATCACCTTACTGCAGATCAGTGCGTTTGTATTATGTGCCTAACTTGGAGTTGGATGCTCTTGTGGCCATACAGGAAATATATGATGTAAATGTAATCTTACTGAATTTATGGTCTATTTGGGAACAAAAGATAATTGCATTTTAGGAATAGGACCATGTTTTGTGGTAGTACTTTTATTGCCATTAGTGTCTAACCCAATTCTGTGTCTATACTTGAGGCTTCATAAGTATTTGTTCTCTTTTAAAAAAAGTACTCAGTATTTCAGGTATTGTGTAATGCAAGTATATGTAATAGTGCAAGATAGTGTGACATATCAATGAACAACATGCAAACCCTTAAAGAGGAAATAACTTAGACTAGCAGGAGACGAGAATTGTTACTAAAGAGGTCAGGTGAAGTACTGTAGGATTCTGCGACTGGGGACTGCATCTTCCTGGGAGGCCAGAAATCATGGAGTTTTTGGAGAAGCTGGGATATGGAACTGAATTTTAAAGGTTGGTGCTGAAATGTAGATAAGGGAGAGGAAATACTTTAATCAAGATGTAACTGTGGGATGGTGTGGAGCACATTTTAAGTAATGGGTCTGTTCCTTTGAATTATGGGTTCAGATTGGTGAACACAAAGAACTCTGTAAAACATGCTAAAATTTGTGTTACAAATAATATCCACTAGAGTATCAGAGGGAAGGGAAGTGATAGTAGGACTGAATAATTTGAGAGTGCCTCATGAAGGCCTTATTAAGTTGAACCTTAAAAAGTGAATAGCATTTGGAAGGTGAGAGGCAGCAACCTAAAACAGAAGCACAGAAATGAGAACGAAAGATGTGCTTGGAACTCTGGGGAACATGAGTTTAGAAAGCCAACTCAGCCTGGTTTAAACAAAACAGAAAGGTGTTTACTGACTCTTGTAACTGAATGTCTGCAGGTAAACAGTATGGCTGGATCTGGATGTTCTGATGTTATCAGAGCTCATTTTTTCCCCTTGTCGTCTTGGCGTCTCTTCAGTGATTCTGTGTTCCTCAGTGGAGGCTCTCTCAATGGTGGGGAAGTGCTGGCGGCCGCAGATACACATTGTACTTAAGGTTCATGATCTCCCAGGAACAGCTGGCAGAGTTTGAATATGCAAAATTAGGGAAGATTACTCAAGTATTGGTTTATTTGGTCATTCTTGAGCCAAACAGTGAGACTTGGGGTATAATGGAGTACTCAGATAGCCCAGGCCTGCCTGGGTCATGGGCCTCTGGAGGGGGGATCATAGGAACAAGCCCTTCTGAACACCATGGAACAAATTCCAAATAGGAAACAGAGTTTTGTAAGTAGAAGACAGGGTAGCAGAATTAAAAATTTCCTGCAGGAGACCAGTGTAGAACTGACAAAAACAGATGTCCACTACAGGGAGATAATGAGAAAATAAGTATAGCTTAAAAAAAGAGACTTCTTTTGAAAGAGCAGCAGGAGATGATCTGTAATACAAAATGATATACTGTCTCCTTCATATAACTGTTTTGAGGATTAAATTGGTCAATGAATATAAATCAGAACAGTGGTTGGCATTTAGTAATCACTCAATAAATATTGTTAAGTCCTGTTATTATAAGGACTCAAAGTTGGGGCTTAATCCAGACCAAAGATTTGAAAACATCAAAGTCAATGCAGCGTCTTCTCATTCCCCTTAAAGCAAAATATGGAGCCTTAATTTTCCAAGGTTGGACAAAGATAACTCCCTTGATTCTATGCATCCCTTGACCCAGGATTGGTCTCCTCCTGCTCTTTCTCCTACTTTTCCCCTTAAGCTTTATTACTTTACATAAAAATTGAATCATAGACAATGTATTGGACCATAAAGCAAGATTCAAAGAATTTCAGAGGTTTCAAATCATATTCTTAAGACAGTGCTGTCCAGTACATCTTCCCACGATGATGCCAGTTTTCCATATGTGCTGTATAATGACTTCCATACTGGATAGTGCAGCTCCAGTGCAGGTGTCAGCCCACAGCCTGCTCTTATGTGGCTGCAAGCTAAGAATAATTCTAATATATTTAAACAGCTGTAATGGAAAACAAAGAAGAATGTATAACAGAGACCATATGTGGCCTACACAGCCCAAAATACTGAGTTTGACCTTTTACAGAAATAGTGTGCCAGTCGTCGTTTTAGTGTATGTTTCAGTCTATAATACGATTATAGTCTAGAAATTATATACTAGAAATCAGTGAAGAGATAACAAGAATTCAGTCTCTTCACTTCTTACAGGTTTTTAGGATTTTCTATATACTCCTAAGTCAGTTTTGGTAGTTTGTGTCTGGTTTAGTTTCCTAGGACTGCCATAATAAAGTACCACAAGCTGGATTAAACAAGGGAAACAGTGTTTAAGGCCAGATCTAGCTAGCAGTCTGGATCTAGATAGAAGGCTGGAAGTCCATGATCAAGATGTTGGCAGGGTTGGTTTCTTTTGAGGACTGTGAGGGAGCTCCATGCTTTCTCCTAGCTTTGGGTGTTTGCTGGTGCTCTTTGGTGTTCCTTTGTTTGTAGATGCATCACTCAGACCTCTTTTTCATTGTCACATGGTGTGTGTGTGTGTCCAGATTTCTCCTTTGTATAAGGACATCAGTAATTTTGGGTTGGGGGTCCACTTCCTCCAGTATGACCTCAACTTAACTAGTTAAACCTGCAACAACCTATTTCCAAATAAGGTACATTCTGAGGTGCTCGGGGTTAGGCCTTCAACATACAAATTTGGGGCAAGGACACAACTTGATCCATAACTGTGTCTTTCTGAGAATTTGTTCATTTCATCTAGGTTATCTAATTTGTTTGGCATACAACTGTTCATAGTATTTCCTTATACTCCTTTTTCTTTCTGTAAGATTGGTAATGCCACTTCTTTCATTCCTGATTTTAGCAATTTGAGCCCTCTCCCTCTCTCTGTCTGTCTCTCTGTCAGTCCTGCTAAAGGTTCTTCAACTTGATGGATTTCTTTAAAGAACCAGCTTTGGTTTCATTGACTTTAAATTGTTTTTCTTTGTTTTGTTTATTTCCACTCTAGTCTTTATTATTGCTAGAAGACTAGAATGGAAAACAGAAATATAAAAATCAGTTGCATTTCTATATACCAGCCACAGTTAGAAAATGAATTGTTTTGAAAAAGAGACCATTTATAGTAGCATTAAAAAATCAAGTACTTTAGGGGACTTCCCTGATGGTCCAGTGGTTAAGAAACTGTCTCCCAATGCAGGGGACGCAGGTTCAATCCCTGATCCGGGAACTGAGATCCCACATGACACAGGGCAACCGAGCCCATGCATAGCAACTACTGAGGCTGTGTGCTCTAGAGCTCGGCCCCCACAACAAGAGAAGCCCACACACCACAGCTTGAGAAGCCTGTGTGCTGCAACAAAGAACTGTTGCAGCCAAAACTTTAAAAAATTAAAATAATCAAATACTTAAGAATAAGTGATACAAAATGTGTAAGAGTTCTATGAAGAAAACTATAAAGTGTTATTGAGTGAGCTTAAAGAAGGCAAGTAAATATAAGAATCCACCATATTCATGGATTGGAATACTCGATTTTGCTAATATGTCAGTTTTCCTTAAATTGATTTATAGTCCCATATAATTCCAATCAAAATCCCAAACAGGTCTTTTTTTTTTTTTTTTTTTGCTTGTTTTCTTTTAGTGTGCAGCTTGACAAACTAGTTCTAAAATGTGTATGAAAATGCAGAGGGCTGAAAATAGGCAACACTTTCTTAAAGGAGAATAAGGTAGAACAATGCTCTTGAATATCAAGTCAGTGTAATATTGGCAGGGAGATAGCAATAGGTCAACAGAACAGGATAAAGAGCTCAAAGTAGTTTGTGCATATATGAGCACTTGATTTATGGTAAAGAGTTTTCAGGAGATGATGGGTATGGAGAAACAATGAAATTGGACTCATACTTTGCACCATGTACAAAATCAAGTTTAGGTGGGTTATAAGACCTTAATGAATAAGGCAAAACACTAAGCTTTTAGAAGGTGACATTTCATGGCCTCAAGGTCAGGAATGGCTTCTTTTTGCCCAGAAATATATTTTATTAATTTATTTTTATTGAGGTGTAATTGATATATAACATACTATTCAGATGTACAACATAATTCAGTATTTGTATGTATTACAAAATGATCACCACTAGTTAATATCTATCACCATACTTAGTTATAATTTTTTTTCTTGTGATGAGAACTTATAAAATCATCTCTCAGCAAATTTTTAATATGCTATATAGTATTTTTTATACATTTAAAAATTTTAAATTGAGTATTTTTTTAATCAAAGAAAATGTTATGGTCAGCTGCAGAGTAAAGAGGTATTTCTAACACATGATGAATCCTGACATCACAATTTTGAACAAAAGAAGCAAAACTCAAGAAATATACACTATATATTTCCATTTCTATAAAATTTAGAAACAGGCAAAATTTACTACACTGTCTAGAAATGAATTCTTAGGTGGTAAAACTGAAAAAAAAAACAAAACAAGAATTTTTCTTGATTATCACAAAGGCAGGAAAGAAGGAGGGCTTTAAAGGGCTTAAATAGATGTTAGCCTCATAATCACATTAAATTATGCTTTTATGTTCTGTGCACTTTTCTATTTTTTAGCAAAATAAAGGAAAAGGTTTTTTAAAAGAGATGTAGTTTTTGTCTTTTTAATGGCTTATTTGTATAAGAAGATACTCAGGTTTTTAAAAAATCTGTTTTCCCCTGATTTTAAGATATCTTTGCAAATAGGTCAAATTGGCTAGGCGCAGATTGAGAATAGTTTCACAAATTAAACTCGGAAGACTTTTAGCTCTGTTTTAGTTTTAGCAAAACAGAAGTGATTAATCTGTAACAAAATGGAAGTTAGATTGGTATCTCTCTACCTTTCAGTTTCATCAAAGCTGTTATGTGAAAACATGAATCTTCTGATGGTTTTATTATTTCTTTTTTCCTGCTTAAAGCAATCAGTGATAGTTAAGTGAAAATGATGAAGTGAAACTCACTGGCTTGTTTATAGAGTATAAATAATGGTAGGAGGAAAGAAGAAAGGGCACATGTTGTAAATATGTAGTATGTAAAAAGGGTGTAAACAGTGAATATGATTGTACTAATGAATGTTACTGCTGCCTGCTGCTGCTGCCGCTGCTAAGTCACTTCAGTCGTGTCCGACTCTGTGCAACCCCATAGACGGCAGCCCTCCAGGCTCCCCCGTCCCTGGGATTCTCCAGGCAAGAACACTGGAGTGGGTTGCCATTTCCTTCTCCAGGTACTGCTGCCTAGCCAGTGATAAAAATTCATCTCAAGATTATTGAATTAGAGATTATGCCTTGCTCAAATAAGATGAAATGTTCTTTGTATCAATTATAAATGACTTGGTTTTACATTTTAGTAATTATCCCTTAAGACATGTTTCTTTTTAATATTTTAATTTTTTTTTGAGTGCAGTTGATTTACAGTGTTGTATGAGTTTACATGTTTCTTTAACTCTTGAATTATTTTGTTAGGGGTTGTGCATTCATGATGGTACCTGGAAGTCAGCAGTTTATGGTTTTGGAGATAAGAGTAATTTGAAAAAACTACGAAATGAGTCAGATATGAAGCCTGTCCCAATTGTTGGACCAAAATTGAAAAGAAGGTATATTATCTCAAAATCTGTTCCTCAGTTTATCTAAGCCTGTTGTTGTTTACCTGACTGTTAATACCATATGCTATTTAAAAAGCCTGGAGACTTTCGTAGTGAGTTCACTGTTGTTTTCAAAGATAAATAAAATATAATTAATATGTTACACTAAGTTTAACTACTTCATATATAATAATACATTTGGATTCTGGGGAAAATTAGTTTTATGACTCTTCACCATCAGTATCAAAATTAAACATCAATTAAATTTTATACAATAAAAATCTGATGATCTTATGTATATTAATCAATATATTAATAGTATTTATATGTGAGAACTCTGAACTCAAGAGTTTGGCTATTGAAATGAGTGTTCTTTTTATCATTATCTGGGGAAATTGTTGGGGTACAAAACATGGTTAAATTATGTATGTGTTAAGTGCCCATGGTATGAAGAATACTAGTGTTCTAACTTGTCACTTATTTGGGTGCAAGTGTAGAGAACAAAGGATGAATACTAAAGTAAATTTTAATGAAGAGCAGATCTGCCATCATTATTGTTATCATTAATTGCCTCAGCAAGAGTTAAGGTTTTTATTCAGAAATTTACCAGTTAAAGTTGTGGTCACTGTAAATGGAAAAGATGCAACATGGGTCTGTCTTGCAGGTGGCCAATTTCTTACTGCAGAGAACTCAACAGTTATTCCATTCCTTTCTTGGGAGCAGATGTGTCTGTTGTAAAGCGAACTCAGCGTTACTTGCATGAAAATTTAGAGCAGTCACCTGTAAGTGTATATGATTTATTTTTTAATAAAGAGTATTCTAGTTTGTTTCAGTTCCTCTATCAGTTTAATGTAGGATTTTTATGTTTATAAATCCAAGAGAGAAAGAGTTGAATAGTGCATGATTCAGTTTCTGGGAGCATAAAGAATTAGTAGTGTAGAGCATTTTGCATTTTATGTGGGTGGTAATAGCCTCCTCCCACAATTCAGATCTGACCTTCTGAATATATTTTTTACATGAGACAGTAGAAGCAAGTTCAGTGCAGGAAATCCTGGTGTTGTAATCACCCAGCAGTCCTGTTGAGAGTTTCAGCTGCTAGAATACTCTCTCTGTTGCTTATGGAGATGACTGGGTTCTTCTCTCTTCTCTCCTTGCTACCTCTGGAGTCCCATCCTATCACCCCTCCTCAATTGGTGAGGGAAGTCATTATTCCCACTGCCAAGACTTGAAGAGGAAACTATTTAAGTTAAAAAAAAAAAAAATTTCTTAAAGAGGTTGTAAGTGGAGTATACATTCTATAATGTATAATTGTTAAACTCAGGTATATGGTTATGAACTTTTCATATTTGTATTCAAGCAGGAGGAGCTAATTATTGTTTGCAACAATTCCTTTTAAAAAATGTCCCTGTAGTGTCTGTTTTCTGAACAAGCTTTTAGAACATAACACATTCATAAAGTGAAAATTGCTTTCATTTGATATTTCTGACTATAGAGTAAGTTATTAGTAGTAACATTTTTGTATTACTTGGTCTAAGAAAGGCATAACATCCTGATTTTATATTCTTCATCTAGGTTCAGTATGCTGCTTATGTAACTGTGGGAGGCATCACTTCTGTTATTAAGCTGATGTTTGCTGGACTCTTCTTTTTATTCTTTGTGAGGTTTGGCATTGGAAGGCAACTTCTCATAAAAGTAAGTAAGTTTTTATGAAATTAAACCTATAGAAGTATTTTCTATGAATTTTAAAAAATACAACTAAAGGTATTTTTTTCCCCCCTTTAGTTCCCATGGCTCTTCTCCTTTGGTTATTTTTCAAAACAAGGTCCAACACAAAAACAGGTAACTCTTTCCTTTGTATCTAGGTCTCTAAAATAATATTTTTCTTAATTTTGTTTTTACTTTTCCTCAGTGCAGTGATAATAATAGCTAAGACTTGATGAAGCACTTACTGTGTTTCAGACATTCTTATGTTCTTTATATACATTAGATTACTGAATCTTTTCAAACACTCCTTAAGGGAGGTGTTATATCCATTTTATAAGTGAGGAAAATAAGTAACAGAGAAATTTGCCAAAGTCCTGTAGTGAGTAGATGGCCAGGCTACAATGAGAACTGAGCTGTTTGGCTCCAGAAATTGTGCTCTCTTTACATCATAGAAATTTCAGATTTTTTACTCTTCAGTTTTACTCCTTCATTATCTCGTCCTTTTTACCTCCTCTGTCCCTCTCCCAAACTTACTTCCTTTTTCCACTTTCACACACCCTGGATTCCCATGGTAGGTAAATTGAGTTGTCACCTGTCCAGTATCTTCAATACGACTGCTTTGGGCACTTCAAATATAACGTGTAAAATCTGAACTTCTTTCCATCAGACCCTCTTCTTCCTTCTATGTTTCCCATGTCAGTTGGTGGCACTATCATCTGCCCAATCAAGAACGTAGGCATCACTCTAGATTTTTCTCCAAATCCATCACAGCTACCTTAGTTCCCTCTCTCTTCTCTCCTGTCTCCCTTCTCCACCACTTCCTTCTAATTGTAGTAAAATTAAAATATGCATGACATAAAATTTCCCATCTTAACCATTTTAGTTCATCGGGGATACAAAGGGCTGATTGTATATACCCTATTTTGCTTATCCACTCATCTGTGCATTGACATTTGGGTTACTTCTATCTTTTGTCTATTTTGAATAATGCTTTTATGAAATTGAGTGTGCATTAACATCACTGAAGAGCCTTCAAAAAGTCCAGTGCCCAAGCCACATTCTACACCTGTCAAACCTGCATCTCTGGTCATCCGTTTTGGGCTCTCTCCCAAAGCTGAGATCTCTGCTGTGAGCTCCCACGTCACACCTCCTGAATCAGAATGTCCAGATGCCAGGGTCACAACGTGTATTTGAAAAAAGCTCCCTGAGTGATTCTGATATATAAAGTCCCAGGTCTAAGAGTCATTGCCAAAGCAGTAAGTCAGGGAAGTATTTTAAAGAAGGTGATAACAGGGTCAGATTTAATTGTTTATTGAAGTGTAGTTGATTTACAATATTGTGTTAGTTTCAGGTATATGGCAAAGTAACTTATTTATATATATATTTCACATTATTTTCCATTATAGGTATTAAATATAGTTCCTTCTGTTATACAGTAAATCCACGTTGCTAATCTATTCTGTGTGTAGTAGTTTGTAGTTGTTAATACCCTACTCTTAATTTATCTGCCCCCGCTTTGCTCTTTGGTAACAATAAATTTGTTTTCTACATCTGAGTTTGTTTATATTTTGTATCAGTTTTTAAATTCTACATATAAATGATATATATTTGTCTTTCTCTGTTTGACTTACTTCACTTAGTATGGTATTCTCTAGGTCCATCCGTGTTGCTTCAAACAGCAATATTTCATTCTTTTTTTATAACAGTAATATTTCATTGTATATATACATATCACGGGCTTCCCTCATAGCTCAGTTGGTAAAGAATCTGCCTGCAATGCAGGAGACCCAGGTTCATTTCCTGGGTCTGCAAAATCCCCTGGAGAAGGAAATGGCAATCCAATCCAGTATTCTTGCCTGGAAAATCCTATGGACAGAGGAGCCTGGCGGGCTACAGTTCATGGGGTCGTAAGAGTCGGACACGACTTAGCGACTAAACCACCACCACCACCATACGTATCACATCTCCTTAAGCCAGTTGTCTGTTGATGAACACTTGGATTGTTTCTATGTCTTGGCTATTATAAATAGTGTTGCTATGAACATTGGCATGCATTTATTTTTTGAATTAAAGTTTTCCTTTATTCTGGATATATGACCAGGAGTGGGATTGCTGGATCATATGGTAGCTGTTTTTAGTTTTTTTTAAGGAACCTCCATACTGTTTTCTATGGTGGCTGTACCGATTTACGTTCTCACCAATGAGAGAACATACAGTGTTTATCTGTCTTACTTTACTTGAAGTCCATCCATGTCATCACAGATGGCAGGATTTTGTTCTTTTTTATGGCTGAATAAGATTCCTCTATGTGTGTGTGTACCTGTACACACACAGACACACAGACACACACACACACACACACACTACATTTTCTTTACACATCAGCAGACATTTAAGTTGTTTCCGTATCTCAGCTATTGTAAATAACGCTGCAGTGAACATGGGGGTGCATATATTTTTTCAAATTGGTGTTTTTGTTTGCTTCAAATAAATATCTGGAAGTAGACTTGCTGGATCATATGATTTGCATTTCCCTGATGATTACTGATATTGAGCATGTTTTGTTAGTCACCTGTATGTATTTTTGGAAAAATGTCTATTCAGGCCCATTTTTAATCAGATTGTTTGGTTGAATTGTATGTATTTTTATATATTTTAGGTATTAACTCCTTATTGGATACATTTTTTGCAAATATCTTCTTCCATTCAGTAGGCAGTCTTTTTGTTTTGTTGATAGTTTCACTGTGAAAAATTCAGTTTAATGTAGTTCCACGTGTTTATTTTTGCTTTTGTTTCTCTTGACTAAGGAGACATCCAGTAAGACCAGGGAGGGGGGATCGGGATGGGGAACACATGTAAATCCATGGCTGATTCATGTCAATGTATGGCAGAAACCACTACAATATTGTAAAGTAATTAGCCTCCAACTAATAAAAATAAATGAAAAAAAAATACTGAGACCAGTGTCAAAGAGCATACTACCTATGTTTTCCTCTCAGGAGTTTTGTGGTTTCAAGTCTTATATTTAAGTTCGTAATCAATTTTGAGTTTGTTTTTCTATATGTTGTGAAACAGTAGTCCAGTTTGATTTTTTGATTTTTTGCATGTAGCTGTCCAATTTTCCCAACACAGTTTATTAAAGAGACTGTCTTTTCTATTGTATGTTCTTGCCTCCTCTGTTGTAGATTAATTGAACGTGTAAGTGTGGGATTATCTCTGAGCTCTCTATCTGCTCCATTGATCTATGTGTCTGTTTTTTTTGTGCCAATACCATACTGGTTTTGGGGGTTTTTTGGCCATGCTGCACAGCTTACAGGGTCTTAGTTCCCCAACCAGAGGTTGAACCCATGCTCCCTGCAGTGGACCATGGGGTTCTAACCCCTGCACCGCCAGGGGGTTCTCAATACCGTACTGTTTTGATTACTGTACTTTTGTACTATAATCTGAAATTAGAGAAGATGATACTTCCAGCTTTGTTATTCTTTCTCAGGATTACTTTGACTCTTTGAGGTCTTTTGACTTCAAATTTAAGAATTATTTGGTCTGATTCTGTGAAAAATGCCATTGGTATTTTGATAGGTATTACATTGACTATGTAGATTTTCTTTGGTAGTATTATCATTTTAACAATATTAGTTCTTACAATCCAAGAACATGGTATATATCTCTATGTGTCATCTTCAGTTTCTTTCATTAGTGTCATAGTTTCTTGAGCACAAGTATTTTACATCCTTGATTAGATTTATTTCTTGGTATTATTCCTTTTGATGGGATTGTAAATAAGATTGTTTTCTTAATTTCTCTTTCCGATTGTTGTTAGTAATAAATAGTAATAATGCAATAAATTTCTGTATGTTAACTTTGTATTTATATCCTGCAACTTTACTGAGTTCATTTACTAGTTTTAATAGTTTTTTGGTGGTACCTTTAGTATATTCTATATGTAATATCATGACCTCTGCATACAGTGACAATTTTACTTCTTATTTTCCAATTTAGATTCCTTGTATTCTGTTTCTTGTCTGATGGTTGTGACTAGGACTTCCAAATACTATGTTGAGTAGAACTGGCAAGAGTGGGTGCTCTTGTCTTGTTTCTGATCTTAGAAGAAAAGCTTTCAGAAAAGCTCTCAGCTTTTCACCATTGAGTATGCTGTTAGCTATGGGTTTGTTATATATGGTCTTTATTATGTTGAAATATGTCCCCTCTATATACACACTTTGTTGAGACTTTTTTTTAAAATGGATGTTGAATTTTATCAAGTGCTTTTCCTGTGTTTGGGATGACTATATGATTTTCATCCTTTATTTTGTTAATGTGGAATATCACATTGACTTATTTGTGGATGTTGAACATGTTTGTATCCCTGAACTAAATCCCACTTAAGTATAATATGTGCTGTGTTGTGCTGTGCGAAGTCACTTCAGTTGTGTCCAACTCTTTGTGGCCCTATGGACGGTAGCCCACCAGGCTCCTCTGTCCATGGGATTCTCCAGGCAAGAATACTGGAGTGGGTTGTCATGCCCTCCTCCAGGGGATCTTCCTGACCCAGGGATTGAACCCATGTCTTTTATGCCTCCTGCATTGTCAGGCGGGTTCTTTATCACTAGCTTGATGGCCAGATCCTAATTATAGCTTATGGTCCATTCAATGTATTGTTGAATTTAGTTTGTTAATATTTTGCTGAGGACTTTGCACAGGAAGCTGAGGCTTCCCTGGTGTCTCAGTTGGCAAAGAATCCCCCTTCAATGCAGGAGACCTGGGTTCAATTCCTGGGTTGGGAAGATCTCCTGGAGAAGGGAATGGCTACCCACTTCAGTATTCTGGCCTGGAGAATTCCATGGACAGAGGAACCTGGCGGGCTACAGTCCGTGGGATCGCAAAGAGTCGGATACAACTGACTGACTTTCACTTTCATTTTGCACTCATATTCATCAGAGATATGGGCTATAATTTTCATTTCTTGTAGCCACCTTGTCTGGTTTTGCCTTTAAATAATGATTTCTCCTTTCTGGTACCTACCTTACTTTTCTTTGTAATAAACTTCTGTATTAGAATGTATGTGTGCTGTGAGGACACACACAATTCAAAACCCTGGCCTCCTGCTCAGTAAGTTTAATAATGCTGTCCACTGAACTAGCCCTGTACTTCTAATTCATGTTTCATATTGTTACTAGATCTCGTGTGTGTGTGTACACACACACACACACACACACACACACACACACAGTCTTCCCCCTTCCTCTAAACTAAGCTCTAGAAGTGCCATATATTTTATTTTATAAATACTTTATGTCTCAGGGCCTAATATAATGTCTGACCTTTGGTTTATACTTAATAAAAATTTGTTCACCATGGCTTTGTTACCTTATTTCTAAGTTTAGTGATTATGACAGATGCTTGGATAAATCTTTTATAATTTAATTTTGAATCAAATTTTTATACTTCTAAATGGAGCAGTTTTGTGTCTATATCCTAGGCCCATATTACCATTACTTGCTATTTTTGTCTTCTCATCTCAAACATATCTAAAGCCAGAGTAACATATTCTGTCCGAAAATAAAAACTGCCTCCAGCTTTTCCTCTGAAACTCCCTGTTTTAGTGATGCTGTTCTTTCAGCCACAGCCTAAGATTCATCTTTATTCTTCATTAAGACTCAGCTTTATTCCTCACTACCTCTGTCCCCAGAACATTACACCAGTCAACAAAACTTACGGTTCTTCAAAGAATTATTTGTTGTTCCATGCTTAGTTAAGGATGACAGGATATTCTAATAGAATATTGATTGTTGTTATCTATTAAAAATGTCTTATATGAAGTATAATGTTGATAGAATGTTTTATTGTGTTCAAGGAGGAAATGACATATTTATTTAATAAACTCTTTGCTTTCTCTTCCTCAGATTGATGCCTCATCATTTACGATGACATTTTTTGGTCAAGGATTCAGCCAAGACATTTCTCCTGTTAAGAACAAACCAAATATCAGAATTTGTACTCAGGTGAAAGGACCAGGTATTTCACATGTGACTTAAGAACGTTTGGGAGTTTTATATTGTCTTGAGCTATAAAGTGGTGTGTTAGTCATAATTTCTTTCTAAAAGTTGTTTTAGAAATAAATTTGCACAATTATTTAAGTTAATAATGATAAATAATTCTGTCAAAAGAAGGATTGGAATTATTGGTATCATTCAGTTTTATTGTTGTATCCCTCTCTGATTTTTTTTCTTTCAGCATGATTCAGTAATTCTGAATGGAATTTTTAATATAAGAAGACAGGGGCTGATTGATATTTATCTGTTCTATGCTCATACTCAAGGGTCACTTTAAAGCCTTTTACTTATAACAGTAGTATAATTATATTCAAGGCTGTGGTCCAAGCTTTCTTTGGAGTCTGTGATCACCCTGACATTGCTTGTAAAATTTGTGCACGTGTGTGTTTTTCCAGGGAGGGTAAAAATTTTCATAGGTTGTTAAAAAAACTGTCACCCCAAAACATTCAGTAACTAGTACTGTAAATTTTAGAGAACTATACAGAGACAGTCCCACTGTGAGTTACATTTCATTACCGTCCTTCCTAATAGATCACAGCCATCTGTTGTACAGGTTTAATCAAGCCCAATAGCAAAGATATCTTTGCATCTTGCATTTTTTTCAAATTTCCACTTGGGTTTTTAGGATAAGCTATGTTCTTATTTGACATGAATATAAACACCAATGTTCTACTGGTTTGTAGACTTCTTTTAAAGTTACTTCTTAAAGTTAGACTTCTTTGAGAGTTACTCAGTTGTCCTTTAAGAAACTGAGTCTGTTTTTCAAAGTGAAGTTTAGTGTATTTGATTGATAAAGGTCAGTTTAGTGTATGAGTTGGGCTTCCCTGGTGGCTCAGATGGTAAAGAATCTGCCTGCAGTGCAGGAGACCAGGGTTTGATCCCTGGGTCGGGAAGATCCCCTGGAGAAGGAAATGACAACCCGCTCCAGTATTCTTTCTGGAGAATCCCATGGACAGAGGAGCTGAATGGGTTGCAGTCTAAGGGGTCGCAAAGATCGCACAGTGTATGAATAAATCTAGGATCGTTGGTAAGAGTGTTGGCTTGAGCTAGCTGCCCGCATGTGATTCTGGTTCAACCACTGTCTAACTCTGTGAATGTGAATGAGGCACTTAACCTCTCTATGCCTCAGTTTCCTCATCTGTAAAGTGGATATAAAATAGTACTAACCATGTATGATTGTTAAGAGGATTAAATGAGTTTAATAGATTTAAAGCACTTAATACAGTTCCTAACACTTAGTAAGGACTATATAAATGTTAATTGTTATTTCTGTTATTTCATGAACAGAGTATTAAGGAAATTCTGTACACTAAGATATAAAATCTACCATTTGATTTTTGGGTGCTGTTGAATGTCTAGTTTATGGATACTTTCTTTTTCTTGATCACTGGTTTTCTGCAGAAGCTGGCTATGTAACTACCCCCATAGCCATGGTCCAGGCAGCCATGACTCTTCTAAATGATGTCTCTGATCTTCCTAAAGTGTAAGTCTGATTTTCTTCAAATTTAAAGATATCTTTTTCATTTATATTTTAGCTTATTTTAGTTCAGTTTTCAGGCATTGGGTTTACAGTATGTTTGATCTGAAGAGAGAGGTGAACTTAAAATCGCGAGGACAGTTCCTTACTGACTTTTGGAACAGTGCAGAAATAAATGAGAGGAGACAGAAGTTGAGAGCCATGTAAGTTGGCTTCAGTTCCTTCGAAAAATAACTTAGATTCAAAGTTAGCTACTCAAAAAAGGTCCCCGTAGTTCAGTGTTATTGGCAGGAGCCCTTAATCCATGCTGAATGATACCCAGCTGGCAGTGAATGCCTTGATTCATGGCATCCTGGCTAGATAATTATTAAGTGCACTATCTTACTGGAGGATTTAGCTGTTAGCCTAAAAGTAGGCCAGCTTTACAAATAAGCATAGGCTTGCAGGCTTAGAAACAAATCAGGTATGACCTGAAACTAGTAAGTAATAAACATAAAAATTATATGAAGTGAAACTTAATTACATTTTCTTCAAATATTTGTATACCCTTTGAAAATATTTAGCATTTTCTGAATGGTAGCCATTACATGTAAAAAAACACTTCTTTTTCATCCTGTTTGTCCTGTTTATGCTCTATCGGGAATTGATCACCTACATTTATTTTGTCCACGTGTGTATTTAGAGGCCTCCCAGGTGGCTCTGGTAGTAAAGAACCCGCCTGCCGGTGCAGGAGACAGAGAAACGGGTTCAATCCCTAGGCAGAGACAATCCCCTGAAGAAGGACATGGCAACCCACTTCAGTATTCTATCTGGAGAATCCCAGAGGAGCCTGGCAGGCTACAGTACATGGGGTTGCAAAGAGTTGGACACAAGTGAAGCGACTTAGCACACACGCATGTGTGTATTTAATCTTCCCGAGTCTTAGGGCTGACTTTATAAACAGCAGCTGTTACTTGGGTTGATAACCCTCCATGTGCCCCTCCCAACACACACACCAGCATTGTGGAAACAGTCTCCTTATCACTGAACCAGTCTAGACAGGTTTGCTAGGTACTGGTTTCCTCTTGAATAATAGCTACTGTTCACTTGGCTGGTTTTAGAAATGGAACCGAAAACAGTCCATAAGAAAATCAAGAATCAGGTTTTTATAAGTCTTGCATTGATTTGAGAGCTAGCTGTCCAGCAGATCATACTAGCAGAGGAAGGGGCTGGAGCTGGGCATTGTGCACTGTTTTCATCCTGATGTCTTTCAGGGGTGGAGTCTTCACACCCGGAGCAGCTTTCTCGAGAACAAAGTTGATTGACAGACTCAACGAACGTGGCATTGAATTTAGTGTCATTAGCAGCACTGAAGTCTAAACATTTTAATAATTAATTGAAGTCATAAGATGTATTAATTAACATCTTTTTAATTTGATATGTTGAAATGCTTCTTTAAACCTATCTGACTATATGTGGAAAAGATTGTCAAATCTAAAATATGTATACATTAAAAAGCAGGAAATTGTACTAGCTTACCCTAAATTTCAAATCTTAGCTGATTTTTGTGATTTTATTGCTTTTGAGAGAAAACTTAATATTTGACTGACTTTTTCATTGAAGAATTCATGGTCATTTTTTATAAGTGAGCTGGCAGATCAGAGGATGGGATGGGTGGCTCTGTCTGTGTTGCTGACGCATCCAGGCTGGTGGTCATGTGAGATAGTGGCTGCTGTTTTCCGTCATAGTATCAAATGGGATCTTACTTTCCCATGAATTTCTCTGTATAGTGTAGGCCTTTGCCAAATGAAGCTGCAGTTTTTGCTGTTTTAGCCTAGTTTTTCACCCATCTACACTGACTGATTTTGGACTCCTACCTAAGTTTAATAATAAAGGATTGTCAATTGAACAGTGGATTTGTGTTTGAACATGTCTGTATAATTGAGTAGTGGTAGAAATATGCTTCCCAAGTGGTCTCTGTCCTTCTAATAACTGGGTTTATCATTCATTTTCCCTGGTTCTATACCTGTGGTTAGTTTGAAGGATGTAGCTGGTAAGTTTCTACTGATTTTCACTACCTAAGCAAAAGTTTTGCCTAATTTACTTTTTATATTTAACTACATTTTCCACTGAAGCCCAAAAATAAGGCAAAGACTTTTCCTTTTGTAATCATACCATAAACACAAATAAGTGTTCTGTTACATTCATCATGTAAAGAGGACAACCATTTCCTTTATGGAATTTCTGCAATACAGTGAGAGGCATGAAACTGATAAGAATCTTACTCATGTTAGGAGACAACTCTGTCACTTTTCACTTTCATGCATTGAAGAAGGAAATGGCAACCCACTCCAGTGTTCTTGCCTGGAGAATCCCAGGGACAGGGGAGCCTGGTGGGCTGCTGTCTGTGGGGTCGCACAGAGTCAGACACGACTGAAGTGACTTAGCAGCAGCAGCAGCTGCACAAACTGTATAGAAGAAAGAGGGTCTTTAACTTAAAGAACAGATAAGGAAAGAGGCTTAGAGAAGGGACATCGCTTGCTCCAAACCACAGAACTGATTAGTCATGGATTCAGCTCCAGGCTGTTGATCCTCTTGCTCAGAGTGCTAACCATTCTCTGCTCATATTTTCCACCTCACCTTCAGCCTGAATTCATTTTTACATGATTTTAAATAAAAAGGAATTTTGCTTGAAAGCAGTGTAATAAGTTGTGTGAGTGAGAAATGGGTTGACTAGGTTGAGTCCACAGTTCAGCTCCGATAGCCAAGTTAATTAAATAATCTTGACAACTCAAAGCTCAAATGTTTTCAGTTGGTGTATCCTCTGGGAAAGATTGAAGGCATGAGGAGAAGGGACGACAGAGGATGAGAGGATTGGATGGTATCACTGACTCGATGGACATGAGTTTGAGCAAGCTCCAAGAGTTGGTGATTGACAGGGAAGCCTGGCGTGCTGCAGTCTATGGGGTCACGAAGAGTCGGACAGGCCTGAGCAACTGAACTGAACACTATTCCATATGCAGTAAACATTCTTTCTTCTGTTTCACTATAAGAGCAACATCATTTTTCAGTTTCCACAAGCTGGATTCAAGTAGGTCCCCAAAGTCCTTTAGCATTTGTGACTGTTGGTGTACAAATGGCCGAAGCATTTGATCATCTTCCTAAAAATAAATGAAAGAAAAAAATGATATTGTCAAACCCCAAATTCATATGCCTGATGCACAGTGAAGCCAAACAAGCTGAAATAGTGGAGTCTGGAGCAGAGAAGCTTATATTAGTTAAGAAGGCGCCAGCTCTGAAGATGAGAGACCTAGACTCATCTCAGATCCATCCTGCTGGCTGGCCAGGGTGCAGGGGTTTTAAAAGCAAAAGTAAAGGGGGTAGGGTGGGGGTAGTATGTGATTTCAGCTCCCCTATAAGACCTCAGTTGCAGACCTCCGAGCATCATCTTGTAACTTGCATCTGTCATTGAGTGTGATTGATCTGTGTGTCCTAGCAAACTAGTATATCATGGTCTCGTGATCCCCTAACTTCTTTTGGAGAGAGAGCAAAAGCAATGATGGTTATTTACCTCATGATGGCTGAGGAATTCAGTTCTTAATTGACCCAGGTTACTAATTTTAAGACTGCTTGTGTTGCAGGAAGGGGAACCCCTTCTCAGGCCAGAAAGTGGACTCTGGTCTAATACTCGGAAATGAATTGTCAGAGGAGACACATGTGTTGCCAAAGCAAGAGATTTTATTGGGAAGGGATGCCGGGGCAGAGAGCAGTAGGGTAAAGGGAACCCAGGAGAACTACTCTGCCACATGGCTCGCAGTGGATTTTATGGTGATGGGATTAGTTTCCGGGTTGTCTTTGTCTTCTGGTTCAGAGTCCTTCCTGGTGGTGCGCACATTGCTCAGCCAAGATGGACGGCAGTGAGGATTCTGGGAGGTGGTTGGACACGTGGTGTCACCTTTTGACCTTTCCTGAACTCTTCCAGTTGGTAGTGGCGTATTAGTTCCCTGTTCCTTACCAGGACCTCCTGTCGTAAAATAACTCATGCAAATGGTAACTATGGTGCCTGACCAGGGTGAGTGGTTTCAGTCAGTGTGATTCCCCTCACACTTGGGGCCATTTGATAGAGCATTATCTCCACAGTTTGGGGTCATAAGTCAACACATTCTTTTAAGCTGACCATCATGGAAAAGATGATGCTGGGCTTGTTTTTCCTTTGTGTCTGTGTTCCCTCACTCCCCTAGTTACTAATTGCTTGAATCTGCTCTTTGGAACTCAGGGAACGTCTAGGAGAGGAAAGTCTTTTTCTCCAAACAAGAAATGAGGAACATGGAAGGGATTTGTACTCAGAAGGGCCTGAAGTGTCCCGCTCAATTTCAATCTTAGTGGACTCACTTCATTACAGTAAAAGGATGATGTGTGTACATGAAGGGGTGCCCAGTAAGGTCTCCCTTTGAGCTGGAAAGCTGCATTTGAAAGCTGCTACCAGAGGCAACAATTCACCTAGGAACAGGTCTGGTCTGGTTACTTATTGTCAACAGGGAAAATTGGTGAGAGAATCCAAATATTGGGGACTGGTATAATACTGTAGACGTTCTGAAGTTTGCAAAGGACCGTGTGGGTGGGGATTCTCCCATCGATAGGGTTGACTGGTATACCCCTGCCCTATAGGAGAAGGGACTACTGCAGGTACCCCTGTGGGCCAGGGAGCCTGTGAGCAAGGTAAGAGGAGGTGACGGTGCTCACAGAGATGGGGAGTGGGCAGGGGGCAGGTAGTGTGTCAGGGCATCTCCTTTTAGTTTCTTTTCCCTGATGATTAGTGAAATGCCTGCTCAAATACTTTGGCCATTTTTTCCAATGTGTTTTGCCACGTGTTGTCTTTCTTATTTTAATAAAATAAATATGTAGTTGTTTGTTTATTCTGGATATTAACATCACTGACTCAGCGGACACGAGTTTGAGCAAACTCTGGGAGATGGTGAAGGACAGGGAGGCCTGGTGTGCTGCAGTCCATGGAGTCACAAAGAGCTGGACACGACTGAGCACCTGAACAACAACAACAATACAAATAGACTCTCCCAGGTTGTGGCTTATTTTTTACTTTAGTGTCTTTCACCACACTAGTTTTTCCTTCTTTCTTTATTGTGAACTGAGCACTGAAGAACTGATGCTTTATAACTGTGGTGTTGGAGAAGACTCTTGAGAGTCCCTTTAGACTGCAAGGAGATCCAACCAGTCAATCCTAAAGGAAATCAGTCCTGACTGTTCATTGGAAGGACTGATGTTGAAGCTGAAGCTTCAATCCTTTGGCCACCTGATGGGAAGAACTGACTCACTGGGAAAGACCCTGATGCTGGGAGGGGTTGGGGGCAGGAGGAGAAGGGGATGACAGAGGATGAGATGGCTAGATGGCATCACCGACTCGATGGGCATGAATTTGAGCAAGGTCCAAGAGTTGGTGATGGACAGGGAAGCCTGGTATGCTGCAGTCCATGGGGTTGCAAAGAGTCAGACATGACTGAGCAACTGAACTGAACTGATATATCCGAAAGAGTGCCCAAAATGTATGCATAGGTACAAATTAAACATGTCTGCTCAAGAAAACACTCTATCTCTTGATTGATTTCCTCCTGGTCACACCCATTTCCCCACCCCCAGAAGCAACCACTAACCTAAGTTGATCATCGTTTTCTTGCCACCTAGAATGCAGCTCTAAACAGCCCTATATTTTGCCTGTTTTCTGGCACTTGTGCCATAATTGACTTATCTTCTGTGGATGTGCATTAGGATATTTCCATTTGGGGGCTATGATGGAAAATGGTTAAAATACCATCTTATGCATACATGTGTGGGTTTCTACAGGATTTTTCACCTGGACCACCATCTGAACCACAGAACAGAAAATGACTTGAATGACTATCTTCCCAGTTCTCTCAGGAATGGTATATAACAAGGGCCATTCTAGGTAGGTAGGAGAAAAATTAATTCATTACATACATAGCATGCCAAGAGAGGTGGTTCAAACTTGAGTCGAAGGCAGAATCACCTAGAGGGCTTGTTAAAGCACAGTTGACTGGGCCTCACATCCAGAGATTCTGACTCAGTAGGTCTGGGAGGGGACCCTGGAATTTGCATTTCTGACAAGATTCCAGGTAATGCTGCAGCTGCTGACTGGGAGGACCACACTCCAAGACCCTCTGCCTCAGGGGTTCTCTGCAGAACCAGTTAACTCTGTGGAGAAGAGGAGTTGAATTGCAGGCTTATAGGGGAGGTGCATCTTTGACTTTTATTAGATAAATGGCAACAATTTTTTAAGTTTTTATACTGATTTATGGGCTTCCCTGGTGGCTCAGTGCTAAAGAATCTGCCTGCCAATGCAGGAGACCCGGGTTCAATCCCTGTGTCGGGAAGGTCCCCTGGAGAAGGGATTGGCAGCCCACTCCAGTATTCTTGCCTGGAGAATTTCATGGACAGAGGAACCTGGTGGGCTACAGTCCATGGGATCGCAAAGAGTTGGACATAACTGAGCGACTAACACATACACACACCCGTCTGGTTGTTGTGAGAACTCAGTAAATATAAAAACACTTAGTAAGTATTATGTTGTTGTTTTTAGTTGTCAAGTGGTGTCCAACTCTGCAACCCCATGGACTATAGTCCACAAGTTTCCTCTGTCCATGGGATTTCCCAGGCAAGATACTGGCGTGGGTAGCCGTTCCCTTCTCCAGGGTATCTTCCTGCCCCAGGATTGAACCCATGTCTCTTACCTCTAACCTGCATTGGTAGGCGGGTTCTCTACCACTAGTGCCACCTGGGAAGCCCCCAAGTGTTCTATAAATGTTTGCTATTATGATTATTACTTTTTATCCCCCTTTCCAATCTTTATACCTTTTATTTCTGGCCTTGCTACACTGGCTAGACCCTAAAGTACAATGTCAAAAAAAAGTGAAGATAGCTGACATCTATGATTTACCATTAAGATTATGCTTCCTGTGTGTTTAAGACTGCCTTTGTCAGTAAGAAATGCCCATTTTGTTCCTAGTTTGCTAAGGGTTTTTATTGTGGGAGGATGCTGAATTTATCACATGCTTTTTCAGTATCTATTGAAGTAACCATGATTTTTCTCCTATAATATCTTAGTGTGATGAATTATATTTCTTTGGTTTTATAACAATAAAGCAAATGTGTACTTCCGGGATATTCTATATGTCACAAAGTGCAGGAATCTCAATCCTGCAGGGGCCACAGCCTCCTTGAACCAACCAGATGTACACTAAAGTGAAAAATGGGAGCAGAGGTGGGTGGAAGCCTGAAAACAGCAGACTCACAGTGTTCCCGGCCTTGACCTGCTCTTCTTAAACACACACCCACCCCACCCTCGGGAAATGCCATTCTATCCAAGAGTTATATTTAAGGTAAAGATAATCCTTTGGCTCCCAGGATGCTGGATACTTACAGGAGGTTTATAATGTCTCAGTTTGAGAAACTGCCCTCTGGCCACATTCATGCTTTGGTAGAACACTTTAAGAGCTCTGGCAAATTCTCTGTCGTAGCTGGCTTGCTGGGTGGTGCACATTTGATTAATCTCTCTGGCTGCTGGCCCTTGTGCTGTCATCCAAGTGATCTTTCGGGTACTAGAAGGCTGATGTGCTGAAGGTGGAAGATAAGAGAACGTTTATTTGTTCATCTCAAACCAGTTAATCCTAAAGGAAATCAACCCTGACTATTCATTGGGAGGGCTAATGCTGAAGCTGAAGCCCCAATACTTTGTCTATCTGATGTGAAGAGCTGACTCATTGGAAAAGACTGATCCTGGGAAAGACTGAGGGCAGGAAGAGAAGTGGGTGGCAGAGGAGGAGATGGTTGAATGGCATCACCAACTCAATGGACATGAATTTGAGCAAACTCTGGGAGTTGTGAAGGACAGGGAAGCCTTGCTGCAGTCCATTGGGTCTCAAAGAGTCGGACACGACTAAGTGACTGACCCACAACTATTTATCCACATATTTATATATTTAATTATCTTGGTGGCATTGTACTACATCATCATTTATCAGGTACCAGTTGGGACCCATCCAAAGAAATCTTACAAGGAAAAAATGTTCTGCTTTTTTAAAAAAACTGAAACAAGATATGAACTCATTTAATAGCTCGTTTCTTAGAAAGAAAATACACATCACAAATGTAGGAGTTTAAACACCAAGATTTGAGCGGCCTCTCACCTTGTTGACTAGAACTGGTTCTCTCAACAGATTCTTTAAGAAGCACATTTTCCTCTCTGAGGACTCTGTTTATGTTTCTGAGCAGTTCCGTCTCCTGTTCTAACTTGAGCAGCTTCAGATAAAGCTCTGGTATCTGGTTTGATGTACTCTACAGAAACAAGTTGGGTTAGTCTTGTGTGCATTATTTGCATATCCTTTGAGACTGGCCCTTGTTCCTATCTTATGAAAACTGGATGGGTGCAGTGAGGGGTGGGTGGTAACCAAGATTTAAGACCCTCAAGATACACAGGAGTAAATCAAGAAAGAGGCTTTTTAATGGGAGGGAACATTGATGATCCCCAAGCAACTATTATCTGAGTTTTTTTTTTTTCAGTCATCTGTGACATCTATTTTTAATGTGACTTAAATAAACACACCTGACCTGTGTCCATAAGAGGGGGAGTTTTCTTCGTGTCCACCAGGATGTGGCCTTCACCTGTGATCATGAGGTTCAGCTGAGAGCAGCTCAGCTCAGCACAGCCTTCTGTAGTGTGAGGGAGAGACCCATCAGGAAAGAAATGTCTCATCCTCCACTCTCAGTGTTGTGTGAGGAGGTTTAAACCATGTAATCAACTATGGACCAAAACCCAGAGGCTCAGGAGAAGACACCTCTTGGCCTCTGCTGTCAAGACCCTGACAACCTCCCTCTGCAGCCCTAAGATACACAACATGACATCTGATGGAGGAATGCATCATGCAAAAGGGGAGGTAAGCATGGTACCTTGAAGACCCCATAAATCAACAATGAGAGCGTTTGTCTGTAAATAATTCAGAAATTCCTGAGATGCATTTAAGGTTGTAAATTGGACAGTCTCATCAATTTGGGGATTCACAATTTTCCATACAGCCTTGGTATATAAAGTGCTTGGAAGATCATAAATTCTGTACCTGAGAAAAGAACAGAAACCATAATTCGAAACCATAAGGGATACATTTCTAAAGGAAAGTGTCAGATAAGCCAAAGAATTGTAGGCTGCTTTGTTTAGTTGATAAGGTGTGCATGCTCAGTCGTGTCCAGTTCTGTGACCCCATGGATTGTAGCCTGCCAGGCTCTGCTGTCCACGGGATTTTGCAGGCAAAAATACTGGAGTGGGTTGCCATTTAGTTGATAAAAGATGACCTACAATTGATTCTCCTGATTGCCACCTCCAACATCTCAGCTATTCAACACAGATATCATCATTACATAGATAATACTTACTAAAAGTCTAAAAAAAAGAGAAAAGGATTTTGATACTTTCTACTTAGATAATCTAAAGTTATTAATTTTCCATAAGAGGTTGTGGTTTGTTTTTTGTCCTTCAAAATCTCTCGTTCTTTATTGCTTCATCTTTTAGTATCCTTTTAGCCTAATTAGTTTAAGCATATCTTAAACTAATGTGTGGTGCCTCTATCACATCGTCACACACAGTCCTTTTGTTTCCAACTAAAAAAAGAAAATAAACCCAATCTTCCTACTTTGATAACACAGGTTCACTAGATGCTCTTTCTGATAATTAAAATGCCTGACTCTTGGCTTCGACTACTTAGCAGAATCAGTACATGTTGACCTGTACACAGTGACCTGGAGGGACATGTAACTTCTCCCTCTGTTAAGCAGAAGGAGGAAATAGTCATTTGGGAGTTGAACAAGCAGAAAAACTTAAGCAAATTTCATGGTCAACTCATTCTTAAAACTTGAGGAAAGGCCCCCTCCCATCAGGGCACACAGGCTGGGTGGTTCACGTTCAGCAGCTCAGCAGGGCAGGCTGGTACCCCATCTGAACACCCCTCTCTGCATCTTCCTTCAGCCACTTGGTGCCAAGGCACTGCACAAGGCGAATCTGGAAATCCATCCTCTTGCCCAGCAGGTCCACTGGGTCAGTAACCACATCTTCCTCACCACGTGCTCTGTAAACAGAAGAGGTAAACATTGATCACAGGTTTCCCTGGGCCCAAGCAAGTGAGACTGATGTCAGTGAAGATTACGTAGACGCCTTGTGTGTGTCAGTCACTCAGTTGTGGTGGACTCTTTGTGACCCCATGGACTGCAGTCAGGCAGGCTCCTCTGTCCATGGAATTCTCCAGGTAAGAATACTGGAGTGAGTAACCATTCCCTTCTCCAGTCAAAGCTGGGTCTCCTGCATCATTGCAGGTGGATTCTTTGCAATCTGAGCCACCAGGGAAGCCCTAAGAGACGGCCAAATTCTCTGAAGGAAGGATGGGTAATATTACCAGCTGTAGAATTCACTCATTCAAGAGACATATCACAAGAGCCCACTTTGTTCTTGTACTTCAAGATATGGACTATCTCAAGGAGGAGACAGGAATATAATAGCTTCTTGCAATAAATGCGCCCAGGTGTGGATGCCAAACTGCCATTGAAGATTTAGGTAGGTTCCCCAGTGGGCAGAGGGTCTGCCACCTAGAGAAAGCCAGCTGGCTGGCCACAGGCAGCCTCTCCAGAGGTCATTCTCCTTGTGAACCCTTCACGGTCCAGAGTCAATTCCAGGCCTACAAGGCTCAGAAAACAGTTTGGACAGCTTTCCAACAGGGTACCCCTCTCACATCAACTGAGCTCACAGAGATTGAAACCTGTAAACTATAATGCCACTTTACTAATTCAGAGTGAGAAATATAACCATCAGGCAGCCTAGGAGCCTGGGGTAGCAAAATGCCCAGGAAGTTACTTAGAATTCCAATAAAGACAGCGAGGCACTGGTCATCTTAGTCTTTTAGTCACAAGACTTGGCAGTTTTGTTGCTCACTTGTTGACTGTTTCTTCTTCAGAAAGACAAAAAGTTTGCATTGGCTAGCCACTGAGGACACTGGCACCCAGACCAGGCCTGCCGGCCTCTTTACTTAGAATTGCTAAGAGGTGTTAGCTTTTGTAAAAACTCTCTCAACTGCCTTTGGCCCAAAGAGAGGAAACAGGGAGACATCCTCTGTGTGTGTAAGTCTCTCAGTCGTGCCCGACTCTATGTGACCCCGTGGACTGTAGCCCACCAGGCTCCTCTGTCCATGGAATTCTCCAGGCAAGAATACTGGAGTGGATTGCCATTTCCTTCTCCAGGGGACCTTCTTGACCCAGGAATCAACCTCATGTCTCCTGCATTGCAGGTGGATTCTTTACTATCTGAGCCACCAGGGAAGCCCCAGAGACAACCTGAAGGGACAGTAAAGGTTATACAGTGGAGTTAGCACAAAGATCAGATAACCCCTCAGAATGGGGCCACATAAGGAAACAAAGATACCACAGCTCCTTCCTTGAGAAAAGGAACAAAGAAATTAACAGAGTCTGTCCAGGGAGGCAGGGTGAGCTACAAAATCAGCTTCCTGCTTCTGGCTCTTGGGCCTGGTCAGCAAGGCTGAGGACTAATGCTGGAAAGAACAAATGTGTGTGGTGGGTCCCAGACCTCACAGGCGCCAGGAAGGGCGGGGGAGGGTGGAAGGTTCTATGGCACCCTTGGCTTCTCTACCAACCCAGCTCTCTGGGCTCATGTCCATGTTTCCTTCTACTACAGTCCTGCCCCTGCAGGGTATTCTCCTCATTCCTTTGGGCCTCTAGGGCAGTGTGAGCTGCTCAAAGACCGCTGGATGTGGGGTTTTAAATATTCCAGGGCAGCTGATTTGGCTGCCTTGGCAAAATCAGATATGATGAGGCCAAATTATGAATGAACGAGCTCATTTGTTTGTCTCAGGAGTGACCTCTTCAGGGTACCAAGTTCTCCCCTTCCAGGAGAACTCAGGCTTGCTGTGAGTTTTCTGTATGACCCAGAACTAGACAAGGGGGTGGGGGAGATACCCACTGTCCTGTCGGGGAGCAGGGGTTTATGTGAATATGCAACACTGCCTCTTCCAGCCCGTCACAGTTCAGAAATTCCACTTGTTCCTCAAACTTCATGCAGTAGGCAAGGGACTGGAGCCAGATGTGAGCAGAGCCCAGGTGAACAACTTCGACAGGATCCCAGAAAGGGTCATCTTCCTGGGCTACCTGACTGTCTTCTCCATCAAGAAAACGCTGGTAAAGTTCTTCCATTAGGAATTTCCTATTGATAAATTTGGCTTTTGACCAAATCCACACCTGGAAACACAAAGGTACATCATCAATATTTGATTCCATCTGCTGCTCTAACAATTCATTTCTATGGTTTTCCCAGCATGCTGTCTCTGATGGGTTGGGTTTTGGGTACCCAAGACCAATGACAGTGTCATCAAACTCAGCTTTGGTGAGGATCTTCAAGAGCACTACATTCATTGCTGACCTATCTACTTCAGCTTTGCTGGATCCCAGGAAATGACTTAGAGGAAATGATGGACTTAGAAAAGACTTTCCTAGGAGAGATGAAAGTTTGAGCTTGTGGTATACAGAAGAAAGACCTTCAGAGATATCCTTGTCCCAGTCTCTGGAACCTGTGAATATGTTATCTTACATGGCAAAGAGGAATTAAGTTTGTTTATCAACCAACCTTAAAATAGGGAGATTAGCTTGCATTATCCAGATGGGCCCAGTGTAATCACATGGGCCTTAAAGGTAGAAGAGGGAGGCAGAAGAGAGGGTCAGAGAAAGATAGATGGCAACAAAAGCAGGGTCAGGGATGCTATATGGATAACTTTGAAGATGGCCATGAGCCAAGGAATGTAAGTGGCTCTAGAAGTTTGAAAAAGCAACAAAATGTACTCTCCCCTCAAGCCTCCAGAGAGCAAAACGTCCCTTCTGACACATTGCTTTTAACCCAGCGACATCTGCATTGCGCTTTTTACAAATTCATTTATTAATTTTATTTAATTTTGGTTGTGCTGGGCTTTCTTTGTGTGGACTTTCTCTCATTGTGCTGAGTGGGGGCTACTCTTCGTTGTGATGCATGGGCTTCTCACAGCAGTGACTTCTCTTGTTGAGGAGCACAGACTCCAGGGCGTGTGGGCTTCAGAAGTTGTGGCACATGGGCTTAGTTGCCCTGAGGCACTTGGGATCTTCCTGGACGAGGGATCAAACCCATGTCCCCTGCATTTGGTCTACATGGAGAACAAACCAGTCAATCCTAAAGGAAATAAATGCTGAATATCCATTGAAAGAACTGATGCTGAAGCTGAAGCTCTAATACTTGGCCACCTGATGCGAAGAGCCGACTCATTGGAAAAGACCCTGATGCTGGGAAAGATTGAGGGCAGGAGGAGAAGGGGACAAGAGAGGATGAGATGGTTGGATGGCATCACCGACTCAGTGGATATGAGTTTGAGCAAGCTTTAAGAGATGGTGAAGGACAAGGAAGCCTGGTGTGCTGCAGTCCATGGGGTCGCAAAGAGTTGGACACGACTGAGCGACTGAACAGCAGCAATGACACTTGCATTGGCACGTGGATTCTTTACCACTGGACCACCAGGAAAGCCCACCTTCTGGAGTCTTAACGAAACTGTGCATTTTCTCATTGCTCAGAATGGTAGCCTTCTCTCTTGGGCACTCACACAAACACCATTTTCAGCTGGACAAATTTTCAGGCTCCCTTCGGATACTAAAACTTCGGAGTCATGATAAAAATAAACAGAAAGTGTTCACTGCCTGTGGGTGGGAAAGATCCCAGGTCTCGGTGTTGTGTGGGATAGAGGAACCAGAAGGGGAAACTCGGAGGGTCCTCCTCTCCCCAGAGTTGGTCCCCCAGAATCCCACTCATACTTGGACCCTATCTTGCCCCTTCACTGGGGCTCCACAGGCTGTAGCAGGTAAAACTAACCTGTATCCCTAGGAAACCTCCTCAGAAACCCCTCATGGAGTTGCACACCAGCCCCCAGGGGCAGCCTCACCTGATGAGTCCTTTGATGGGTCACCTTCACCGTGACCTCTTTTTGTAGGTCACAGCCCCTGGAATCTGATGAAGCTAAATTTTTCACTTTCAGTTCCATATTAAGTCCCTGGTAAGAAAAACACTTCTCACTAAATAATCCTACATTTCTCAGCATGTACCATCTTTGCAATTTATTTTTCATCCTCTCCACACTCAGACTTTCTGAAAGAAGATGATCCCACCTCTTGCTCCTTGGAATTCCCATCAAGGGAAATGACGAAGCACCCAGAATTTCTCAGCAGCATCCTGGAACTATTTCATGTGTAAGCCTCACCAAAGTGATTGAGTCTTATGCAAGTTTCCTGATGATTGGGATCCTGTGTCACCAGGGAGTGCATCTGAACCCAGGCCTTCTCTGGGGCAGAGAAGCCACCAAGGTGCGTGCACCCAGAGAAGGACTCTGGAGGACAATCTGGGGTGGGGTGACCATGGGGTGGGCAAGCACTGGTCTGGTGTCTTGGTGGTCCTGGAGCCATGGGGGCCAGAGGTAGAAGGAACGGACTTGAGGCTGGGACTGGGGAGGCCTGGGGTGTTGACTGAGGCCCTGCCACTAGCTCACTGTGGGGTCTCAGGCAAAGCACCTGCCCTCTCCAGGCCAGAGTATCTGGCATGTCTACACTATGAAGCCAGTTCGGGACAGTGGGGGAGAGGGGCTCATTGAATCTGTCCTCTGAGGTCCTTTCTAGATCTCAGATTTTACCATTTTCTGCCCTTACCTTCTTCAGCTCTTCGCTCATTTGATTTGCTTCTGCAACCAGTGGCATCAGTTTGACGTAGTCCTGGAATACAGCCAGGACACTGGGGTCCGCCTTCCCATCCCCACTGTTCATAGCACCTAGGAAAGATCGGAGAGGGAGGGGAGGTCACTGACTGGTTCTGGGACACCTTTCAGCCATGAATAAACTTGCATGCTCTTTGCTTCTTTCATTCAGTCAGTCATTCAACTGTTCATCAAATATTTATATTTTAAATTTATAGATGTGTAATCTTTTAAAAAACAAGAAAGAAAACTAAGCGGGGAAGAAAAGTTACTGCCTCCCTTGCCCATCCCAACCCATGAATCTTGGCAACATTGTGACAGGAGGTTCCCTGCCTCTGATTTTCAGTCTTGGTCTTGTGTTCTTGACCCAAGGTAGCTCCAGACTGTCCAGTGAGGAGCCTGGGGCAAGAATAATGCAGCTGGCTAAAGGAAGGTCTGGGGGCTTCTCCTGAAACCACAGCTGGCACAGAAGTAACTTGTCCTTACTTCTGTTTGGGGTGGCTTAGAGGAGGGGATTGTGGACATGATGGGTGAGCCAATCCCCCTGCCAGACCCTGGCTGGTGCTGCCTCCTGTCAAGAACTCTCAGTCATTTAGGGATTTCCTGTGCTGAGGTCTGAATCCTCAGAGCTGCCCAACAGCCACCTTGCTGAGGACTCAGTCTTTGCTGGTGCTAAACACTTTTGACCAGGGTCAGGGGCTTATTCAACATCACTATGCAGCTGGGAAATTCAACTCTGTAAATAAGTAAATGAATATATAGGGTGTGCAGGTTTGGTATTAGAGTCTTATTGACTTGTTTTGTTCAGTAACTTGCAGACAATGAACAAAGAGGTCACTTTCAAATCCATTTATTTTGCTAAAATTCTGAAGCGAAACGTTTGGTGCAGGAAAAAGGGAGGATCTATTCTGCACATATGTAGCTGCACCCACAACACTCTGCTCGTGAGTTTATAAGACAAGTTTGCACAGGCACGACGTGAGACGTTCCACCTTTGGGAGTTCAACATAGCCAGAGACCTCGGCAGAGCCCACACTCGCCTGACTGGGCGGGGTTGGGGGTGCGGGTGGGCAGCAGGTGGGCCTTGCTACCACAGCCTCCCCTGAGGGGAGTGACCTGGGGTCTGGGGATGAGAGGGGAGGCAAGGTGGTCAAGAACCTCCATCTGAGGCAAGGGAAGAGATGAACAAAGAGAAATGACAAAGCTCCTGAATGTTCCTGCGGACAAGGACTCCCAGGTTGTTGTGGGGGAGTTGAAATACAGCAGTAGCTAGAGGGAGATGTATCTAGATGGAGCTAGAGTAGCTAGAGGTCTTTTCTCATTGGAAAAGGCCGTGAGGCTGGGAAAGATTAAATGCAGGAGAAGGGAACGACAGGGAATGAGGTGCTTGGATGGCATCACCAACTCGATGGACATGAGTTTGAGTAAGCTCTGGAAGTTGGTGGTGGACGGGGAAGCCTGGCTTGTTGCAGTCTATGGGGTCACAAAGAGTCAGACAAGACTGAGCAACCGAACTGAATTGAGGAGGAGAAGGGGACGACAGAGGGCGAGATGGTTGGATGGCATCACGGACTCAATGGACATGAGTTTGAGTAAACTCTGGGAGATGGTGATGGACAGGGAAACCTGGTGTGCTGCAGTCCATGGGGTCTCAAAGAGTCAGACACGACTGAGCAACTGAACAACAAAAGGAGATTGTTGGGAGCCACCAGGACGAGAGAGGAACCTGCAAGGCAGCTCTTCCCCTCGAGGTTGTCCCAGGGGCCCGGTATGTCCCTTTCTTCCTTCTGTCTTACTGTTGTTGGGCTTTCTATTAATTTTTGGAAATTATAATATATAGTAATAAGGCCTCACTGGAAAAGTCCAAGCCTTTTTAGAAATGCTTAAGATTGCTCTGGCTCAGGACATGACCATAAACATCAAGTCATAAAAGAAAAGGCCACAGGTATAGTTTGGCTGCTTGCTTAAAAGATTATAATGTTCTAGAATAGAAAAGAGTAGAGGTGTTTAGATTTAGAAGTAGATATACTGCTTTAGTTTACTTTTTCCTTGGTTGAAAGGGTTTTCACTATTGCTATTTCCTTGCTGCTACTTATTCATTGTTTCCCTTTCTTTAAACAACATGGGATATTATGGGTATTTTTGTAAAGTTAGAAAATGGGGTATATAAGATTTTAATAGAAGATTTATATTAACCAGCTTTACTGCCATTATTTTACTATTAATAGAGGTGTTTTGCTGCTTTAGAGGTGTTTTTGCTGTTTAATAGTTAATCGTTGTAAATTGAGATTTTGTGGTTTCAGGTAAAAAAAAATATCAGGTTTTTCTCATGGTACTATTTTCAGAAGTGTCAAACATGTTACTGTAACCCTTCCCATGTATTGTTTTATTGTCCAAAGAGTTTACACTATACCTGAGATTTATGAAACATTGTTTTTGTTAGAGTGAGAATGTTAGGCCATTGAGGCAAGAAGATTATGTACGGGATATTTAAGTATAAACCCTGTAATCGGAAACGTTCTAGATGAATGCTTAGGGGAAAAACATGGGGAAAAAAAACATTGACGGAAGCACAAACCAATATCTGATGTAATATGTGGTGACTTAAGGGGGAGGTAACATTCATTCTATAAAAACTGAGCTATCCTAAAAATAAAAAAAAGCTACCTCTGCTACTCAGCGTCTGTGTGTGTGTGTCTGTCTGTCTTTTCTCGCCGACGCCGTTCATCCTGAGGGTTCCCCTGGATCCTCCTGGGGCTGGACCCCGGCAGGAGATGTGGGTCCAGGTAGGGCTTTCTAGGTTTGTTTTTATGGCAGAAAATAGTGGAACATATTTGCATGTGATGGAATGATCCATGGAGAGCCTTTAGTGACGCAAAAGAGAAGGCCCTTCTCAGAGACAAATGCTTGAGATAGTGAGAGGGGAGAGAATCCAGAGAACAGATGGAGGAAAATTGACAGACATATTATGTTTGCCCATTCAGGGAAAACTAAAATAAACTCTGCGTTATTGAACTGGAATTGGCCGTATGAGTATGAACTTACTGTTTTACAGAATAGGTAAAGCTTTAATATGTGTGGGGGAATACATGTATTAAGGTAGAAGTTTGCACACATAGCCCCAGATCTTGATTTATAAATGTAATTCTTTACTAAAAGTAACCAGGATCCTTGGGGAAATGATTGACACCTGAGGTGGGTGATTAGTATGGTGATTTCAGTCCCTAAGCTGGGACTGAAAGCCCACAAGATGCACCTGAAACATTTTTGATGTCAGAAAGGAAGCTAGTGCCTGATGAAGAATGTCAGGAAGACACAGAATCCAGCTTGAAGGGGTGCCCAATGACCAAAACGAGGATAGACTGCACATCAAAATGAATTATGAAAGCAACAGATAACTTAGTGAGTAAAACAGGACTCTGAGTCCACACTGACATAAATAAATGAATAAACAAATCAACAGATAAAACATTTCTTATACTAACTTTTGTTTTTTCAAATAAAGGTAGAGGAAATTGTGGAGCTAGAAATTCACCATTTGACAAAAATCCATACTAATCATCCAACAATCAAAGGATGATAAAACTAGTGGATGAAATTGTAATGAGGTATAGGATACCTACATATCAAAGTCTCTCCCCATAAAATATTAATTGAAAAGATAGGATTGCTCTCAGGTGGCCTCAGCCTGCAGCGGCTGGAAGCGGGGCTTCAGTTCCGCCACCAGAGACTGAAGTGGGGTTCTGGGGTTTTGGCAGTGAGAGCACCAAATCCTCACCGCTAGACCAGTGGACAGTGACCAGGCCCGTGGCCCTTCGGCTTTGCAGAAGAGAATTCCCACAAAGACAGAAAGTAGGGAAGCAAGTAAAGTATTTATCAGGAAAGAAAAAGAGTACAGGATGTGTGGATAGTGCTGGGAAAGACTAAGGGCAAAAGGTCACTCCCCTTTGAACCTCTAAGGAGTCTTTCTGCGCATGTGTGGTCAGGGAAGTCTTCTCACTGTGAGAATGAGAAATATGTGGTCTGGGCAGGGTCCCGCCTGCTCTCTTAATTGTCCTGCTATTCTCTCTTGGAGTTTTGGTCCACAGGGAGTGAATTTCCAGTCACTTAACCCTGGGGTGTGCTTGGGGGGCGGTGTAGGGGGGGGAGGCGGCATTTACCTCTTGCCTCAGGATAACTCATTTTACAATGGAGAAACCTGGTAAACACCTCCTTAACCAAGTGATCACAATTAACGCCATCAGAAATGGACAAACTGACACCAGGTGCCTTCTGATGCGAGGCACAGAGGATACATCATCACTTTGCTGGTGTTCCTGCCAAAAAACCTATCACCTCAATCCAAACATGAGGAAACATCTTAAAAACCTAAAAAAAAATGACTGATGTTTACTCTTCAAAAATGTTGAGGCCATGAAAGATAAAAACAGACCTGGTGAATTGTTCCAGATTTAAGGACATCAAAGAGATGTGACAACTAAATGTGGTCCTGGATTGGACCCTGTACCCCAATTTTTTAAAAGGGAGATTTTTGAAACAATTAAGTAAATATGCATGAAATTCATAGAGTAAATATCAATGTTAATTTTCTGGTATTGAGAATTGTACTGTAGTTATTAAGAGAAATTTCTTTTCCTTAGGAATAACAATGAAGTGTTTAAGGATGCTCAGTCATGTCTGACTCTTTGCGACTGTAGCCCACCAGGTTCCTCTGTCTATGGGATTCTCCAGGCAAGAATACTGGAGTATCCTTCAATTCTTCAATTGCCATGCCCTCCTCCAGGGGATCTTCCCAACCCAAGGATTGAACCTACATTAGCATCTTTACCCTCATAATTAATTTTATGAATTAAATACATCTTCCACATGTGCTTACTCTATATGAAAATCATACCTTAATTTTCTAAACATTGTATTTTGACACAGTCAAAGATTATTTTCTTAAGGAAAGCAGGATTGCACACAGTGAAAGCAGAGCTTTCACATCCACCCATGGGAAATGCCAGAAGCCTGGCCTGGGCTGCTCACCGAGCTTATCAGCACTCACTCCCTCAGCAGCCGCTCTCTCCAGCTGGAAAAAGTCATAATCAAATCTGCTCAAGTCCTCACTGCCTCGCTCGGAAGGAAACCCGATATAGAGGTAGGCACTGTTGGATCCCAAAATAATCCGGTCCTAGGAAGGAGACAGTGCACTCAGAGGGAGGCGGGCAGAGCGGGTGAGGTCAGCCGACTCCTCTGCGAGCATCACGAGACCTCGTGAATCCCCAAGCAGAGAAGAGACCTGTAGATGAGGGAAGTGGGGCCTCTTGCTTTTTCGTGCTTTCATTGACTAATCCTTTATTCCGCACTCTGTCAGCCACTGGGGGAGTCAGTGGGGACTAGACAGACCCATCCCTCCCCTCCAGGACTTGATAAACTGATTGTGATCACAGCCTGTGCGGGATGGGGAGGAAAAGGGCAGGGCTTCCACAGAGTGTACCGGGCTAATTCACACTGGGGATTACAGAGGACCTCTGGGAAGGTGCACTATTTAAGGTGACACTTCAAGAGTGCTAAGTTTTGGTGAGGCCAAGAAGAGTACTGTTGACCAGAGCCTGGAAGATCTGAGCATCAAAGGGTCCTGTGACTAAGGGAAGCCCAGGCAGAGCAGTGAGGCCAGAAAGGCAGGTGATGGGCTCGCTGTGGTCTCGTAAAAGGAGGGGGGGGGTCACTGAAGGATTTCCAAGAAAGGAGTAGCTTGCTCCAGTGTGCTAGTCTAAAAGGATCTCTGTGTAGAGGATTGGAATGGGTGGGGCGTGGGGGAAGGCTCAAGATTGAGGGGTTTTATATATATAATTATGACTGATTTGATGGACAGCAGACCACCACAACATTGTAAAGCAATTATCCTCAAATTAAAAAAAATAAAATAAAATAGAAGACTTTCTGTGGCTTCAGCATGGAGAAGGGACAGGAGAGGTGTCTGGAGCCCCTGTGCTGCTGGCAGGGTGGTGAGGAGATGTGGACAGCCCACTGTTGGCAAGGTGCTGGCAGTCCCTCTCCATGGCAGGTTTTTTTTCTTCTTAATATTTATTCAGGGATGGGGAATACGTGTATAACTCTATGGCTGATTCATATCAATGTATGACAAAACCCACTGAAATGTTGTGAAGTAATTAGCCTCCAACTAATAAAAAAAAATATTTATTCATTTATTTGGCTGTGTCAGGTCTTAGTTGCAGCATGTGGGATCTAGTTCCCTGACCAGGGATCGAACCAGGGCCCCCTGCATTGGGAGCTCAGAATCTTAGCCACTGGACCATCAGGGAAGTCCCTCCATGGCAGGTTGTTAAAATCTAAAATATCATACAGCGTTAGAGCTGGAAGGATCTTGGTGAGCACCTAGTTCACCCCTCTGTTTTGTAAGCAAGGTCCAGGGAGGTGAAATGACTTCCCCCAGACACTTGATGAGTTAACTTCAGGTCTCCCAAGTCCACAGCTGTGACCTCATCATCACTGGGACACGGTGGCAGAGGGACAGGAGAGATTTAGCGCCCAGCCCTGCCGGCCTCACTCCAGCTCTCCTGGTTGGACATAGAAAATCCTGTGGCTCTGCAGGGGAGTTTACCAAATGTTGCAGCTTCGTCTTGGTCGTGATGGGCACCCCATTAACGATGACCTTGCATTTGCCGTATGGAGTCACCGTCACTTTACCACCTGAATTCGTGAAGGAAGCATGTTTATCTGAAATTCTAAAAGGACAAGAATGTGTCTAAGTGACCAAATAAATCATAGCTTTGGTGAAGAGTGTAGGCAATTCTTTCTTATTTGCACAATTAGGTAAGGCCTACAGCTGCTATGGACATCCAATGGGGCTCCTGTGTGCTCAGTGGGTGGAGGTGGAGAGGTGGGTGCAAGGGACCCTGCCTTGAGCAAGAGGGGAGACAACAAAGCAATTGTTTATTTGTAGAACCAACCCCCACTCCCAACCCCTCCCCACCCCCCTGGGGCCAGGAGACACAGTCAAGCTGGACCCCGCAGGGACTCACAAGTCGGTGGGACGGAGTGGAGGGAAATGGAAAGAAAGGTGTTTCAGAGGAGACTCTTGGGAAGGAGATTTAATGACAAGCCTACATATCACCAAGAAGTTTAGGTCTGTTTCTTGGTCTTTATTTATACAAATCCAGACTTGAGATGTTACAAGATTTGGGGCCAGTGTCAGAGGCATCAGTTTGGCTCCCAACAGATGTTATCTGTGTGGCCTAACTGTTCTAGAATGTCCCTGGGCTCCTCAGCTGTTGTGAATGTTTGAGAAGCTGAGACAGACTCAGGCTCAGGGGTCCTCAGGAGCAAGGTTTTAACCTCAGCTCAGCTGCAGTTCAGCCAATTCCAGACCTGTGGGTTTTTGGACCAGGGTCCCCACAGGGAGTGGTCTGGAAAGAGGGATGAGGGGATCCCCAGGAAGAACTGGGGGAAAAGGGGCTAGAGGCCATAGGTCAGGGTGAGTTAGTACCAACAGGCCCCTCCCTACCGCCCCCCCACCCACCCACCCTCTGCTGCCAACTCACACATACAGCCACACACAAGGGCTGGGGTGGGCTATGCAGGGCTGAGGTCTGTCACGGGGGACTGGTCAGTAACGCCCCGAGTCTACTGGCTGGAAATCTGTGGTCAGTCATGACACAGCGGGGCTGGAGTTCGGGGCGGAACCCTGGAGCAGCAGCCTCCCCAGGAGAGAGGCCACAGAAGTGTGGCCCCCCACTCTGAGTTTATAAACCTGCCTTGGGTCCCTCAGGGAGGGATCAGCTCCAAGTCTGGGCTTTGTGTTAGTCCAGTTGGCAAGGGCTCTGAGCACAGAGATGCCTTTGCTCTTGGTGGTGAGACCGTGAAAGGCCCGCGCCACCGTACTGGGCCTGTCCTCTTAACTCTATTTCCTGCCCCCATCTACTCAGGTCCATTTGTGAGAATAAGTCCCTTTCTCCCAAGACCAGATCCAAGAAAACACACTGAGCCCAGCAAGAGGGATTTCGGTGAGAGGAGAAAACCCTCCCATGCGATCTTCCATAAGTATTAGAGTGGGTCCCGAGATACGTCTGGTCAGTTCTCATCCTTGGCTGTCTGGCAGGGCTTGTGGCCTGCCCTGACAATGACTAGATGAATTCTGAGAGTGTCCTCTGGATGCAGGGGTCTCAATTCTGTAATGCTGGACAAAGGTGCTGAGTCTGTCCACTTACCCCAAACCTTGAAGAGTAATGGCATTTGAAGCTGCCTGACCAGCATCACACGAACCTGAAAAGAATTAAAATAACTTTTGTTTTCAAATATTTTCAGGATTTGATCTTAGTAACACATCTGATGTTTGGGAAGTGCCATTTCCTCTCCAATTGGATCACTTGAAGGCATTTTCTCACTGTGATTTTCAATCATGATGCTACATGGACATCACCTTGCCTGGGGGATAATTGCTTTAATTTCTGCGTTTTTTGTGATATTCCTAACTTTCTGTTTGTTTGCTTAGGAAAATATTTTTAATTTAAGAGTGTGTCATTTATGTTAACATTTAATGGATTTATTGTTGTTACTTTAAATACATTTTCATTAATTTTTATTGGAGCATAGTTGGCTTACAATATTGTGCTAGTTTCTTCTGTGTAGCAAAGTGAATCAGTTATACATATACATATATCCACTCTATTTTAGGTTCTTTCCCCAGGTAGGTCATTACAGAGTATTGAGTAGAGTTCCCTGTGCTATACAGTAGGTTCTTATTAATTATCTATTTTACATATAGTAGAGAGTATAAGTCAGTTTCTATCTCCAGCCCCAACTACTGCCCTGCAAGAGCCTCTCCTGTCCTGAGTGTGCATAGGGCTAGAGTGCAGAAGCCAGATGTGACGAAATACTGGTGCCATTTTCCAGAGGATGAATGGATAAATAAATGTGGTAAACATGTAAAATGGTGTATTGTTCAGTCTTAAAAAGGGAGAAAATCCTGATACATGCTTCAGTATGGATGAACCTGGAAGACATTATGCTAAGTGAAGTAAGCCAGACACAAAAGGACAAATACTGTATAACTCCACTTATAAAAGCACCTGGAATGGTTAATTTCATAGAGACAGGAAGTAGAATGGTGGTTGCCAAGGACTAGGGGAGGGGATAACAGGGAGTTATTGCATAATGGGGACAGAGTTTCAGTTTGGGAAGACAAAAAAAATCTGGAGGTGGGTGCAGGTAATGGTTGCACAGGGCCTCCCAGGTGGCTCAGTGGTAAAGACTCTGTCTGCCAATGCAGGAGATGCAGGACACGTGGGTTCAATCCCTGGGTCGGGAAGATCCCCTGGAGGAGGAAAAGGCAACCCACTCCAGTATTCTTGCATGGCTAATCCCAGGGACAGAGGAGCCTAGTGGGCTACAGTCCATGGGGTCACAAAATGTCGGGCACAACTGAGCAACTGAGTGCGCGTGAGCATGTGAATGCACACACACACACACAAAATAGTTGCACAACAATGTGAAGGCACTTAATGCCATTGCACTGTACACTTAAAAATGATTAACACGGTGAGTTTTCTGTAATGTGTATTTTACCATAAAAAAAAATTAAAAAAAAAAAAGAAACATACCCAGAGCAATAGGCATGAACAGAACCAGAATCAACTTCTGAGGAAGTACCAGGTCAGTTAACATCACTCTGCAAATTAGAAGGTCCGGGCCCAGACAGTTTGGCCAGAGACCTTACGAACCAAAGCCAGCAGGCAAGTTCCTCTCGACTGTCTTCCCTCTGCCTTCCCACTGTGCGAGTTGAGAGGGGTAAGTACCAGCCTGAATGAAGTGCTTGAGAACCCCTGTGAGCTGCGGGTCTTCATTGACGTTGAGAAGGTGGGGGAAGGTTTTCATCATCTGCTGCTCCTGGAGGAGAAACAGGGAGGGTATCCTCACCAGACAGGGCAGCACAGCACAGAGGGCAGAGTTCCTTCCCATCCACTGCTCCCAGTCCAGTGACCTCATCACCCCAAAGGTGCTGATGGCAAAATGGGGCCTGTGGCATCGCCCTCTCTTGGTTATGGGAATGGATTTCATTCTTTAATACAGGTAGTGATTGGTATTGTGGTTATAGAGGATTGACAGTCAAACAGAACTGGAATAAACTATATGGGCACAAGGAAAGCTTTGAATCCGGAAGTTCTGATAAAGAGGATGAAAGTCCTTCTGGTTGTAACTATCCACACAAAACAAGAGTCCTAGGTTCTTCACTCTGGATCCCTCTTGACTCTTGCACTCCAGATTACACAGGAGGTTATTTTCTTGGCATTTCTCGCTGCTGTGTGCAGCCACATTATGCCCATACCTCTAGTGTCCTTGGACCCTAACTCATCCTGACCCCCTGCAGCCACAGACCTCCACCCCACTCCACTCCCAACACTCCCATCTATTTTGGCTCCAGGAACCTTCTGGAATCTGCACTGGATCCCTCCCACCACTGCTAAAGTCCTCCAGGGCTAGCCCATGACTCTGGAGCTTGTCCCCATAGCTTTGGGCAATAAGGTTATAGGAGGTGTAGTGTTGACAGAAGGTAGAGAAAGCATCTCCCTGGCCCAGGAACAAAGTTCACATCACAGCCCATTTAAGATCCGGAGCTGGTGGTGAATGCCAGATCCATGGTTCAGGATCACAACACAGTCCCCAGAAGACAATCACATTCCTCAAATTTTCTCCAAATTCTAATTTTCAACAGCTTTGAATTCTATCCTCAGCCTGATGCATCAGATGCACCAAGGCCTCTCTGCTTCCTTCCTTTTCATGCCCTGCTATTCTATCCCCAGCTCTGCCAATAATTTAAAGTCATATGTCATGTATCACTTGTCACAATCACACATTACACATAATAGATATATCGTCCGATTACCCGATTATCCACCTGTCAGCCGCCCAGGCATCACCAAGTGTCTGGTTAAGGTGTGAGGCTGCCCCATCCCCCTCCCAAGTAGTCGGCCTCAGCAGGTAGAGGTGGTGAGCTCACCTGGGCGATGGCCACATAGTGCTGCTGCCATTCCCGCCGGGCCTGCTCCAGCTGCTTCGCCCAGCTCATTTGGTCAGTGGGAGGCCCAAGTAAACAGGCTGGCAGCTCTGGAAGGAGGGAGGTATTTTAAGAAACTGAAGGCCAGCTTTAAGGTTTGCAGTGTCACAGGTGAGGCACAGAATGTTGCCATTCTGTTCTGAGTGAAAACAAGGGACTCTCAGCAGGAGTGGGACACGGAACTGCACTAACTGAGCCTGGAAAGTACTGTGAAGGCCAGGATCTTCATAGCACCACTAGACACAGTAGTCATGACATGGAAGCAATCTAAAGGCCCATCAACAGAGGAATGAATAAAGAAGATGTGGTACATATATACAAGGGAATATTATTCAGCCATAAAAAGTAACACCATTTGCAGCAATATGTATGGACCTAGGGATTATCATAAAGACAAATATTAATATCATATAGTATCACTTATATGTGGAATCTTTTAAAAATGATACAAATGAACTTATTTACAAAACAGAAACAGACTCACAGAATTCGAAAATAAACTTATAGTCATTCTTCCAGAAAATTGCAGAGGAAGGTAAACTTTCAAACTCATTCTATTTTTTTTCCTTCTTAATCTGATTTATTTAAACCCCATCCTGAACCCTCCTCCCACCTTCCTCCCCATTCCATCCCTCAGGGTCATCCCAGTGCACCAGCCCTGAGCACCCTGTCTCATACATTGAACCTGGACTGATGATCTGTTTCACATATGATAATATACATGTTTCAATGGTATTCTCTCAAATCATCCCACCCTTGCCTTCTCCCACAGAGTCACCACCACCCTAATACCAAAACCAAACAAAGATGCCACACAAAAAAAGAAAACTACAGGCCAATATCACTGATGAACATAGATGCAAAAATCCTTAACAAAATTCTAGCAAACAGAACATATTCCAACAGATTGCTTTGGCTATTCAAGGTTTTTTGTATTTCCATACAAATTGTGAAATTATTTGTTCTAGTTCTCTGAAAAATACAGTTGGTATTTTTATAACAGAATATATTCCAACACCATATTAAAAAGATCAGCCAAATGAAAAAGAACAATAAAAAAATAAAAAATAAAAAGATCATCCATCATGACCAAGTGGGCTTTATCCCAGGGATGCAAGGAGTCTTCAATATTTGCAAATCAATCAATGTGATACACCACCTTAACAAATTGAAAGATAAAAACCATATGATTATCTCAATAGATGCAGAGAAAGTCTTTGACAAAATTCAACATCCATTTATGATAAAAATCCTCCAGAAAGCAGGCATAGAAGGAACATACCTCAACATAATAAAAGCCATATATGATAAACCCACAACAAACATTATCCTCAATGGTAAAAAGCTGAAAACATTTCCCCTAAAGTCAGGAACAAGAAAAGGGTGCCCACTCTCACCACTACTATTCAACATAGTTTTGGAAGTTTTAGCCACAGCAATTAGAGAAGAAAAAGAAATAAAAGGAATCCAGATTGGGAAAGAAGAAGTAAAACTCTCACTGTTTGCAGATGACATGATCCTCTACATAGAAAACCCTAAAGACTCCACCGGAAAATTACTAGAGCTAATCAATGAATATAGTAAAGTTGCAGGATATAAAATTAACACACATAAATCCCTTGCATTCCTATACACTAACAATGAGAAAACAGAAAGAGAAATTAAGGAAACAATTCCATTCACAATTGCAACAAAAAGAATAAAATACTTAGGAATAAAGTTACCTAAAGAAACAAAAGACCTATATATAGAAAACTATAAAACACTGATGAAAGAAATCAAAGATGACACAAATAGATGGAGAAATACACCATGTTCATGGATTGGAAGAATCAATATAATGAAAATGAGTATACTACCCAGAGAAATCTATAGATTCAAGCTACCAACGGTATTTTTCAGAGAACTAGAACAAATAATTTCACAATTTGTATGGAAATATAAAAAAACCTCGAATAGCCAAAGCAATCTTGAGAAAGAAGAATGGAACTGAAGGAATCAACCTGCCTGACTTCAGGCTATACTACAAAGCTCCAGTCATCAAGACAGTATGGTACTGGCACAAAGACAGAAATATAGATCAATGGAACAAAACAGAAAGCTCAGAGATAAATCCACACACCTATGGACACCTTATCTTTGACAAAGGAGGCAAGAATATACAATGGAGAAAAGACAATCTCTTTAACAAGTGATGCTGGGAAAACTGGTCAATCACTTGTAAAAGAATGAAACTAGAACAATTTCTAACACCATATACAAAAATAAACTCAAAACAGATTAAAGATCTAAATGTAAGACCAGAAACTATAAAACTACTAGAGGAAAACATAGGCAAAAACACTCTCTGATGTAAATCATAGCAGGATCCTCTATGACCCACCTCCCAGAGTAACGGAAATAAAAGCAAAAATAAACAAATGGGACCTAATTAAAATTAAAATCTTCTGCACAACAAAGGAAACTACAAGCAAGGTGAAAAGACAGCCTTCAGAATGGGAGAAAATAATAGCAAATGAAGCAACTGACAAAGAATTAATCTCAGAAACAAACAAGCAACTCCTGCAACTCAATTCCAGAAAAATAAGCGACCCAATCAAAAAATGGGCTAAAGAACTAAACAGACATTTCTCCAAGAAGACATGCAGATGGCTGACAAACACATTGAAAAGATGCTCAACATCACTCATTATCAGAGAAATGCAAATCAAAACCATAGTGAGGTACCATCTCACACCGGTCAGAATGGCTGCTATCAAAAAGTCTACAAACAATAAATGCTGGAGAGGGTGTGGAGAAAATGGAACCCTCTTACACTGTTGGTGGGAATGCAAACTAGTACAGCCACTATGGAGAACAGTGTGGAGATTCCTTTAAAAACTGGAAATAAAACTGCCATACAACCCAGCAATCCCACTGCTGGGCATACACACCGAGGAAACCAGATCTGAAAGAGACACGTGTACCCCAATGTTCATTGCAGCACTGTTTACAATAGCCAAGACATGGAAGCAACCTAGATGTCCATCAGCAGATGAATTGATAAGAAAGCTGTGGTACATATACACAATGGAATATTATCAGCTATAAAAAAGAATGCATTTGAAACAGTTCTAATGAGGTGGATGAAACTGGAGCCTATTATACAGAGTGAAGTAAGTCAGAAAGAAAAACACCAATACAGTATACTATTGCATATATATGGAATTTAGAAAGATGGTAACGATGACCCTATATGCGAGACAGCAAAAGAGACACAGATGTAAATAACAGACTTTTGGACTCTGTAGGAGAAGGTGAGGGTGGGATGATTTGAGAGAATAGCATTGAAACATGTATATTACCATATGTGAAGTAGATTGCCAGTTCAGGTTTGATGCATGAGACAGGGTGCTCAGGGCTGGTGCACTGGGATGACCCTGAGGGATGGGATGGGGAGGAAGGTGGGAGGGGGGTTCAAGATGGGGAACACATGTACACCCATGGCTGATTCATGTGAATGTATGGCAAAAACCACCACAATATTGTAAAGCAATTAGCCTCCAATTAAAATACATTTAAAAAATTAAAAAAAAAATAAAAAACTTATAATCATTAAAAGGGATAGCTGGGGGTGGAGGTGGGAGGTAAACTAGGAGTTTGGGATTAACAGATACATATTATTATATATAAAGTAGATAAGCAACAAGGGCATATTATATAGCACAAGTAACTATACTCACTATCTCATAAAAACCTATAATGGAAAAGAATCTGAAAAAGAATTTTATATAATGGAAAGGAATCTGAAAAAAAATTATATATATTTATATGTATACATTTATCTATCTATCTATATACAACTGAATCCCTTTGTATACACTTGAAACTAACACATTATAAATTAACTATACTTCAATAAAAAAATCTTCTTAAAAAACTAAAAAAAAGACTAGGTTCACCTTTTAATTCATAGGAAACTAGAGCAAAGAGATCCTTTATCGGAAGAGCAGGAAGCTCAACATTATGTTTTTCAACTGTGTGGGCATGCGAGACGGTTTCAGGGAATTCCTGTCAAGTCAGGGGATTTAGGAAGAATCAAAGATTTATCTTCGCTTGTTTTTCATGAGTTCTGTGTCTATGCTTATGAACAATGGGAATCAGATGCAACATTTAGGTCAACATCTGGCTTGTCCAGATGCAGAGATTTGTGACCCATCAGTGTCACCCTGGACCAGACATGGGTACAGACTCTAATTTAGGAAGTTCCTTGTTGAGGCTGAAGCTTTATTGAGCAAGGATGTGGGAACCCAGAGATATGCCAGGTGGCAACAACCTGCCCTCAAGGGGAACATCCATGAAGTTGTGTGTGTTAGGGTCAGAAGAGCCGCTACCACCAGAGAAAGGGCCCATGTGGCTTGAGGGAGCCCAACTTGGGGAGGGGGAACAGGTACCAAGGGCAGGACAATGTGTCATGCTCTGCTAAGAGCACTGCGCACAGGGCTTCCCCACCTTCTGCTCTGGCTCTTTTGATGCTGAATGCCTTTACCAATTCTACTTCAACAGTTTTATATTTTGCCCTTTTCACAAATCCTATGCTAAATTGTTAATGCACATAAAATTACACACAACTCAAGCTGCCACACGAAAAACTAAGACCTTCACTCAAAGCAATGGTTCTCAATAACTGCCCAGTGGAGCCACCTAAGGTGAGCTGCTGCCCTGGGGATGGGTAATTGGTCCAAGTGGTGCCCAGTCACCAGGTGACTCTAACATGCAGCCAGGGCTGAGTAGAGTCTTAGAAGAGGGTTCGGGGGCTAGTGCTTCTTGGATCCCAAAACATCACTTAACTATAGGAGGCCATCAGCAGAACAAATGTCAAATGGCCACTGTCCAAATCTGGTTAAGGAGAAAGTAGTCCCGGGGGAAAGAACAGCCTCAAAATAAAAATGGCAATTAAAAAATGAGACTAAAATGACCATTTCAAAAGGCCAGGGCCAGTATTTCTTACAATCGCATGAGAATTACATTCAGGCCAAAATGTCCTGGACAAAGGTCAAGGGATGTCTTGGCCTGCCCTACCTAGGGCTCCCCTCAGACTAAATGCAAGGGCTCCTGGCCCCTGCCCTTCCAGGGCAACACCCCCCACTCGCCTATCTCCCCACAGCCCCGACCCTGCAACTGGGCTTGGCCGTGCCCCTCTCTCCCTCCCTCCCGATTCCAGCCTCGTGACTGCTGCCTTGGACCTGCACTGACTCCTGACTCAGTTTACCTGCCATTGTGCTGTTTCCACACCCGAGCAGCAGTCTGTCGTTCTCTGCCCTGGACTCCCTCATCAGGGTGGAAGTGTTGACAACAGCTTTGTTCCGGATCTTCTTAGCCCTGTGCAAAGGTGGACACACACTCAGGCCCTGGGTCTTTTGCAGCTGGAGCAGTACTACCAGAGCACTGGCGGGAAACTGGTCTCAAATGGTCAAAATGGGAGCTTTTTACCTCCTAGTAACTTGAGATTCCACTGTGTAAGTTTCCAGTAAACCACTAAGACCAGAAGGGACTCAGTGGCATCCAGGGCTCAAACATGAGCCCCTCGGCCCAAGCCTGGAGCCCACCCCCCAGTGTGTTCTGGGCCCCAAACACATTCCCCCAGTTGGGCTGACTTGGTTAATGAAAACAATCTCTTCAATCTCTACTGTTTCTGTAACAACACAAACCCTTGAGGCTGCCAGCAACTGCTCTGCCAAGAGTGCCAAGCCAGGAGTGGTCTTGGACTTTGCCTAGTTCAGGATCTCCAACCTCCAGGATCTAAGGCCTGATGATCTGAGGTGGAGCTGATATAATAACAACAGAAACAAAGGGCACAATAAATGTAATGTGCTTGAATCACCCTAAACCACCCCTACTCCCCACCCCCACCTCTCCCGACCCCCGGTCCCTGGAAAAATTGTCTTGCATGAAACTAGTCCCTGGTGCCAAAAGGTTGGGGACTGCTGTCCTCGTTCACTCCTGGCTAGTGCTGCATGGGACATAGTTATGCTAAAACATGACTTGTTCTTTACCTGAAATTCAAATGTAATTGGGCATCCTATATTTTCATTTGCTACATCTGGCAGCCTTACTCCTTTCCCTGAGGAATAGGGTTTGCAAGGCTTGCCCCCAGTCACAGGGGCCACAACAGATCCAGGCCTGGAGCCCAGGACCCCTGGGGATCATTTTCTTCTTCCTCGGCATCACACAGTCTCTCACGTAAAAAGTGCTAGCAACAGTTTAGATCTGACAAGTGGAAAGAAAATGAACATTCTACATACTAAGGGCTTCCCTGGTGGCTCAGACTGTAAAGAAGCTGCCTGCAGTGCAGGAGTCCTAGGTTCGATCCCTGGGTTGGGAAGATCCCCTGAGGCGGGCATAGCAACCCACTCCAGAATTCATGCGTGAAGAATCCCATGGACAGAGGAGCCTGGTGGGCTACGGTCCATGGGATCGCAGAGTCAGACATTATTGAGTGACTAAGCACAGCACAGCACATAATACTAAAGGCAAAATTCAACCTTAAGTTCTGAGTTTGTAGCATAGATGCTGGAAGAAAACAGAGAAAAACAAATGAAGCAAAATGATACTGAGGCCTGGCAGTGAGGAATGAGAATGCAAGGGTTTGTCCCTAAAACGCAAAGGCCTTTCCCTAGAGAAGAGGCCAGGGAACATCCGAGAGAACTACTTGGAGATATCATAACAACTGTCATTTTGAGCTTCAGCCCCGTGCCAGGCAGAACTTAGCCAGGAATGGTTCATGAACCGTCTCACGGAGTCTTCACCCAGCCCAGAGAGGGAGGTGTCACCTCCTTCAGCATGTGAGCTCACCAAGGGGCAGGGAGGTTCAGGTCTTGGAGGGAGTAGGGCCAGATTCTGTCTAACACACTGGCCCGTAGACCTGACAAGTGATGTATTAGAATAGGAACCAGGTTCGTTTCACACGCCAGCTCCAGTCACCTGGAACGCTGGCCGAGAATTCCAAGCTCCTGAACAAAGCTGATGGGAAAGCTGCAGAGGGGGACTCTCCACATCGGCCATGCTGAATGGGATGCAGGGGTGGTGACACCATGGGGTTCCAACTCCTGGTTAGAGCCTCCCTCTCCCCAGACCCTCACTTTCCCAAAAGGGTCAGGGGAAGTAGACTTCTGCCTGCCTTGAAAAGCAGAAGCTTGGCTCAGCCACAGCCTCCTGCTAGGACTAACCTGCCAGGAGTAGGCTTGCTTCCTGGGCCAAGTGGGAAGGCAGGAATGTGTGTGGACAGCCCCTCCCTGGGAGGAGTCACCTCTGACCTGCTTTGTGGGGCCTGGAGATTTGAGAAACTACAGCGGGAAAGGGGCAGGGCCCAGGGCTGGTTCCCAAATTTGGGAGCCTCTTACATGCTCATCTTTATTATTAGCACAAAAATTCCCTGCCTACCACTATTCTCTACCTGTGACCCATAGGACAAAAGAAGAATCTATGAATGGCCATGCTATTTGACAGAAAAATGCAGGGAGACAGAGCACTTCAGGGGTGGGATCAATGCTCCTCCCATGAATTAGAGCCTGTGGCTCCTCCCCCATCCAGGACTGCAGTGACAGAATGACAGGCTAGGAGGGACCTGAGCCCCTATTTCTGTCTCCTCTTACTTATTTTCTTTTCTCTCCCTCTTCTCTCACAAATCATTTTGTTCTTCTTTTTTCTGGACCCTTTCCCAAGACACCAGCTCATCAAGTTTAAGAGTACTAGAAGAATTTGCCAGATTTAGAACTTAGAACCACTACAGATAATAAGTATTCATAATCGTACCTTTCAGCATATCTTAGTGTTGATAAAGTTTCCTCATAGCAGATGTCAGCTGGACTTATTGCTGCTATCTGTAAACAAACGTCCTTTTCAGATTTTGTTTTTTAAATAGCATATATAGCTATTGTTGGGCTTCCCTGGTCACTCAGTTGGTAAACAATCCACCTACAATGCAGGAGATCCCGGTTTGATTCCTGGGTCAGGATGATCCCCTGGAGAAGGGATAGGCTACCCACTGTAGTATTCTTGGGCTTCCCTGGTGGCTCAGATGGTAAAGAATCCCTCTGCAATGCGCGAGACCTGCGTTTGATCCTTGGGTTGGGAAGATCCCCTGAAGCAGGGCAAGGCAATCCACTCCAGTACTCTTGCCTGGAGAATCTCCATGGACAGAGGAGCCTGGTGGGCTACAGTGCATGGGGTCACAGAGAGTCAGACACGACTGAGCGACTTAACACACAGCACATTGCTATCGTTGATTTTACACAGCTAACATTCATGGAATATCTTGGAACTTGTGGTTTGTTTAAACTTTACAACTCAGAAAACTGAGGCTTAGATAAGAGTAATGTGCCAAGGTCACCCATAAGTGGTGGAGCTGGGACCTGAACCTGCCCTGACTTGAACAACTGTGCTGCTAACCTCTGTACTACACAACCCTCAGCACTGAGTCCCCAACAGATTTCCTCAGGAATTTAAATGACAGTTGAATGGTAGCACTTGCAGAGACTAATAAATAAATCATTACTGAGTACCCAGTTAAATGGTTTCAAATCTGGTATTGACTTCAGCTTAACTGTTCTAGAATTCAAATGAGAAAATAAACTTTTTGATGAGCTGGAGGTGGGCAGAATCACTGAGCGTGAACAGGAGGGAATGTGACTGCCCATGTGGCAACTCCTAATCTATGGACCTGGAGGCCATGATTCAGAGCATAAGGGCCTGATGAATAATCATTTATCTTTGTCCAGCTTTGCAACTTTTAAAGCTTGTTCATTATATTTCATTTAATCATCATAACCACAGTTTCAAGGCGATATCGTTATCTTCACTTTAGGAAGGAAGGAAATGAGGCTCCACAGTAAGTGCGCTGAAACTGAGAATCTTGTCAAGAACTGACAAGATTCTTGTGAAGAATAACTTTAATGATAATAACAACAGGAATCATGACATCTGCATGACTCTAAACAGTCTAAAATGTGGTAGGAAAGTCACTTTACCAGAGTAGTTCTGCTGTTCCCACCCAGAGCTGACTGGAGCAGTTTGGTCAGTACAGAGTCTCTGTAGGGAACATGGAGGACTTTCTTCCCCATGGCTGCATCAGCCAGAGCACTAAATGAAAAGAAAATATAAAACAATAAAAAGTTTTAAATATATCAAAAAGAAATCTGCCTCTTTGTGTGTGAGTCAGAAACACCCCTCAAATATCCTTGTCAACCCTGTATACCAGACATGACACTAAGGAACATCCAATAGCTGAGATACCTTCTGTACAAGGACACTGGAGTATTGAAGATAGGAGCAGCTGGCTCCCTCTCCAAGGTCAACCCCGGGGAAACCATAACAGAGAGGGAGGCCCAGATCTGGGGTACTAACACAGTAAACCTTGGGAGGAAAACCCAGAGCCTGCAGAGAAGGGTCTTTTTGTGTGTGTACAGAAAAGGGTTTTGACCTGAGGCAGAGGGTGGTAGGCTAGCAATGTAGAGACAGGTATGGGGAGCACATTTAAATCCTTTCTGGTCTTTCTCTCATATTGCCTTAGGAAGATCCCATAGAGTTAGGACCCGAGAGGCTACAGAATCAAGCAAGAGTGAATGAGAAGTAAATGTCGCTCAGGGTACTTCAGAGGGAGCAGTGTAGGCACTGAAGAATGGGGAGGAGGGAGGAAATCCCATCTCTGATAAATTATAATCACAAACAAAGAAAAGAAATCAAAAAAATTAAGCTACCAGGTTCAGAAAAGAAACAAAATGATCGATCATCTAGAAAGGATTAGATACAGCAATTGAAATTAAAAACCATATGGATAAGTTCAACAGTAGACACTGTGATAATTGAATTAGTGAACTAGAGAGTTCAGAAGAAATTGCAGCCTGGAGACATAGACAGGAAAAATCAGAAAGATAGGTTAGGAGACATGGAGGACGGGAAATGAAGATTCAAACAGGGTAATTGAAGTTTCAGAAGAGAAAGAAGAAAAAAAAAAATGTGCAGAAGCAATATGTGAAAGATAATGACTGAGAATTTTCAAGTGTTGATGAAAATCACTGTCAGAGCTATGGAGACTAAGAAATTCCAAGCAGGATAAATCAAATGCAACAGAATTAAATTAGAGAACACCAAAAAAGAAGAGCTTAAAAGCAATTAGGGAAAAAGATTGTCTTCAGTGGAACAGCAATTAGGTGAACAACAGAAAACAGTAGAATGGTATCATTAATAAGCTGAAAGAAAATACTACTTATCTAGAATTATATCAGAGAAGGCACTGGCAACCCACTCCAGTACTTTTGCCTGGAAACTGCCATGGATGGAGGAGCCTGGTAGGCTGCAGTCCATGGGGTCGCTAAGAGTTGGACACGACTGAGCGACTTCACTTTCACTTTTCACTTTCATGCACTGGAGAAGGAAATGGCAGCCCACTCCAGTGTTCTTGCCTGGAGAATCCCAGGGACAGAGGAGCCTGGTGGGCTGCCGTCTATGGGGTCGCACAGAGTCGGACGTAACTTAGCAGCAGCAGAATTATATACCCAGAAAAATTATCTTTCAAAAATGAGTTGAAATAAGAAATTTCAACCAAACAAAAACTGAATTTGCTGTCAGCAAATGGTCATTAAGGGGGATCTAGAGAGTATTCCGATCAGAAAGAAACTGCTTTATATAGCAGCTCTGAAGTTTAAGAAGGAATGAATAAAAATAATTTTAAAAATAGACAAATGTGAATGAACACTAACTGTATGAAACAGTAATAATAATATTTGGGGGTTAAAGAATAGAATTAGAATACATGTCAACAATGACATATGTAAGATGGAGATCTTCATATTATCCAAGGATGTGTGTGCTCAGTTGCTCAGTCGTGTCCAACTCTTTACAACCCCATGGACTGTAGCCCACCAGGCTTCACTGTCCATTGGGTTCTCCAGGCAAGAATACTGGAGTGGATTGCCATTTCCTTCTCCAGGGGATCTTCCTGACCAGGGATGGAACCTGTGTCTCTGGCATCTTCTGCACTGGCAGGTGGATTCTTTACCACTGCACCACCTTAGAAGCCCATTATCCAGGATTAGGTTGAAGTATTTATTATTTTTAGACTTCGACCACTGAAAAGATGAAAAAGCCAGGAAATAGTTTTTTTTAAAAAATGTTGAATTTTGACATATGACAGAGGTAGCATAGAAGATCACTAGGGAGAGGACAGACTACTCAACAAATGAGACAAAAAAAAAAAATTGGTAATCTGTAAGGGAAAAGTAATGAAAAGTGCCGGGAGCCATTATGGGAGATCCTGCCCATGACGAGGTCATGAAGAAAATACCGGACAGGCAAGGCCGTCTGGGACCCCATCCATGACGAGGTCATGAGGAAAAAACCTGACAGGCAAGGCCGTCTAGGATAAGGGACCCTCCAGGTTGGACTCGGCCTCTACCCCACCCTGTATCCTCCCCCCTTTTCTGCTGTTGTTCTTGTTTGCCCTGCTGCGGATTCTTGTGTTGCCTGCCGAGAGCTCTCCTGCTCCTCTTTCACTGAATGAGGACCAACTTAAAACCCTAATTAATAAATCTCCTAGATGCTGGTACCCTATGAAGGGGCCAGGGATAAAAGAAATGCTTCAGTTCAAACCCTTTTGCTGGCATTCTGGCTTGTTTGATAAATGTGTGCTCTCATTACAAAAAATGCTCATGATTGTTCTAAACATCCTAAGCACTGTACGCTAACAAAAGAAACTATTAAGCATAGGCCCCTTCGCAGGGTGAGAAAAGCCCCACAAATATTATAGCCACATATACGCCTAATAGAAAATAGTTTAGATAGAGATTAGCTGGTGACTTCTTGCAGGTAATTAACTCTTAGACTAAGAGCCTGTTTTGTGCTATATCTGCTGTTTTTTGCAATCCTTTGCATTTCTGTTCTGTAAAAATGTAATCCTATCTAGTTCCCATAGAGATGACGCCTATTAGAAAGAAAATAGATTAATCATAAGAAAAACAGGGTCGGCTACTGAAGTTGCTTAAGTCACACCAGGTGCAAGCAATAAAATGTTAGCAGGCCTGAAGGCCAAATGATAAGAAAGACTCTTGTGAACGAAACATATGTGGGTGACATCCTGTTTCTGTTGAAGGTCAAGTTGCTGTAATGTTTTGAGATGACCCGTGTGTAAGCAATATGCACTTCCCCCAAAAAGATGTTGTTAAGGGTATAAAGGGGCCATGCAAAAATAAACTCCAGACTCAGCCCCTGAACTTTGTCTCACTGTCTCTCTCTCATTCGCCAATGCCGTTCATCCTGAGGGTTCCCCTGGATCCTGCTGGGGCTAGACCCCGGCAGAAAAGGATGCCTACTTTACACTATACACAGAAATCAACTCCAGATAGATAGGGTTTAAGTACAAATTTTCTTAAACAAGACACAGAAAATGAAAAAATGCAAAACATACACCATAACTTCTGCTCATCAACAGACATCTTTTAACAAGTGAAAACACAATCTACTAACTGGGAGAAGATACTTATGATACATATACCTGAGAGAAGAGTAATAAAAATATGCTTAAAACATCTACAGATCAATGAAAAAGACAATAAATAGAATAAAGGGGAAAACATAAGCACAGGTATTTTTGAGAGAAAATATATTGCTAAAAAAGAAATCAAATGTTGCTCAAGCTTGCTAGTAACCAGGACTCTCAAGACCATAGTAAAGTATGTTTGAAAGTGAAAGTTGCTCAGTCGTCTCTTACTCTTTACAACCCCATGGACTGTACACGGAATTCTCCAGGCGTTTCCCTTCCTCAGGGGATCTTCCCAACCCAGGGATTGAACCCAGGTCTCCCGCATTGCAAGCCGATTCTTTACCAGCTGAGCCACCAGGGAAGCCCAAGAATACTGGAGTGGGTAGCCTATCTCTTCTCCAGGGGATTTTCCCAACCCAGGAATCGAACCAGGGTCTCCTGCATTGCAGGCAGATTCTTTACCAACTGAGCTATCCCAGAAGCCCAAAGTATGTTTATGCCCATTTAATTGGTAAATGTCAAGAAATCTGACAACATCAAGCCTTGGAAAAGATGTGGATTAATGGGATATGTTATACATTGCCACTGGGAGTGTTAACTGAACCAACAACTTTGGAGAACAATTTATCACCATCTTGAAAAATTAGGTATTCACACACCTTATATATAAAGCGCAATAATTTCAGTTCTGTCTATATCAGAAAATCCTTTAGTATACTGATACTCAGTGACTTTATGAGAATGTTCATAGTAGCACTATTTGTAAAAGCAAAAAAAAAAAAAAAAAACTTGGAAACAACCAAATCATCAATTAACATGAGAATGAAGGAATAAATTGTGGCATATTCCCACAATGGATGACTACATAATAATGAAAAAGAAGTAATAACATGGATGCTGTAACAACTGCTACTATAACAATATGGATGAATCTCATAGACACAATGTTTAGTAAAAGAACAGAAAATAAATTAACTAGAGCCACACGTAAGATAGATGGATATTGTTAATAATGTTGAATCTAAAAACAAACTATACTCCTGGGTATGTACTTAAGAGAAATGAGTAATTATTTTCCCCAAATTATATGTGCAAGAATGTTTGTAACAACTTTATTCATAATGGTTAGAACCTGGAAACAAACTAAATGCCCATCAATAGAAGAATGGACAAATAATGGTATATTCCTACAATAAAATAATCCATAACAATGAAAAAGAACTGATAATTGCTAAAGCAAAACGTCATGGATAAGTCCCATAGAAACAATCCTTAGTGAATGAAGCCAGATATAAAAGACAATGATCTGATATAAATGATTGCATTTATATGAAAATCAATACAGCTAGGCAAAAATAAATCTTTGATAACAGAGGTTAATTTCTTTCATTGGGATTAAAAGCCAAGGAGAAGGCATGAGGGGGTTTTCTGGGTTTTGGAAATGTCTGTATCTCAGTCTAGTTATTAATTACATAGATATATACATATATAAAAATCCATTGAGCTGAACATTTAAGATTTGTGCACTTTACTATAATGTAATTTATACCTAAATAACTTTAAAAATACAAGATCCAGAAAATAATATAATATTTTACCTTTTTATAAAATTCAAAAATCAGTGCTACTGAATATAATATTCACGTGTGATAAAATAAGAAAAGAAAGAAAGAGGGAAGAAAGGAAGGGGAGAAAAGGAAGAAAGTGGGAGGGAGGGACATACATAAAACATAGAATTCAAGATGATGGTCACCTCCAAGGGGAGCAAAATGATGATTACTTCCAACTGTTTTTTGGATTTGGTGGTAGTTTTATTAGTGTTTGTTATTTCATCTAAAAGCAATTAATTAGTTTAAAATAAAATCTAGGAGAGGACCAGGAATAAACCAATGATGCTAGTTGGTCATGAACCAAGGGTTATGATTAATCTAAATTTTGATATTTGAGGTCATTTTTATGGCACAAATAAGTACCTGCCCACTGATTATTTACCTGATGACATTTCCTAAATTGGTTAAACTTAAGTTAACTCGTGATCCTTCCCTCAGTCTGTCTCCTTCCGATCCTGAAGATTTCTGTCTTTCACTTCCAGCTAAATCTACCAAGTTAATACTGGACTGTTTGGTGAGGTCTCTGTCTAGGAAAACCTGCAGGAAAGCACCACAAGTAATGCTATTAGAGGCGTAGCAGGCTAAACGAGAAGTCAATCTATTTTACATTTACATTCTGAAATATTTTTTGAATTGTATTTCACACTCAAAAAAGATATAATAAAATTTGCAAGTTAAAATGTCATTCTCTTTACAATGACATTTTACAATAACATTATTAGGTCCAAACATCTCAGTTGCCCCTTCCCTTCTGTAACGTTATTTCCAGTTATGTATTAGATACCAACTATTGTCCTAATATTTCTGTAATCATTAAGTGCTTTTTCTTCTGGCCACATCAGGTGGCACATGGAATCTTAGTTCTCTGACAGGGATTGAACACGTGCCCCCTTCAGTGGAAGGGCAGAGTCCTAACCACTTCCCAATCAAAAAATATTTTAAAGATACTGTGAAATTTGCAAAATAAGTAACTGTTCAGGATGGTGTAGTCATGTAGTGGAAAGAATGCTACAGGTTGTCTTGCTGTCTTGTAATTGTGAGCAAATGATTTAACTTTTCTGAGCTATGATTTAAACTTTTCTCAGTTGTAAAATCAGGATGATAGCATATTATTGGGATGTTACGAGGATAAAGTATAATAGATGTAATGGTTCTAATCATGCCTGGCATACACTCAGTTCAGTTCAGTTGCTCAGTCGTGTCTGACTCTTTGCGACCCCATGAACCGCAGCACGCCAGGCCTTCCTGTCCATCACCAACTCCCAGAGTCCACCCAAACCCATGTCCGTCGAGTTGGTGATGCCATCCAGCATCCATCTCATCCTCTGTCATCCCCTTCTCCTCCTGCCCTCAATCTTTCCCAGCATCAGGGTCTTTTCAAATGAGTCAGCTCTTCGCATCAGGTGGCCAAAATATTGGAATTTCAGCTTCAACATCAGTCCTTCCAATGAACACCCAGGACTGATCTCCTTTAGGATGGACTGGTTGGATCTCCTTGTAGTCTAAGGGACTCTCAAGAGTCTTCTCCAGCTTCACAGTTCAAAAGCATCAATTCTTCTGTGCTCAGCTTTCTTTATAGTCCAACTCTCACATCCATACATGACCACTGGAAAAACCATAGCCTTGACTAGATGGACCTTTGTTGGCAAAGTAATGTCTATGCTTTTTAATATGCTGTCCAGGTTGGTCATAACTTTCTTTCCAAGGAGTAAGCATCTTTTAATTTCATGGCTGCAGTCACCATCCACAGTGATTTTGGAGCCCAGGAAAATAAAGTCAGCTACCGTTTCCACTGTTTCCCCATCTATTTGCCATGAAGTGATGGGACTGGATGCCATGATCTTAGTTTTCTGAATGTTGAGCTTTAAGTCAACTTTTTCACTCTCCTCTTTCACTTTCATCAAGAGGCTCTTTATGTGCTAATATTGCTACTGACACCAATAAACAGAGTATGCTTGTTTTTATCCAGTTAATTTTGTCTCCTACCTCTAAAATTCCAAATTAAAAAATAGCACAGAGAAAAAAAAAATAGCACAGAAAACCATCTATAAAGTCTATGAATGTAACATTTTATATTCATTGTAAATATAGTACATACAAAGTCTATGAATATGGAGTGAATGCTATATTCATATAAAGTCTATCAATGTAACATCTTACCCACATTGTAAAATCAAGTGAATAATAATTAAAAGTTTACTTGTGTTCTTAGTTGCTCAGTTCTGTCCAACTCTTTGTGACCCCATGAACTGTAGTCTGCCAGGCTCCTCTGTCCATGGGATTCTCCAGGCAAGAATACTAGAGTTGGGTAGCCATTCCCTTTTCCTGGGGATCTTCCTGACCCAGGGATAGAACCCAGATCTCCTGCATGGTAGGTGGATTCTTTACCGTCTGAGTCACCAGGGAAGTTTACAGAGTTCTTTAAAATGTAGTATCTTGGTCTTCCCTGGTGGTTCAGTGGTAAACAGTCTACATGTCAATGCAGGAGACATGGGTTTAAACCCTGGTGCTGGAAGATCCTACATGCCATGGGGCAACTAAGCCCATGTGCCTCAACTATTGAGCCTGTCCTCTAGAGCCCGTGGTCCACAGCAAGAGAAGCCATCTCAATGAGAACAACTAGAGAGTAGACCCTGCTCACTGCAACTAGAGAAAAGCCTGCATAGCAATGAAGATCCAGCCCAGCCAAAAACAAGATAAATAAAAATTTTTAAATGTAATATTTAAACTTCCCAACATTTCTATGAGGATAACTATTTGTCTCATTTTACAGAACAAGAAGCTGTGACCCAGGAAAGGTAAATTATTTCCCACAATTTCAGAGCTGGTAAACGGAGTCATACATGGTCTAGTGTTCTTCTAGCAATCCTGGTTAGAACAGGACAATCTTCATTTATTACTATTTTATCTATTACTAGTGCTGTGGCTTAGGAGAAGGGGGTGGTAAAATTGCTTATCCAGGCTTTATGATAACCATTTCTGAATCAAATTGTCCATAACTGTAGCTATCATTCCCTACATCGTTCCCAACCAAGGAGAATGGAGGAGAAAAGTGTGCTTTAGCTTATCAAATATTCTAGCTAGTGGAGCATTACATGGATGATATGGTTTCAAAGGCTTTATCTTGGACTTTCAAATTTCAGAAAGACACTTCAGTATCTGGTTGTCCTCTAGGCTCATGGATCTGAAAGCTGACCATCATTATATTGGTGATGCATGGAAAGACTGTTAATAGGAATTCTCCATGACAAACCAGAGACTCATTCTCCTATTTCCACAATTTCATCAAACTGGGGGTCAAAACCTGTGTCTCAAAGTATGTAATTTACTTGAGGGAAAACAGCCTTTAGCCCTATGGGCATTTCTGGCACCTTACTAGTGACCCTCTATCGGTAATGGGATCACTTAGGCCAGAGTGGGGCATGGATGTGGCGGGAGGGAGGCAGGAAAAGACAAGTGTCTTACTTTCCCCTGCTTCTGACCCTATAGTCTATGTTTGGAAATAGCTATCTTAATCCATATATCAAATCTAAAAAAACTCCATAATACTCAGCAACCCATAATGCTACTGGGAACACATCCCCATACCCCATTGGTGAGAGGTGGGGACACTGGCATCCAGTTGAATCTCACCTGCTTGAACTGAATGGTGATGACCATGTGAGACCGGCTGCTGCTGGCATTCATGCTGGTCGGAGCTGTGGTCCTTATTTTTGCTCCTTGTTCCATCAGTCTTTCAATCTGGGCATAGTTCTCACAAGGCACTGACTTCAGACCATCCACATAAAAGCCCAGCTGTTGGTCCTCCCTTACTTTTAGCCCTCCGGGTTTCTTGGTCCTGGATAGCAAATCTCTTACCTGTGGCAAAACAAGTAATGCAAACTTCAGGAAGGCACGGAGTTTTGTTTACTTCACTGCTATAGCTCCTTGAATATATTACATGCTCAGTAAGTATATATTGGATGAATAAATAAAGGTTAAAGTTCTGTAGGTACCAGACAGCCTCATAGCTTAGATAAGTAAGAAACAGAGAAATGACAAGTAAGAAAATAGAGAAACCTGTTGTAGCTAGTGAAATCAGAAGCTTTTTTTTTTTTTTAAAGGAATTCAGTTTTATTATTTTCAAGTACCTAGAGCACTTCAGGGCTTCCCGGGTGACTCAGATGGTAAAGAATCTGCCTGCCAATGCAGGAGACACAGGTTTAGTCCCTGGGTGTGGAAGATCCCCTGGAAATGGCAACCGACTCCAGTATTCATAGTTTGGAGGCAGAACCAGAAGTAAGAAACCCATGGACAGAGGAGCCTGGTGGGCTACAGTCCATGGGGCAGCACAGAATTGGACATGACTGAATGACTAAACAACAACAAGAGCAGATCAACCAGACTGCAAACTCCCTGAGGGTGGGAGTTGACTAGTAAATCCTAACATAGCTCCTGACACATAGTAGGCACCCAGTGAAATGCTTCTGGAGAGAAGAGTGTAATTGGAGCTAAGTTAACAAGAAATGTTTAATACATTGCATGTAGGATATTGGGGGAACTGCTTCTATAGCTTGAAAAAAATTTTAGTTGGCATCTACAGTTGTCTGACTTTAAATGAAAGTGAAACTGTTAGTTGCTCAGTCATGTCTGAGTCTTTGTGACTACATGGAGCCTGCCAGACTCCTCTGCTCATAGAATTCTCCAGGCAAGAATATTGGAGTGGGTAGCCATCCCCTTATCCAGGGGATCTTTCTGACCCAGGGATCAAATCTTGTCTTCTGTGTTGCAGGCAGATTCTTTACCATCTAAGCCACTGGGGAAGCCCCAGTGGTGATTTTAAAGCATTTGTGGTTGAAAATATTGTTTTCTTATTAACCTAAATATGCTCCTAGTAACCTTGTTAACTCTTGCAGTTGATTAGCAACTCCTTTGCGGATAACATAAAAATAAATTATCTCTTTCTGAATTGTCACAAATTTTGTATCACTAAATAATGAAGTCTTACTTTTCTAAAAACAGTGATAAATGAAACTTAATTAAAAGTTCATAACATTCAAAGTACCTAATGTTCTGCCTAGGTTAAATCATGCTGCCACCACTCTGAATCTCTACTTCCAAGAAATTTATCTAACCCAAACAGGATTTGCTATAGGCAAACCTAACACAAGAATACAGGTAATTTTTTGGATCTCATTATTATTATTATTATTATTATTGGAGATTTGTGTGATGTCACACTTAGACCATGGCCTCAGGTGAAAGCCCATGTTGCATTTCCCCGCAGAGAGCCACTTCTGCCCGGTCACAGCAGGTCGAGCTATGGGAGCCTGCTTAGAGCCTGAGCCCCTGCAGAGGAGAGTTGGTGTTTCATGATGCAGTGAAGTCTGGGCTGGGACTCTAACCTGGGTTCTTACTTCTGGTTCTGCCTCCTAACTGTGAGAGCCTTGGAGAGTCTCCTACACTGCCAGTGTTTTCCTCATAAGAGGATGGGAATGGACTAAATTATTTCTAAGATCTCCCCCAGCTCAAATATTCTGTAGCTTTAAGTCCTAGAGTCAAGTTGCTCGGGAACCACTGACAGAAACCACCACCCTGGGCCAGGCACAATGATAACCACTTGCAGGAGCTGTCTCACACCAGGAGGTCCCTCCTGATAAGGAACTTGGTGCTGGCGCAGAAAACTAACTGAGAGAATTCAGGAGGGGCCAAAAGGAGAGAGCAGGCTCCACCCCATAATATGTCTTACTAACCTCCCAGAATCCTTCATGCTGGAGTCCATCTCAGCTGAGAGTTGCTCACGCCCCAAGGAAGTGTTAGGGGAAGCACACTGATTGAAACCGCCCACCCTGGTCAGGTACCATAGTAACCATTTGCATGAGTTGTTTTATGGCAGGAGATCCTGATAAGGAATACGGAACTAATAGGCCACCACCAGCCGGAAGAGTTCGGGAAAGATCGAGAGGAGACACTACCTGTCCGTCCACTTCCCAGAATCCCTCCTGCTAGCATCCATCTTGGCTGAGCGATGCGTGCGCCACCAGGAAAGACTCTGAATTAGAATGATTGGCCAAAGACCACCCGGAAACGAATCCCATCACCATAAAACCCAAGACTGCGAGCCACGCGGCAGAGCAGTTCTCCTGGGTTCCCTTACCTACTGCTCTCCACCCGGGTGCCCTTTCCCAATAAAATCTCTTGCTTTGTCAGCACGTGTCTCCTCGGACAATTCTTTTCCGAGTGTTAGACAAGAGCCCAACTTTGGGCCCTGGAAGGGGGTCCCCCTTCCTACAACAGAAGGACCCTGATCTGTGGGCCAAGCAAGATGACTGGCCAGAGACAACCTAGAAACTAACCCCATCACCACAACACCCCAGACTGCCAGCCACGTGGCAGAGCAGTTCTCCTGGATCCCCTTACCCCGCTGCCCTCCTCCCAGGCGCTCCCTTCCCAATAAGGTCTTTTGCTTTGTCCTATGTATCTCTCAGATAATTCTTTTCTGAGGGCTAGATAAGAACCCGCTCTTGGCCCAGGAAAGGGTTCCCCTTCCTGCAACAGAGGCAAGATCACACACAGATTGAATTCAGGCAAGAAAAATTAGGACAGTGGACAGAAGAGCTAGAGATAGGAAGACATTGAAATGGTGACAACTTCTGCCTTAGCTGGGAAGCCTTTTCTATAACTTCCACTGAGCGATATAAATTGTTAACAAGTGGCATCTAAGGCTGAAGATATGTCTGAATAGGGCTCATTAGAAAAAAAGCTAAGTAGGTTTAACCGGATAGAATGCAAGTGTGAGGGCCCAGAGATGAGGGCAGTTCCTGGCACTGGACTCTCCAGGTAGTACCTGGAGACTGAGTCAGTGATTATCATGAGACCTTCCTCACTCACTTCAGCCCCGATGGGACTCTCCTATCTCTGCCTCTATCTGGCACTCCTTCAAATACAACTTCGCTCTGCTGCTAGAGAAATCTTCTAAAACCAAGGCTGATTCTCTTATTTCCCTGTTTAGAATCTTTCGCTGATGCTCCATTATGTACCAAAGGGCCTTTGCCTTCTGGCAACTGATGTTTAGCTTCATCTCCTGATGCTTCCCCATTCTCACCTCCCTGCATGCTTCTAACTCTGGCTACCTAGAGCCCTCACTGTTCCCTTAAACGCCGTGTGCTTTCACATGTTCCTGGACTTGCTGGTACTAACCATGCCACCTAAAATGCCCCCAACCCTCCTCCTCCCGGCTCACCAAACTCATAGCATCTTTCAAGATCCAGTCTAACTCCTCTGTTTACAAACAGCACCAACAATCACAGGTAGTATTAGTTGCTCTCTCTTCTTTTTACCATTCATGCAGCATACATGATATATTTTATTACTGTCTGGAGAGGATGTAAAATCTCCCACCAAGCTTCTCCATGGCAGAAATCATGTCTTAGGTTTTATTCACCCTCAGAGTCTAGTGTGATGTCTCAAACATTAAAAGTATCTAATAAACTTCACTTTGATTATTGAAGTACTACTGGAAAAATACCAGACTCCTAGCTGGTGAGACATGAAGAGGTTATAAGCATGTCCATGTTCTTATTTTAGAGATGAGAAAACAAAATTCCAGAGAGATTATCTTCATTGATAGGTATCAGTAGGGGGTCCACAATGTGATGCCATTTCCCTGTTCCTTCCATCTGAACTTGCTAACGAAGTGAAGCTGCCTATTTGGCATGAAATAAAGGAGTCATACTGTCTTCCAGGCCCATCACTTTGAAAGAAATAGAAACTTAATCAGTGACTTTAGTATAACAACCCATTTGAATTTGCTATCAACCTTCAACAATAGTAAATGACTCATGGAAGCATATGAGAAACAAAATGGGTATTTTCTCTCCTTAATATAAAGAGAAAAACATGGACAGATTTATTCCATCAATGTTTATTTAGCAATGATTAAGTGCAAGACTTGGATAGTGCTTGGAGTTATATAAGAAATCTTAGGATATGAAACTGCCCTTAAGAAACTTACAATTAAAGATACCTTTGTGAATTTATCCATGCAGCAAAACTTAGGGGCATCCATTTTAAACCAAACTATACTAAACTAAACTAAACCAAACTAAACCAAATTATGCTAAGTATTATAAATAGAAAGGTGTAATCCTTTGTTCTGGAAATATAAATATGGAAATAAAATTTTCTAGTGTAAGGGCAAAGGGAAAGGGTAGAATGAAAAAGGACTTTCTGAACACCTAGTGTTTGCTTAGCACTACGTCTCAATGTGTAGTCTAGTTTATTGTATTTATTTTAAACAATATTTCTTTATCTAGCTGTGCTGGGTCTTAGTTGCAGCATGGGGAATCTTTGATCTTCACTGCAGCATGCAGGATTTTTAGTTGCGGCATGTTGGCTCTAGTTCCCTGATCAGAGATCAAACCCTGGCCTCCTGCATTGGGAGTGTGGAGTCTTAGCCACTAGATCACCAGGGAGGTCCCCGGTTGTGTCTTATTTTAAATTCTCTGCTTTATAAATAAGCAATCTAAGCTCTGAGATAAAGTAATTGTCCAAAGTCACAAAGCCAATAACTGAGAGAGCTGGGATCTGAAACCATATTCCAACTATGATCAGATTTGCTAAATGGCTGAAAAAAAAATCAAAAGAAAAATATTTTGTGACACATGAAAATTATGTGAAATTCAAGCCTCAGTGTCTATAAACAAAGTTGTATTGGTACACAGCTCACCTACACTTATACTTCACTTACACTTCAGCTGTGGCCATTTTTGCTCTCTGAGGGCAGAGTACAGTAGTTGTGATAGACACTTTAAGGCCCTCAAAGTCTAAAATACTTTATGTCTGTACTTTGAAGATAAAGTTTGCCAACCCCCATACTGAAGCCAACTGCTTTAGGATGTACAGATAAGCTGACATTTGAACTGGACTTGAAGTTCAGTGGTTTCTCTAAGACCAGAGAAACCAAGAAGGGTATTCCAGGCAGAGGAAGGATAGATGTAGGAGGGAAGGACATACTGTGGAAAGGGAGAAAGGTCCTTTGTGGCTGATTCAAAGAGTGTGTAGAGATAGAAGGACATAAGATGAAGTGGAACCTAGCTAAAATGAGGTAGGTTAGGGCTGGACAGCCGACGCCAGGCTAAAGGGTGTTGACTTTATCTGTAGGATGGATGGGGGGGAGCCCCTGCCATTTTTTAAGCTGTAGAGAATCACTCAGAATTGTCTGTCAGAAAATATAATCACTGTTACCTGTTCGTTGTAAATTTCCAGCATGCTGAATGTAACCTGTATAGGGAAGAGCATAAAGTAAATTAGGATTCTCTTGAAACAGTCACCTTTGGGAGAAAGAAAAAAAAAAAAGGACTATGGAAACAACATAAATGTACAACAAAGGAAAAAGCTAAATATTAAAATAGTGAAACTCAATTTCACATGCAATATGAGATTCTGAAATAATTTTAATAATGTGGAGGAAGTTCTTAATATAAACCAAAAACAGATTCAAAAGTGTGTGTCTGTTTTGTTCTCGATTGTGAACAGAAAAAAAAGCTTTTTCTTTATTGTTCACTCTCCAATCTGAACAGATGCAGAGAAAAAAATTGGTCTTTACCTTACCATGCATTTGGAGCAACGTTAGCCAATCTCCTACCTCCTAAACAGAAGACTGGAGGAAACTGAGTGACTAGTCTAGAGAAAAGGCTCTGAGATACTGACACTTTGCCGCCACTATACCCTTCTTGGGAAAAGCTGGCTTGTCTGTTAGCCACCCTTCGGTGAGTCTGGCCAGTCAAACCCCGCCTCCCAAGAACTTCCAGCTAGCTTCAGAGAGCATCACAGGTTTAAAATGAACAAATGGGAGCGAAGGTCAAAATGGTAGAATAGGAGGACATGAAGCTTACTTCCCTCCACTCACACATCAGTAATATATCTACATGTGGAGCAATTCTCACCAAAATTTAGTTGGAAACTGGCTGAAAGAGTTACACAACCAAGGCGGGGGAAGAGATCCACACAGAATTAGGTAGGAAAGGAAGAGAAGGAATCAGTTTGGGGTCTGCTCCCCTGGGAGGGACACAGAAGAGGAGAGAGATCACTGGCTTGAAGGGGGTGAGAGGTATGAAAACAAAATGGACAACCAGCCCAGGATCTGTCACCAGTAGGATGAGTCCCCGCCTTAGCGGGGCCGGAAACCAGTGGGACCGACAGAGGGCTGCAAGCAACCGAGACTCCCCTCATGAGAACGTGCCCACACCTGCTCACTCCAGAAACACAGAAGACAGATTAAAACTGCGCGGACTCTGGTCCGTTTCCTGCAACTGCCCTGCGGAGCCCCACACCCAGCCAGAGTAAGCACTCCACCCCTCCTGTCTCAGCACCGCTGCCCTCTGGGGGTAAGGGTGCTGGTGCCGGGAGGGGAAGAACAGACACAGAGCGCAGGAGCCGTCTGGGACCCAGCCCTCTAGGCCTCTGCTCTGGCACCCTGGGACTCGACGCCGCTCCCCACTGGGCAGTGACAGCCGCTCAGAGAGGAGGAGCCTCAGCTCACACCTGGCTCTGACCCTAGCCCCTCCATTTCCAGAACTTCCCAGACAAGCAAAAACTAAGAGTTTATCAATACTAAGTCAACCCTAAAAGCAATGTTAATAGGTCTTCTCTAAGTGGAAAATGAAAAGGCTACAAAAAGTAAGAATCTATAGGAAACGAAAAACCCCACTAGTAAAGGTAAATATATAATAACAGCTGTGGATCAACCAATTAAACAAACTAGTATGAAGATAAATGGGCTTCCCTCATAGCTCAGTTGGTAAAGAATCGCCTGCAATGTGGGAGACCTGGGTTTGATCCCTGGGTTGGGAAGATCCCCTGGAGAAGGGAAGGGCTACCCCCTGCAGTATTATGGTCTGGAGAATTCCAAGGACTGTATAGTCCATGGGGTCGCAAAGAGTCAGACACGACTAAGTGACTTTCACTTCACTTCACTTCATGAAAATAAAAGACAAAAAAAAAAATTGTGCAGTCATCTATATTGGCTTTTGAGCAGCGAGCAGTTACCCCACTTTTGGTAACAATATCTCATTGTGGTTTTGAGCTTCATTTCCCTAATAATTAGTGATGTTGAACATCTTTTCACGTCCCTGTCGGTCATCTGTATATATTCTTTGGATAAGTGCTTATTCAGGTCCTCTGCCCATTTTTAAATTGGGTTGTTTGTTTTTTTGCTGTTGAGTTGTATGTGTTCATTATATATTTTGAAAATTGACCTCTTATTGGATGTATGATTTGCAAATATCTTCTCCCATTCAATTGGCTGCCTTTTCATTTTAATGATGGTTTCCTTCTCTGTGCAAAAGGTTTTTCATTTTATCGATCCCATTTGTTTATGTTTGCTTCTCTTTCCCTTACTTTTGAGTCAGAGCCACAAAAACATTGCTAAGACTGATTTCAGTGCAGTTACTGCCTATGCTTTCTTCTAGAAATTGAATGATTTCAAGTCTTACATTCAAGTATTTAATACATATTAAGTTGATTTTGTGTATGGTATAAGATGAAGTGAAGTTTTAGTCACTCAGTCACGTCTGACTCTTTGCAACCCAATGGACTGTAGCCTGCCAGGCTCTTCTGTCCATGGAATTTTCCAGGCAGGAATACTGGAGTGGGTTGCCATTTCCTTCTCCAGGGGATCTTCCTGACCCAGGGACTGAACCTGGGTCTCTGGCATTACAGGCAAACTCTTTACCATCTGAGCCGCCAGGGAAGCCCTATGACATAAGATAGTGGTCTAGTTTCATTCTTTTGCACGTGACTAGCCAGTTTTCCTAACACTGTTTATTGAACAGATTCTCCTTTTCTCACTGCATGTTCTTCACTCCTTTGTCATAAATTGATAATCATCCATATATGTATGAGTTGATTTCTGGGCTCTCAGTTCTGTTCTATTGATCTCTGTGTTTGTTTTTGTACCAGTACCATACTTTTTTCAATTTAAAAATTTAATGCATTCCTAAATATTTGAAAATATAATTCCAGAGAAATTATTTAAAAGCCTACCACTGAAAGAAAAAGATAAAATCAGAAAACTTCATAAAAAACACTTTTTGAAAAAGTGAGTATCTGACACTAAAGAATACTGTAATTATTTTTCACTTTTTAAAAACCTTTTTATTTTGTACTGGGGTATAGCTGATTAATAATGTGGTGACAGATTCAGGTGAACAGTGAGGGACTCAGTTGTACATACACATGTATCCATTCTCCCCAAACTCCCCTCCCATCTCCCATCCAGGATGCCACATGACATTGAGCAGAGTTCCATGTGCTTTACAGTAGGTCCTTCTTGGTTATCCATTTTAAATATAGCAGTGTAGTATCATATTTTTTTGATCACTATAGTTTTGTAGTATAGTTTTAAACAAGGGAGTATGATGCTTTCAGCTTTGTTCTTCTTTCTCTAGATTGTTTTGACTATTTGGGATCTTTTGCAGTTCTATACAAATTCTAGAATTATTCTACTTCTGTGAAATTTGCCATGAGACTTTTGATAGGGATTGTATTGAATCAGTAGATAAATTTGAGTAGTATGGGCATTCAAATAATATTAATTCTTCCAACTCATGAACATGGGATGCAATTCCATTTATTTGTGTCTTCATCAGTTTCTTTCATCAGTGTACTATAGTTTTCTGTGTACAGCTGTTTCACCTTCTAGGGAAAGTAAGAAACTATGTTAGGACAATTAAGAAACAAGATAATATTCTTAATTTAGAAATAAAAATAAATTAAGATGAGAACACACCTTAAGATGTCTGCTTCTATGACACTCAAAGTGCCTTTAAAAAATCTTTTCCTGGGTTTGCCTCCATAGAACCAGAAAAATTCAACATTTTATTTGATTTTGTAATGATATAAGGATTTTGGTATGGAAAATTAACATTATCCTAAAATAGACATGCTGATAACTTCCACTGGAGGCAAGGAACTTCCAAAATGAAAACAAATTTTTTTTCCTTAAAGAAGAGATTCTAGAATAATGCATACCTGGTATTCTTGATTTTTGTCTCGGTTCTCAATTGCTTGAAATAGCTCTCCGCACACATTTGGAATGATACCCTTGTTTGCACCAAACCCAATCATGGAATAGCTTTTTCCAGAGCCAGTCTGCCCATAGGCCAAGAGAGTAGTATTATAGCCTTGCCAAGCACTGTCCAGAATTCCTCTGCCAAGATCATGAAAAACCTCTTTCTGGAAAGAAAATTGCAGGTATTATGTTCAGCACAGATTTTTCACAGTACTTTTAAAATCTAACATTCTGGTTTTGAAGAATTCCACCTTAATTAGTATCATTCAACTTACTTGAAATGCAACTCAGATGCTATCTTAGAACCAATGGAATAAAGCTGGGAACCAAAAAAAGATTTGTCAGTTTGGAAGATACTGATCACCATGGGATCACCACAGATCTTCAGCTAGCTAGTACCCATCAGTAACGGACTTGTGTATTTTACAAAACATGGGATAGGTCTTTAAATTTCAGCAATTAGACAAAAATTTCAAGGCTCCGAGGGACACAGACCAGCCAAAGTGCTTTCTATTGGGTTGGCCAAAGCTTCATTTGTTTTTTTCTGAAAGATGGTTGCAGTAGCCCTTAATAGTGTTTAACTTCATTTGAAACAATTTTGTTACATTGCCTTGTGACAGCTGTCATCTCAACGTGCATTTATAAAAACTTATCAGAAATTGGTGAATTTTTGTATAACCATTTTAATATTGAAGATGGAAAAACAAAAGCAACATTTTGGCATACTGTGCATATTATTTCAAGAAAAGTAAAAAAAATTATGCAGTGTACGGAGAAGGTGCTGCGGCTGATCGAATGTGTTAAAAGTGGTTTGTGGTTTCCCTGGATATGTTCCATGGTCGAGTAGATTGCTTGAAGTTCAAGGTCAACTACCACAATTCTTGCAGTCTTTTAAAACTGTCTTTTAAAAACTGAGATAGAATTGACATATAACATTAAATAGTTTCAAATGTATAGCATAATGATTTGATATATGTATTTGTTGAGAAATCATTACCAGAATAATTTATTGAGAAATGATGACCAGAAGTTCACACCCATTACTTCACAGAGTTAAACAATTTTTTTCTTCAATGAGAACACTTAAAATCTAGCAACCTTCGAATATACAATGTTGGATTGTTAACTCCAGGCATACCTCAGAGATACTGTGGGTTCAGTTCCAAACCATCACAATAAAGAAAGTAATGCAGTAACATGAGTCACACAACTTTTTTGGTTTTCCAGTGCACATAAAAGTTGTGTTTCCACTATACTGTAATTTATTAAGTGTGCAATAGCATGACATCTAAAAATATATATAGATCAATTAAAAAATATCTTACTGCTCATCTGAGTCTTCAAGGAGTCATAATCTTTTTGCAATAGTATCATCAAAGATCACTGATCACAGATTAGTATGAGAAATAGAAAGAAAAAGTCTTAAATATTTGGGAAAGTTACTAAAATGTGACACAGAGACATGAAGTGAGCAGTGTTGGGAAAATGGCACCAACTGACTTAGGCTTGCTTGATTCAGGACTGCCAGAAATCTTCAATTTGTGAAAACAAAAACAAAATGCCCAAATACTGTATCTGAAAATTGCAATAAAGCAAAGCACCTGTATAATCACCATGCTATACATTACATCTCTAGGACTTGTTTATCTTACTGGAAGTTTGTAACTTTTGATGACCTTCACCATTTTCACCCAAATACCTGTCTCACCCCACTCAACTCCAGCCCCGAACACTAAGCCCCTGCCTCTGGAAACCACTAATTTGTTCTCTGTTATCACGTTCATTTTAAAAAATATTCCACATTTAGTATTTATTTTTCTGTCCAACTTATTTTACTTAGCATAATGTCCCCAAGGCCTATCCATGTTGTTGCAAATGGTGGCATTTCCTTCTTTTTAATGGCTGAATTATTATTCTATTGTCTCTCTATATATAGACATATATATATATTGTATATATACATTGTATATATACATATATATTTCTTGGTGGCTCATGGTAAAGAATCTGCTTGCAATGCGGGAGACCCAGGTTTGATCCCTGGGTTGGGAAGATCCCCTGGAGGAGGGCATGACAACCCACTCCAGGATTCTTGCCTGAAGAATCCCATGGACAGAGGAGCCCGGTGGGTTCATGGTGTTGCAAAGAGTCAGACACGACTGAGTGACTAAGCACAGAACTGCATATATATATATATACATCTTCTTTATCAATTGTCTTGATTACTGTAGATCTATCTACAGTGGGTTTCAGTTCTTCAAATTAATGTTGGCTACTGTAAGTCCTTTACAATTCCATGTAAATTATTGAAATAGTCTAGTTTCTGTAAAAAGTTACCGTTGGCATTTTGATTGAGATTTTTTTTAATCTGTTGATCAATATGACTTCTTAATAATGTTGAGTCTTCTGATTTGTCTTCCTCTTCTTAATGTTTTATAGTGCACAGATTTTGCATAGATTTTGTAAATTTAACCATTTCATGGTTTTGATGTTGCTGTAAATATTTTACAATCTTAATTACAATTGTATTATTGTAATTATGTGATTATAAGTATATGTAATTACATAAATAAATTACAATCTTAATTTCCAGTTGCTCACTGCTGGCATAGAGAGATGGCTTCTCAGGTGGCTCAGTGGTAAAGAATCCTCTTGCCAATACAGGAGACACAGGAGATGGCGGGTTCAATCCCTGGGTAGGGAAGATCCACTGGAAGAGGAACTGGCAACCCATTCCAATACTCTTGCCTGGAGAATCCCATGGACAGAGGAGCCTGGTGAGCTGGAGTCCATTGGGTCACAGAGTTGGATACAAATAAGCATGCATGTAGCATAGGGAAATTCTATCAATTCTTGTATATTGACCTTGGTTAACAAACTTATTCACTGTGGTAGCTTTTCACCCTCTTTTTCAGCAGATTCCTTAGGGCTGTTTTCATAGATAATTATGTTATCTGCAAGTAGTTATACTTCTTCATTTTCAGTCTGCATATCATTCATTTCCTATTAATTGCCTTATTGCCCTGGCTGGGGCCTGCAGTGGATGTTATATAGAAATAATGAGATTGGACCTCCTTGCCTTGTCCCCATTCTGAGGGGCAACACATTCAGTGTTTCACCATCAAATGTGATGTTACTTATGTATTTGAGGGAAGTTCTATTTCTAAGAGGCTCCCTCCTATTTCAAATTTGCTGAGAGTTTTTATCATGACTGGGTATTGAATTTCATCAATTGCTTTTTCTGCATCTGATCATATATATTTTCCCCCTCCTGATTCTGTTCATATGATTAATTACATCAATATTCATATGTTAAACTGATATAAAGTCTCACTTTATAATGATGTATTTTAAAAAATATACTGTTGGATTCTATTTGCTAAAATTTTGTTAATAATGTTTGTGTCTATGTTCATGAAGAAGGGTATTGATCTATAGTGTTTTTTTGTAGTATTTGGCTGGGTTTTGGTGTAATATTGGCTTCAAAAATGAATGGTCCTTCTATCATCTACAAGATTTTTTTTTTTTTTCTGAATTATCACTACTTCTTCCTTTAGTAGAATTCATAGAAAAGTCATCTGGGCTTAGGTTTTGGGAGCAGAAGTTAAACTATAAATTTCTTTAATAGATACAGGGATACTTGAGTTGTCTATTTTTGTGTGGACTTCAGTAGATTGTATCCATTTCATCTATGTTGTTAAATTTATTGGCATTAAGTTGTTCATAATATTCTCTTATTTTTTTTTAATGTCTGTAAGATACATAGCAATATCTGTTTCATTTCTCATCTTTGTATTTTGTATCTTTTCTCCTTTCTCCCAGGTTTTGGTTTCATTGATTTTTTTCTATTATTTTACTGTCTTATATTAGTTTTCTTTAATCCCTTTCTTGCTTTTTCTATACTTTTCTTTTTCTGAATTCTTAGGTGGAGGAAGCCTAGGCTGTTGATTTGAGATTGTTCTCTAATATAATCACTTAATGCTCTAAGCCCTGATTTGGCTGCATCCCACAAGTTTTGATAAATGTTTTGATTTTCATTCAGTTCAAAATATTTACTAATTTCTTGTATTCTTTATTCCCTGACCTATGGATTATTTAGAAGACATTTTCTAAATACTAGTGGAGTTTCCTAATAACTTTCAGTCATTCCTTTCTAGTTTGATTCCACTGTGGTCAGAGAAGATACTTTGTATGATTTCAGTTATCTTACATCTATTGGGACTAGTTTTATGATCCAGAATATAATTTACCATAAAGTCCATGCTCACTTGAAAAAAAGTGTGAAGTGCTGTGGCTGAACGGATGGTAACAAAATTGTTCTATAGTTGTCAATTAGGTTGATAATATTGTTCTGGTCATCTGTAATATTGATTTGGGGTTTTTTGCTCTATTACTCAGAGAGGAGTGATGAAGTCACCAATCAATGGTAGATTTGAATATTTCTCTTTCAGTGTCCATCAGCTTCTGCTTTGTGTACTTTGAAGTTCTGTTAGTAAGTACATACCCACTTAGGATGGTATGTATGAAATACTTATTGTACTGAAGTCTACTTTGTGTGATATAAGTATAGCATCTGCAGTTTTCTTCTTTTTAGTGTTAACACGAGTATCTATTTATTTATATTTAAATTGTGTTTGTGTAGACAAATATGAGGCTTCCCAGGTGGCTCAGTGATAAAGAACCTGCCCGCCAATGCAGGAGATACAGGAGATTCAGGTTGCGTCCCTGGGTCAGGAAGATTCCCCTAGAGTAGGAACTGGCAGCCGCTCTGGTATTCTTGCCTGGAGAACCCCTTAGACAGAGGAGCCTGGTGGCCTCCGTCCCATGGGGTTGCAAAGAGTGGGAGGCAACTGAGCGCTCACGCACTTAAGATGACATAGTTGGATCCAGCTTTTCCTATCCAATCTGATTATCTGTACCATCTAATTAGTGTATTTACACCTGATAAAATAACCAGTGGTTGGCATTGAATCTACTATCTTGCTAATTGCATTCTGCTTATTTCATCTCCTCTTTGTTTCTCCCTCCCACTCTTTTCCTGCCATGCTCCAAGTTTCTTTCATAATTTCATTTTCCCACAGTTGACTCATTAGTTATACTTCTGTTGATTGATTTTTTTATAGATTGCTCTAGGACAGTGGTTCCCAAAGTGCATTCCGAGGAGACCTATGAAATTCTTTCAGTCCGTTTGTGAAGTCAGAACAATTTGACAGAGTATTTTTAGGTGTCATTTAATAAAGGCTATAATCTTTGAGTTGAGTTTTAAGATGAGTAGGTAGACAAGAAGAACAGAGAGAAAAGGTTGGGAAGAAATGAACACAGCCTCAGTAACCTGTGGGGAAATCTCAAGCATACATGTAACTGGACTCATAGAAGGAATAAGGGGAGACAAAAAATACTTGGAGAAATTATGGTTGAAATTTTTTCAAAATGGAAATTACGAACACATGGATTTATGCAAGTTAATGAGCTCTATCCACATTGAAATGACCACTTTTCATTTGTACTCCATTGTATCCACATATATTATTATAGAACCTGGAACATTTGAATGCACTTTTTTGCCTGTCTCCCTACACCAAATTCTGAGCAACTTTCAGGTAGAATAGTGTATGGCACATGGTAAATACTCAATAAACCAAAATTCTCAAATGCCGAGTGCCACACAAGTTTGGCTTATTTTGCTTATATCAGAGAGGAAAATATAACTGACTTGACCAATATTCCCTTTTCAAAACAAGTAAATACATAAAAAAATAACAGACTTGTCTAAAAAATTACTTAGGCAACAGCTACACTTTTGGACTTCATAAAAAATCAAGGTACTAAAAAAAAAATCAAGGTACTAATATATTGTTAACACTCAAAAAAAAAAAAACTTCCATTGATGCTATTTTAAAGTAATTTACCTGGCCTGCAAATTTACTGCCAGGATCAGCTGAAATAAACACACCATCTTTATCCTTTTGAAATCCACTGTGAGACCAATACGCCAGGTCAAAAGTAAACGTCTTCGTATGTCCTGGGTTCTTAGGGTCTTGTATAATGGTGGTGGTCCTGGAATGCATGGAAATCACACATTTGCTCCCAGAATTCTTCTCTCTCTATAGTCAAAATCACAAATTCAAGTCAATCATTACAGTTTTCCTATCATCCAATTTTTTTGCAGGTCTTTACATCTAGTAAGAAATTAAGCCAATAACTTACCGTTCATTCATTTTGTTCTCTGATTATTCTTAGCAGCTGTTAGGACAACAGTTGCTGTTATGGGTCCTCAGAATTTTTGAAAGGCTTGTCTCTAGTCATATTAACTTTCTGAGAATAGCATATCTAACCCTCAACTATGCTAATAGCATAAACTACAGCATCAGAGATCCATTCCCAACATGACAACGTAAGACGCTCCACTGTCCCACTCTCCAACAAAACTGGTGAAAAGTATTAATTAAAAAAATGGAAAAAAAAAAAAAGGAAATGGAAATGGTTCTAAGAGCAACAGCCAATGAAAAAAGATCTATTCCAGATATCTATCAAAATTTGGTAAGAAAGGAGAGTCCATGGTGTTTAAGCAAGACTATTCCTTCTCTCTCCACTGTCAGCTCAGCCAAGGAGAGACAACTCCAGACCGCTGGAGCTGACAGCACAGGGCTCCTTCTTCCTGGGTCCCCGGAGGAGGGATTTCTTCCTGAGAGGAGAGTGTCGGCATTTCTCACCCTGCCGCCTTCTACCTGTGACTGAGGCTTCATGTGGGAAAGTATGGGTGAGAGGTGGGAGCTCCTTCTTTTACCCACTTTTCACACATGGAACAGAGACTCTACCTTGGTTGCAGCGTGCTGAGAATACTGGGGTGCTGATCACACCTGCCCTGGCTCCCGGGGTGGTGGTGCTTTGCCAGGAGAGACAAGCTGAGAAGACTGCAGGTAGTTGTTCCACACTGACCAAACACTGGGCTCTAGGGCAGGGCCATCATACAGAGTAGCTTCCTTGTGTCCCCACCCACAAATCCAGAGCCCTGGTTTAGAGATCTTGCCTGGGCACTTCACCTCTTCCCAAAGGAACTGACTTCCTTTGCCCCCTTAGAGAAGTTCCACACGAAGAGCACTCTTAAGAACAGAGGTGGCTGTGATGAAGGGCAATTCAGAGATTCAAGATAACAGGTTAAAGTACAGGTTTCTCTGGTTTGGCTTCCCTGGTGGCTCAGATAGTTGAGAATCGACCTGCAATGCAGGAGAGCCGGGTTCAGTCCCTGGGTAGAAAGATCCCCTGGAGAAGGAAATGGCAACCCACTCCAGCCAGCATTCTTGCCTCGGGAAATTCCATGGACAGAGGAGCCTGGCGAGTTACATGGGGTCGCAAAGAGGCAGACACAACTGAGTGACTTTCACTTTTTTTTGTCTGGTTTGCTGGGGAGGAACCCACCTGGACTCAGAAAAAATACCAATCACTGATCTCACTGATCTTTAAAAGGAATCAGAATTTGATTGAAATAGTTCATAGAGCAATTTATGCCCCTGGACATTGTTGAAAACAGAGCAACCAGTGGACTTCACAGTTTGGTGTGGTCAAGAGAGAAAGGGGGCCCTACAAAAACTGTTACCATCCCACAGTGACCAGGTAGGCGGTAAGACTTCACTAAAATAATCCAGCCAATCACTAAACAAATGTTGGGGAAGTTCATACAAGTAGTCTTGTCCAGGCTTCAGAAACAGCAATAGGACTTTGACTGATCAGAGACCCTGAAAGGAATTACATGCCAAACTGCTGACTGGCAGGAACGCTGCAAGTAGACCTTGAGAACCAAGTTAAGGGAATAAATAACATGGATGGGAATGAGTCACAAAACTTCCTGGGTCTTGGGAATCTGGCCAGTTCCCAGGGATCAGTGAACATTCTGAGACTTACAACTAGAAATATGAACATTTAACACAATAGCCAAAGCTGCATATTTGCATGTAAGCCGATGACTACCAGCCAGCCTGCGGCTTAGCGATAAAAGCAGGACTCCTTTGGATGGCACTCTCAAGTCTCACCCATGGAATGGATGCACTGCCTGAGAACTTCAAACTGGGGACTCCAGATTGCTGTTCCAGGGACTTCCCAGTGTTCTTTAACTCTGGATGTAGGTGTTCCCCCAATTTGGTGATGTATATGGATATGTATTTCCTGCTATACTGCTTGTGGATCTTCCAACTGGGGCTGTGGCTTGAATCTGGATGTAGTGTTTCCCCAATTTGGTGATGTATATATATTTATCTCTTGCTATATTGCTTGTCCTCATACTGTAACTTACTATAAGAAACTTCCTTAATTCTTGCCTACTTAAAGACAAAGCAGTTATTTTGCCAGTGAATCCTCTGAACCTGAACGTTCTTCAGCAGAAGGCAAATCTTTCAGCAAAACAACAAATAAACAAGCAAATAACAATAACAAGCTACAGAGGGGTGGGAAGACCAGCACTCAGATTTGCTACAATATATTATCTAAAATGTCCAGTCTGTCCAATAAAAAACTGTGACTGCAAAGAAATAGGCAAGTAAGATCCATACACTGGAAGGGAAGCAACAGAACTGGGAACAAACTGGCAACTCTGTTTCTGGAAACAGAAACTGAATGATCTGATGCAGGAGTTACCAGAAAAGTAAAAACTATAAATATATTCACAGCACTGAAGGAAACCAGATTAAAGAAATAAAGGAAAGATTATAAAGGAATAATATAAACACTGATTACATTAGATAATTTAGATGAAATCGACAAATTCCTAGACACCAAGTATGAAAAACTCAAGAAATAGACAATTTGAATAGACCCATAACAAATGAAGAGATTGTAGTAAAAACAAAACTACTCATGAACAAATGGCTAGGCTGCTTGATTCTATCAAACATTAAACTCTTCCAAGACATAGCAGAGGGAATACTCCCTAACTTATTTTTATGAAGTCAGTATTATTACCCTGATACTAAATAGAGACAAAGATATCTCAAGAATATAAAGCTACAAACCAGTATCTCTTGTAAGATACTGCAAGAATCCTCAACAAATCATTACTACTGTGAATCCTGCAACATATAAACAGAATTATACACCATAACCAAATGAGATTTATCCTAGGGATGCAAGATTGGGTTTACCATCTGAAAACGTTTCTACTGTTTCAATTTTATGACCTTTGACATCCATGAATTCATAGAGATAGTGAACAACTTAACCTTTCGTGCATATCAACCAATCTGAAGGCCACATCCCAAGCACCTCCTTTATCTAATTCACACCCCAAGCCAGTGTTTCTCCCAACTCACATTACCCCAGAACCAGGAACCTAACAACTAGGCTGCACCTGACCAACTGAAGTCTAGATTTTATGGAAACTATACTAACTATCCAATCCTAAAACTGCTCAAACTTGCCTACTGTGCCTTGCCCATTCCTTCCTGTGGAAACCACAAGGGTGTGGGCCAGGCATCCTTTTCTCCCTTTGATACTTCCCTGTATGGCTACATGAAATGCTCCTTTCTCTTGAAAATTATAAGGCAGTGATCACTAAATCTGTCACATTAGATCTGATTAAAACAAATCTTGGGTACACTTTAAAATAATGATCAATGTAATATGTATCAATAGAATAAAAAAATCACATATTATCTCAACATGTAGAAAATGCATATGACAAAATTCAACACCTTTTCATGATAAACACACTCAAAACACATCAGCAACAGAATGGGACTTCCTCAATCTCATAAAGGAGCATCTACAAAAAACTCATGACTATTATCATACTGAATAGTCAAGGCTGACTATTACTCTCTAAGAACAGGAAGAAGACAAGGATTTCTACTCTTGATGTTTCTATTCAACATTGCAAGGGAGGGTCTAGCCAGGGAAATTAAGCAAGAAAAGGGAACAAAAGCATCCAGATAGAAAAGGAAGAAGTAAAATGATGGCTATTTGCAGATGATATGATCTTAGAAAATCCTGAGGAATCCACTAGAAACTATTACAACTAGTAAATGAGTTCAGTAAGGTTGCAGGATATAAAATCAATATACAATAATAGACTGTTTTTATACAGTTTAAACAATCTGAAGATGAAATTAAGAAAATTTCATTTCTATTACTACCACAAAGAATAAAATACTTAAGAATAAGGTTAACAAAAGAAGTACAAAACATACCTTGAATACCTCAAAACATTGTTGGAAGAAACTAAAGATCTAAAATTTAGAAAAACACCCAATTTCATAGATTGAAGGAACTGGCATTATTGCAGGCAGATTCTTTACCATCTGAGCCACCAGGGAAGCCTATTATTAGGAGAAAAATCCCCAAACGGATGTACATTCAATCCAACTCTATCAAAAGCCCACTTTCTTTGTAGAAATTAACAAGCTGATTGTAAAATTCATATGGACCTGACAGGCATCCAGAATAGCCAAATTCTTCAATCTTAAAAAAGAAAAAAGTAGGATTAACACAATCTCACAATTTAGTACAACCAACAGTGATCAAGAGAGTGTGGCACTGGCATAATGACAGACATACAGATTAATGTAATGGAGTGAAGAGTCCAGATACAAATCCAAACGTCTATGATCAACTGATTTTCAAGGCTGCCAAAATGAAGAATGGCCTTTACAAGGAATGGCACTGGGAAAACTCAATGGTCACACACAGAATGAACTTGGATCATTACTTCACATTACTTCATATGATATATAAAAAGCAACTCAAAATGGACCAAAGACCTAAATGTAAGAGCTAAAACTAAAATAGAAAATATAAATCTTCATGACATTGGAGTGGGCAAAGACAGATAAAACACCAAAAGCACAATTTTTAAAAATGGACTTCATCAAAATTAAAAATGTTTGTGCTTCAAAGGATGAAAAGATAACCCTTTGAATGGGAGAAAATTTTCAAGTTGTATATCTAATAAGAAATTGTAACTAGAAAATGTAAAGAACAGCTCAATATAAAAAGATAAAATAGTCCAATTTAAAAATGAACAAAGGATCAGAATGGACATTTCCCCAAGGAAGATACACTAATGGGCAATAGTACATGAAAAGATTCATGGCATCATTAGTTATCAGGAAAATGCAAATCAAAAAACCATGATATACCACTTCACACCAACTAGAATGGCTATAATGAAGATAAGTGTTGGCCTGGATTGGAGAAACTGGAACCCTCATCCACTGCTAGTAGGAATATAAAATTTTCCAAGTAGGTGCAGCTGCTTGGAAAAGTCTTGACAATTTCTTGAACGATAACACAGAGTTAGTAGATGACTCAGCAATTCCATGCCTAGGTATATAACCAAAAGAAATGAAAACTTGGGTCCACACAAAAATCTGTAAACAAATATTTATAGCAGCATGATTCATAAAAGCTAACAGCGAACAGGTGGAAACCACCCACATTCACTGAGGAATGGATGAACACAATGTGGTATATGCATACAATGGAATATTATCCAGCCATAAAGAAATGAACTTTTGATACAACATAGATGACACAACATAAAAATATCATGTCTTATCATATGATACGACATAGATAAACCTTGAAAACATTATGCTGAAAGCCAGCCAGCCACAAAAGACTATATAATTCTATTGATATGAATTGTACACAACAGGGAAATATGCAGAAACAGAGATTAGTTTAATGGTTGTTTAGGACTAGGGCAATGAGGTGATTCAAAACGTTATAAATCTGATCATGGTGATGGTTGCATCTGTGAATACATTAAAAGTCACTGAATAATACACCATAAGCGAGCTAAATGTGTCCTATGTAATTTATCTCAATAAAACCATTTAAAAAGTGGCTGAGATGGTAAAGAATCTGCCTGCGATGTGGGAGACCCAGGCTCAATCCCTGGGTTGGAAAGATACCCTGGAGAAGGGAATAGTAACCCACTCCTGTATTCTTACCTGGAGAATCCCATGGACAGAGGAGTCTATAGTCTACGGGGTTGCAAGCAGTCAGATACTGAGTGACTAACACAATGGTGAAAAAAACTATAGCAGCTAATATTGAAAGTACTTACTTGTCAAACATCGTGCTTAGTAATTTACAGATTACTTCAACTAGTGTTTCTAACGGCAATCCTGTGAGGTACCAACATCTCTATTTTAGACTTTAGGAAATCAAGGCTCAGAGCTTAAAACCTTGCTCAAAGCCACACAGGAGGTAAGGGATAAAGTCAGGTTTTGAACTCAAGTTCATCTGACTTCAAAGGCTCCTGAGAGTCGGGACTTCCTTGGTAGTCTAGTGGTTAAGAATCCACCCTGGGGGACATGGGTTTCATCCTTGACCAATCCTGGAAGATCTCACGTTCTGCCAGCAACTAGGCTTGTGTGCTAAAACTACTGAGGCAGTGTTCTAAAGCCTGCAAGTTGCAACTTCTGAAGCCCACAGTTTCAGAGCCATGCTCCGCAACAAGAAGCCACTGCAATGAGAAGTCCACACGCCGCACCTAGAATAGCGCCAACTTGCTGCAACTAGAGAAAGCCCACATTTCAACAAAAAGCACAGAAATGAAGAACCCATGCACCGCAACAAAGACCCAGCATGCCCCCGGACCCCCAGGGCTCCTGAGAGCCACTGTCTTACAACAAAGGAAGTCTCATCAAGTTGGATCTCTGATTCCACAGTGAAAGCAAGACTAGATATGAAGTTAGAAAACGAGGCAGGGTCTAGGTCACCAAGGCAGTTTAACAGTTGTCTGGATGTGATCCGTAACTACCCCCAAAACATTTTCTGAATTCATTTTCTTTCCTCCTACTATTCCAGCCTAAGATAATCAACTTTGGTGGTAGATATGAATCAAAGAGGACCTAATTATATAACTGTTTTACTGCCCATTTCTATTTCATAATTAACTGTCCTTCAATGTGGTCATTTAATTTACTGATCACAAGTTAACTCTGACATGTTTTGAATCTGTTCCCTGAGAAACTAGGTCACTTTAGAAGCCTTAACTAGTGGCTACACTTAAGTGAGACATAACCACACTCATGTCTAGTTATAAAGTTATCTAATCACGTCTGCCTGATTCCTAAAGTATTTTCCGCAATATAGAGGAATGTTAAGGGATAGGACAGAATTGATATCAACTGAATATGTGCAAAGCAATATTTTGTATTAATGGACGAGAGTAAAAGCAGCAAACTATACAAGTGGGAAAGTAGATGTAATATGAGGTCATCACTACACTGTATCCCATTCAGAATTATTATCAAATAAGGCTTTGCATGTTGTTTCAGCATACTCTTACTTATCTCCTTTATGGCCATCTCAAATTCTTCTAGCTCTAGGAAGTCTTCAAGTTCTGTGCAGGCAGAATGAACTGTACCCAGTCTTTCTCTGGGGCCCAAGATGATTCACATTACCATGGTACATATGGCTATAAATCAATAACATACATAAGACTATACGCTGCTAGAGAACAAGGACTTTCCTTTGTATCCTCAGTTTCTAGTTCATGTTTGATCCACAACAAATAAGCAAAAGTCCACTGACTGGATCAACTGTTCACAATTATCTTGAAATTCAACTACTCCATTGATAATCAAAGACAAACAACTGCTAAAGGTCCCAGAATAAGTGTAACTCATACTTTATCCTAAAATGTTGTAGCAACAGTTTAATGACTGATATTTTTGTAAAAAGTTATACAAATACAATTATACATAAAAGCATATAAAATACATAGAGTTCATTCAGAACTGCAAATTTGTTTGCTTATGATCTGTTGTTTTTTTTTGGGGGGGGGGGGGGGAGAAGTACATTATTAAAAATACACAGCACATGTCTATATTCACCAAACTGCATTGGTTTAAAAAATTATTGACAAAACATTTTTCTTGTCAATTTTTTTTATTGTGCTACTTGTGCAAAGGAATGAAATTATTTTCTGAATTATGTTTAATTTAGATCTTTAAATTACTCATTTAACAAGTTCATTTAAATAAATTTAATATTCGGTAAAGGACAAGCAGCTTCAATACAAGTCTGATAATTATTATTTAAAAAATTAATAAAATGAAAGTCATAGTCAAACTTTCAACAAGGCAACGTAACATTTATCACTAACCTGACTAAAAGGCCGCACTCGTACTGCTACTTTCACGCTGTCAATACTTGGCATAGGTGTTTTCATCATTTTCCCATTATTCGTATTGTTATTTGGTAGAAAAATAATGTAGAAGGTACACCGCTTATGCTTCACACTGAAACACTGAAAGCTTAGCCAACAACAGCAGTCTGTTTCTAGACAATCAATTATTAATGGTCCACTCATTACACACTATCAATTACCTGTTATAATTTTACAATACTTATTTATTGATGAATTTTATAGCCCACATCAAGTATCACCACTTAATTGCACACAGTCACATTGCTGAAAACAGAGTGGTTTTTCTTTTCCTTTTTCCACATCTACTCACACTCTTTACCCATCCTCAATACTCTGTGCCTGAGGTCTTATGAGAATGTGTCATTTTAAAACCTGAATGTTAAGGGATTTCTGTGATTCAGTAGCAAGCTCCTTCACAGCAAGAATGTTTATAAAATTTGTTCAAACTTTTCATTCTATTAATATTAGGCACATACAAAGTGCACTGAATAGCCACGAAACAGCTTTCTTTTTAAACATTTCCTTTCTTACTACTCAAACCCCTTTAAGAAGTTGCTAGTGAGCAGTGAACCGGTCAGTCTAACCTGGATAATTAGTCTCTGAATAATTAAGAGACTTTAAAGGTAATAGCCTTTAAGCTTGCTGAACAAGAAATGCCAACATTATATTTAATCAATGCATTACTTGGAAAATTACTAATTTGAGGTAGAATACACAAAATATGTTAAACTACAAAAAAGTGGCAAAATTACATGCCCATAATTCAATTTCAACATAGTAACAGCCTCCCTCAATTTAAGATTAGAAGTCTTAATCACAGAAGCAAAGTGCATAAATTATAAAATAGCAACTTAAAAAAAAAAACAGTTCAGTCATCTTCAAACTGGTCTAATACTTTTAACTATAGACAAAGAAAATGGAACCAATATCTACTAGCATATAAAATCACTATTAAAACAGAAATCCCCTCTCAAAAATCTAACAGACACAGACTACTGTAAAGTATACTTTATTTAACATTCCAATAAGCCATATTTACATATTATATAAATGTATGAAGTCTTAATATAAAATAGAAAAAACTGCCTGGACTAAAAGAATCACACTCCATATGGAGTTACTTTACTTATTGAAGACATTGTTTACAAAAATTTACAATAATTTATATAAATTATTTTCTTCCAAATTAATGATTTTAATAATCCACACAATTCTGATGACTTTACAAATAGGTGTACATTAAAAAACTTGAAAAAATTACAGCATTTTTCTGCGTAGAACTTGCTTTGGAAAAGAAGACAACTTCTTCCTGCTCCTTCCAACAGTTTTTCCTGTTACTTCTGCAGTCTTTCTTGGTTTGCTCTTGACTCCATCAACTGGGCTTGCCAAGGGAGAAATCAGTTTAATTTCTACTGGAGGAGGTGACCAACTTTCTCTTTCTGTGTTTCTGAAATAAAGATATAACTCAAGTAAGAACAAACATGTTATAGTATAAAATGTAGTCCACTTCCCAATATATGAAGAAATCTTAGATACTACCTTTTTCTAGTGCTTTCATTTTATAAAGGAGAAGTAAAATAAAACTTTAGTCAAATAAACTAATTTGAAGCAGAGTTAAAAATTCACATGATAGAAATTATCCTTTATGTTTGGGATCCTCAAAACAATTACCGTTTGAATTTTCATTTAAATATTTCATATGTATTAATAAATACTACTGCTTTACAAGGAAGGGCCAAATATCAGTAGTCGGTCCATAGGAGAGCCCAAGAGGCTCATAAAATATATGAGAAATGGGAATTCTCAAATACCAGCAATTAGAAACTATGTATGTATTTCATAATATGAAGTAGTTTTCTACATATACACAAAGACAATTTATATGTAGTGTATTAATTATAGTCAAAAGCTCTCATTAAATCAGTTTTTAAAGTAAGATAAAATGAATTACTTTGTACTTTTACGAAATTCTACCATATCTAAGCAAAATACATCTGAAATGGGAGTAATTTTGCCATGGATGAAGTTTTAATTGCTAACAGTGACATAATCACAGGACTTTTATGTTTTCAATGACTTTTACTGATAGTTTTATCCCTCTTCACTAAAGAAAAGGTGAAACATTGCACTCCCCCCCGCCCAAATTCATTGTAAAAAAACAAAGCTTTGTTGAGTTCAACTACCCCCACCCTACTGTGGTTAGTCGCACAGTCGTGTCTGACTCTTTGTGACCCCATGGACTGTAGCCCCCCAGGCTCCTCTGTCCATGGGATTCTCCAGGCAAGAATCCTGGAGTGGGCTGCATGCCCTCCTCCAGGGATTCTTCCCAACCCAGGAATCGAACCCAGGTCTCCCGCATTGCAGGCAGATTTTTTACCGTCTGAGTCACCAGGGAAGCCCTTCGCTCATCCTTTTTAAAGAAGGGCTTTTCAGGCTATGTTAGAAAGCATATTAAAAAGCAGAGACATTACTTTACTGACAAAGGTCTGTCTAGTCAAAGCTATGGTTTTTCCAGTAGTCTTGTATGGATGTGAGAGTTGGACTATAAAGAAAGCTGAGCACTAAAGAATTGATGCTTTTGAACTGTGGTGTTGGAGAAGACTCTTCAGAGTCCCTTGGACTGCAAGGAGATCCAACCAGTCCATCCTAAAGGAAATCAGTCCTGAAGATTCACTGGAAGGACTGATGCTGAAACTGAAGCTCCAATACTTTGGCCACCTGGTGCGAAGAAATGATTCTTTTGAAAAGACCCTGATGTTGGGAAAGATTGAAGGCGGGAGAAAGGGACGACAGAGGATGAGATGGCTGGATGGCATCACCGACTCAATGGATATGAGTTTGGGTAAACTCCGGGAGTTGATGATGGACAGGGAGGCCTGGCATGCTGCAGTCCATGGGGTGGCAAATGGTCAGACACGACTGAGCGACTGAACTGACTGACTGACTTTCATGCTATGTAAGAAAGTCACCTTCTGCAGTGAAATCTAACAATTACACAGAGCTAGTGCATATAAATGCCCCAAAGAATGACCTTTTTCTGATGAGCTTCATTTCTCTCTTTTGAGTCTTCACCAATATAATTTTAAGAAACAAAACTGAAAATAAAAATTACAGCCTGGAAAAAGTCTTACCTGCTTGCTTGTTTTGTTTTTGCAGTCCTGATTCTTTTCACTTGTTGCTTTCCCTCAGTTTCAGTTGATTGGCCATCATCTTCCTATGGGTTAAAATTTTTGAAGGATCAATATTAGCTAATTAAATATTCAAAATTTAAACTGAAAAAGTTCTATCCTGAGTCAAGGACTATAGCCAGACAGTGCTAACTGAATTTAACCACAATAAATAATCAAATGGACTCTGTGTATTTTTTTGGTGGAAACCTTGGTCATCTAGGACAGCTCATTATCCTGCATCCCCACACATTCAATTCATCTCCAAATCTTATCAATCTTATTCTGGAATGTTTCCATTGTCCACTGCTGTGTTCCACTGCCTCTGTCCAAATCAAGGCTCTCATTGCTGCGTAAGGATTAGACCACCATCAAATATTTTTTCCTCCCTAGAGTTCACTTTTCACTGAAATTACTTAAAACACGCACATGGTTGTTCGCCAGCTTGTAAAAAGCCCCACCCCCACCCTCGTGCACTGCCAGGCCGCTGTGCTTCTGCATCGGCTGTCCTCTCTTCCAGCAGTGCCTGTCTCCTTCACCTTCTGTCTGCAGCGTTATCTGAGTATAAATGATTCTTATCGCGCTGTGGAATAATTATTCGTATTTTTGCCTCTTCATTTAAACTGAACTCCTGAAAAACAAGGAATCTGCCTGAATTATTTTTGTGTCTTTGTCACTGCATAGTAATGGCTCAGAGCAGATAACTCAAGAAATGCTCATGAGTTAAGATTGGTAAATATAAAGGTCTCAAGCTTATACTTAATCCATAAACTATTTTTAATTTAGTTACATAAAACTAGTCAACTCTGACACACTCTAAGTGTGGTCTGTGGATGACACTCCAGGGGGTCTGGGACCTGCATTTTAAATAAATACATTCAAATAATTCTTATGGGACACTACAGTCTTAAAACCTTTCCCCTAATAGGCAATTTCAACTGCAGCTGCCAATAATACACCAAGAGTAACATACCAATCTATCTTAAAGCTGGGATCCCCAAAAGATAATTTTGGTCTTAGAGTATAAACACCTGCTGTTTTTAAAGAAGTTTACCTAGGAAGCACTGCTTAAAAAATAAAAAGCATGCATACAAATAAAACCATGCATTTCTTACCAGTCGTCCATCTGTACGTTTGGGTGTATTCAATGGGTTTTTCCGCCTGGTCCTTAAAGCAGGAGGTGAGGAGACAAATTGAGAAGGTAAGTCTGAAACTAATTCTTGCAGCTGTGCAGGAGCCTCTATTTTTTTAGCTAAAGGTGGAAACAAAGAACAAAACACCATATATATATATTCATTATATATATATACATACACATATAAATTCAACTTGCAAAAAAAGTTAACACCTGTGAAGTGCGATTAAGGGAAATAAAGCAAGGCACAACAAAAGAGGTGAGGTACAGCATATTTGAAGGTCTAAAATAAGGTGAAATGAAAGTTTGTGGCAAGTTTACTATCGGTGCCATTTTCCCAAGAGCATTTGCTAACTTCATGTCTGTCTGGCACATTGTAGTAATTCTCGCAATATTTCAAACTTTTCCACTATTAACTGTATTTGCTATGGTAATCAGTGATCTCTGACTGTTGCAAAAAGATTAGACTCACTTAAAACTCAGATGATGATCAGCATTATTTTTCCAATGAGTTATTTTTAATACTACCATACACTTAAAAGACTGTAGTATTGTGTAAACATGGTTTTTATATGCACTGGGAAACCAAAAAAATGTGCTTGATCTGCTTTACTGTGATATTTGCTTTATTATGATAGTAAGAAAACTAATCTGCAAATATTTCCATGGTATAACCTGTCGGTGTAACCTGAACTACTTTGTTCCTTAATTCCTACTTCTCTAGCTGCAAGATTTTTATTTTAAAAAGCAATTTTGTTTACAAAGTAGACACTCAAACTCTCTTTCCTTTCAGCTCATTCTGAGCCAGTTGTTCCAGGAAAGAGGAACAGAAAAGTCCACAGCATAAAAGGAAGAAAGCAAGCAGAAAAGTAATAATATAGAAAAACAGACTGAACAGTTTACGAATTAGTTGAAAATATGTAATTAAAAATATTTATCACATTCTTGTCTCCGTATTAATGGTGGTTAGCAATGCAATCATTGTGGCAGGGTACAGCTGAACCAGTTTGCAAGTTAAATCCTAGCTTCTGGATTTACAAGCTGTGGTATCAAAAGCAAGTCACCTAAACCTCTCTGTGCCTCAGTTTCTATAATATTCATAATAGTGCTTTAACATTACTGTGAAGATTAAAGATTAGAATAATGTTAGTATATGGGAAGTGTTTTATAGATGCTTGCATGTTATATTATTATTTAAAGAATATAAAGAATGTAATTTACCAATCTCTGAAAGAAAATTTCCAAATTATAGAGTTCAATATTATTTCATCTACTGGGACAATCAAGAGTTCTATAAAATGCCAAATTCTGCTCTTAAAGCATGTGATTCTTAATACAAGAAAAAGGAGGAGTGAGGTCAGAAATAAAAGTCCTCTCTGCTCCCAGCTGACAAGTGGCATAAATGGCACTGGTAGTAATTCTTCTCTTGTGTGGGTAAAAAAAAAACAGACAGACAAACCTATACTCTTTCTATAAAAATGATACATTCTATTTTTCTCCTTCCAGGCTACCTGGAGCAATAGCTTCTTTGGCTTTTCAAAGACAAACTCATATTCCTCACCGAGTTTCCCTCTGCACCCAAAGGAACAAAAATGTCTTATATCACATGCAAAAATATTTAGCTTCACATTCCTTCCATATGCTTCTATCAGCCAGACAAGAGTAGATTACATTTCTTTGTATGTCAATTTCTTGCCCACTTCTGTACGCTTCCTGGGATAAAGTTCTGATGGCCAGACTTAAGGCCTAGGAAGTTCAAAAGTCCTATAGATTCAGTCCTGTAGTAATGTACTGGTAAACAGCTTTCTGGGAAGGAAAACAACAACAACAAAAACACAGCTCTGACTTACAGCATTTGCCTATTTCAGTGCTATAAATGTTCCGTGGTTGACTCAAAAAAAATCCCTGAGTATTCAGCAATTGGCTCTCATCAGCCAGTGGGAATAGGCTCCAAGACACCACCACTTACTCATTACTGGGTGTCATGGGTGCTCAGTTTCACTGAACTTCAATTTCTTCACTGCGGAAAAAAAGGATAATGTACCTATACCACACTTGGTTATACTGAGAATCAAACGAACTGATAAATGTATACCCTAGTATAGACTCAGGCATATAAGCAAACCCTTCTTAAATATCTGCTGCTGAGTAATGGGATTCCAGAAAATCTATTGAAATGTCCAACTTTACATTCTTTTTAGCTAGTGATTCTAAGACATGTATTTCTTTGACATGTTTCAATTAAAAAGAAGATGGCCTCCAGCTTTCTAATCATGTATTTCTGTATCCACTGTTCTCTGTACCTCCTATCCCTCCCTAAAAAAGTTAGTAGGCACAAGGGACAAGAAGGAATTGTAAGAGTGTAGAACCTACGATCTAAGCGCAAAGTAAGAAAGCAAACTAATCTTGGCAGCAGTTGCTTTGTTAAAGTAGCGAATACACACAAGAACCCTACAGAGTTGGCATTATTACCTTCACTATAAAGGTGAGAAAACAAGACTCAGAAAGCTAGTTAAGTGGCAGAAATGAGAGATGTAAGTCCCAAACTTCTTTTTAACTCATACTAGAAGGTGCTTATTTTTAATACTAGAAAATCTGAAAATGATTCAAACACCTACCAGGAGAATGTCTGAGCAATCTGTGGCACATAAGTGAGTTGAAATGCTACACACGTAAACTTTTACACATTATCAATTGTAAAACACAAAACATGAAACCATGAACACGCAGGGTTTTGAGGATATTTTCCAGAATCTGAAAAATGCTCATGAAATAAGTAGCAGACGGGAGGAGTAATATGTATACATGCACACAAACTATTACACATTGGGTTTTATAAAAAAAACAAACTATATATTCAGCTAGAAAGATATACAAGCAGATGTAAACAGTGGTAACTGGTCCTTTAGATGGCTAAATTAAATATTTTTAATTTCTAATTTTTTGTGGCAGGCATGTATTATTTTTATTACAGAAAAAAGTTACAGTTAATATGTATATGGATGAAGAACATAAAGATAACAAAGATCAGAATTATTGAGGTGTTTGGCTATGATAGTCATGAGAAAAGTATGAAAGAATTGTTAATGACATTCTTCTACGATTCAGTGCCCTTTTTCATGTTAACTTTTATCTAAAATAGTAGCTTAGTAAAGTTAGCTAAAATCTCACATATTTGGTCATTTCGTTTTCCTCCATGGAAAGACAGGCATAACCACACTTTCCTAACAGCATGAATAAACCAAAATAAAAATCAAAATGTACTCAGAAATGCGGGATGGGATGCGAAAAAGGAATTCCTAATAACTACAGATTCATTTTTAGAACAAGTGATCAAATCTATGGCAAAGCATCCCTTCCTAGGCTCTTATGTAAATATAACAACTTGCACGAATACAATATATTTAAAGAGGTTTTGCACAGAGAATGCTGAAGACAGAAAATTTTAATTTGTGGATTTTTAAATGACTCATCTTTTGGCCTTCCTCAAGTCAGGAGGCCAACTATACAGGATGTTCACCAATGCACTAAAAAATACATGCAAGAGTTTAGTACAACAGTCACCCACTTTACTTACAAGTCCCTAATCTGCTTTATCAGCACCTTTTTAGATCTTTTTTTCTTAACCATCTCCCTCACTGAATTCTGCCCAACAAGAAATCTTAAAAGCACGAATATACTGTACATCTGTTTCTGTACTTTAGGTAGATCTCCGCTTTATACATGGGCTTCCCTGGCGGCTCAGACAGGAGACCTGGGTTCAGTCCCTGGGTTGGGAAGACCCCCTGAAGGAGGGCATGGCTACCCACTCTAGTATTCTTGCCTGGAGAATTCCACGTACAGAGGAGCTTGGTGGGCTAGAGTCCACGGGACAGCAAAGCCTAGGACATGCCTGAGTGACCACACATAAAGACTACACTATACATAAAGAGTAAGAGACTTCACTCCTGTTGAGATGACATGAACTATACCTATCAAACAATACAATTAAAAGTTCACATCATCAGTGAGGGAGGTTGGGCATGTAGCCTTGCCAGTTCATGGACAACAAGAAATAAGGATTTAAATAATTTCTGCATCATAATCAAGATAATTCTACTGCTGCTTCCCTTCAAAACAATTTGAAGTTGTGGACTTCAAATCATCTGGAATATGAGACTAAAATGAAGGTTCTATCTGGGGGAAAAACCAAAAGCAAGTCACTTATAAGGACAGAATGAAGAGAAATGATCCTATTCTAAAAAAAAATTAAACCTATGTCAAAGTTAATTATAAGATTTAAAAAGTTACAGTGAAGCAGAAAATTCTTGAATCTAAAAATAAACTTTAAAATTAAAACATTAATATTTTACTATTAAAAGATCAAAAAAGTCTTTTTCGGAAGGGAGAGGAATTCCCTGTAACCAAAAATCATTCTTAGGAGATATGATCCAATAGTGCCTTAACACAATCTAACCATGTTTGAACTGATTTAAGTTTAAGCTGAAGACTTTAAATGAGATGGAAATTATTCTTCAAACAGAAATAAAAGTACCTTTCTCTTTCCTTGGAATCTTTGACACAGCAGGAGAAAATAAAAAAGACTCATTTTTTGGTTCAGAAAGGTCCGGCAACAAGATGGCCTTGCTAGATCTAGTCCGTGTGCTACGGGAAGACTGAGTCAAAGCAACTGTAGCAAGCAATTTTTCTTCTTGGTCATCTGGCTCTCTGTGTGCCGTTTCTTCACCTATATACTTTTCTGGTATTGAATGTAATGGACGTTTTTGGCTTTGGTTTTCAGTCCTTTTTGTAAGTTTCTTCTTAGAGCTCATCACTGCAGCAAGTTCCTCATTTGGCATGAAAACTGACTCTTCTAAAGTTGGTTTTCCGACATCAGTATTTTCACTTTTAGCTGGGGTGTTTCTTGTGGATCTCCTTTGGATGCCGAGACCTTCTCTCTTCTTGAGACTTCTTGCTTCCGTAAAAGCCTTAGATTGTACATCTTCAGATGGATTGATTTTCCTTGGTCTACCACGTTTCCTAGGTGTAGCAGGCGTACCAAAATCTGCTTGAATAGTCAACTGGGAGGAATCAAGTTTGGAATCTTCTATAACATCCAATGCACTAACTTCTTTCTTTTTAACCCTCTTACTACGTTGAATAGGCAGTTGTTGTTCAGCGGACTCCCCCTCTTGTTTATATCCTACACCTTCAGAAGCTTCCAAATTAGTACTTCTCAATTTTCTGGTACTTCTGCTAGGACCTGCTACTTTGCTGACTTTCATATCATTTATAACTTCAACACTTTCCTGATTTTCTACAGATTTAGTTCTTCTAGGAGTCCTCTTTGTAGCAGACAAAAGCTTAACTTCTTTTCTAAAAGAACTTTCTTCAGTTGCTGCTTCCAACAGCTGAGATGATTTTAACCCTCTTAATTCCCTACCTGGAGTAACTTGTAATTCTTGTTCCACAGAATTAGCATTTTCTAATATGTCTTGATTAACGTCTTTTTTTCTCCTTCCTCTCCTAGGAGTAACAGAATTTTGAGGTATTTGCTGGTTATGAGATACTCCCTTGTCATCAGAACAGGCACTTTCCAAAGCCCCTGCAATTTCTTTTGTTTTCCTAGTTTTCTTTGTAACTGAAAGCCCCAGCATCTCAGGAGTAGCAACAGCTGCTGGCTCTTCCTGTTGTGCTGATTTGACATTCAGGTTTTGGACACGTACTCTCTTGCGAGTTCGGGAGGAAATCATGTCATTAACCTCGCTGACATTTATAGTCACTGCACTTGTTTCCTGAACAGTCTTAGTTGTAGAGTTGGCCAACCTGGTGGAACACATTACCTTTTGGCTTATTAAAGGTATGTTTTCTTGAATGGACTGTTCCACTGTATCTGAAGTAACTTCTTTACTTCTTGTGTCTTTAATTACATCTAATAAATTTTCTGCAATTGCTACTTTAATTGGTTCAGGCACATATGGTAATGTCTCTACCCTCTGGGACTCCTGATCACTAGTTACAACAGATGGCAAATTTGCAACATGTCTGTGATTCTCACTTTCCTCACTGCATACATGTTTTTCCTCAGCGGCTGCATTAGCTGCTTTAGCTAACACGTCAGATGCTGCACAATCATCCGTCTCTACTTCTCCTTCTTCACCTTCCAAAACCAAGGTAAAGTTGCTCTGTGCCACAAAATGCTCTCCATCTACCTCAGCAACGTCACACTCAGCAGAGTCTTTATTATCAGGTAAGTCACAAAACTGTTGCTCAATGGCATCAAAATTGTATTGAAGCTTAAGAGTTCCTGAGGGATACAACTCATTAAATGAAAGATTCCTAGCCTCTTGTCCTGAATCTTGACCTTCAAGCTTTTCATGTTCAATTACCTAAAATAAATTAAAGATAAGAAACTGTTAATATATGTATTTTAACCTAAAGCATACATTTTTTAAGACCATCTCACCCTTGGTGTATGAATTGTTAAATATAAACTACATCGATATGGCATATACTTATGGGTTTACTTTATTAAAATAGCCATTTAAGCAATCAGACTTTCTCACTCAGTCAAAATAACTAGATAGAAAAAGATCGAAATTCTGAATGGAATTAAAGTAGAAGTCTACATTTCCCTGGCTAAAAAAGACAGTCTTAACAAAAATGTTAAAAATTATAATGATGCTAACAGTTGCAATAATTAAGGACTTATTCTATTCTCACCCAAGGAAAAAAAAATGAACCGGAGAAAAAGAAACAACCCCCAAACTATGTTCTAATGATAATCCCCAAATTACCTAACTAACCACACTTTTCCTAAACAGCATGATCCCCATAAGGTTGAAGAAGAGTTCACCTACATAAGCTCCCTTGGGCTAGACTCAATCCTCTTCCCTTTGCTGGGGCTGCATAAACCATGAAATTCCTAAGGCTTTCAAGTTCAGTACCTCTCTTGCAAGGGTTTGGTGGAAGAAGGAATGGTCCTTGCATTTACCTTTTGGTAAGGGAAGGGGAGAAAAAGGAGGAGGCAGAAAGTAACAGAGAGATCTCCTGACCAAGAAGGTAGAACATTACCACCCACCTAAACAATGACATTTTCCCACTCCCCACACATTCACTGAAAGACTGGAAATACCCAGAAATGAGGATTCCCATTTACACTATGCCCACAAATTTTATTAGCTTCCTGACTGAAGGAGAAGGGACTTTATCCATCTAATTCACAGTGAGAATACTCATGAAATTGAATATGGATAACCAAGACATTTTTATGAGTTAAACTTCCCAACTACTATACAATCATAAATAATTAGAAGAGATTATTTTTCTTCACCTTAAAGTCACTTATCATGCAAAACTTACTTGTTGATAATAAAATAGATTTGGTGGGATTTTTAGGAAATGTTAAGTCATTTTAAACAGCAGAAAAATCCCACCTTTCTGGAGTATATAAGAAGTTAAACCCCAGGCAGCAGAATATCATTTTCCCACAAGTATGAAGGGAGGGGAAATGGAAGAGAATTCTATTTAACTGTACTCAACTATTTTCAGATATATGCTCTGGATAGTTTTGATGTCACGCATGTTTCAAGAGTAGCTAATATCTGTTTTCTTATGGCTAAAAGACCTTTCATTTGAACTGGATACTGAGTGAAAATTACTAAAACTGTCACTTCTTTAACATAGTCTTTTGGTTTTCATGAAACCAATTTCTTAAAGGATGATGTATTTTATATACTTTCTCAAACACAGATTTTTATAAAGGGATTTCTATATAGTAGTGAAATACATGAATACATTATATTAGAGCTATGGTTTGAAACCTAACTAAACCAACACTGAAAGACTAAAAAAGAAATAAAAAATTATTTTTTTTACATGAATTTCTTGAGTATCAGGAGGATCATCAGAAATTGGAGGCTTGTCTTCTGGTAAGTCAACACTTGCTTTTAGTACATCAACTTCTATTTCATGATCTTCTTTTAAGTTCAACTCTACTTCCTGGTCAAGTCTATGTTCAGAAACCATAGGGCTTTCAGAGGTAACAGGTCGAGATCTTTCACTATCACCAGGGACTTCGGCCACGGCTGAAAAAAAAAATGAGAGTTAATCTTCCACGGTTTAAGCTAAACAAAAAAGAGATATATACACAATTGGGGAAGCAAACAGAAGGGGAAAGGCTGCATTGCACTTAATGTTTCCTTGAACAACTGTCAAGAGCGTCAAAACATTTCTAACATCTTCGAAGAGGAAAAGCCTACGGGGATCTATACAATACTCCTCCTTCATCAGAATCCACTCACTCAGGTTAGACAATACATATTTGCTTTTCAAAAAGATAAAATATAAACAATAAAATATTAAAAACCTGTGCACACCTGTTGACCTAGCAAGGCCATGCTTGGGAATCTATGTTGAAGAAACACTGACACAGAACGTGCAAAGATGTAAAAACAGTAACATTCACTGCAGAAATGAATTAGCAAAACAAACTCATCTCTGAAAAGCCAGTGTCTAACTGAGAGGAGACACTCAAAAAAAAACGGAAGGAAGGAAAATTCACTGGGGGAAAAAAAAGTCAAATGAATTCCATACATCTGTTAATCTTCCCTGGAGCAAATTCAGACGTTTGTGATTATTTTCTAATAACAATAAGCCAATCTTGGCTGTAAGTTATCACAAACACAGAATAAATATGGAAGTAACCCTGTGTAGATACCTGAAACCCAGAAGGTCAAAAAACAGGTATACAGTCTTGGGTGGGGACTGGTAATTTACTTTTTTCCTCTTTAAACATGTCCACAAAAACCATTCTAAGACTTCTACCGTTAGAACTACAGAGTGTTTTATAAGCAACCAACTGCTCTGATAGCTGACACGCTTCCTCAGAATTCTATTTTTAGCTAGGGAAACAACTGGAGAGGCATAACAGGTAACAGTCTGGACTGTTATCCAGATTCTTTTGCCCTAAGAATAGAACACTCTTTAGACAAAACACTAAAATGAAATGATTCTGAAGTCAAAATAATACATACATTTATTGTTACCTGCTCTAATTGCAGAGGTACAGGTTTCAACAGAGACCAGTCCTTCGTCTAAAACAGGTTCTGTGGACTTCCCGGTGAGTTCCCTTCAGGAACAGAAACATATATACTTCAGTGTTTAAGAAGATCCCATCTGCTCTGACCTGCTTTAACCCTGCCCCAACTCTTACTTTTCCCTCTACTGATGAAAACCAAGGTTCAGAGAATATACAATGCAAGTTCATTCTGAATAATATTATGTAATTTACAAGTGAATTCAGAAACAAGTAATATTGTATTTGTTTTTCTTATTTTCTAATATTTTACTTTGTTGAAAACAATGGCATAACCTTAAACTACAAATAAAATGATTTTAAAATGATGGTCAGTATAAATTACACAGATGTTAATTTTTAATTATCAGTGGCCACGTTCTTCAAATAAATTCATCAAATATTATGGACATTTTCCCTATATACTCAGTAGATTCAATATCTTAAGGCCAACTGGAAAAAGTATGATAAATGACTCAGAATGGGAGACCAATGTGACCTCTATTAATCTACTTGACAAAAGTTCTAGGAAGATGTTGACAGTGGTCCCTTTGCATTCTGAGGTGGCCTTCCCCTGAAGACAACTAAAGCATGCTGATTTTTTAAATGGGACAATTAAATTATAAAGTTCAAGAAAAAGTATGCATTTGGAATATGTACACATTTATTTATAGGTATATTTGTAAGACTTATCTCAATCACAATGTTTACAGTAAGGATAACCAAGAACCAACAACAAAATAAGTTTACATTTAAAAACGAACCAGCTCACCAAAATGTTGAATATTTGTCTAGATTGTCACTGATGAATGCCAAGTTTCTGATCAAGTGACTGCTTTTTGATTTGTTGTTGCTGTAATCCACTGAAACCATTATAATTTATACTAATTTTCATTAAAAAATTTAAAACCTTAGATTAAACAACAATCTTGATGATCCTTTCATACTATTTTCTCCCTCCTTTTCCATGAAGGACTGGCAAAGACTGCAGTTACCACGATTTCACTCTCAGAAGTGAAGAATATGACTGAGTTCAATGTATGAGAGGTGATGATTATAATACTGATTTTTTTATGGGTGGTCTGTGAAATCACTCTCAGAACTTACAGTGAAGCATTTACAGTATCTTAAATTGTCATGTTTTATGTGGGTTAATTTTAGTAAATTATATCCTTACAACTTCTTGACAATTGAAGCTGCAACTTTTCATTGTATTCTCTACAACAGCATTCATTTCTCCAAAGTGCTGATACACAATGTGTCCAGTCTTGCAATGAGATAAGGAGTTTATGCCAGAAGGTCAATCAATCACCTCAATGATTAGTTCAGCTAACTTCCAAAAAGGCGACTGATAAGTATTTTAATAGAAGCTGCTATCTTGTTGCAGACCGAAAAGTCTTCAGTAACTGGCATCAACTTTACTAGTACACACTTTAAGTAGCATTGTCCTACATCACCTAGTATACTGGCTGAATGTGTAAGTGCTAAATGAAACTGAAGAACTGGGAGCATAATAGTTCAAGCTATCACTGAAAAACAATAACTTCTAACTTGAGTCTTGTAGCAACCAAATGGCAAGGATCAATACTGCCTCTGAACCATCTCCCTTATGATCTGCCTTGGTGCTACAGGATACATACCGGATTGCTCTGAGACCACCAAAAGCAGGAGAGCATGGAAGAATGTGTGGCTGTAAGCGAAACCTTTGTTTTTCAACAAAAATCATATTCTTTGGTGATCTAAAGAGTTCTGCCTCAATTTATCAAGTCTCTATATGTTTAGGAAACATCTGGTATCATTTCATAATAACTACTAAATAACACTGAACTGTACAAATGAATTTCTTATAAGACAGATACAGTACCAAAATGGAAATAACAAAGACAAAGATCTAAATAAGAGCTACTCTATGCATGGAACAAATACCAATATTTACTACTGTTTCACAGCTTCATTAAACTTTATCAATATTTGAAATTTTCTCTATAAACTTACTCTTCACAGACTGAAGGTACACAAAGAGAAGCTTCAACTCCTTGAATGGGGCTTAAGTGATTTAATTCCGAAAGTACACCCTCCACAACTAAGCCATTCTTTGTTTCTGCATCTTCTAAGGTGCCTGTAAATAATACAGTTAAGAACATATATATTTACTAAATGTTTAGCAATTACTGCCAGTCTTGGTTTATTACTTTTTAATAAGTTGTTGGGTCTGCTTTTTTGCATACTTTTAGTTTATTCCTTTGGCAACAGACTACCAGTCCCTTCTAATTCTCTGAGCCTAGGCCAAACCCCACCCCAACCCCCTCTTTCATCTGTAACTAATACTTTTGGCTTAACGGGTTAGTAACTAGCTGAGCTAGTAAGATTCAAATCTAGCTGATTTCACTCTAAAGTCTGTGCTATATAATACCCCCCACAAAACAATAAAAATGGTCTATTTGAGACTGCCTCATCATTTTAGGACTAATCAATGAAAATACTATATTCACTGGAAGGACTGATGCTGAAGCTGAAGCTCCAATACTGTGGCCATCTGATGTGAAGAACTGACTCATCTGAAAAGACCTAGAAGCTGGGAAAGATTGAAAGTAGGAGAAGGGGATGATAGAGGATGAGACGGATGGATGGCATTACTGACTCAATGAGTTTGAGTATGGAGTAGCCTCCATGCTACTCAATACTGGCGTGCTGGAGGTCCATGGGGTTGCAAAGAGTCAGACATGACTGAACAACTGAACTGAGTGAAAATACTGCCAATAACATCCTCATCAAACAATTACCATTCAAATATTTTAGTGGAACACAGCACATTAAAAGCGTATGTGAACTTCTAAAGATATGTTATTTATAAAGACAGTCCTAAATTCTTAAGATTACAATTATACAGTGGAAGTGACAAATAGATTCAAGGAATTAGATCTGATAGGGTGCCTGAAGAACTATGGACGGAATTTCATGACACTGTACAGGAGGCAGGGATCAAGACCATCACCAAGGAAAAGAAATGCAAAAAGGCAAAATGGTTGTCTGAGGAGGCCTTACAAATAGCTGTGAATAGAAGAGAAACAAAAGGCAAAGGAGAAAAGGAAAGGTATACCTATTTGAATGCAGAGTTCCAAAGAATAGCAAGGAGAGATAAGAAAGACTTCCTCAGTGATCAATGCAAAGAAATAGAGGAAAACAACAGAATGGGAAACACTAGAGAACTCTAAAATTAGAGATACCAAGGAAACATTTCATGCAAAGATGGGCTAAATAAAGGACAGAAATGGTATGGCTAACAGAAGTAGAAGATATCAAGAAGAGGTGGCAAGAATACACAGAAGAACTATACAAAAATCACCTTCAAGACCCAGATAATCATGATGGTGGGATCACCAACCTAGAGCCAGACATCCTGGATGCAAAGTCAAGTGGGCCTTAGGAAGCATCACTATGAACAAAGCTAGTGAAGGTGATGGAATTCCAGTTGAGCTATTTCAAATCCTAAAAGATGATGCTGTGAAAGTGCTTCACTCAATATACCAGCAAATTTGGAAAACTCAGCAGTGGCCACAGGACTGGAAAAGGTCAGTTCTCATTCCGATCCCAAAAAAAGGCAATGTCAAAGAATGCTCAAACTACCACACAACTGCACTCATCTCACACACTAGTAAAGTGATGCTCAAAATTCTCCAAGCCAAGCTTCAATAGTATGTGAACTGTGAATTTGCAGATGTTCCAAGTTGGATTTAGAAAAGGGAGAGGACCCAGAGATCAAATTGCCAACATCCACTGGATCATTGAAAAAGCAAGAGAGTTCCAGAAAAACATCTATTGCTGCTTTATTAACTGTGCCAAAGCCTTTGACTGTGTGGACCACAACAAACTCTGGAAAATGAGATGGGAATACCAGACCACCTGATCTGCCTCTTAAGAAATCTGTATGCAGGTCAGGAAGCATCAGTTAGAAGTGGACATGGAACAACAGACTGGTTCCAAATAGGAAAAGGAGTATGTCGAGGCTGTATGTTGTCACCCTGCTTATTTAACTTACATGCAGAATACATCATGAGAAATGCTGGGCTGGATGAAGCATAAGCTGGACTCAAGACTGCCGGGAGAAATATAAATAACCTCAGATATGCAGATGACACCACGCTTATGGCAGAAAGTGAAGAAGAACTAAAGAGCCTCTTGATGAAAGTGAAAGAGGAGACAGAAGAAATTGGCTTAAAGCTCAACATTCAGAAAACTAAGATCATGGCATCTGGTCCCATCACTTCATGGGAAATAGATGGGGAAACAGTGGAAACAGTGAGAAACTTTATTTTTGGGGGCTCCAAAATGACTGCAGATGGTGACTGCAGCCATGAAATTAAAAGACGCTTGCTCCTTGGAAGAAAAGTTATGACCAACCTAGATAGCATATTAAAAAACAGAGACATGCCTTTGCCAACAAAGATCCGTCTAGGTCAAAGCTATGGTTTTTCCAGTTGTCATGTATGGATATAAGAGTTGGACTATAAAGAAAGCTAGGCGCTGAAGAATTGATGCTTTTGAACTATGCTGTTGGCGAAGACTCTTGAGAGTCCCTTGGAGTGCAAGGAGATCCAACCAGTCAATCCTGAAGGAAATCAGTCCTTAATATTCATTGGAAGGACTGATGCTGAAGCTGAAACTCTAATACTCTGGCCACCTGATGTGAAGAATTGACTCATTTGAAAAGACCCTGATGCTAGGAAATACTGAAGGCAGGAGGAGAAGGGGATAACAGAGGATGAAATGGCTGGATGGCATCACTGACTCAATGGACATGAGTTTGAGTAGCCTCTGGGAGTTGGTGATGGACAGGGAGGCCTGGTGTGCCACAGTCCATGTGGTCACAAACAGTAGGACACAACTGAGCAACTGAACTGAACTGAACTGTAATTCTTAGAGCAATTAATAATGTGTATGTTTACTAAATGAAAACAACATTAACCCCAACTTCACTGGATTCACATTTTAAGAAACCCTAGTTCAGCCTAGGCAGAAAATATTTTCCCAAAGAAATCACTATGACACACATTTTTACACTGGTTTTACAGATTTAAAGATAGGAATTATCTTTAAATAAGCTTGTTAAACCTGTGCAGGAGTAAGAAAGATAAAAATAGACTAAGTTTTCTGATCCACCAATTCTAAGCAAAGTCTCTCCCCTTTCTTGTGTTCCACTCGTTCCTACTGTATCTCCCAGCATAGCATTTATCAAACTGCATTGCACACACTTGTTTGATATAATCCACAATCCACTCCAGTAATCTTACCTGGATAATTCCATGGACAGAGGAGCCTGGCAGGCTACAGTCCATGGGGTAACAAAGAGTCAGGCATGACTGAGCAACTATCACTCACTCACTAGACTTTACATTACATGCAGGCAAGTGCCACCTCTACTTAAGTTTATCCTTAGCATCTAGCGCATTTTTATTCTTTATCTTCTACTTTATTTATCCTTAATACCTAACACACACAAAGCAGGACCCTGTCCATTGCACAAGATTAGGGGCTCAAACATTTTTTGATAAATGAATATACAGACAATAAATTCATGGGTCTTTGGACATTTATTTTCACTTTCTAGTGATTATTTTGGAGGTAGGGATGGAGAGTAGAATGAACTTCCTGTTTTCTGAGCAGCTTTCTAGAAAGTTGAGGCTGCTGGATGGGTAAGTTAATCTAGTCTCTAAAGGTAGTAGTATTATTTCTCATAACTATAGGAAGACCTTAAGTCACACTGATATTTGACACTGCTTCCTTAATCATTACTGTTCTTTTCTAAATTTCATTTCCAAATGAAAACAGAACACACATTAAGTTCCCCTCTCCTCAAACCTCATACATACTTAGAATGAAAGTTTGTAAAAGTAGAAAGAATAAGATATGTGTACTATGGCTAGAACCTACTGTGCTATGATCATGTAATTATTTAACCCTGTTGCTTTTCTTATGGTAGAAAAACTTCTATTACAAATTTTACTGAAGGATATCAATGGCCATTTTGAATATCTGGGATGAGTCCTTACCCATTTGTTTCTCTGGCTCTGGAGGAGTTACTCCTGGTTCAAATGTATCTTTATCACTGTTCTTCTCAGTCTGTTCAGTTAAATTAGTAACAAGTTCAGTGGAAGAGCTCACTGACTTAGAGGCTATCAAAATATCTTCAAAGTCTTCTGGTAATGGAGCATCCTGATACTCTAAGGTAGTCTGGTCTGATCTGGTGGAAGTATTGCTATTTTCTACGCTCACATCCAGTTTCTCCAAACTTTGTGAAGTTGTATCCTGTGGCCTGACATCCATTTCTTGATGGTCCTTTTCAGGGCTATCCAGGGGGAAAGATGTTGTCTTATCTTTGTTCTTCAGCCATTCAGTTTCTGCTGGAGCTCCACATTTATGTAAAGATGCAGTAATAAATGTTTTTGTTTTGCTGTCATCTATAGTCTATTAAGTAAAGAGTTTGGAGAAAAAAAATTTTACTAGTAAAAATCAGTTAAGTCTAACTTATCCATCCCAATCATACCCACCCTTTCCATGTTCTGTTTATCTCCAAATTCTTTTCTCCATCAAAATTTACTTACTCTAAATCCATTCTCCTCAGACTGATGATTAAAAGTTAATGACTGTTAATGATTCTCTAATTGGTAATAGATCAGTACTTCCAAAAGACTAAAATACAGAATAGGCAAGATGCCCAATAACCACCAATGGGTTCCTATTAACCTACAGTGAAGCTCTAAAGACATACCCTCCCAAACAGACAACAAACTAGGAACTTACCAAGAGAAGCAGTACAATACAGGTTAAAAAACAAAGATATTAAAAACAAACAAACAAAACCAACCATGGATCTGAATTCCAGTCCCATTTCTTCCATCAAATAACTATGTGGTTATAGACAATTTAACTTGGTGCTTCTAGCCCTATTTTCTTCACCTGTAAATGATAGGTTTGGCTTAGCCAAGGACCTAAAGTTTCTCTCTGAACTAACGTTTTCTGATTTTATGACTATCTGCAAGACTGTATATAAAAATCTATAGTGATATCATTTACATTGATAGGAGCTTAATATATTCTTATTAAGAAGTCCTTTTGTTCCAACTATTATCTAACTTACTCCAGCAGTCCATTTCGTGGTTATGCCTTCTTCCATGAATGAAATTCTAGTTTCCTTGAGTCGTAAAGGAGGAGTAAGAGATCTTCCAGGCGACAGAGAGGGAGATGCTAAAGGTGTTGTTCGAAGACCAGACCTCAGGATGGATTGAGGAGTGAACTCGGCAAATCCAGAGGAAGTAACTGACATAGCCAAAGTCTTAGCTTTCTATGACACAGAGCAAATGGAATTCACCATTAGCGCTTGTAAAAGACACTTACGTAAGGACAGACAAAGCCAAATGAGTGGCAATGGTGACTAAATTCTCATCTCCAATAAAAACATCAATAATAAAAAGTATTATAGATTACTGGAAAGAAAACATAAAATTCTACTCGGAGCTTTCTATTTATAATGTAAATTTGCATAAAACATAAAATTGCATCTATAATCATTCTAAACCTTGATTATTCCCAGGTTTAAGTTCAACTTAAAAAATAAAGTGCTGATATAAGATAAATTATTTAACTATTGCTTAGAAAACTTTAGTAGGTGAAAGAGATGATACTGTGTGAACAGAACCTAGTTTAATTACAGCAAGCTAATCTAAATTAATGACTGACTTTAAGAATGTTTTAGAAAAAATATAATTTCATTACATGAACCCAATAGTAACTGAATTACTTATGAGAACTCTGATGGTTTACTACAATGATTACAAATAATTAGCAGATGAACTCGTTAGCAAAAACAATCTCCTCACTTAACCTCTCCTCTAAAGGACTCGTAAATAAATTACTGGATCCTATTAAATTATTAAATTCCATTAGATCCATCATAAGAATATATTGATTTTTTTCCAGATTCTTTTTGGTAGCAAGTACAAAATTACTCCCTCATTTAATTTCATTTGAACTTAATGGCAGAGAATATAAAATGTGAATTTTTTTTAATAGAAGAAAAAAAGTTAGAAATACTATACTGGATATTAAATATTAGGAACTTAATCTTAGCAACCACCATTTCAATTTCTTTTAATAATTATTTTAGGAAGAGCATTTATTGAAGTATTTTTTATCCAATTTGAAAAATAAGAATTCCTTGGCTTCACTTTAAATGCTGGATATCCAGAAACAATTAAGGAAAAAGTAAGTAAAAAGTTCCGGGACTCAATCCAGAATACTGGACAAGGAACTTGCAGACAACATATGTGAAAATGGCTTTCCAACAGGAAGGTAAAGTCCACTGTCACCTGTCATCACAAGTTTAGCTGTGGTTTCTCTGCTAGTAATTTATCAGAAAGGGTGAAGGAAAAAGCAATTTCCTACTGATAGTAGGAAAGAGTAACACTTTATAATTTTACTGAAGGAGCTAGAATTTTAAAATAAAACTTTAAAAAATGTTAAGAATGAGAAAGCATTTGATGAAAGAATAGCAAAATGGTATCAGGAAAAAAAAAAACACATGAACATGAAAGCATTTTTCAAAGAAAAAAGGCTTATATATAATACAGTAAACATTTTGGAAACATCCACAGAAAAAGGGAAAATAAAGGCTTAAAATCCCTATTACCCAGAGATGTCAATTATCAATAGTTTTATTTCTCTCTGCTATTTGTAAAGAACTTCCTAGCTTCACTATGAACACTGGATGCTAGATATGTAACATAATATTTACCTTAACAACAAGAGGAGTTTCAAGTAAATGTAATTCTGAAGCCCTGGAGGCATTCTGACGTGATCCTTTTAATTGTGAACTTATTGGCAATGAACTAGATGCCAGGGACCAAGGAGACCTTGTGGGGCTTTGCTGAATAAACTCCAAACACTCAGAAGGCTGGGGGACAGGATGAACAACCAAATCCAGCAGCCTGTAATCACAATATACATATAAATAGAAAAATCCTGGTAACATATTTGAGTTATACTGAAGAAACAAAAAGAATTAGTATCCCATTTAATTATGCAAACTTCTATATTCACTGGTAAATATGATAGCCATATGAAAATATAAATCCAGACAAGTATATTACTGTAACGCCACCCTTAGTTTCAAAAATCAGAATTAATTCAGTAGTGAAAAAAGAGAATTCAAAAATCAGAACTAATTCATTCAGTAGTGAAAAAACAGAATTATGAAACCTAAATAGCAATTTGATCATGCTCCTGCTGCTGCTGCTGCTAAGTCGCTTCAGTCGTGTCTGACTCTGTGCGACCCCATAGACGGCAGCCCACCAGGCTCCTCTGTCCCTGGGATTCTCCAGGCAAGAACACTGGAGTGGGTTGCCATTTCCTTCTCCAATGCAGGAAAGTGAAAAGTGAAAGTAAAGTCGCTCAGTCGTGTCCGGACTCTCCGCGATCCCATGGACTGCAGCCTACCAGGCTCCTCCATCCATGGGATTTTCCAGGCAAGCGTACTGGAGTGGGGTGCCATTTCCTTCTCCAATCATGCTCCCCACCCCCCAAAAGGAAGCCTTCCTCCCTCCCTTAACCAATATTTACTGAGCCCCTCTAGGTACCAAGCATTTATTTTCAAATGAAGACAAACTGTTAATGATTCAGGCACTCAAGAAAACAAAGTAACACTTCCCTAGCAAGCCACTGAAATTCACTTTCATCAACATAGAAATTCCTTTCACCTACATGTAATGTATATAATGAATACTGGTTTATTTACCTTTAAGGTTCTGATCACTACATTTAGCAGCCAAAGGAAATGTTAATTTTCTCAAATTAATGAGGTTAGTAGCAAAAGAGAATCCCAGGACTATACTCAAAGTTTTTTTTTCCTACAGTGTCCTGGACATTATCAAATGATAAAAATGATCTCACTGATGACTTGTATTAAGTATGCATAGTCGAAACAGCTTAAAAACCTAATTTACAAACAAATAAACTTGAAGGTGAAATTTTCAGATTACAATTTTTGTGGACCATTTATAAACATATGGTCACTCCTGTCCCAATTTCCTAATAGTTTATTTTATGGCTACATTCCTAGCAACAAAAACACTACCCCAAGATGCCTATGTGTTTCAACTGAGAATAACCAGAAAAATACATCTGGTGCCCAGAAATAATAATTTCTTGCTGCTATGTCTTCTTTGCCATTCTATCCTTTAAGTTCAAGATTTTTGCTATAAGAGATGGCAGACCAACCAAAATCATAGGTGCTTCGAGACAACTTATTATACGGTGGGGAAATATTTACAGGAAGTATTTTCTTCCTCTAAATACAGCATCTTTGCATTTGTTATTCTGTACTAAGCACAGTTCTGAGATTTCTAGCAAACCAAGAATATTCAATCTGGTTGCTAGACATTTCTTTCTCTATTGTCTTCTGATTCTTCCTTCCTTCTCTACTTCATTTGCATTCAAATTATATATTTGTAATCTTTTGCTCACTTTTTTATTGAGCTATCCGAAATAGGTATTTTGTTAAATGCCTTGCATTGGGCTGAAATTTTATGTTTAAGGTGCCTATTTAGGAAAGATTATTTCTCAAAAGCAAGGTCTGTGCAACAAGTGGTATGCGTACTGAGTAAAAGCAAAATTCTTATACTAACAAGACTTGATGTGTTTAAGTTATACTTACAATATCAAGAAAAAATTTTCTGAATGTTTTCTAAAGTGTTAAATATCACATTAGGTCTTTTATTTCCTCAACAACTCTTTGACCATGATCCAAGTAAGTAATGCATTTTAGATTATACACATATACAAAACATGAATTACATAAAAACGGCATTTAGCCTTATTATATTCAGTGCCCATTGATATTATCCATGCTAAACCACAATCCATTAAATTTTACTTACACTAACGCACACCCAATTTGACAAATATAGAAGCAAGAAGTGGAATGATTTTTATAAAAGGTAAATATTCACACCTCAATCAGCTCTATTCCATATGCGTTAACACTGGCTTTAAAGGATTCTCATAATAGTCCTTAGGCCATTAGTAGGCCTGAACACTTATTATCTCTCCCTTCTTGAATTGCAGACCTATGCAAGTACAAAGGAACTGAGAAAAAGTGACTGGTGGGGAAAATATCAAAACTATTGGTAAAAAAAACCATGTCAGAAGCAACCTTCTCACCATCTCCTTATGGTAATAAAGGAAAAGAACCTCAATTTAACAAAATCTAACCCAAAAAAGGGAAAATCCTTTCATGATTTGAAAAGATGTCCATTATGTACACTACAAATGGGTTGAGCCCAATTGTTTTTAAGTTATTAACTTATTCTCAGTAACTTTATTCTTAGTATCATAACTATTTCCACAAAATTAGGTCATTTTGTCACAGATAAATTGTAAGAAGTCAAAAATTTTCAACAATTATGGTCATATTATTAAAGAGAAAGAATCACTACATTAAGAGATACTTTTTGTACTCCGCTATTGATGATTATGAACACTTCTCCACTCTCCAATGCTCTTAAGTAAACAACCACAGTTCCAACTTGGATGCAAAATTTCAATTTAACTATTTACTTTTCTAATAACCATAGGTTTAAAAAATAAAAGTATTACTGTACTAAAGCCACTTAAAACATTTTAGTCGGCTCAGTTAAACAGGAGTAAGTTTTAAGAAGCCAACCAAGATTAGCTGGGATTTACAAAAAACAGCCTTCATTCATGGGTCTGAATCAGAGAGATTAAAGAAAACAAGTTAATAATTTATTTTGCTTATGATTTTAATATAACAAAGTTTGCTTTTCTTTAAGCAGTCTGAAATCATTAAGCAAAAATTCTAAGTAGATTATCAGCTGATGTAAAATTCCTTAAAATTACTATAAAACTGCCTAAATTATTTTTTTTAAAGGAAGCATTAAAAACTCCTTCAAGAATTTAAAACAGTATTTATGGAGACTTTAAAGATAATTTTAAAATTATAGTGTAATTATTAAGTATCATCTCACACTTGTCAGACTATCATCAAGAAGTCTTCAAATAATAAAAGCTAAAGAGTGTATGGAGAACAGGGAACCCTCTTACACTGCTAGTGGGAATGTAAATTGGTATAGTCACCATGGAAAACAGAATGGAGCTTCCTTAAAAAATATATAATGTACATACATATAATATACATACATATATATATAAAATGGAATTAGTCAAAAAAAGGAATGAAATATTGCCATTTGTAAGCAACATGGATGAACCTAGAGAATACCATTACTAAGTGAAGTAAGTGAAATTAAGACAAATATCTTATCAGTGTAATTCTTGTCTAACACTGCCTTTTAAAAGTGATTAAATAAATTCTTACCTAGAAATTCTTTGTGATGCCTTTGTAACTGGTGTTCCAACAAATGCCTCAGGCAGCTCTGGATCTGGGAGAGAATATGCTACAGGAGATGGTTCCTCTACTTTAGGACTAAAGAGAAAATAAAAATTTAACTTTTGATTATGTATCACAAAGAAGACTAAATTATCAATACAAACACTTTAAGAAGATGAGGTTAGATGGGAAGGGGGCTTTCTTTTTTTTACCTTGTATATTTCTGCTTATTTACAATAACAATGAACATAACTGATTTCAAATTTAAGAATAAAGAATGTTCTTCTTGCAAGAAAAGCAGACAACACAAAACATTTTTCCCATATACACTAATAAGCGCTCAGGCTGGATTGTGTATGAATGCAGCTGACAACCCAGGGAAGATTAGCAAGTAGCATGGTTGTAAAAGGTGTAAGAAAAACATACCTATTGTAGACAGAGATGCTACTTTCAGGTTCATTACTTGCCCAGATCTCTCCAATTTTAGATAACACATTATTGATGAAAGTAGATCTTGTTAACACAGTCCCGGTTACAGCCTGTTTTGGAACTGCTGATAATGGTTTTGGTCTAGAAACTGTGAAACAAAAAAGGTAGTATTTAATTTCATCTCTAACACCAGGATTTCAAAGTAGACTAATACGGCAAAGTAATTGGAGAAAACAAAACATGAGTAGTTAAAATTACATTTGGTTTAGCAATATCTATGCAGAAATTTAACAGTTTTGGCTTTTAGGAGATGGTGAAATAATTATTCTACATGTTTTCTAAAAGTTAGTAGTCTTCCATTTCTCCAAAGAAGAAATACAGATGGCTAACAAACACATGAAAAGATGCTCAACATCACTCATTATCAGAGAAATGCAAGTCAAAACCACAATGAGGTACCACTACACGCCAGTCGGAAATGGCTGCTATCCAAAAGTCTACAAGCAATAAATGCTGGAGAGGGTGTGGAGAAAAGGGAACCCTCTTACACTGTTGGTGGGAATGCAAACTAGTACAGCCACTATGGAGAACAGTGTGGAGATTCCTTAAAAAACTGGAAATAGAACTGCCATATGACCCAGCAATCCCACTCCTGGGCACACACACCGAGGAAACCAGAACTGAAAGAGACACGTGCCCCACAATGTTCATCGCAGCACTGCTTATAATAGCCAGGACATGGAAGCAACCTAGATGCCCATCAGCAGACGAATGGATAAGGAAGCTATGGTACATATACACAATGGAATATTACTCAGCCGTTAAAAAGAATTCATTTGAATCAGTTCTAATGAGATGGATGAAACTGGAGCCCATTATACAGAGTGAAGTAAGCCAGAAAGATAAAACACCAATACAGTATACTAACGCATATATATGCAATTTTAAAAGATGGTAACAATAACCCTATATGCAGGACAGAAAAAGAGACACAGATGTACAGAACAGACTTTTGGACTCTGTGGGAGAAGGCGAGGGTGGGATGATCTGAGAGAATAGCATTGAAACATGTATATTATCAAGTGTGAAACAGATCGCCAGCCCTGGTTGGATACATGAGACAAGTGCTCAGGGCTGGTGCACTGGGAAGACCCAGAGGGATGGGGTGGGGGAGGGAGGGAGGTGGGAGGGGGAATCAGGATGGGGAACACATGTAAATCCATGGCTGATTCATGTCAATGTATGACAAAAACCATTACAATATTGTAAAGTAATTAGCCTCCAATAAAAATAAATGAAATAAATAAATAAAAGTTAGTAGTCTTCAAATGAAATCAAGAGTTCTGTCACTCTGTACTAAATAAACTAGAAAGTTTAAAAGTTCCAAGGAAGCTTTTGATTTCTTGGGGTAGAATCACCAGTAAAACAAACAAACAAACAAACCCACAAAGCATCACTGTGATGAATCAAAGCAAAATTGAGCTAAACAGAAGATAACAAAGGTTTCAGAAGATAATCATTCAGTATCTTTTCTAGTGCAATATTTTAGGACATTTTTCAATGAAATCTTACCTTCTCGAAAAACTGATGATGCTGACAGATGGTAAGGCTTTGCTCGCTCAATGGCTAATTTTCGCTGGACTCTAGGAAGAATTTTCCCATATTGGTCTATTATAGAATTTCGAGTCACTGATCTCTCTCGCAAACGAGGATCACGATCATTCTATAGAACATAACATAACTGGTAAAAATTTAATCTTCAAAAATGTCAGGCGCTATGTCTATTATTTACTATTTAAAATATAATTATGAATACACAAGAATACCTTCCTCCTTTCTACATACCCATTCTTGCAAACCAAAGACATCATACACACAACCTAACTGCTTCATCAATTCTTATCCATCAATAAATTCCAAGTCTCTCCTTCCCAGCCTTGATTATTCACAACTAATAAAAGCAATGATTTTCATTTACTAAGCAACATGTTCCATCACACACACCTCTGTGCATCCTCACAAAAGATACTGTCATTTTACAATTAAGGAAACCAAGGTTCAGAGTGTGTTCCAAGCACGCAGAGCCAATGAACAATTAGTCCAACCCCTGAAGTCCATACTTTTTGCACTATTTATTTCCTACTGTTGTCCTCTACCAATTGCTATTTTCCCTGAGTGCGTAAAGTAGTTAGTCTGGCAAGACTGTGGGCAGATACCTAAACAGAAATAGCACATATAAAAAGAACTGGATAAGTAACAACACCCTGTTTGTCAATTCTGCTACATAAAGTGAGGATTTTCTAAATTCAAGATTATACAAAGCTCTTATATAATGAAGTCATCTGTTTTCCCTATTTTCTTGTCCCCCCATAATAAAACAAGTTCAACTGTACCATAAGATTAATCTTCAGAGTCTGGTTCAGCTTCAAGGCAGGAATATAATTGGCACGCTGCAAATGGTGAACTAAAAGGAATTCATGATTCTGAACACTTGCGCTGGACTGTAAAAATCTCACCAAACACTCCTAGAAAAAACAAAATAGATTTGTAAGCTACTAACTTATCCTGAGTTTCCAGATGTAAGTTTACACTGACAAATCATTACCTGCTCAGTGTCTGTGAATGGTAGCTTCAGTAAATCCTCCATTAAGCCCATCTCCTGACAGACTTCATATGTGTGCTTGAGCAGCTCCTCTATATTCAACCTATTAGAATGCTGTCGCAGTAAAGTCCAGGCCTCCACCATGCACCTGAAATCAATATTTATCAAAGTTTAGTTTTAGAAAAGCTATTTAAAATGTTCAAAACAAGACATCCACCTGAAGAATCCCAAAGATACTTTGTGCGTGCATCTTAGTCGTGTCCGACTCTTTGCAACCAACATGGACTGTAGCCTGCAAGGCTCCTCCGTCCGTGGGATTTCCCAGGCAAGAACATTGGAGTGAGCTGCCATTTTCTCCTCCAGGGGATCTTTCTGACCCAAGGATCAAACTCGTGTCTCCTGCACTGGCAGGTGAATTCTTTAGCAGTGAGCCATCTGGGAAGCCCCAAAAGATACTATGTACATATTATTTAAAAGTACTTTAAAATTTTATTGAATACTAATCACTGTGAAGTAGTAAAGAAAATAAGGCATCTTTAAATACTTTATCATAAAATGTTGACTATTCCATGTAATTTATCGACTATTCCACCGAAAATAAAGAAACAGAATTTTGTTTGGCTAGAGAATGGTTTTCAGTGTATGAGTTGTCTACTCTTGTGATCATGTGGGTGAATGGGAGCTGCAGCTCACTGTTGATGCCCAGCATTAGAGAATCACACTGCATATACTTAGCTTAGGAAAAGATCAAAATTCAAAGTATGGTTACTACTTCATTTATGCATACTGTTTTGTACCATTTTAAAGTTGAAAAATATTTATAAGTTCAGGCATCGGAAGGCAGGAATCATCTGAAAAGAGTTCAAGAAGACAAAAATCTAATGCGATCTGGACAGAACTGAAATATTCAAGTGAGGTTCTTAAGAAAGTGACAGTGAGCATAAGACGAGTAGAAAAGAAAATGAGCAAAGACGCAGAGACAAACAGCGTGCTGTGTTTACGGGAAAGTGGAGGACCTAGCTCAGTGAATCTTAGTAAGAAGATTCTGGCTTATCTACAGCAAGATCTGATTGGAGAACTTAGGTCAAATCAGACAGTTTTAGAAACAAGTGGGGCTGCTGAAACAACCTTCTGTGGGCAATAATAGGTCATTAAAAGAAGCAATGATATCTCATGATACACTGATAAGTAAAAATAAGCTTAAAACAACATGAATAATAAGAATTTCTTAAAGTTAACCAATAAACAAAGCCTATAAATCTTTATGTATTTATATAAACAACAAAATGTCTTGAAAGACACACACTAAGATTAACAATGATTAGTTTCACATGTAGAATTTTTGGAAGGGCTGATAAGTGTCAAGGCAGAAGCAGGAGTAGAATAAAAAATGGCAAGTAGATAGGAATGATTTTCTAAAAAAAGTCATCATTCCTAACTTTAAGTGAATAGGCAATTGTGATTTTAACAGTCCCGTGGCTAGGACTCTGCATTTCCTGTGCAGGAGGCCCAGGTTCCATGCCTGGCCAGGGAAGCAGATCCCACAAGTCACAACAAGACCAGGCACAGCACCCCTACCAAAAGGTTAACTATAGTTTTTATTGAAATGATCACAAAAATCGAAACAACTACTTGTAAATAAATAACTGACATGCATAAAAAACATAGAATACATGAACGAAGTTACATCAATTACTATTCATAATGAAGATGCATCTGAGGAAATTTTAGCAGCACTGTCCCAAACTTTCTGTAGATACAAAGTTTCTTGGGGAAGCAAATCCCACTGTTGGCAGTTCAGGACCCTAAAATTTTTATTGTTTGACTAGAATATTTTACATATTCTACAAAACTCATAAAAAACAATAGTGCAAATAAGTAAAACATTTAGGGGTATTACATAAAAATCTACATCTGAAATTGCCTTGCACTCCTTTTTCTACCAGGACAGGCATGACAGTGTGGTTGTTATAACCTGAGTATCTAAGAGAGAGAGAGTTTTTTCCCCTAAATCAAAAATCTGGGAGTGTTAAAAATGAGCACACCATTTCTACAGAAAGAAAAATAGATAATAAAGATGAATGAACATCTAATCATTAATTTTAATATAAAGAAATAGATGAAGTGGGTATAATAAAATCTTGTATCTGTTAAATCTGATGTAGGATGGGTGTATAGAATTTTCATAGTACTATAAGTACTATTTTACTTTTTCATATTCTGGAATCTTCTTACAAAATGCTTGAACCAAAATAAATTTCAGCTGCATCAAAAACTTAAATGATAAAACAAAAATCACAAAGTAGTAACAGAAACAGTGAGAGGATTAAATAATATTGAAATAGAAGAGACAAAAAGTCATAAAACATTGGCAAATCTAACTTCATAAAATAACTCTTCATGAAAAAAAGAAGTCTCACTATTATTATAGTAAGACTAATCACATTACCATTTTCACCAACCAACTGGATAAATGTCTGTCTAAAGGGTATAACACAAAGTTAGACATACATGGAAGGCAATATGCCATATCAAAATTAAAACTGCAAATATCCTTTCACCCAGTTGGAGAAAGAAATGGCAACCCACTCCAGTATTCTTGCCTGGAGAATTCCCTGGACGGAGGAAACCTGGTGGGCTAGAGTCCATGGGGTCATAAGGAGTTGGACACAACTGAGTGACTAACGCTTACACTTTTCACCCAGTAATTCCACTCCCAGGATTTTACAAAATAAATTTGCACTTGTGTAAAATGGGTGGTTACTCATATATAGCAGTGTTTGAAATGGCATAAGACTAAAACCACCCAAATGTTCTCTAAGCGAAGGGAGTTAAACAAATACTGGTACATCCACATAATGAAATATCATGAATTAAAATAAGGAAGCTCTTTATGTACTATCAGGAAATGAATTCCAAACTAAATTACTTTTAAAAATATACTGCAGATGGATGATAGCATGTATTTTTTAAAGCAGGGGAGGGGTGGCAACGACATACATGTGCATTTGTTCAGTATGTCCCAGAATGTCTTAGGGAAGATACACTAGAGATTATTAACACTGTTTGGGTACTGTGAGGAAGCTTAGGAGGCTGGGAATTTATTGTGTATCCTTTTGTAATTTTAGAAAAAAGCATGTAAATATCTTACTATTCAAAAAACAAAAAGAACCATATTCTTGCCCCTCTTCTCCCAGACTACATACATATAGGCTTCCCTGGTGACTCAGATGGTAGATAATCTGCCTAGAATGCGGGAGACCTGGGTTCAATCCCCGGATTGGGAAGATTACCTGGAGAAGCAGACAGACACCCACTCCTGTATTCTGGCCTGGAGAATTCCATGGACAGAGGAGCCTGACAGGCTACAGTCCATGCGGTCGCACATATATAAAATATTTTATATATGCTATATATAATGTGTGTGTATATATATATAAACCACACACACACACATATATATACTTATTTGGCTGCATTAGGTCTTAGTTACAGCACACAGGAGCTTCCCTGTGTCATGTGAGATCTTCACAGCTCACAGATTCTCTAGTTGCCGCCCAAGGGGTTAGTTGCTCTGATGCATGTGGGATCTTTACTCCCCTATCAAGGATCAAACCCATGTCCCCTGCACTACAAGGCAGATTTTTTAACCACTGGACCATCAGAGAAGTCCCTGGATATGTTTCAAGTTTTCCACTTTAAAGTATGATATCCACTCCCAGTGAGCAGATATATTAATAAGATTAATTTATTTATGACTTATCAAAAACTAATCTAATAACAGTAAGCATACCTGAAAGCAAAAGACAAATGATAGTGTATTTTTCTCAGTTTCTCCCACAGCAGGAGAAGGCATAGTTACCTCCAACTTCAAGAAACTGATGCTCTATTTTGGGCCAACACTTAAACATAAATTTTAAAACAAGTAACTCGCATATGCCCACTACTCTCCTGCTCCCCATGGCAGGAAGGCATGATGCCAACAAAAGCAGTAAGAAAATCACTTCAATTGATAAAAGGCTAAAACTAGCATGCTAACAGTAAAGTTAAGAAATGTATGGGGGTTCTTGGCAAGACAGCAAGAAGACAGCCTTAGCAACACTCCTGTGACAGGCTCTAAAAATGATAAATCAAATATAAAGTCTTTTGAAATGGATCATGGAGATCACAATGAAAAAAAAAAAATTCAGAAATGTAAACAAGCAACTACTAATTTCCAGTCATTAGTGTACAAGTTAAAATATTAGGAAAAGATGAATCATAAATAACAGAAAGTTGTTGTAGCTATATTAACAATTACTCGTTATTCTACAATAAGAAGTTAAAGTCATTAAAAAATACCAATTTTAAACTCTTATGTACCTAATACTGTATTCAAAATACAAAAAGTTAGCAGTATTACAAGGAATAGACGTATATGTACTACAGGAGGCAACATGCAAACGTTTGTTTCATTTGTTTTCGTTTATTTTTTGGGTGCGCTGCAAGGCATGCAGGATCTTAGTTTCCCAACTAGGGATTGAAGCTAACTCCCTGTCGTAGAAGTGAGGAGTCTTAACCACTAAACCACCAAGAAGTCCAGCAAACCTTCCTTCAGTCACTTGAGTTCAGTCACTCAGTCATGTCCGACTCTTTGCGACCCCATGGACAGCAGCACGCCAGGCTTCCCTATCCATCACCAATTCCCAGAGCTTGCTCAAACTCATGTCTATTGAGTCAGTAATGCCATCTAACCATCTAGTCCTCTGTTGTCCACTTCTTCTCCTGCCTTCAATCTTTCCCAGCATCAAGGTCTCTTCCAATGAGTCAGTTCTTTGCATCAGGTGGCCAAAGTATTGGAGTTTGAGTTTCAGCATCAGTCCTTTCAATGGGTATTCTGGACTGATTTCCTTTTAGGATTGACTGGTTGGATCTCCCTGCAGTCCAAGGGACCCTCAAATCTTCTCTAATACCATAGTTCAAAAGCATCAATTCCTTGGTGCTCAGATTTCTTTATAGTCTAATGCTCACATTCATACATGACTACTGGAAAAACCATAGCTTTGACTAGATGGACCTTTGTTGGCAAAGTAATGCCTTTGCTTTTTAATATGCTGTCTAGGTTGGTCATAACTTTTCTTCCAAAGAGCAAGCATCTTTTTCCTTCATGGCTGCAGTCACCATCTGCAGTGACTTTGGAGCCCCCCAAAATAAAGTCTACCACTATTTCCATTGTTTCCTCATCTATTTGCCATGAAGTGATGCGACCGGATGCCATGATCTTAGTTTTCTCAATGTTGAGTTTTAAGCCACCTTTCCCACTCTCCTCTTTCACCTTCATCAAGAGGCTCTTTAGTTCTTCACTTTCTGCCATAAGGGTGGTGTCATCTGCATATCTGAGGTTATTGATATTTCTCCAGGCAATCTTGATTCCAGTTTGTGCCTCATCCAGCCCAGCATTTCTCATGATGTACTCTGCATATAAGTTAAACAAGCAGGGTGACAATATATAGCCTTGACGTACTCCTTTTCCTATTTGGAACCAGCCTGTTGTTCCATGTCCAGGTCTAACTGTTGCTTCCTGACGGGCATAAAATTTCTCAAGAGGCAGGTCAGGTGGTTTGGTATTCCCATCTCTTTCAGAATTTTCCACAGTTTATTGTGATCCACACAGTCAAAGGCTTTGGCATAGTCAATAAAGCAGAAATTGATGTTTTTCTGGAACTCTCTCACTTTTTCGATGATCCAGAGGATGTTGGCAATTTGATCTCTGATTCCTCTGCCTTTTCTAAAACCAGCTTGAACATCTGGAAGTTCACAGTTCACGTATTGCTGAAGCCTGTCTTGGAGAATTTTGAGCATTACTTTGCTAGCATGTGAAATGAGTGCAATTTTGCAGTTGTTTGAGCATTCTTTGGCATTTCCATGAAAACTGACCTTTTCCAGTCCTGTCGCCACTGCCAAGTGTTCCAAATTTGCTGGCATATTGAGTGAAGCACTTTCATAGCATTATCTTTTAGGATTTGAAATAGCTCAACTGGAATTCCATCACCTCCACTAGCTTTGTTTGTAGTGATGCTTCGTAAGGCCCACTTGACTTCACATTCCAGGATATCTGGCTCTAGGTGAGTGATCACACCATCGTGATTAACTGGGTCATGAAGATCTTTTTTGTACAGTTCTTCTGTGTATTCTTGCCACCTCTTCTTAATATCTTCTGCTTCTGTTAGGTCCATACTGTTTCTGTCCTTTATTGGAGCCCATCTTTGCATGAAGTGCTCCCTTGGTATCTCTAGTTTTCTTGACGAGATCTCTAGTCTTTCCCATTCCATTGTTTTTCTCTATTTCTTTGCACTGATCGCTGAGGAAGGCTTTCTTATCTCTCCTTGCTATTCTTTGGAACTCTGCATTCAAATGAGCATATCTTTCCTTTTCTCCTTTGCTTTTGGCTTCTCTTCCTTTCACAGTTATTTGTAAGGCCTCCTCAGACAGCCATTTTGCTTTTTTGCATTTCTTTTTCTTGGGGATGGTCTTGCTCTCTATCTCCTGTACAATGTCACGAACCTCCATCCATAGTTCATCAGGCACTCTATCAGATCTAGTCCCTTAAATCTATTTGTCACTTCCACTGTATAATAATAAGGGGATTTGATTTAGGTCATACCTGAATGATCTAGTGGTCTCCCCCCCCTTTGTTCAATTTAAGTCTGAATTTGGCAATGAATAAGGAGTTCATGATCTGAGCCACAGTCGGCTCCCGGTCTTGGTTTTGCTGACTGTATAGAGCTTCTCCATCTTTGGCTGCAAAGAATATAATCAATCTGATTTTGGTGTTGGCATCTGATGTCCATGTGTAGATCATATTATGCAGTCACAATGCAATTAAGAGAGAAAAGAATTTTTTAAACCCGTATTTGTATATTAAAGGTTCTAAGTAATTAATAAGGAAATTAAAAAATCACAATGAAAATTAAAAATACTTAGAAAAAAATAATAAAAATTATGGGATGATGCCAAAGTAATACGCAGAACATTCAGATTTATATTTTTATGTTAGTAAAGATCAAAGGTTGAAAATGAGAAACCAACTTGAGTTAAAAAGTACGGCAGAATGAAACCCACAGAAAGTGGAAAGAATAAAGATAATGATTACGCCTAAACAAAAAGGTTTTCCAGTTCTATTGTACTTCTATTTTACTAAGACCGAATATGTGATGTTAAGAGCTGAAAATCAAAACTGTTACTTTGAGGCTATCGTGTACTGTGCATTACGATTACTTTTAGGTAAACCTATTTGCCCTAACTGTGATGGTATGTCCATAAAGGAAGCTCATATAACTGAAAAGCTACCAGCAGAAAGATTTCACAGAAAGAGAAATATGGTCTTAATAAAGAAGAGGTGGTAGAGGATATAGGCAGGAGTTAGGCCAGAAAGTTAAACAAATGATGCAATGATGGTTAATTCAAGAAGGCTCCATCTACCAGCCTTTACTGGGCCTTCCCTGGCGGCTCAGACCATAAAGAATCCACCTGCAATGCGGGAGACCGAAGTTCGATCCGTGGGTTAGGAAGATCCCCTAGAGAAGGGAAAGGCTACCCACTCCAGTATTCTTGCCTGGAGAGTCCTTCAGGCTCCTTCCATGGACAGAGGAGCCTGCCGGGCTACAGTCCATGAGGTTGCAAAGAGTCAGACACAACTGAGCAACCTTCACTTTCACCACCATTTACTAATGATTTACTACTTGCAACTGTAATAGTGCTCATGCCATTTAACTAAACCTCAAAATGTTGCAAAGCGGTCATTATTAACCCAGGAGGAAACCTGGGTTCAGAAAGGACAATTTAACTGCTTCTGATCATATTTCAGAATGTAGCAGAGTTCAGGTATAAATTCAGATCTATCTGAGTCTAAAGACCGTCAACTGTTACAATCAGTAATTATTCCAATATTCTCATTTTAAAATGTAGATTAATTAATAAGCAGTATCATTATTAATATAAATTCACACAACAGCTAGAAAACCAAACACCTCAGTAATTATTTTAAACATTTATTGAATTTGAAAACATGCTATCTCACAAATGGCATTCTGAGTGGTCCTGTTTTAACTTTTGCACTTACTGTAAAGGACACTTAATGATGCTATTTTTCTGGAGACTAGATAACCGAGACTTTACTGTACTTGAGAAATACAATTTTGAAACTACATTATATAAAGGCTGCATTATTGTAAACATTATCAAGTACTAGAACTCTTTAACCCATTTATCAAATATTTATGTTCTTTAGCTTCTTTAACTTTTTGTTCTTATATTCATTCTTGATTTATTCAGCTGAGCCAAATACTTTTGCTAACCAAAATTATTTCAACAAATATTTTAGCAGTTCATTACTTTTGAGGACAATGTAAGTTTCAATGTCTAACAAGTCTATTATTAAATTGCAGATCTGTCTGAAATGTAAAGATTCAATCCTCTCTCCTCAGAGCTGTAATTCATAAATGACAATCTGGGGTGAATAAAGTGGCCAATTTTTAAATATATAAAGAAAATATAAAATGACTCAACCAATAAGATTCAACAAAAAACCAGTATGAATTAAATAAATATAGTTACAATCTAAGAAATTCCAGTCCCAAACAAGTTTCCCAACTACTTAGGTATTAAGAAAACCCAATAACCAGACCACTGTATTTCCAATCATGCCATTTAATCATCAGTTAGTATATACATGACAAATATAACTATTATAGCAACTGGGTACTGCTATAATGCAACAACAAAATTAAAGAACTGCAACACCCAAGCAAGACTAACAAAAATATCAAGAGTACCATCACTGGAATATACCGTCAAAGAATATAATTTATCAACTTAGCATAAACTTCATTCTTTCTCTATTTCTGGCTGCTCCTCAGCATAATCAAACCTCAACTGTCCACGTAGAAAACTGTCAATACTGCCAGGTAGAAACCGACATAATTTTTAAACCTCAGTCTAATTCCCCTTTTACTCATTTCTTCTTTTATTCATCTTATTCTAGGTAAACGGTGCTTTACATTCTTCTCAATGATGAAAGATGAAGAATACTGTGCAATGCAACCAAATCAAAATATATATTACTCTATTTCATCAGTTCCACTTTATTAATACATGGCCAAGAGTTCGACTGTACTGTCAAAATAGGTACTTACCTATTAAAAAGCAAAACAGTGAGGTGAAGGATAACATCTCTACCACTGGACACTGTTGGCTTCATTGTCTGAATATATCTGAGGGCTTGTCTGTGCTCACCCTGACTCATGAAGGCTTCAATAATCTTTGAATGTTGCCATGACACAGGTTTTGCGGTAGCTGGGTGAAACAGAAGATCCAAACCACTCTGCAAAAATGACAATAAAAATTGGTAAATTAAATATAATGCTTTGCACTTTGAAAAAAAAAAAAGGCAATATACTAAACCCACGCAAATTAAAGTAAAACCAGTTTAAATATATTTGAAAATATCTACTTTAATCTACTGTATATTTTAAGTAAAAGCCTTATCAAAAGCCTCATACTTTTGAGATCTTGTCAAGTGAGTATATAAAATCTTTCCATCACCAATTTCATAAATCAATGTCAAATTCTGGCTTCTCTGGTTCACCCAACACACCAAATATATCTGTAACATAAAAATCACTATGTTTGCACTACTGGTAATTGTTTGTATGTTTCCTTCTTTAGACAATAAGGCTCTTGGGGTTCCAAACTATTTTATCTTTGTATATTCTTATTGCTTGAAATGGTGCTTGGTAAAGGTACTGATTAAACTCAATCCTTAAAATACCTCTGGAGGTAGACTGTGTCATATCTTTAATATTAAATGTATTTTTCCTAAAATTCTAATAGTTTACAAAAGCTTAACATTCTAAATGAACTATACAGACTTACCTCATAGTCATTATGATCTATTAGCCAAAACCCTTGAATAAGTTTAACCTGGCCCCAAGAAATGGCAAAGGCAGTTGGAAATGATTCAATGGAAGTATCCGTTTTGTTTGGAAAGGAATACATAATATCAAGTAGCAAATAAATAGTCTTTAAAAAAAAAAGAGGATTAAGGACAATAAACAAAAAGGAAAACTCCTACATATATATCTGCAATAGGTAACAACAGAAGATATCAGAAAAAAAGGCTTAAGACAGTTTTATTAAATGTGGGTACAGCCAGCCCCACAACCAACTTCATTCATTCTCTATTAAGTACCACCACAAAGGTACTTTGTCCCCTGGAGGAAGAAATGGCAGCCCTCTCCACTATTCTTGCCTAGAGAATCCCCATGGACAGAGGAGCCTGGTGGGCTGCAGTTCATAGGGTCACACACGACTGAAGCAACTTAGCACACAGGCACCAGGAGATGAACTAAAGCATACTTTCTTCATGAAGTTAGCAGATTAACAAATTTAAGAAACAAAGCCAAAGATGAAATTCCAGTTATCCAGCAAACCCTGGCAGTTTAACCAAACACATTATTTATTTTATAAATTATGAATAAAACTATGCATTTTGACTAAGAAATAGACATTAGTACAAAAATCTTATTTAAGAGACCACAAGGCCTAGGTAATTTAAGCTAATACATTAATTAATGCATTCCCATCCAGCACATAAAATCTCATAGAGAATGACCACTTGCTAGCAATGTTCTAGAGCTGTCTTTAACTTCAGGAATGTCTTGGACACATCTGAGTCTGATGAAAGCCAAGAACTGTATCTCTAGAAAAATAAACATAAAAATTTTGCATAGTTTCAAGGTTAACAACAGACCATCTGAATCCAACCAACAGGTCCTGGATTAAGAATCTTTTCTTTAAAACAAATTCAAATGTGAAACTGAGATTGGATTAGATGCATAAGGGTCCTACTACTCTGACACTGTATGATTTTGGTAATATGTGAATTACTTGATAAAATTTTAAAGGATACAACAGAATGCTTGCTTGCTTCAGTAATGTTGTCTAGTAGGTATATGTCAAGTAATGCCTATTAAAAAAAAATTTAGTGCATTTTACATATTCATTCATTTATGCTCCCTGTTTTTCCCAAGCCCATGCCAGGTATGAAAAATCCAATTAAGCATTCCTCCCTCTCCCAGCCCAACTTTTGAGACTAAATGATATCATGTTATTGCAAACCTACATGTAGACTAGTAGGAGGATATTTTCCTGTGCCTCCTTCATCCCGTTTCCACAACTTCTCTACTCGATCTCCTAACTGAGAAATCATTCCATCAATCATCAAGCAATCAGGGTTCCACTTCCCTCTGCAATAAGGGCAACATTAAGGATATTGAGCATTAGTGCTAATTAATTATTATCAGAACAACCAGCACCAAACTCTTAAAAGTAACAATCTCAACTATCAAAGGCAGAAGAACTTTGAGGACAGGATCCCATCATGAGAAATCCAGACATCAAGTAAAGGTAGTCAGATAAACCCTGAAGAAGCCTCAAGTTTGGTTATTAGCCAAGTTGGTTAGTGAAGGTCAGGTTCCAGGGGAGAAAGTGGTCTAGTCAGCAAAATGATGTTTACTTTTTACTATTTTGAGCAAATTACCAAAGGGCATGACATCTCAGTATAGAGAAAGTAATACTGCAGTTCAAAGTCAAAAAGTTTCACTTTCAGTTTTATCACCTGGACTAGTTTTTAAACCTCATTAATTCCCTCCTAATACATATTATTATATATTATTGAACACACATGGGTGGTAAGCAGATACTGACCTTGTCTGTTTGCTCATCTAATATTAATAACAACAGTAGCACTTACTACTTATTGGATGAAATTTTCTTGAATAAGGCATTGAAAGAAGTGCCTTGCATATATTTTATTTCATCTTTTTATTTACTTTATATCGACTTTATAATTTGTGACAAATAGGATTAGAAAGTTTATCCAACCTGCTCAAGGTCATACACTTAGGAAATAACAGATCTAGAAATTTTAAATACACCTTATACATTTCCCAAGTCCATGCTCACTATCCTAGATTAGTTATTAGTTATTCTAATCTAATCCTAGATTAGATTCTGGATCCTCTAACTATGCATAACTTTGTACAGGTTTCCAAGTGATTCTGACAACAAACCTGAAATCAAGGTTTGTGAATAATTGCTCTAAATGTTATAAGCCACTCTACAATTCTGTCATTCCAACTTGAGGAAGAAGGCTATTTATAACTCCAAGGTAGAATCAAGGCTGTAAAACATTACTCTTTTTTCTTTTATTACTTTTATATCTTTATTTCAAAGGACCCAACTACATATGTATTTAAGGGGAAGGGGGAGTTTATACTTAAAGAAAAGAGAGATAAAGGCAATAAAGAAAAAAATGAAGTGCTGAAATACAAATGTTAATGGAAAGAACGTAAAATAACTAACATGATATATTTTCGGCTTTAATAACAGTTGCTTCAAGTTTTCTTCTGAATAAGAATTCTCAGGAAAAAATGTATACTTATAGAATCTCCTCCAATAAATCAATCATGTGGTTAACAGATTTAGAAATAATAAATAGCTATATTCAAATTCCAAAATAAAGATGTAAACAGTAGGTCATGCTGGTGACAAATTCATATACTTTACTGAGAATGCCACCCCTTTAATCTTTTTTTTTTTATAACATAATGAATTCTATTCTGAGAAAGCTTTGATTTCTTATACAGGTAACTTCTAAAATGGTTTTTGAAGGCTCTGGATGTACTATACCTTGATGAACGCTCACACTTCTGTCGACGACTGGTGTAGTAATTCTGAATTACGGGGTAGTTGTAGCATAACCTTGACAACTGCACAGCATCATCTAGATGTTTTATAAGAGTTGGAAGAAAAGCTAGTAATATTTCCAAAACACTCCCCATAAACTTAAGGTTACATAATTGATATTTTACTACAATTTTATAATGTTCTTTAAATTGCAGGCTTCTTAAAGTAATAAAAGAACACTGCACACCCCTTTATTAACAGATGCATAAATGAGAAAACTGAGTGTCTCAAGAAAGTCTTGTAACAACAGGATGCCAGCTAAAGACCCTGGAAAAACTATTCTAGAAAATTATTTTACTCCCTTAGGCACAAATTATAATCTAAAAGTAAGCAAATTCACTATCTGTTCAAATAAAAAATCTAAGAGAATTATGAAAGAATAAGATCAACAGTAATTATGCACAGTGGCAGAAACACTTGTAAGTCTGTGAATCCTGGAAATACAAGAAGTTGGAGGCTTTTGTTCTACACAAATGTAGTAAAAGTCAAATTCTCTAATTCCTGGTATTAGCATGAATTTTTAGACAAAACGGGGTAAGTAACTGATGGCAAAAAGTATTGGTTAATAACCATATTAAAAGAACCTTGAAGAGAAAAAGATGGAAAAATTAGACTTTAAACTCATACTTCTATGGATCTAAATTATAGCTGGTGATATCACTGAACCCATCTTCAGAAGCCATGTTTTGCCAAATATTCTTTTTTTCAACCCAATAAACATGCACGCAACATCTGTATATCAGGCATGGGGTGAAGCACTGAAGGTACAAAGAGAAAACAAGAAAAGAAGGTAAGAATAAAAGAAAACACAAGAGAGGTGGTAGAAGAAAGGAAACCCCAACAATAGAACAACAAAATTATAAAGATTTAAGAATGTTTCCATTAATATATACAGATTAAGGAAATATTTTACCTAAGCCCTCTGGTAAAAGCCCAGAATGAGAGAACCAAAGAACCACTTGTGCATATTGACAGATGAGCTGGGTAACCATATACTTATTGCTTAAATCTGTAAGACCTGTAAAGAATTGAAATCAGTTGTTTAGTTTTCAATTTATCAACCACAAATGAAAAATCAAGGCACTCTACAGTTTTCAAAAACAGTAACTACTTGGTGATTTTAAACAATATGCATGTATTTTTAAACAAATTTAGCTTGAACAAATAATCTCCAAAATGCTAAACTAACTCACTGACTAAAATAGACATTTTAAGTAAATATGCTTCCATATTAGCTATGCTCCCATTTAGCTAATTTCAATAATCAGATTTATACATTAAAACAAGCTAGTACAGTATCATTAACACAGGCTGTTCAAATCAGGCCTTTATATGAAACTAGCTGTTTTGTTTCAATGGAAAACCAGAAGAGAAAAATGATGAAGACCAACTCTATGCATAAAAACTTAAATATAATTAAAAAATCTGAAGTTCTACCACTAATAACAATCCTTAAATGCCTTAACAATCCTTAAATCCCCAATTTCCCAACCTTATTTAATCATGGTTCATCTTATAACATTTGTAGCTTTTCATTTGGAAAAAAAAAGGGCAAGCATTTGAGAAATAATGGCCTCTTTGCCCAATAATCCATCTAATGCATAGGAAATATATTCTGTCCCAAAGTCAAGAAGCAAAAGTCAATGAAATATTCATTTACATAAGACAAGGAGCACACCTCTCTCAGTGATGTCGTGGGCCTCAGCTGCAAAACAGCTTAAGACTGTACTAAGATTGCTAAGAAGTAAATGGCACTGCTGGAGAGACTGTATAGTCTGTGGATCAATGAAACGACATGAACCATCAAATAACGGTGTACCTTTCAAGAATAAAAGACAAGGTTAGTTTTGACACACTAAATCTTGACTTAATTAAAATAATAAATGCTAAATCTCTCAAATTTCTTTAATCATAGAATTACTCTACGTTATGAGATTTAAAAAGACAAGCTTCAAATGACAAATATCCTCAAGGAATATAGAAAGGACAGCTACAAATTCTACTTTTAAAAAATGCAGAATGAGGTGAGCACAGACAAAAGTGATATAGATTCAACTTCAGATTCACTAGAAATCAGTGCTATGTTGCTGTGTGATCATTATTTTATAAGAACTCTTTCTTCCACCTCCAGTCTTTGGAAAAGTGAGACACTGAAATTAATATAATTGCATGCTTGCTATAATATATTGTAGACTTGGCTGTCCTCTTATTTCAAGCTTAAGGTTGAGTTCACAAATGCATTTTTGTGCATTTTATATCAAAAGATATAATTCTGAAACTTGTTAATGTGAATATGCCTAACATGTTGCCAATTTAAACAATCTGTTGCAAAATCTTGATCAAAAAAATAATTTTGTCACTCTAATATAAAATGAAATAGTTTCTTTCTGGGGCTTCTTCAGAGTTTGCAACTTCAAAATAATTAAAAATTTATTGTTATGTACTCAAAACATAAACCAAAATTAGTTTTTTATATAATACTTACATAGTCTGTCAAATTCCTCTTTTGTGAGAACCACTTTATTCCATGTCCATTCAAGAACAAAGCGTAAATTAGCAGCAGAATTTGGTTGTTCTTATTTGTAAATATGGAAGGGAAAAATGAAGAATGGTTACTAATTACAAAAAAAAAAATCTAGAAACTTTTCAGTGAAGAAACCTGACAAAAACCACCCTAACCAAGTGAGCAGCGTTAACATCAATATTGGTGGAGACAAACTGGCTGCATCTGTGCTCAGGGCATCACATTAGGGAGCGCGTCAATTGACATGATGCTGCTATGAAAAATGTAAAATCTAAATCTAATCATGAGGAAATATCAACAAATACAACCTGAGAGGCAGGCCACAAAATAATAGGCCCATATTCTTTAAAAATGTCAATTTCTTCAAAGACAAATGCTTAAGAAGAATTACACAATATTATGAGCGAGTAAAACAACATGAAAACTAAATACAAAATATATTCTGGATGGGATTCTGAACTCCCTCTCCCTAAAAATGTTACAAAGGACATTAGTGGGGCAATTAATGATATTCCAATAGAATCTGTAGATTAGATAATGGCATGTATCAATATTAATTTTCCTGATTTTTATAACTCCAAAGTGTTTTGTTAATTGAATATCCTTGTTCTTAGAAGGAAACATATTGAAATACTTTGAATAAAGAAGCACGATGCCTTCAACTTTATTCTGATCAAATGGTCAAAAGAAAAACAATGCGTGTGTGTGAAGTGTTTATTTGTAAATAGAGTAATACACACAACTTGAATCCCCAGAGAATTTTTGAGTAATAAAGAGTCAACCCTAAAAGGTTACATACTGTCAGATTCCATTTACGAACACTTTTGAAATGACAAAATTATAGAAATAGACAATTGCATGTGAACCACAATCATCTCAAAATAAAGTTAACTTAACCGCCCCCCAACAGTAGATTGACAATTTTAAAACTACAATGTATTTTTTAATTGTTAAAAATCATAATCTTACCTTCTGTTATCCATCTTTTGATACACCCTGTCAAAAGTCCCAGAGAACTTGTCTGGATTGCTGCTGACAATATAGCTTCTAACTGTTCTTCCTAAACCATGTTTTTTTAAAAAAAAAAAAAATAAAGGATATGTGATCAGAGACAGAGGTATCAAGTTCCAGTTCACAACACAAAATTTTAAAGGATTAAAAATCATTTTGATTCCCCAGGAGGGCTATACACAAATAAACAACAAGCACTGGTGATGGTGTAGAAAATCCTCATACACTGCTAATGGGAATGTTAAAATGAGACAGCCACTTTGGAAAACAGTCTGGTAGTTTCTCAAAATCTTAAATATAAAGTTATATGACCCAGCAGTTTCACACTTAGGTATACACCCAAGAGAACTGAAAAACAAACATCCACACAAAAACTGTATACGAAGCATTATTTCTAACAGCCAAAAAATGAAAACAATCAAAATGCCCTGAAACTGAAGAATGGATAAATAAAATGTGGTATATCATACAGTGGAATATTACACAGCCATAAAATGAGATGAAGTTCTGATATGTGCTGTAACATGGATAAATCTTGAAAACATTGTTCTAAGTCAAAGAAGTGAGTCACAAAAGGCCATATATTATTTGATTCTATTTATATAAAACGTCAGTGGCAACCCATTCCAATATTCTTGCCTGGAGAATCCCACGGACAGAAGAGCCTGGCAGGCTACAGTCCATGGGGTTGCAAAGAGTCGGACACAACTGGAGTGACTAACATGCACACACAAACAACTGAAGTGACTGACACACACACAATATGTCTAGAGCAAATAAATCCACAAAGACAGAGTAGATTAGTGGTCACCAAAGACTGGAAGAAAGGAGAAAAAGGAATTGACTGGTATGGGGTTTGGAGAGAGGTGATAAAAATATTCTGAAATTGAATGTTGTGACACTTGCACAACTCTATCCACTGAACTGAATTATAGGAATTAAATCTCAACAAAGTTGTTTTATTACACTTTATTTACAATTTATTTTACACTTTAAGAATCTATGAATTTCATTCATTACAACAAATATTTTTTTAAAAAGGAATCACAGGAATAAATAGATGAGTTAAATAGATAAGGAATAAAGAGAGCTAAAATATGATAAAGATACACCAAAACTACAGCATGATTCTAAATGGAGATTCAATAGAACAATTTACATTAAAATCAAGGACAAAACAAGGATGTCTGGTAGTATCATTATTTTTCTATAATTTGTAGAGGTTCCACCAAATGGCATGAGCAAATAAAGTAATAAACTGGCGGGAGGGGTGCAGAAAGCCTATATTTGCTGATGACTGCATGCTTTGAAAATCTAAGAGATTTTAATCTAGCCAAGTATTAATAGCATCAAATGAATATACAAAAATCAACTCCATTTCTGAATGAATATGGGGAAAATGGTCTACTCATAAAAAATACTATAAAATATTTAGGGATAAAAATAGAAACTCACTAGAAAATAACCATTAACTCTTATGACAGATGTAAAAATAAACCCTAAATAAATGGAAAGATACAAATGCCAACTCTCCCCCGAATTAACATGTGAATATAATAAAATTCTCAAAAGAATTCCAACAGGAATACTGGATAAAACCATCTTATAATTAATAAAAAGAGTAAGTGCCTATGAATTTCCAAAAATTACAGATTAAAAAACCAGGCTGCATTTCCAAGTATCAAAGCAACATATTAAAATGGTATAGAAATAGATAACTAGATTTATGAGACAAGATAAAAGCCCAGAAATAGAACCCAGTTGATATGGACATATAATATCAGATAAAGGCAATATTTCAGTAGCATGAGAAAAAAATATTTTGGGTCCTGTTTCACAAATGATAAAACAGAGCTAGACTAATAATCTGGGGGAAAAACAACTGAACCTTTATTTTATTTGACACATAGAAAATGAGTTAGAGCCTTAAAGAAACATTAAGGTGTTAAATGTTAAATTTTAAGCCAGAGTCAGAGCTATAAAATGCATTTGACTATAAAAATATTACTTTGAATGTGGTAAGAGATATCATGAAACAGTGAAGAGTAAACAAAAGGGGTACTATCTGTAAGATTTATGACAGGATAAATATCTACATATTTGATAAAGAATTGCCATAAACAACCCCATTAGAGAAAAAGTAAAGCCTATCAATATGTAATTGACAGAACAAACCCTGATAACAAATATATGTATACATGCTATCATTTTTTTATTGTATATGGCAGGATAAAGAGATACAGGAAAGTACACATATCAGAAGGTCCACATACCATACGTACAACTAACAACTAATTACCAACTAGACACTGCAGAAACTGGTCCAAGTCTAGACTGACAGTATTTCCCAGAAGCCCTGTCTCCTGCTACAATCAAAAGAAACTTCCACTCACTCCTCCCATCCTCCATGGTAACCACTCTAACATTTTGAAGGAATCTCTTCCTCGCCTCTTTTGTTTCACCTCTACGTAGCCATTACTAAACAATTCAGCTCAATTTGGTCTATTTTAGGGATAGGTTTTAAAAAGATACATGAAAAAAGTCAACAAAATGCCAATATTTGCATGCTTCCACATACTTCAATTTTCTAAATTGAAATATTCATGTTTTATCTATGCAAGTGGAAAGAAACCAAGGATTGGATCACCAGATTCAAAATAATCACAAAAAGATATTAAATGCTATTTGGCTAACATGGCTGAATGGTTGAATTACAGCTAACTTTTTCTTATTTAAAAAAACTTATTTATTTATATTTGGCTACGGGGTTCTTCGTTGCTGCGTGGGTTTTTCTCTAATTGCCACGAGTGGGAGCTACTCTAGTTGCGGGACTTGGGCTTCTCATTGCAGTGGCTTCTCTTGTTGCAGAGCATGGGCTCTGGGTGCGCAGACCTAGATGTCCAGTCAGTTCCTCATCAACTACAGACAGGAAACATTTGGGGGTGGGCAGAAATTACAGAAAGTTCTAAAAAACCAAAACTTGAATTTGATGTGTGCCAGCAACTACTGACATGCATGTATGTTGTATTAAGTACTTTAAGGATGATTTAAAGTACACAGGTAGGTGTGAACAGGTTATATGCAAATACCACGCCTTATTATGTAAGTTAATTGCGCATCCTTCAATTTTGGTATCTATGGGCATGCAGGAACCAAACCCTCATGGGTCCTGAGGGTTGACTGAACATGACGACATGGTCAATATTTGCTCAGTACAGTAGTACAAAAGGGAGGAGGGGAGAAAGGAAAAAAAAAATCCTGATAATAGATTGACTATTTCTCTTATTTTCATGACATTAGGTATTAAATTCCAACTGCAGGTGTAAATCGTCAGCAGCAATATTCACAATTCATCTGATATTTAAAAGGTTCCTTCCCTAACAATTCATTACGCTACATTCTGCAATTATTTAAATAACTTAATTCAAACATTATTTGAGGGGAAAGAGTTATTAAAACATTTTCTCTTTCTCAAGGAAAAACGACCTGGGGTTTGTTTACTTCCAGCAAATACCAAGTTAAAATGTGAATTATAAGTTGTCATCAGACAACACTGTTTAAAAATGTCCCCTGACTGGTAAAATGTATTGTGACTCTAAAAACTGTGTGGATTTTATAATATTTTTATTTATGCATCTATTGGGAAATTAAGCCTGGCTTCCGGTGACTAAGTCTGACTCCTGTAACTGTCTTGTGTTTTGCAGAAACCTGGAATCTTCACTAACAGGCTTTCATAAGAGCAGTTTTTATAAAGCAGTGGTTCTCAAACCATCAAAAATCACATCAAGGACTTATTAAAACAACTATGACCTCTACTCATGACATGCCTGGTGCATCCATGATGTGTCCTAGCCTATAGTTCAGTTCAGTCTCGCTCAATCGTGTCCAGCTCTTTGTGACCCCATGGACTCAGCACACCAGGCTTCCCTGTCCATCACCACCTCCCGGTGTTTACGCAAACTCATGTCCGTTGAGTCGGTGATGCCATCCAACCATCTTATCCTCTGCCGCCCCCTTCTCCTGCCACCTTCAACCCTTCCCAGCATCAGGGTCTTTTCAAATGACTCAGTTCTTCCCATCAGGTGGCCAAAGTATTGGAGTCTCAGCTTCAGCATCAGTTCTTCTAATGAATATTCAGGACTGATTTCCTTTAGGATTGACTGGTTGGATCTCCTTGCAGTTCAAGGGACTCTCAAGAGTCTTTTTCAGTACTACAGTTCAAAAGCATCAATTCTTCGGTGCTCAGCTTTCTTTATAGTCCAACTCTCACATCCATACATGACTACTGGAAAAACCATAGCTTTGACTAGATGGACCTTTGTCAGTAAAATAACGTCTTTGCTTTTTAATATGCTGTCTAGGCTGGTCATAGGTTTTCTTCCAAGGAGCAAGAGTCTTTTAAATTCATGGCTGCAGTCACCATCTGCAGTGATTTTGGAGCTCAAGGAAATAAAGGCTCACTGTTTTCATTGTTTCCCTATCTATTTGCTACACAGTGATGGGACCAGATGCCATGATCTTTGTTTTTTGAATGCTGAGTTTTAAGTCAGCTTTTTTTCACTAGTCTACAGACCTGGTGTCAAGTTATACCTATGGGATCCTGGAGGTATGAATTTTAAGCCAAATCCAAGAACCACAGCTACTGACACGCAAAGGTGGAATTACATTACTTAACTTACTTTTTAAGAAATTATGTAATAGATTTTTGTTGTGATAGAAAGCTAATGACATGATCCAAAAGAAACAAGAGTTAAAAATCTCTCACCTGACTTAAACTGGAAGGTTGAATATCAATAAGTCTTGGTGAGAGAAGGCCAGCCACAAGACATCGATTATAACCATCAGGAATGACTTCATTGAGAGATGGTCCTGATTTCTTTAAAAAAGTCAAAGTCTATAACAGATTGATTAATAAGATATCAGTCAATAATTAATTCAAGCAATCAAATTTAAGGATAACTAATAAGCCCATTACCCTACTTTACACTTAACAACATGAAGAAAACTAAAAGGCAGTGACTGAAAACTGTGGAAGACCGCATTTCTGCACTTCTTGCAAGGAAGAGAGGTAACCAGCGTCTGTCAGTCACAGATGCTACTCCTGATAATGGTATTTTAAATTGCTTATATAGAAGGTAACCCTGTTATCTTATATAAAGCTGACAGACTTGGTAACAGATCTTAACAAACTTAATACACACAAAAGAAAAAACTTGCAGTTTATTCTTCTTGGTCTAATGCAAAAGAGATCTGATATGAAGTATAAATATGACATTCACCCGTATCTAGCTGATTACCACTTTAAGGATATGCCACTTCATGTTTTCCTGGAAAAGTATTTTCAACATGGAGTCTTCATCCACCCTGAGCCGGTCACTGTGCCACTGTGCTAGGTAACTTTTTTGCATTACTTCATTTACCCATAAGCTTTTTAAGAAGGAAGAGAATTAAGAGGGTGGATTAAAGTAAGGTACTGACTGACTTTTGCTTGGGGTTCAGGAGCTAACATCCATATAAAGCTGCTATAAACATCCTAATACCTCTTCCTAGAAGGTTGCCGTCAGTAACCGATGCTACTAGCTGTTATCTCATATACCCAGCAGAAGCTAACTTTTAAGATCAAAGAGTAGTTTATATAAGTAACACTAAAGTTTAAATCCATGATCTGACTTCAGCTCAAGAAGAAATACTCTGTCCAAATTGTTATTTCTTACTCACCTCCTTCTGAAAGCCAGTACATGTTATATGAACAACTCCTGAGTTTAACAAACAAGTGGCATCTAGAAAAAAAAAGAAAAAAAGATTTTAGAAATCCACTTACATGTTATATTTGGGATGGTATTAGTACAACAAAATTTATCCTAAGAACAGATTACTAGGCAAGGCATGGTATTACTACATACAATAAATTTTAAAATAATTTGTCCATGTATTTCAATCCTAACAAGACACCAAACCTTATCACAACTTCACTTAATACGAAACAGTTAATGTTTTACAGCAAATTCAAATGCTGATAACTTTTCTATAAAACATATAATCATTAAATTTCTTGTGCACATATATCAAGTTAATGTTGTAACTTATCCATACATGTTAACTAATAATAATGAGAAATGAACGATAATACACTACACACAGCACAAATATACATACTCTTACATATTATTTTTCTCAAAAAGTAATGTTAAATAAATACGTACCAAAATTATAAGTACTTGGGTTAAAAAACTGCTCAGGAGGTGGATATGAGGGAGGAACTCCTCGACTTAAACTTCTCTCATGTACTAATATATCCAAGATGTAATGTGGAGAAGTCCTACTTACAACAGCATCCAGTGACCACAATGCGAAATAAGAGCAATTATGCAGATATTCTCCTGATCTAAAAGAAATTTTATACAATGATTAAGTTAATAAACTACTACACATAAAAATTCCTATAAATATACATACATACATATATAGACAGAGATAGAGAAATCATACCTTAATGAATCTGGCATTTGTGCATGGTACCAACGATTTATGTCGAAAAGCCCCAAATATACAGAAGGCTTTCCCTGTCCATATATATTCACCTGCCAGGTAAAGACTGAAACACTGGTGTCAGGAGACAGAGCTAAAAGAAGAGATAATTTTTAAAAACAGAATAAATAATATCAAAATAAATACAACAAATAAAATTGGGAAGATTTTCCCATAAATTAAGAGGTTTAACTCATATCTGATTTGTTAAAACACATTTCTATCATTTATTCTGTAACAAGAGATTCATTCACTTCTGTCTTGACTATTTTTCTATTTCAAGACCTTATTAAAATGTATTCATCAGAAAAAGAGTAACTTTGGCTTGGCTTCAGTTAACAGTTTGGCAACTTCAAGATGCTGTAAGGAGAAATCATAGAAAATGATTTGAATGAAAGTTCTCCCACAAATAAATCATTGCTAGTACGAGAGACTATGTGTGTGTGTGTGTGCACACACACGTGTGCAAGCTCAGTCATGTCTGACTCTTCCAACCACGTGGACTGTAGCCGGCCAGGCTCCTCTGTCCATGGGATTTCCCAGGCAAGAATACTGGAGTGAGTTGCCATTTCCTCCTCCAGGGGATCGTCCCGACCCAGGAATTGAACCCACATCTCCTGTTTTGGCAGGAGGATTCTTTACCTCTGAGTCACCTGGGAAGCCCAGAGAATATTAATACTTAAAATGGATGCCTTTGCACTTAATTCTGTAGAAGAATTATAGCTGAGAAGGATTGATCCAGCTATATGCTAAGGCAGGTGGTGGTAGGGGAGAGAGACAGGTACCCAAATGGTATGTGGAATGGAAAGATAGGAACAAAGATGAGAGACCAATAGAAGGAGAAAGGAAAGTAAAAATCCAAGACATAACTAGTAGGAAATATAAAAAAGATATGAGTGGGGAGGTAAGAGACTGAGTTCCATAAATTCTGTTTTGATATGTTTAGTTGGATATGAAAAATGGGGACCAGGACAAAGGAAATCTCTGGGATGAATAAGCTATACATGAGAATAAATCCCAATACGAACAAGCTAAACCAGGGCCCCCACTAAGCACTCCCAGAACTGAATAAATCTATCATGTTATCCCACTCAATTCTTAACAACCACCCTTTGCAGAAGGTATAAATATATTATTCCACTCACAGATAAGGAAACAAAGGCTTAGTCACAAATGTTAAATAATTTGTGAAAGGTTACAACAAGTGACAGAGCTAGGATTTGAATCCATTTTGCATTCTAAAATCTATGCCATTTTCATTCTGTCACGATATTTACCAGGAAGAAGGGATGACACTAGAGGAAACAAAAAATCCAAGACAACAAAAGCATGTTTGCTGTATATGTCTCAAAAAATACAGAAGTAAACATTATTCAGAGACTACTCATACCAGTCACAACTAGAGACCTTTTTGTGTGTGTGTGTTTTGAGAGCCGGGTCAAAATAAAGAGGTTGCTCATTTCCTTAATCTATTCAATTCTTGAATTCTACACAACACAATCTGGAGAACAGGAAATATCTCGGATCTCACACAGTCCTAAATAAATCCCACAATTAGTATTCCAACTTCTTAACTGCCAGGAGTACAAACTCTAGAAACCAATACCTGTCATATATCTTAAATCAAGACAAATCTTAAATCAAGCATTCACATAATATATAATAAAAGTGCTTTAAACCAACCTTCATTCATGCTTTCCTCCCTGTCACCATGAGATCGAAATTTCTCTATACTCTGGCATCCCAGCAGTTTGGTATTACCAGTCTGTCCCCTCAAAGGAAACATGCCACCTGTGAGGTCCAGTGTGTATCTTTCTTCACAGTACTCCAACCCCTGAAATATAAAATGTACACCAATCTGTATCTTAATAGGATTCTAAGAAAAAGTTATTCTAAAATTAAATGTTCAAGAATTTCCACACAATACAAAGAAAACAAAAAAGTTAAAAGACTGAAGAGAACAAATTATTGAAGAAGGCTCTAAAATTTGCACATGGGATAAAACACAAATAAAAAGGCTAATTTTTTTTCTCAAAAATAATTACCAATAAATCTTCTAAAGTTGTTATCAAACACAGGAACCTTCATGCATTACTGGTTGGCGTATACACTGGACCTAAGCAATGAAATTACAAATACATATATTCTCTAAACCAGCAAACCTACTTCTATGTTTTCACTGAAGTTCTTGCTCTAGTTCTTAAATTTTTATTCATTGATCCCTGCAAGAATTTAACAAGAGCTATGAAATTTTCTCTAGAAGAATGCAAAATTCTCCCTTGATCTCCACGAAGAACTGGTTCCAGGACCTTCTTCCAATATCAAGATCTGTGGATGCTCAAGTCTCTTACATAAAATGGTGTAATACTTGCATATAACCTATGCACATCCTACTATATACTTTTATACCTAATACAATGTGAATGCCATATAAATAGTTGCTGTGGCACAGCAAATTCAAGTTTTGTGTTCTGGAACCTTCTGGAATTCCTCCCCCCCCCCCCCCCCCAATATTTCTGATCCAAGATTGACTGAATCCACAGATGTGGAACTGGAGAGTTGGAAGAGGGGGGTTCTGGGACGACATGGACACCGTGATCATAAAAATACCACACAAAATTGAAGGGCTTCATGAATTCCCTAAAACCCAACCACACACCCTCAAATAGGAGGTTAAAACGCCTGTTCTAGAGAAAGTATTGTGACAGCTAACCAAATATGGTTATTTGGTTATTAGCAGCACTTCACTACTTCCTCAAGAATTCAACCAGAAACAGTCATTTAAAATGCTGGATGCATTATCCCCTCTTACCACTGTAAGCGTCCGGACTATAAGGCCTACCCGTGGCTCACTGCTTGTTGTGTGAGAGCAACGAAGCGGGGTTCTTTCTCCTGGCTACCAACTAGGCCGTAAGCTTGAGTCCTGTCTAATCTCCTCATTCTGGAGAAAAATTACACCTGAAGATTTTAAGCTTGCCACCTTGGTAAAATACCAGTGTCCTGATCCCTAAATCTAATACTTTTTACATTATATTATGAATACAGTATTAACTTGAATAGAAGAAAACATTATAATATCTCAGTATATTAAAACAAAGACTTAAAATAGGCAAATAAACAAAACTGATACTATCAACCCATATCACCATTTACCTCATATAAGATTTGTCCTGACGCCAAACACTTCCTGTCACCAAAGGCCAGCTGAAGCAGATGTAAACTCAAAACATCCCCTTCACTGAAAGAAACAGAAATTAGCTGAGGAGAAATACTAAATACCATATTAATGCATTAAGCACCTCTTATTGCGCAAATAAGTTTAATTTGCATAAAATATTGAGTGCATGTGACAAAACTGAGGTTACTATAAAGAATTTAGTTTTATTTGGTTGTTTTCACAAAATGTAATCCTTTGAAATAATAGCTGATTTAATTTTTATTGATTCTAATTAACTTAGGCTTATGTTGCTTGCGTACTGTAGGTGACACCTTACATGACTGAGACTATAACTCTACTCAAAATTCATTCTTTCTCCCTTTCTTCAATAGGTGTGTTTTAGTTAGACAGTATTGGAAGAAAAAATAAATGGGATACAAAAATTGTTGAGATAAATGTCCTTTCTTATTCACCATATGGAGTCTTCACAAGGCACATTATTCAAGCTGCTGCCAGCCCATATCACACTTGGATGGAAATATGGACCTAATGAGGACTATTCCAATAGCTGTCTCTATATTTTTATTTCAATTTTCCTCCAGGATTGACAGAAGTGACAAATCAATTAATTCTTCCTTCACTGATGTGCTAAAGCTTAAGACAAAACCTCAAAGTGAGGGAAGCTAACACAAAAACCTAAGTTGACCACAATTCAGGTATCTAGAATTTAAAGTAGAACAGCCTTGGGAAGAGAACGTATTGATAACACCAAACAAAGCACTAAACATCAAAGAAAAATAAGAGAAAATCAATACTTACACTGTTCCAGCACTGGAAATGAATGAGCTTAACCAGCTGGAAATTAAACTGAAAGGAAAGATTTCTCAAAAGCTACACTGAGATAAAATTAAAGTTTATGAAAGAGAAGGAAAAACTAACCAAATTAACCTTAGGAATATACTGCAAACGACAAGTACAATAGAAGAACTAGAGAACAAAGTAGGGATACATAAAAATGAGAGGCATATACAATAAAGAAAAAAAAGGAATGAGATTATAAAAGAGGAAAAATGTTCTTATGAGAGAACACAGAAGGCCATAACAACTGTCTGAGGAATGAGAAGTTGCCTACTCATGTGTTACCAGCTTACTCTCTGAAATATATATTACATCCAAACAAGTCAGGCAAGTGCAATTTCTTCTTACTGATACCTCAGACTTACTCAAACATATAGGAACAATTATTTACCTTTTAAAGTCATTTTAACTGCCACTTACTAATTCACTGAATTATGTGGCTCTCATTAAAAAGAGGCAATATAGCATAAAGTTTTGCAAAAGAAATTAACTGCCATGCCATTCTTGACAAATATTATTAAAACCACATATATCACATTTACCTATCTTGTGTAGACTGAACAGCCCAGAGGTAACAGCAATTACGAGGATCATTTTCAGGTTCTTGAAAAGTGACAGCATATACAGGAACTCTTCCACCTTCCAACTGTGTGTAGTATCTATAACAGGCACAAAAATCAGTACACTTCATACTTCTAAGTTACAATTTCATGAAAAAGGAAGAAGATGCCTCATGTGTAAGAATTTGGGTTAGAACAACTACTGCTCTTACGATCATCTTATCTTCAAAAACACACAGGGTACAAGACATCAAGAAAATGAGCATGGCACCCCATTTCCCAGGTAGAACTGGGAAGGGTTAGAATCACTAAACCACGAACTATTCCTCCCAGTCATATAAATGTATGCCACTACATACTGTTCCCCAATAAGCAGGTACTCTAGAAAGAGATGAAATACCGCCACAACACTCCACTTCAGCTGCTTCAGTGTCCCATTACTACAACAGAATGAGTTAGAATCTGAAGAGTTCTCACAAATCCCTCGAAAAAGCATAATTAGTGAAGAGAAGACAGTGCTCAAGAAAATCCTCTAGAAGACAGGTTCTCCAGGCATTCCTCTGTGAACAATTCAAAGACAAGAGCTGATAAAATGGTATAAACAAAGACAGTGAAGATGGAATTCCCATAGGGAGCTACTAGGCAACAACACTGTCACTTCATCACTGGCGCTGTGCAGAAAAATTGAGCGTGAGGAAGTGCAAGGACAGTCAATGTTTACTTTAAAAAAAAAAAAATAGACCTAGTATATATACATTGTTATTTTCCATCTCTCTCTTTCTCCTTCACTTCAAACTTGGCAAACATTGCCAAGTAGGCACCAATCTGCTGGTGAGACAAACTGAGCAGAAAGTTTGGAAAGGTGACTATTTTGTTGACTCATTTGAAAGACAAGTTACTCAAGAAAATATTCCGATATTACTTGGAAGAAAAAAGAAGAAATATTAAATTGACAACTTAAAGGACAAATAGGTATCTATTTAATTCAATAGAGATATGATTTAAAACCTATAGTGCCTTACCTCCCTCAATAAACGGAGGTAATTCAATAAATTAAGATAAATTAATAAAATGGATTCCTCAGCAATTTTAATAAAGATTTAATTAAAAAGTATCAATACAATTATATTTGGGGCAAGTTTTTGACAGCATAAAAATTTTAAACACAGTATTTTGCCATTTTCTTGAAAAGTCTTTCTGTCAACTGAGAACTACTATTATTATGGTTATGCAGAAAAGTACTTCTGAAAGAATTTATACCCGATATCTTAGTAGAGTCATAGTTTACTAGCAAACTGAACTCCACAATGACTAAAATGCCAGATTTTGAGTTTTTTTTTTTTTGCTGTGCCGTGCGGCTTGCAGGATCTTGGTTCCCTGACCAGGGATTTGAATCCGTGCTACGGCAGTTAAAGTGTAGAGTCCAAACCACTGGACTAGTAGAAAATTCATCAAAATTCCTTTTAAATACATTGACTCAACTTAAATTGATGTGCTAAGTCACTCCTTTTTATACTAAGTCATTATTTCAGGCAATGGAAACTTATGCAGTCATTCAATCCTTAGTCTACCCTATCTTTTCCTGTTTATGCCAATCTTTAAATATTAGTAATTGAGTATATTCAGAAAGAAATTACTAATAAATCAAATAATTAAAAAGTTGTCCTTACTCTCTTTTCATGCTTTTCATGTTCCAAAGTGCTAGATAGCCATCAGAAAAACCTACAGCAAGCTGATTTGTCCGGCTTATGTAACTAAGGGTTGAAACGGCTGTTCCTGATGGGCTGACTAACTGAAAACACAGATGGCGTCCTTCTCGCATCACATTTTCTCTGATGTGCGGTACTTCAGCTGGGATGCCAGTTACAACTTCAAGGTCTAAAAAATAAATAGGACAAGTAAGATTAACAAATTATAAACAGCATAAAACCAAGTATGTCACCCATTATTCAATCAGCAGCTGAAAACTACTGGGGTCAATTAAAATAAGATTAGTGATAACAAAGCATACTGACTATATATGAACTAGCCACTTTTATTTTAAATGTTATAATTTTCAAAACACATTTAATTGTGTAGTATCTTTAAAATCTCACAGTACATATCAAATGTTACCCATTTTAACAGAATTAATTTTCTTGGGGTTTCCCTGGTGGCTCAGTGGTCAAGAATCCGCGTTCCAATGCAGGAGAGAGAAACGGGTTCAATCCCTGATCTGGGAAGACTCCCTCACGCTGTGGGGTAACTAACTAAGCCCATGCGCCACAACTACTGAGCCTGTGCTCTAGAGCCTGGGGACCAGTTACTGAAGCCTGAGAGCCCTAGCGTCAGTCCGTGCTCAGCAGCAAGAGAAGCCGCTGCTGAGAAGCCTGTGCACCGCAACTAGAGAACAGCCCCCGCCTCACCGCAACCAGAGAAAGCCTGTGCCCAGCAACAAAGACCCAGCACAGCCAAAAACAAATAAGTGATAAGAATTAATTTCCTTAACAATCATCAATAAAGCTGATGGTTTCTTTACTCAAATTTAGGAGTAACAACCTAAATATTCCCCTCAGAGAATGGCTGGTTCCAAGTCAGAAACAGAAAGTATATGAGATGAGCCTGGTATATCTTGTGCCAGAAATCTAGGAAGCTATCAAACTCTGAGGTGATGTGTCAGATTCCATGAAGGTGACTTCATTAGCAAAAACAGGACACTTTTAAGAACAATAAAAAAATAATGAAAATAAACGAATAAAGCATATTAAGTATTATGTAAAACCCCATGAGTTTCTACCTTCTTTACTTTTAAGAGACCTTACTGAACCACTGAAAGTAGCTGAGTACCAGCTTCTCACTCGGAAAATCAGTACTTAAATAAACAGTAGCATATGCCTTTATTCTGCCTTTTCTGTACAAATTGTATTTCAAGATAAACAAATATGCCTAATAAAAAAAATTCTTCTTTTAGATTAACAGAACTTTAAAATCATTTTTGCAGCCCTATTAAAATAAGAGATCTAGACAACAATGTCAATGGAGAAACAACTAATTTCAAGAATGATTTTTCAACCTTGGCCCTATTAACATTTTGGGTCAGATAATTCCCTGTTGCGCTTTATAGGATGTTAACAGCATCTCTGGCCTCTGTCTACTAGACACCACTAGCACCTTCTCTCTCCAGTATTAACAGCCAAAATTATCTTTAAATATGACCAAAAATCTAGAGGGCAAAAAAATCACCCCCAGTTGAGAACCACTGGTACAAAGGTTGATGGATCACGCTGTCATCACCTAAACCCACTGATCACTAAATATAAAACAAGACACCATGTGCCTCCTGATGTGAAACATTATGAAATAGCCGGCACTTTTGAAAGATACCTGTCAAATGTTAAATCGGAATCTAATCTGAGCTAACTTACATTTACAGAAAATATAAAATGTAAATGACACCATGTGAAGATACATAGATCATTCCAAAATATTATCTTCAGCAACACAGTGGAACTAAAAATAAATAAATGAATAAGGAGAGGATAGAGGGAGAACTGCTCTACATTTAAACAGACATGAGATGCAAACTGTCAAATGTAATGTGTTTGGATACTGGTTCAAACAATTCAAATACAAAAAGATGCTTCAGAGAAAATCATAGCAATTTCATTATGGACTAGTAATTAACACTATACCAAGTAATCATTAATGCTTTTAACAGTGGTAAATGGCATCATGATTAGTAGTAAAATAATCATTATTCACTTTAAATTAATAGACTAAAACAAAGAAGGGAGGAAAGGGAAATAGAACAGATGCACATATGGTAAATTTTGAATTTACCATACGAACTAACTTGAATTTAGGTAACAGGTTTGTGGGAATTCTTTTATTATTCTACTTGAGAATGTCCCAAATGTTTACATAAAAAAAATTCAGGCTCATTTATTGCTATAACTGTTGTGCAAGGGTATATTCCCTTAATGCTGTTAATGAAGAGGAAAAAATCCTATCACATTATAGTTGTATGAGTACCCCCCCAATCCATTCTGCTTCTGATTTTTCTCCTCAGAAAATAGCAAGTGATTAAACTTTGCCAAAATAACTAATCCATTCAATGGAATACTGTAAAGTTATTCAAGAAAATAAAGCAGACTCTTTATGTAGTGATGTGTGTAAAGAATGTATAAGAAACACTGTTAAGTTTGGAATGTATAAGAAACACTGTTAACAGTACTTATAGTTTGATAAATGTTAGGAACTTCATTTTCTATGTTGTGTGTGTTTTAGTGAAGTCTAAATAATTGTAATCATAAATTATTTATGTAAACAAAAATATACATTTTGCTTAAACCCCAAAACTCAACTTTTTGTATGCTATAAAATTCACCAGCTTCCTAATTCTCATAATTGAGAAAAAATTCACTATAAAATTAAAATTATAAAATTTCACTATAAAATTATTCTTGTGTGGAAAGGAACTACTGACTACTGAAATAAAACGTGTTTTCAACTCTACTATTTCGATCTGATGAGTCTTAATTATGAATACAGGTATTTTAATTAGCCTTACAACTATAATGACATCATGCACCAAACACACTCTGGAGCAAAACTCCATTAAGACTATTTAATTCTTTCATCAATTTTTTACAAAGAGTAGCTAAATCATTTCTAATAGTCCACAAATTCATTTTTAGTTACTGCCATTCTTACTAATTGATTCTTTTCATTTAAACTGTACCTAAAATTTTATTAAGATCAATCAGACCTCAATACATATCAAATCTCAAGGTGTAGTTTCCATCACTATGACAACTTTTTTCCCTTAAGTGCCTTTTTGGGGCCATTATTTCTACCAAATCAAACTCTTCCACATAATTTTTTTTTTTTCCTATTTATTTAATTATTTTTTTATTAGTTGGAGGCTAATTACTTCACAACATTTCAGTGGGTTTTGTCACACATTGATAGGAATCAGCCATAGATTTACACGTATTCCCCATCCCGATCCCCCCTCCCACCTCCCTCTCCACCCGATTCCTCTGGGTCTTCCCAGTGCACCAGGCCCGAGCGCTTGTCTCATGCACCCCACCTGGGCTGGTGATCTGTTTCACCATAGATAGTATACATGCTGTTCTTTTGAAACATCCCACCCTCACCTTCTCCCACAGAGTTCAAAAGTCTGTTCTGTATTTCTGTGTCTCTTTTTCTGTTTTGCATATAGGGTTACCATCTTTCTAAATTCCATATATATGTGTTAGTATGCTGTAATGTTCTTTATCTTTCTGGCTTACTTCACTCTGTATAATGGGCTCCAGTTTCATCCATCTCATTAGGACGATTCAAATGAATTCTTTTTAACGGCCGAGTAATATTCCATGGTGTATATGTACCACAGCTTCCTTATCCATTCATCTGCTGATGGGCATCTAGGTTGCTTCCATGTCCTGGCTATTATAAACAGTGCTGCGATGCCACATAATATTTTGCAGATCTAAATTTTGATCAGATAATCTGGTTCTTCAATTTCTTGTCAAACATAATTTTTACCAAAATATTGTAGTTTTAATCAGTTTTATTACATACCAACAGTTCTTAATAGTTATACTCATTCTTATATATTGGGACAAAATATTATTTGTATCTGTTTCTTAGCTGATCCAAAAATAAAAAGATCTGCATTAATATTACAGGACTATTTTAAAAATCAAGAAGGTCCTCAAGGTTAAATAGTCCTTTCCTAAAACTTTATAGATAATACACACATTTTTAAAAGTTTTTAGGTTAGCTCTTCTCCCTACATAAACTAATCAAGAGTAACATAAATCACAAAAACAAACTACTACTGAAGAGTAGATTTATAAATACACCCATAGTACTGGAAAAAAAAAAAAAGGGCTTCCCTCTAGCTCAATCAGTTAAGAGTCTGCCTGCAATGCAGAAGATCTGGGTTCGATTCCTGGGTTGGAAAGATTCCCCTGGAGTAGGAAATAGCAACCCACTCCAGTCTTCTTGCCTGGAGAATTCCAAGGACAGAGGAGCCTGGCAGGCTATAGTCCAGGGGGTTCCAAGAGTCGGACATGACTGAGCAACGAAGCACAACAGTACTAAAAGGGGAAACGGTCTCTCTATATTCTAAAAAAATTTTATTTATTTATTCAGTTTTGGCTGTGCTGCATCTTCACTGCTGGGTGGGCTTTTTCCTAGTGGTGAGCACTGGCCACTCTGGTTGGGTGTGCTGGCTTCTCGGTGTGGGCAGCTCCTCTTGCCTCGGAGCACTGGCTCCGGGCCCAGAGGGCTTCAGCAGCCGCGGCTCCCCGGCTCTAGAGGCACGTGAGCTCAGCTGCTCCTCAGCAGGCGGGGTCCTGTGGGGTCAGAGATAGAAGCCCGGTCTCCAGCACTGGCAGGCGGGAGTCGACGCCCTCTCTTTACTTATTAATTCATTAAGCTCTAGTTCTATCTCAAGATGCTATTTTGTGTGGGAAGACTTTTAAATTGCTGTTGTTTTCTATCAAATTACTTTATTTCTATCTTAGGCTCACCACAGGAACATAAACAGTATGCTAGATCCTACATAGTTGGATAATTTTATATTGTCTGATAAGGATCAAGATTTTATACCTTTCTGCCCTTCTTCTGGTATTTACTTAATAATTTGAATGATGTTCTTCAGTTGTATATCTGGGAACATGTCCCTCTCTCTTTCAAGAACTACTTTAGCCTATAAACACTTAATCAATAAAACATAGTAACTCATGCAAAAAAAATCCCCGGCGCCCAAAACAATAAAACAATACAAGCAAACAATTTTCAAAAAGACACATAAATAAGTTTTTGACTCTTTTTTTTTTTTGATTATTTAAAAAAAAAAAAAAAAAAAAACCAACCCAATGCATCAGAATATTCAGGTGCTCAATTTTGGGTTTTAAGCCAAGAATGACTAATTAATTACCTGATGCCTCTACTTCATTCTGACTGCATGACAAGTCATCCAAACATAGATCAATAAGAAGGATCTGTCCAACATCAGTTACCACAGCTGCCACACCAAAAAGCCATCGCAGACTTGGGTGTAAATGCTGAGTGCTTGCACTGGCTCCTCCATGGTTAATTATAGGTTCAATAGCTGTTACCTACAAAGCAGAATGCATCATTTGTTTTCCTCAAACAAAGTGAGAAAACACAATTAAATACACAAGAAACAAATTCTGAAGTTAAAGCAGGTTACCAGTTATACAGATATTAACATTTTCAATAGAGAAGCACAAATCTGCATTTGATACTTGTGAATCTGAGTAACATTATGAAATCTTTAGATGTAAGAATTATAACATGCAGTTGGAACAACAATTGATGTTTACCTAGAGTTTACCATATTCCAGACATTATGCTAATTAATGCACAATAACCCTTTGATACTGGACTATATATAGTTACACCCGTTCAAAGATGAAACACTCTGAGGCTTAGAAAATTTAGCTGAGTTATTCAAGTCACACAGTCATTAAGCCATTAAAATTCAAACCTAGATGCTTCTTACTTTAAAACTCTAAACCAGCTACTGTAAAAGTATATACAGCCTCTTCTCCAAAGAAGACTAAAAAATAAATCATTCCATAAAAATTTACTGTTTATGTTTTTCTTTTTATGTCCTTTTTATGCCATAAAACCTGAAGAGGTCTAACCTTTAAAAGGACTACATTATAATGGATTTCACACAAAGCTTTCACACTAATTGGATGGATGAATTTAACAAGGACTGAAATTACTTAAAGAAAATCATACTGTAGTTACACTATGGAGTTCTATTTTCCCTTTTCATCTCATGAGTCAAATTTTCAATGTCTGTACCTAATAGTCTGTATTTTAGTTTACACTTAGCTTTCCTTCTGTTTCCTATTGATTCACAGAAATTAATTTGGTACGATACTTGATAATTAAGTATTTGGTGATTTCTACTATAATACTGATGAACATCCTAGAAAGAAAAGAGAAAATTTGCTATCAGTGGTTTACGTGTTAATGTCAGGTTAAAGTTTGTTTCAGGCTGTAACCTAATATTACAGACAAAACACTGGCTTTCTCAGTATTGCATTAGTACACAAAACATTCTTTAGTGTTTCTAATTCTGAAAACTATAATTTCATGGATTATCTTCCTTTTCTAAATTATGGTAATAATAATAATGTCTATAATACTGAAGTATGTTTTCTGTAATTCCTTCAGTGAAGGATAAGTAATCTGCATTCCACATATAAATAATACATATGAAGCTATTGATAATGCTACCTTAAGTAATTTTAAAGGCAGTTAAAAGCAAATTTAAGAGGGGGTACTGTGCCCTTGTTTTTTTTAAAAAAAAAAAAAGTCAGTTGACTGAACTCCTTTTGAAGATATCTATCGCTCCCCTCCCAATCTTTTCCTTCCCCTATATTTCATCTGGTATCAGCCACTCATCCAATTAAAACTCAACAAGTTCTGTCCATGTCACTTCTGGAATATACCTTTGCAATCTGTTCCACAGTCTTCATTTCTTATGTCATTTCCTCAGTTCAGTTCATCATCCTTATTTACCTGAACTACCCAACCAAAGGGCTTTTTACACTACAATTCTGCTTTAAATTAAAAATTTCACCTACAGACTTTAGAAGGAGGCCTCTACCTGCACAACAGGCCATTCACAATCTCAATCCTCACCATTTCTGGCTCCCACTTCCTCCTTCTACTCTTCCCTGCCATTCTAAATAAGTCTAGTTTCCCAAATGTTCCATATACTGTGACTTTTTACATGCTGGGTCTCTTAGCCTGAAATGTCCAATCTTTTTGAGTAGAAGTCATCCAGGTGTTCTTCATGTTCCGAGTGCTAAAATGTTATCAAAGTACTTATTCATACTATAATCCTATAATCTGTCTTCTCCTACTAGACTACAAGCCTTTTCGGACAGCACGGACCAAGTTCAATTCATCTACTTATTTGTAAAATCTAGCACATAGCTTGATTTACAGTAAGCACTCAATAAACTGCCAAATAATTCTGGCTTTAAAATCATTATCACTGGTAAGTACATTTAAGATATCAGGCTATAAATTATTTCAGACTTTACATTAGCCCACTGGGTCTGTTTCTTCACTATAAAAACATTATCTTTTGTCATTAAGCTCCCTTTTAAGTTTAAAAATTCTGTCTAAGACTATATACATTACATATATATATATATGCACATACAAACCTACATATACTTTTGTATGTATCTAAGTGCATACTTCTTTCACACAGGCATCTACTCTTCCATGATTTTTGACTGTGTGTATTTGTGAGTGTATACATTTTCTCACCATGGAAAAAGAGGAGTAATGAATCTGAAGAAACAACTCGATTTCTATAACTACTACAAGATATCTGGCATATAGAAGGCATACATATGTTAGAATTAATAAGTGTGAATATAAAGAAACCCACTATTTAAATGTATTAATCAAATCATAAATGGTAATAAAGACATACTTCCCATATTACTCTAAGGCTGTAGACTCAAATTAAAAGAGAAAAAATAAAAAAGGCAAGGAAAACATGTCATAGTAATGAATACAGTATTTTTATAAATTTTCAGTGTCCTCATAAAACTGGAAGTAAACAATAAGACTTAGATGATACCTGTCACATAAAACATGAGAACACTACATGTTATTATTTTTACTTTGTAATTTTCTAACCAAAAATAAGCTATAATTTAAATTTTACTTAAGTATAGTTGATCGACAATGGTGTGTCAATTTCTTCTGTACAGCAAAGTGACTCAGTTATACACATATATATTCCTTCTATATATTCTTTTCTATTACAGTTTGTCACAGAATATTGAATATAGTTTCTTGTTCCACACAGCAGTACCTCGTTGTTTATCCATCCTATAAATAACAGTTTGCCTGTGCTAATCCCGACCTCCCAACCCTTCCCTCCTCTGCTCTCCCCTCAGCCCCTCTGGCAACCACAGATCTGTTCTCTACATCTGTCAGTCTGTTTTTGTCTCATAGACACGTTGATTTGTATATTTTAGATTTCACATACAGTATTTATCTCTCTCTTTCTGACAATCTGCTTAGTATTAAAATCTCAAGGTCCACCCATGTTGCTGCAAATGGCGCTATTTCATTCTTTTTGATGGCTGAGAAATATTCCGCTATGTATGTATATATACATATATCTTCTTTATCCAATTAAAGTTTTACTTTAAACGTTATGTTGCTTTGATAATATTTTTAACCTCTTTAAACATTTTAATGAAAAATAACAAACTTCCCAAAAGTAACCTAAAAATAAATGTATACAGTTCAATGAATTTTTACAAAGTGAACACACCCATGTAACCAGCAGGGGTTTAGTTTTGAAAACAGAATGCCATATATCTTAAGCAGTACCTACCCGTCCAGGAAGAACAACGGCTTTAACCACTCTTGATAAACCAAGGTCATAAAGACAGAGAATACTCCCTTCTGCTTCTTCCAATCCAATTAACAATCCAGTTCTCTTCTGCCAAGAGAATTCTTTCACAGCTAGGACTATAGGAGGCTGTTCATTTACTCCACTGAATCTATATGCAGACAACCGCTCTCCTGTTAGAGAATTCACTACCTCAAGTTGTGGACCACAGGCCAAGCAAGCAAGTCCATTTTTCCCTAAAAGAAAAAAGAAATTAAAAACTTTGCTTATTTTAATACTGTATACAACAAAACTAAATAGCAGTAAGCTCTGTTACATATATAATCTATAACTCATTATCTTCAGATTGAAATCTAAGCATTTATAGAACACAGTGGTCCTCAAAACAGTAAAATAAATTGAACTACTACTGCAATAAGAATAAAATAACCAGTAAAGGTACCGTGCTATATGCTTAAATACATTATCTCATTACTCCTTGTTACACTTCAATACAGAAATAAAGCAACTAAACTTTCATACAATTGTATGAATGAATAACTTGCCCAAAACCCATGGAGCTATGAATACCAGAGCCAAAAGTGGATCCCAAGTCTCCTTAACTCCCAAACTCATATTTTTACTACATTATACATTAAGAGTTAAATTACGTGTTACAGGAGTTAGAAAAATATAACACATGATTCTGTTGCTGAAAAGTTCAAAATCTAGGAGACAAGACATAACAGTACAATAGTAGGAAATACCAGAATCCCTTTGTGGCCCCTGACTAGTCTTATCTGGATTTTATTCTGCATGCAATATGAAGTAACTGGATTTTAAGCAGGGCAGTGACAATCTGATTTATGTTTTTAAATGTCGGTCCAGTTTTAAATGTCCAGAAAATGGACAAAAAGCTGGGGCCAAAGCAGCAGTAGGGAGATGATAACCTATGCTTGGTTGGTGGCCCTGAATAAACAAAAGTGAATTGACTAGAGATTCATCTCAGAGGCAAAACTAAAAGGATTTGCTTGCTGATGAATAATATACAGGAAGTGAGTAACACAGAAGAATCAAGAACTAGACCCTGGAATTTCTCCTTCAACAGTTAGATGAACAATGTAACTTTTACTACTAAATTGAGGCCTAACGTGCTAAAGTCCATGGGGTCTCAAAGAGTCGGACACAACTGAGCCACTGAAATGAACTGAACCACGTATCTAAACAAGTAGCTGTATATACTAGACTAGAGCTGATAGAAGTTAAGAGTTTTAAAAAATAGCATGGCACAGTGGGGCCCAGAAAACATGGGTTCAAAGCTCATTTTTACAACTTGCTTTCTGTGTACTGGGACCAAATTCTTAAACTATTTGATTTTCAGTTACAAAGAAAAGTGCCTAATTAGAAAAACCTAGTACTCCCCCAATTCAAAGTTGTTATGGTGCCTAGTATGTCACGGAAGTAGTGTTACTACCTTTAATAGTCAAGAGAAAGTGAAAGTGAAGTCGCTCAGTCATGTCTGACTCTTTGCGACCCCATGGACTGTAGCCTACCAGGTTCCTCTATCCATGGGATTTTCCAGGCAAGAATATTGGAGTGGGTTGCCATTTCCTTCTCCAGGAGATCTTCCTAACCCAGGGATTGAACCCAGATCTCCCGCACTGTAGGCAGACGCTTTACCGTCTGAGCCACCAGGGAACAGAAGTAGTGTTGTTACCTTTAATAGTCAAGAGAACAGCTCCATAAATAGCTAAATTACTAATCTATATGTCTATATTGTCTTTCTGTTAGGAAGGGTGGCTATCAAATTCATTTTTAGAGAAATCTTCTGCAATATATTTCACTAGACTGAAATCCCTAATTTAATGGTTTTTTTGGTATAATTTTCTGCTATGTTACATAGTTTAAAACATGATCATGATTAAGATATTGTTCAGATTAATGGAATTAAGCAATAAGACTTCCTGAATATATTTTATCACCTAGGGCACTACAGGCCTCCAGGCGACTCAGTGGTAAAGAACCCATCTATCAGTGCAGGAGATGCAGGTTCATCTCTGGGTGAGAAAATACCCTGGGGAAGGGCATGGAAAATCCACGGACAGAGGACAGAGGAGCGTGGTGGGCTACAGCACACACAGGGCACCACAGTCAGGTTTCTCTACCCATACGATTACTCGGTACTAATCTAAACTCATCACCACTGCCTAATTATAAAGAAAAACCAGCCACGTATTATTTCTACTTTTTAAATGCAGATACTCAATACGAAAAGGTATAAAATATATGGTATTGTAATAAAGAAAAATGAACTATAATATCCCAGGATATTCAATGAAAATGTGCTCAAGTAGGTAGAAATTATTACATATGCAGTTGTAGATGTAATATACTTACATATAAGACCACTCTAAGTGGGTTCTGCTTTTTTTTCTTCCACATTAAAGGAATCACAGTATATGTTTATTATTATTAATCTTACAAATCAAATAAGTACATTTTCAGCAACATTATTTTACCTGCAGCAAACTTTCCACGAAGCACAGATTCTAATGTTATTTCGTCTTCTCCAAGGGCTTGGATAGTCACTTCTGGGAACTGCAGAAGACCACTAGTCACCTGCGCCGTTAGGTCTCGCATACTTCCACTGCAAATAATTTTTAAAGTAAGGTTATTAAGATATATTTGTACCATAAGACATTTCATTATCTCTAACCAGAAGGAGAAAAGAAAAAGATAACCATACAAAAGTAAATAAACTGAAACTAAAATCTGATTATGAAATACATATTATGTGCTTCTAGGTCTGGGATATTCTCTAAGAAAGTATTTCCCAAACAGCCTGAGGAGAGTAAAGATTCATTAAACCAGATGTCCTAAGGATATACATGAATCCTACACAGATTCTTTGAAGACTGGGTTCAATGCAATTAATTGCACTGCTACATTCACTCTCAAAAAGCACTTCACACACAAAACAGGAAAAAAATTATACTGTTTTAGAAAAGTTACCACCACAGTAAAAGAGGAGAAAGTCCAGGAAAAATGCCAAACTCACCTCAGGAACTGAGTGTGGTATATGTCTTTAACTGGATAGAAAAAAAAAAATTCTTTCCTTTCCAGTATATAGAAGACTAGAAAGTCCTAAATGACTTTCCCACTGTAAACAAGAAAAAATGATGGCTGAACTATAAAAATATCTTTCTGAATGATTACTGGCAAATCCAAATGTAGAAACAGTATGAATTTTGCAAGATATAAAAGCTGGCTTGGATCTTGAAGGTTAGCTACTCAATACAGTCCTGGTGACCCTAATCTTGTTTTGAGCATCCTGAGGTCCAAAGGAAAAAAACCCTAGGGCTAACAAAGCCAATGGAAGCTAAGGGCCTCCCCCCACCCCACCCCAACCCCATTAAACTCCATAGCGCTGTATCAGCAAATAGGTGAGTGACAGAAACACTCTCTGTGCAGGAAAAGGAGCAGTTCATTTTGACCACAACCTAAAGTTTCTACACACGAAAAAGAAAAATTCCCTTCATACAAATTAGTACCCAGAATTCAAGGCATGGTACCAGAAAATACTCAGGTTAAAAGTATCATATAAAGTAGTCTCAGGTTGGTAATGCTCCAAGCAACCCATAGAAACTACCAAATATTTTCTAGAATCTCAAGAGTTCTCAAAGATGAAGTTTCAAAGAAAATGAACTTACAGTCAAAATAACAAAACAAGTATATCATGATCAGTAACAAGCAGAATTATCCTATCAAAGACTTCATTCAGATACTGAAATAAGAGAATAAAAAATAGGTATGTTTAATAGGTTTAAAGAAACCAAGGATTTATTAGCTTGCTAATGAGGAATAAACTAAAAATTACAATGAAAATTGGTCAAATAGATTTGGGGAATGGGGGAAGAACTGCTGGAATGAAAAATGAAATAAGTAAAATTTAGAACTCGGGGGGGGGGGGGCGGGGGGGAAACCTCAATGGAGCAGTGAGAATGTAGCAGCTACAATGCAACAATATGGACCAACATCAAAGTATATTAAAAGTAGAGAAAATACATGCAGAATTACACTTACAACTGAGCTATTAGGGAAGCCCTACATAAAGTTTAAAAGACTGCAAAACTAAACAAAACATTGCCTAAGAATACAAACTCATGTAGCAAAACTGAATAAAACAAAGGATACCATAAACACAAAGTAAGAGGAGAGAGGGGCCTGGATGGAGAGGAACAGTGACGGACACCAAGTAATTAACTTTCTTTTTCTAAACAGTGGTGGTGAGCACACAGGTATTCTTTGTATCATGCTTCTTTGTTATTTACAAATATTCTTTTGTGCCCACTCAACAAATATTTTTTTTAACAATTAATCATTTTGTACCTACTTAATAGTCAACAAAAACACACTCAAAAGATAAGAAAAGCTGTAGAGAGAAAAAAATGCAGCACAAGAGACAGAGATGAGTATTTAAAAGTTATAGACAATACAGGGGGAAAAAATCTAACATATGTTTATTCAGAATCCCCCAAAATATAATACTAACAGCAAGGAAGAGACAATATTCTAAAAGATGTTTCCCAGATTTGTAAAGACAAATTTTCTGAAGTCAGGAAGAGCAGTAAATTCTAGATCAAATAAAAAGAAGTGACTTTTCAACAACAGCAGAAATCAGAAGTCTTCAATATCTTTAAAATTCTAAGCAAAAAATGGTTGTCAACATATAATTTATATATCACTGAAATGATCCCCCCAAACAAATATGAAAACACATTTTTGACAAAAACTTAAGTTTTGCACAAACAGATCCTCCTTAAAGGGAATTCTAAAGCAAGGCTTCAGATAGAATAATGATCAAACACAACTTCTAAGATACAAAAAGAATGGTTTGTCAAAGTCCTGGTAAATAGATGAACTGTAATAACTGTAATATGCTAGTGATGCACAAATAGGTCGCTGAAACAAGTAATTTAGACACAGAACCACAAAAATTTAGACGATATGTGGATATTTCAAACCAGAGCAGAAGTATGGATTATTCAGTTAAAGTTACTGGGACAATCTGCTACTCATTTCCAGCAAAGAAGCTACACATTGGTAGAGCAAAACAAGTCATCCACACACATACTACTAAACACTCCTCTAATAGCTACAAAATGAATAAAAGTACATGTGTATGTGTACAGAATGAAATAATACAGAAAAAAATCCATAGAATTTGAATACTCTTCAGTTTGGAAAGAAGTAAATTAAAAGGGTGAATATAGATAACCCGAGGAAAACACCAGATTAAAAAGCCTCTCATTACATACTATGTAACACTGGACCTCCTATCTCCTCTCCAGCAGATCTTCCCAACCCAGGAATCGAACGGGGGTCTCCTGCATTGCGGGCAAATTCCCTACCAACGAACAATCAGGAAAGCCCTGGACCTTGTTAGAGTGCCATTTTCCAGGGCACTGTGCTACTTTCGTGGGAGAAAGGCATTAATGTCCAAAGGAGAGTCCCTACCAGGAGAATGATATCAACCAGGTACAAGTCATTTTACGAGGTACAAGGTTCCCCAGCAGGGACTACACACAACTCTAACCCTCAGCCCAGGCCATTCTCAGAAAATAAAATAAATACTACCTGACTGAACCTATGTCAAAACAATAGTTAACAAACATCGTTAAAAGATACGGATTCCCAGGTGGCTCAGTGGTAAAGAATCCATCCGCTAATGCAGGAGATGCAGGTTCAATCCCTCACTGGAAAGATCTCCTGGAAGAAATGGTGACCCACTCCAGGATTCTTGCTTGGATAATCCCATGGACAGAGGAGCCTGGAAGGCTAGAGTCCATGAGGTCACAAAGAGTCACAACTCAGAGACACACAAAGAGACTGAGAGGTTGCAGAGACACACAGCTGAGAAACTGAGCATGCTTAAAAGATGTTTCTTAAAAATCAAACCAAACCAAAAACTAGCACCTTTAGAAAGAAATGACTGATGCGTTACAAGAAATTATCATAAATTACTAAACACAGGAATTACTAAATTCCTGTCCTTTCAGTTTTTCTTATAAAATTAATTTTCTAAAAAATAACATTAATTTTATTCATTTCATAAAACTATTCTGTATGTGAAATCTTTCTAAAAAGTGACATTTACAGTCTATTTCATTTCATAAAACTAATCTCTATGAAATCTTCTATTGGTATTGGCTATAGCGATGTCTGAAATACAACATATTAGCACTACTTACTTAGAGGTGATATGTTCCTCTCTTTATGTTTTGATATGGCTTCAATTTTTTTAATGTCTTTCATTTTTATAAAATCAATAATTAAAGAATTAAAAAAAACAAATCTAAAATAAAAATAAAGCTCTGAAAATACAGGAGATATTTATATAACCTAAGATGGGAAGAAGGTGCCAATCAAACTAATATTCACTTAACAATCAAGAAAATGCCATGTTGGGACTTCCCTGGTGGTCCAATGGCAGAGAGACCCCGAGCTCCCAGTGCAGAGGGCCCAGGTTAAAGATTCCTGGTTTGGGAACTATATCCCTCATGCCACAACCAAAGATCCCGAGTGCCATCCTAAGACCGAGCAGAGACAAATAAAAATTAATAAAATGTTTAAAATGGAAATTTTCTTAAATTAGATATTATTTCTAGACACTAGAAATGATATCACCCTTCTTAAAAAAAGAAAAAGAAAATGCCATGCTATATCCTCTATCTCATCATCAGATCATCAGAAGAAAGAAACCCAGGCTTCAAATATTCTAAGACAGCAACACCACATTCCTTCCAAAGTGACAAACATGACTAACCATTCCCTATGTGGCTGCTACCATGACACCTCAAAGTCAACATTTCCAAAATGAAACAATCTTTCTCCCTCCTCTCTACAGATTTGTTTCTATTCTTCTGTTTCTTCTCTGGGTTAATGATTCCATCACTACCAGAAACTTTGAGGACTTAGTTAAAACAATGATTCTTCAAAAAAAACAGAAAACTTTCCTTGTCCGGGTTAAGTTACAATTCTGTTTGTTCCCGATGAACCTGGTACGTTCCCTATCACGGATGGCACTTATATCGCACTCTGTAACTGACTCTTTGTATCCCCAACTAGAAAGTTCTTTAGGGGACAGATCCGATCTTACTTACTTTAACCCTACTAGTTTCACTAAAGGGGGCAAAGAATATTGACTACATAATAAGTGGTTTATTTTTCCACCCTTTACCATGCAGTACAAACTGTTAATAAAACCCACTCATTTTACAAATAAATAAATTTCTGAATTCCAGTGATTCAGTCTTTGTCAAAGACTAGACTATTTATTTATTGGTCTTTTGATCTCCAGTTTCCTGTTCTTTCTGGTCATTCTATAATTGGCAAGTACTTAGTCCCACTACCAATTTATGTGAAAAGAAAAAACAGATTTGAAAAGGTTACTCAGAAAGTTAATAAAACATTAGCTACAATTTTCTATTCAGGCTATAAATCTTCTAGACAAAACTCTAATCAACTACCTCAAAAAACATATTTGTTAGCATTAACTCAAAAAACTAAAAAAAAGTTATGTTTGAGATTTCCCAGTCATTAAACGTGGAATTTTTTTTTATCCAAAACAGATCCAAAGTATAACCAAACTAAATTAAACTATTATTACTATAACATATAGTCAGTGAAAAGTACTGTCCATTCATCAGCCTCTTATATTAACATCTTATATTTACATGACAACCTACGCTCAAGTTTTAGATGCTGAAAGCATTATGTTTTCAGAAATGATTGTATCCCTCTTCTAAACATTTTAGCACCAAAGGAAATTTTACACAAATTTAGGCAGGAAAGAGGATTTCACCTCTGATGACCTTTTAATGCCTTGATTTAAAAGAATATAATGGTAAACTGAAGTGAATACATTTTTCCTATTAAACTTGAAACCAAAATCATTTCTCTAGAGCTAAAACCTTCAAAATTCCAAACACTTTGGGTAGCTTTACCCAAAGTATAATCAGTGGAGTGTTCATGGCCATTAAGCAAAAAAGTTCCAGGATCACTGCAATTTCATCAACATTACCCTAACAGAATTCTTAGAAGACTTTCACAAAGTGATTCTAAAACTCATCTGACAGGTGCACAATAATCAAATTTTTGAAAATGAAATATAATAAGTGTTCATTTCTCAGGCTGGATGTATTTTCTGTTACACTCTTTTTAATTAAAAACAAGTATTATGATGTAGAAGAAATGGCTCAGTCACAATAATATTCAAGAACAGAATTGTCATTTCCATTCCCAATATACTCTCCCACCTTAAAAAAAAAAGAAAGAAAATATATGAAAACAAGTTGTTCAGAAACAGGACAATAGGTAGCACAGAGAAGAAAAACAAGGTGACCTCTAGGACTGAACAATGTTACTATGTATAGAGAGAATCCAGGACACAGAGCTGACTCAAATTCACAGGGTAGAGTAACTGTAGTGCAAAGGGCCACACAAAGAACTCCAGGGATCTGCAGTGGGTTCCCCTGAATCTTCATCTGATTAGCATAAGCATATAAGGAAAGTACCAGAGACCAAGGAATGAGTCACTGGAAATGATCCACAAAACGCTCACAGGCCCAGGTGTAACTCCAGAGTCGGGGCGGGGAGGGGGGAAGAACACCTAACACATGGGCAATGAGCAGAGTACTCAGAAAGGTCCTGACTGCTTCAGTGGTGGGGAGAAAAATCAGGCCCTGTTTAAAGGCTGTTTTGGTCTAAAACAAGCAAGCCTCAAAAGAATAAAACTGTTTCTGAGAAACTCAGCTGCATCCCCAAACAAAGCTCAAGAATATCTAAGTATCTGCAAAAATATCCAGTACTCAGGAAAATAAAATTCACAGTGTCTGGCATCCAACTGAAAAATGGCAGACATCCGAAGAAACAGCAAAATACGACCCTTTAGTGGAAAAAAAACAAACCGAAACAGACCTAGAAATCACACAGAAGTTAGAATTACTGGATAAGAAACGTAAATCAATTAGTTATTCTAACTAGAGTCCCTACATCCGACAAGATAGAGGAAAGCATGAACACGTTAAGGAAAGATATGGAAGATATCCAAAGTCTAAATCAAATTTCTAGCAATAAGAAAATATACTGGATGGGATTAACAGATTAGACACAGAAAGTATTAGTTAACTTAAACACCCATAGTAGACACTAAACTGAAGCACAGTAAGAAAAAAAGACTGGGGTGAGGAAAGAAAGGAGAAAGCATCAGTGACCTATGAGACAAGCTGAGTGACCTAATACATGTACTCAGTTCAGTTCAGTCGCTAAGTCGTGTCCAACTCTTTGCGACCCCATGAATCACAGGCCTCCCTGTCCATCATCAACTCCCGGAGTTTACTCAAACTCAAGTTCATAGAGTCGGGGATGCCATCCAGCCATCTCATCCTCTGTTGCCCCCTTCTCCTCCTGCCCCCAATCCCTCCCGGCATCAGGGTCTTTTCAATCTCCAAAAGGAGAAGACAGAAATACCTGGAAAACTAACGGCCAAATTCTCCCTCAATTTGATGAAAACTATGACCTACAAAACCATCTAGAACTAACAAGAAGAAAAGATGTCCTTTATATCACAGGGGACTGGAATGCAAAAGCAGGAAATCAAGAGATACCTGGACTAACAGGCAAGTTTGGCCTTGGAATACAAAATGAAGCAGGGCAAAGGCTAACAGAGTTTTGCCAAGAGAAAGCACTGGTCATAGCAAACACCCTCTTCGAACAACACAAGAGACAACTCTATACACAGACATCACCAGATGGTCAATACTGAAATCAGACTGATCATGTTATTTGCAGCTGAAGATGGAGAAGCTATATAGTGTCAGCAAAAACAAGACGGGGAGCTAGCTAACTGTGGCTCAGATCATAAACTCCTTACTGCAAAATTCAGACTTAAATTGAAGAAAGTAGGGAAAACCTCTAGAACATTCAGGTATGACCTAAATCAAATCTCTTACGATTATACAGTGGAAGTGATAAATAGATTCAAGGGACTACATCTGATAAACAGAGTGCCTGAAGAACTATGGACGGAGGTTCATGACATCGTATAGGGGGCGGTGATCAAGACCATCCCCAAGAAAAATAATGCAAAAAGGCAAAATGTTTGTCTGAGGAGGCTTTACAGATAGCCAAGAAAAGAAGAGATGCAAAAGGCAAAAGAGAAAAGGAAAGCTATACCCATCTGCATACAGAGTTCCAAAGAATAGCAAGGAGAGATAAGAAAGCCTTCTTTGGTGATCAATGCAAAGAAATAGAGGAAAACAAAAGAATGGGGAAGACTAGAGCTTTCTTCAAGAAAACCAGAGATACCAACAGAATATTTCATGCAAAGTGGGCAAAATAAAGGGCAGAAACAGTATGGACCTAACACAAGCAGAATATATTAAGAAGTGGCAAGAATACACAGAAGAGCTATACAAAAAAGATCTTAATGACCAAGATAACCACGATGGTATGATCACTCACCTAGAGCCAGTCATCTGGGAATGCGAAGTCAAGTGGGCCTTAGGAAGCATCACTACAAACAAAGCTAGTGGAGGTGATGGAATTCCAGTTGAGCTATTTCAAATCCTGAAAGATGATGCTGTGAAAGTGCTGCACTCAATATGCCAGCAAATTTGGAAAACTCAGCAGTGGCCACAGGACTGGAAAAGGTCAGTTTTCATTCCAATCCCAAAGAAAGGCCATGCCAAAGAATGTTCAAACTACCGCACAATCGCGCTAATCTCACACACTAGCCAAGTGATGTTCAAAATTCTCCAAGTCAGGCTTTAACAGTATGTGAACCATGAACTCCCAGATGTTCAAGCTGGATTTAGAAAAGCCAGAGGACCCAGAGATCAAATTGCCAACATCCACCGGATCATGGAAAAAGCAAGAGAGTTTCAGAAAAACATCTACTTCTGCTTTATTGACTACGCCACAGCCTTTGACTGTGTGGATCACAATAAACTGTGGATAATTCTTAAAGAGATGAGAATACCAAACCACCTTACCTGCCTCCTGAGAAATCTGTATGCAGGTCAAGATGCAACAACACACATGGAACAATGGACTGGTTCCAAATTGGGAAAGGAGTACGTCAAGGTTGTATACTGTCACCCTGCTTATTTAACTCATATGCAGAGGACATCATGTTAACTGCCAGGCTGGATGAAGCACAAGCTGGAAACAAGATTGCCGGGAGAAATATCAACAAACTCAGATATGCAAATGACACCACTCTTCCAGCAGAAAGCAAAAAGGAACTAAAGAACCTACTGATGAAAGTAAGAGGACACTGAAAAAGTTGGCTTAAAACTCAACATTCAGAAAACTAAGATTATGGTATCCGGTCCCATCACTTCATGGCAAGCAGATAGGGAAACAATGGAAACAGTGAGAGGCTTTATTTTCTTGGGCTCCAAAATCACTGCAGAAGGAATGCTTTCTCCTTGGAAGAAAAGCTATGACAAACCTAGACAGAATATTAAAAAGCAAAGACATTACTTTGCCAACAAAGTCCATCTAGTTAAAGCTATGTTTTTTTCCAGTAGTCATGTATGGATGTGAGAGTTGGACCATAAAGAAAGCTGAGCGCCAAAGAATTGATGCTTTTGAACTGTGGTGTTGGAAAAGACTCTTGAGAGTCCTGTGGACTGCAAGGAGATCAAACCAGTTCATCCTAAAGGCAATCAGTCCTGAATATTCATTGGAAGGCTGATGCTGAAGCTGAAGCTTGCAATACTCTGGCCACCTGATGCGAAGAACTGACTCATTAGAAAAGACCCTGATGCTGGGAAAGATTGAAGGCAGGAGGAGAAGGGGACGACAGAGGACTAGATGTTTGGATGGAATCACTGACTCAATGGACATTAGTTTGAGCAAACTCTGGGAGTTGGTGATGGACAGGGAAGCCCGGCATGCTGCAGTCCATGGGGTTCACAAAGAGTGGGACATGACTGAGAAACTGAACTGAACTGAACAAAGCAACAAATCAAAAAGGTCAGTAAACTTCCAGCATGTGAAACATGAAGAAACTCCACCAAGATACATCCTAATCAGGGGACAAAGAAAAAAATCTTAAAAGTAGCACACTGCAGAGCAACAAAGATAATTCAAAGAAGTCTCACTGGAAACGTCACAAGCAAGGGACAGTGGAGTAATGGATCTTAAGTTGTGAAAAAAAGCAAGTTGTGAACCTAGAATTCTATATCCAGTGAAACTATCTTTTAAAAATGAAGGTAAAATAAAGACTTTTCAGACAAAGGAGCATTGAAGAGATCATCACCAGATCTACACCACAAGGAATGTTAAAAGAATTCTTTCAGGCAGAAGCAAAATGCTACCAAACAGAAACCTGGATCTATGTAAAAAAATACAGACCACCAAAAACAGTCAAAACACTTTTTTTCCTTATTTTTAAATTTCTTTAAAAGACAATCATCAAAAAAGAAAACAAAAGATAATCATCTAAAAGACAATTGTCAAGGAAAAAAAAAAGGCAATCATCTATTTAAAGCAGGAGGAGTTCATAACATATTTATAATACAAGGGAAACAAACCACAAAACAGCAGAAAGGCCTAGAGAGGAACATATTGCTACCAGGTTCTTACGCTATAGATAAAAAGCCTAGATAGGTTAAAAGTAAATAACAGAAGATGTATCATGCTAACATTAATGGGAAAAAAAAAAAAAACCAGAAGCAACTTATTAACACCAAAGTAGAATTCAGAGCAAAAAATATTATCAGGAATAAAGAAGGTCATTTCCTGACAACAAAGTGGTCAATTTTGACACAAAAGGAGTTCAAAAAAATGTTCACTGAAAGAAAAAGTTTTCCAGATTTAGAAGTGAGCTTTTGCATCTGTGATGGGCTTCTATGACGGCTCAGTGGTAAAGAATCAACCTGTAACACAGGAGAGACAGGAGATGGGTTCAATCCCTGGGTTGGGAAGATTCCCTGGAAAAGTAAATGACAACCCACTCCAGCATTCTTGCCTGGAAAATTCCATGGACAGAGGAGCCTGGCAGGCTACAGTCTGTGGGGTTGAAAGAGTCGGACACGACTGAGCACACAAACATTTTGAAAATACAGGGCAAAAACTGTTTTCTGGCTTAGAACCTTTCATATGCTGAGTTTACAGTGTGACCTGTTAACATTTTAAGCACGCTAAAGAGAACTTCTAAAAAGTATATTAGAAAGAACATCTTATATAAAGACATCTATATGTATATCTACATCTATCTATCTATATCTATATCTCTCTCTTCACAAAAACACATCAAGCAGCTATGTTCGGTACTGTACAAAATTAGGTAGAGTCCTAGCCTTGATGACATAATATTGCCAACCTCTAAAAAGTACTTTACAAACTTCCAACTCCTTCCAGTTCTAGGTAAGCAGAGCAGGAACACTGTGCCTAATGTCAATGAAAATTTTTTTTATTTTCTTGATAAAGCACAGATGGACTGTCATTCCCTTCTCAAAAACCTCCAATGACTCCTCTACTGCATATAAAGACAGACATCTTCAGTCACAGGTAATCAAAGACCTCCACAATCTGTCAGGGTCAGCCTATCTTCACAGATTTGTCTCCCCAAGGCCGTTCCTTCATCAGCTTTCTATTACCTGGCATATTCATTCTTCTGTTTATGTTGTTCCTTCCTCCATCTCCATCTGCCAAAGCCCCACACATCATTTAAGGACTAGATTCCCAGTGTGGTCTGGGTAAATCAATTCTTTCCGATTTAATCTCATTTCTGAGCTCATTCCTTTCCACATTTATGTTAGCAATCCTAAAAATGATTTTTGAAATCCACTATTTATATTTGTCAGTCTTCCCCAGAACACTATGAATTCCCAAAAAGCAAAAATCGTATCTTATTCTTATAAGTTCCAGAGGGTCACAATACCGTACAACAGGTCCTAAACATGTCATAAATTAGGATGGTAAGATACTAGCAAGGCAAGAATTGACATGTTGAATAACAAAATCAATTTTTAAAAACTCAATATTCTTGAAACCCAACGAGAAAACAACCCAATTAAAAAATGGGCAAAGATATTAATAGACACTTCATTAACAAAGATATACAGATGGCAAATAGGCACATGAAAAGATGTCCCACATCTTATGTCATCAGGAAAATGCATATTCAAACAATGATGTACCACTACATACTTAGTAGAATGACCAAAATCCAGTCACTGACAACAACCAAACACTGGTGGGAATGTGGAATAACGGGAATTCTCATTCACTGATGCTAGGAATGCAAATTGGTACAATGCCACTTTGGAAGACAACTGGGCAATTTCTTACAAAACTAAACATATTCTTACCATAAGATCCAGCAATCATGCTCCCTGGTATTTACCCAACAGAGTTAGGTAAAACTTATATAAAACACAAAAACCTGCACATGGATATTTTTAAGTTTTATTAATAATTGTCAAAACCTGGAAATAATCAAAATGTACTTCAGAAGGTGAATGGATAAAATAGTGGTACATCCAAACAATGGAATATTATGCAGTGCTGAAAAGAAATGGGTTATCAAGCAAAGAAAAGACTTAGAAAAAGCTTAAATTTGAATTATAAAGTGAAGAAAGTCAATCTGAAAAGGCTACACAGTGCCTGATTCCAATTATAGGACAATTCTGAAAAAGGTAAAACTATGGTGACAAAAAGATCAGTGGTTGCCAGGGGTTAACAGAGGGAAGGAAAGACGGGGAGCACAGAGTATTTCTAGGGTGGTGAAAACTACTCTGAATGATACTATAATGGTAGATACATTCCATTATACATTTATCCAAACCCAGACAATTTACACCAACAAGGGTGAAGAATAAGGTAAACTAGGAACTTTGGGTGATGATGTGTTAATACAGGTTCATCAATTGTAACAAATGTTCCAGTCTACTAAGGGATGCTGATAAGGGGGAAATTTATGCATGAATTAGAGCAGGGAAAGCAAATACTGGAAATCTCTGTGCCTTCCACTTAAAACTGCTTTAAAAAATAAAGTGTATTAAAAAGAAGAAACTCAATATTGGATCTAACTTATTTTTAAGTAAATATACATTGTTTCAATATTAAGAAGCAAAGCAAACTCTGCAAAGGTACTGGGAAAGATATTGACACAGTACCAAAAATCAGCTGTGTGAAATACACTCATCCTAGAAAGCTGCTCAACTCCACCACAGAAAATAAAACTCTAAACTAGTTGTTCAATAACTGTCCTGCAGCATTTACTGAGCAAACATTTCTACAAAACATTCTGTATGCATTTTAACTTTTAAAAAGAGACTAAAAATTATGATACAAAATGTAAATTATCCAGGGACCCAGAAACTTCCAGTCTTTTAGTAGTTGTTCTTTCAAACTTCAACAATTATCAAACACCAACTACTTTTAAAACATAGCGTTGGGGAGGCAATACAAAGGCACAAAGATAACCTACTTCCTGACCTCAAGGAGTTTACATTCTAGGAGATACATAATAAACCATGAGAATAAATGCTGCAATTAAGGTATATACTCTGTGAGATCCCAGGAAAGAAGTGGGATACAGATAAATGAAAGTATATAGAAAAGATGGCATTTAAGCTAAGGAGGATTTGAAAGCTGAAAATGGCGCTAGTGCCAATGCACAAGACATAAGATGCGAGGGTTCGATCCCCGGGTTAGGAAGAGCCCCTGGAGAAGGAGATGGTAATCCACTCCAGTATTCTTGCCTAGAGAATCCCATGGACAGAGGAACCTGGCAGGTCCCAGTCTATGGGGTCGCAAAGAGTCGGACACAGGCTGAAGTGACTGAGCACGCATGCAACTTTGAAAAGGCAGAGATGGCACTCCAGGCTGAAGGACAGGAGCAAAGGAATATCAAAGCACATCTTCAAGAAAACGGGCCCAGGACTGGGGATGATTCTGGAATAGCTGAAGCATACATCTGTGAAGAGTTGAGGGTGGACAGTAGACAAGATTTATTGTTGAGACCGATGACCTAAGCGAGGGAAATGAAATTCTATTCTGAAGAAAACAGTGAAAAATCTCCGGGAATTTTTTTAAGTTAGGAAAGAAACAAGTCTTTATTCCTTAAAATTAAAAATAAATATATGCCCATCCCCAAACTGCTGTATAACAATCTTTGAAATTTAAAAAATAATAATTATTGCTGTTTGCGAATTGGTGACATTTTGGAACTAGGTTATTGAAAAATCAGAATCAAAAATTACAGTACGGGGAGAATGCAGGCTTCCCATTGAGCTTTAACACACGAGCATCCCTCAAGACATTAACTTGAGCTGGGCTTGTCATCCATAGTCAAATCCTCCAAAATCAATAAATCTATCCTAATTTCTCTCCTCCCAGACTCAATCAATGAAAGAGCACTAAAGAAATTTCTTAAAATCTACTGTCTCTTTAAGGATAAACTGAAGTTAAGATTTCCAAGAGACCTGTATTTTATTTTAAAGGACCCAGGTTCTTATCAATTACGTTATCAAACTGCCTATCTGAAAAAACATAATGACGGCTAGTTTGAACCTCGCTGGCTTATGAGAACAAACTAACCTCCCCACGTCCCCCCAAAACAGTCAACGAGTAACAAAAGTCATCGTCCTAAAGTTTCCAGGCAGCACAAGGCAAGGCAAATTAATACCCACTCCAAGATGTACAGTTATTTTAAATCCCCTTTATCGGACCAATTCACAGCACTTTTCAAATCACTGGTCAAACTTCTCCGCCCGAGACTCATCACAGCCACGTCCGGCAGCATGCGGAGCACCCATCAACGTAACAGAGACTCAAAGTACCAGCAGGCTGCCCAGGGGGAAAGCTCGCCAAGGTCTCAACCGCATGGGAAGACCGTGGGGAAGAGGCGCCGCGGTCCAGGCCCACCCGGACAGAGTGAGGACCCGGCTGCCGGCGCGTTAGGCGCAGGGGTTGGACCCCGAGGCGCCTCTCCGCCGCCATGTGCCGCCGCTCGGCAGAGAAGGAGGTTATATAACAAACTCCCGGAGCCGTGGAGCGTGCCGCACCCGCCAACGCCCGCCTTCCTTCCCTCGCGCCGGCTCCGCGAGCCCGGCCGCCGCTGCGCGCTGAACGGCCATAAGCATGGCCTAGGCCCGGCGCGAGGAGGGCCCGGCGGGCCAGGCGCGGCGGGAGAAGCCGGGCCGCGGCTCCGGGCCCAGGCCGCGCCGACCCACCCTCCGCCGCCCCGGCCCAACCCCCTGCTTCCCTTCCCCCTACCAGAGAAGGGCGGGTGACCGAGCCGCCGCGGCCGCAGAATCCAGTGGGCGCGCGAGGCGAGGCGCGAGCTCCTCCCGCGCGAGTCCGTCACAGCATCTCCCGGGAGACACGGCCGCCACCGGCAGGGCGCGCTCACCTCCGCCCCGCGGAAGCCGCTTGCCTCTTCGCGGGCCTCCGCCTGCGACCGCCCCAGCCAGATCAGATCCACACCCCCCCCACTTCGCGAGCGCCTTCGCCGGCTGCAGACCGGCCGACCGCTCAGCGCGTAAAACACAGCCGGTGCCTGCGCCGCGGTTCCGGGTCCTCCCCCACGCGACTCTGCCTCTGCCTCCTCCGCTTCGGCAGCGCAGGCCCGGCTTTGCGCATTACCCCCGGCAGGCACACGGAGTCCCACTCACCGGGGAGGGGAGGGGAGGGGCGGGGAAGGGCGGGGAGGTGGGCGACAGAGAGGAGATCGCGGCGCGGAGACCTGAGTTCTCGCGAGGGTTCGGGCCTCTGGCGCCTGCTCTGCGGGAATTTCAAACTCTCCGCGAAAGAACGTAGGGGGAGGGAAAGGGAGGATAGGAAGCAGGGTCTGGAAGGGCCGGGTATTTACATAAAATAGGAGCTCCCCGCCTCCAAAGAGCTGAAGGGAACAAAGACTACGAGTCCCATAATGCTTTGCGCGTTAAGCCTCTTTGGCCGCCCAGCCCTTGAGCCCAGGGCGGACTTGGTAGTCTGCACCCGAGGTAGGGCCCGCCTCCCTATCCCTCCCGGAATCTTCCGTGGCGGGAGAGTTGTCACATTATCTACTGGCTCCGCTTGCTGGCGGCCGAGTGATAATCTTTGCCCTCGGTGTTTTTCGTTCTCCCTGCTCCGACTTTCTCTGCCGGGGCGCCTGACTTTGGGGGAAAGCTTCTTTCCCCCTCTCCTATATGTTTAAATATGCCATCGTGCTTTCGTGGCCAAGGTGCTCACGAGATCTAGTGTAATCTTCTAAATCAAAATTTTACCCCAAATCAGTGTTGCATATTTGGTCACCCTCGGGTTTCATTGTGGAATTTCTTTTATTTGTGGTTAATATCTTTGAAGTTGGTGGGCTTCCCTGGTATCTCAGTGGCAAAGAATCCGCCTGCAGTGCAGGAGAGGCGGGTTGGATCCGAGTTGGGAAAATCCCCTGGAGATTCCAGGATCTTCCCCTGGAAGATCCCCAAGGAAATGACAACCCCCTCCAGTATTCTTGCCTGGGAAATCCTATGGACAGGAGCTACATGATGGGCTACAGTCTATAGGGGTCGCAGAAGAGTTGGATGATGAAGCACACAGGATCTTTGACGTCAATCCCAGCACCACACACTTCTCAAACAGATGTGGAATATAACCATAATGAAAGTGAAAATAATAATAAATAAGAAAAATAATAAAACGGGAGATAGGGGTAGGATTCTAGCAAGCCACTTTTGTTTTAACCAGGAAAGTTTATCCTTTTCTGTTATCCTTTCCCATATGATTTTTGTCAAAGTTTGTCTTTTAGAAATGTGATATTCTTTTTTCCCTATGTTTTTTGTCTCTTTATTGACAGAGATCTCTAAAAGTAACGGGCGTGTGTGCTAAGTAAGTCACTTCAGTCGTGTCCGACTCTCTGCGACCCTAGGAACTGCAGCCCGCCAGGCAGGAGTGGGTTGCGGTGCCCTCCTCCAGGGGATCTTCCCCACCCAGGAATGGAACACAGGTCTCCAGCATTACAGGCGGATTCTTTATCCACTGGGCCATCAGAAACACAGTGATTTACGAAAGGTACTGGCTAAGTTGTGGCAGAGAAAAAGTTAAAGAGGTTTTTGATTGTCTTAACTATTTTAAATAGACTTCTCCAAACAGAAACTGCTCTGCAGTCAGATGTGCGAATTCATGTCCTTGTCTTGCTCTCCATTTTATACTTCCTTTCCTTGGCACCATTTTATCCTCAATTCATAGGTGCTGTACTTCTCTGTAATCTGAAGAAGTAGATTCTCAACTCCAGAATGCTGGTAGAGCAAGGATAACTTAGCGGTTCAACGGATTCCTTAGACAAGCATTTGTTACCAGTTGTAAAATTCAAAATCATCGTACTTATCCAAACTGAGTCTCTAAAACTATCCTTCAGATTTTAGTCTTTCTTTCCATAATTACTGACAGAATGCTGGTGTGGTTTCTGTACGGTTGTCCATAATCTGGGCCAATCCTACCTGTCCTGTTTTATTTCTCTGCGTAGTTCCTGGGAATCTTTTCTTCACTTCCCTGCAAACATGTTTCTGCTTCTCATCATCTTCCACTGAAAATGGTCCAACTAAGACTCTTTTCTCTCAAAACCTTCTCAACTTCAGTCCATATTAATCACTAAAAACTTGTACTGAAAATATGCTGTGTGTATTATTTTATGTCTGCCTCCCCTTTTGACTCTGACTCCATCCATCCACCCAATGCCCCATCTCTCAGCTACACTGAAAACAGACTGGATCTTATACTTTTTTCAAATGCTTCCCTCATAACTACTAGCTTTTTTGTTTCAATTGCTTTGTAAACTGAATTTCTACTTTAAAGCTCTCATTCATTCATCTTTTCTCTTTTCAGTCATTTAATCATATGCCAAGGACTTCCCTGGAGGCCCAGTGGTTAAGACTCCACACTTTCGATGCAGGGGGCAGGGGTTCAATCCCTGGTCAGGGAACTAAGACCCCACACGTCCTGAGCCTCAACCAAAAAGTTGAAGGAAAAAGCACATGCCAAATTGTTTTCGTTTCAAGAGATGCTAATAAGTATTGAAATGTAAACAAAAATCTGGGTTTGGTAGTCAGATGAGTTTGAGGAAAAGATAAAATAAAATTAAACATTTCTTTTATGTAATACCTCACTACCTTTAATATGTTCAGCATTTCCCAAAGTTGACCGTGGCATGAGTCCATCTATGCTTGTGGAACATTTTGTCTCATCAGTGTTCCACAGAATGGACTGGTAAACAAGGCTTCCAAGCTTCCTCTCACTGGAGGAAGCACTGTGTAGTGGAAAGAACATGGTTATTTGAAACCAGACAAACTCAAGTTTTAATCCATTTCACTACTTTCTTGAAACATAACTTTAATGGAATTGCTTTACTCTGTTGGCCTGTTTTCTCGCCTGAAAAGAAAGGCTGTTACTTATTTTCCTTTTAGAACTGTTGCAAAGAGTAGAGGGAAGTATGTGCCCCACTCAAAACTTCATTCTCTTTCTACCTATATGATCAGTTGTTAGTTATTTTGGTAAAAGGCTTAGAAAATGGTAATAACTAGTATGGACGCTTCCATTTGGAATGTTTTATTCAAGAGCTATTTCACTACCAATCCAGCACCCTGGTAGGAATAGACAGCCGTCTGATCTCAGAGAACTTAGAACCTCATTGAAGTGCTCTGAATTAGAACTCGTTTGTTTTGCAAAGTAATAGGAAAAAAAAAAAAAACATGATATTTTAGCAGCAACAACAAAACGGAGCTTGTCTGTCTCAGACAGTGGCAATGCCTCTGTCCTTATAGCTCTGTTTTCATCATTTTTGTGGAGATTGTTGGTTATAGCAAGCAGTACCCCAACCTTGATTTTTTCCAATTGACAATAAGATTGGTGGTGAAGAGTCACATTTTTCCTGTTTATTTCCAGTGATGGAATAGTGACCAGCATCTAAATAAATGCAAAAATAATTATTTCGTGAATGACTATATACCTATTGATTTCATCATTCAAAAAGCAAAATATATACAATATTTTGATCAAAAAGGACCCTACACATTTTCTAGGTTAAACATCTTGTTCTAAGGAAGGGGGAAACAGATTTGTCAAATGATTTTGGGATGAATTTTGTTTTGTTTAAAAAAATAGACATCGAATCAAATATATAGTTGTAAAGAAAAGCAATGTAAATATTTTCTTTCTTTAAAATATAGTCTTTGTGCACTTGAAAAAAAATTGTTTTTCATTAATGGTACCCCCCCAAAAGTCATAGATTTTCTTCCAATGAACACTAGTAATATTTGCATAAACATGGTACTAAAAGTTAATTTCTTTTTAAAAATTATTTCCCTTTCTACCTCTCCCTTTCTTTCACATCTTCCTCTTTTAAAGCTACTTTAAATTCTGTTTATGTTTTAATTAAATGTTTTAATTAAAACTATCATGGTTATGATTTCTCTGTTTCTTAACCCCAAACACCACTGTTAGTGATGGATCCTGAAATTCTGCTAGGTGAGCTACAGGTTATGTACTTACATATCACTGCATTTTTCATTTTCAATCTTTAATTCCTCAAGACTCATGCTTGCCTTAGAGCATTGTTATACCAAATTATAGAGGGCACATAGTAGTTTTTATGCTTCTTTTAGTCAACGGTGTTGTAAGTATTGCTCACAAGTCACAAATCTTCCACTTGCCTGAAGCTTCCTGCCTCTAAGGAAGCCGTGTTAAAAGTTGACTCTGTGGTGTTGGAAAGCGATGGACATGAGAACAGTCGGGTCTGATACTCTACTGAGGGAATAGGTCACCCATTTTAACAAATGCTGTGTGCCTCTTTTGTAGGTGGATTCTCAGCCTTATTTTTTCTTGTAAGTTTATTTTAATCCCATTGAATTTGCATGTGCTGTGTTAACTGTGATGTTTACATGGTGCTGGGTAAGTTTTCAAGGCATGTTAAATTTTTAGTTGTAACAATATCTCTACATGGTTTAAATGATAAACTATGGGGATTTCCCCCCCCCCCCCCCGCCTTTTTCCTTTTCTATCTTTACTCCTTCTTGGGTCCTCTGTATGGCATTTTAATAAATTTTAGTAGACTTGTTGCATTTGATTGAAGAAAAGCATAGGTGACATGATATTAATTTTTCACCATGAAATGCCTGAAAACTAAAACAAGATGTCAACTAGGATGCCCTAAGTGGAAAATCAGCAGTGGAATGCCTGGAATAAAGTTCAGAATCCCTGAGAACATTCTTCTCCAAATAAGTTTGCAAATAAGTTTAGCAAATAAGTTTGACTGTCAAAGATTTTTAGGGTTTAGGAGTGAATTATTTATTAGCAGACCTCATAATTCTTACTTAGTGAAGAAAACAATATAGAACTTCAATGAAACCAAAGTTGCATCTTTAAGAATCCAAATCGTATTTCTCAAGTGATATTTTTCAGAATAGTTTTATTTTGTTTCAGTTCCCTATCATTTCTTCATGTATTTATTTGTTCATCTGTCAAATACTTATCGAATGCTTTTGATGGGCTAGTCTTTACTTAAGGCACTGGGAATACAGATCTTGGTAAGACCATTATCTGTGTCTCAGCAATGAAATCAGGACAGCATATTTAAATGGCAAATTACTTTTAATTTGAAGTATTTTTTATTAAAAATCCTTTAAAATCAAAGAGAACCACAACCCTTTCCCTTTTTTGGCCCACCAGGCAGTGCAGCATGCAGGATCTTAGTTCCCCAAGCTGGAATCTAACCCTCACCCTCCACAGTGGAAGCAGAGATTCTTAACATTGGATCCTCAAGGAAGTCCCTAACTCTTTTTGATGCATCTTATTGATAATTATGATGAACGCTCAGTTCAGCATACTAGTCTGTCATTGGAATATTCTAGTTTCATATTCTGGTTTTGGTCAAGCAGATATTCACTGGAGTTGGTTGGGTCACAGGCTTATTTCCTGGAGTTGGATGAAAGACACTTTGAAAGAAGGCCTGGTTTTAAAAAAAAAAAATTCTCCTGTCAATGCAGGAAATGCGGGTTCAACCCACATTTCTTCTGGGTCCAGAAGATCCCCTGGAGGAGGAAATGGCAACCCACTCCAGTATTCTTGCCTGGAAAATTCCATGGACAGAGAAGCCTGGCGAGCTACAGTCCTTGGGGTCTCAAAGAGTTGGACTTGACTAAGCGGCCTGCATGACATGGGTTACATTTGGAGTGTTTTTGAGTGACCCCTCTATAATCTCTCAGATTTCTTTTGTTCTTCTGATTCTGCATTCTCTTAAAGAGTCTAAATTTAAAGTTAGGTAACTACTCTTCATTACCTTTGTCACAGATTATGGACATGAAAGTTTAGTACAGTGGGTAAATTTCAGATATTAATTATAATACAGTGAGTGCTTTGGTTAAGAGTGAATGATGAGGCACAACCTCATTACCTATGTTCCCCCAGCACTTATGCTTCTGTGTTGTAAGGAGGTTCTTAGAGTCTTCTCAGTGATTAATGCAGCAATCAATTATGTAATCTTTTAATTCTATCTCAGACACACATCACCTCATCAATGGAGCAGCTTTTGGAAAAATAGACACTTGGTAAATCTTTAGTAAATAAGTCTGAGGAGCTTTCCCTTCAGCAGGGTAGACTGTGGAAATCAGGTAGGGATGGACACGCCAGAACTACTGTGTAAGAATTCTTGTCTTATTGAATTACTGTGTTCAGAGATTAGAAAAGAAGACCAAGTGTCTTTCAGTTTGAAGGTCATGAAGATTTTATGAAGCAAAACTCAGTCCTACTAATACTATAAGACTTAGATAGAGTCACGTTGCAGGAACATTAAAGGACAAAGTGATGTGTTAAAAACAACTTTCGCCGACTTGGGTATAATTCCAGCTGATTTGGAAACCATTTGTTATGTAGATGAAATCTCAGTAAGTCTTTTGATGACAGTTGGAGTTCCTTAAAAATCCAATGCCTTTGTTCATTTTATTTCATTAAAATCATTTCCTTCCTTTGCACATTCGAAACCTGCATAATATTAACCTCCTAGAGAAGAGGAGATCTGAGACAGTAGCTCCCAACTTCATGTCAGCCCTCAATTCCCTCCAGACCTCAGGGGCTCACAGGCCAGTAACACCCTGAATGAGCTGCATTCCATTCTAGACTGGCCTCAACACAAATGCAGTGGGGTCAGTCCCTCGAATATGTGGTTTAAGGCAGCATTATCCTGAGAATTTCTTTGAATATGTGAAGTACTTTGGGAAGCAGCGTGTTAAAAAGTACTGAATTCAGGGGAAGGAGATGTAAATGAAGCCTGATTTCTAAAGTGACCCTTTGCTGTCTGTGCATCCATGACAAAGACCTTAAACTATCCAAGCTTCTATTTCTCACCTGTTGTAAAGATTATGTGTAAAAATATGTAGTAAACCTTTAACTTCTACCAAATATTTGCTATTGCTAACACTTTGCTGGCCATCAGATGATTGATTGAAGCTGTGTAAATAAGAACAATATGTGACAGTATAGAACAGATTTCTTCATGGTTTTGGATGAGCTGTTCTGCACAAATATCAGGCTACATTCTATCATTGTATTAAGATTTTTTTAAGTAGCTGGTCCGTGATTTTTTTTTTAATGTTAATCTGCCTAGTCTGTAATTTCATATGCGTGTGTACGTGCTGCATTGTTTCAGTCATCCCAACTCTGGAGAATCCATAGGGATTCTCTAGGCAAGAATACTGAATTGGGTTGCCATTTTCTCCTGCAGGGAATCTTCCCAACCCAGTGGTTGAACTCTCGCCTCCAGCAGCTCCTGCATTGCAGGCAGATTCTTTATTGCTGAGCCACAGGTGAAGCCCAATAGACAACCATCAGGGCCTAAGTGCCTGTTTCTCATTTTTTACAACTGGAAGAAAATAAATTATCCTTTATGACACAACTGCAAGCCATGTAAATAAAATCTATTCTCCAGCCCACTTTAAAATGTTAACATGGATAATTAGATGGCAAACAAAACATAACTGAGATCTGAAAGAGAAACAAAACATTTCCAGCTTAATGAACCAGAAGAAAAAAATTTTTACAACATAATTGCTGCTATTATCTGAAATGTTGGCAGCAAGTTAATAGAAAGGGCACTCCAGACAAAAGAGGTTAATGAACGATGTTACTGTTTGCACATAGTTGAGAAGCCCGCCGCCTTGAAATAGGAAAGGGTTCAAGGATCCATTACAGCATCTATTACCCTGTATTCTGATTACTCTTTATAAGTTATCTTCCTGACTACACTGTGAGCTTTATTAAGGCAGAGAAAAAGTCTGTTATTTTTTTTTCCCCACAGAACTTGGCAAGGTACCTAGCATCCAGTAAGTATTCACTTTTTTTGAATGGATGAATTAATGAGTGAGTGAATATACTTTTTCTTCTGCCCATGGAGTTAGGAAAACAAGACAAAAAAGGGTAAAGAGATATCTATTAGTAAAAACAAACATGGGAATCTTCCATTAATAACAATTAGATTCTGTGAGAGATGGGTTTTATTAATAATTTACAACTCATATTGATGCAGCTGGATCAGACCTGGAGGAGATCCATCTCCTGACGGACAGTGCGGATGCTATCAGAGGAGAGGCAGGCCCTCTGCAGGACGCTCTTCAAAGAACTCACAGTTCTCCCTGAGGAACTCCTTGGGTGTGGTTTGTGCTGAGGAACTTGACAATTTCTAACCAAAGACTTGGTTCAATTAGAGAAGTCTTCCTATCTATTGCCATTTTAAATCTTCAGTGCCCTGAGAAGTTGTAGACAACAAAAAGATGACAGAAATCTAAAGCTTGCAATAATTCCATAAACATGGGTATTTTAGCCTTTTTTTGTCGGGGGTGAGGGATGGAGGCAGCTGATTGTCTTTCCTAAGAGAGTGAGCAATGAAAATGCTAAACCCTTCCCACCTATTGACAGTCAGGTTATCACCCTCATGTCATTGCCTTTTGACTCTCCTGATCCCCTATTCTTTAACCTAGGCTTGTTTTTTTTGTTTTTTTTTTTGTTTTGTTTTTTCACATGGACCACCCTGATCACTTTCTGAGTTTTTCTGGACCCACCTTAACATGATAGAGTCCTCCATCCAAGCTGCAAAATTTTCCTCTGGTCTCCCTACAACATGGTTTTACTTTCACTCTCTTCCCAAGCTTGTTCTTGCCTGTTGTCACTTTTTTAAATTATGCAGTTCTTTTTTTTTTTTCCTTAACATGGTTCCTATCATTTTCTCAATTTTTATCCCACCTGATTCATTACTGACTTTTAGTCTTCTGAGAAGTTTCCTTATCCTCTTGGACAATTATAAATTTCCTGGCATTTACACAGCCAACTATTGAGCTTGTTTTTGAAGTTGAAAAGAAGGGTGATGAGAGAGATGGCATCTGGCTGACAACCCCTGCACACCCTCCCAGGGTAATATCACCATGAGCCTGGCTCTATTCTTGCCCTTGGAAATTCAGAAACATGGCCATGCCAATTCTTCTAGAACTCCTCTGTCTCAAGGAAACTGACTTGTAGAAACCACACTCATAAGAAATTCATGTTGTTGTTGTTCAGTCAGCTAGTCATATCAAACTCTTTGTGACCCTATGGACTGAAGCACGCCAGGCCTCCCTGTCCCTCACCATCTCCTGAAGTTTGCCCAAGTTTGCACTGGTGATGCCTTTCATCTATCTCCTCCTCCGACGCCCTCTTCTCCTTCTGCCCTCAGTCTTTCCCACCATCAGGGACTTTTCCAAGAGTCGGCTGTTCGCATCAGATGACCAGAATACTGGAGCTTCAGCTTCAGCATCGGTCCTTCTAAGGAGTATTCAGGGTTGATTTCCCTTAAGATTGACTGGTTTGATCTCCTGGCTGTCCAAGGGACTCTCAAGAGTGTTCGAAAGCATCAATTCTTCAGCATTCAGCCTTCTTTGTGATCCAACTCTTGCATTCATGCATGACTACTGGAAAAACCATAGCTTTGACTCTGCAAACCTTTGTAAGCAGAGTGATATCTCTGCTTTTCAACACACTGTCTAGGTTTATCATAGCTTTCCTACCAAGAAGCAATCATCTTCTGATTTCATTGCTACAGTCACCATACACAGTGATTTTAGAGCCAAGAAGAGGAAATCTGCCACCACTTCCACATTTTCCCCTTCTATTTGCCATGGAGTAATGGGGCCGGATGCCTTGATCTTAGTTTTTTTTTAATATTTAGTTGATCTTAGTTTTTTTAATATTTAGTTTTAAGCTGGCTCTTTCACTCTCCCCCTTCATTCTCATCAAGAGGCTTGTTAGTTCCTATTCACTTTCTGCCATTAGAGTAGTATCATCCGCAACAACCTCAGGGTTGTTGATGTTTCTCCTACCTATCTTGATTCCAGCTTGTAACTCATTCAGCCCAGCATCTCATGGTGTGCTCAGCATATAGCTTAAACAAACAGGGTGACAGCAGACGTTTATAAACCCAAATTCTTATGTCTTCACTTACAATACATTGTAGTAGTGGATACATTCTTGGATCCCTATAACTCATATCCAGAGCACCATCTTTTCTGATAGTGAGGTACCTGGGAGATAGAATAATCAAAAGATTACCTGGTGAATGTGAAATAAAAGTTTAGAAAGGGGTATTGTTTTGGGAGAGATCTCATCCAGGCCTGGGAAGCATGATGACTCATAATTGCCTCACAACAGAAGAGTTGTGTTCGATAAACATGCCCAACTCAAGAAGGTCCTTGACTTCCTTTCCCACCCTGGGTTCACCATCACCAGTCTGAGTACAAGGTCAATCCAGACAAAGCCCAGTAGAACAGCTCAGGATTTAGCTGATGAAACCATCAGGCTGGTCTCCTTGAGATTGTTTCCAGGTCACTGTGAGTAGTGTATTAGGTGTTTCTGCACCTCTCAACCAAACATTTATTCACATAATCTCTTAATTCATTTCCACTGATGGTCATGTCTATCCATGATACATGTGAATTTCATTTGTTTGATTTTTTGGAGGGCAATCTTTTTTCCGTTATTTATATTTTTTAATTGAAACATAGTTAATTTATAATATTATTTTAGTTTCAGGTATTTGGATAATGATTCAATACTTTTATAGGTTATACTCCCTTTAAAGATATTATAAAATAGTGACTATACTTCCCTGTGCTATGTAATATATCCTTGTTTCTTATCTATTTTATACGTAGTAGTTTGTATCTCTTAATCCCACACCCCTATCTTGCCCCTCCCCCCTTCTCTCATCCCACTGGTATCCATTAGTTTGTTTTCTGCATTTGTGAGTCTGTTTTTGTTTTGTTATATATATTTATTTGTTTTAAATTTTTATATTCCATGTATAAATGATATGTATAAAATAACATAATATTTATCTCTCTCTGTCTAACTTATTTCATAAGGATAATACTCTCTAGGTCCATACATGTTGCTGCAAATGGCAGAACTGCATTCCTTGTTAGGATTGAGTAGTATTCCACTGTGCATGTGTGTGTGTGTATATCACATCTCCTTTATCCATTCATCTGTTCTGTTGATGGACACCTGGGTTGCTGCCATATACTGGATATTATAAATAATACTGGTATAAACTTCCATATATGGACTGTTGTAAATAATACTGCTACTGGGGTGCATACATATTTTCAGGTTGATTTTTTTTGTCTTCTTCAGATATATATCCAGCAGTGGAATTGCTGGATCATCTAGTAGTTCTATTTTTAGTTTTTTTGAGGAAATCCCATGCTGTTTTCCACAGTGGAAAATTCAAACCCAGGTCTCCTGCATTACAGACAAATTCTTTACCATCTGAGCCACCAGGGAAGCCCCCCTTTCCACAGTGACTGTGCCAAATTACATTCCCACCAACAGTGTACAAGGGTTCCCATTTCTCCACATCCTCCCCAACATTTGCTAATCATAGACTTTTTGATGTTAGCCATTCTGGCAGATGTGAGGTATTACATCATTGTGATTTTGATTTCCTTTTCTCTAATAATTAGTGATGCTGAGCATCTTTCCAAGTGCCTGTTGGCTATCTGTATGTCTTCTTTGGAAAAATGTTTACTCAGGTCTTCTGTCCATTTTTAAATGGGATTGCTTATTTATTATTTCCCTTATTTTAATTTCTTGGACAATATCTTCTTCTCACCTCCATGAATTACTATGTACCAATTTCACTCTTCTATAATTCTAACAGAACATTTATAATAGCCACTGTTTTCCTCATATAACATATGCATTGTGAAATGATGGCAAGGAATGGGAGAGGGAAAGCACAGCAAAGAGAGAACATTCTAAAGAGCTGTTTGTTGAGGCCATCAGCTCATTCCTTGAACGTTGGGGGGATAGTGTGGTATTGGGGAAGAGCAGGGTGACCTGGGTTGGAATCCTGTCTCTAACACTCATGACCTATGAGACTGTGAGTGATTTACTTGATCTTTCTAAACCTGTGCTACTCTAAGTGTGACCTCAAGGAGATAAGGAGCTAGTGCCAGAAGATAAAATCATCTCTGTCACTAAGCACAATGACTTTTTCTTTCAAAGGGAAACTTTCTCAGTGGAGGAAGCTGTGCATTAATTTACATTCTGGTCCGGGCCCCTTATCAATGAAAATGGAAAATAGCACCAATTTTATGGGAATAAAATTAATGATGATACATGTTACATGCCTGGAATGCTAGGTATACAGTAAATAATGGTTTGTTATTTTGTTATTATTGTCACATAATTTAGCACTAACAACAAACTTTTCCAGCAAGTATAACCCAGCAACAGCCTCACAAACAAAAGAGAAGCAAGAGCCGAGGATTTTATATCCTGCCATTCATTTCATCATTTCAAGCCTTACCTCTCTAGGAATCTATTTTCTCATCTGTGGAGTAATAGTAGTGCCTACTTCTTAGAGTTGTTATAAGAACTAAATTACACGTGCTATGTAAAACACTGAGAACTGTGCCAAACACATGGTAGGTATTCAATAAACATTAGTTTCCTTTCCTTCCTTTATTTTCACCAGCTTTGAGGATACTTTTAAGAATATTGGAATAATATTTAGAGGAAACTGTAACCATACACAAAAACTTCCTAAAGGTAACAATAACTCCAGAACTCTAGAAAATAATTAGAGATAGGTGTAATCACACAGAAGGACCCCACTGGTGATTGCAGCCATGAAATTAAAAGACGCTTACTCCTTGGAAGGAAAGTTATGACCAACCTAGACAGCATATTAAAAAACAGAGACATTACTTTGCCAACAAAGGTTTGTCTAGTCAAGGCTATGGTTTTTCCAGTAGTCATGTATGGATGTGAGAGTTGGACTATGAAGAAAGCTGAGCGCAAAATTAATGCTTTTGAACTGTGGTGTTAGAGAAGACTCTTGAGAGTCCCTTCGACTGCAAGGAGATCCAACCAGTCCATCCTAAAGGAGATCAGTCCTGGGTGTTCATTGGAAGGAACGATGTTGAAACTGAAACTCCAATACTTTGGCCACCTCATGCGAAGAGTTGATTCATTGGAAAAGACCCTGATGCTGGGAGGGATTGGGGACAGGAGGAGAAGGGGACAACAGAGGATGAGATGGTTGGATGGCATCACCAACTCAATGGACATGAGTTTGGGTGGACTCTGGGAGTTGGTGATGGACAGGGAGGCCTGGCGTGCTGCAATTCATGGGGTCGCAGTCGGACATGACTGAGCGACTGAAGTGAACTGAACTGGTATAAATAAGAATACTATATTACAATATTTTCTTTAAATTAATTCTGTGAAAAGCAGAAAAATTCAAACTCTGGCTCAAACCAGCCACCAGTCATATTGGAAGCAGTGAGACTAAGTGTGCTTTGTCGCTCAGTCGTGTCCAACTCTTTGTCACCCCGTAGCCCACCAGGCTCCTCCATCCATGGGGACTCTCCAGGCAATAATACTGGCGTGGTTGCCATGCCCTCCTCCAGGGGATCTTCCCAACCCAGGGATCGAACCCAGGTCTCCCACATTGCAGGCGGATTCTTTACCATCTGAGCCACCAGGGAAGCCCAATGTCTCCTAAAGAGCTCTCTTCTGAATCACGGGCTTGGACTTCCCTGGCAGTCCAGTGGTTAAGACTCCACTGGACAATGCAGAGGACACAGGTTCAATCCCTGGTCTGGGAACTAAGATCCACATGCCATCAGGAGCGGCTGAAAAACAAAATTCAATTTTGAATTATATTTTTGAACCACAGGCTTTCCTTCCTGACAGAGCTGCTCTTTTCTCTGCATGATCCCCAAAGTGACAGATCCTTCCCAACTCCTCAAAGATCTCTCACATCCCCTATGCTTTCTTGCTATTGAGTATGGGGTCATTGAAAAAAGTCAAATTACTACTCTATTATATAATATTACTATCAATTACATACTAACAATTGTGGTTCTGCTAATATAAATGTATAGAAGGTACATTTTATAAGAGTTAAATGTATAGGGAATCTAAGCAGTTTATTGCTTAGATTTAGTTAAGCAAATAAATCTATTGCTTGCTGCTGCTGCTGCTAAGTCGCTTCAGTCGTGTCTGACTCTGTGCGACCCCAAAGAGGGAAGCCCACCAGGCTCCCCCGTCCCTGGGATTCTCCAGGCAAGAACACTGGAGTGGGTTGCCATTTCCTTCTCCAAAATCTATTGCTTAGATTTCATTATTTATTTAATTTATTGCTTCAGTAGTGTTTCATGTCATAAAGAGAAGTGGTATTTGTGTTTTATTTTTTATGTGGCTAGGTTTCAGTTATTGGAAGCCAAATGAATGAATAAGCTGTTGACATAATACAACATGAAAAGCTCTTTGCGTTGAGAATATGTCTCACCACTTTTATCCAGTCACCTCCTGCTTTTGCTTAATTTTTATTATTTGTGATCTTTTAGGAGAAAGAGAGAATTGATGTTTGAATATATAACTAGGATGGATGTTTGAATGCGATTCAGGTTTGCTACCCTTTGTGAAGCAATCCACAGCACTCAGAATCCTTTTAAAGTAATGCTCCCAAGCTAGAAACATCCAAACTACAGGGATTTGCAAAGATTATCGATATTTTATTGCTCCTATGCCTCCGTCACTTCCCAACTGAGTAACTTTGGGCTACTTAATCATGTCATGCATCAGTTTCCTCATCTGCAAAATGCAAAATCACAATAGTTTTAACTTCTAGGGTTATTGTGAAAATTAAATGATTTAAAGAGTATTAAAAACTACATACCTTCTCTATAGTTTTATTCACTGCTTGTCTCCAGCATATACTAGATACTTGATGAATATCTGTTAAATGCATGATTAAGTGATATTTCTTTTAGTCTGTATGTTTAATTCAGCTTCCCCACCCACCCACCTACCCACTCACAGTATCCAGTAACTTCTTTCCGGAAATTATTGCCTTTCTCAACTAAGCTGAAGAAGATCTGGAAAAAGAATTTGCCCATACCTCGGTCCTACTTTTGAAGCAGGATGTACCTACCATGGTTCTCTAAGAGTTTCCCCATTGCCAGCTTTTATCACATTCCTGAAATTCTGGTTAAATACTGGGTTTACTGTACTGTACTAAATGTTTCTTTATCACGTGCTCAAACCTCAGGCCTTCTTTGGAGAGACGCATAAGGGAACATAGGCCATCTCCAGTATATTGAAATGAGTTAACATGGCATTGCTAATTACTGTTTTATTCACTGGTAAGTTCTGAAAGATCATCAAAAACTGTAAATTGTAAATCAATCTCTCTGGATCAAGAGACTGGTCATTTAATTTAAGAAAACCTATATAATATCCTCAGTGATAAAAACAAAGAAACCTAAAAGTCAGGGTAAGTATAACACATGGAGCTCTGCTATGTCCTTAAGGAGTCCCAAGAGGATGGTCATTCAGTTTTATAAAAAATCCTGAAGTCCTCCATTTTGCCATCTGTGGAACATCTGTCCCTAAATACAGGGGCACCAGCACATGAATGAACAAATGACTTTAATTTGTCCTCATCTGACCAGACCCCCCTTGCTCATCAAGCCAACCCAAAAGTAACAGAAGGCACTGTCCTGAATTTCCCTGAGAACCAACAGCACTCAGAACTGTTAAACCAGGAGAATAAAATCCCCAAGTATTCGCATCCACTCTCCAACCACATTACTGAGCGGCTTAGAGCCAAAGACAGGAAGAAGCAATGCCTGTCAGCTGTTTCAGAGAAAGGCTCCAAAGTGATCTCTTTCATATTGCTGGAGAAGATCCATCACCCTTCTAGCGGCATGAGATAGACCTCCAAACAGGCGAGTAGCATGACACAATGTTACACTGTCACACCACTACCACTTCAGCTGTCACAGGACAGAAAAGAAAATCCATGTAACTGGAAGGTGAGGAACAAAGATTAAGGTAATGTAAGATTCTGGTTGTTTTATCCAATATGCAGGATTTCAAAATTGGGCTTCTACATATAGAAACTATGTGCGTCTAGAGCCTTAAAATTTATACAAATTCCTCTAAAATAACCACTGATGAGTTCATCTGTAAAAATGTGGAATCTGGGTTAGATGACCTCTAAAGCCCCTTTCGGTTCTAACCTCTATGAGTCTTACCATCTCTGTGTTCTAATAATATGGGTTTGCTTTTTTGCTTATTAAGTATTTAGAAAAATAAAAACTAAGAAAGTCAAAAATTAGCAAATATTATGTGACTGGGTGGAACTGGGTAGCAGAGGATGAGATGATTAGATAGCATCATCAACTCAACAGACATGAATGCATATACATAATTTTATTTAATTAGAAGCAGAAGAACCTTTTTACATGGTGTCTTTTATAAACTTAAATTCCAAAGTCTATGTGTGCTCAGTTGAATCCAACTCTGCAGCCTCCTGGACAGTAGCCCACCAGGCTTCTCTGTCCATGGGATTTCCCATGCAAGAATACTGAAGTGGATTGCCATGCCTTCTTCCAGGGAATCTTCCCCACCCAGGGATCGAACCCATGTCCCCCAGGGCTCCTGCATTGGCAGGCAGATTTTCTTTACCACTGGACCACCTGGGAAGCCCTGATGCTGGGCAAGTTTGAAGGCAACAGAACTGGGTGGCAGAGGATGAGATGATTAGATGGCATCATCAACTCAACAGACATGAATTTGAGCAAACTCTGGGAGATCATGAAGGACAGAGGCACCTGGCTGGCTGCAATCCATGGGATCACAAAGAGTTGGACACGACTGAACACACATGCACTTTGGAATTTAAAGTGGATAAGACAACAACAACTTCCAAAATTATCATCCTGCTCAGTACTACTAATCTGTTCATTGAGCTTGCCAACAACCTCTACAAAACAGGGATGATTTAATTTTAATCCAAATTGATTTTATTTTGCCTAAAGGAGATTTTTTTTTTCAAGATTTGCCCCAGGCCTTTAATCTGAAAGGATAATCCCCTATATTTATATAGCATTGTTAACTCTCAAAGACTATTCTATTATCTGTCTAGAGTGTAAGCTCCATGAGAGCATGATGGTCCAGCACACAGTAGGTGTCAAATAAGTATTAGTTGAAATGAATGAATGTGATACTCATAACAACTCCGTGGGTGGACAGGGATCGCCCGGCTAAGGGTGTATCTGCCAGAGGTGGGAACTGAGGGCCCAGGATCCAGGTCAGGAAACTAGCCAAAGTCACACAGGGGCCAAAGATCAACCTTGAGTGGATCCTAATTTTTTTTTTAAAAAAAGCTGTGAAAGATGGTCATGAAACAAATGGAGAATATTGAATATAGAATGGATATTAGATAACATTATGAGATTATAACTTTTCTTAGATGATAATGGTGATGTGATTATTTAGGATAATGCCCTTATTCTTAGGAGATAACATGCTGCAATAGCTGAGTGCCAAAGAATTGATTTTTTCAAACTGTGGTGCTGGAGGAGACTCTTGAGAGTTCCTTAGACAGCAAGGAGATCAAATCAGTCAATCCTAAAGGAAATCAACTTTGAATGTTCATTGGAAGGGCTGATGCTGAAGCTGAAGCTCCAATATTTTGCCACCTGATGCAAAGAGTCACCTCACTGGAAAAGACCCTGATGCTGGGAAAGACAGGGCAGGAGGCAAAGGGGATGACAGAGGATGAGATGTTTGGATGTCATCACTGAGTCAATGGACATGAGTTTGAGGAAACTCTGGGAGAAAGCGAAGGACAGGGAAGCCTGGCATGCTTGCAGTCCATGGGGTCACAAAGAGTGGGACACAACTTAGAACTGAACAACAATAACAATATGTTGAGGCAGTATCGTGATATCTAAAACTAGCTTTCTAACTAGCTTTTTTACCAGTTCAGCAAGAAAAAAATATATAGCAAAATTTGCAAAATGTGGTTATTTGGTGAATCTATGTGGAAAGCAAATGGATGTTCTTAGAAATACTCTTTCAAAATTTTCATTAAAAGTTGAAAGGGGAAGGCAATGAAAGAGACCACAGGGGGAAATTGTAGATGTGACTATACGAAAACTTTCATCCTCTCTAGCTGTGGTTTATTTGGGTGGTAGGACTTTATTGGACTCTTTCCCTCTGCATTTTCCTAAATTTTTCATATGAGTAGATATTTTATTTGTAATAAAATTATTAAAATTTAAATCATGTAGCAACTACAAGATGAATCTCCAATACCTTTCTAATCTATGGCCATACCACCCTGAACGTGCCCCATCTCGTCTGATCTCAGAAGCTAAGCAGGGTTCAGCCTGCCTAGTACTTGGATGGGAGACCTTTCTAGAATCACAGGGTAGCAGATTGTATCTTCCAAAGATGGCTCTATTTATACATTTTTCCCATCCTACATGCATGTCTTACAACCTCTTATGTGAGATAGGATCTCTGTCTCAAGCTTATGAACCTGAACAGTGACCTGTGGCTGCCCAGAGCACTGGAGGCTGGCAGACCATCACTAAACAAATGACTTTGAAGCCCAGCCCACGCGAAAGATACAACCTCCATCTCTTTCTCCTTCTCTCTTTGGATAGTTGCCCTTAAAACTCAGTCATCATATTGTGAGGAAACCCAGCCCACATAGAGAAGTCCAGTGCAGATATCCTGGCTGACAGCCCCAGCCAGCCCCCAGCCGCGAGCCCGCATCAGCCACTGTCATACAGTGAGAGTTGATGATCTCTCAGATGGTTCCAGCCTTTGAATTTTCCAGCTGATGCTCCAGATATTGTAGATCAGAAACCAGCCATCCATTCTGTTCCTGGTCTGAATTTTTGACCAAAGAAACAGTAAGAGATAATAAATACATTATATAATGCATGATAATAGTGCCTCAAGGCACTATGTTTTGGGGTAACATGCAGTCATCATAACACAGAGGGACAGTAAAATCCTCTGATGTGGAAAATGTGTTTGTTATTGATTAGAAAACTGAGTGCCACTGGGAGAGAAGAACTGAAACACAGTGTGAAAGTGAAAGTCGCTCACTCGTGTCCGACTCTTTGTGACCCCATGGACTTTTAGAGTCCATGGAATTCTCCAGGCCAGAATACTGGAGTGGGTAGCCATTCCCTTCTCTGGGGGATCTTCCCAACCCAGGGATCGAACCAGGGTCTCCTTCATGGCAGGTGGATTCTTTACCAGCTGAGGTATCATGGAATCCTGAAATGCAGAGTATGTTATCATTAATCTTCCTGGCCGTCATTAACCAGATGTATCCTCTCTTCAGAAAGCAGCATTTAAATGTTGAAAATGAATGTCTGGTTACTGCTGCTGCTGCTGCTGCTGCTGAGTCGCTTCAGTCGTGTCCGACTCTGTGCGATCCCATAGACGGCAGCCCACCAGGCTCCCCCCTCCCTGGGATTCTCCAGGCAAGAACACTGGAGTGGGTTGCCATTTCCTTCTCCAATGCGTGAAAGTGAAAAGTGAAAGTGAAGTCGCTCAGTCGTGTCCGACTCTTAGCGACCCCACGGACTGCAGCCTACCAGGCTCCTCTGTCCATGGGATTTTCCAGGTAAGAGTACTGGAGTGGGGTGCCATTGCCTTCTCCCTGGTTACTGCAGAGAAACCAAAAAAAAAAAAAACATCTTTAGAACTTGGATGACTGAGGTTGTCCCTTTTGCCTACAACGTACCACATATCAGATAATATGTTACACAAATGTGCTCTTTGGAAAAAAACCAAACTGTTTTTAAAATCCACTTTTTAATAGTCTTAGTCTTTCTTCCGTCCAAACACAGGTTTTAGTTTCATGAAGAATTCGTAATTGTTTGTTTTTCCTATCACATTTCACACATTTTGCCATGTCATTATTTAAGGAAATGATCATATTGTAATACTTCCTCTTTTCAGTTCAGACAAAGAAATTGTAAACATATCAGCAAAAAGGGAACCATAGCTTTATCTGAACACTAATATATTTAGAGAGTGAATAACATGGCCATCCAATTTCTCAGTGGCCCAGATGCATTTTAGTGTACTCAAGCAAGGTGTTAGGATTGCAGTAAAAAAATATATATATCTATATTCATATCTATCTATCTAATGAGGCAAATTTTTAATGGTGACCTGCTGCTTTCTCCAGTGCTATTTGTCATACATGGAGAAGTAAAAACAAGTTAGTGCAACAACATAGAACATTACCCATGTTTCACAAATATGTAAAAGGCCCAGGGAACAATCTTTCCATTCAGAGCGAGCTGCTTGGCTATGCAGGAAAAAATTTTTTTCTTCTTTTCTGTCCATTAATTCTCAATAGTTCAGTAAAATTATCTAGCCTCTGAAGAACAGTACAAGGAGCTGTAAAAAAACAAAGGATCTATGGCAATCTTTTAAACTCAAATGCTTTTATTTCATTTATCATTTTTAAAATATTTGTCATGATGGTGAGCCTCCTGACTTGAGTCATGGATTAAAACTTATAGGAGGGTTAAATTAGTAACCAAGAAAAGTTATCTATGTCAAAACCATGGAGTAAAACTCTTACACAATATACACTTAACTCAGAATTGCCATCTTTAGCTGTATCATCAAAAAAGAAATTGTATACATGTCATTTTCCTAATTAGGAGTAACACTTCATTAGAAGTTATATATGTGTTAAAAGCCTCCTCCAGCTGCACTAACCTATAATCTGTGTCTTCCATTCAGGTGGCAATACTGTCTTATGTATTTGTAGGTACTTAATAGGGCTTCCCAGGGGCACTAGTGGTAAAGAACCTGCCTGCCAATGCAGGTTAGACATGAGACACTCCAGTTCGATCCCTGGGTGGGGAAGAGCCCCTGGAGAAGAGAATGGCTACCCACTCCAGGATTCTTGCCTGAAGAATCCCATGGACAGAGGAGCCTGGAGGGCTACAGTTCATGGGGTCGCACAGAATTGGATGACTGAAGTGACATAGCACGGCACAGCCCAGGTACTTAATAGGACTTCCCAGCTGTCTAGTGGTAAAGAGCTTGCCTGCCAATGCAGGAGACTTTAGAGATGCAGGTTCGACCCCTGGGTCAGGAAGATCCCCTGGAGGAGGGCATGGTAACCTACTCCAATATTCTTGCCTGGAGAATCCCAGAAGAGCCTGGTGGGCTACAGTCCATGGGGCCGCAAAGAGTCAGACACGACTAAAGCAACTTAGCACACCACAGCACAGGTACTTAGTAAAAGTACTTAGTACTTTCTAAATGAATAAATGCAAATATTCTACCTTCCTACAGTGTGACATTAAATCTTAATCTCCTTTGTTCTACTCCATCCTCTACCACTTCCATTCCATAACATGTGGCACAGCTGATATGTAAACTGCTCATGTTTAAGTGAGTTTCTTCAGCAGCTTTCTGTATACTTACAGGCAGGTTGTGCTTCTCTTTTCCAGACCCTCAAGGAATCTTTTCAGGATGTGTCCCTTCCTCTCTACTAGACTGACTTACTCCCTCTTGCTAACTCTGCTCATAGTCTCTTTGCTTCACACTCAAATTTCACCCATCAGCCTGATCTCTCTGATGGGTGGTTGATAACGTCAGGCTCTCTTCCTGGGTGCTGTCTCTGGAGTCCTCACCCCACAGCCTGTTTCACTGCTCCAGCCAGTCCCAGCCTGGGAGGGAAATTCAGGCTGCTTGAACTTCATGGTAGGGGTGATCTGACTACTTGACCATTGGCTCCAAGGTTGACCAGTCTGGTCAGGCAAGCGTCTTCTTCACCACTCCCCTCACTACCCAATTAAAGGAAAAGATCTTCTCACAAAGGCAGAGGTATAAAGTAGCACCTCAAGAGCACATGAGCTTAGTTTAGTGTCTAACACTGTATTTTGCATAAACATTCATTGTCATGGCAGGTTCTGGTAGTGACCATCCTTGTCGCCTGTACCTTTCTAATCTTAGACAAATCTAAACTTCTCTTTAGGGAAACGTACGCATAATTTCCTTCTCCAGTTACTTCATAGGGCAGTTAAGGTGGGGCAAGAAGCCGCAAAGCCCTGTTTAACAAATTAAAGCAGTGTTTATATTATAGGCTTGGTCTTTCATAATAGAAGGGAGGCTGCTGACTCATGGTGCTCAGGTCAGACTTCCTGCCACCAGCTGGGTGTTCACATACTGGGAATACAGATGAATGGCGTGGGCTTTGCGCCCATCATCACTGGGCCCTGGTGACCCAATAACAGGAAGATGACTGGTGAGGCTGTATAATTGCTTTTCATCTGTGTTCAGTGAATGGCACCATCACCTCTCAAGTCACCCAAGCTAGAAATCTGGTTGTCATCCTGAGTTCTTGCTCTGTCTCACAACTCACAACTGATTTGTTTAGAGTCCTGAAGATTTAACTTCCTAACTATCCTTCAAATTCACTCCCTTTCTGTGTTAATACCTCTGGCCATTGATTCAGAGTCCTCATCATTTGTCATCAGATCTGCTACAATTAGAAACAACTGGTCTCCTTGGGTCTGGCCTCACCACTTCTAAACTGATATCTCTGGCAGAGTGATCTTTCTAAACTACTGACATGATCAGGTTTTACAGCTCTCTCCACTGAACTTAAAAATCTTTCAATGACACCTCGTTGCTTTAGGCTGAAGTTCAAAGACCTTACCATGGCAAACCATCCCCTGCCTCTTGGCTATATTTCCACAGGCCCTTCACTGCAGCTATATACATCTCATTTCAGTTTCCTGATCATCTCTCTTTAACTTTTCAGGGCTGTTTTGTGCCATCCCCACATCCTGAAATAATCCTTCACTGATTACCTCCCCTACCATTGCCTTGGCATTCATCTATTCACGAAATGCTTACTGAGGCTGACTGTGCCTGATACTCTTTCAGGTGCTGAGCATCAGTGACTAATACAGACAAAACTTCCTGACTCACAGAATTTACACTATAGTGGTGGTGGGGGTGGTGGTGGGAGAGGACAGACAATGAACAAAATAAATAAATAAATTATATCACAGGCTAGGAGGGGTAAGTGCTATGGAAAAATATTAAGCAGGGAAGAAGGATGTGATGGGGATGCCAGAGCAGGTGTGGAGGTCAGGTCACTGCAATTTTAAACGGAGTCGTCAGGGAAGGCCTCACTGAGAAGGGACATTTGAGCAAAGACTTAAGGAAATGAAGGAGCAAGCCATGTGAGTATTGGGGGGAAAGTATTAAGGGAAAAGTGAGGAGCAAGGGCAAATATCCTGAGGTCGAGACAGCCCTCGAAAATGGGAACTGGAAGGAGACCAGTGTGGTCTGAGGAGAGTGAGCATGCGGGAGAAGAATAAAGGTCAAAGGGAGAAAGGTAAGGGGAGACCTTGTAAGCCACTGCAAAGCTTTTTAAAAATATTTATTTGGCTGTGTCGGGTCTTAGTTGGGGCATGCAGAATCTTCCTTGCGTCATGCAGGAGCTTTTGTTCCGGCACACGGATCCTTTAGTTGTGGTGCATGGGCTCAGTAGTTGCAGCTTGTGGGCTTAGTTGCTCCCCAGCTTGCGAGATCTTAGTTCCCCAACCAGGAATTGAACCCACATCCCCTATATTGCCCAGCAGATTCTTAACACTTGGATTGCCAGGGAAGTCCCCATTGCATCCTAAGGGAGATGAGGAGCTTATTGGAGGGTTTGAATTGGGAAGTTTTACACGATGGAAGGATCTCTCTGGCTGCTGAATTGAGAATAGTTTGTAGGAAGACAAAGGTGGAAGCAGGAGATTTGTTAGGTGGTTGCTACAGAAACCCAAGCAAGAACTGCTGATGGCTTGGGCGAGGGTGGGGACAGTGGAGGCCATGAGACAGCGTTGAATTCTACATCTGGCTTAAAGATGGGTCTGATGGGGTTTACTGATGGATTGAATGTGGGATAAGAGAGAAAGAAAGGTCACAAGGATGTCATCAAAGTTTTTAGTCTGATCAACTCTAAGGATGGAGTTGCCATTAACTGAGATAGGGCATTCTTGGAGGAGCAGGTCTGGGGCAAAGATTAGGAGTTCTGGTTTGGATTTGAAACATCTGAATTTCTTCTGAGTTTCTTCCCCTAAAAGCCTCCCCAGTTCTCTCTCTTCACCTAGAATATGCACATTGGTTCTCCCCTAAATTGGTTTCTATTGCTTTCAGAGCCCTTAGTACACAAAGCAGCCCTTTTAGTACAAACATTTTCCATTAAGCATGTATTGACTTAGATTAAAAAACAAACCAATAACTTCTGTTCTGGCTGTGAAGGAGTAATTGAAATAGAACTTGCCCTTCTGGTATATAAACTAGAAAACGGGACAAAATCAATGAAACAACTATATTCAGATATTGGGACAATAGGGAGTGAAGAATGTGCCCTTGGAGATGAGGGAAACAAATAAGCGAGCCCCATAATCACTCTAGCTATTAAACTGCTGCTCGGGGGGTGGGAACCCAGTCAAAACCCATGAGATCTTGTTGAGTTAAAGAGAGAAAGACTGGAGTTGTTGGAGGCTGGAGGGGGGTGTGGCAGGGGCGGGAAGGGGAGTATTAAAGAGACACTCTATAAAGAAAGTGTTTCACAAATATCATATGATATTGCTTATATGTGGAATATAAAAAAAAATGATACAAAGGAACTTATTTACAGAACAGAAACAGACTCACAGACATAGAAAGGAAACTTATGGTTATCAAAGGGGAAGGATGGTAGGGAGGGATAAACTGGGAATTTGGAATTGACATGTACACACTACTATATTTAAAATAGATAAACAACAAGGACTTACTATATGTTACAGGGAACTCTGCTCAATATTCTATAAGAACCTAAGTGGGAAAAGAAATTGAAAAAGAATAGACATATGTATTTGTAAAACTGAATCACTTTGCTGTAAACCTGAAACTAACACATTATAAATCAACTACAGCCCAATATAAAATATTAAAAATTAAAAAAATAATGAGGTGCTTAAAAAAATCTGCATGGGGATTCCCTTGAGACTTTGTGTAACTATTAATCTGGGCACATTTTGGAAGAAACCCTGAAGGTCTAGCAAAGAACAGCTAATGGGAATCTCTAAGCTAAACAATCCCCAACGCTGACACAGGACTGCGAGACCTGAGTTCTTACTGTGCAGAGTGGAAAGTGCTTGTTGAACACTTGGGGTACTGAGTAAAGAACTCAGAAGGGTCATGCCTTAGTATCAATAGAAGAGCTAAACTAAGCCTAAAGTAAAGGCTGTAAAATAAAGCTGTAATTCAAAAAGATCAGCCTGATCTGAAAGTAACTTAACTACCCCAAGAAAACAGACTTTAACTTTCTTTAAAGGAAGACAAGAAAATCCCATCACTCAGCAACAGAACATTTACAATGTCAGAAATTTAAAATGGCACCAAAACCATGAAATATTTACAGATATATCCAATGTGTGTTGGAATCGGCTCACACAACAGCTCATTCTCCCATCTCTTCGGAACTCCATGTTGGGTGACGTCACATTGAGAGCTTGAAGCTGATCATAGTTTTGAGTATTCACACCACAGAAATTGGCAAACAAAACACGTTAGGGCTCTGTGACCTCCCACCTTGCTAGAAGAGTTGGCTCACCAGCACTCTGCTGTATAAACACAAAATACGGGATTACCTCTGAAGCAAAACACTGCTGAAAGACGTTAAAGGAGATCTAAATAAACAAAAAGGTATCATTTGTTCTTCGATTAGAAGACTCAACAGTAACATGTCAATTTGTCCAAATTACAGAGTCAATGGAATCCTAATTAAAATCCCAACAGACAAACTGATACTAAAATTTATGAGGAAAGGCAAAACCTTAGAATTAACCAAAAGTTGAAAAACAAATAAGTTGGAGGACTTATATTCCATGATTTTAAAGTTATATTCATTAAGACAGTATGGTATTGGTATATTAGTATAATAATATACTGATCAATGAAACAGAATACAGCTTAGAAATTCACATGCACACACACACACATAAATATATATATATATTTATAGCTAATTGTTTTCTTGGCATTAGACATTCTATTACTGCTTTATTGAGATTTCATAGTGGTTGTTTTGAGCATTTGTTAATACGTATAAAAAACTGTGTTTCATGGCACAGAAATTTGGACTTTAGTCACCCCTCTGTTCTGTGCTGGAATAATCTCAGAACTGTTCTCTAATATAAAATGTGCTTTGCTTATGACTACTCCCCTGGCCCTTCTTTGCACATTGGGTTTTTATCCAATCAAGTCACCTATCTCTAATTAAAGAATGTTCTTAATCAGCAACATAAAATGGCTCTCATTCATTTAAACAATATTTAGTGAGCAACTACTATATGCCGGGCTCTTCAGATATGATTTGGGAATGTAACAGCAAGATTACGTATCAAAAGTTTGGTTACAAAAATAGTATCTATGAATGATGGTCTGAAGAATATGTAGTCAAGTCATTTTCCTACTTATCTAAAATTGTTCTTTCATTTAAGCCAGACTTTCAAATTGATATATGCATTTGCACCTTCACAGTGACTCATGGGCTAGTATTGTGCTCTATGTCCTAAGGCAAGTAGTGTTATAAGAAATAATCATAGTTTAGTTAGGGTCATTGGATTCCATGGAGCATACACCCACCAAAATTTGCTCAAAACTACATTAAAGTAATGTGGCTCTTTGACTGACCCTAAGTCAGGCTATTGGGAAAGTTCCCATCTTTATTTTCATGGGCATGATAGTAATAGGTCCTGAATATCTGAGTTTATTCTAGTGAATGTTGGTTAGTTGCGCCTCAAAAAACCTATATAACACATGTACTTTTATAATGAAAATATCCCACAAGGCAAGCATCTACTATTTTGCCTGATGGCTCAGATGGTAAAGAATCTGCCTGCCAATGCAGGAGACCTGGGTTCGATCCCTGGATGGGGAAGAGCCCCTGGAGAAGGGAATGGCTACCCACTCCAGTATTCTTTCCTGGAGAAATTTTGACAACTTAGATAAATACTGAACAGTTTCCCCCAAAACACATTTCACCCAATAAAAATCATTTAAATACTGTGTAATTATTAAGAAAATTGAATGCATAACATAGAAACTGCTAGAGCTTCTTAACTGGTCTTCTTGATTCTGACCCTGCTTGTCTCTGCTCTGCTTTTTACAGAGTAGCCTGAGAAGTATTCTCAAAGGAAAAATCTCGTCACACCAACTCACACTAAAACCAACCAGTGTCTTCTCACTGCTCTTAAAACCCAAATTCCTATTTTTGTGGCATACATGGTCTGTGTTGATTATTCGTCTATTGCCTCTCAGGTCTAAACTCATCCTTTTATTCTAAATTTGTTTTTCTGGATCTGAGAGTCTAAAAATTCTGTTTTTGTTTTTGACAGCTTTTTTCTTTTTTAGTACCTTGCCCATAGGGTGGTAGAGCGAGACTGTAAGTTCAGAGGAGGAAGAAGGGAGCTATTCCTCACTGCCTCCTGTCTGCTTCCTGTTTCTGAACACATAACCTTTTCTTCATTCCATCAGTGACTGCCCCTCTTCTTAGTAATGAAAAGTGAAAGTGAAGTCACTCAGTCGTGTCCGACTCTTTGCAACCCCGTGGACTGTAGCCCACCAGGCTCCTCCGTCCATGGGATTCTCCAGGCAAGAATACTGGAATGGGTTGCCATTTCTTATCCAGGGAATCTTCCCAACCCAGGGATCGAACCCAGGTGTCCCACATTGCAGGCAGGTGCTTTAACCTCTGAGCCACCAGGGAAGCTTTTCTTAGTAATAGTCAAGTCTAGTTTTCAGTTTTCCTGATGCACACAGAACCAGCCTTATCATGACCCACAGAAATACCAGCACTAGTTGGCTAGTGCCTCCTCCTTCTCTGAGTTCTGGGTCCAGGCTTGAGAGGCCCCCTCCTCTGAACTTAGAAACATCAACAGAAGCTCAGCCACACCCCCTTCTCTAAGGTCCAGAAATTCAGCTCTGTGGAGCCTCTCCTCCAAGTTTGTGAGTTCTAACAATAGCATCCTTTCCCTTTGTTCCTTCAACTCTAGGGATGTTAGCTGCTTCCTGAGCCTGCTAGCTTCATGATACCTTACTCTATGTTTTTTGCCTTTTCAGTTACCTAGTTAACAATTGTTTACATAGAATTCTCTCTTTTAAAATAACTGGTTTGATTTCTCTGTTTCCCAACTAAGCCCTGATCACCTAAGGTCCTAAGTGATCTGCTTCATCTAATTTACCAATCTCATCTTACACAACACTCCTCCTCAATCCATGTTCTTCAGCTGCACCAACCTAATTTTTATCAGAAAGCTCTTTCCTATCTCCTGGGCTTTGAGTATTTTTCTCCTCTGCCTGGAATGCTCTCCCCCTGGAATTTAATGAGGTTAAGTCCTTCTCATCTATGACTTCATTTTCATTATTTAATGAGGCTAGACTCTTCTCACCTATAACTTCATCTTCATCATTGAGTAGAGCTCAAATGCTACCCACTCAGAGCCGACTTCCCTGGTGACTTTCTAAAACACTCCTGAGCACTTTCTCCCATTTCCTGTTTATTTCTTTGCCACCCTCAACAAGATCTGTAATGATCTTGGCTTTGTTTGTTTACTTGTTTACTGTCTGTCTTCACATCCATTCCAGAAGGGAATGTAACTTCCATGCATTCAGAGTCCTTGCTTACACTTACTGTGTTTCCTGGTACACGTTTTAACTCTTATACGTACTTGTTGAGTTAATGAATGGGGTCGCAGTTGGGAAAAGAGACTTGAATGAGAAAAGGGGTCCACTGACTTCTGCAAGGCACTAGAACAGGTGCTGTATGACCTGGGCCACAGAGATGCCGCAAAGGATCGGACACCTGACTCTCCAGCCCTGTCCTTCATGGCTGACCGAAGCTTGTCACTGGGAAAGCTGAGATGTCCTTGGTCCTCCGCTCTCCAGCCTCCTTTCCCAATCTGGTGCCTCCTGATCTTTCTCAGGTGACTAGTGCTCTCAGTCTCCCATTTCAACTCACGGGGACTCATTTTCATAAGACGATCTGAACAGACACCAAAACAGAAGTGACAGTGACATTCTAGACCACTAACTATCCTGAAGGCGTTTGTTTTTTATCTGGCAAAAATCCCTAAGCCAAGGAAGCTTTAGAGCAGGGGTTCTTATTTTTTGTAACTTTTGACTATGCCGTGGTGAATGCATTTATTATTTTTAAAGGTCCATAAAAATTTGAAAGACTGGTTTTTTTTAAAAAAAAATTGCATTATCTTTATCATAAATGTAGTAGGAGTTTGTTCAAGGTAATGACGGACTGACTGAGCAAATGCATATTCCTTTTATTCCTATCCTTTTAATTTTACTGAAGTACAGTTGATTTATAATGTTGTGCTGGTCTCTGCTGTACAACAAAGTGACTCGGTTATACACATATTTGCACTCTTTTTAAAAATACAGAGTGGAAGGACACCGTTTGTCATTGAAACCACTGGTTGGGATACTTCCCCAGTATGCAAAACCCCATTGGACAGCCAGCCACCTTGCCTGAGTGATAGTGTGTAGGTGACCCTATTGGGGGCGGGGGACGCAGATGAAAGGCATCTGCATTTGGTTTCTCTTCTCTTTCCTTTGCTCCAGAGGAACGCAGAGGTCTGTGGCCGCCTGCCCACAGCTCTCCCTCCTTCCTACAATCCCTCCGATACTAAAACCAGAAACTCGATGTCATTCTTGACAACTCCCTCTCTTGCCTCCTCCCCGTAAAACCCATCACCAAATCTTGCTAACATTACTCCTAAAGATCTTCCAGATCTGTGGCCCCTCCCCACTGCCAGCCCTGCACCCCACGAGCTCTCCTCGCTCTTCTCTGGAGCCCCTCACCAGCTCACCCAGCCGCCCTTTTCCTACCCTTTCTCTGTGTTGCAGCCAGAGAAATCTTCCCAGCCACAGATGGGTCGTGTCCCTTTACCCCTCTCCCAGGAGCGGAATACCCTCCAACACTTGTTTTGTTTTAGGATGAAGACCAGATTCCCTGAAAAGCTGAGTCAGCCCCCTCTGCCCGCTGTGTCCCCACAGCCTCAGTGCCACCAGCCTTTGGTTTCTCTGCTCCGATCTCAACGGCCTTGTTTCATCCCGTATCCCCTCCTGCCTCAGGGCCTTTGTGTATGAAGGCTCTGCTTACCCGCTTTACACTTTTACTCCACTTCACTTCCTCAGGGAAGCCTTCCCGACCTCTCGACTGGGTCGGATCTTCTCATACAGCCTTTCCCTCACAAGATTTGTCTCAATCACTATCCTTTACAGCTACGGGCGTGATTACTGGGTTAAGACCTGTCTCTCTGGGCGGAGAGCCTGACTTCTCTCTCCTGCCTGCCCCACATCACTATAACTCACATGCCCAGGAAGCAGAAGGGAAGACATCTTAGACTCCAGGGCTCAGAGAGAAATGATATTGCAGGTGGGACTGGAGAAGTAGAGCTTGAGACAAGGTAGTGGGTGCTTGTAATTTACTGAGACGTTGTTTTTAAGAAAAACCGGCAAGTGAGAAAAGGAGGCAAAATAGGAAAGGGGAATGGAAGCTCCAAGTAAGGGTGTGTGTCAGGTAAGTACTAACTCAGGTGAAGGTTGTGGTCTCAGGTAAAGGCTGAGGGGGACTCTGGAATGTAACCTACTCTGAGGCACGTGGGGCAGCTTGTCCTCCCATTATCAGTCAGTCAGTGGCTGGAGCTGCCCGCTCCTCTGAGGGAAAAGGGTTCGTGACTTCCCAGCAGGCAGCTCTTGTCAGTCAAGAGCAGTTGTCCTGAGAAGGGGAGGGAGAGGCGTAGCCATGATGTATGTGTTAGCCGCCAGCACCCAGCGACTGGCTGGGGATCTGGGTGGGCACCACAGCATCCACTATGGTGGCAGTTCAGATCTCTTCTTTATAAAGTGTATGTGGAAGCTGCGGGGGGTGCAGACTCCTGCTCCAGCGCTGCTGTGTACCTACCACCTCTGCAGAGTCCCAGTTTATCTTGACCAGCCTCTCACTGCTGAGAATGAATGACTTATCCATCAGAGGATGAGGTCGTCTTATACCTGTCTTTTCTGAATCTGGTAGCAGTAGGAGGCAGATATCCTTTACAGAAAGGGACACTTGTCTGCTTGATGACATCCCATCTTGTGACATCATTTCTGACTTCTGTGCCCAGGGACATCTGAGGATCATTGCACATTTCCCAATCCCAACTGTCCCTGGAATATGTGTTCTCTGGGCTCCATCTCTGACCTTCTGTGCTTGCATACCCTTGGCTGGCTCATTCTAGTGGTAAGAGATACTGTCAGCAAGACAGTCACTTAATACTCCCCCTACTCCCACTGACTAGAGTCAACCTGTTTATCCTCCAAGGGCTCTGATGGACCCCATTTCAAGCATTCCCACTACCTCTTCTTTTGGCAACTCCTAGCCAAGCCTCTGCACTATTGCCCACCATCTGTAGTCAGCCAAATGCAAGTTATGAACCAGCTGACGATGTGTCACAGTTCCTTGGTTGTAAGTAAGAAAAACCAACTTCAGGGAATCGGACAAAAGGAGAAGCTTGTTGAAACACTCCCAGGTAGCTCACAGGGTAGACAGGAGACTGGGTACCCAGACTTGAAATGGGACAGGAACCAATAGAAACTGGTCAAGTGTTGGACCTGAGAGTCACTGAGGCGATGGGTATGCTCCAAGTGTTCGTTGCTGATGATGCCTTCTCTTCAAGAATCACAGTCTCATGGGACTTCCCTAGCAGTCAAGTGGTTAAGACTCTGTACTCTGGGATCCTACAAACCATGTGGCTCGGCCAAAAACAAAAAAACAGACTCGAAGTCTCAGGAGAGTCTGAGTCGCCCGGCCTGCATTGTGCTCCCACCTCTTGGCTGTGGGAGAGACCCCTGATTCACTGTCCCACCCGCAGTGCACACAGGAGAGAAGCTTAACTCCACAAACAAAAGCTGGCGTGCTGTTTTCAATAAAGGGGAAATGAATGCTGGCAACCAAAGAAACAAACAATTAATGGCTGCTATACGTAGCTCTGTTGCTGCATGTTCTACCAAACACATGACTAATCAACTGAACTCACCACTGCAAAATCACCCTGAGGAGGTCTCCCCCAGTCCCCCACCCAGGTTGCTTCATAACCAGATGGCTTCCACCTCTGCAGCTTTCTCATCAGGCTCTGCTGACCTGAGTGCAGGACAGGCTGCCCAGAAGTGTCTCCAGGGTGCCCTCTAGGGGCCAAGGGCCATATACCTTCCTGAAGGACAAGAAGTCCCCTACATGTTGTTCAGTCGCTAAGTTGTGTCTGACTCTTTGCCACCCCCTAGACTGCAGCACGCCTCCAGGCTTCCCTGTACTTCACTATTTCCCGGAGTTTGCTCAAACTTACGTCCTTTGAGTTGGTGATGCTATCTGACCATTTCATCCTCTGCTGCCCTCTTCTCCTGCCCTCAATTTTCCCCAGCATCAGGATTCTTTCCAACAAATCAGCTCTTTGCATTAGGTGGCCAAAGTATTGGAGCTTCAGCTTCAGCATCAAGTGCCCTGCATACAAACCTGCAAGTTGCAAACTTTCACAGATGTGAATGTGCCCCTGTATACCAGTTGTTGGACTGTACCACTGTGCTTTTCAAGGTACTGTTCTCTAAGTTTAGGATGTTTTCTTTATTTTCTGTATTTGATTGTTCTTTATGTATTATTTGTGTGAAAAGTGTTACAAACCTATTACAGAACAGGCTGGGATTTCCCCTGCCACCTGGTGGGATGCTCTAACCACAGTGGCACCTTCCTCTGAACATTTCTGGAAGGCTTAGCACTGTTTTGTCCTGGGTGGATGGTCCCTAAAGTGGATCATTGGTGGAGGGTGGTGAGGCTAATGACAGAGGGTGGGTGTGAATGGAGCAAAGAGCAGGGAAAAGCAGTATAAAGAGATCATTAAATTCCACATATAAGCCATAACTAATGGTATTTGTCTTTCTTTAGCTGACTTACTTCACTTACTCTGATAATCTCCAGGTCCATCCATGTTGCTGTAAATAGCATTATTTCATTCTTCTTAATGGCTGAGTACTATTCCATTATATATATATATATATATATATATACACACACACACACACACACCACATTTTCTGTATCCATTCATCTGTCAATGGACATTTAGGTTGCCTCCATGTCTTGACTATTGTAAACAGTCTTGTAATGAACATTGGTTGTTTTTTATGTATTATTTGTGTGAAAAGTGTTACAAACTATTACAGTACAGTACTATATAGCAGATTGTGTTAGCTGGGAACCCAAGCTAACTTTGTTAGATTTATGAACAAACCGGACTCATGAATGTGCTCTTTATACTTCTTTTCCCTACTCTTTGCTCCATTCACACCCACCCTCTGTCATTAGCCTCGCCACCCTCCACCAATGATCCACTTTAGGGACCATCCACCCAGGACAGAACCATGCTAAGCCTTCCAGAAATGTTCAGAGGAAGGTGCCAGTGTGATTAGAGCATCCCACCAGGTGTCAGGGGAAATCCCGGTCCAGATCCTATTCCTGTGGTGGGGAGAATATGTTTATATTCACTGAGAAAGTCAAATTGTTCCCTTCTTCAACATAAGGCCACAGGCCCATTTGAATCCATTCCACAAATTTTTATTCAGCATTGACTACATGTCAGGTACCATGTGAGGTGCTAGTGATACAATGTTGAATTGGTGGGCTTGGGGGCGGGGGGAAGGAGACATTAATCAATTGAATGTGCACATAGAAATTTAAATTCTGATGTTTGCTGTGAGGAAAAAGCACACGAAATCTAGACTAGATCATAGAGGGACCTGTTATCTGAAGAAATGATGTCTGAGCTGCCATTTGGAGGGTGAATGGAATTAACCAGATAGAGGGGGAATTAACTAAGAAAGACTGTGCTTGACAGAAGGGACGGAGACGCGAAGACGTGAAGGCAAGGGCAAACTTGTCTGGTTTGGAGAATCGAAAGAAGATCTGTGTGCAGATATGAGAGGGTCAGGAGGAGCAGGCACCAGATGAGGTGCTGCAGCCACTGAGCCCCCAGGTTGTGGTAGGGGCTTGCTCTTATTCCTAAAGCAAAAGTGTTCATTGCTTAGTCTTATCCAATTCTTTGTCACCCCATGCACTGTAACCCTCCTGGCTCCTCTGTCCATGGGATTCTCCAGGCAAGAGTTCTGGAGTGGACTGCCATTTCCTCCTCCAGGGGATCTTCCCAACCCAGGGATCTAACCCAGGTCTCTTGCATTGCAGGCGGATTCTTTATCATCTGAGCCACCAGGGAAGCGAAGCCCTTACTCCTAAGAGCAACAATAAAACATTAAATGATTTTAAGCAGGCTGCTATGAATTGCAGGAAGTGCATTGATGGGAACAAAGAGAGTATTAAGGGAGGTGGCCAAGGATGGTTTGGCTCAGGATAGAAGAAAGCGAAAGCGGAGAGATGTGGATGGATCTAAGGAGCATTTTCGACTTGGAATTGAAAGGACTTTAAAATAGATTGGAGGTGGAGAGTGTTACCAGGATTCTGGCTTGCATACTTCTCTCCACTGCATTTACAACAAATTACCTAAATTGTAACCTCTTCAAGGTTGAGGAAGTGAACTTATGGCCCCACCTCCAGGTGCTCATAAATACCTGGAGAATGAATGAGTAAGCATCTCTTCCACGGCAGGCAGTTCTGCAGTTCCTAAGTCTCCCAGGAGGTGGCAGCACACGAAAACGTAACCGGTCACTGTTTCCGTGCCCGGAACTTCGTGTCCTGCAGCCTGCGATTTTGACTCCCTTTGGGAGTTTCCCACATTCCCAGTTCCCAGAAAAGACCGCACTCCCTAGCCTTTCCGAGCTGCCTCACTGGAGGGTGTGACTTAGCCGGGGAACTTTTCATGTGGGGGACAAGGCCTGAATTTACTCGGTGATTCTGTGGCCAGAGCTTCTATATTTTCAGCTTCCGAGGTTTTGCACAGGCATCTGTTGTCAGCATTCCCGCCTTTCACAGAGCTCTTAGGCCAAGCTGATAGCGCCAACGGAGAATTTCTTCCCCTTTCTGTTGCTCCAGACTGGACATAAAACACCAGCTGATCTAAGTGAACCCTTCTCAGTTATGTCAGGGGGAGGCCGGTCAGGTGGGTTTGATCTAGGAAAGGAAAACCAGAATGCAGGTAGCCAGAGAAGGAATGGCCAGGCTGAAAGGCCAGTGGGAACAGACTGAAATTACCCCGAGGATGTATGTGAAAGGACTGATTTATCAATAAACATAACTCTTGATTTATCAAGTTAAACATAAAGCTTGATTTATCAAGCAAACATCAGTTCAGTTCAGTTCAGTCGCTCAGTCGTTTCCGACTCTTTGCGACCCTATGAACCGCAGCATGCCAGGCCTCCCTGTCCATCACCAACTCCCAGAGTCAACCCAAACTCATGTCAATGAGTCGGTGATGCCATCCAACCATCTCATCCTCTGTCGTCCTCTTCTCCTCCTGCCCTCAATCTTTCCTAGCATCAGGGTCTTTTCAAATGAGTCAGCTCTTTGCATTAGGTGGCCAAAGTATTGGAGTTTCAGCTTCAACATCAGTCCCTCCAATGAACACCCAGGACTGATCTTCTTTATGATGGACTGGTTGGATCTCCTTGCAGTCCAAGGGACTCTTAAGAGTCTTCTCCACCACCACAGCTCAAAAGCACCAATTCTTAATAGTCCAACTCTCACATCCATACATGACCACTGGAAAAACCATATCCTTGACCAGACAGACCTTTGTTGGCAAAGTAATGTCTCTGCTTTTTAATATGCTGTCTAGGTTGGTCATAACTTTCCTTCCTAGGAGTAAGTGTCTTTTAATTTCATGGCTGCATAACTTTGAGTTAAGAATGAGAAATATGGGGATTGAGTGGCAGGGGAGGAAGGACGTGAAAAGCATTAAGAACAAGGACCCAGTGATGGACACAGTAAGTTGAAGGTCAGTTTAGGGGGACACATTGCCAGGAGGGACGCAAGTCCAAATCCCGAACATCTCGCTCAGGGCCGGGTTGGTTCCTGTATGTAAAAGGGAAAAAGTCTGTGGCTACAGGTGACGGCACCCCAGGACTTGTCTCCCATTGCTCAGGTTCTTCTGTCATTGATAGAACAAGGTGTGAAGGCTTTTCCTCCTTAGGATAAATCGCCAGTATTCCCACTCCACTAGTGCTCTCCTGTGCCAAATGCTCACCATTGAACCCCTTTCAACCTCTTCTCTCTTGTTCCCACCCATTCTGCTTCTACTCCTTACTCTTCTGACTTCTTGATCTTTAGAGACTATGAAGAACTAGTGGTTCCCAATTTCAGGAAGCTTGATCTCTCCTGATTTCGTGCATGTGTCCCTCAACCTCTGACTTATTCCCTGGAGAGTTACATTTCATTTTATAACTTTATTAATATTATTTTTACTATATTTGTTTACTATATTTTATTTAATGTATTTTTATTAATTTTCATTATATTTTATTATACTTTAGTATGTATTATATATTTTATTATTATTGTCAGTATTTTTTTATCTTAATGCTTTAGTCAGTTGAGTTTAATGAATATGTGATGAGGAGCTACTTGGTAAATGGCACATCCATCACTTAATTCAAACAAATATACTCTGGGAGGACAACATATTTACCTGTCACTTGCTCTTTAATTTTGAATGTTGATGCTCAGGTGAAGTGAAGTGAAGTGAAAGTGGTTCAGTCGTGTCCAGTTCTGTGACCCCGTGGACTATACAGTCCATGGAATTCTTCAGGCCAGAATACTGGAGTGGGCAGCCTTTCCCTTCTCCAGTGGATTTTCCCAACCTAGGGATCGAACCCAGGTCTCCTGAATTGCAGACAGATTTTTTAGCAGCTGAGCCACAAGGGAAGCCCTGGTGCTCAGGAGTCACCCTTAACTCATTTTATATAAATAGTTCCATACTTCGGTACCCTGGCCAGGGTTGCCTGGTAGATTCTCCTCTGAGTCTGTTAGTGAAAGGGCCCCAGGCTTGTCTCTGGTCACTCACATGTCATATTCTACAGCCACCTTGAATAACCTGCTGTTCTCTAGTGTCTCATTTTCTACTGCATCTTTGCTTGTTGCCTTGACTGCTCAAGATATTCCCTGACCTGTTTTCAACCAGTCAATTCTTTGCTATGAATTAGGACTCAGGTTAGTTGTCATCTCCTTCAGGAAGCCTTCCTTGACCACCCAACAGGCACTTAGTATGTGTCAAGCTCTGTGCTAGATTCTGGGGATCCAAAGATAAACAAATCAGAGTCCAGAACCTGAAAGTGCTCACAGTCTAGGGGTGAGGGCAGTGTGGTGAGTATTATGGGAACACTGGAAAAAACACCCAGCTCAGGGAGGGTGGAAGGATCCCAGAGAATGTGACATTTCAATAGAGTTAAGCAAGAGAGGAAGCTGGGGAGGGGAGGGATGTTCCAGATCAAGAATTCCTGGGGAGAGGAGTTGCAATTGTAACATATCTGGGCAATGGCTAGTGATTCCAAATGAGCCTGAAAGACAAAACCAGGAAGTGACAAGAAATTAGGCTTGAATCAGAAGGTCATATGACCAGATCATAAAGGGTCACACTGCAGAATTTGTCCTTCTAAAGACATTAGCTTTATGCCCAAAACATTGTGGAGCCTCTGAAGGATTTTAAACAGGGGAAGATGGGATCAAATCTGCATTTTAAAAAGATAAATGACTGAAGTGAGAAGATTAGATCAGATGGAACAAGGCAGGAGGCAGGGACTCTGGTGGGCATTCAGATGTCAGATGACCCTGGCCTGAACTGAGATGGTAGTGTTGGGGCCAGATGTGGAGAAGTGGAAAAATTCAGGAGCTAGCAGGGAGCTAGAATTGTTGAAACTGACAAGAAAGCCATCCAGGTCTCTAGCTTTGGCACTGGTAGGGTTTGGAAAGGCAGAGAACACAGGGGATGAGGTTTGGGGGAAAAGTTTTTGTTTTCGGCAAGTTGAGTCCAAGGTTCTCTAAGATATTCGGACTGAGATGTCCAGTAGGCAGATGTCTATACAAGTCTAGAGCTGACAAAACTCATTTGAATCTTATACCCATTAAGATCAGTTCAGTCAGTTCAGTCGTTCAGTCGTGTCCGACTGTTTGTGACCCCATGGACTGCAGCGCACCAGGCTTCCCTGCCTATCACCAACTCCCAGAGCTTGCTCAAACTCATCTCCATTGAGTCAGTGATGCCATCCAACAATCTCATCCTCTGTCGTCCCCTTCTCCTCCTGCCCTCAATCTTTCCCAGCACCAGGGTCTTTTCCAATGGGTCAACTCTCTGCATCGGGTGGCCAAAGTATTGGAGCTTCAGCTTCAACATCAGTCCCTCCAATGAACACCCAGGACTGATCTCCTTTAGGATGGACTGGTTGGATCTCCTTGCAGTCCAAGGGACTCTCAAGAGTCTTCTCCAACACCACAGTTCAAAAGCATCAATTCTTTGGCGCTCAGCTTTCTTTATAGTCCAACTCTCACATCCATACATGAGTACTGGAAAAACCATAGTTTTGACTAGATGGACCTTTACTGGCAAAGTAATGTCTCTGTTTTTTAATAAGCTATCAAGGTTGGTCATAACTTTCCTTTCGAGGAGTAAGCGTCTTTTAATTTCATGGTTGCAGTCACCATCTGCAGTGATTTTGGAGCCCCCCCAAATAAAGTCTGCCACTATTTCCATTGTTTCCTCATCTATTTGCCATGCCAGATGCCATGATCTTAGTTTTCTCAAGGTTGAGTTTTAAGCCAACTTTTTCACTCTCCTTTTTTGCTTTCATCAAGAGGCTCTTTAGTTCTTCTTTGCTTTCTGCAACAAGGGTGGTGTCATCTGCATATCTGAGGTTATTGATATTTCTCCCAGTAATCTTTATTCCAGCTTGTGCTTCTTCCAGACCAGCATTTCTCATGATGTACTCTGCATATAAGTTAAATTTTGCAGGATGAGAAAGAATTCTGGAGATGGGCCATAGTTATGGTTGTACAACAATGTGAATGTACTTAACGCTACTGAACTTAAAAATAGTTATGATAAAAAAGAACCCTAAAGATGGTCACGATGGTTCATTTATGTTATGTGTTTTTTTACCACAATTTTTTTTAAAAAGCCATTTGAGTCACAGATAGTGATGTGGGAATCTTTAGAGTATATAGATAGCAACTGAAGCTGCGATCTCACCTACAGTAGGATAGAGGGAAGCTACCAGTTGCAGGAAGGAAAAGGAAGATACCCAGGGGCCTGAGAAGTAGCAGCCAGAAGCATCAGGGGAAAACAGGAGGAATGGTGTGCAGACGTGGAGGGACGAGAGCAGGTCTCAGGCGCAGAAGCTGTAGAGATGCTAATGGTGGTTTAGTCGCTAAGTTGTCTGATTCTTGCGACCCCATGGACTGTAGCCTGCCAGGCTCCTCTATCCATGGGATTCTCCAGGCAAGAATCCTGGAGTGGGTTACCATTTCCTTCTCCAAGAGATGCTAAGGAGAGTGACTAAAATGGATTCTGTATTTAGCAACAAAGAGCGCATTTGTGACCAAGGTGAAGACAGTTTCAGGGGAGAAGATGGGGTAGAATCCAGATTACAGTGCGGTGGGGAATTTATGGGCTGAAGATGGTGAGAAAAGTGCATCCCAGAAGCTTGGCTGCAAAGGGAGGGGGAGAGGAGCTGGTACTAGAGACAGATACGATGCCGCCAGAAGTTGATGACAAGATCATTGACTTTGCAGCTTGCTCCAATTTCATGCTCACTCAGCATCCTTCTGTATGCATCCGGATTCCAGGGCCCACACAAACATCTGGCCCACCAGACAGAGTCACTCTGACTTGAGAAATTGGCATTCTACTTGCGACGCATCTTCTCAAGAATTTGGTTAGCTGAAGGAAGCTAACTGGATGCCAAACAACTCTGACAAAATTGAGTTTTCGGAAGTACAAAGCCCCAGATATTGGACTGCTGGAGGTCCCCATGAGCCCTGGCTGCCTCTCTCCTCTTTGTCTTTTTAAGTTGTCATCTCTGTCTGAAAGGTCATCCTTAGGACAGACACAACTTGGTTTCATTCCTATGCATCCCTCTTTGAGACTCAGGCTCCACTCCAGAAAGCCTTTGCAGACCTTTCCCTCCTGTCTGGGGCTGGGTGACAGTCCGCTCCTCTGTATCCACCCCACAGGGATCCGATGCTCACAAAAGAGTGCTCACCCTGCTGTCTGGTGGTTATTTGCTTGTTCCCCCTTCTGAAATGTGAACAACCAGAGAGCTTCTTGTTTCTGCAGCCCCTGTTCCCAGCACATTGTAGCTGTTCGATAAATATTTATAGAATTGATGAATGATTGGCAAAGAAAGATTAGGTTGAAATTGCGTGGTGAATAACAGGACAGGAAATTCATTCTTGGGAGACATTATTCATTGCGTGTTTGTCACACACCATGTATGATGAGTCTGTGAAAAGCTCTGGACCCCATCCTTTCAAAGTGTAGACATGGGAGCTCTCTTATCCTATCTTTCCTGTTTGAAAGAGTAATGGTAGTTGTATATGGCCTCTGTGCTCTTAAAATTATTTGTTCATACTTGAGGCTGGCACATTGTACACAGTAAATCTTTGTTGAACAGATGAATGAGCCTTTATTACAGAACTTTTAATGCGATTTCCTAGTTTTATGTCCCCTCTAGACTGTGAGCTCCTGGAAGTCAGGGACTGTGTCTTGTTCCTATTTGTTAACAGAATCTAGCACAGAGCTTTGCACATAGTAGGTATCAAAAATGGTTATTGGCTGAAAGAATAAATATCTGAGAAGAGATAGAGGAGCACACACACACACACACTCACACATGTATTGTACACACTCTCTCTCTCTTTTTTTTTTTTTCTCCCTGGTATTATTTTTTTCCATAGGAAACCAGGTGAAAAATTCATTTCTTGTAATTGGCTTTTAATGAGCCTGAACGCTTCTGCAGGCTTCCTTGGCAGCTTGCTCTGGCAGCAGCCGACACACTTCCATTACATGGCTAGAGGTTCTGAAGGGTCTGGGAAGAAGCACGGACCTGTGAGTGTGGAGGGTGGGAGTGGGCAGAGTGAATTCTCCAATGACTGTATTCAGCTCACCAATAGGTACACAAAAAGGGGGGGGGGGTGCTGGGGGGGGGCTTCCACATGGCTTAATGGTAAAGAATCTTCCTGCAATGCAGGAGCCACAGGAGACACAGTTTCAATCCCTGGGTTGGGAAGATCCCCTGGAGGAGGGTATGGCAACCCACTCCAGGATTCTTGCTTGGAGAATCCCCATGGACAGAGGAGCCGGCAGGCTACAGCCCGTAGGGTCACAAAGAGGAGGACGTGACTGAAGGACTTAGCACGCAACCACACAAAATGGGGTCCCAAGTAGTTATCAAGTTATCGAGGAAGTTTCCCTTCCTCTGGCCAAAAGAACTTCCCTGCCCCCTTCCCACCCCCCACCCCCCCAACATCTTTGTCCTGCCTGTAGGAGAAATGGGTTTGTTTAAGCAAGGATGAGATTCACAGGCAGGGTTGAGGGAGGAACATGTGTATTTTAATAGATTGTTTCCCTTTACTGAGGGAATGAGGTTATCAAAGAGCAGAAGCAGAGCCTCAGGGCCGCAGGTGATTTCATTTCGGAGGTTCTGCCGTGCTGCTCTGGGGGCGACTCTGGCGGCTGTGAGACTGGCTGGCTCAGGGCAAAGATGACAGCCCCTCCGCCTGCTCCGGGCTCATCTCAGCACTGTGGGGCTCTGTCCTCTTTGGCAACCAGCTGTATGCCTAGAGACATCCAATCTGTCCCCACCCTGGGGTCGAGCCCTGGAGGCTTATATTGTCACTGCCTCTTAGCCTTGATGAGAGCTCGGAGCAGCAGTTCAAGGTCAGCCAGGGAGGGGCGTGCCCTTCGTGATGACTGTCTATTCTGGGGCTTCCGGGGTTGGCTCCAGCTCTATAAACAGAGATGGGAAAGCCTTACCCCGTACTGATCTATAGCCTAATTTCTCTTGGACTAGCCCGATTGCTTTCCTGCTATCTTCAGGGGGTGCTTGTCCAAAAGCATGTTCTGTTTATTCCCAAGGAAAAGAATTGGCTTCCTCTTCAGCTCTTTTTCTGCTCTTCATTATTTGTAAATTCCAACTCTCCAGCCTCCAGCTAGGCACATTGACAAGTTATTATTAGGAGCTATGTGGAAAACCTCATAGTCCAAATGTTTTCTGATAAAAGAACGGGGCCGTACTTGGTTAAAAAATAATTCAGAAATAGTTTGTCCGGTTCTCCCGGTTCTCTCTCCTCTGCACCCCTACCCTCTCCTGGCTCACTGTCACATGCGGTGGTTTTACAGTTTTAAGACACCGCCTTCTCATTTGACACAATGCTAACAGTATGGGTTTTAGTTAAAGGGTTATTTAGACTTTTACGTAACATTTATATTTACCAGAAAAAGAAAACCCCTGAAATCAATTGCTTTGCGCCCTCTTGCCCTTGGTTCTGTTAGTGGCTTGGTTGCTATCTCAGTTCCCAAGCTGCCAGCAGGGCCACACTGTTTCCTTTGAGAACAGTGAGATCTTAGTGTTCCAGGCTGGTGTTTCTCCCACCTAACAACCACTGCCTGCCAACCATTCTTGCCGGACCTGGAAGTGAACCACTGATCCCAAAGATTAACAAACAAAATAAGGAGATGTCGTGTCCCCTGGGGACGTCTCTGCTTGACTCTACCGAGGATTACTAGCTTTGTCCTGCGCTGTGCTCCAGTTCCCAGGGAGAGGAAGTGGCAGACCCTCTAAAGCTACTGGGGATGGGGGAGTCTGGACCAAGATGACACAGTGCTTGACCCTCGAGGGAGCTGAGGGTACAGGAGGAAGCTACTGACTCCAGAGCTGCAGTTTTAGCTCACTTGATCGCACCCTCATTTGCCTTCGGTTAACTGACAAACTGGGGCTTCCCAGGTGGCCCAAGTGGAAAAGAAACCCCTGCCAACGCAGGAGACATAAGAGATGTGGGTTTGATCCCTGGGTCAGGAAGATCCCTTGGAGGAGGGCATGGCAACCCACTCCAGTACTCTTGCTTGGAGAATCCCATGGACAGAGGAGCCTAGCAGGCTACAGACCACAGGGTCGCACAGAGTCAGACACAACTGAAGCGACTTAGCATGCATGCAACCAGCAAACTGCATCTCTATGTGTTCCCTGCGGTGTCTCTATTTACAGCCGTGGCTCTCCAGCTTATGTGACATCAGAATCAACAAGTCCCACAGGAGAACTTGTTAAAAGTCCAGATGCTGAGTTTCTGGTCCATAGGATTGGGGTGGAGCCCAAGAGTTTACATTTCTAACCAGTTCTGAGGTGATGCTGTTGGCTGAGGAGCAATGCTCAGAGAACCAACGATTTAGGAGATAGGACTGGTGGTTTTATCTTATCTCTGTGCTGGGGTGAGCCCAAGGTCAGGACAGGAAGAGATGTGGTGGCTGCCCACAGCTTTTAACAGCAGCGCATCCATTTCCACTCCTCTGTGCTCCAGACGTTGGCGAGGGTGCTGTTTGGGAAGGGGCACGTCCAGGTGGATCTCAACCAGGAAGGATTTCCTCTGGTCTTATGGTGACCCACCTGCCCACTTTCCTGGTTGGAAGCCAACTTGCGATTTGTGTTTCTAGGTTGTGGTAAGTGTACTGATGATGTTTCTCAAAAGTTCACAGCATAATGAGAGTTTGAAGCTATGTTTCAGGATAGCCTAATTCTGCCTACCCATCCTGCCTGCTGTTCCCATGGCAGCTCATCCCTCACAAGCTGGCTGAGTATCTGGTTGTCGTCTGACCAGGCCAGTCTCCCAGCCCCACGGAGGACCCAGCTCTGGGGTTTCTGCAGCCAGTCTTGATGCACTGTGGACCAGCTAGCTAGCTGCATCCCAGGAATTCTTGAGGTTCTGTCTGTCTTCTGATGTTTATTTAGAGTTGAGTTATTGGTGGTGCTAACTCAGGAAGTGGAAAAATCCCTGATGCGTGTGTCTTCTGTGTTTGGAGAAAGGGGAGAGCGGGGGAGGGGAGTAGTCTTTGTTTTCATGGCTCAGTAAATTTCCCCAAACAATCTCCACTTCCAACATTTAGCACTGAAGGAAAATCCCCAAAATGGATTTTTAATAATCTAAAATCTTGACCAACAGGAGCAGAGGGTGAAGGGTTGATACTATGTTACTGTTTTCTTATAGAGCAATTAAATCTAGATTTTTTGCTGTGGGGCTTTATTTTTAGAGCAGTGAATTGTCTCTGCATATGGCTATAGTCTAATTTTTTTTATCCTCCTCTCTGTAACACAGTAACTCATTGTACACATACAATATTATACAAATCCTTTCATTGTTATTAAATTTTCATATATAGGAAAGTTTAAGCAACATCTATCTTAAAATAAGTTTCTCTTACCTTGTACACTTTGGGAGTGTTTCAGAAGCCTTGCCGTTCTCCCTGATGCTAGCACAATCTTTTTTTCAGATAGGCAAATTAGACTTCATTACCTTCTCCTTACCAGGAATCTTAGATCTGGGGCCATGTTTTATGAACTCTGGGACTATTTGGTGACTTATCTAGAAAGACAGAGAGATACATTCTAACTATTTGCCAGTGGTCCTTGAACTAGGTTACATTTATGTTTTAATGCACCTCACCATTAGATGGTAGTATAGTAATAGGCATAATAGCTAGGGGCAGAGGGACAATCTCTTCACCCATTTAAACAAGCTCAGAGAGGTCTTGGTTGGTCTAGTAGAGCCATCAGGTCCTGGGCAGCCCCAACAGGGTAGGTTTGGGCCTGGGACTTCTGTCTTAAATAAGAATCCATGGAAAGTCACCCTGGTAACAGAACTTACTTTTAGCTCTGTTAGCTTCAGATCAGGGATAATTATCATTTTAGCCTAAGAATACTTGATTGGAGTTGGAGGTGTTGTTCAGAGACTCCTTAGCAGAGCTTTCGGCTTCTCTACTTTTCTAAATTTGGGTGCTATCGTATATAATTTATCATTACTCTCTGATACAGCTGTCATTTTTCCAACATCAAATCCAATGCATTTCTTTACATTAGAATATAATTTCCAATCCCTCATGTCTCTGTGTTCCTAAACTGGTATTTTGAAAAGAAGCAAGTTTAGTGTTTGGCAGCTTCTCTCCTCGGTCACTTGTGACCTGGGGCAGAAAGAAATGGCTCAGGTTCTGTCCCTCCTCTGTTTCAAGAGTCCGCTGCCCTTTGACACTGATGTCTTCCTGTCTTCTGCAGTGAGTTATAAGGTGTCAAGATCAGGTGTCACACAGGATTCCCCTGTGCCCAAGGGGAAGAAGGAAACCAGGTCAAGGGGACTTCCAAGGAAATTTAAACATTTTTAAGAATGGCAAGTTTGGCTTAATTTCCATCATAATTAAAAGACTCTCTAACTTAAAAGTATTAGAAAGCTAATGGAGCTATCCATGGCTAGTAGAGAAAGAAAACATCCAATTAGACCTAGTTTCAGGAAAACAGAAGAGTCCAAGAAGAAAACAAACTGGGAGAAACGAGAAAACAGAGTGAATCTGATTTGTAAAGGTTTTCTTAGCTTCAGAATCAAGGTGGTAGAGATATTTGCAAATAGGGCAGTTTACCTGTGTAGGGCTCAGTGTCCTCAGCCCCAGCGCCTGATGCTCCTTTAGGAACCTGTCCTTAACCATCATTCATTCACTGGGTCATTGCCACAGGCTGTTTCACAGTTGAGTTTCAAGTTTTTCTCTGATGGCATGCCCTCCCCAGGGAATATTGTAATTGTCACAGCCAGGAGCTGACCCTCCACACCCTGAGCACCCTGGGCACTCAAATAACCCCCCTGCCCCCACCACCTCTGAGTCTGGCCCATCCTCATACTGTGGGGAAAGATGTGAAGCCAGATACTGCACACCCACCAGTGGCAGACAGCCAAGGTCCTCCTGGCCTTTCCACCTCCCAAGAAGGCGTCCACCATCCCCCGTCACTACCCGAGCCCCTCTGTTCCCTCCTAATGTGAACGGCCTTCATGATCCTCAATTCTGCAGCCTTCAAAGGTCAGAAGGTTGAGCGCAGCTCAGGGACCATGAAGGCCACATTGCTTGTGGGGTAGAGTTCACCTCTCTGCTCCTGGGCCCTGGGGAAGGCATGTGGGAGCTGAGACTCCTCCAGGCCTGAGAGGGGGCGGCAAGGCCTGGTGGGCCACTCTCCAGCTGCGCCAGCCTGCACAGCCGCTGCGAGGAACCCACGCTCCCTCCTCTATCCCGTCTGTCAGCAGATTACTTTTCCTAGAGAACAGGTGCTTCCTCAGGCCCTGAGAACTCAATTGTCCCTTCCCTTCAGCACATCTTTGCTGGCCACTCCCAGGGATATTCCTATGTGAAGTGCGGGCGTCACTTGCCTGCCCTCTTCTTTGTCATGGTTCTAACTGGGAGCTCTATCTTCCAGCCATGTCATGTGAGGGCTCCAGATATAAACAATGTATAACAAGAAGATGCAGGTAACTATTTAAAGCCACCTTTGGATGGAGAGATGGGAGAAAGCTCTAATGTGTAACACTAGCTCATATTCTCACTATGGGTGATTTCAAACTACTCATATGATATCACAGAACATGGTGACTGGGTTTCCAAAGGTGATTGCAACAGCCGTCAGAGCAGGTGGAGCAGTCTTGCACACCACTGACGGCATGCATTTCCAGAACTTCCTGTCTGATCCTGTCCTAATCCTGACGCTACTTCTGTGAGGTGAGAAGGGCAGATACTATTCTCATTTTTATAGATGACAACTCTTATGTGCCTCACATAGGTGGTTGGTTGAACAGCATATTCATTTGGGGCATGTATGTGACAGACCGTATGTCGCTTTTCAAATGAAATGTCTCAACACTGTTTTATACGACCCTTAAAAACCCCCATCCATGAAGGAATAGCGAAGGATCAAGAAAATGGAGAGAGGAGAATGTGTGAGGAAAGTTATGATTGACAGCCCTCCAGAAGAGGTGTGGGGCTGGGAGTATTGCATCCTTCACATCAGGTTACAAGAGGAGAACCAGTCTGAGACCTGCCTCGGGGAACTCCTGCAGGGGCTACAGCTGCTGTGGCCATGGGAATAGGTTGCTGTTGTTGTTCAGTCACAAAGTCATGTCTGACTCTTTGTGACCCCATGGACTGTAGCATGCCAGGATTCCCTGTCCGCCACTTTCTCCTGGAGTTTGCTCAAACTCATATCCATTGAATTGGTGATGCCATCCAACCATCTCATCCTCTGTCTTCCCCTTCTCCTCTTGCCCTCAATCTTTCCCAGCATTAGGGTCTTTTCCAGTGAGTCAGCTCTTTGCATCAGGTGGCCAAAGTATTGGCGCTTCAGCTTCAGCATCAGTCCTTCCAATGAATATTCAGGGTTGATTTCCTTTAGGATGGACTGGTTTGATCTCCAAGGGACTCTCAAGAGTCTTCTCCAGCACCACAATACAAAAGCATCAATTCTTTGGCACTCTCTTTATGGTCCAACTTTCACATCCATCCGTGACTGCTGGAAAAAACATAACTTTGACTATACAGAGCTTTGTCAGCAAAATGATCTCTCTGCTTTTTAATATGCTGTCTAGGTTTGTCATAGCTTTCCTTCCAAGGAGGAAATGTCTTTTAATTTTGTGGCTGCAGTTACTGCCTGCAGTGATTTGGGAGCCCAAGAAAATAAAGTCTGTCACTGTTTTCACTTTTTCTCTATTTGCCATGAAGTGATGGGACCAGATGCCGTGTTTTTTGTTTTTTGAATGTTGATTCAGCCAACTTTTTCACTCTCCTCTTTTCACCTTCATCAAGAGGCCGTTTAGTTTCTCTTTACTTTCTGCCATAAGGGTAGTGTCATCTGCATATCTGAGGTTCTTGATATTTCTCCTGCCCATCTTGATTCCAGCTTGTGATTCATCCAGTCCAGCATGAGCATGAATAGGTAGGGAGAAAAAAAAAATAGGACTTCGTTTAAGAAAGAACTGCCCAAGAAACACACACACACACACAAAGTATAAATAAATAAAAGATTTTTTAAAAAAGGAAAGAACTGTTCTCTCGCAAAGAGCAAGGACCAATCAATGTGGGCCTCATGATGGAGAGAGCAGGCCAAAGACATTTGAAATGAGTTGGCCTGAGAAGGTAAGGGGGTGAGGGGATCATCACAGGGAGAGAGAATTTGTGTGGGAGGAGGAGCTGGCAGAATGAGGAGGGCATCAAGGCTCCAGCACGAGACTGAAACCAGTCAGACCTAGAGAAGAGAGTCCTCTTCACCATCTGCCAGGGCCTCAGAGAGCCTGCTAAGAACTGTGCTGTCCCCTGACCTCTGCTCCTACCTACAGGCTGGGCGTAGCTCCACCTTGAAACAAATATCACAATGTTAATATTCTAGGTACTTAGCCCAGACACCTAATTTCTGAAATGAAACTGTGTTTTACGATTTTAACATCTGTCCATAGAATGTTCCAGTATCTCAGCGAGAACATAAAAATTCTGGAGTCCACAGAGTTTAGTCTCATGGCAGGAAAGAGCTCATGAAATATATTTTGAAGGAGCAGTGGGCAACAAAAACTTGCTTCTGGATCCTCTCCCATGAGTGGTACTGATTGCATGTGTGGATTTGGCGGTAAGCAGTACACTCCAGGCCTCTAGGGCCACTGATCTGCAGGGTTCCTGGGGGTGGGCCCTGTGGTTGCAGAGCCACCTGCAAGGAGTAGGGGCCAGCCTAAGCCCTCTGTGGAGTGTGGTAAAGGCTGAGTTAAGAAATGCATCTGTTAATAAAATGATACTTCTGTACACAGAGTTATTGCCTGAGTCAGAATTCCGTGGGACAGTCTCACTCCCATTTGTAGCTTTCCAGCCCCTTCCATGACTCATGAAGGGTGGGAATTGTATGCCCACCCCACCCACACACAGTCCTCTTGAGAAGCCAATACTAAAATCTACCATACTAACCAAACTTCATCTTGGGATGTTTCAGGGAGTCATAACTGTGAGAAATAGCTGTGCTTGCAGGTGGATACTGGTTCTGGTTTGGAGAATTTGACCCCAGGGACACACGTCCAGCTCCTTAGAGAGAGAGTCTTGATAAAAAATGTTAGTGGAAAAGCCGAATGAACATGCGAAATCCTTATACATCCTGCCAAGTCTGAAGCTCCAGAAATCTTTGATTCTGTGTCTTGTCGGCAGCACAGTCCAAGAGCCAGAATTTTTGCTCTCCAGGCGATGTTTGCACTGTGTGTGTGTGTCTGTTGTGTGAGCTGCCGCTGCGGCTGCCACCTCGGACTGCAGCTGGTGTTGATGGCGCAGAAGCGCTGAGTCACTGGCTGTTTGCTTGCCCTTACATCACGTTCCATTGTCCTTTCTTCCTTTCTAGGCTTTTAAGGGCTCTTTCAGTGGTTTTGTTCTGTTTTAGCCTCCCGCCTATCCCTGTTAGGAAAAGGGGGTGTAAAAGCAAAGAGGCTGCCGAGGTTTCTGAACAAAGCCGTCCAGAGGGATGGCCCATCCCCATGGGCTGCAGCACTCAGAGCACTCAGATCTCGCTTGGAGGCACCCAGTAGGCAGGGGAGGCGGCCAGGGTGTGGGGCTGGGCCCCAGTGAGGCCAGGGTGCCCCAGGGTGGGCTCTGGCTCATTTTTCTGGAGCTCTCCCTGCTGTGCTGGTTTGAACTGGAGTGATGACTTTAACAATCTCTTTATGCATTCTGAATCCAACATTTCTCTTGCCCTGTTTTAGCACGAGCATAACAGGTGGTGCTAATTATCTGTGTGACATAAATTCTTGGAGAGCTGGCCTCTGGAGAGTGCTAGAGAAATTTGTTTAAATGACCATTTTGACCCAACAAGCTTGTCACTTTATTAAAATTTTTTTTTTTGGTTGTAAAAATACCTATTTATCATGGAAAAATTGGGGGAAACCCAGAAAAGTATGATGGATGAAATAAAAATTATCCATCACCCATCACCCACCAATGACCACATTTTGATGTATATTTTCCCAATATTTTTTCTATATATCAATTGCTATGCACACAAAATTTCCATAATCGGGCCCACATTGCACATCTTATCTGAACTGAGAAATATTCTGTGCATATGCTCTTACATCCTTAAATCATATTCTGGAAGTGCCACAAACTAGTTATAGTCTGAACAAAGAGATATAGCTCCATTTCAATCACTGTCATTTCATTTTTAATTTCTAGAATGTTTCTCTTGCCAAGACCTCATCCGGAGGTCCCATCCTTCCCTCCCACTTCCACAAGGTCTGTAAAGCATTTTCTCAGGTAACCATCTCACACCATCTCTTCTTCTTTTGCCTTCTGAGGACCCTTAACATGTATCTCTATCTTGGTCAAAAGTTCTCAAACTTGAAGGCACCATCAAAATCACCTGGAAGGCTCAAAAAAGAACACTGGGCTTCAGCCCCGGAGTTTCAGGTTGGTAGGGATGGCTGGGGGTGGGAAGTGTGGCAAGTCCCCGGGAGATGTGGCCTGTGTTGGTTCACCACTGAGCTGGATGATATGGGAGGGTGGAGGGACAATTTGATTACTCCAAGCCCTCTCCCACCATTCCTTGGCTCCTGGTCCTTTTCCCTTTGAGCCTTCGTCCTGCTTCCAATGCCTTGCTTTAGTTCTTATCTATTTTTTTGGTTGTGTTGGGTCTTCCTTGCTGCATGCAGGCTTTCTCTAGTTGTGGCGAGCAGGGGCTACTTTGCAGTTGCAGAACACGAGCTGTACTTGCATGGTCTCTGTAACTGTGGCCCACAGGCTTAGTTGCCTGCAGCAAGTGGAATCTTCCCAGACCAGGGATCAACCCCCTGTGCCCTGCATTTGCAGGCTGACTTCTACCCACTGTACCAGCAGCGAAGTCCCCAAAGCCTTGGTTTTAACTTGTGTTGATTCCTCGTGGTATCACCTGTGCCTACAGAGGACAGAGTTACTTTCTTAAGGAAGGATTGGAACCGAAGGCTTCGGAGAGGCCCCTCAGTACCTGAGAGTGGAAGACAGGGTGGTTTGCCCTTCACTCTCAGAGCATCACATTCTCCTAAAGAGCTGGCTCAACAGGAAATGCACAAATGCCCAGACTACTTGTTCAAGGAAATGACACATTATCCTCTTCCCAACATCTGGTAATTCCTGAAAGACAGTCAGGCCCTGATAATACTGTTGGCTCACTAGATGCCTCTGTCTTCTTTCCCGAGGGGAGGTGGGGGCAGGCAACCAAGGAGGAGAGAGTCTATTTTTGGTGTCAGCCTGAGAGGATGCCTTGAGGAGGGGGCGAAGGGTCAGCGGCACCGCTGTTCTGTTCGCTGAGCCAGGAATGCAGGCTTCCTTCCTGTCCGGCCCTGAGCAACAGTCTCTTTCTGCAGTTTTAAGTCTTGCATGGAGAGCTGAAGAGTTTTAAATAGGCCATGCTGGGCCAGAATGGCTGGACGTGAGGGCAGATGAACTGTTGATGCAGGGAGAGAAGATTGGCAGGAGACTGGGGGTTGGGGTTCCAGCAAAGGGGAGCAGAGCTGTTTCCGACTGACAGGCTGTCACACTGCACCAGGGTGGCTCAGAGGGACTCAGGAACTTCTGGGTGCTCCTCAGCTGGGAAACGCACACATTCTTTCAGCCCCAAGTCATCCTCTGGAAGCAAAATGCAACATACAGAAGGACCAGGAGAGGTGTGAGAGGGGTGCCTAGTTTCCCCAGGTAATTAATTTCACACAGGTTAAAAAAAGCAGGAGCCAAGCTTTGAACTCAGTCAGAGAGCCGAGGGGCAGGGGGCCTCCAGCCTGACCCCAACTCAGCATCTAGGCCGATGGCGCAACCTCAGGTGGAGGCCTGAGAGGAGCTGTTAAGTTAGCACAGGACTGGGGAGGGGGTGGCGATGGTGGGGAGGGCACCTCTGCCTCCGGAGCTGAGGGCATTGGTTGTGCCAGGCCTTTGTTTTGTTCCAGCCAGGGCACTCTGGGGAAGGCATCCTGGGAATTCGGCCTGCAAACAGAAAGGGCATTTCCTTGTGTGGGTTTCCTGTTTAGGTCTGTGTAGAAACCCGAAGGATTGCTTGGCCTCATAAATCCTCCAGACATTACTGATGTAGATGCTCTGGCAAGATGCCATGGGAAAATTGCACAAAAATAGACGAAGGGAGGAAAGCACATTGACTCTCAGGCTTCTGGGTGGGTTTCTGGCTTCATGTTTTTGGATCTATAAATGGAGGGGGTTGGGTTAGAAGAGAGGACCATCAAGGTCCCCTCCAGCTCTGACGTTCTCAGATTCTCTTTCCCGCTCAAGGGTCACCCGCAGCTTGAGTTGTCCAGCTTGGTGTCAGGGGTCTGCCTGGTGGCTCACCGAACAGAAGCAGGATGAAAGCTTTAGGCGAAAAAATTAGGAAGTTGTCCTAGAATATATTTTAGGCTCCTTCACAAAAGAATAAAGGTACTTTTGAACTTTGGTAATTCCCAGACTTTCCTAAATATTTAGTTTATTCCAAAAGTGACAGACACCAGGCTCAGAAATACTGCGAAGTCTTGGGGCTGGATTTGGCACCAGGCGAGATCACTGAGCTGACCCCAAGGTGGTAAATAAGGTGTGTGTTTGGAGACAGCACCCATCTCAGGATTCGTTTTTACTTCCTGCTCACCTCAATTCCTGCAAATGTCAAATGGACATTCAGACTTGTTGGATTAATGGAAGAAGCCACTTTTTCATACTTACTCTGCGCCTGGAACCACAGCCTCTGTGGTAGGTTCTTTACTCGGAGTCCAACCAGACGTTAGGTTGGCTGCGAGAGAGAAGAGACAAGAGTGGGATTTCTCACTGAAGTTTCTTCTGTCAATCATGCTTTCTTCCGGTGAGGACTTTCTAATTTCTTAAACTATACTTCTTGGGTTCTTCATTGTCCCATTTATCCTTGTTTGCATTATTAAAAAAAATTTTTTTTGTCATATGGAACTGTGCTTTTTAGGAGGGAGGTACTAAAATGACATTGAGCACCATGAAGCTAATCTCCTTAGTCTAGCTATGCAGTGTTCTAGTCTAATAGGTTAATTGGATTTTCTACTTAAATGTGGATAAACTCATTTACGCAGCAACATTTCCCAAGATAAGATTGTTCCCTTAGAATTCACCATTGCTCTATTCTCAGTTCTCTCAGGTATGGATTTGATGTTGGTCTATAAACTTTATTCCCTAGAACATGTTCTTACAGGTAAATACATCAGCAAAGAAATTTTACTTCCAAGATCTCATTCTGTCATTTCTTTTCCAAAGTTTTCTTATATGTATCTGAAATACATTTTCCATTTTCCTGACTGATCCTGAACTGGTTTTTCAATAATGAAGTGAAAGGAAGGTAAAACAATATGAAGATCTAAACTTTCTGGGTCAGTACTCCTTAGAACACTGGTCCTGGGAAATGTGTTTTCAAAGCGGAGTTCCATGGTCACATATGTTTGGGAAATGCTGCTCTCTTTAAGAATCACACTGTAGGGACTTCCCTGGTGGTCCAGTGGCTAAAGCTCCAAGCTCCCAATGCAGGGAGCCAGGGTTCAATCCCTGGTCAGGAATCAAGGTCCTGCATGCCACAACTAAGACCCAGTGCAGCCAAAAAAGAAAAAGAAAGCGAAAGAATCACACTGTACCCTAATGTATTAGAAGCTCTAAAAATTCATGCAATAAAGCAATGTGTTCAACTTTAACTCAGCATTTCCCAAACTTACCTGATTGAGAATATTTCTTTTTATATTATTTCTATAGCAACTGTCCCATGTGTTCCATGTGACACATTTTGAAAAATGCTTCTTTCAACCAAATCATAGAGTTCACTGTCCTGCATTTAGCAGCTGGGAATATGTCTCTCTATCTTCTATTATTTATCTATCTTCTATCTACTATTTATCTATCGATGTGTAATGGAAATGTTTTGCTCTTTTCCACATTTTTTTTTTGTTTTTGTTTTGGCCTTGTGGCTTGCAGGATCTTAGTTCCTCCACCAGGGATCAAATCCGTGCTCCCGGCAGTGAAAGCATGTTTTCCTAATCACTGGACCACCAGGTAATTTCCAACTCTTTTCGAAATTTTAATAAGCATAGACTAGGATGTTCATAGCTATGAAAACATTTTCATGTTTTCATAGAAAAAAGTGCTAGAAAGACACCCCAAAACTTTAACTGTGGCTCTTGGTGGCCAGTAGAATGACAGGTAATTTTTTTCCCTTCTTTCACATTCTTCTACAATGAACATGAATTCATTCTATATCTGGGGTAAAAAGCAAAACAAACTTCATTTTTTAAGAAAAGAATCAATATACAAAGTTCTTTCCATTTGTTCTTAAAGTGACCGTACCTCTCTACTGAGAAGATGTCAGATGAACATCCTCCCTCCTCCAGTCACTTCTCCTAGTTTTCTTGGGGCTCTGTGGCATTTGTCTTCTAAAGTCCCATGTACCTGTCCTTGGAGTTCAAACAGCTCCTTCTGATTTAAGATGAAGCAAAGCAGTTCACATGACTGGAAGGTCGACCCGAGAGATGGAAATGATCCAGTCAAGCCCGCCATACTCAGTTGTTGTTGGACCACATGTCCACGAAGGAGAGATTGGCATATCGGTCAGAATTCTTGTTTGCAACCAACGAAAATCTCTTCGTTGACTGGAGCAGAAGATGAATGTACTGGAGGAATACGTGCAGCTCAGAGAATCAGTGGGAAGGCCAGAGAAGCAGGCTATGGAAATGAGTAAAAGTCAAGGGAGGCAAACACAGATGAAGAGAACAAAAATGGATACCAAGGGGGCTGGGGTGGGTAGGTGGGAGGATTGGGATTGATGCATATATACTATTGATACTATGTATAAAATAGATAGCTATTGAGAACATACTGTATAGCACAGGGAACTCTACTTAATGCACTGTGGTGGACTGAATGGGAAGGAAATCCAAAAGAAGAGGAGAGATGTGTATGTGTATGGCTGATTCATTTTGCTATACAGTAGAAACTAACACAACATGTAAAACGACTATACACCAATAAAAATTAATTAAAAAGAAATCAAGGGAGGCAAGACACAGCTGAGATCTTGCTGCCACATGGGTAATCTGCTTAAAATGCTACCTCTGGGGCTATCACTACCGGACAATTGTCATAGCGCTGCTGGGCTCTGCCACCCCTGAGCATTTGTCGCCATGCTGCTAGACACCCAAACCCAGCTCTGCCCCTGCCAAAGACCACTGCCTCCCCATAGACTATGTGTCCCAGATGGGACCTTCCATCTGCCGAGCCCAGGTGAGATTCTAGTTTCCTCATTGCGGGCATAGAAACTCTCTGCCCTCTTTGGCTTCTAAAATAGGAAGTAGAGTCTTGTTTTTCCGCTACTCTGGAGTTCTTCCCAGGTGGGTAGGATGCTTAAAGGCTGGGTAGCCAGAATGACAAATAGGCATAGGTACTCTGTCAGAGGGCTGCTAGGATGATGCAAGGGCCAAATTGAGGCCAGTCATGGTCAGAAGAGAACTCACCCTCCCACAGTTACATAATGCAAGCTTTCCTTTCTTTTTTGAAATTAAAAAAAAAAATTTATTTGATTTTTTGACTGTGCCGGGTCTTCATTGTGGTTCACAGGCTCTTTGCTTCTGCACGTGGGCTTTCTCTAGTTCCAGAGAGCTGGGGCTGCTCTGTAGTTGTGGAGAACAGGCACCAGGGCACACAGGCTTCAACAGTTGTGGTGCAGAGGCTTAGCTGCTCCACGGCATGTGGGATCTTAGTTCCCTGACCAGGGATGGAACCTGTGTCCCCTGCATTAGCGGATGGATTCTTAACCACTGGACCACCAGGGAAGTCCTACAAGCTTTCCTATCAAACTGGGTTCCTAAGATGGGAAAACTTCCACAAGGTTTCTTGATCAGTGGGTAGAAAAATCTGCCCCTCTAAATAACTGACCTCTCCTAATAAAAACCACACTAAATAATAAAAAGAATAACCATTTTCCAGTGGAATTAGGAGGTTAATGTAAAATATCCAGGTGACTGGGAGGGCTAAAATTTGTGGCTTACTCTGTGTGTCGGGCACATGAATTGTCTGTATCACACTGTCCAAGACAGATGAAGGAGTACAAGGTATCAGAAGAATTTTTTTTTTCCTCTGAAGAACTTTCAGTATAAGGAAGCTGATTGATTAAATATAATAGGTTGATATTACCTCAGAGAAAGGCCCTGTATGTACAGGGAATGAGAAGGGAGTGGAAAGTGTAAATGTGGATCTTTTATTGACTTCCTTATTTGAGAATGTATCTTCCTGTGTGCGAGTGTCCAAACACTGGGATTGAGCACAGAGACCAAAAGATGAGGTCCCCGGGCAGAGTTTCTGCTGCTCTCTGACTGCTGTGAAGTTCTTCGCTGCCAGACACAGACCCTAAATTGGACTGTATGACAGAAAACTGGTGGGGTTGACCACTTCAGAGTTTGGAGTGGAACGAGAAATCAGTGATTAAAAGATGAGAAAAATTCCTTTGTTCTTGAACTAATATGGATATGCTTCATATTACTATAGTGTGTCAGCATGTGCCGAAAGAAGGGTGACATCTTTAAACCTCAAAACTTACATCCAGGTACGCTTTCATTTGATGAAACTCAAAAAATGCTACAGCCAGTGCTTTGATGTGACTTAAGTTCATCAAGTGTCTCTGTAGTGGAAATAATTAACTTGCATCTGTAATAGTAACAGATTGCTAGCATTAAAATCTTACTAGTATGTATACATATAACTAATTCACTCTGTTGAACAACATTGTAAAGCAACTATACCTCAATTAAAAGAAATTTTATTAGTAGCAGATGCTTTGTTTCATTGAAGCCTTTCTTAGTTGAGAGAACACTGTGGTTAAAATGCAGCCCTTCTGGACCTTAATATTAAGATCCTCGGAAATGGAGTTCTTACGAGGGGTTGTGGAAACCGTGGTTTCTTGTAGTATTTCTTACAGGGAGGTCCTCAGGATTTGGGGAGAACTTGACAATTTTCAAATTTATGTTTTCATAGAGCATAACTTTGTTTCTCCAACTAGGGTCTGTGAGAAATTTTTTCCTTAATGAGATTTCAGAGTAACAATGAACTTTGAGGAATGCTGGTATAGTGGAAAGGACATGGGCTTTGAAATCACATAGATCCGTGTTCAGACTCTGTCTCTACAGTTTGTTCACTGGGATACCTTAGACAAGTTACCTGGCCTCTCTGAGCCTCACTTTTCTCATCTGTAAAATGGTGACAATAGCTACTAATCTTGTCGTAAAGAGTGCACAGAAATTATTTAAAACATAATAGGGGCTCAATAAAAATTATCTCCCATCTTTTTGCCTATTTTACTTCTCCTCCAAAGAAAGAAGAGAGTGGTTATTCTGCCTGCATGAAGGAAAGTAACGAGAAACTCAACTGAGATATTTAGCAAGTTTGTACTGGAAACACAGTGATTCAGATAGTGATGGTGTGGTTGGCTGAATAATGTCCCTCCTCCCCCACCTTAAAAAAAGATTGCCATGAGCCAATGCCTGTAACCTGTGAATATTGCCTTCTATGGCAAAACAGACTTTAAGATCTTGAGATGGGGAGGGTTTCCTGACTATCCAGGTGGGCCCTAAATGCAATCTTGAGCATCATCATTAAACGGAGGCAGAGGGAGATTTGACAAGAGACAGAAGAGAATGAGGCAATGTGACCAGGGAAGCAGAGGCTGGAGTGATATTGCCATGAGTCAATGAATGCCAGCAACCACAAGAACCTGGAAGAAGAGGCCAGGAATAGATTCTCCACGAGAGCCTCAGGAGAAAGTGCTGCCGACCCAACATCCTAATTTCAGCCACGAGAGACTAATTCAGGCTCCAGGCCTCCAGAACTGTGAGAGAATTAGATTTCTGTTGTTTTAGCCCCCAAGTTGGTGGCACTTTGTTACAGCAACCATGAGAAGCTAATACAGCTGGTTGGCATGACTGCAGATTGAATACTATGGAGATGGGATGTAAGTGAATTGTGCTCCCCAGCAGAAACCTAAGACTCCCAAGCAAACCTTTCAGTTCTCTTGCCTAGTTCTTGACTGCAAGGTCAACAGTTATGTAGAAGAGAAAATTCTTTTTAAAATGTAGCATTTTTCACACTGAGGGTTGAGACCTTACTGGGCTGTGAACAGCATATTTTTTTAAAAAAGTCAACTTGGGGAGATGAAAAGACTGCCACCTAATGCTCTTGCCTCTGTGAACCACGTGCCCTCCCACCTTCCCACACACAGCCACCACACAAGGTCTTTCTTTCAGTCTCTTTCTCTCTCTGCTGAGTGTGGTCAGGCGCCCTGGTGTGCGTTCCCACGGCCCCTTGTGCTTCCTTTCCTAAGGTCCTCGTCACCATGCAGCAGAGACTGCCCGTTTGTTCAGCAAGTCTCCTGTGAGTCCTACTGTGCATCACGTGCTGTGCTGGCTGTTGGTCCTGAGTGCTGGTCTGTCTCCCCACTGGACGCCCGTTTCTCTGAGGAACAGCATGTAACAGGTTTGTATCGGAGACCCAGTGATTCAGATAGTGATGGTGTGGCAGGCTGAGTAATGCCTGGCACGCTAAAAGAGATGCAGTAGGGTTACGTGCTATGGTTGTAGATTTTAGCATTGTTCTTAGGACTTCCCTGGTGGCCCAGTGGCTAACACTCTGCGCTCACAATGCAAGGGGCCTGGGTTCAATCCACGGTCAGGCAATGAGATCCCACATGCCGCAACTAAGAGTTCTCAAGCTGCAACTGTCAATAAAAGATCCTGCATGCCACAGTGAAGATTGAAGACCCTGTGGGCTGCAGCTAAGACCCAGCGCAGCCAAATAAATAATTTAAAAAAAAAATATTCTTTTGAACAAATTCAAATGGTGCCAGAGGCAGGAAGGTCATCTGGTTTGATCTTACTAGGTGTGGACAGGATATTGCTCTGTGGGCGTAGGCTTGATGAGTATAGGCTTTCTAGAGGCATGATCATAGAAATCCTCCAACTGGGCTTTCACATATTGGTAACCCCTTGGTACAACTGAACAGTTTTTCCTCCTCTCCAGGTCACCCCTTGCTACAGTACCCTCACCCTTTTAGAGGGGGAATCACATGACTGATATAGAAGTGGAAGGAGGTGGTCCTAACTGCAGGACCAGGTGGAGAAACTAGACAAAATTGTTTCTGTCATTCAGAAGTTTTTAAAAGAAGAGGATGCCTCAGTTTCCCAACTTAGGCTGTTTTACTATTTTATTGTAACATGATCATAACCTTAACCATCAAAATGAGCACCAAATTATATTCATCAGTATCTTAGGCAAAAACCACACATGTAAAATATAGATGGTGGTATCATGGCTAACTCTATGTAATTATACCTTTGCATGTACACTTTCTTTCTAGGCTTTCAAAGCACATAATACACATTAATTGGTTGTTTTCCCCAACACCTTTGCTAGCAAGGTAGGGAACAGGTATTGTTACAGTCTTATTCTCACATATATATTGATAGCTTTCCTGGGAATTATTTATCCAAAGTCCCACTGACAATAAGAACAACCAGAAAGAAAATGACTGGCATTTTGATTTAAAAACCAGAACTTCCTGTTGAGGCAACTTCAGGTCACAGTGCTGGAATATTTCTAATTTCAGGCATTCTTGAAGCAAGGGAGCATAAAGCATTAGCTATTTCCCTTTATTGTGGGTGTATAGGGAATGGGGTAGCAGATAATTTAATTAAATCAATTTAACTGTCGGTATTTTGTGTTCAATGTCTACAGGGAGCTTCTGCATTTGTTTTCCTTCCGTGATTGTAGTGGCATCACCAAGCAAAGTTCAATAAAATAGGACTAGCAACAGACTCTGGAACATAAATAGACTGTTGAGAGTCCCTTGGACAGCAAGGAGATCAAACCAGTCAATCCTAAAGGAAATCAGTCCTGAATATTCATTGGAAGGACTGATGCTGAAATTGAAGCTCCAATACTTTGGTCACCTGATGTGAAGCACCTGATGGAAAAGATTGAAGGCAGGAGGAGAAGAGGACGACAGAGGATGAGATGGTTGGATGGCATCACTGACTCAATGGACATGAGCTTGAGCAAACTCTGGGAGACAGTGAAGGACAGGGAAGCCTGGCGTGCTGCAGTCCATGGAGTCACAAAGAGTCAGACATGACTTAACGACTTAACAACAAATATAGTTTTTTTGCTATTAAAAGCAATTCTGCTATAGTGACGAAAACATTTAGAGATATAAAGGTCTGGGCTGGAGTACCAACTCTGACACTAACTTGCTGAGTGATTTAGAGTAAGACTCTCAATCTGAGTCTCTCTCTTTCTCTTTTTTGTCTGCAAAACGGGCACAAAAATATTTACTGTAACCAATGGCTTTCCCTGGTGGCTCAGCAATAAAGAATCCGCCTGCAGTGCAGGAGATGCGGGTTTGATCTCTGGGTCATAAGATCCCCTGGAGGAGGAAACGGCAATCCACTCCAGTACTCTTGCCTGGAAAGTTCCATGGACAGAGGAGCCTAGCAGGCTACAGTCTATAGGGTGGCAAAGAGTCAGTTATTTATGAGAATAAATAAAAAAGATCATATTTGTAAAGTGCTTTATAAACAGTAAAATGCTATTATGAAGCTGATGGACCACTAAAATTATAGCCCCTAGTTCCAGTTATATTTTCTACCAATGGCATCTATTTCCAATGGGTCAATGGCACAAGAAGCAAGACTTTAAATCTGTAATTATTATCTCCCTGGAAAATCAGAAGAAAATGAGGAGGGGAAATGAGACCTGGGGCTATAAGTATATCAAAATTTAAAGAATGTGTTAAGTATGAACTCTAGTCTATGTGATAGAATTCAAGTATCTATACACTGTAGGGGGCAGGACGCTTGAAAATAAGGCTTTCCTATGCCTCCTGGAATGTAGAGCCTTTGTTCAGGATCTAGGAGGTAAAGCATTCCATAAGAAGTATTTGTTTAATTGTAGCCAGAACTCAGCTGGGGGTAGGCCAGATTCCATCGTGTAATGTTATTGCTTCTTCAACCAAGATATGTGCACACTTGAGGCCAAGTGAAAACCCACAAGATTTGAACTCCTAACCTTTAAAATACAAGGCAGCTACTTTGGACACCAGGCATCCCTGTTCTTGTTTACCAGGACTGGGAGATCTCATCAGACAGAGCTCCATTTATGCCACGACCCTCACAGAATAACATTGAGAAACTCAAAGGAATATCCATTTTAAAATAGTGTCTGTGGAACCACAAGGATTCTGGAGGCCTGAATCAGCCCCTTACCTCATGGCAAAATTTACAGGCTTGCAGAGTTAAATGGAAATCAGATTGGAATGTATGGGTTCCTATTTTTCTGTAATGACACGTTGTGAGGAGAAGGAAGGCAATTTTCTTAGACATTCCTCTCAAACCAGTGCACTTGCAGTGGTTGTTTTTGGTTTATGAAACCATCCAAAGCAGACCCAGGGCCTGCTGTCTTCTCTGGGTACAGGACTCTGGGCCACTTGGTCCACTTAGGCCACTCGCCAAGGGATTATACTTAAAATCCGTAACCATACCTTGCGCTGGGGGCGTGTTTGCTTCTTTTCAAAGCCCTGAGAAAGTGGACTTATTAACTCATTCTTTCTCAGAAATAATTTAATGACGATATAAGAAAATAGATTCTCTAAAATACAATCTTACACTTTGGCTCCACCTACAAGTTGAAAGAATTGTGTGAGGAAGGAACGAAGAAAGGAAAGAAATGTGTGTTTCTCACATCCGACGATGAAAAAATCCATGTACTATAACCTGAAAAGGAAAAATAAACATAGCCCATGAAAGCCTGTGGCTAAAAGGAATGAATATGTTCTTTAAAAAACCCAAAAAACGGAACTGTATTCTCTGCAGGTTTAGTGGCAACCTTTGCCAAAATCTGTTTTCTGGAAATTTTCCTCTAGACCTGGCTCCCACCAACAGGCTTGGCTGCAGGAGAAAGACTTGGATGACTGTGGTTTGGAATGTGTGAATGTTAAAATCAGACATTGTTCCCTTTTCTTTTTAACAACAAACCTTTGGTTTGGATGTGTTTGTGCTGGGTTTTCCAATGCTGCCTTGTTTCTTTCCTTGCTACAGGTTAAAACTATTGAGGAGTTCTTTTTTTAAATCGAATATGTATTTATTTATTTGGCTGTGTCAGTCTTAGTTGCAGTATATGGGTTCTTTGATTCGGCGAAGACTCTAAAGTGCCTGGGCTCAGTAGTTACCCCACAGCATGTGGGATCTTAGTTTCTCAACCAGGAATTGAACCTGTGTCCCCTACGTCGGAAGGTGGATTCTTAACCACTGGACCACCAGGAGAGTCCCTGAGGAGCTCTTCATGTTGTATTTTCAGTTCATTCTCATTTTTGACCACCACTTTGCCCTTTCTCACAATGCCCTTGAGAAGCTAATAGACACTATTGCATGCTGAAAACTGAGTGAGTGTGAAATGATTCATGGAAGCCACACAGCAAGTTGGAAGAAGGTTCTGAATTAGAACTTAGAATTTCCTTGTCCACCCAGGTCTGTCAACCTGATCCACTAGGTCAGTTTTTCTAAGACATTGAGATCCCCTGATGCATACTGATCCATAGATATAAAGTGAAACTTCAAACTAGTAGTATTATGCAGAGTGACTAGATATGAAATTATATTGTTGTTCAGTCACTCAGTTGTATCCAACTCTTTGCAAGCCCATGGACTATAGCCTGTAAGTCTCCTCTGTCCATGGGATTCCCCAGTCAAGAATACTGGAATGGTTTGCCATTTCCTTCTCCAGGGCATCTTCCTGACCCAGGGATCAGACCGTCGTCTCCCGCATTGCAGGCGATTCTTTAACCCTGAGCCACCACGGAACCCAGGTTGTCTGTGTAACCTACCATATTATATAGCAGCTGTTTCCACTGAAAAAGCTGTTTCCAGGAAAAAGGCACATGCTGAAATCATTTTCACTGGATTTTCGAAGCAAGCAGATGTCTTTACGCTCTGGTGTTCTATAGACCAGAACGTACAAAGCTAGAACCAGAGAACATGTTGAAGAATCTATTTAAAAGAGCAATGGTGGACCCAGAGACTGAGAATGTTCTGTAATGAGTATAAAATGCTTCCTGACATCAGCAAGTTTTGTTGATAGAGGAGGGCATGAGATGTGGGACAGTGTGGGATGCAGAAAAGGATCAGTAGATGAGCAAGAACCAGGGGCAATGGAAGGATCAATAAGGACCAGGGCAGATATGTTTCCTTTGGTTATATTTGTCTAAAATGAAACCCAGAGCCAAACCATATACTAACTTATTGCATGCATGCATTTGTCTAAGATACTTATTTATGGTTGTTTTATGATGTTGATGCATTTTACGCTCTTTCTGCTGATTTCAGATTTTGAAAAATCTAGATTAAAGCCATCTCTTCTTATATTAATAAATATTGATATTAGGTACTTTAGTTGATGATGGCAGATTAAATGTATACATTAGCTTGCAGTCCCTTCTAAACTGTTCTAAAGTATAAACAGAAGAATTGGAGTTGAGAGGGGAAGGCATAAACCATAATGACAGAGAGACTAGGACAAGAGAAAACAAAAACAAAGTTTGGGGTGCTAGAAAACACCTGGTCTAGTGATAGCTACTTGGAAAATTGGAGAATGCCAAGTTTTATAAAAGTGGTTGGAAAACTGAGAAGCAACCCAGTTTACACTCAAGAACCTGAAAAAGGCTTGGGAAGTGGTGACTGGAGGTTCTTTTTGAAGTGATATTGACGCGGGGCTGCAGTCAGCAGATTGGATAAAAGTCTATTTACAAAACAGTTAGATGGATAAATGGATATATGAAATGTGATATATCCACACAGTGGAATATTATTTACCAAAGAAAGAAATGAAGTTCTGATTTACTATTAAACAAGGGTGAACTTTGAAACATCATGCTAAGTGAGGGAAGCTAAGTACAAAGGACCACATACTGCTTGGCTCCATTTATATGAACTGCCTAGAATAGACAAATCTATAGAAATAGAAAGTACATTAATGGTTGCCTAGAGCTGGTGGGAGGTAAAAATTGGAGTTTTGGCTGATGGAAATGAATTTTGTTTGGTGGTAATAAAACATTCTAAATTGTTTGTGGTGATGGATGCACAACTCAGTGAATATAGTAAAACTCATTGAATTGTGCACTTTAATTGGATGAAATTATATGGTAAGTGAATTGTATTTCAGTAAGTCTGCTTTTAAAAAACAGATTAAAAAAAAAAAACCAGATCAAAACAGATGTCCATATTATCTCTCCCATCCAGGAATGTTTTCTGAACCAGAGACCACCAGACATAATTGAGGATGGGGATACCATACTAAAACCAGAGGTATTAGATGAAATTTTACTCACTGAATGTTGGTACCTGTATTACTTCTTTCCTTAATCAGTTCCTGGTCTACCTGCAGCCAAGCTTAAGCTTTTCATCTAAGTAGAAAATTGGAAGTCTTCTCTGGGGCATCTGTCCAGCCCTTGAGAAAAGATCTAATTATATTGACATAGGTAGGCTAAGGGAGCGTCCTTTAATGAAATGACCTGGGAGATTGTGAAGGACAGGGAAGCCTGGCATGCTGTGGTCCATAGGGTCTCAAAGAGTTGGACACGACTTAATGATTGAATGACAGCAACAATGTGAATCACTCTATTGAGAAGATGTTTGCACAACTGGGGAAGAATTTGGAGATGACTCAGTCATAAGTACATTAAAAAGTAAACACATTTTAAAAACAAAACAAGACTATGTACAATAAAATATTTGGGAAAGAAAAAATCAAGACAGTATACTACATTGCTTAGCTGTTAATCATATCATATAGTCAAAATAGTATAAACACTAAATATAAAAATAAAATTTGTTTCAACTGTATTGTAGAACGAGAGTTGATGAGAGAGTGGCTATGAGATACAATACAGGGGGACAACTGTGAAGGTGAGTGAGTACTAAATCCTCATCTTCCAATGTGAGAAGTTAATAGATAATGCTGGGAACTGAAAAATCAAAAAGTACCAATATAAGAGAAGCTTTTAGAAATTTAGAAATAATTACTAGAAGAATCAGTTGACAGCACTGCCACTGAGGCATAGGTAACAAGACAGGGTTCAAGAAAACTCTGATTTGAATAGCAATACTTATAGATTACTTTTTTAAAAAAATGTGCAAGCATGACTTGGATAAAAATAAAAATTAAAACTCAACAATTAGAGTATAAACAACTGGGTTTAAAAAAATGGCTTGTTGACCTTAACAGGCACTTTACCAAAGAAGATATGTAGATGTCAAATAAACACATGAAAAAAATGCTCTACATCTTCTCAAATGTCAAAGAAAAATGCCAATCTAAAACACTGGTAACATACCACTATACACTTATTAGAATTGCCAAGTCCAGAACGTTGACACCAAATGCTGGTGAGTGTGTGAGAATACAGAATGGTATGATCCCTTTGGAAGACAATTTGGCAATTTCTTATAAAACTAAATATATTCTTACCAAAAAATCCAACAATTACACTCCTTGGTATTGAAAACTTATATGCATACAAAAACCTACACACAGATGTTTATAGCAACTTTATTCATAATTACTAAAACTTAGTTACAACCAAGATGTCCTTCAGTAGGTGAATGGATACATAAACAGTAATCAGTTGAGTTCAGTTCAGTTGCTCGGTTGTGTCTGAATCTTTGCAACCCCCTGGACTGCAGCACACCAGGCCTCCCTGTCCATTGCCAACTCCTGGAGTTTACCCAAACTCATATCCATTGAGTTGGTGATGCCATCCAACCATCTCATCCTCTGTCGTCCCCTACTCCTTTCACCTTCAATCTTTCCCAGCATCAGGGTCTTTTCAAATGACTCAGTTCTTTGCATCAGGTGGCCAAAGTATTGGAGTTTCAGCTTCAGCATCAGTACTTCCAATGAAAATTCAGGACTGATTTCCTTTAGGATGGACTGGTTGGATCTCCTTGCAGTCCAAGGGACTCTCAAGAGTCTTCTCCAACACCACAGTTCAAAAGCATCAGTTCTTCGGCATTCAGCTTTGTTTATAATACAGCTCTCACATCCATACATGACTTCTGGAAAAGCCATAGCTTTGACTAGACGGAACTTTGTTGGTAAAGTAATGTCTCTGCTTTTTAATATGCTGTCTAGGTTGATCATAACTTTTCTTCCAAGGAGCAAGCATCTTTTAATTTCATGGCTACAGTCACCATCTGCAGTGATTTTGGAGCCCCCCAAAATAAAGTCTCTCACTGTTTTCACTATTTCCCCATCTATTTGCCATGAAGTGATGGGACCGGATGCCATGATCTTAGTTTTCTGAATGTTGAGTTTTAAGCCAACTTTTTCACTGTCCTCCTTCATTTTCATCAAGAGGCTCTTTAGTTCTTCTTCGTTTTCTGCCATAAGGGTGGTGTTATTTGCATATCTGAGGTTATTTATATTTCTCCTGGCAATCTTGTTTCCCGCTTGTGTTTCATCCAGCCTAGCGTTTCTCACAACAGTAATAAATCTAGATAATGGAATACTATTCAGCACTGAAAAGAAATGAACTAGCCAGTATGATTTCAGTTATATGACAGTTCTGGGAAATGGAAAACTATGGAGACAGAAAAAAGGTCAATGGTGGCCAGGGGCTGAGTGAAGGATGAGTAGGCAGAACATAGAGGAGTTTTAGGACAGTAAGCTATTTATTTTGTATGATATTTGAATGGTGGGTACATGTCATTATGCAGTTTTACATTTGTCAAAACCCAAAGCATGTACAACAACAAGAATAAACCCTAATGTAAACTATGGACTTTGGGGTAATTATAAGTAATTATAATGTGTCAGTTTGGGCTTATCAGTTGTAAAAACTGTCCCATTCTGGTGGGGGATATTGATAATGGGAAAGGCTGTGTGTGTGGGGAGGTACAGGGGGTATTATGGGAAATCTCTGTACGCTTTGCTCAGTTTTGCTGTGAACCTAAAACTGCTCTAAAAAATAAAGTCCATTAAAAAGTAAACAAATAGGGGTGGATACAGCTCCCATCCTAATGAAGTATAAGTTGCTGTTGTTTAGTTGCTAAGCCATGTCCAATTCTTTTGTGACCCCACGGACTGTAGCCCGCCAGGCTCCTCTGTCCATGGAATTTTCCAGGCAAGAACACTGGAGTGGGCTGCCATTCCCTTCTCCAGGGGATCTTCCTGACCCGGGGATCGAACACAGGTCTCCTGCATTGCAGGCAGATTCTTTACCACCTGAACCACCACTTGTGGTCTAACCTCTGTGCTAGACTCTCTGCTTTAACACTTGTCTTCGTAAAAGTAAATATACCTGGTGATGGTATAGCTTAATTTTGCATTTTAATCATACTCAGGGAAGTTCATACATTTCCTTGGTTTGTTTTCTATGCTTTCTTTCCAGGAAATTCTCCCAACTTTATATTGTCATAGGAGTGCTATCATCAAAGGAACTGAATTTTTTCAGTCACAGCATTCTAGAAGCTTCAATGGCAATAGTCACTCCAATTGCCTCTTTGCATACGTCCAAAATGTATACCCTTAAAAGGTCCATCTGAAAATCTGATCTTGAGTTCATGCATTTATTTATTACTTTTTTTCAACAAATATCCATTGAGCAGTTATAATGGGCTAGGCCTTAGGTTTACAATGAGTGTAATAGATATGGTCCTTGCACTCATGTAGCTTACAGTTTAATGGGAGAAGATAGACATGAAACTGGCAAACAGTTCAATACTCAGAATTATGTGTGTTAAGAATCTTAAACAACTTGTGGGGCCAAGTGTGGTAGTGAGGAGGAGAGTGGTAGGAAATGAGGTTGGAGAATTAGAGTGAAATCTGATCATGCAAGCCCTGTAGGCCATGTAAGGATGTTTCATTTTCTACTAAATGCAATGGAAAAAGCAATAAAGGTTTTAAAGCATGTTTAAACAATCTCTCTACCCACTGTGGCGCGCACAGGAGGAAGGGGCAAGAGAAGATGGGGTAGCGCTTAGGCATTCAGCTGCTGTAGTTCATTGACTTGGACATGGAGAGATACAGAGAGATTCAAGAAATATTTCGAAAGTGGTTTCAGTAGTATTTGGAATGGATTGCTTGTTATGAGCAAAGGGGAGGGCGCTTGCCTAGATGACTCCTAGGTTTGTGGTTTTAGAGAATGAACAGATGGTAGTTTCATCTACTTAGATAGGAAAGATGGGAGGAGGAGGGTCAAGAATTCAGTTTTTGGACAACTTAAGTTTGAGTTGCCTCTGAGATATCTGAGTAGGGAGTTGGATATCAAGCTTGGCTATCAGAGAAAAGGTCTGGGATGGAGATAAAAATATGGGAGTTAACAGCCTTTTGGTGATATTTAAAGCTATGGCACTGGATGAGCTCACCCAGGGTGGGGGGCGGAATGTAGAGAGAAATGAACAACAGCTCCAGGAGGGCAGAGTGTCTCTAGTAATAGAAGCAGAGAGGAGGAGTTGCTGACAGTGATACTTATATTAACCCAAGCTTAGGGGAGACAAGGGGACAGCACCGCTGGCAGAGAGGGCAAGGGTAGAGTGTTTCAATAATAGAACAAGCAACTGTGCTGAGTGCTGCTGGGCGGTCAAGCTGAGATCTGGAAAGTATCTATTGGATTTGGCATTAGCACTCTATGGTGCTGAAGCTGAGCCCTACCTGCCCAGGAAATCTATTGTGAGCATCTCCTTTCAGTTCTGTGTTTAGCAATGACACACTGTTAGTTTGAAATGAGCCACAGTGGGAGTATTGACAACATGGACGTTGACAAACGCTATGATTTTTTTTTTCCTCGAGAGCTAGTTGTTAAACACGTACCAATATGCCACTGGCAATGCAACTCCATTTCTAACAAAAGGAAGGGTGAATCAGCCTTCTCTACTTTCTCTGGTCCCATCAGAAAGTTTTCAGAACATTTTTCATGGAAATGAGCTCCCTGCAAAGAAAGCAGCTGAATGTCTGAACTTCCTTTGAAATGGGTTTTTACCTTTGCCACAGGACCTTCTAAAGTCTTTGCATTTTAGTCACTAACCTTTGCAAATGGGATACAGACCAACAGGAAAAAAATATTCAGTGTGCTCATAGGAAGAAACTCTTCCATGTCTAAGATGCTATAATTCTGAATTGACTGCAAGAAATTCTGGGAAGCATAACAGTAAACCACATTTCATTTACTCCTGGGTTTATTTACTTGGTAAAAATAATCATTAGAAGATTCCAGAGTTTAAGGGCTAAGAGATGATATTTCTCCCATCTTTCTATTCCATTTCAAAAAAATTCTTGTGATTCTATGAAAATATAGACAAGAAAAGTAACTGGAAGTTGGAAAGTTTGATATGTTCAGTATCATGACAAACAAACTAGATTATTAGATAATCAAGCTAGTTATTAGATAAACAGATGTTAAGATGAAATCGTTTAAAGAGCTATGCTTTTGACATTATTTCAGTTGTGATATTTAGCCACAGGCTAAATCCTGTTCTCACCTAAAAGTGAACTAAGGATTGAGCTGAATGCATTACAGAGTCTTCAGTTCACTGAAGAAGTTGGCATGCAAACCTAATCCAGGCTGCTCTGAAAGTTTGTACTTTGACACATCTTTACTCCAAAAACATAGCAATGATAAATGAAATGTATCAACCTTAAAAACTAAATAAACACTTCTGTGGCCCAGAATTGGGATAGACATACAAAACTCATGCCGAGCGGAAGCCACAAGCTTACAGGGCTCTAGGTCTGGAACCAGGCAATGTTAGCTAGAGTTTGGCTCTTCCAGGGTAAATTAAAAGCATTCCATGCCGAGACGGGAGACTGAAGCCAGGTTCACTGCTTGAAGCCAGAGGCAGATGCAGGCTCCTCCTAATCTTGAAAGGAGGTTGAAAAAGAAGTTGTTCCTGCCTAGGGCTACAGCTTTCAGCAAACTGTGGTCTTAGAGGAGAGAGAAGACACGGATATGACCCTGTGACCAGGACAGGGAACAGTCCATCACCTGGCTTGGTGCCTGGATCTGTCTTCAGTCACTGTGGGCTGGATCTCTGAAGATCCGTTAGTAGATCTGGGTCTGAACTGGGGTCCACAGAGCCAAGAGCAGAATGAGGGCAATCACAAAACCACCAGACAGGAAGGAGAAAACACACTGGGAGTGGAGGGAAGAAGAGAAAGAGAGATAGAAGGAAGGCAAGCCTAGTCTTAAAATGAGCAACTCAACCAAAATCCGGTGATAAGCAAGAGCCAACAAGACAAAAGAAGATGAATTTATTACTGTTGAAACTACTTTTATGGAACAGTCTGAGAAAAGGTTTAACTATATTTAGAATATTCAAAGAGATATGTGAAGGAATAACTTTCATTAGAAAAAGAGCAAGACATTGTGAGAAAAATGCCAGCATAAAGGAAATTAGAATGGATGGAGGCTGAAAAGAACAACTACAAATCTTAGAAATGAAAAGCAGAGTCATTAAAATAAAAATCCAACAGATGAGATAAACTCTACACCAGAAATAGTTTAAAAGAAAATGAATGAATTAAAGATAGTGCTAAAGATTTCACCCAAGAAACAAGACAGGAAGACAAGAGATTTAAAAAATGTGAGCGAAATGTTAAGAGAGTGCATGCGTGCTCTGTCGTGTCTGACTCTTTGCAACCCCATGGACTGCAGCCTGCCAGGCTCTTCTGTCCATGAAATTTTCCAGGCAAGAATACTGGAGAGGGTTGTCATTTCTTCCTCCAAGGGATCTTCCTGACTCAGGGATTGAACCTGCATCTCTTGAGTTTCCTGCACTGGCAGGTGGATTCTTTATGGGTAGTGTCACCTGGGAAGCTCTAGTTAATTAAGAGAAAGAGAGACGGTCAAGTGAGTCTTCAACATAACGTCTCCAAGGAGTTCTAGGACTTAAGGATGAACAGAATGGTGGGAAACCACTATTTGAAGAAGTAATAGCTAAGAATTTTCCACAGTTAAAAAAGATCTTCCATCTTAGATTTGAAGAGTTGTGTAAACTGCCAAGCAGGAAAAACATAAATTCACACATCCTAGTGAAACTGTGTAACATCAAAGATAAATAGAGAATTTAAAAGCTGTTAGAAAAGATGTATCACCTTCATAGGAATGAGAATTTGACTGATAGATTACTTTTTATATGTAGAAATATATGCCAGAAGACAATTAAATGGTATCTTTATAAGTCCTAAGGCAAAATAGCTGAGAGTACAAAACTCTTATATCTCTTTAAACTATTATTAACAGTGAGGGTCAAAGACATTTTAAAAAAGACAGTGATTAAAATATTTCCACTCAGACTCTCATGACCATAACTAGTAAGAATGCATTTCAGGAAAAACAAAAAGAAACAGAGATTGATAATGATAAACAGAAATTGATAAATTAGATTAGCAAATTTAGTTTATTTTAAAAACTCACCATTTTTGCACTTATTAAAGGGATTAACTCTAGACAAAACTCTAAACAAAAGTGAAAAAGCCAGAGGGGGTAAAGGAAGGGTAAAGAACATGAGAATTACTCAATGGGAGGTTTATATATATGCTAATATCAGTTTCATGTCGGGGAAAGGATAAAAATACTGAATAATCTTAGATGTTTTCAGAAAATGGAATAGTTAAGTATGTATGTTAACAATTTAAAAATTCCTACTAAAACAAATAAAATACCATGTCTGGCTCCTAAGCCAGCAGAAGAGGAAAAACAGAATGTGGAAAATGTTTTTAATCTAAGAGATGGCAGGAAAAGTGGGGAAAAAACAGCAAAAGATGGTAAAAATAAAAGAAAAAAAAGTTAAAAATAAGTTCAAATACTCATTAACTTCTGCAACCACAAATGTGTTAAAAATTGATTTAAAACAAGGATATTATCAGAATACATAGAATACCAAAAACAGTTACATACTATACACAGCAGACATATCTAAAACAAAGTCATTTGGGAAAATAAAAATATAGGAAATGGTTCACAGTAAAAATAATAACGAAATGAAAGTTGGTATAGAAATCTTAATACCAGATGCAATATAATTTAAAAACACAAAAATTAATAAGTATATATACAGGTACACTATACTATAACATGATATATATAGAACAATCTCAAACCTGTAAATACCTCAAAATATGTAAAGAAACACTGACCATATTATACAGAAATTTACTAGTCCAGTATCATGGTAAAGAATTTTAACATACCATTGATAGATCAAGCAGAACTTTAAAAATTAGCAACTCCCCTGCAAGGGATGATTTGAAGGAGTAGCACTGAAATATATACATTATATATGTAAGGGCTTCCCAGGTGATGCTAACTGTAAAGAACCCGCCTGCCAATGCAGGAGACAGAAGAGATACACATTTGATCCCTGGATTGGGAAGATCCTCTAGAGGAGGTCATGGCAACCCACTCCAGTATTCTTGCCTGGAGAATGTCATGGACAGAGGAGCCTGTGGGCTACAGTCCATAGGGTCACAAAGAGTCAGACACTACTGAACCAACACATGCACACACCATATGTAAAATAAATAGTCAGTGGGAATTTACTGTATGATGCAGGGGACCCAAATCCGGTGCTTTGTGACAACCTAGAGGGGTAGGATGGAGTGGGAGGAGGGGGGGAGTCTTAAGAGGAAGGGGACACATGTATACCTATGGCTGATTCATGCTGATGTATGGCAGAAACCATCACAATAGCGCAAAGTAATTATCTTCCAATTAAAAATAAAATAAAATTAGCAACTCCTCAGAATATTTGAATACCAAATTTAAAAGTTTGATCTAATACATAAATCAAATACATGTAATACTCTGAATGAAACAGATGAAGAATATGGACAGTGGATTCTTTTTCAGTGTCATCAAACTTTTAAAAAAGAAATTTATCACCTACTAGGTTAAAAAGAAGTCAAGACAAATTTTTAAAAGATCAGTATCATACAGACTACAGTCTTATGAAAATTTAATTAAATTGGAAATCTACACTAAACATATTTAAATTTCTATGTGTTTTGAAACTTAAAGATTTATAACCAAATAACTCAGAATTAAAAAGAAAATCACAATGAAAATTACAAAAATGAATAAAGTAGTATCTAGAGATAAGTTCAATTCAGTTCAGTCGCTCAGTCGTGTCTGACTCTTTGTGACCCCATGAACCGTAGCACGCCAGGCCTCCCTGTCCATCACCAACTCCCAGACTCTACCCAACTCCTGGACTCAATGTCCATTGAGTCGGTGATGCCATCCAACCATCTCATCCTCTGCCATCCCCTTTCTTCCTGCCCTCAATCTTTCCCAGCTTCAAGGTCTTTTCATATGAGTCAGCTCTCCGCATCAGGTGGCCAAAGTATTGGAGTTTCAGCTTTAATATCAGTCCTTCCAATGAACACCCAGGGCCAATTTCCCTTAGGATGGACTGGTTGGATCTCCTTGCAGTCCAAGGGACTCTCAAGAGTCTTCTCCAACACCACACTTCAAAAGCATCAATTCTTCTGTGCTCAGCTTTCTTTATAGTCCAACTCTCACATCCATACATGAGTACTGGAAAAACCATAGCCTTGACTAGATGGACCTTTGTGGACAAAGTAATGTCTCTGCTTTTTAATATGCTGTCTAGGTTGGTCATAACTTTCCTTCCAAGGAGTAAGCGTTTTTTAATTTCATGGCTGCAATCACCATCTGCAGTGATTTTGGAGCCCAGAAAAGTAAAGTCAGCCACTGTTTCCCCATCTATTTGCCATGAAGTGATGGGACCAGATACCATGATCTTAGTTTTCTGAATGTTGAGCTTTAAGCCAACTTTTCCACTTTCCTCTTTCACTTTCATCAAGAGGCTCTTTAGTTCTTCTTCACTTTCTGCCATAATGGTGGTGTAATCTGCATATCTGAGATTATTGATATTTCTCCCAACAATCTTGATTCCAGTTTGTGCTTCATCCAACCCCGCATGTCTCATGATGCACTCTGCATATAAGTTAAATAAGCAGGGTGACAATATACAGCCTTGACGTACTTCTTTTCCTATGTGGAACCAGTCTGTTGTTCCAAGTCCAGTTCTAACTGTTGCTTCCTGACCTGCATACAGATTTCTCAAGAGGCAGGTCAGGTGGTCTGGTATTCCCGTCTCTTTCAGAATTTTCCACAGTTTATTGTAATCCATACAGTCAAAGGCTTTGGCATAGTCAATAAAGCAGAAATAGACGTTTTTCTGAAACTCTCTTGCTTCTTTGATGATCCAGTGGATGTTGGCAATTTGATCTCTGGTTCCTCTGCCTTTTCTAAAACCAGCTTGAACATCTGGGAGTTCGTTCACATATTGCTGAAGCTTGGCTTGGAGAATTTTGAGCATTACTTTACTAGCATGTGAGATGAATGCAATTGTGCGGTAGTTTGAGTATTCTTTGGCATTGCCTTTCCTTGGGATTGGAATGAAAACTGACCTTTTCCAGTCCTGTGGCCACTGCTGAGTTTTCCAAATTTGCTGGCATCTTGAGTTCAGCACTTTCACAGCATCATCTTTCAGGATTTGAAATAGCTCAACTGGAATTCCATCCTCCACTAGTTTTGTTCGTAGTGATGCTTCCTAAGTCCCACTTGACTTCACATTTCAGGATGTCTGGCTCTGGGTGAGTGTGAGTGATCACACCATTTGATTATCTGGGTTGTGAAAATCTTTTTTGTATAGGTCTTCTGTGTATTCTTGCCACCTCTTCTTAATATCTTCTGCTTCTGTTAGGTCCATCCCATCCCTGTCTTTTATTGGCCCATCTTTGCATGAAATATTCCCTTGGTATCTCTAATTTTCTTGAAGAGACCTCTAGTCTTTCCCATTCTATTGTTTTCCTCTGTTTCTAGAGATAAATGTATATCCTTTTTTTTATTATCATTAAGAAAAAGATTGAAAGCAAATGAGCTAACCATTTAAAATAGAAACTGGAAAAACGATAGAGTAATAAAGAGTGCAAAAGGAAGGTACACTCATTTCCTAGAGCTGCCATAGCAAAGTACCAGAGACTGGTTGGCTTAAAACAACAGAAATTTATTGTCTCACAGCTCTGGAGGCCAGAAGTCTGAAATCAAGATGTAGGTAAGATGTGAAGGGCAAGAACTGTCCAGGGCTCTCTACTATCTTCTGGCACCTCACGTGTCCTTTGGCTCATAGGTGTGCGTGGGTGCTAAGTCGCTTCAGTCATGTCTGACTCGTTGTGATCCCACAGACTATTGCCTGTCAGGCTCCTCTGTCCATGGGATTCTCCAGGCAAGAATACTAGAGCGAGTGGCCATTTCTTCCTCCAGGGGATCTTCCTGACCCAGGGATCGAACCCTTGTCTCTTAGGTCTCCTGCATTGGCAGCTGGGTTCTTTACCACTAGTGCCACCTGGGAAGCCCTTGTTTTATAGATGCATTTTTCTAATCCTGTCTTCACCGACCTTTCTTCCTGTGCATCTTCACATTGTCGTCCCTCTGTATCTGTGTCTGTGGCCAAATCCCCCTCCTCTTAAAAGGACCTCAGTCATGTTGGATTAGAGACCCTTTCTACCCTAGTATGACCTCGTGATGACTTAACTAAATTCATGTGCAACGACCCTATTTCCACCTAAGGTCACATTGTGAAGTACCGGTGGTAAGGACTTCAACATCTTTTGGAGGTAGCGGGACATGATTTGACCCATGACAGAAAGCATGAATAAAAATAAGAGCTGAATGGCTGAATAGAAAGCAAAGTTATAATAAAGAAATGCAACCAAAATTTAGTTCTTAGAAAAACAGTCTAAGGTGGATACAGTCTTTAACAAGGCTGTTCAAGGGGGAAAAGGCACATGTAAGTTCTTATAGCAGTCTTTCACTTAAAATTGATCCTGACCTGATGTTAACTCTACCATCTGGAGTTCATATTTTATTTTATTTTATTTATTTTTTCTTTTTTTATATGGGGTTCATATTTTAGAAAAAAGAAAATAAAGCAAAAGGAAAAAAGAACACGTGATTAAATCAGAAATTTATCAAGCAAAAGCTAATTATACTCACTTAATTGTAGTACCTAACAATTAACCTTACCTGGTTAATTTCATACAGTAATGACAGTCATCTATAACAATAGAAAAAGTCTGAATTAAAGGGCTCTTGAACAAATATGGGCATGAATTTCAGTCATATACTTAATACACAATTCACACTTATTTTTAAAACAAATTTTATAAATCTTGGATAGAGTATCACTTCAATCTATTTTTAAAACTTGGATGGGTAGATGATCACATAATATCTCTATTTGTAATAGCTATGTCTCTTCCTTGGGCTTATATTGGGCTTATTTTCAGATTTTTAGGTGAAAAATAAGGATCTAAGAAATGTGCCCTTAGCCAGCAGGGAGCTGCAGTGTTTGAAAAACAGTTTCTGGTAAGATTTAATTTTATTCATTAAATAAATACTTTAGCATATTTGTATACACAGAGCATATATTTTTACCTACTCCAATCTTTCTGTGTGGATATAAAAATAAATATACAAGGAAATGATAATGGAGCTACTGACAGATGCTTTGGTACAGCTGCGAAATGAAAATATTTCTCTCTATATATTCATAATCACTCTAGAGATAGAGATCTATAAACCTGCTGAGCTGGTATTTCACTTATGCACTATTTTCTGTCTCCTTAACACGGGACTCCACATTCCACATATGATCTACATTTTATTTTAACTACCATGTTCTTGGCTTTGTTCTTGTCATGTCAGATTTATCTTTTAAGAGTCCTTTAATTCACTATGCTTTAATAGTGCTTCTCAGCTTCAGACTCTGACTTGCTTTTCTTCCCTTTCAGAAATGTCCTGTAATTTTATTTCTTGTTTCCCAAAGTGTGGCTCTCACTCATATTTCCCGTGAATAACAACCTTTTCCCAGAGGGAACCATCCTCTAGCTCCACTTAAAAACTGTATTTAAATGCAAATATAATTGCTCCCATTTGTTTAGCTTTACTTCTCATATTTAGTCTAAACTTTGAGACATTGCCAAATGAAACCACAAAAGACTCTGAATAGGCAAAACAATCCTGGGAAAGAACAAACCTGGAGGCATCATGCTCCCTAATTTCAAACTATACTATGAAGCTATAGTCATCAAAACAGTAAAGCACTGGCATAAAAACAGATATAAACCAATGGAAAAGACTTGAGAGCCCAGAAATAAACCCTTGCATAGATGGTCAACTAATATTTAAAAAGTGAGCCAAAAATACTTGATAGGGGAAGTATGGCCTCTTCAATAAATGGTGTTGGGAAACTGCATAACCACATGCAAAGAATCAAATTGGAATTCTGTCTTACATCGCTCACCAAAGTTAACTCAAAATGGATTAAAGACTTAAACATGAGCTCTGAAACGATAAAAATCTCAGAAGAAAACGTAGGGGGAAAGCTCCCTAATGTTGGTCTTGGAAATGATTTTTTGACTGTAATGCCAAAAGCACAAGCAGCAAAAGCCAGGGTTAAAAAGTGCACTACATCAAAACTACAAAGCTTCTCAGAGCAAAAGAAGCAAGCAAAAAAAAAATTAAAAAGCAACCTATGGATTGGGAGAAAACTTTTGCAAATCATATATTTGATAAGGGGTTTAGATCTATTTAGGGGTTAATATCTATTTAGTATGTTGACCCATTTATATTAAACATATAATATATTAAATTATATAATATTATTACATATAATATTAAATTATATAATATTATTATAATTAATAATATAATATAATAAGTATATAATTTTATAATTATATTATAAAACCCTCAAATATATAAGAACATATTATTGATATATATTAATATAGCATATATTAATATATATAATTTATATAATAATTATTATATAATATATGATACAATATATATATTGTATTGTGCTTGCACCTGAATAGTAATTAAATTATTAGATTTCTTGTACACACAACCATCTATCCCTATGCCTTTGCTTGCACTGGTCGCTCCATCTGGATATTTGGTTTCTCTTTTGCTACCATGACTCAACTGGTAAAGAAACTGGGGCCTGGAGCTTGACTCACCCAAAGTCGCATAGTTAGTAAGGTCATAACTGAGCCTAGTCACCTCTGGACTCTCTTGATTCCCAGGGATTTTTTTTTACCACACGCACTGCCTTTTCAAGGTTCTGCACAAATAATGCTTTATTTCTGAAGCTTTGTTGAAATCTTCAAATAGAAGTAATCTGTCCCTTCCTTCAGCTCCTACATGTTTAATTTTAAACCCCTAAGGATAGTTATCACTTTAAATTTTGTATGACAGTTGTTTGTGCCCACTGTCCCCTCTGGATAGCTAATTCTCTGAGGATTGGAATCTGCTTGATTTCATTTTCATGTCTATCGTATTACCCAGACTTGTATTATTATAGTAGGTGCTCAACATATATTTGTTAAAATAATTAAACTTCTTTTGGATTTTGGAAACTCGTGACAGCATATAGAAAGCAGCTGCAGCAATATGCCAGTGGCTTCGGGAATTTGTTCAAGCTTTCTACACACTTCAATGGTTCTAGAACTGCAGTGCCCAAAAGAACTTTCTGGAATGATGAGAATGCTTTTTATTTGTATTATCCAATGTGGTAACACTAGCCATGTATAGCCATTGGGCATTTGAATGTCTAGTGAGATCGAAATGTTAATTTTATTTAATTTTAATTAAGTTGTATTTAGACAGCTACACGTGCCTAGTGGTTACCATACTAGAGAACGCAGTTTTAGATTGCCTTGGCACCCCATTTTGATAAATCTACTTGTGTTGTTCCTTTGAACTTTGTTACACAATTGCCTGCTTTGTGAGAAATGGTATTGTTGTCCAGGCTCTGAGTGCCAAGATCCCACACCTGACCTTCCTCCTTCCCCACTTCTCTCCCCAGGAGAAAGATGAGATTCATAAAACTTTTCCTGAGTACTCCAAACTTCAGGGACCTCCCTTGCCTCAGATTCTGACTACATTGCTAAAGAATAGATGTAATGCTTAGATGGTATATGTCATTTACTGCTGTTTTGAATTTTAGCATTTCTAAAATAGATTATAAACTACTTGAGGGCAAAGACCATGCATTCCATATCTTCTGATTTGCATTTCTCCGATAATGAGTGATGTTGAGCATCTTTTCATGTGTTTGTTTGCCATCTGTATGTCTTCTTTGGAGAAATGTCTGTTTAGATCTTTGGCCCATTTTTTGATTGGGTCATTTATTTTTCTGGAATTGAGCTGCAGGAGTTGCTTGTATATTTTTGAGATTAATCCTTTGTCTGTTGCTTCATTTGCTATTATTTTCTCCCACTCCGAGGGCTGTCTTTTCACCTTGCTTATAGTTTCCTTTGTAGTGCAAAAGCTTTTAAGTTTCATTAGGTCCCATTTGTTTATTTTTGCTTTTATTTCCAATATTCTGGGAGGTGGGTCACAGAGGATCTTGCTGTGATTTATGTCGGAGAGTGTTTTGCCTATGTTCTCCTCTAGGAGTTTTATAGTTATTGGTCTTACATTTAGATCTTTAATCCATTTTGAGTTTATTTTTGTGTATGGTGTTAGAAAGTGTTCTAGTTTCATTCTTTTACAAGTGGTTGACCAGTTTTCCCAGCACCACTTGTTAAAGAGGTTGTCTTTTTTCCATTGTATCATCCCTGGTGCCAAGTATGGTGCCAGTTATATCACAAATATCTATAAATATTGATCAGTTGAAGGTAGCAAAAGGGGATTTGATAAGCAACAAAGGACAGTACCTGAGACACAGGGAAGGCTTGTTGATATCTGGTGCTGTGGTAAACAACCTGCCTGCCAAAGCAGGAGATGTGGGTTTGATCTGGGTTTGATGCTCTGGAGTAGGAAATGGCAACCACTCCAGTATTCTTGCTTGGAAAATTCTATGAACAGAGGAGCCTGGCAGGTTATAGTCCATGGGGTCACAAAGAGTCGGACATGATGAGTGACTGAGCATACATGCCTGCATGCATGCACGTGCTAAAAACTAAAGGATTTTAGAAATTATTTTTTTATTCCCATAATTGTTTTTGCAAATGCCACTTAGTATTATTTTCCAGTCATCTAAGGAGCTCAACTCACAAACACCAAAAAAATTCAGAGAAATTTTTTCTGAGTACCCATGTGGCAAAAACTATGCTATCCATTTGAATGTATTCGTTTCTAATAGCGTCTCCTATCAAAGGAACTTTCTAACCACATTTATGAGCTGCATTTTAGAATATTTACTGGGAAATTGAGAGGTTGTTAGATGTGCATAACAGTACATTTGGTGGAACCAAAATTAGAATTTGGCTGTATGTTTGTTCAAAAACCTCCCCTAGATGGTCTTGATTGTGTACGAGGCTATGCTTTTTTGGTGGATGAGGAAATCCAGGCCAAGGCGTTAGAGTTAGTTCACCTTTCCCTCTTTCTTAAGCACCTAAATTATATGTTAGCAAGATTGGGCTCTTGTAGGAATCCAGATAATGGCAAAATTCCTGCTGACCACACCCTGTGTGAGACCACAGTGAGATTGTAAGGGGCTCTGGCAAGAGAACTTAGGAAATGAATGATAGCTGCAAAGTTAGAAGGCCCAACCCTGGAATTCTCTCTCCTGCAGAGCCACACTGCCTGCCTGCCTGCATGCCAACCACTAGCTCCCAGTACCCAAAATATGAGAAGAAAATAAGGAAACCAGGAGGGAGTTGTCCTTGTGGGACAGGAATTTCAGCTGGCAATTGTTAATCACATTTTTCCAGCTCTTTTGACATGTGTTATATAAGGGAACCGATTCCAAGAACAAACAATTAAATGCTCTGACTACAAGGGTGTAAATATAGAGTAAGTTGGAACTGACTTTTCCTTTTAGGGCTTCCCTGGTGGCTCAGACTGTAAAGAATCTGCCTGCTATGCCAGAGACCCTGGTTCAAACCCTGGGTCAGGAAGATCCCCTGGAGAGGGGAACAGAGACACACTCCAGTATTCTTGCCTAGAGAATTTCATGGACAGAGGCATCTGGGGGCTATAGTCCATGGGTTGCAAAGAGTTGGACATGACTGAGTGACTAACACTTCCACTTTTTTCCTTTTAACTTCTTAATTATGTAGGATGGATTTATTTAAGCAATTTGTTTTTTACTTCTGTGAAGCAGCAAATCAGGTATTTTATTCCCGTCTTTGTTCATTTTTATTTCTGCTAATTTTTATATGTTTAAAATGTTTACAGTTTGTTGAAAATACTTATGAATCATATGCACACATGCATATGTACAATAAATCATTTTTATAGGATCAATTAAATCTGACATTCTTTTTTTTTTGGATTTGAGGTTGTTACTTTTGAGTCAGCTGTTATGTTTGTTTGTTTTTTAACTTTTAATTTTGTATTCGGGTATAGCCAATTAACAAAAACATTGTGATAGCTTCAGGTGAACAGCAAAAGGACTCAGCCGTACATATACATGTATCCATTCTCCCCCAAACTCCCCTCAAATCTGGCACTCTTTTGTAGCTTACTGTGGTTCAAAATTTCAAGGCCTTAGCCCTGTTTGAGTTACAACTTGATACTTACAAAATAGGTGGCTCAAAGGTAAAAGTTTGGTTTAAAGTCCTTTGACAGATACATCTAGATTTAGTTATACATAACATGGGGGAAATAACTTTTGTCTCATTCCCATTCATGTCAAGACTAATGAAAAAAATATAGTTGGTTGCATGTGCCCAGTGTCTAAATAAGATCACATTGATCTGGTAAAATGCTGATGAATCCTAAATTATACTCCTATTTTCTGACTACTTGCCTTAATTCCAAGGTCATACATACCATTTCAACTTAGTGTCAAATAGTCTTCTCAAACTTAACATGTCTGAAAAATGACTCTTGACTCCCATACTCCTGGAACTTGCTCTTTCCCCAGCCATCCCCAATTCAGTCAACAGCATCATTATTCACCTTATTGGGCATTCTACAAGTTTTGACACATGTATATATTTCTGTAAGCACTACCACAGATAAGATATAGAATAGTTTCGATGAAGAACATTTAGGTTGTTTCTGGTGATTATAAATAGAGCTGCTATAAACCTTCATATGTGTACTTTTGAATGAACATATATTTTCCTTTCTTTCTGGGTAAATACTCAGGAGTGGAATCATTAAGTTGTATGGTAAGTATATATTTAATGTATATATTTAACTTCAGAAGAAACTGCCAAACTGTTTTTCAGAATAGTTGCACTATTTTATATTCCCACCAGTGATGACTTCCCAGGTGACCCTAGTAGTAAAGAACATGCCTACCAATGCAGGAGACGTAAAAGACGTGAGTTTGATCCCTGGGTCAGGAAGATCCCTTGAAGAAGGGAATGGCAACCTACTCCAGTGTTCTTGCCAGGTGAATCCCATAGACAGAGGAATTGGTAGGCTACAGTCTATAGGGTCGCAAAGTCAGACATGACTGAAGTGACTTAGCATGCAGTGATGTATGAGAGATTCATTTCTCCCTGAGCTCACCAGCATTTGTATTGACATTAGTTTTTATTTTAGCTGGTCTGATAGATATGCAGTGATAGCTCTTGTGGCTTTAATTTGCATTTCCCTTATAGTTAAAGATGTTAACCATTTTTTCATATGCTTATTTGCCATCTGTATACTCTCTGAAGCTATACTGTCTTATTAAGGATCCAAATCTTTTGCCTTTTTCTTCTTCTTCTTTTTTTTTTTTTTTGGCTTTCAGGATCTTAAATTTCTGACCATGGATTAATTCCCTCCCCTTGGCAATGAAAACACGAAGTCCTAACCACTGGACTGCCAGGGAATTCCCTTGCTATTTTCTAATTACATTGTTTTCTAACTGCTGAGTTCAGAAAGTTTTTAAAAATAGTCTGAATATAAGTACTTCGTTGGTTATATTTTTAGAGAAGTTTAGGATTTTTTTTAGAGCAGTTTTAGGTTCACAGCAAAATTGAACAGAAGATACAGAGATTTCCCATATACTCCCTGTGCCCCCCCCGCCACATGCACAACTTCTATATCAACTTCCTCTGTCAGAGTGGAACATTTGTTACAATTAATGAACTTACACCAATACATCATAATCACCAAAAATCCATAGTTTACAATAGGATACACTCTTGGTGTTGTACATTCTATGGGTTTGGGCAAAGGTGTAATGATATGTACCCATTTTTATAGTATCACATAGAATCATTACATCTATGTACACCAAGTTGCTTCTGTCATGTCCAACTCTGTGAAACCCTATGGACCATAGCCCACCAGTCTCCTCGGTCCATGGGATTCTCTAGGCGAGAATACTGGAGTGGGTCGCTGCATCCTCCTCCAGGGGATCTTCCCGACCCAGAGATCGAACCTGCATCTTTTACCTCTAACCTGCATTGGCAGGCGAGTTTTTTTTTTTTTTTTTTTTACCACTAGCACCACCTGAAAAGCCCTAAAAATCCTAAAAATAGTGCTCCACCTCTTCATTCTTCTTCCCTAACACTGGGCCATCACTGATCTTTTTACCGTCTCCATGGTTTTGCCTTTTCTAGAATTGTCCTGTAGTTGGAATCATATGAGAGCTAGCCTTCTCTAACTGGCTTCTGTAATTTGTAATACACCTTTAAGATTTTTTCCATGTCTTTTAATGGCTTGATAGCTCATCTCTTCTCAGTTCTGAATAATAATGCATTGAATGAATTTACCTCTGTTTACCCATTTGCTGACTGAAGGGCATCTTGTCCTTCCAGGTTTTGACAATCTGAATAAAGCTACTATAAACATCTGTATGCAGGGTTTTATGTGCACAAAAATTTGTGAGAAACTGCCAAACTGTTCCAAAGTGGCTGTACCATTTTGCATTCCCCATCAGCAATAAATGAGAGAATTCATGTTGCTCCACATCCTCACCAGCATTTGGTGTTTTCAATGTTCTAGATTTTACATGTTTAGTGGTTTGTCATTGTTGTTTTAACTCACATTTCCATGATGACATATGATGTAGAACGTCTTTTTGTGTGTTTATTTGCCCTCTGTTATCTTCTTTGATGAGTTATCTGTTAGGGTCTTTGGACTATTTTTTAAATTGTTTTCTTACTGTTGAGCTTTAAGAGCTCTTTGTATATTTTGAATAACGGTGTTTTATTAGATGTGCCTTTGCAAGTATTTTCTCCAGTTGTGTGACTTGTCTTCTCATTTTTTTGACATTGTCTTCTGTAAAGCAAAAATTTTTTAATGTTAATGAACTCCAGTTTCTCAACTGTTTCTTTCATAGATCATGCCTTTTGTGTTGTATGTAAAAAGTCATTGCCATACCCAAGTCTAGGTTTTTTCCTATATGTTGACTTCTAGGAGTTTTATGATTTTGCATTTTACATTTAAGACAGTGATCCTCTTAAAGTTATTCTTGTAGAGGGTGTAAGCTCTATGTCCAGATTTATTTTTGCATGTGGATGGCCAGTTGTTCCAGCATCATCTGTTAAAAAGACTATTCTCCATTGCATTTTTTTTTTTTTTTTTTGCTCCTTTGTCAAAGATCAGTTGACTATATTTATGTGGATCTATTTCTGGTCTCTGTATTTTGTTCCATTGATCTATTTGTCTGTACTTTCATTATCTGTTCTTTCATTAAAATCACATTGTCTAGATTACTGCAGCTTAAAGTCTTAAAGTTGAATGTTGTCAGTCCTCCAACTTTGTCCTTCTTCAATATTGTGTCAGCTATTCTGGATGTTTTGCCTTTCCATATATACTTTATTTTATTTTGCCATGCCATGCAACACGTGGGATTTTTGTTCCCTGACCAGGGATTGAACGCATGCCCCCTGCATTGGAAGCACAGAGTCGTAACCACTGGACCACCAGGGAAGTCCCCACACAGACTTTAGAGTCAGTTTGTTGATAATCTCACAACTTTCTGGGATTTTGATTGGGATTGCTTTGAATCTATAAACCAGTTTTGGAAGAACTGATATCTTGACAATATTGGGTCCTTCTGTCCACAAACATAGACTATATCTCAACTTGATTTTATTTTTATACCTTTCATCAGAGTCTTATAGTTTTCTTTATATAGATCTTATACATAGTGTATTAGATTTATACCTATGTATTTCATTTAAGGGAGTGCTATTGTGTTTGTAATTTCAAGTTCCATTAGTTCATAACTGGTATATAGGAAAGCACTCAACTTTTGTTTATTAACCTTATAACCTACAACCTTGCTATAATTGCTTATTTGTTCCAGAATTTTTGTTTGTTTGTTTGTTAATTCTTTTGGCTTTCTACATACAGAATCATGTCACCTGCAAACAAAGACAGTTCTATGTCTTTCTTCCCACTTGGTACACTTCTCTTTCCTTGTCTTGTTGCATTAACTGAGACATACAGTACAAAAGCTTTTAAGTTAAACAGATGGAGAAACATACCGTGTTCATGGATTGGAAGAATCAATATTGTCAAAATGGCTATTCTACCCAAAGCAATCCATAGATTCAATGCAATCCCTATCGAGCTACCAACGGTATTTTTCACAGAACTAGAACAAATAATTTCACAATTTGTATGGAAATACAAAATACCTCGAATAGCCAAAGTAATCTTGAGAAAGAAGAATGGAACTGGAGGAATCAACCTGCCTGACTTCAGACTCTACTACAAAGCCATAGTCATCAAGACAGTATGGTACTGGCACAAAGACAGAAATATAGATCAATGGAACAGAATAGAAAGCCCAGAGATAAATCCACGAACCTATGGACACCTTATCTTTGACAAAGGAGGCAAGGATATACAATGGAAAAAGACAACCTCTTTAACAAGTGGTGCTGGGAAAACTGGTCAACCACTTGTAAAAGAATGAAACTAGAACACTTTCTAACACCATACACAAAAATAAACTCAAAATGGATTAAAGATCTAAATGTAAGACCAATAACTATAAAACTCCTAGAGGAGAACATAGGCAAAACACTCTCCGACATAAATCACACCAAGATCCTCTATGACCCACCTCCCAGAATATTGGAAATAAAAGCAAAACTAAACAAATGGGACCTAATGAAACTTAAAAGCTTTTGCACTACAAAGGAAACTATAAGTAAGGTGAAAAGACAGCCCTCAGATTGGGAGAAAATAATAGCAAATGAAGCAACAGACAAAGGATTAATCTCAAAAATATACAAGCAACTCCTGCAGCTCAATTCCAGAAAAATAAATGACCCAATCAAAAAATGGGCCAAAGAACTAAACAGACATTTCTCCAAAGAAGACATACAGATGGCAAACAAACACATGAAAAGATGCTCAACATCACTCATTATTAGAGAAATGCAAATCAAAACCACAATGAGATACCATTACACGCCAGTCAGAATGGCTGCTATCCAAAAGTCTACAAGCAATAAATGCTGGAGAGGGTGTGGAGAAAAGGGAACCCTCTTACACTGTTGGTGGGAATGCAAACTAGTACAGCCACTATGGAAAACAGTGTGGAGATTCCTTAAAAAACTGGAAATAGAACTGCCATATGACCCAGCAATCCCACTTCTGGGCATACACATTGAGGAAACCAGATCTGAAACAGACACGTGTACCCCAGTGTTCATCGCAGCACTGTTTATAATAGCCAGGACATGGAAGCAACCTAGATGCACATCAGCAGATGAATGGATAAGGAAGCTGTGGTACATATACACCATGGAATATTACTCAGCCATTAAAAAGAATTCATTTGAATCAGTTCTAATGAGATGGATGAAACTGGAGCCCATTATACAGAGTGAAGTAAGCCAGAAAGATAAAGAACATTACAGCATACTAACACATATATATGGAATTTAGAAAGGTGGTAACGATAACCCTATATGCAAAACAGAAAAAGAGACACAGAAACACAGAACAGACTTTTGAACTCTGTGGGAGAAGGTGAGGGTGGGATGTTTCAAAAGAACAGTATGTATACTATCTATGGTGAAACAGATCACCAGCCCAGGTGGGATGCATGAGACAAGTACTCAGGCCTGGTGCACTGGGAAGACCCAGAGGGATCTGGTGGAGAGGGAGGTGGGAGGGGGGATCGGGATGGGGAATACGTGTAAATCTATGGCTGATTCATGTCAATGTATGACAAAACCCACTGAAATGTTGTGAAGTAATTAGCCTCCAACTAATAAAAAATATACAGTGACAATAAAAAAAAAGGTTTTAAGTTTAATTAGGTCCATTTGTTTATTTTTTCTTTTATTTCCATTAATCTGGGAGGTGGGTCATAGAGGATCTTGCTTTGATTTATGTCGGAGAGTGTTTTGCCTATGTTCTCCTCTAGGAGTTTTAAAGTTTCTGGTCTTATATTTAGATCTTTAATCCATTTTGAGCTTATTTTTGAGTATGGTGTTAGAAAGTGTTCTAGTTTCATTCTTTTACAAGTGGTTGACCAGTTTTCCCAGCACCACTTGTTAAAGAGGTTGTCTTTTTTCCATTGTATATTCTTGCCTCCTTTGTCAAAGATAAGGTGTCCATAGGTTCATGGATTTATCTCTGGGCTTTCTATTTTGTTCCATTGATCTATACTTCTTTCTTTGTGCCAGTACCATACTGTCTTGATGACTGTGGCTTTGTAGTAGAGTCTGAAGTCAGGCAGGTTGATTCCTCCAGTTCCATTCTTCTTTCTCAAGATTGCTTTGGCTATTCGAGGTATTTTGTATTTCCATGCAATTTGTGAAATTATTTGTTCTAGTTCTGTGAAAAATACCGTTGGTAGCTTGATAGGGATTGCATTGAATCTATAGATTGCTTTGGGTAGAATAGCCATTTTGACAATATTGATTCTTCCAATCCATGAACACGGTATATTTCGCCATCTATTTGTATCCTTTTTGATTTCTTTCATCAGTGTTTTATAATTTTCTATATATAGGTGTTTTGTTTCTTTAGGTAGATATACTCCTAAGTATTTTATTCTTTTTGTTGTAATGGTGGTGCACAACAAAGGAAATGATAAGCAAGGTGAAAAGACAGCCTTCAGAATGGGAGAAAATAATAGCAAACGAAGCAACAGGCAAAGGATTAATCTCAAAAATATACAAGCAACTCCTGCAGCTCAATTCCAGAAAAATAAATGACCCAATCAAAAAATGGGCCAAAGAACTAAACAGGTATTCCTCCAAAGAAGACATACAGATGGCTAATAAACACATGAAAAGATGCTCATCAGAGAAAAGATCACTCATCAGAGAAATGCAAATCAAAACCACAATGAGGTACCATTACACGCCAGTCAGAATGGCTGCTATCCAAAAGTCTACAAGCAATAAATGCTGGAGCGGGTGTGGAGAAAAGGGAACCCTCTTACATATGTTGGTGGGAATGCAAACTAGTACAGCCACTATGGAGAACAGTGTGGAGATTCCTTAAAAAACTGGAAATAGAACTGCCATATGACCCAGCAATACCACTCCTGGGCATATACACTGAGGAAACCAGAACTGAAAGAGACACGTGTACCCCAGTGTTCATCGCAGCACTGTTTATAATAGCCAGGACATGGAAGCAACCTAGATGCACATCAGCAGATGAGTGGATAAGGAAGCTGTGGTACATATACACCATGGAATATTACTCAGCCATTAAAAAGAATTCATTTGAATCAGTCCTAATGAGATGGATGAAACTGGAGCCCATTATACAGAGTGAAGTAAGCCAGAAAGATAAAGAACATTACAGCATACTAACACATATATATGGAATTTAGAAAGGTGGTAACGATAACCCTATATGCAAAACAGAAAAAGAGACACAGATGTACAGAACAGACTTTTGGACCCTGTGGGAGAAGGCAAGGGTGGGATGTTTCGTGAGAACAGCATCAAAACATGTATATTATCTATGGTGAAACAGATCACCAGCCCAGGTGGGATGCATGAGACAAGTACTCGGGCCTGGTGCACTGGGAAGACCCAGAGGAATCGGGTGGAGAGGGAGGTGGGAGGGGGGATCGGGATGGGGAATACATGTAAATCCATGGCAGATTCATGTCAATGTATGACAAAAACCACTACAATATTGTAAAGTAATTAGCCTCCAACTAATAAAAATAAATGGAAAAAAAAGAAAAAGAGACACAGATGCATAGGACAGACTTTTGGACTCTATGGGAGAAGGTGGGGTCGGATGATCTGAGAGAATAGCATCAAAACATGTATATTATCAAGTGTGAAGCAGATTGCCAGTCCAGGTTGGATGCATGAGACAAGTGCTCAGGGCTGGTGCACTGGGATGACCCAGAGGGATGGAATGGGGAGGGAGGAGGGAGGGGGGTTCAGGATGGGGAACACATGTAAATCCGTGGCTGATTCACATCAAAGTATGGCAAAAACCAGTACAATATTGTAAAGTAATTAGCCTCCAACTAATAAAAATAAATGGAAAAAAAAAATACAGTACAATGTTGAAAAGGAGTCCTGGGATGGGCCATGCTTGCCTTGTTCCTAATTATGACGTTATCTGTAGGGTATTTTTTGTAGATATTCTCTATCAAGTTGAAGTTTCCTTCTATTTCAAGTTTACTGAGGATTTTTGTCATGAATGGGTATTAGATTTTGTCAAACACTGTTTCTGCATCTATTGGTATGATCATGTGTCTTTTCTTCTTAGTTTGTTGATGTGATGGATTACATTAATGTATTTTCAATGTTGAACCAGCCTTGCATAACTAGGATAAATCACACATGGTCACAGTGTATAATTCTTTTTATGCATTGTTGAATTCAATGTGTTATTATTTTGTTGAGGATTTTTGCCTCTATTTCATGAGAGATAATGGTCTGTAAACTTCTTGTAATATCCTTTGGTAGTCAGAAACTGCTGGCCTCATAGGATGAGTTAAGAAGTATTTCCTCTGCTTCTCTTTTCTGAAAGAAATTGTAGTGAATTGGTATAATTTCTTCCCTACAAGGTTAGTAGAATTCACCATCTGGGTCTGGTGCTGTCTTTTGGAAAGTTATTAATTATTGATTAAGATTTTTGAAAGATATACATCTACTTGGATTGTTTATTTCTTCTTCTGTGAGTTTTGGCTGATTGTGTCCTTCAAGGAAATATTCTATGTCATCTAGATTATAAAATTTGTGGCCATTGAGCTGTTCATAGTATTTCTTTATTATCCTTTTAATATCCATGAGATCTGCTTATTTTGAATTTCTTCTTTTTCTAATTTTCTAACATAGAAGCTTAGATTATGATTTTAGATCTTTCTTCTGTTCTAATATATACATTCAATGCTATAAATTCCCCCACTAAACACTGCTTTCTATTGAGATATTTTCAAATTCAGAGATTTTTTTTTTTTTCCCTCAGCAGTGTCCAGTCTACTTATAAGCCCATCAAAGTCATTTTTCCTTTCTGTTACAGTGTTTGTTTTAATCACAACCATTTCTTCTTGGTTCTTTCATAGAGTTTCCATCTCTCATCTTAATTTGTCCATCTATTCTTGTAGATTGTCTACTTTATCATTAGATTCCTTAGCATATTAATCATAGTTCCTATAATTCCTGATCTAATAATTCCAACACCCCTGCCATATCTGAATTTGGTTCTGAGACTCGCTATATCTCATTGAACTGTGTTTTTTGCTTTTCATTATGGCTTGTAATTGTTTCCCTGATAGCTGGACATGATGTATTAAGTAAAAAGAAGTACTGTAAATTGGCCTTTAGTGACGTGGTAAGGTGTGATGGGGAAGGGAAAGCATGCTGTAATCATGATTAAGTTTTAGGCTTTTAGTGAACCTGTGCTTCTGGACACAAGTGCTTATCAGTTCATGAACTCCACCCCCCCAACCCCCCCCCCCCCCCCCCCCCCCCCCCCCGCAGCTACTTCCCTTAGGTCCTACCAGATGGCTAGAATGGGCTGGAGTTGGGTATTTCCCTTCCCCAAGGTCAGTTAGGCTCTGATAAAACACCAGCAGGTTAGGTTCTAGCTAAATAGTTTCTCCTGAGGACAGGCCTTGTTAAGAAGAATAGAATGTTCTATTGTGCTTCAAAATGATTCCTTTTTTCCTTCCCTGGCCAGAAGCACAACAGGATTTTTCTTTGATATGCACTCTAAGCACCTGATTGAGTTCTTAGAGGGAAAACCCACAAAAATGTGAAGCCCTCCCTATAACAGGGGGATCTTACTGTAGTTTTTCTCTCTCAGAGTCGTTCACACTGAGCCTACAATAATTTGTCATTGACAGTTCAGGTTTCTCTATCCTGCACTGGTTCCCATGGAGATTTTTGCTTGCGGGTTTCTGTTCTGGCAAGTTGTGCTTCCCTGTGTTTGTCCATTTCTTCAATCTGTGGGCAGCAGTTTGCCCTGTGACCTCACTGCTCTTAAAGATCTAAGGAGAATGGTTGACTTTTCAGTTGGTCAGTTGTCTCCTTCTTAGGCTGGAGTAGCGACTTCCAACTTCCTTACCCACTGGATTGGTTGTGCTCTGTTTTTAATCCTCTAAGCTGTGTTTCTCAGGCAGCAGAAATCCTTAATTCTAATGAAGTCCAATTTTTCAATATTTTCTTTAATGGATCAAGCTTTTGTGTGTTGTATCTAAGAAATCTTTGCCTAATTCAAGGTCACAAAGATTTTCATCTGTTTTCTTCTAGCAGAGTAATTTTTTTTTTTAAGTATAAATTAGATCACATCACTCCCTTGCTTAAAACTCTGCAAGGCTTTTCCCTCACATTTAAAATAAAATCGAAACTCTGGGTTTAAGCCTACAAAGGCCTGTATGGTCTGGCCTTAGACTTCTTTGACCTTTCCTTCTACCCCTTTCTCCGTTGTTCACTCTGCTCCAACCGCATTTGCTTTCTTACTGTTCCATATACCCTACTGGAGCTCTTTTACTTGCTGTACCTTTGCCTGGATTACATTCCTCTTAGATTTTCATATGGCTCACTTATCAACACTGAGGACTGCTCAAATACTACATCTTGGGGAGCTCCCTTATACCAGTCTATTTAAATTGGGTCCCCCTTTCATTTGCAATTTCATTACCTCTCTTTATCTCATTGCATTTATCACTACTTGCAACTATTTTATCTGATGATTTGTTTTTTGCTTCTTTGTGCCTCTAAAATGTAGGTTCTTTGAGGGTTATGAGTTCTGTTCTATTTACTACTGTATTACCCAAGTCAAGAGCAATGTCTGGCATAGAGCAGATGCTCAATTAATTACATGTTAATAAAACTATACCTTAAAGCTCAACATTCAGAAAACTAAGATCATGGCATCCAGTCCCATCACTTCATGGCAAATAGATGGGGAAACAGTGGAAAGAGTGCCTGACTTTATTTTTCTGGGCTCCAAAATCACTGCAGATGGTGATTGCAGCCATGAAATTAAAAGACGCTTACTCCTTGGAAGGAAAGTTATGACCAACCTAGATAGCATCTTAAAAGGCAGAGGCATTATTTTGTCCACAAAGGTCTGTCTAGTCAAGGTTATGGTTTTTCCAGTAGTCATGTATGGATGTGAGAGTTGGGCTGTGAAGAAAGCTGAGCACCAAAGAATTGATGCTTTTGAACTGTGGTGTTGGAGAAGACTCTTGAGAGTCCCTTGGACTGCAAGGAGATCCAGCCAGTCCATCATAAAGGAGATCAGTCCTGGGTGTTCATTGGAAGGACTGATGTTGAAGCTGAAACTCCAATACTTTGGCCACCTGATGCGAAGAGCTGACTCACTTGAAAAGACCCTGATGCTGGGAAAGATTGAGGGCAAGAGGAGGAGGGGACGACGGAGGATGAGATGGTCAGATGGTATCACCGACACAATGGACATTGGTTTGGGTGGACTCCGGGAGTTGGTGATGGACAGGGAGGCCTTACATGCTGCGGTTCATGGGGTCGCAAAGAGTCGGACACGACTGAGCAACTGAACTGAACTGAACTGAAAAACTATATCTAATATCCTGGGAAACTCCAAATATGGGTTTGAGGATAAGGGAGAGAGTAAGATTGGGACAGGGTGGGGCTTGTTTTGAAGCATAAGAAGAATGGAAGACTTCAGATGGACCACATAGAGAGAGGAAGCCTACTGAGCAAGACACAGCCAGTTCTCAGACATGTTGACCCCTGCATGATTCCCTCACCTACACAGAATCCAAGAATAGATCTATAGCAGCTAAAGTTCATTGTTTTCCTCTAGGGCAAGAGCTATCTCAGGATCTTGAGCTTAGGGTAATTTTGGGGGGCCTCTGAGCTTCAAATTGTATTGCCGCCCATGTAATTATTGACAAGGATGACATCTTTCAAATTAAATTAAAGTTAAAAGTTTTGACATGAGAATAGACACATAACTCAATGGAATAAGATTGAGAGTCTACAAACAAACAGTTGCATTTATGGGCAGCTGATTTTCTGGCGTGCTGGGACAATCGAGTGGGAAAAGAATAGCCTTTCTGACAAATAGTGGTGGAGCAACTCACATGCAAAAGAATGAAGTTGGACCCCTATCTCAAACCATTCACAAAAATTAACTCAAAATGAATCACAGACCTAAATGTAACACATATGCGTGAGTGCTAAGTCATTTCAGTTGTGTCCAACTTTTTGTGACCCTATGGACTGCAGCCCACCAGGCTTCTCTGTTCATGGGGATTCTCCAGACAAGAATACTGGAGTGGATTGCCGTGCCCTCCTCCAGAGGAATCTTCCCAGCCCAGGGATCGAATCCTTGTCTCTTAGGTTTCCTGTAATGGCAGCTGGGTTCTTTACCACTAGTATCACCTGGGAAGCTCCCATAGGACCTACTGTAGGGCTCCCCTGGTGGTTCAGTGGTAAAGAAAAGCTCCTTCCAATGCAGGAGACACAGGTTTGACCTGTGGTCTGGGAAGATCTCACATGCTGTGGAGCAACGAAGCCCATGTGCCTCAACTACTGAGCCTGTGCTCTAGAGCCTGGGAGCCACAACTACTGAGCCCATGTGTCACAGCCTCTGAAGCCCATGTGCCCTAAAGCCTGTGCTCCCAACAAGAGAAGCCACTGCAGTGAGAAGCCTGTGCACCGCTACTAGAGAGGAGCCTTTGCTCACTGCAACTAGAGAAAAGCCTATGCAACAATGAGGACCCAGCACAGCCAAAATAAATAAATAAATGTTATAATTTTTTTATCAAAGATGGACAATACCTAGTATCAGTGAGGATATGAAGAAAATGGAACCTTTATTAATTGTTGGTTGGAATGTAAAATATTTCAACCACTTTGGAAACAGTTTGGCAGTTCCTTAAATGGTTAAATATAGAGTTACCATATGACCCAGCAATTCCATTCCGAGGTATATACCTAAGGGAAATGAAAACATATGCCCACACAAAAACTTGTATGTGAATATTTAAAGCAATGCTATTCATAATATCCAAAAAGCGAAAACAGCTCAAATGATCAACTAATGAATGGATTTAAAAATGTGGTATATTCATACAGAGGAATATTATTCACCCACTTAAAAAGAATGAAGTAGTTGTACATGCCTCAACCTGAGTGAGTCCTGAAAACATTATGCTAAATAAAAGGAACCAGTCACAAAAGACCATGTATTGTATAATTCCATTTATGTGAAATGTCCAGGCTAGGTAAATCTATGTAGAAAGAAACTAGATTAGTGATTGCCTAGGACTGGGTCAGAAGTACTGGGGGGTTGGGGAAGTGATAGCTAAAGGGTATGGGGATTTTTTTCTAGGGGAACAAAAAGTTTTAAAATTAGATTGCTATGATTGTTGCACAACCCTGTGAACTTACTAAAAGCCGTGGAATTGTATACAAGAGTAATTGTATGTTGTGTGAGTTATAGATAAAACATAATGCTCCCCTTGAACACCTTAACTCACATCCAGGTGAAAAATCCAAACACATCCACCCAGAAATTTAGGGGATCCCCTGGGGGTCCAGTGGTTAGGAATATGCCTGTTAATGCAGCGGACATGGGTTTAATCCCTTGTCCAGGAAGATCCCACATGCCATCGGATGACTAAGCACATGAGCTACAATTACTGAAGCCCAGGCACCTAGAGCCTGTGCTTTGCAATGAGAAGCCACAGTAAGGGGAGGCTAATGCATTGCAACTAAAGAGTAGCCCCGCTGCTTGCCACAACTAGAGAAAGCCCGCAGGCAGCAACGAAGACTCAGCACAGCCAAAAATAAATACATAAATTTTTAAAAAATTGAAATTCAAAGCACTGCAGGGTCCAGCAAGGCAAAACAAGCCACCATGCCTAGTATTTTTTTAATTAATTTATTTTGATTGGAGGATAATTACAATATTGTGATGGTTTTTGCTATACATCAACATGAATCAGCCACAGATTTACATGTGTTCCCCCACCTCCTGAACCCGCCTCCACCCTCCCTCCCTTTCCCATCCCTCTGGGTTGTCCCAGAGCACTGGATTTGGGTGCTCTGCTTCATGCATTGAACTGGTACTGGTCATCTATTTTACATATGGTAATGTACATGTTTCAATGCTATTCTCTCAAATCATCCCACCCTCACTTTCTCCACTGAGTCCAAAAGTCTGTTCTTTATATGAGTGTCCCCTCTGCTGCCCTGCATGTAGGACTGTCAGTACCATCTTTCTAAATTCCATATATGTATATATATACACACACACACACATTAATATACTGTATTTGTCTTTCTTTTTCTGACTTACTTCACTCTGTGTAATAGGTTCCAGGTTCATCCACCTCATTAGAACTGAATCAAATGCATTCCTTTTTATAGCTGAGTAATATTCCATTGAGTATACATACCATAACTTCTTTATCCATTCATCTGCCAATGGACATCTAGGTTGCTTCCATGTCCTAGGTATTGTAAATAGTGCTGCAACGAACATTGGGGTACATGTGTCTTTTTCAGTTCTGGTTTCCTCAGTATGTATGCCCAGAAATGGGATTGTTGGGTTGTATGGAAGTTCTATTCCCAGTTTTTTAAGGGGTCTCCACACTGTCTCCATAGAGGCTGAACCAGTTTACATTCCCATCAACAGTGTAAGAGGGTTCCCTTTTCTCTATACCCTCTCCAGTATTTACTGTTTGTAGACATTTTGATGATGACCATTCCGACTGACATGAGATGGTACCTCATTGTGGTTTTGATTTGCATTTCTCTAATAATGCATGATGCTGAGCATCATTTCATGTGTTTATTAGCTATCTGTATGTCTTCTTTGGGGAAATGTCTGTTTAGGTCTTTTGCCCACTTTTTGACTGGGTTGTTCGTTTTTCTGGTATTGAGCTGCATGAGCTGCTTGTATATTTTGGAGGTTAATTCTTTGTCAGTTGTTTCATTTGCTATTATTTACTCCCATTCTGAGGGCTGTCTTTTCATCTTGCTTATAGTTTCCTTCACTGTCGTGCCCAGTATTGAAGGGAATTTTTCAGAGGTGATTTTTAAACTGAGATACTATGGACAAGTAGGACAATGAAAGAAGAACAGTGTATGTAAAGGCACAAAATCACTGGAGTGCTCAGGGTATTTGGGGAATTGTAAATTCATTTGGCAAAAGGGTGCATTTCTAGGAGAATGGTGAGAAATTAGTAAGAATGACAAAGAAAGTTAGGCTGAAGGAAACTTTATGACATTTTAGGAAATTATTTTACAGGCAAAGGCAAGGCAGGCAAAAGAGACAGTAACTCTGCAAACAGTGCTGGAGGGGCTGAGCAAGGAGAGCCTGGGGGAGGGAAACCAGTTCAGAGGCTCTTACCCAAAACGACAAGGGCGGTAACACCGGGAAGGTTAGCTGGACTGTGCTCAAGAAGCATTATTGAGATAAATTGCCAGAATGTGTAGAGTGGGTTTATTCATATGAGAGTGATGGAGGAATCTGAGCTGATGGCTGGAGAGTCTAATGTCAAAGGCAAAATGGCTGGAGACACAATTCTCTGTAATACAAAGGTGGGTGAGAGCTGGTTTGGCAGGAGGATAACGTGTGTGATTTTGAACATGTTGTGTATGCTTCAGGTGCCTACAGGACATCCAGGTGGAGTGTCCAGATGGTTGGAAATATGTGTCTAGAGCTCAGGAGAGCTATCTGGGCTAAGACACAGATTTGGGCGTCTTTACGTCTGTAGGTAGATGAAATGTCCAAGGGAAGTATATGGTGTCAAAGCAAGAGGGGCCTCAGTGTGGGGCCCATTTAAGATGCAGGCAGTGGAGAAGAGCTGGCAAGAGAGACAGAGGAGGAAGAAGATGAGAGAGGAGGGAAGGGTAGTGTGGAAACCTGAAGGAGGGTTTGGAGCCAGCCCTGGGGAAAGCGAAGAGGAAGAAAGGAAGGAGACCGAGGGATTTTCTTGGTGGTCCAGTGGTTAAGACTCCACACTCCCAGTGGAGGTGGCCTGGGTTCAATCTCTGGTCAGGGAACTAGATCCCACATGCTGCAACTAAGACCCAGTGCAACCAAATTATAAACAGAGATACAGAGAGACAAAGGAGGCTGAGAACATACCGAAAATGGGTGTTGAATTGATCAAGACAGGGAGACTGGGAGCAGGAGGGCATTAGCACCAGTGGAGCTGAGTAATTGCTACTATGGATCAAACGGGTAAGCAGAGCCAAGGGAGAAAGTCGGAGCACACTTGCTGTCTCTATGATCTTGCCTAGAGTTGGTCTTCTTTAAGTCATGTTTTGAATTTTTGGCTATGTTATACAGATCTTCAATGATAAGCAAGCAGTCACTTTCTTTAAATTGTTTGAGAATGCTGTCAGCAAAAAATGCCTTTGAAAGTTTACAGAACCTCTCCTGCTTGATGTTCATTTTGTTAGAATAAGAATAATAACATAGACATTGAAATACGCTAAAGAATTCTTTTTTTGTTGTTAACATTCATCTAATTGTTTCTCTACTCCTTTTTCTGCTGTCTTCTTGCAAATCCCTCTGCGTTTGGGGGCCTGGCTTGCATAACCTTTAATTATGCACAGCTTGGAGGCAGATGCTACCCATGGAGGTATTTTGCCTCATGTAGCCACTCTCGTGGGAATGAACTCCACCAGATGAGATATGCCAAGACTGCTTCATGTGCTTCCTGAAGATCAGAGTGACCAATTTGCTTATGAAAAAGCTTCATTTCCAGAAGACTAACTTATGATGGTATTAATATAGCACCATTCAGGGATGAAGTTTTAAAAAATGTGGCTCCTTGTAGCCTAACCTAGACTTAAACACAGATTTGCTGTGTGACCTTGGCCAAGTCATTGCAACTTTCTATCCTCAATCTCATCACCTACATAATCAAGTAGTAAATAAGAACCAGTGCCTCTTTAGTTTAGTTGATGACCAGCATCTCCTGGGGTTCTTGTTAATTATATAAATTCCAGGCCCTACCCCATGTGGCGCTAGTGGTAAAGAATCCACCTCCCAATGCAGGAGACATGAGACATGGGTTCAATCCCTGGGTTGGGAAGATCCCCTGGAGGAGGACGTGGCAACCCACTCCAGTCTTCTTGCCTGGAGAATCCCATGGACAGGGGAACCTGGTGGGCTATAGTCCATAGGGTTGCACAGAGTTGGACACTACTGAAGCAACTTAGCATGCACACATGCACCCTAGTCCCACTGGATCAGAGTCTCTGGAGGAGGAGCTAGGGATGTCGTGGGTCTAACAGGTGCTCCCAGCCCTCTGATTCCATCTTTCTATGATGTTGGTTTATATTAGGGCAGAAGCCTGGGTGAGCTGGAAATTCCCCTTTTGGCCCCAGCTGGAGTGTCACTTCTGGAAGGTTTGCTGGCGGTGGTGGGTAGAAACATGGATAACGGTAGCCTTTTATATGCGGGCCATTTGTATGTATATAGGGCACCTCAGCCTAAGAAAGAAGCAGCAAAACAGTGGCTCCTTCACTTCTATCTTCCCTTCCTCTGTGAACCCCAGAAATGCGCCTTTAGGGAAATGGGCCCTGGGGCACAGCAGGAGTGGCTTCTGAAGGAATGAGCAATGTTTTCTAAATGATGGTGTTGTCCTTTGAAAACACAGTGATGTCATTCAGTATTCTTCCAAAGAGAGAGACTGTTCTTTTGGTATTTCAGCTCATTTAGAATGGTATCACTCATTAGGGTCTCCAAAAGCCACCGTTCAGAATAGCATCTTTAAGTGCCCACTTAAGTGCCATGAAGCCATTACAACAGGCATCGTTTCCACTCTGTCTAAGCTTTCCATCAGAGTGCACAAACACATCAAAGGGCAGACAAACAGAGCTGCATGACATTGGGAAAAAGATAAACAGAGACCCTATCCGGCAAATAAACATAACTTGAAATATTGACATTCTGAAAAGGGATTAGTACTTGTTCTTATGTTCTCTGTTAAGATGGTTGGAGCCAGTCCAGGGGTGCAGGATTCACTCCCCCGGGCAAACAGAGATCGGATTCTTGCCTACTTATCTATTCACCCTATCTCCAAATTTGGAATTTTTAATTTATTCATAAACATTCATTAAATTTTTTCCCATTTTCTAATTGTTATGCACTGGGGATACAAAATACAAGACATCTTGCTGCATTTGGGTGGCTTGGTAACGACAAAAATTAGGAAAATATAAGAAGACCTTTCTACTATGCAGAAAAATGCAGACCTCCCTTTCTTAGGAATTTAAGAGAGCCAAACTCCAAAGAAGCATGTAAATGTTTAGACCACTTTTTAAAATCAACTTGGCTTCCAAGCTTTACGCAGGATTAGTTAAAAGCCCAAGCTAGCTTATTCCATGGGAATTGCTGTAATTGTCTTATTGTAGAGTAATTAGATTTTTTTTTTTTTTTTCTTTTTGGGTCAGATGAGTTGATCTCATTTTGACTGGAATCTGTTTTTTCCTTCTCTATTTGCAGATAGCAGCAGGCCTTAAGTAGATCAGCACTGTGGCTTGTATACATATGGGCAGCTGATTTTTTTTTTTTTTTTTCTTTTTTAATTTTTATTATTATTATTTTTTTTTTTCCCAGTGGGTTTTGTCATACATTGATATGAATCAGCCATGGATTTACATGTATTCCCAATCCCGATCCCCCCTCCCACCTCCCTCTCCACCCGATTCCTCTGGGTCTTCCCAGTGCACCAGGCCCGAGCACTTGTCTCGTGCATCCCACTTGGGCTGGTGATCTGTTTCACCATAGATAGTATACATGCTGTTCTTTTCAAATATCCCACCCTCACATTCTCCCACAAAGTTCAAAAGTCTGTTCTGTGTTTCTGTGTCTCTTTTTCTGTTCTGCATATAGGGTTATCGTTATCACCTTTCTAAATTCCATATACATGTGTCAGTATGCTGTAATGTTCTTTATCTTTCTGGCTTACTTCACTCTGTATAATGGGCTCCAGCTTCATCCATCTCATTAGGACTGGTTCAAATGAATTCTTTTTAATGGCTGAGTAATATTCCATGGTGTATATGTACCACAGCTTCCTTATCCATTCATCTGCTGATGGGCATCTAGGTTGCTTCCATGTCCTGGCTATTATAAACAGTGCTGCGATGAACATTGGGGTGCACGTGTCTCTTTCAGATCTGGTTTCCTCAGTGTGTATGCCCAGAAGTGGGATTTTTTTAAAAGGTATTTTTAAATATGAAAGATCCTAAACTAGTACAGCCGCTATGGAAAACAGTGTGGAGATTTCTTAAAAAACTGGAAATAGAACTGCCATATGACCCAGCAATCCCACTTCTGGGCATACACACTGAGGAAACCAGATCTGAAAGAGACACGTGCACCCCAATGTTCATCGCAGCACTGTTTATAATAGCCAGGACATGGAAGCAACCTAGATGCCCATCAGCAGATGAATGGATAAGGAAGCTGTGGTACATATACACCATGGAATATTACTCAGCCATTAAAAAGAATTCATTTGAACCAGTCCTAATGAGATGGATGAAGCTGGAGCCCATTATACAGAGTGAAGTAAGCCAGAAAGATAAAGAACATTACAGCATACTGACACATGTATATGGAATTTAGAAAGGTGATAACGATAACCCTATATGCAGAACAGAAAAAGAGACACAGAAATACAGAACAGACTTTTGAACTTTGTGGGAGAATGTGAGGGTGGGATATTTCAAAAGAACAGCATGTATCCTATCTATGGTGAAACAGATCACCAGCCCAGGTGGGATGCACGAGACAAGTGCTCGGGCCTGGTGCACTGGGAAGACCCAGAGGAATCGGGTGGAGAGGGAGGTGGGAGGGGGGATCGGGATTGGGAATACATGTAAATCCATGGCTGATTCATATCAATGTATGACAAAACCCACTGGAAAAAAAAAAAAAGAAAATAAAAAAAAAAAAAAAAAAGAAAGATCCTGGATGCAATTCTGTCAGCAGAGTCAAGTGCAAACCTTCTTTTAGTCTGTGTTCAACTTTTCCGACTTTAGAGGTCATCTTTCAGAAACAGCTGAGTTTCCTATATGTTGGCCCCTCTGAAGATCTATTACGAAAATCATTAATGAGTCAGGGCAGAGAAAGTGAACTCGGAATCTTCAAAACACTGTCCAAGGACTTCATGACTACTTCAGACTGACATCTTTTTACCATCTAATTGTGCTCACGGCAAGAAACTGCCTACTGAGATTGGATGTATTTGGTCAAGGGCATGATACAAATTTTTCCATATGTTGACTGAAGCTTTATGGGCCTATAGTTTGATTTTCTGAAATGTAATTTGGTTTTGCTTGCTACCTTACTTCTGTGTTTCCCTCCCAGCAAGCAATAAATTAGATTGTACCCCGGCCTTCTCCAAAAAGTCTTCCCTATCCCTTCCAAGCTGGTTGAAAGTGAAAAGTGAAAGTGTTAGTCACTCAGTCATGTCTGACTCTGCAACCCTATGGACTGTAATCCACCAGGCTCCTCCAATCATGGGATTTCCCAGGCAAGAATACTAGAGTAGGTTGCCATTTCCTTCTCCAAGCTGGTTAGCATATCTCTTCTCAGAGCTTCCAAAATAATACCCTCTGCATTTCACTATTACTGACTTTTTTCTTATTGTTTTATACCATCATTATCTTTATTTATCTGACTCTACTACTAGATTGTTAGTTTCTTGACGGTAACAATATTATATTGTTTATTTCTTCCTTGCTCGGTACATGGCAAATGTTTAACAAATGCATTATTTTTTTTTTTGCCTTTTTTTATAATTAGAGGATAATTGCTTTGCAATGTCGTGTTGGTTTCTGCTGTGCAACAGCAGAAGTTGAATCAGCCATATATATATACATATATCTCATCTCCCTCTTGAGCACCACCGCCCTCTCATCCCACCTCTCTAAGTTGTCACAGAGCACCAGATGGGACTCCCTGTGTTATAAAGAAGCTTCACACAAGTTATCTTTTTTACACATGGTAGTGTATATACTTCAATGTTACTTTCTCCATTTGCCCTTTCCTTTCCTTCCCCCATCACAAATGCATTTAAAATAAGTGGTTAAATGCATGAGTATCAGTCAGTTCAGTTCAGTCGCTCAGTCGTGTCTGACTCTTTGTGACCCCATGGACAGCAGCACACCAGGCTTCCCTGTCCATCACCAACTCCTGTTTACCCAAACTCATATCCATTGAGTTGGTGATGCCATCCAACCATCTCATCCTCTGTTGTCCCCTTCTTCTCCTGACTTCAATCTTTCCCAGCATCAGAGTCTTTTCCAATGAGTCAGTTCTTCACATCAGGTGGCTAAAGTATTGGAGTTTCAGCTTCAACATCAGTCCTTCCAATGAATATTCGGGACTGATTTCCTTTAGGATGGACTGGTTGGATCTCCTTGCAGTCCAAGGGGCACTCAAGAGTCTTCTCCAACACCACAGTTCAAAAGCATCAGTTCTTTGGTGCTCAGCTTTCTTTATAGTTCAACTCTCACATCCATATGTGACTACTGAAAAAACTATAGCTTTGACAAGACAGACCTTTGTTGGTAAAGTAATGTCTCTGCTTTTTAATACTCTGTCTAGTTTGGTCACAACTTTTCTTCCAAGGAGCAAGTGTCTTTTAATTTCATGGCTGCAATCACCATCTGCAGTGATTCTGGAGCCCCCAAAAATAAAGTCTGTCACTGTTTCCCCATCTATTTGCCATGAAGTGATGGGACTGGATGCCATGATCTTAGTTTTCTGAATGTTGAGTTTTAAGCCAACTTTTTCACTCTCTTCTTTCACTTTCATCAAGAGGCTCTTTAGTTCTTCTTTGCCATAAGGCTGGTGTCATCTGCATATCTGAGGTTATTGATATTTCTCCTGGCAATCTTGATTCCAGCTTGTGCTTCCTCCAGCCCAGCGTTTCTCATTATGTACTCTGCATATAAGTTAAATAAACAGGGTGACAATATACAGCCTTGACGTACTCCTTTTCCTACTTGGAACCAATCTATTGTTCCATGGCCACTTCTAACTGTTGCTTCCTGACCTGCATACAGATTTCTCAAGAGGCAGTTCAGGTGGTCTCAGGGGTCTCATGGGGTATCAGGTCAGGTATCCCACATCCAAGGACAGAGAAACCCGAGCAAGATAATAGGCGCTGGAGCAGCTGTGAGGAGATACCCCACATCCAGGGGCAAAGGAGAATTCCCAGCAAGATGATAGGAGGGGCAAAATCACGTTTAGAATCAAACCCCATACCCGTCAGAGATGCTTAGAGGGCTCAAACAAACCTGTGCGCATCAGGACCCAGAGACCCCACAGAGTCTGAGACAGAACTGTGTATGAGTGTCTCCTAAGGAGGTGTGGGTCAGCAGTGGACTGCCGCAGGGACAGGGGCTCTGGGTGCAGCAGACTTGGGCTTGGTGCAGCAAACTTGGGTTTGGCATAAGCCCTCTTGGAGGAGGTTGCCATTAACCCCACCATAGAGCTGCATGAGCGTATGTGTGTATAATTCAATTCTGCAAGAACAAATACATCATTGGGCACAGAGAAATTCAGTGGTTCTGCTGTGGGGCTAAAAATCCTCTTCTCTAAGGGTAGCCAGTTATCACCTGTGGGTGTTAAAAGTGACTTAGACATGGAAGCAACCTGGATGCCCATCAGCAGACGAATGGATAAGAAAGCTGTGGTACATATACACAATGGAATATTACTCAGCCATTAAAAAGAATACATTTGAATCAATTCTAATGAGGTGGATGAAACTGGAGCCTGTTATACAGAGTGAAGTAAGGCAGAAAGAAAAACACCAATACAGTACACTAACGCATATATATGGAATTTAGAAAGATGGTAACGATAACCCTGTATGCAAGACAGCAAGAGAGACACATGTATTGAACAGTCTTTTGGACTCTGTGGGAGAGGGCTAGGGCAGGATGATATGGGAGAATGGCATTGAAACATGTTAATTATCATATGTGAAACGAATCACCAGTCCAGGTTCGATGCATGATACAGAAAGCTCTGGACTGGTGCGCTGGGATGACCCAGAGGGATGGGATGGGGAGGGAGTTGGGAGGGGGGTTCAGGATGGGGAACACATGGACCCATGGTGAATTCAAGTCAATTCACAGTCAATTGGCAAAACCAATACAATGTTGTAAAGTAAAATAAATAATTAATTAGTTAAAAAAAAGTGACTTAGATCCCATTGCATGCGGTGCTCAGTTTGAAAAATCAGATATACCAGCTAAGTTGGGTGTAAACTGAGATTCTGTATCATGAACACCATTTTGGGGAGATGAGTTCTGGAGGCGGTGGAGTCCAGGGAGGATAGGTTAGGACACAGCGCCAAATAGAGGAGTATCAGGCAGAAGGGAGTGGAGATTTGGCCTTTGACCCAGTGGGGTTGAGACCTGGAGATAAGAGAGTGGGGCTGAGGACTGGCGAAAGTATATGGGGGAATAAGGGAGAGGGAAGGGAGTCTAGGAGGTAGGGAGCCTTCTGAATTAAAGACTTGATTCCCAGGCATTTGTCAGATCATGAGAAAAGAAGTGATTGTGTTAGGACCTTGAGACCTGGTCTAGAAGCACTTGTGCTGGCGTCAGTAGGGGCATCACAGGTGTAACCAGGTGCTCCTGAGCACTGGCCCCTCTGCAGCTCTTTCAGCCAGAAGTGCCTGCCATCCCAGGTCAACTTTCTTTTAACTGTGCTGGGTCTTAGTTGCAACATGTGAGATCTAATTCCCTGACCAGGAATCGAACCCAGGCCCCCTGCATTGGGAGCACAGAGTCCTAAACCCTGGACCGCCAAGGAAGTTCCTCCCCTGTCAACATTTTAGCACAGCTATTTCAAGCCACTGAATTCAACAAAAAAGGAATTTTTAAATCCTGAAATCCAGAGTCTTCAGGCCATTATTAGGAATTTAATTCCTTGCTTTATTTATTTTCTAGTGCTAAAATCTGGCAAACTTTTTCTTTTTTGCCAAAGGATGAGGAATACTTGTATTAAGAAAAGAATCTACACACACACACACACACACACACACACCCCTACATAGTCCTTGCCGTCTAGCTGCTTAAAATTGAAACAATGGTTCTGACACTGAAAAGGAACCTGATATCAAAGAGCAGATATTTGACCCTGAACACACTTTGCATATACTATGGTCAAATTAGAACAAGGGAAATAAGAGTGAGGATAACTTCTTGAAAAGGAGGTAGTGCCAGCAAGTGAAAATAATTTCCCAGGGAGACCCATGAAAATGGCAGGGATTTTATTCAAAAAGCAAATAATCAGGACAAGTTAAAGCAGAGGAGTAGACCTATATGGGGCCTGCCCGTGCATGGCTAAGGTATCATTTAACACAGACCAATGTATGTTTTTCTATTACACAGTATGTAGTTGTCTTTGCTAGGTGATTGTCTGCGTGTCTATTTTAGATTAAATATATATATATATATATATATATATATATATATATATATATTGGGAGCTTCCCTTGGCTGTGACTGTAGTCTATTCAGATGCTGAATGGGATTATGGAAGGAGGTCTAATCTTATCCAGAGTGGCTGCTTGTCCTCCTGACAGGTCGTCCCCAGACCCTGGTGACCTCAAATCATTCCTTGAGGTTTTGGATCTTGAATCATTCCTACCACTTTTACTAATAAATATCTGATCCTGTGTGTCTTTCCGGGCATCAAGTGATCCAGCCTGTTCTCTGTTCCACTTATTAAATGCTGCTCAGAAACCACACTGGGTTTGCTGCAGAGTGCTTTGGCTATGACGCAAAGAAAACGGTCTTATTTCCTTACATTTTTAATGCCAAAGCATGGGTTAGTAAAAAGAGGATTATGCCAAGCCAATGTTATTTCCTTTGTGCTTCAGGGGCAGGATATATGGTGGCGGGTGGTGGGTGTTGGAGAGTGGACAGTGGGGTAGAGAGAAGGAGCCCATGTGAATATGAATAAGGCAGCTGATTCTATTTCACATGATTTTCTAAGTCAGATGCTGAGATACTATTAGCCTACTAAAAATTCCTTAACAGTCAGTGATTATCAGTGGCTCCTTATTAACTCAATGACATCCTCCAGGGCTAGTTCTTTATCAGTAATTTAGATGAAGATATTGAAAGTATTCAGTAAATTTGAAGAGGGCACCCATTTGTAGGGAAGAAATGCTATCAACTTGAACATTAGAAATAGAATGCAAGATGACTGAAAAATCAGAAAATGTGCCTATTAAAACTAAAATTTGCTTTCAGTCTCAGCAGAGACGAATGCATATTATAATCTTGAGGAGTCAGAAATATAGACTCAAAGAGGCTTAAGTCTAAAGACTCACAAACTGAGTAGAAAGTGCGTCCATGCCAGTGTTAGTTGTTCAGTTGTGTCCAACTCTTTGCCACCCCATGGACTGTAGCCTGCCAGGCTCCTCTGTCCATGGGATTTCCCAGGCAAGAATACTGGAGTGGCTTGCCATTTCCTTCTCCAGGGGATCTTCTTGACCCAGGGATCCAACCTGGGTCTCCTGCATTGCAATTGGATTCTTTATCGTTTGAACCACCAATAGTGGACCACACACTACATGAATTAGCAGTGTAGTGGTAGAATTAAAATGATTTATTGTGACTCAAAGATAAATTAAAGGGAGTATGCCGTACAAGACAAGAAATCATCTCTCCATGGTGTTTAACAGCATTACATTTGGTGTTCATTTTTTATGATCCCATTTGTGAAAGAGCAAATACTTTGGTGAAATATAATAACAGTGATCATTAGAATGACAAATAGAAGAAATAGAGAGGTAATGACTCTTCACACTTGAAATGCTGATAAGGCCCTGCTTTCAGTGTCTATTATGTGAGATAGGATCATTGGATCTTAAATATTGTTTGGGGGTCTCTTCTGCAGGGTCAGTTTTTTACTTTGGACCTCAATATTACTAAATAATGAAAAAATAGGTAACTGGTGGGCTAAAATTAGCCACTAATTATTTGCAAAGCACTCCTCTATCAGGTTCTCCTCCTGCTTGTCCTACTTTTCTTTGTCCCTAGCTATAGAGACCATTTATCCTTTTTAAACAACTGCAGAATCACAGTAGCACTTTCTTGGCCTGAAACCCAGGCATCTTTTGTATTGATTCTAGCCAATTATTGCTTTTCACTAAAAATGATAAACCAAAAGTAAGGGAGGGAGCAAACCTGAGGTTCTAAATCAGTATTTCAGGCAATTAGGTCCTCTCAGAATTACTGAGCTTGGGAGCAAACTCTGTGGGGCAGAAGGGCTGGTCTCGGTGAGGGGTGCCTCCTCTGGCCTCCACAGTGCTTCCTTCTATGACATCATTTATTATACTGTCATGTTGTGCTTTTCTTTTTTTTCCTTTTTTAACAAAATGCTTATTTATTTACTTACTGGCTGTGTCTAGTCTTAGTTGCAGCGTGTGGAATCGAGTTCCCTGACCAGGGATCGAACCCAGGCCCCCCTGCATTGGGAGCAAGGAGACTTAGCCACTGGACCACTAGAGAAGTCCCTGTGCTTTTCTGCTTCTAATTTTATACTTTAGATCAGTGCTTCTCAAACTTAAATGTGCATTCAAATCACCTGGGAATCTTGTTAAAATCCAGATTCTGGTTCAGTAGGTTTGGGGTGGGGCTGGAAAATCTGTTTCTGTTATCCTCCTAGAAGTCCACGCTGCTAGTCCCATGGAATGCACTTTGATTACAAGGTCAACCCCTTGAGAGCTGGGAAAAGTCCCTTCATGATCTTCAAAAAGAAAATAGCCAAAAACTTTCTGTTGAAGAATCACATACATACAGAAACATGCACGAAGCATCAGAGTTCAGAATATTTCCAAAAAGTGAATACACCTGTATAAACCAGTCCCCAGATCAAAAATTAAAGCACTGCCAGCACCCCAGAGGCCCTCGTTGTGCTCCGTCCAGTCACCACTTAATCCTTAAAGTAAATAGAATCTGACATCTTTCATCCTTGCTCTTCCCTCAGTGCTCCAATGAACACATTTGTCTGTGTCCCTTTACTCATAAATGCATGTTTTTCTCTAGGGTTGTACGTGGACCCACTCTGATTTTCACAGGAGGAGGATACTCTACAGAAACATGAGTGCCTTGTAGTATTAGGACTGTATGACTTGGTCTCTGGATGGCTTTTATCTAGGAAATCAAGGACTTATGAATGATTGATAAATGCTGCTAACAGCTTAAAGTTGTTTTACATTCTTTCGAACTAAAACAGAATAACTGTGGCCAGTGCCTCTCCATTGCCTGAGGTATGTTTGTTCTTTACATGAAGTCTCAATTTAGAAACTATGACCCAGTAATTTGTCAAAAAGAAACAGGTCTGGAGTTTTGAAGAAATTGGTGATCTACTAGTTTAAAGCATGAGTATTTTTTTGAAAATGGAATGGACAAACCTCTGTCTACATTCTGATGGAAAACACACCTACTATTCACAGGGATAATAGTTTGGCAAGGACTGGCATTCACAAATCAAGGTAGCATCTAAATAATTTTGATGACAGAACTCTTCTGGGGCTTTTCCAATTGAGTAGCTAATCAGCCACTATGAAGGGGTTATAATGTAGGTCTCTATAATGTACAAAATATGTACCCACAGTTGTAGAATTTCACAGCTGAAGAAAGCAAGTTGTCTAGTTAAAAATGATTTATGCTTTGATAATTCCATTTACAAAAGAGTTACAATGGACTCGGTGTCCCAAATCTAATTTCACCATTATGTAACTGTAGATATAAAAATCTTCACTGGATTTTGTTATTGTCTAGTTCTTTGAGGTAATAATCACAAAACAATATTAATTTAATGTGTCTGCAGTTGATTTTTGCACAGGATATTATTTATTACAGGATATTATTTGTCAGGCTGCTTTTGAGAAATTCAGTTCTTTTTAATATGATTGCTGATGTGTTTTCATCAGTCTCTAATCACGACTGAATAAGAGATGGATGATACTTTGTTTTTAATTTCAGGCAATTCCCCTGGAGATATGTGCTGTGCTTAGCCTCTCAGTCGTGTCTGACTGTCTATAACCCCATGGACGGTAGCCCACCAGACTCCTCTGTCCATGGGGATTCTCCAAGCAAGAATACTGGAGTGGGTTACCATGCCCTCCTCCAGGGGATCTTCCCAACCCAGGGATCAAACCTAGGTCTCTGCATTGCAGGCAGATTCTTTACGATCTGAGCTACTAGGGAAGCCCAAGAATACTGGAGTGGGTAGCCTATTCCTTCTCCAGGGGATCTTCCCAACCAGGAATTGAACCGGGATCTCCTCCATTGCAGGCAGATTCTTTACCAGCTGAGCCACTAGGGAAGCCTAGCGATGTAACCCAATGTAAATTCTCTGAATAAGCACAGCTGGCAGAACCATTACAAACTTAGATGTTCAAACGCTTCTAAATTAAGATGGTAGCTGGTAGCTGTTTAAAAATGCACAATTCAGAAGACTAGCACTTGTTTCCAGACATCTAAAGGATTAGCTTGCAGGTTAGTAGGATGATACATGTGTACGTTAAGACGTACTATTTAGTGTTGTCAGGTCATGTGCATGTGATCACTTAGAGAAGATGTTTCTTTTACTAACTGTAACCAGAGTTCATCGACTCATTTAAAAAGATCTTCCAGGACTTCACTGGTAACTCAGTGGTAAAAAATCCACCTGCCAAAAAAAAAAAAAAAAAAAAATCCACCTGCCAATGCAGGAGACATGGGTTTGATCCCTGGTCCGGGAGGATCCTACATGCTGTGGAGCAACTAAGCCTATGAACCACAACTACTGAAGCCCTTGCTCCTAGAGTCTGTGCTCTGCAACAAGAGAAGCCACGGCAATGAGAAACCTTTATATCACAACTAGAGATGAAGCCCGAGCAGCAAAGACCCATCACAGCCAAAAATAAATAAATAAATAAAAAACAAAAAGATCCTTCAGGTACATGGTATATATCACATGCTATGGCAGGCACTGAAGATAAAGAGACAAATGTAAGTAGCCCCTATCCTGGTGTGGCCACTGTCTACCTGGGGAGATAGACAAATAAGCAAACGTTGGCGATTACGGTGAGAATTTTTAAGATGTTGTTTCACATTTGTAGTAACAGTGATTAACCCAGAATCTAGCCTAGTACATGCCCAAATGAAGAAGGCATATTCTCTAATACATGAATGCTCTAAAAAGGTGCGTGTGTGTTAGTTGCTCAGTCGTGTCCGACTCTTTGCGATCCCATGGACCAGAGCCTGTCAGGCTCCTCTGTCCATGGAATTCTCCAGGCCAGAATACTGGAGTGGGTAACTATTCCCTCCTCCAGGGGATCTTCCCAACTCACGGATCGAACCTGGGTCTCTTGTATTGCAGGTAGATTCTTTACCAGCTGAGCCACCAGGGAAGCTCTCTAAGAAGATAGAATGATGAATCAAAGGAGTATTTATCAACTCAGTCCGGGGTCGGGTGGGAAAGCCAGAATCAGGAAAGTTTTCACAGAAGAGAGAATATATATTGCTGATGTGGTCAGCTGAATAATGTCCCCCCCCCAAAGATCTCCATGGCCTTATCTCCAGTACATGTGACTATGTAAGCAATGGAAGGGACTTTGCAGATGTTTAACATTAAAACCTTAGAAGTTAATGATCTTGAGACGAGGGTGGAGGAGGGATTGTCCAGCTGGGCCCAATATAATCAGGGGTCCTTATGAGAGAGAGTCAGGAGGATCAGGGTCAGAAGAGATTGAAATGCTGCAGTTGTGAGAAAGGAGTCATGGCCAAGGGAGGCAGGCAGCCCCTGGAGGCTGGAAAGAGAAGGGTAGAGGTTCTGCTCTTGAGCCTCCAGAGAGAATCAACCCTGCTGACTCTTTGACTAAAGGTTTATGAGACTGATTTTAGACTTCCAACCTTTAAACCTGTAGGACAACAAATCTGTAATTTTTTTAAGCCACTAAGTTTGTAGTAGTTTGCAAATGGCACCAATAGGAAACTAACATATTGGTTCACTGCCTGCTGTCTTCCAAGTTCTCAGACCTCTCTGTTCAGTGATTTCTTTCAGAGATTTCTATCCTACTTGTCATTCACTCACTTGGTGATAGCCTAGATTCAATGTTACTAATAATTTCAAGTCTTCTATAACTTTCACTTTCAAGGATCTCACTTTGGCCATCACTTCCTGTGTTTCCAGCGCTCTCTCAAGTGCCCTGGATTCCAGTAATCCTTCAATCCCACTGGATCCTCCAATCCACTGATCCTACCATCTGTTCACTGTCCTTCACCCACTGATGTCCTGGTTTCCCTCCTAACCCGATTTAGATTTCTTGGGCAGTCATTGTAAACATTCCCTTGCCCACACTCTAGGCTCCCTCGCCTCTCTTTCATTTTGATGTACTTGCTTGCCAAAATTCCACCCCTGCTCATAGCCAGCTTTCTGCCTACTCCTTGCCTGCACTTGGACAGCTGAATGTGACTGAAGAAAAACACACAACCATGCTGTTGGTTCTAAATTAAACAATCACTAATCTCCAGTAGCCCTAGTGCTGCCTGGCCACCCTACCACATTTCCAGAGTCCACTCATACCTTCCCCTGCCTCCCCAACCAGCATCTTGTCCTCCCACCCCTCTTGCCCACCTTCCGGCACCCTACCACTACACACTGTTTCACCCTGCTCTTGTGATTCTAGATGAACTCCCTGTGCTCCTGTTCCAAGCCAATTTCTCATTCATGTGCTAGCTCCCATCTCTTTCCGAGGCTCGAAAACACTGCCCCTGATACAGCTTCCCTCATTTCCAATGTCATTATCTTTCCCCTCCATTTTTGGATCAGCCCCATGTTATAGCCAAACTCCTTATAAGACTTGCCTATCATTGCTATCACTATTTTCCTCCTCCAATTCTCTCTCCCTCTTTTTTTAAATTATTTTTAAGGGTGTATGTATTTATGTATTTGGCGGTACCAGGTCTTAGTTGTGGCATGCAGAATCTTTGGCTGCATGTGAACTCGTAGTTGCAGTATGTGGGACCTAGTTCCCCAACCAGGGATGGAACCTGGGCCCCCTAGATTGGGAGCTCAGAGGCTTAGCCACAGGACCACCAGGGAAGTCCCACTCCCATTCTCTCTAATCTACTCCCATCAAGCTGTCTTTCCCACCATCTTACTGAAATAGGTCTTATTATTATTATTTTTTAAAATATTTATTTATTTTGTCTTAGCGCCGGCACTTGGGATCTTCATTGTGTCATGCGGGGTCTTTTGTTGGAGTGCACGGGCTTCTCTCTAGTTGTAGCTTGTGGGCTTAGTTGCTCTGTGGCATGTGGGATCTTAGTTCCCCTACCAGGGATGGAACCCACATGCCCTGCATTGGAAGGCGGGTTCTGAACCACTGGACCACCAGGGAAGTCCCCAAAATGGCTCTTATCAAGGAGTCAGTAATTCGAGGGTGCTAAGCTCAATGGTCAGGCCCCATCTAACTTCACCTTTCAGAAACATTTGACATGAATGATCACGTCTCCTTTCCTGAAACACATTTTTTTCCACTTAGCTTCTGGGTCATTCTTTCTTGGTGCTCCTCCTTCCAGGCTGATGACGCCTTTTCCACTTTTCTTCTCAATCTCTAAACACTTAGAGGCCCCAAAGCTCAGTTCTTAGAACTCTCTTCTCTGTCTATACCCACTCCAAAGGGGTCTCATCCAGACCTGTGACTTTAGGTAGGTGACTGCGCCCACATTTATATCTTCCATATGGCCCAGAGCTCCCTTTTGAACTCTGGACTTTAACATCTAATTGCTGCCTCAACATATCCACTTGGATTTCTAATACCATGTCAAAATCAACAAGTCTGAAGCTGAATCCCAGGTTTCCATGTTTACCCCCACAGAATGCCATCAAACCTGTTCCCTCTGCAGGTTTCCCAAACTCTGTGACTGGCAACTGGAGAAGGAAGTGGCAACCCACTCCAGTATTCCTGTCTGGAGAATCCCATGGATGGAGGAGCCTGGTGGGCCACAGGCCATGGGGTCACAAAAGAGTCAGACACGACTAACACATGAATTGCAAGTCCATCTTTCCAGAGATTCAACTCAACCTTGACTCTTCTCTTTGCAAATGCTATCACCTTCACAGTATGTTCAAGATCCAAGCACTTACCATCTCTACTGCTGCCGCTGTGGTCCAAACTCTCATTGCCTCTCTCCTGGATTCTTGAATTGGCCTTGTTATTGATCTCCTTGTTTCTGCCTCACCTCCCTGCCCCAGCAAGAAGAGTTAACTCTGGACTTGGGAGCCATTTATTTAACAAATATGTATCAACTGGACATCTGCTCTGTCTGACATGTGAGATCCCATCAAGTGTCTGCTCCGTCTCTCTAGAGTCAATGCCAAAGCCCTAACTGTGGCCAAAAGACTAAAACTGGTGTGCTCCCTGCTCCTTTGACCTCATTTCCTAGCAGACCTCTCTTGTGCACTGTGATCTAGCCACACCAGCCTCCTTGCTGTTCCTCCACCTCTAGGACTTCGTACTTGGGGCTCATTTTGCTTGGAGTGTGTTTGTGTGTGTGTGTGTGTGTGTGTGTGCCCACACACATGTGCCTGCATGATCAGTCATGTCTGACTCTTTGCCACACCATGGGCTGTAGCCCTCCACACTCCTCTGTCCATGGAATTCTCCAGGCAAGAATACTGGAGTGGGTTGCCATTTCCTGCTCCTGGGGATCTTCTCCACCCAGGGATTGAATCCACGTCTCTTACATCTCCTGCATTGTCAGGTGGATTCTTTACCACTGAGCTACCTGGGAAGCCTGAAGTGTACACTCCCTCTAAATCTTCATATGGCTGGCTTTATACTGAGAAATTTTATCTAATCAGCAACAACATCATACAACTTCCTCTTCATGACATTTATTTATACTCTTAACAGTATCTTTGCGTATTTACTTGTATGTTTGCTTATGGCCTGATTTCCTCCATTAGAATGTAAACTGCATGAGAGCCAGAATTGGAGTTACTTTTGTTTGGCACTCTATTCCCAGTACTTGGAATAGTTTCTGGCATGTGGTAAGTGTTCAGTAAATGTGTGAAGAATGAATAGGCTTGTTAAATAAAGTACAGGCTATCCAGTTAAATTTGAATTTCACATCAACAAGTGATTTTTTTAGTATCAGTATGTCCCATGGAATAGTTGGGCAGAGTTATACTAAAAATATTTGCTGTTTTACTTGAAATTCAAATTTAACTGGACATCCTGAACTTTTATTTACTAAAACTGGCAACCCTATGAATGAATAGAATCCTGGGGGAAGACAGGGGTAAGAAAAAGCATTCTGGCAGAAAGAATGAATTTGCAAAGGTACCCAGGTGTGAAAGCAGCATCACTCATCTGAAGAAGAGCAATTTAGAAAGGTTATCCTATCCTCAACTCTGCCAGAATTACTTTGTCAGAAAATAGATTTAAGAAGGGTAGTTTTTTCAAAACCTGGACATACTTTGTCTCATCTTTATAGATGGGTGATATTAAAAGTTTATGGGAAGTATGGAAGATAGATTGTGTTTCTCTGCCATAGGATTGATACAGGGAAGGATCTACAAAATATGCAAAGAACATCCTTAGGGTGAGAGAAGATGCATTTTTGCCTTTTTGACATTGGGATTATATGAAGTCGCCCACAGTTATTAATACCATGTTATTAATCTTGCTACTGTTTTTAGGTCTGATTTACTGGGCTAAGTCTCCTCACTTAGAATAAGTTATATGCTTATTAGTTCTCTTCATTGAAGAGAGAAGAATTGGCTTCACATAGTGTTTGCTATGGCATGGTGCCCATAGACCCCTTCCAGACTGAGGCTCTCATCCACCTAACTGTTCAGAGTGTTCACATTAGACTACTCTCCTTTGAATTTGTGTGTGTGTGTGTGTGTGTGTGTGTGTGTGTGTATTTGTGTGAATTCCCATCAGCCCAAGAAAGCCACTTTGCCAAGTCACCTTCTCCCTGGAGGTGACCCACATCTCACTCCAGAACTCCCTGGAAGATCAGCCAAGGTTTTTTGTTGTGACTGCAGCACAGTTCATCTTCTCCTTCTTATAAATCCTTCTCTCTTCATCTCCTATTCACGAGGATCTGATGACACCCCTCCCCTCCTAAATTTACCGTATGCTGAGCCTCATCTCAGAGTCTGCCTCTTGGAGAACCTGACCTAGGATAGCTGGCTCAAGGACTGGTCTGACCAAGCTGACTCAGAAATGGATTTTGGAGCTGGATTACCCATGGTCAGGCTTCCCCAGTGCCTCAGTGGTAAAGAATCTGTCTGCAATGCAGGAGCCACAGGAAACTCAGGTTCGATCTCTGGGTCAGGAAGATCCCCTGGAAGAGGGCATGGCAACCCACTCCAGCATCCTGGCCTGGAGAATCCCATGGACAGAGGAGCCAGGCAGGCTACAGTCCACAAGATCACGAAGAGTTGGACACGACTGATGTGACTTGGCACGCTCACATGCACCCACGGTCACTAGTAATGACATCAACACTGTGGTGGGTGGATGCCATGAGATTCACTTTCCCTGGTGGTGAACTGGGATAGAGTATTGGTGGAGGGGAACAGAGGGGCAATTAGGGTTAGGTTCAGGCATTTGAGAAGTTCAGGGGAAGTAGTAATTTTAAGAACGATGGAAATGGGTGGCTGTTACTATGGACATTTAATGCACTGGAGAGAGACAATGGAAGGCTGAGGATGATTAGTCAACGATCAGAAAGCCAGTTCTTGTTGGCATCATATAAATAGACTACTTCCCTACAGCTGGAACACAGAGAAAACTGAGGATCACGACCAGGACTTAATTACAAGCTAAAGAAAGCTCCAGGAGAGACTGAGTTCATGTTTTCTACCCCTGTTGCAATGGTTCCTCTCACTCAGCTTATACCTATGGACCGTGGAAGGTCCTAAGGATAAGAACAACTGACAGAGAGGGAAAAAGCCATGTTAAATTCACGGGGTCAGCTTGGTGTGTGGATGCAAGAGAAAAATGCAAGAGAAAATGCAAGAGAAAAATGAACTGCGCTGCACTACAGCTCTATTTTAGCCCCACAGTGGAAGATCCTGGAAGAAAGGGAAAGAAATCCTACCAGCTGGCAGATCTGGGCAGTGCATCTGGTCATCTATCCTTGGTGATTAGCTTTGATGATTCCTCAGGAGGCTAGAGGCAGAAATATTAGAGGATTGGGGTAAAGACATTTGAAGGAGAGGTACATTGATAGACCTAGGAGTGTGGCCCAAAGTGTGTAGGTTTTTGAACCCCATTGTTAATTAGCTCATCAGAGAGCACCCACAAGGGAATGGGCACTAGAATCAAATAGAGAGAATGACTCAACTGGTAGTCATCAGCCAGTCCCTAACATCAGCCAACCCAGTGTTAGCATAATGAACAGAGTAGACATGGTGGCAGGAAGGGAGGCTACACATGGATCAAGGGCATGGATGCCCACTTACCAAGGCTGGTCTAGCTACTGCAACTACCAACTGTCCAACCTGCCAGCGACCATCTCTCAAGAAATCCCATTAACTGGTGGCAAGTTGATTACACTGGATCCTTTCTAGCCTGAAAGGGACAGCAATTAATTTTGACAGAAACCAATACCTACAGATGCGGTTTTGCCTTTCTTGCCTACATGATCTCTGCTAGCACCACGGAGTGTTTCACCCACAAACATGGAATCCTATATGACTCTGTTACAGTCAATGGTGTGTAAAAATAGCAAATGAGTGTAAATATGGGCACATGACTGTAATATCAACTGGACCCTGCCAACCTGCTAAAGGAATGGAATGGAATTTGAAGGTGTCCCTGAGGCTCAGGTTTGCAGATAACCTGTGAGGATGAGACAGGACACACCCTAAAACAGCTACCACTGTGTGGTGCTCTATCCCCAGCAGGAAGAACGTGGGTCTGAGAAAGGAGGTGAAGTAGGAATGGCTGTGTTTGTCCGTGACTATTGGGCATTTGTGCTTTCTGTCCTGAGAACTCTGGACTCTGTGATTTTAGAGATCCTGTATCCTAGGTGGCTCAGCAGTAAAGAATCTGCCTGCAATGCAGGAGACATGGGTTCGATCTCTGGGTGGGGAAGATCCGCTGGAGTACGAGCTGGCAACTTACTCCAGTATTCTTACCTGGAGAATCCCAAGAACAGATGAGCCTGGTGGGCTAGAGTCCATGGGGTCACCAAGAGTCAGACACGACTGAGCAAGTAAACAACAATCCTAGAGGGAACCCCTTCCACCAGGGATACAGGAATCTTTCCATTAACCAATAAGTTACAGCTGCTGCCCAATTGCTTCAGGTTCCTTGTGGTAAGGAGTTATCCTTCTGGGATTGAGTTATATTGGGAAAACAATAGGGATGATTGACTCTGGTCACCAGGAGGAGGTAGCACTAGGGGAAAACATGTTTGGCACTCAGGCCATCACTAGGGGAGTTCCCTGGTACTCTCTCAATTTTGATAGTAAGGGGGCAAGTTGCCACAGTCACAGCCTGAGAAGGGCATGGCAATCAGGGTCTCAGGTCTGTCAGGGATGCGAGTCTAGGTCACCCTACCAGGTAAAGGCACCAAGACCATCAGAGGCTAGCCAAGGGTGGGAGGAACATAGAATAGGCAGTTACAGGGGGAGATGGTTAGTTGGAGCTTCAAGTTCTGTTGCTTCAGTGACAGAAGTTGTGTTTTTTTTCCTGCTAACATTCCACTTTTAAATTTCCCACAAGAAGAACCAGTCAGAATCCTGGAAGGACTCTCTGTAGAACTTGACTTACAAAGAAAATAACCCAAGCAGCAGAAAGGGTGACATTAGTTAACACTGTGATACATTGCCCAGATTTTCCCTTCAGAAATGCGATATCATCTCCCCAGCTGTGGGGAGTGTTCCCGGCTGAAAGCGCTCAGCTGAGTCACTCTCCAGGAAATGCTCAGTCCCTCGCCCAAGAACACACCCTCCCTGGGGCCAGTCCTCAGCCAAAGACTGATGGATGTAGGATACAAAGGTCTGCCCTCTTTGCATCAAGGTGGGACCAGAGGAGGAGGAGGAGGAGAAGGGGGTGACAGAGGATGAGATGGTCGGATGGCATCATTGACTCAATAGATATGAGTTTGAGCAAAGTCTGGGAGACAGTGAAAGACAGGGAAGCCTGGCATGCTGCAGTCCATGGGATTTCAAAGAGTCGGACATCACTGAACAACTGAACAGCAACAGGCCATGCTCAGCTCCCCTTTGATGGCAGCCTGGTTTCTGTGAGGTTTCAGCTTCTCTTTCTGCCTAATCCTACTTCCTTCCCTTCTTATTGGTGCTGATCCTGAAGGCACTCCCCAAACTTCCGGCAAACAAACCAATCTCAAAGTGGATGTCTCAGAGGATATGACCTCATAAATCTTTGTCACAAATCTACTGCAATTTATGACCAGGAGCAGTTAAATAATATGAGAAACAACCTGAGGAAAGAGTCATTATATGATAATTCACAAAGGAAATTACACAGAGGAACTGGATGAATACTGCTATTAGATAATAAGAGTGTTGTTGGGTTAAGCTTTACAGATGGGGAGGGACTCCCTGTTGAGATTGTTTCCGGGAGAGAGTCAGAGTGATGATAAATGAAATAGAGGGTTTGGGCAAAGAGAATGATATTAGGCAATGTTCTGGGAGAAGAGGCATATCAGAGACATCTTGCATCTTATTGTACAACATTTTGACCTATCTTCTTTCTTTTTAATAATTTTGTTTTTTGTTTATTTTTGGCTGTGTTGGGTTTTCACTGCTGCGAGTGGGCTTTCTCTAGCTATGGCAAACAGTGATACTCTCTAGTTGCGGTGCGTGGGTTTGCATTGAGGTGGCTTCTCTTGTTGAAGAGCACAGGCTCTTGGGCACGTGGCCTTCAGAGGTTGTGGCATGTGGGCTCAGCAGTGGCCCTTCCTGGGCTCTAGAGCACAGGCTCAATAGTTGCGGCACACGGGCTTAGCTGTTTCGCCACATGTGGGATCTTTCCAGATCGGGGATCGAAAGGGTGTCTCCTGCATTGACTGGCAGATTCTTTACCACTGAGTCACCAGGGAAGCCCCTTGACCCATCTCTATTCTAGTCACTGAGGTGACTGGCGTTATGTGGGGTTAAATGGGGCTGGCTCACACCCTCATCAGTCAGAATGTCACCAACAATGTACAGGTATAACCAGACAGAACCCACCTCCACCCTGTATCACATTTCTCTCAGTTTCTCTCACTGTGTACTCTCTTGGACCCATAAAGGAACCCATTCAGCCATTCTGACACAGTGGCCATGTGGACCTGGCAGGGAGTTTTGTTTCCTGGGGTAGATACTTCCTTGACCATGATAGAGGCTCTGATGCCTCTGATTCTGAGGCACATTTACCATGACCCTTTAGAAAGTTCCCAGCAGGACTGAGCTCGATAACAGCTTAATAACACACCTTTGGTTTGTTTTCCCTCCTTTCCTATTTTACTCCTCCTCGCCTCATTTCTGTTCCTCGAGATCACATCCCTAAATGAATAATCTGCATGCAAACCTTTTTCTTAGGCTCTACTTTCTAGGGAAACCTAGGCTAAGGCAGTTGGAGCCAGAAGTAGCATAGAAAGGAAAATTTCAGAGAGGAGTCTGGCTCTTCCACCAGGCAAGGGCCTCTGACTGGTGTTAAGTGAGGTGATAACAACCACTGGCTTGCAGCAGCATCCTAATCATGGAGAATTTCACCAGTGATGGGCTGGCGTGAGATGCAGGCAAACACTGGAGCATGGTATTATACCACAGTAATGGCATCTGAAGGGTACAAGAATGATGTGTGTTATAGGCATGTGGAGTTGGCTGGGTCTTATGAACAGCATCACAAGTCAGGAGAAAGAAAACGACAGGCTCAGATGAATCAAATATCAACTGAAGTATGCTGTGAAAGTCAGCAAACCTTCACAGCAGCATTTTAAAAGGATCTTGTCTTTCTTACCTCAGACCCAGGATTTAATTTTAAGGATAGAAGACCTACAACAAAGAGTGAATATGAAGCTTTGTCAAGTCTTCTGTGTTAGGGCCCTGATGTGGAATGAGTGAGGCTCTGGCACATGGAATGGGAACAGTGTGGATGGATGAACTAGAGGATTTGAACACCCAAGATCTTGGTTCCACTGGACACTCCAGGTTGGCAAAAGTGGCTCACTTACCTCAGGGTGGAGGAAAGAAGCCTCTCCCCTTCTGGAGATCCTGCAAAGACCTCACTTGAGGGATTTCCCTGGTGGTCCAGGGGTTAACAATCTGCCTTCCAACACAGGGGATGTGGGTTCAATCCTTGGTCGGGGATCTGAGATCCCACATGCTGTAGTGCAACCACTGAGCCTGGGCATGGTGACTAGAGAGAAGCCCTTATGCTATAACATAGAGCCCATGCATCCCATCAAAAGGTACCATGTGCCAGAGCTAAGACTCAATGCAGCCAAAAATAAACAAATAAATTTTAAAAAGAGAACTGACTTGAAGCAGTTGCCTCATGGATGAGTGTCCTCCTCTGGGTCTGCTCCTACCTCCCTTCATTGCCCAAAGATCTGGCTAATATGTACTGGCAGGAAATAGGAAGCTACATCCAGGGATGGGTCTTGAGGGCGCTGGGCTAGGAAGAGCAGGATCTAAGGCCGTGTAGGTGAGAATTCATTGATATAAGAGTGCCCTTATAAACATAGGAGCTTCATGTCCTGGCAAATAAGACCCAAAATCAGTCCTAATGTGGGCTGGAATTTCTCCAAAAAAGTTAACATAGCAATGACCTGCAGTAAACAAGGTTGAGATGTTGGAACTGTCTTATAGAATATAGAGAAGGACATTACAAATACTGGGGAGATGAAAATATAAGAATTTTTCTTATGCGATAAAGAGAACCCATTACTGAGCCCCACATGGTCCAAAGAACCTGCCTTCCATTGAAGCACTAAAGATGTGCCAGTGAGAAGAGCACCAGCACCTTTGAGAAGCCCAATGATGGTTATTCTCACTGGTTACCGTAGCAGTGGGCTCCTCTGGTGGCTCAGTGGTAAAGAATCCACCTGCAAATTCAGGAGACGCAGGTTGGATCCCTGGGTCAGGAAGATCCCCTGGAGGAGGGCATGGCAACCCACTCCAGTATTCTTGCCTGGAGAATCCCATTGTCAGAGGAGCCTGGAGGACTTCAGTCCACGGGGTTACAAAAGGGTTGGACATGACTGAGCAACTAAAAGCAACAACTACTATAGGAGATCCTGCCTTGGACTGGGCTATCTAGTATTAGTACAGGTGAGAGAATTCTGAGATAGAAAAGTCCAGGTACTAGCACTAAACAGATGAGAACAAGGTAAATGTAACAGAAACAAGCAGCAAGTCAGACACTCAAACAGGGTGCTTTGTCACACAAAGTTTTATGGCAACGGTTAACAAACAGACCAGTGATGCTAGGGAGGCAAGATAAATGGGCAGCTAACTAAGATAATACTTCACTTATATAACCAGAAAAATACTAGAGCTTAGTGAACAGAAAGTTAACATTAACTCCAGAAGTGGAAAATCATAACCCCTCACCTAGTTTCCATATCTGAGCCAGTTCTCACTCCCGGAGGCCATTGATTGAAGGAGACGCTAGATCTACTTGAGAAAGGAACCCACAATGCCACTATAGGAATATACAGCTACACTACAACAACAAGTAAAATAGGTATATAAAGGGATAAGGGACCATGCCCTCTGAAGGCTGTTGGATATTGTTTTGTAGTTGTTCAGTTGCTAAGTCGTGTCTGATTCTTTGAGACCCCATGAACTGCAGCACACCAGGCTTCCCTGTCTTCACTATCTCCTGGAGTTTTCCCAAACTCATGTCCATTGAGTCAGTGATGCTATCCAACCATCCTATTCTCTGTCACCCCTTTATCCTCCTGCCCTCAGTCTTTCCCAGCATCAGGGTCTTTTCCAATGAGTTGGCTCTTTGCATCAGGTGGCCATAGTATTGGAGCTTCAGCTCCAGTTAGCCATAAGGGACTTGAAACACCAACACAATCCTCCAGTTATAGGCAAATCTTATGGAATCCAGGTAATAAATGGAATTCTGTCCAAATTCATCTGCTGGTGGGTCTACTGAGTCTGCAGACCCATCTATGGTTATTGTCCCAGTTCCCAGGGGCATCACTGGGATACATATACTTAACAGGAAGCAGGCACCTTACATTGAATGCCTGATCTATGGCATAAGGGCTATTATGGTAGCAAGACCCAAGGGAAGGTCCTTAAAACTGCCTTTCTCTAGCCAAGACAGTAAATCAGAAGCAGTCATGTATCCCAGGAAAAACTGTAGTGATAAGCAAAGGGATGCAAGGGTAGCAACCTCCATCAAATCCCCATTCAATTTACCTCTCTGGCCCTTGTGAAAACTAGATAGATGAAGGCAGGTAGTAACCGGGGCTACCCAGTTGCAATGATTGTACCAGATGTTGGATCTTTACTGGGATATATTCACAAAGTCTCTGGCACTTGAAGTACCACTACTGATGCAGTGAATGTGATCAGTAAGGAAAATTAAAAACCCATTTCCTTTTACAAGGCATCAAAATACCATCACTGTCTTGCCACAGATATGTGTTAACACGTCTTCTTTCCATGACAACATAGTCCAACAGAGACCTTGGCCATCTCAATCATCTGTGGAACCCAGATGATTGATCATCAGCATGTCAGGCTGATCAATTGAATTAATGACATTATGCTCATTCCGATTCAGGGAGCAGGGACTAATACAATCTTAAGACCCACTTGGGTCTTTCTACCATAATAGCTCTTACACCATAGATCAGGTATTCAATGTAAGGCACTGCTTCCTGTTAAGTATATGTATCCCAATGATGCCCTTGGGAAATGGGACAATAACCATAGATGGGTCTGCAGACTCTGTAGACCCACCAGGAGATGAACTTGGACAGAATCCCATTTATCACCTGGATTCCATAAGATTTGCCTATAACTGGAGGATTGTTTTGGTGTTTTGAGTCCCTTATGTCCAATTGGAGCTGAAGCTCCTATGCCCACCTGATGCGAAGAGCCATTATGGATGGAAGTAGACATAGTTGCAGATAGGCTCCCATAGGCAGGCTGTAGGCAATTTTCCCCAGAGGTGATGAAACTACCAGTGAGATATTATTGTAACATGAGTTTGAGAAAACTCCAGGAGATAGTAAAGGACAGGGAAGTCTGGCATGCTGCAGTCCATGGGGTGGCAAAGAGTCAGACACGACTGAGTGACTGAACAACATTAATTACTGTAACTCACTCATAGTAGACAATAAAAGGAAAAGGTTTTGAGAGAGGAGTTTACAAATAACCTCTCGTGTGTCTACCAAGCCTCCCGACTTTTAGTTATGATCATTTTTCCACTTCAACTAAGGAAGAAATGAGTGAGTGGCAAATGAAAAGCCTTAGAAGTAGAGATTTACTGTTGCTGTTTTGTGCATAGGTGTTCTAGAAGGACTCCATCTTCTTGCTTGCCAGGAAACCCAAATGACATGGGTTTCTTAGAAGTAAACAAATAGCCACTGCTATTGTTGGGGAAAATAAGAGGGAAAAAAAGATGCAAAAAAAAATCCCTCCAAAATAGTAGGAGTGTGCAATCAAGTGTGAACGCTGCCACTGTTTCTGGAAGAGAATGCTAGAGTCAGCACAGGGTTGGCTGGGCATCCCAGGGAAGCAGAGATGCCTGAGAGAAGGAAAGAAGGGAGACGCAGCAGCATGAAGTGAGGCTGAAGTACGGTCCTTAAATGTGGATGAGGTAAAATGCCTGGGAAAGAGGGAGAAGCAAAGTCATGAAAAGCTGAAATGAAAGACTAGGGGGAAAAAAAGCAGCAAGTCTGTGACATCTATAAGGACAGCAAAGCTGAGTGACACCAAAAGACTGATCAACCTCAAAAATATTAATGCCTTTCCTCAATACAAAAATCAATTGTTCTCAGGAAAGAAAATCACAAAATTATCCTAAGAATTTGTTTTCAAAAGTAATTTTCATCACTTTTTTAGAAAAATAATGCTTATTCATTTTAGACATTTTGTAAAATGTAAGCTAGGAAAAAAAAAACCCATAATTTTACCACTCAGAATTTAATACCATGAATAATTTGATGCTTACTCTTCAAAGGGTTTGTGTGTCTGTATTCTGTTTTAATAAAAACAGGATCATGCTGTGTCAGACAATTTCTTTTAAAAATGCATTATTTTCATCTGTGAGATGAACAATAGTGCTTCCCTCAAATCATATTCAATTTCTGAAAGGAACTCGACGGACAATAGGAAATCTCTTCTGGGATTATTTTTTTATTTGAATGCTCAACATCCTATTTTCTTCTTCTGGAATGTGCTATATCATGGTACCATGAAGCCAGGGCCAGGGTAGGCTCAGCCTGGCTTTTTCCCTCTGCAGAAATACACAGCCTGCCTCATGTGATGTTATCAGTAGCTTGCTGAAGCTGACCCGTATATTTAATTTCTTTTTATGGAGGCTTTTTCTGGAATACTAAAAAAAGTATTCTGGGATATCTTCCACAAGAAATGCAGAGGAAGTGCTGTCAGTCTGGGAGAATGGCAGGGCAGGAGCTGCTTTCCCCACAACTCTGTTTCATGGGATCTGTGACTTTCCTGCTTCTGCCTTCACTTTGGTTCTGACTGGAAAGTGTTGCTGAGTAGAAGTTTATGAGGCCAGCTATTAATATTAAGTGTGTGTTAGCCCCTCAGTTGTGTCCAACTCTTTGCAATCCCATGGATTATAGCCCACAAGTCTCCTCTGTCCATGGGATTCTCCAGGCAAGAACACTGGAGTGGGTTGCCATTCCCTTTTCCAGGGGATCTTCACAACCCAGGGATCGAACCCAGGTCTCCTGCACTGCAGGCAGATTCTTTACCAACTGAGCCACCAGGGAAGTCCAATAATAAGTGTGGAGTATATAGTGACTCAAAGTCATCTTGCCCTCTCATTACAATGAGATTCTGGACGAGTTATAAGTTCTCTGAGCCTTGCTTTCCTTTCTTCAGTTAATGGGGATAACTCCTATCAATAAAATAGTGGCAAGAACTGAATAGGATTACATAGGTAAAGGACATACATTTCTGTAATAAATGCAGAAACCACAAGTCACTCATTCTGTAAACATGCACACATAATTTATGGAAAAAACAGAGTTGGGCAGGTTGCTCAAAATCTGCAACTTTGTAACCAAAGCATTGACAGTCACAATGCATATGCTAATAAAATACTATCACAGTTAAAGTTCTCTTTAAAAACATGCTAAGTAAATATAAGACTTGCCTTTTAAGAAATGTGATGGCTACTTGATGGAAGAGGGTATGAGTAAGGGTAGATGCTGCCAAGTTATGGAGATGAGGGCAAAATACACTAAGATCCAGGAAAACTCCCAGCAAGCACTTCCAAGATAGAGCCAAGAGGAAGAAAGTGGGGTGAATTGGGCACTGTGTTCGGTACTGGATTACTTCATGACTTCCTGTGTTTTTTTTAAACCTTATTAAATGGTGTGCATTGAGCTGAAACGTATTAACATGTGTGAATTGAGCTGCAAAATATTCGCTTGCTGGGGGGGGGGAATCACTTATGAATCAAAGTAATCTTGATTATATTGATATCTCTTTATTTGCTATTCATTTATGAACTAATTTGCCTTATATGTATAGACACTGGAGAACAGGCTGAACTTAATGGCTGCCTTATAGTAAATGCTCCTTAAATGACTGCGAAGTCATCTTCAACATCATTCTCATCACACTCATCATCACAATAATCATCATATATGTTAATTTTCCCTGATCAGGCATTCAGAATAGAGAAGAAAGTTCATACACAGAACCAGCATATAAGGGACCATAAGGAAAAACCATCCTCAAACAAGATTCCGATCTGAGCCAGAGACTTAGTGTATGTTCCTGCTAACATAACAACTGGTTCTAGGGTGTTGGTAGTTTTGAGTTTCAGTTGAAAGTGACAAGCAAGAGTAGAACCAGATGACTTTGGGGATGGTCATATGGAGATTTGGAATTTCCCGAGTAATCTGCTTATGGCAAAATAGTATGGATGGACTTATTTGGTGTCCAAAATAGAGAATGAGGTTCTCTGATTTTATTTTTATAACCTGTCCACTAAAACAAAATCGTGAGTAAGGAAAAGCTGAATCTAATCCCTCTTCATCCACCACTTCAGATTGAGCATTTAGCACAAGAGGTCACGGAAAAACAGTGAGCTCACATTTTACCATAAGAGCCACTAACGCTTCCTTGCTTTTCCAACAGCTTCTGTCCTGCTTGTTTGACAAAAATTTATAGTAAGAGTCAAAGATTTTAAGAATTAAAAAACAGTTGCTTCATATAGAATCTTTTAAAAATATTAATAAGAACTTCAATTTCAGAATTCTCTAGTGCCACACTAGCTCAACTCTGCTTTGGCTGACAGAATCCCTTGTCCCAGGCTGCTGTGGAAAGCCACAGTGACCTAATGGGTGAAAGGAAACATAGAGTAGAAGAAACCTAGAATGGTGCTTGTTTTTATGAAACTGTCCATAAATAGTGTAACACAACAGTCTTGTGAATTTACACATTCAAGAACCAGGAAATTCCAGAGTTCAAATTCTTATGTTGATTCAACTATAGAGCACATTCAATATGACTTATAACATGCCCTAAAAATATAAAGCATACTGTGCTATGCTATTGTATACCATACAAAGGGGAAAATGGGAAGATCAATTTATGGGTAAAGAGGTCAACTGAACATTGCTATGAAAACTTTGTAATTCCTTATGCTTGGATAATGTGCGTTCCTAATGCTTGTGCTTCATTACTATATATATTTTTTGAGTTTAGGTAGAAGGTGTATCCAAAGAAAAACTGTCACTTTGCTAAAGTCAAATCCCTAAGTTGTAATTTTTTGGAATCAGGAAGCCCTAAGTCAAAGTTCTTGTGAAAATCCGTAAAATGTCCTCTCTTGTGCTTGTTCTTAACTACTTTATTTAAATTTTTATGACTTTAGATTGGCTTGATTTTTTCTTTTCCTCCATTGGGAGTACATGCCTGCCAAGTTGGAAGTTTATAACAATCATTTTTGAATGACATAAATGCAGAAAAATCTCAACCGTCTGTCTGCCATAGGAAAATTGTATTTCTTTCACCATTGTTTTACTGCAGGCTCATGAAGTTATTTTTATAAAACTATTTTTTTTTCATGGGGCGGGGGAGAAAGTTCAGTACAAATATGTTGACTTAAAATCCAAACATAAATTTTCTAGGGACATCTTTGGTAAAAGAGTGACTACATTGTAGTCTTAAATATTATCACTTAAAGTTTTGAGGGTTTCAATTTCACTGACAAGTGATTTGGGCAAGGTGACTAGTCTTTCTAAACTTCCTTTACCAAAATAAGCTTGGGACCTGGTGATCCAGTGGTTAAGAATCTGCCTGCCAATGCAGCGGGGGACACAGGTTCGATCCATGGTCTGTGAAGATCCCACATGCCAAACAGCAACTAAGTCTGTGCCCCACAACTACTAAGCTCTAGAGCCCGAGAGCCACAAATGCCGAAGCCCATGTGCTCCAGAGTCCCTGCTCTGTAACAAGAAAGAAGCTACCACAATGGAAAGTCCTTGCACCACAACTAGAGAGTAGCCCCTGCTCGCTGCAAGGAGAGAAAGCCCACGTGCAGCAATGAAAGCCCATGTGCAGCCAAGTAAGTAAATAAAACCAAGTAAGATTGACGATAGTTTATGTAATAAACGGCAATAACTATTGTTGTTTGTTGGCCCAGCAAGATTTCTCAAGACTTTCTTTGGTTAACGTTTCCTGCTCTAGGAGTCCTTCTCTGGGATTTCTGGATTTCGAGTCTGAGTCATAGTCCTGCCCCTAAGGGCAGGTGCTCAAGGCTTATGAAGGGTGTTGTAAAGGTTGGAGGGTAGAAGGTTGACATCTTCAGGGTGAACAGAAGCCTTCTGTAGTAGAGGATGAAATTAAGCAGAGACAGAAATGAGCAACTTGTGGGCTGAGGGTGGGGCAGGGGGAGGGCGGCAGGCAGTGGAGCCAGGGTACGCAGTACTGACCACGGACAAGAGTAAGATGTTTTTTTGCCTTCTTTTCAGTCCCAGAAGCCCATCTTGTAGGTCCAGATCAATTCCTTGGATCCTATGAAGTAACCCCTTATCACAAGCCTCATGAACTAGGATATACCCTCTTATGCTAAAGCTAAATTTATAGCTAGATTTCTGATATCTGCAACCCAAAAGGCTAAAACACAGTGTCCTTGTTAATTTTGTTGTATGAGGTTGTATATAGGGCAGTGGTTCTCAAACTTCAGCATGCATCAAAATCACCTGGAGGGCTTGTTAAACTACTACTGGGCTCCTTTCTTAGACTTTCTTAGTCAGTCAGTCTAGAGTGGAGGCCTGAGAATTTGTGTTTCTAACAAATATTTAGGCCATGTTAGTGCTACTGGTCCAGAGACCACACTTTCAAAAACACAGATTAAGGGTTAACACAGATCTTTGTACAACCAGAGCTCCTGAGTAAGGAAAAGAAGCACTGAACTACCCATCATCAAAAATATTCAGGAAGCATCTGGGTTAAGATTTTTCAGGGATGCTGGCAGAAGGGGTTTTGCATTATATGGAAAATTATACTACACTTCTAGGTTTCCTTCTAATATAATACTAAAATTTTATGTTTCTCTAAAATTTCTTTTAGGTTGAAGGAAGGGAGAGAACAACAAAACGCTTCGTTTGATTCCTCCAAATAACAGAAATACAGGAAAACTAAATGTGTTCCTGCCACAAACTCAGACTTGTTCAGTAAAGCCAGCACCACAGTGCATTCCCATATTGACTTTGGGAAATACACATTGCCATTGTTTATGAAGTTTTGTAGTATATCAAAAAACACAAATTTAACCCCTATTCAAGTTTGCTAACAAAGTATATTATGTGCTCACTGCCCAAACCCAGTGTAACAACTACAAAGTAAATACATGGATAAATATATCCAGAGTTTACTTTATAATACATTAAAATTTCTAACTTGAGGAGGCAATCAATTTTACCAGCTCCAGAAGTTCAGTTCCGTCACTGTTACCAACAGGTAAATCTAACAGTTAGTCCAGTAGGATTATCTTTAATCCTACTGTGGGGAAAAAAAGTCCTTTGTTTCCTCTTTAAACTTTCGAGAAAGAACAAATTGTGCGTAACAAACATGATAGTGAAAATATTATAGTGTTACTTGGTACTGTTTGCCTTGTGTTGTGACAACCTCTCAGGATTTTTTTTTTTTATTTCTAACATGGGGCCCCTTGTCTATTTTTGAGTACTATACCCAAGGTCATATGCAGCTGGTAGAACCAGAACAGACAGACCAATTGTTGGGCAATGTCTATGATATCCTGTTGTTAAATACGTTGAATATCACCTCTGAGTAATGATTTCATAGAAACATTCTTAAAGGCACAAGCCCCAGTAGGAATTCTTTGATTAAAAAAAAAATGAGACACAGCAGGTTATTTTAGTTGTGTTTGCTTGTTTGTTTTTTGACTTTCAGGATCTCAGTTCCACATCCTGGGACTGAACCCAGGTTGCAACAGTGAAAGCCTAGAATCCTAACCACGAGTCCACCAGGGAACTCCCTTAGTTGTATTTGGAGACTTAAAAAATTTAACCAGGCTATATTAGTCTTCAGATTTTTTTTTTAAAATAAACTAATGCAAATGAAATAAAGGGACTTGCCTGGTGGTCCAGGGGTTAAGAATCCATCTTGCAATACAGGGGACACAGGTTCGATCTTTGGTCAGGAAACTAATATCCCACATACTGTGAAGCATCTAAGTCCATGCGCCACAGCTCCCGAGCCCGTGAGCCACAACTAGGGAATCCATACGCTACAACAAAAGATCCCACATGATGAAACGAAGATCATGTGTGCCACAGCTAAGATCTGGTGCTTCAAATAAATTTTTTTTTTTAAAAAAGAAGTAAATATCAATATTACATGTTTTTAAAACTATACACATACAGATCTGTCATTTACTAGTCTTGCCACTTTGGGCAAATTTCAAGATTCCTTGAGATCCCCAAAGTGCAATTTTTCTCATCTCTAAAATGCAGAGATTGGCCTGGATATTCTTTATGTTCCCTTCAAAGCTAAAATTCTACAGCCTCATGGGAAAGGGATAGCATAATGATTCACTAACAGTTTTGTTTAAACAATCTCAGTTTATTGAAGTTCCTAGAGTTCAGGCATTTGAATCCATGCCATATGTTTATTTAGGAAGTAGAGACACAGAATGAGCAGTATATTACTAAACTTCATGAGAAATTGTTACTTCATAAAAGGAGAAAATGTGAAATTCTAGAACTGGGCAGAAACCTGTGTATCAGAATTGTGGGTTTGTGGAGAGGTGTTAAAAGGAACACTGAAGCAACCCACTATTCATGGAGGTTCTTCTCTCTCTCAAAGCAGCATATTGCCATGGTGGTTTCTTAAGTGGAATTTCACAATGTACTCTGTGGTAGCTAAATTATTAACTTTCATATATGAGGGAATGGAAATTTTAAAAAATAGCAATTTTTCCAGGTTTATACAATGAATAAAAGTCAGACTTAAAAGCTTGACATGTAGGGGTAGACATAGTCATGTGAGGGCTTCCCTGGTGACTCAGACAATAAAGAATCCGCCTACAATGCAGGAGACCTGGGTTTGATCCCTCAGTTGGGAAGATTGCTTGGAGAAGGGAATGGCTACTCACACCAGGATTCTTGCTTGGAGAATCCTATGAACAGAGTAGCCTGGTGGGCTATAGTCCATGGGGTCACAGAGTCAGACATGACTGAGTGACTAAGCACACAAGTATGCATAGTCATGTGAAGATACTGGAGAATCAATTTCAAACACAGAGAGTCAATGTTAGCTGTGTTTCCTTTTCTATCAACATAAAACCAAATAATTTTACAGGAAATAATTGTGGGGAACATTACATCATCACTATTTACAAAAGAAACCATTCAAAGTGCTTCTGCTAACTCACTTTCAACCGCTTTTGAAAATCAAAAAACAAAATTGGAATCACAAATGAAATTTGGTATGGTAAAGTGTAAATTGGCACAATCCGGGTGAACACGATTAAAGGACAGATAAACTGTGTGTTAATGTAAAATACTGAAGATTTTGTGTTAAGGAAAGTATATATATATTAAGTATGAATTCCCTGGTTTGAAAAGGATTAACCAAACTTGGTAGAAGTAAAGCCAATGAAAACATATACTTCATTTGTGGATAAAATAAAAAATACTTAAATTTCTCTTGATGATGTCATAAAGCTACAGGATACTGAGGTCCTTACAAAGATCAGTTCTCACATATTCAGTAAATAATATAAAACACAGTCATTACCACTCTGTTGAGCCTGCTGGCATAATTTACAACAGACAAAAGAAATATATCCTTTGGCAACTTTTGGCTCACCATTCAGAGATTCTGATGTTTGATATATTTAATAAAGCAGTGAAGCTTGATATTGCGTTTCTACTGAGCAGAAATATCCCAAGAATGCACAGAGAGAAAATAAATAAGAACGTGATTCTAGTAGAGGAATTGGAGCAAATGTGAAGACAGGAACATCAAAGTAGAAAAAAAAATGACTAGTTTCATATGCTAAACATTTTAAATCACTGAGGATTTATTATATTTGGCATCAAGTTGGAAGATCATACATCCATAAATCTATAATATAAATAAGATTGTTTATATCTTAAAATAGATTATTAATGTATGATTGCATATATCATAACATGTTCAAAAGCAGATTCAGACAATAATTGTGGCTATAGCAACTACTTTGATAAACTCAAGAATCTGAACATGATAAGGCTAGAGGAAGAGAAGAGGAACTGGAGTATTGGAAGGAGGTTCAACAGACTGTGCCTGCAGCATATCAGATGGCCAGAAAATGGAACTTAGAATGAGGTTCTGGGGCTTCCCAGATGGTTCAGTGGTAAAGAACTCGCCTGCCAGTGCAGGAAATGCAAGAGATGCAGGTTCAATCCCTGGGTCAGGAAGATCCCCTGAAGAAAGAAATGGCAACCCGCTCCAGCATTCTTGCCTGGGAAATCTCATGGACAGAGGAGCCTGGTGGGCTGCAGTCCATGGGTCACAAAAGACAGATACTTAGCAACTAAAAAGCAACAATAGCAAAGACTTCATTCCACACTGTATACCACTTATCTAGGATCTTCATATATCTTCACATGGCCGCCCAAAGAATACAGCTGTTTTAACTATTCTTTTTCTTACTTTCTGTACTCTTGATGCTCTAGTATTTGGAGCCCTACAGATCTGGGGAACTGCCTTCCCAGGGTTAACTAATTCATAGAGAGACCAACAACTTTCTTGCTAGCATGCTTTTGACAGGCAACCAACATCCTCCACCAGTTTCCTTTTCTCATACTTCTTCAGTCTGGGATACTGTCTTCTGCCCTAATCACCACAGGACTGGGTACTGGACAACTGGGAACCATCCCTACAGAGCAGAGCCTGTTAAAACTATTCAAACTATCCAATCATAAGTTTGTACTGCTTGCTTCTGCCATTCTTTCCTGTATAACTGAAATAAAAGCTCCTGCCTGCCGTTCCCCCCATCCCCACCCCACCCCCGGCTGTCTCATCTTATTTGGTGCGTCCCTCTGTGGCCCTGCACAGAGTGGTATAGCATGGCACGATCTCCTATTTCTAGAGGATTGTCAGTATCATAAAAACTTCTTCCTTTAGGCAATCATTTTTAAGCCTATTTGTCTTACTTTCCTGCTCAAAACAAGTGCCAAGTACATTTTTAGAACAATTGTGTTTTGTAGATTTACTGAGTTTCTCAACCATTCACATAGACTGTTCTAACTCAATACTTTCTTCTGAGGTTGTCTGTTAGACTATTACACATTACAGTCCCCAGGTCACCTTAACCTCACTGCATGTCCTCACTCAGCACTTTAAAGATACTGTGCTATGATATTGCAGTGGACTCTTTTGGACGACCCTGCAGTCTTGCCTATTCCTTTGGAAAATGAGAAGTGAGTCCTCTCTACTCAAATTAGTTCATTAGGTTCCATGACTTTCTCTGTCCAGGGGATGAACATGCAATCAAGCTAGGTCAGCTAAACATTGTTTTCCTAAAATTTGGTTCTTATATCCTATGATACAAGATCAAAAATGTTGAAGCTGATTTATTCTGTCCTCGGCAGCTGGAAGACATGTGCTAAACGAGACATTAGTTCTTGCGGCCTATATCCTAACATCTGTCTGGGTGATTCTGGCTTTCCTTTGATTTTGTGAGCTATCTCATAATCTTCCAGGAAATTCCTTATTTTAGCAATGGTTTCTGTTGCTTGCAACCACAGAATTCCAACTTACTTACGAATACAGTCAACAGAGATACTTTATGCAAAGTTGACTATTAAAGTAAATTCACAGGGATTTCTGAAAGTTCAGGATGTGTTAAGAGGATTTGTGTGCACAAGTATTTTGTAAAATGTTAAACAGCATATAGCATTGGCCTCTAGTCTTCTCTCTGCTCTTCTTCCTTCATCCCTTACTCTAAACCAAAAACCAGGCTTTGGTATAGATTTTTCAGGTTTAAGGATACCTTTTTCAGCCAATCTATATGAGTGGAGGGAATCACTGCTCTGGGATGAAATATTTGGTGTACAAGGAAAGATGCCCTTCTGGACTCCAGCTAGAAAAATGAGATAAAGCCTGAACCTCCTTCTTAAGAGTGGAGACTCACTCAGGGCTCTCTCATCCCTCACCAAAGGGTAAGGCACCTGGTATGATAAACACTCACTATATCCTTCTCTTTAGATGTCCTTCCCCTCTCTGAGCCCCCACCCATTCTGTGACTAATCTGAGAAGTACTGTGTTTCTGCCCTTGTCTAAGAAGCTATGAAGTAGACAAATTTTGGCTTTGAGCCAAACCATCTCTTGCTGTCTGTCCCCTTTGGATCTTTTGCTTCATATCTTCATATTTTTAGAACAAACATTTTATGTAAATTTACTGAATTTCTCAATCATCCAAATACGGTGGATATGACCTATCCATGCAGAAGAGTGAAAGGATCTCAGAATCAAATTCAGGCTTCCAGTGGAAAAACACAAGGTTGGCCTTTGGGTCAACTTAAGTTTGAAGCTATGCAGATTTAACTTGAGTTCTTTGCTAGAAGTTCAAAGTTTCAGTCAATGTTAAGGTAACTTGCTATATCTTCTGAGTATATATTTGTTTTGAGTATCACATCCTTCAAGTCAACAAGTATACATTAGTGTGTCTTTATCTATTGTTTACAGTTGTCATCCATTCTGGAATGTTTAGTGTTCATTTCATACTGGTTGTCCTTTAGACATTTTGCATGTCATCTCTTATATCCTGAATAACATACCCAACATCTCCTAAAGCAATTTTATTTTTTTCTAGTTGCTCAGTTGTGTCTAAATCTTGGCGACCCTGTGGACTGTAGCCCAGCTGGCTCCTCTGTCCAGCGAATTCCCAGGCAAGCATATTGGAGTGGGTTGCCATTTTCTTCTCCAGGGGATCTTCCCTACTCAGGGATTGAACCCATATCTCCTGTGTCCCCTGCGTTGCAGGTAGATTCTTTATAGCTGGGCCTCTGGGGAAGCCCCTAAATGTAATTTTTATGATATATGTGGTAGGTGTCAAAAATGGTCACAATCATTCTTACTTCCATGTGTCCACACTCTTTATAATATATCTTCTTCTATTCAGAGTTAGAGTCCACTTCCCAATTCTCTGAATATAGGTTGGATTTGTGATTTGCTTTGGCCAACACAGTATGGCAGAATGATGGTGTGCTGATTCCAACCCTAGGCTTTTAGAGGCCTTGTGTGTTTCTACTTGCACTATTGGGACTCCTGCCTTTTGCCATGGGAACAAGTCCATGCTAGTCTGCTGGAGAATGTGAGACCATGTGGATCAGAGCAAAGTCAGCTCAGTTGTCCCACCTAAGGCTCTAGACATGTGTGAGAACCCCCCCAAAAGTAACAGAACCCATTTGGATCTGGCCACAGGGGCATGAAGAACTGCAGAAGAACTGCCAAGTAGAGCTTGGACTGCTGACTCTAGATTCATGAACTTTATAAACAATGTGTTAAGCCATTAAATTCTGAAGTGGTTTGTTATGCAACAACATCAGTTGCTAACTGGTGCAATATATTACTTATTATTCATAGTAAAAAGTAGAATTATTTAGCAATAGAGGAGACCTTGGGCTTCCCTGATAGCTCACTTGGTTAAGAATCTGCCTGCAAGGCAGAAAACCCCAGTTCAATTCCTGGGTTGGGAAGATCCACTGGAGAAGGGATAGGCTACCCACTCCAGTGTCCTTCGGCTTCCCTGGTGGCTCAGCTGGTAAAGAATCTGCCTGCAATGCGGGAGACCTGGGTTTGATCCTTGGGTTGGGAAGAGCCCCTAGAGAAGGGAAAGGCTACCCACTCCCGTAATCCGGCCTAGAGAATTCCATGGACTGTATAGTTCATGGGGTCAAAAAGAGTCGAACATGACTGAGCGACATTCATTTTCATTTTCAAAGACAACCTTGAAAAACAATAAGATGATTATCACCGGGATCTCTCTGTTCAGTTCAGTTGCTCAGTCATGTCTGACTCTTTGCAACCCCATGGACTGCAGCATGCCAGGCTTCCCTGTTCATCACCAACTCCCAGAGCTTACTCAAACTCATGTCCATCGAGTCAGTGATGCCATCCAACCATCTCATCCTCTGTCATCCCCTTCTCCTCCCACCTTAAATCTCTCCCAGCATCAGGGTCTTTTCCAATGACTCAGTTCTTCTATCAGGTGGCCAAAGTATGGGAGTTTCAGCTTCAGCATCAGTTCTTCCAATGAATATTCAGGACTGATTTCCTTTAGGATGGACTGGTTGGATCTCCTTGCAGTCCAAGGGACTCTCAAGAGTCTTCTCCAACACCACAGCTCAAAAGCATCAATTTTTTGGCACTCAGCTTTCTTTGTAGTCCAACTCTCACATCCATACATGACCACTGGAAAAACCATAGCTTTGACTAGACAGACCTTTGATGGCAAACTAATGTCTCTGCTTTTTAATATGCTATCTAGGTTGGTCATAGCTTTTCTTCCAAGGAGCAAGTGTCTTTTAATTTCGTAGCTGCAGTCACAATCTGCAGTGATTTTGGAGCCCCCAAAATAAAGTCTCTCACTTCCATTGTTTCCCCATCTATTTGCCATAAAGTGATGGGGCCAGATGCCATGATCTTAGTTTTCTGAATGTTGAATTTAAAGTCAACTTTTTCACTCTCCTCTTTCACTTTCATAAAGAGGCTCTTTAGTTCTTCTTCACTTTCTGCCATAAGAGTGTTGTCATCTGCATATCTGAGGTTATTGATATTTCTCCAGCAATCTTGATTCCAGCTTGTGTTTTATCCAGCTTGGCATTTCGCATAATGTACACTGCATATAAGTTAAATAAGCAGGATGACAACATACAGCCTTGATGTACTCCTTTCTCAATTTGGAACCAGTCTGTTGTTTCATGTCCAGTTCTAAGTGTTGCTTCTTGACCTGCATATAGATTTCTCAGGAGGCAGGTCAGGTGGTCTGGGATCTCTCAGCAGAGACTTTACGATTCCTATACTGGACTTGTGACAAGATCCCAAGACGTATTTTCAAATGCATGATTCCAAAATTCTGTGTTATGATAGTTTCATTTCTCCCTCATTCTGAATGCCCACCAGGCTCCTCTGTCCATGGAATTCTCCAGGCAAGAATACTAGAGTGGGTAGCCATTCCCTTCTGTAGGGGATCTTCTCAACCTAGAGATCGAATCCTGGTCTCCCACATTGCAGGCAGATTCTTTATCATCTGAGCCACCAGGGAAGCCCATTCTAACTGCAAATAAACACATTAAAAACATGTTGCTTTCTTCTTCCCATAAGTGAAACTCTTGTATGTTAGCATTAAAATATCCCAAGTTAATAAAACATCTGTTGAGCATGGACTCTAAAAACCAATTGGTCATGTAATGACAGTGTAAGAGAAGTGAGATTCTGAAACACAAGCATCAATTTCTAAGTCATGATCATGTCTTTAATATCTTCCCACTGTTGCTGTAACACCTCAGCTAAATTCTTCATGATCTGAGTTTTAGTTTCATGACCAATAAAATAGGCACAATAATCATTCCTCTGTCTTGAAACTTGGTATGAGCCAATCATGTATATTCCTTCTATACAGCTGAGAATCCAAGTTAGATTAAATATACATATGAATCACTCTGACATACAGAGAATAAATCTCTTAATGAGAGTATCTTAACAAATATGTCACCTGATGTATGAATATTCCCAAATAAAAGTGTCATTGAAGAAACAATTAGGTTAGAATACAAATGATCAAACTGAATTACAGTGGGCTCTTCAGTATTTGTAGGCTTCCCTGGTGGCCCAGACGGTAAAGAATCTGCCTGCTAGGCAGAAGACCAGGGTTCGATCCTTGGGTTGGGAAGATCCCCTGGAGAAGGGAATGGCTACCCACTCCAGCATTTTTGCCTGGAGAATTCTATGGACAGAGGAGCCTGGTGGGCTACAGTGCATAGAGTCACAAAGAGCTGGACACAGCTGAGTGACCAACACTTCAGTATTCGTGGGTTCCACAACTACGTGTGCAATCAAAATATTTTTTAAAATTTCAGAAAGACCCAATAAGAAAAACTTGAATTATTTGCAGTTATTATAACAGTTACAGTTATTATATCAGTTACATTGTATACATGACCATTAACATAGCATTTGCATTGTTTTAGTGATTTTAAGCAAGCTGAGTATGAGTGCTCAGTTGCTCAGTCACGTCCAACTCTTTGCAACCCTGTGGACTGTAGCTCACCAGGCTCCTCTGTCCATGGAATTTTCCAGGCAAGAACACTAGAGTGGGTTACCATGTCCTTTTCAAGGGGACCTTCCTGACATGGGGGTCGAATCAGAATCTCTTGTGACTGCATTGGCAAGAGGATTCTTTACCACTGCGCCACCTAAGTAAGCTAAAAATGACTTAAAGTATAAAGAAGAAATAGATAAGTAGTAAAGACCTGCTGTAAAGCATAGGGAACTCTACTCAGAACTCTGTAATGGCCTAACTGGAAAAAGAATCTAAAAAAGAGTGGATCTATCTATAAGTATAACTGATTTGCTTTGCTGTACACCCGAAACTCACACAACATGGGAAATCAACTACACTCCAACAAAAATTTTTTAAAATATATTTGAAAAAGTAATATCCCCTCCCCCAAGAAAAAGTACATGGGAGGATATGCATAGGTTATATGCAGATACTAAGCATTTTATATGAGAAACATGAGCATCCGTGGATTTTGGTATTCAAGGCAGGGGTGGGGGTGGGGGGGAGAGAGGTGGTGTACCTTAGAACCAGCCCCTGTCAGATACTGAGGGAGAGCTGTAATTGTAAAATGCTAACTACTATAGAGCAACCGAGACAGCATATTAAAAAGCAGAGACATTACTTTGCCAACAAAGGTCTGTCTAGCTTTGACTATGGTTTTTCCAGTGGTCGTGTATGGATGTGAGAGTTGGGCTACAAAGAAAGCTGAGCACCGAAGAATTGATGCTTTTGAATTGTGGTGTTGGAGAAGACTCTTGAGAGTCTCTTGGACTGCAAGAAGATCCAACCAGTCCATCCTAAAGGAAATCAGTCCTGAATATTCATTGGAAGAACTGATGCTGAAGCTGACACTCCCATATTTTGGCCACCTGATGGAAGAACTGAGTCATTGGAAAAGATCCTGATGCTGGGAGAGATTTAAGGTGGGAGGAGAAGGGGATGACAGAGGATGAGATGGTTGGATGGCATCACCGACTCAGTGGACATGAGTTTGAGTAGGCTCCAGGAGTTGGTGATGGACAGGGAGGCCTGGCGTGGTGCAGTCCATGGGGTTGCAAAGAGTCAGACATGACTGAGCAACTGAACTGAACTACTGTAGAAAATTTAAACTTACATTTACACAGAAGGCTGAAGAGAAATATGAGTTATTAAAACTTCCAGAAGAGTAGATGTAAGAGTGGCACTAACGTGGTATTCAGCACAGTTAACAGCTAAGCCCCAATCCCCAGACAAACAGGCTTGCTTAGTCATCCTTTGAATTTTAATTTTTTTCTGAAATAAAACAAGTAGCTTACTTGTCCATGCCACTAACTTGCAAGATTATATATTTTAAAATTATATATATATTTATAGACATATATGTTCATATTATGATGATTTTAAAATTTTTTACTTGTGAAATATGCACAAAACTTAAGCATCTTAACTATCTTTAAGCAGTCCAGCATCATTAAGTCTGTTCACATTACATTCTGGTGATGTTTAAAGAATTAATGACAGATGAAATGTTATAAAAGTGGGAGTATCAGAAAGCTATTTTAAAGCCTCTGCATACATGGGAGTTTAAGGCCTTAAACTGTTGTATCAAAAATGTGGCTCAATGGTGACTCTTATTTTGTAGGATGATTGTCCCTGGGAATGTTTACCCAGAGGCTGCATGACCCCTGGATTGGGTATGATAATGATTTTTCCAGTTCAGAAACTCCAGGGCTTGCTGCTTTGAATCCTGTTCATGCGTTCTGTAATCATTTATTCAGCGCCCTGGTCCGTGCCAGCACACTGGTAGGGACCACAAATGTGAAGCTAAATGGGAATAGTCTAGTGGGACCATGAGCTCTCAGAATATCTTTCTGTGGTTCCTTTTTACTACTGTTCTAACAGATAGAACTATCAAGCTAGTGAAGTTTCTCTTTGATTTGTCACCATGGACTTTGGTAACAGACAAATTGGGTCTCAATTCTTCCTCTGTCACTTACTTTCTACACCTGTTTCCACATCTGGAGATAATATCGATAATGCTACTTAATTCACAGAGGTGTTGTGAGGATCAAAGAAATGATGTGAGAAAAATGTTCAGAACAGACCCCCCTCCCCACTGAACGTTTGCTCAGATTTCTCCAATGCTTACTATCCTTATGGAGTGTCCCACAGCAAAAGCTTTTCCTTCATCCCTCTACCTGCCACCAACTGTCAGGAAAAATTACACCTGGCATGCTCTTCCTGCCTCTTCTAGATAAGTTCATCTAAATTTATACAAATGTGTAAGTAAGCTCTAACTTGTTTTTATTTGTCCCTGGTAATGCATTTACCTTCTTGAAAGGATATTTTCCTCCATTGAGACAGGTTAACTCTACTTAAGTATTTACAAATGATTTTTCATTTATTATTATGAGAAGTTGAGGGAAAGGAAAGTAGTTAGAAAGTCAGAAGGAAAAAGAAAGAGAAGTGAAAGAAAACTAGAAAAGAGAAAGAACACATAAAGGGGGATGGGAGGGAAGTTAGAGGAAATCTGGGAAGAAGTAGATAACGGAAATTGCTGCAGAAAGATACGTTAGCAGAGATTGAAGTGGGGTTAAAAGGTAGAAACCAAGGGAGGGAACAAGAGACAGCTGAGGAGAGGGTTCTTTGTATTGTCAACCTTCACAGAGACTGGGAAGCATCCAGTATGCTGCCTGGCACAGTCAGTATGCAGGAGAGACATGGTGAGAAACTGTCATAGAGGGACACTCTCACCATCTGATTGCTCTTTGAGCTGAGGATGTTCTGCCTTCATTATTTCTTCTAATGACTTTCGTTTACAAGGCTGGTTCATAGCTCCACAGCAGTTTATTATTTAACCTTCAGAGGTTCCACTCTGAATAGGATTGTCATAGTAGACAGTTAAAGGAGAAAACACTAATTGAATTTTAGCTCCAGTGCATACAAGCTCTAGATTGTATCCAACCTGTAAAAGATGTTCCCCCAACTCAACCTTAACTCATAGCGGTGTCAGATTGCTGAAGGGGTTAGGCATCACGTAGGATGTGGAGAGAGCTAGTTTTAGGCAGGTGGCATCAGTCTGTGGCTCTTCTAGTTCTAACTGGATGTCAGCGGTGATGAGCCCCATGCTCCATCCCATAAAGGCCCTGAATAGGGTACTGCTACTGCTACTGCTAAGTCACTTCAGTCGTGTCCGACTCTCTGCGACCCCATCCCTGGGATTCTCCAGGCAAGAACACTGGAGTGGGTTGCTATTTCCTTCTTAAGCCTGGCCTTATAAGACACTGACAACTCTAACCATTAGGCAGCAATGGTTCTACCATCATAGCTCTGCATCTTGGATCTAGTGGGTCCAAAGCAACATTTAGCTCCCAAACACCTTAGAGAGTTTCTACCTGACCCCTATTCTACTTGGTCACCTTGTATGTCAGGCTTTGCATCTTGGTTTTGAACTTCTGTTCCAGTTTCCTTCTGAAATGAGTTCATTCCTTGTTGGCTGAGTCCTAGGTTCCTGCATCCTGGGTTTCTGCCTATAGATCCTCTTCCCACCTCTCTTATTAGCCTAGAAGAACCACCATTATACTAGCACCCATATGATAACAATCTCTGCTTCTTTCAACCCTGTCCTCATGGAATGGCCACCTGGATATTAGATCACCCACATAAGATCTCATTTAGCTGTACTTAGATTTCATTGTCTGTACCTCGTCCCTTCCTGGAGGGCTCTGCTTCTTCTGTCCTGGCTTGTTTCCCACAGCGCTGAAGTTGGCTTTTTCCTTTCTTCCTACTTGGAAAAATCCCCTCTGTCTGCTCTGTTCTGTGAGTAACCCAAAGCTTACCAAAAGGCATACTCTAATTCAACTTCTCAGGGAAATTTCTCTGCCTTATCACTGGCTACCAACCAATCTTCCTCTTCCAGTTAAAAGGATATTAACAGCATTGTGATACCTTTGCTTATAATTTATAAGTGCATCTTTGGGGATTTGTACAATGAAGGTTAAACAACATCCACTTATACTTTTTACTTTGTTCCTAATGCAGACTGGGGGCTTAGTAAATGGTGAGTGAATGAATGAAGAGACTAGAACAGGTTAGTGGTTTGAAAAAATTGAGAATGATTGCTCTTGTATTTGTTAATGATTAGCTAATAATTTTATGAGATGGTGAATTCCATTTTTAGTTTGAAGTACTCATGAGGACAATGTTCTAGCTTTATCACTGCCTGGACTATTTATTTTTTATATAGAGAAAGTGTTTGCTCCACAGTACTACTTTGTACTGTGGCTTGTCATTAAATAAATCATTCTCTTCTCACAAGGCAGGGTGAGCAAAAGGGTATGGATGGTTCAGAGAAATTCAGCACCATTGCTGAGAAAACAATCCACTAAAGATCAACAGAATAACATGTTATCATTATGAGAAACCAAGTTTCAAGGTATAGGAAAATCTAATATTACAGCAAATAAAAATACTTAATTTGTTTCTTCTAACATCATTTCTTAATATTATTCTGTAGCTTTTTACCTTGACCTACACCACCCTAGAATCTGAGGAAGTGATTGAAACAAGTCTCAAGTTTTAATACTTACAAAGAATTTTGCACTGTTTCCTATCTTCTGCAGGGATTTCAGCTTGTACTTGGTTATGTTAGGAACGTTTCTTATTCGAGGAAAGCCCCTCTTGCTATTTCAGATTTAATTTGCTTGAATTTTCATTTCCCTCATTCGCATGAATGCCAGGGGTGCTCCAGATACCAACCTACATGTGGGTTTATGTCTTGATACTTTTTATTGTTGTTGTTATACTTTTTATTGTGAGGAACACTGCTGACAGGGCCTTAATTCACTTGGCTTTTAGTGCTGATGCTGCTGCCCTCTGGGTCAGGGAGAGATCACAGTCTGTTCTAAAACAGAATCGCTGGCTCCACTGTATGCCTGTGGGTTTAACTGGTCCCCCACACTGGATCTTATTGCAGATTGGAGTCTGGAGAGCACATCTGTTCTGACTCCCTCACCTTCTGACAGGTGGATTTCATGAATTGAAAATGATCATTTTACAGATCCTCAGATACTACAACTCCACAATCTCTCTTTGTGTCTGATTTTGGGGTTTGTCAACCTAACAATTAAGAGTTTCTCTTTTTGTCTGCCTGACAAAACTCTATTTCAATAAACTGTTCTCTCTGGTTTTGCTCTTTTTTATATGGAAAACAATTGATCAAACTCCTGCCAGGGAATGTCTTATGTTTTGAGGTTATAATCAAGTCATTTTAGTTTTCCCTTCTTTTTATTAGACAAGAGAGCTTAGTCTAATTAGTCAGTTAACTCCTATTAGTTTTTCTGACTTGTACTGAGACAGGTTAGCAAAACATTTCAGCACATAGGCCTTAGAATGAATCTCACCTGGATTGAAACCCTGACCTTACTACCTATCAACTTTATAACCTTTGGAAAGTTACTTAAACTATTCATCCTTTGTTTTTCTATATGGAAATGTTATGGACCAAATGTTTGTATCACCTCTAAAATTCATATGTTGAAATTATAACCTTCAATGTGATGATATTAGGAGGTAGGGCCTTTGGGAAGGTCATGAGGGTGAAATCCTTATGGGTGGGACTAGTGACCTTACAAGAAGGGACACGGGAGAGCTTGCTTCTTCTCTCTGCTCTCCATCATGTGAAGGTACAAGAGGAGCCAGCCATCTGCAAACTAAGAACAGTGTTCTCAGCAGGAACCAGTTTGTCCAGCACCTTGATCTTGGATTTCCAGCCTCCAGAAGTGTGGAAATGAGTTTGTTGTTTAAGCCAACCATTCTATGGTAATTTGCTAGAGGAACCTGAGTTGATTAAGGCAAGACATAATAATAATTTCTGTCCTATAGGGTTGTTAAGAGGATTCAATGAATGGAAAGTCCTTAGTTTGGTACTTGACATGCTGCTGCTGCTGCTGCTGCTAAGTCGCTTCAGTCGTGTCCAACTCTGTGCGACCCCACAGACGGCAGCCCACCAGGCTCCTCTGTCCCTGGGATTCTCCAGGCAAGAATAGCGGAGTGGTTTGCCATTTCCTTCTCCAGATACTTGACATAGAAGATGCATAATTAATATTAGCGGTTATTAGTGGTACTTGATGGGCATCATACAACAAAGGATATGGCCATCACATCTCTTTTTCCCAACCTCAGTAACGCACATAAAGTTTTTCTTTCTCTAAAGTTTGAATTTTGCACACATATCATCCACCTTTCTTAGAGAAAAGTGTCTGTGACTTTATGCTTTAGGTATTTGCAGGCTTGTAGTATTAGGATGAGAGGATCCTAGAGATTACTTCCTTAAAGGCACTCGACTTACTGGTCGCCAACAAGATCCTGGAGAAGCAGTGGCATTAAAAAATCTTAGTAGACAGTGTAACAGGGAACCTTTTTCCTTAGGAAAAATTCTCTCCATTTCCTGCTTGGTAGGCAGTGCCTGCTCCTGGGGCAGTTTACATGATACAGACAAAGCCCAGGAGAAAGTAGAGCATGGTGTCTAGTACTAAGTGTTGGTGAATGACACAGCATTTCTGCCTTCATGGAGCTTACATTTTAGTGGAGAGACCCAGGCAATAAGGAATATTCAAATAAACAACAACAATATAGCATATGCTGTGTAGACATATGCTACATAAAAGCAGGATAAGAGGCTAGAGAAAGGCAGGGTAGAGGGCTGCTATTGATAATAGCTTATATGGGAAAGGTCTCTCTGATGAAGTGATGTTTGACTTGAATGTAGTGGGAGAATATGATATGTAGATATATGGCAGAAGAATGTTCTAGACAGAGGGAATGGCAAATTGCAAACACTCTGAGGCAGGAGTGTGTGGTAGTTGGGAAACAGCATAGGGCATAGCATGGTTGGAACACATGAGACTGAGGGCAGAGAATGATAGATGAAATGAGAGAGTCAGAGACCCAGTGATGGAGGACCTTATAGGCTATAGTAGGATCTTGGTTTTTATTCTTTGTATGCGTGTGTGCGTGCTCAGTCAGTCCAACTCTGTGTGACCCTATGGGTTACAGCCCACCAGGCAATTCTGTCCTTAAAAATCTCCAAGCAAGAATACTGGGGTGGGTAGCCATTCCCTTCTCCAAAGGATCTTCCCAACCCAGGGATGGAACCTGGGTCTCCTGTATTGCAGGTAGATTCTTTACTGTCTGAGACACCAGGGAAGCCCATTCTTTCTATAATGGGAAGCAACTGGAAATTTCTGAACTGGAGTATGAAGGCAGCAGTAAGACATGTCTGTTTTGATGTTCAGATTGGCATCTGTTCTGATTTGTTGGAACCCATATTATTCTGGTTATTAAATATTTTGAATTATATACCTGCTTTCAAGATACAGGATTTGTTGTTAGACTGGTCATGGAGGGTGAGAGAAAGTGAAGCATTTGGGTTAATACTAAGGATCTGGGTAAAAGAAGGTGCCATTTACTGAGATGGAGTACTCTGGAGAAGGATCATGGGTTCTTTTGTTTTTGGAGGGGACAGGTTAAAGTCTTCTGTTTAAACATATTGTCTTAAAATAAGTGTCAAGTAGACAGTAAGAAAATTAGGTCTGGGATTCAGGGTAAAGGCTCAGCTCAAAAACACACATTCGGAGTTATCAGCATTTATAAATTATTCTGGCTACTATTTCTGCATAACAAACTACTCAAAACTTAGTAGCTTAACACAATCATTTTACTAGGTTCATGGATGATATGCTTGAGAAATTTGGAAAAGTTACAGTGATGAGAGTTTGTCTCTGCTCTACAATGACCAGGGTGTCAGCTGGGAAGACCTGGAGTCTTGGTTGGGGTGATGACATGTACAGGCTAGAATCACCTGGCATCTTCAATCATATGTCTGGTAGTTGTACTGCCCAGAGCTGCTGTCTGAGTGCCTGCATGTGGCTCTTTCATATGCCCCCTTAGCAAGGCAGTCTTGGCACAGTTGAACATCTTATGATAATTGAACTTCTTTAATGGCAGTGCAGGGTTCTAATGATAGTATTTCAGTGGACAAGGGGAGGCTGCATGGCCAGCCTGGGAAACTAAATGGTCACTTCTGTTACATTCTATTTGTTACAAATAATTCACTAAGATTGGCCTAGATTTAAGATGCAGACCCAATCTTCAATGAGAGAAGTGTTGAAGAATTCATGACATGTTTTTTTTTTCAAACTATCATATATAGTATTTAAATCTTTAAGACTAATTGAGGTTACCTAGAGACTGGGTGTAAATAAAAAAGAGAAAAGGTCCAAAGATTGAGCCCTGAGACACTCTGGTTTTTAGAAATCAGGAATACAAGGAGGACCTAGTAAAGAAGACTGAAGGAGGAGAATGTAAGGAGAGTATAGAAGGCACATTAAGAACAGATTTCAATTAAGGGGGTGAGTAGTGCTGTCAAAACAGCTAAAAGTTCAAATGAAATGTGGACTGAGGATTTACCATTGGCTTTGATAATGTATAAGTTGTGATAACCTTGGCAGAGAGATTTCCAGAGAAAGATAACCAGGTTCTTCAACTTATTTCTCCAGCTGCCAGTCCCTAGGTCCTGGCTGTGTCACCTCCAGCCCCACTTTGCGACTGAGAAGAACACACTGGCTTAACTGGTTTGGTTTTTGTCATCACACATGGCATGGAGCCTTTTGCCAAATGTTTCCTGCTGATGGAATTTATAAAAGAATGGCATCTATCTTCTCAGTATTCAAATTTACTAAACTGTTATAATAGGGGGGCAATATTTATAATGATTGACTCTAAACTTATTTTTGAAAATTCCATTTATAGTACAGCTTGTTAAATTCAGCTTGTGAATTTAAAGAGAAATTCAAATGCAAGATTTAAAGGTAGGGCAAAGCAGACAAGATTCACTGATAAGCAAGAGGGAAATATTAGTCTGTGAACCTAAGTAAACATGCCCTAGACAAGGAGGGTTGTTTTGGTTGGGATTTTAGCCTTTTGTTTTTGAGAAATTAAAACAAAGCAAAATAAATATGAAAAGGGAGTAGTAAAAACTGCTCCTAGGTTAAAATCATGACACTTTAAAATCCACTTAATTGTTATTCAAAGATAAGACATTTGCTTTATTTATTTATTTTTTTAATAGTTTAGGTAAAACTGAAACTGCATTGATGATATGCATGTAAATCCCTGACCAGTTTATAGCCAGTCCACGTTCATCACCTGCTCTGTTCTGTATCTTTGCGGACAATGCCTGCAGGCTGTCTAACATAAGCTCTGTTTCAGCAGCAAATGGTGAGAGATTCTAGGTAAGAGGCTTCTCCTTCCTCTCTCTCTGCCCTTTTTGTACCTCCTCTATGGTTCCAGCTCCCTCTAGGCCTGGTTTTAGCTTCCACCAGTCTTGGGGTAGTAGGTGGTGCTGCTACCAAACTGAGGGTCACCTCACTCTCCCCTGTTTGTTTCCTCAGCTCAACTGTTCCATCACCTCTGTAACCATTTCTTGTAGCTAAAGTTCTTCTGGTTTAAATACATGAGTGATTTCTCTTTTTCTGGCTGGATTCTGCTCCATCATATGTGTCTCCCTTTTCTGCCCTAAAGTCAACTTCTAACATCCAGATATGTGAATTAGCAACTATAGCCCACTGCTTCCTGGTTACAACAGGAATGAGGAGTTGGGTTTAGAGAATTCTGCAGATCTTTCTGACCCCTCTCGTATACTGGTTAAAACCATTGACTCAGGCCTGGTGTTGACTCCCAGCTCCTATGTCATTGCTAGCTGTGCAGTCATTAACAAGTTATCCAAGGTATCTCTAAACCTGTTTCCTTATTTACATATGGAAATGATACTTTGTCTACTTCATATGGTTGTAATGATTGCATTGCATAATATGCTCAAAGTGCTCAGGAGAGTATCCCCATATTGTAAAGTGTTCTGTAACAGAGGCAACTATTAGTTACAAAGTCTCCCCTTGCCCCTCCTTTTTTTTTTTTTTTTTTTTAATTACATCAGCTTTTATAGCTGGTATTACTCATGTCAGGAGCCAGACCTGAAGTGAGGACAAGCATTTGGCGGCATTTCTCAGAAAGCACTAAACCAAGTCAATCATTTTCAGGGTCAGGATGTGCTAACTGGGCTGAAAGGCAATGTAGTAAAATACTTGTCTGTTACTATACATGAAGCCCTGCTGTGACATTCACCTTGCTTTTGGGCTCTGTTCTTCATTATTGAACCTATACTTATTCTGGAGTAAGATATAGCAAGGTAAGAGTGGGCTGGTTGTTATAAATGTTAATTGTTGGATCAATTCTCCCCTTCGTAGGCCAGAATTGGAGGATTCATTGGACTAAGTTTAATGACTCCTATCCTGTCTTATTCTTTTCACTCTCCTATTTCTGTCCTCTCCTGTCCTATTTCTTTTCTGAAAGGTCAGAATACTTCCTAGCATCTTTGTAAAACTTTTCCTGAGTATTTCAAATAATTTGTGTTTGCAGTTACATCTAACCTCCAGTCCCCTCAGCAAAATTTCACAAAGCCCTCCTCCAGGTTCTTTATCCAAAGAACACCCTGCCATGTAGCCTGTAGCACTCACGTTTTGCAGGATCACTTCAGGCACTGTGGGACTGCTGGGGCTTCGCCTTGCTTTGGTTTCATTAACAAGCATGTTCACACTTTAACCGGAACATTTAAAATAACACCCACACAATGTTTAGTGTCTAGTTAATGATTAAGTCTCAGAGCTTGAATTATTCAAGCAAAATTGATTGGGTTCACCCTTGTTCCTTCTCTTTGTGTGTGTGTGTGTGCTTTTTTTTTTTTTAATAAAAGAGTTCTCCTCTTTACTCTCTAAATAATGTGGAAAAGTTTATTAAGCAATCATCAATACCCTGGACTGTGGGTGGTACCCAAGTGCTAACAGAATAGGTAGACAGAGGACTGGCAGTATGACTATTCTGTTAAAAAAATGCATCTGTATCTTACATACTTCCACTGTTAATTAGCATTTATTGAGACAACATGTTTTAGATTCTCTCCTTTAACCTCTTCTTTAGAGTTATTTACAAGTTGGATAAGTGGTTATCTTGGAGCCAGCTCTATGGTATAAAAGCAGAAGAGATTTTCTTTGCTATCCCACTTCATGGTCAATTGAAAGTGTTAAAATGTCTTGGCTTCACTATTAAAAACCATGTTGTTGAAGAATATGTGTTGACCTGAAAACATGTTTATAATATATTGCCATTATTTCATGGCAAATGTTGTGTTGTGTTGTCAGTAGCTCAGTCATGTTCGATTCTTTGTGACCCCATGGACTGTGGCCTGCCAGGCTCCTCTGTCCATGGGGATTCTCCAGGCAAGAATACTGGAGTACATTGCCATTCCCTTCTCCAGGGCATCTTCCCAACCCAGGGATCGAACCCACATCTCCTGCATTGCAGGCAGATTCTTTACTGTCTGAGCTACCAGGGAAGCCATAAATGAGGAAAAAGTGGCAGATTTTATATTCTTGGGCTCCAAAATCACTGCAGACAGTGACTGCAGCCATGAAATTAAAAGATGCTTGCTCCTTGGAATAAAAGCTATGACAAACCCAGACAGTGTATTAAAAAGCAGAGACATCAGCTTGCTGACAAAGATCCATATAGTTGAAGTTAAGGTTTTTCCAGGAGTCATGGATGGATGTGAGAGTTGGATCATAAAGAAGGCTGAGCACTGATGAATTGATGCTTTTGAATTGTGGTGCCTGAGAAGACTCTTGGGAGTCCCTTGGACTGCAAGGAGATCAAACCAGTCAATTCTAAAAAATCAACCCAGAACATTCATTATAAGGACTGATGCTGAAGCTGAAGCTCAAATACTTTGGCCACCTGATGAGAAGAGCCAACTCATTGGAAAAGACCTTGATGTTGGAAAAGATTGAGGGCAGGAGAAGGGGGTGACACAGGATTAGATGGTTGGATGGCCTCACTGATTCAATGGACATGTGTTTGAGCAAACACTAGCAGATAGTCAAGGACAGGGAAGCCTGGTGTGCTGCAGTTCACGGGGATGCCAAGAGTCACATACGATTTAGTGACTGAACAAGTGAAAACAGGAGGCTATAAAACTGTCTTTTTTTTAATGCATCATTTTATTAAAATACATAGGAAAAAGACTTGAATAGTAAACACCAAAATACTATTATTTATCAAACTTTTCTTTTTTTCTATTTATAATTAGTCAATACATACACACACACACAAAGTTGTAATGGCTATAATGACCCATCTTTTGTCTGAACCTATGTATCACTCATGTGTTAAGAGCTCATTGGGAATAATGTTTTGTCCTTATTGAAATCAGGCCAGTGTAGAATTAACAAAAGATTCACAATATTTTGTGAATGATGGCATCTTGAATACTTAATCTTAGCCTTCATTTCTAGACCTTCCTTAGTCCATATTAGTAAGATGTAAAAAACAGAATTGTGCGTATTAACATAGAAAATATAACTGCCTCAGGGATGTAGGAAAAGAATGTAAAATAACTGTATTTTGGAGAAGTTTTTATAAAAGAGATGGCATTTTGAAAGGGAATGACAGAAATGCAGTGACCCAATTTAGTGACACATTTAAATGTGGGCTCTTCCATGAGAAATTTGTAGAGCGCTCTCCTAAACAGGGTCAAAAACCAAAACAAAACCCCACCCTGAAAGGCCCTAAATGCATCAGCGGCCTTACCTATTCAATGACTGGTCTTTGCTGCCAGGCTTCTGCATTGTGCCACTGGGCTACGTGTGTGTGCGCGCGCACGCGAGCGCGCTCTGGGGATGGAGGTTTGAGAAGAGGGGTGAACTGTCCTGACTCCCCTTCATTGGCTGAATCCCGTGTAGGTGGTAACCTTGGCTGGGGATAAACAGGCAGCAGCTAGAATAGTTCCGGAGAAGAAAACACTGTGCTCTCCGTAGGGAAACTTTTGGGAATAGACATGGGGAATTTTGTTCTTCTCGCACTCAGGGCTTGCAGGGTAGCGCGTACAAGTCTGTCATTGTATTCGTCCTGGGTAGTGACACAAGAAGTGGTGTAATTAGACACCCAAGGAATTATTACTTTGGAGTGCTGGAGAACTGAATGGGGCGGGGGGGGGGGGGGCGGCACGGGTTGTGGTGAGCAGGTAAGAGGCGCTGAGAAGGGCACGGTTGTTAGAGATCTGTTGGAAGCCTAAAGCCGTCTGCTTCTGGGCCTCCTTAGCAAACGTGCCAGTCAGGTGGTGCCTCCGAGGCCCAGGAGGAAGACCCGCTCTACGATCGTACGAGAAGCCTCGAGGACCGGGAACACCGCGGCGAGGCGGTGGCGCAGTTCCCAGCCCGCGCCCGGGTCCTCCCACCTCCAGACCGGCCGCCGCCGCCGCGGCCTCCCTCAGTCCTCCCGTATCCCTGCATTCCACGTTGCGGCGGCAGCAGCCTCGCCGGCCGATGCGTCCCCACCCGCCCCTCGGGGTGGCGCAGCCGCCGCGCCCCCGGCCCCCGCCCGCGCGCCCCCCCAGGGCCCGGGCTCGGCTCTGCGCGGCCCCTGGACCGGACCCCGCCGGGCCGGCTGGGCTCGGGCGGGGGCGGGGAGGGGAGAGAGGGCGGGCGCGCGCGTGTCGGGGGCGGGGGCGGGGGGCCGCCATATTGGATCTGGACTCGTCGGCCAGCCTCCGCCTGCGTGCGGTGGGCCCTGGAGCTGCCTCGCGGAGCCCAGGGCGCGAGCGCGAGAGAACGGGGAAGGCGGGGGAGGGGTGGAGGGAAAGGAAGGGAGTGGCTGCGAGCCGGGCTGCGGCAGCCTCTGGTCTCCTTACCAGCGGCGGCAACCCCTCCTCCTGCGCCTCGGCCGCTTCCCTCCTCGCCGGGGAAAGATGCCCTTAAGCCAGGGGTGTGAAGAAGGGGGAGATCTAGCTGCCGGAGCCGTCCGCGCCCTCGCCGCCGCAGTTGCCGCCGTCCGTGTCCTTTGAATCCAGAAAAGCACCCCCTCGCCAGGGCGTCGGGAGCGTCGGCGGGCGGGCGGCCGCGGTGCGGGTGTTGGGGAGACCCGGCTCTCTGCCGGGCGCGGCCCAGGCCGGCGGCCCAGCGACCACCGACATGGAGCGGGCTCGGGCCGCCAAGTAGCCGCCGCTCCCGGAGCCGGGGGCGAGTGCCGCCCGCAGTCAGTCAGGCCCCTAGGAGAAGCGGGGAGAAAAATGAAGAGTTTTCATCGGAATCGGTTGGAAATAGGACTAACTGCAAAGCCTTAAAAAGAAGGACTTCGGAAGGAGAAAGGAGAAGCCTCCTCCAGGGAAGACTTGGCGTGCTCCGAGCCGAGGGGCTGCTTCAGGGACCTCGCCCCCTCCCTTTCCCGCTGGAGAAATTGCCTCTGATGCGTTATCCAAGTGGTGGCTGGGAGGATTTGCAGCAGAATTTTTGGTTTTCCCTCCCCCTTATATACATTCTGGCTTTTTCCTCCCCTTTCGATTTTCCTTCTGCCTGGAAGTGAATTGCTGATACAGATCGGGACTTAATTCATAAATGATGCAGCCGGATTCGTTTCAGGATTCTGTTGCACGAGTTGAATTTTGAATGAAGGAGAAGAGCTTTTTTTTTTCCCCTAAAGAAGTGTTGACTCTTTGGTTCGCTGTACTTTTTAATTATTTTATTTAAATATACGATTTAATTGTATTATTCTTTTAAAAATGTATTAAATATATATTTTATGGTAACTTTCCCTCAAAAATATATGTATATGTGCGGAATTGAAGACGCTTCAGTTAAGTGAGGTTCCTGGCGTGTTGGATGTTGAATTCAGCACCGGCATTGCATGACAGTTATTTGAATAACAAGTGGTTTATTTTTAAACCACACATTTTAACATTTAGGTTTCAGTAATCATAGTCAAAATCGTTTTAGTAATTGAAAGGAAAACCAGCGGAGATTGAAGCAAACATGTCTGGAGAAGTGCGTTTGAGGCAGTTGGAGCAGTTTATTTTGGATGGGCCCGCTCAGACCAATGGGCAGTGCTTCAGTGTGGAAACGTTACTGGATATCCTCATCTGCCTTTACGATGAATGCAATAATTCTCCATTGAGAAGAGAGAAGAACATTCTTGAATACCTAGAATGGGGTAAGTTTGTATTTAAAATAAAAACTCTTTAGCTGGCCATTGTGATTTGTTACAGAGAGCTACCGTGATAAACTCTCTACTCTGTAATAAGTACATAAACATATAATATCTGTTGTGTATGTATTATGTATTTAAATATGTATGTATACACGCAATAAAAGAGTAGACACCAATTCTAGGTTTTTTTTTTTTTCCCCAGTAGTTTTTGGTAAATATTTTCCCAAGAGTGAAAGCATGGTACTTAGTTGTTGCCTTGATTTAATGTGAAACTTGAGGGGAAGAACTTACGTTGTTTTGGTCAGACAAATTTTGAATAATTCTATGATGGGCGGAAATGGATTATTGCTCACTTTGCCTAAAGCGTGGTGGTCTAACAGGCATTCAAGTGAAAGGTATTTATTAGTGGAAACATTCCTTCTTAGGCTTTGGAAGTCACTCTGGAAATGGGAGGAGGTTTTAAAATATCTTAGGTCAACAGGAACTTGAAGGTGGTCATCATTGGGTTTTATTACATCTCTATATAGTACAAGGCAAGGAAATTACTAAACATGGACTTGCCAAAAATTGTCATGTTTGTAAGATGACATAAATAGTTTAAATTTTTTGTGATAATATTTGCTAGAGAATGTTTGGGAGCAACTCCTGCTTGCCTGAGAGTTAGATTCACTCCAAATTTAATTCAGACCTAAACTGGTTCATTTTTTATCTTCATTCTCCGAAATCTAGATGTGATTTAGAAGACGTAGATATTGGAGTAGATCAATGATGAAAGCAAATGCTCCATGTGACCTTTAGCTTGAAGTCTTGGTTTAAGTTCTGCTTCCAGTGTTAACTGTGAGCAAGTTCCAACATCCACCAGTTCCCTGTGAGAAGAGTATATACATCAGCACACATCATACTGTTAATATAGTACATATCAATGCATCTGTATTGGTACACTGACTTTTGAAGGGTATTAGCCAAAGAAGTTATTTTGTACCTATGGTATGAGGATGCTTGAATTTGTTGGAAAGTTTTTATACTAAAATGTCTTTGTTCCCAAGTAAAGCTTTATTTTTTTTGAAGCAAAAGTCAGTTGGCGATTATTCCATTTTTGGGACTTGAATTTTCTTAAAATTTCATTTGCCAGGTAAATCACTTATTCAGGATTTCATGCACATAACTTTAGTTATTCAATATGTCAATATCAGGAATTTTCTAGTAACTTAATGTCGTAGGGTTAAATATATATATGTGTGCGTGTATAAGACATGAATTGAATGATTTTAAGGAACAGATTACTAAACTCATACTGGAAATGTAAGAATTTTAAGTCATCTCTCAGGAGCTCACTGTGTTAAGAATGAGACAGTTTTGACTTTGATACTGTATTAGTGAGTATATGTCCTTTAATTTTATATGTAGAGCAAAATATTTTATAAAGCCTGTGTAGTTTTACACTTCATGTTTTAGAAATTTTTTAGTTCTTTTTTTAAAATTTATTGAAAAGATTCTGATACTTTGAGTTAGAGTTTCAGTTCTTAAATTATGGTTGCATAGTCTGTGATTATGGTTGTCATTTAATATCTATTCTTTCTCATCTGTAAAATGATGGGAGAACTCTTTGTATGTACCAGTTGTAAATGTAATGTAAAAATTATGATAAAAGAGAAAACTATTCTCAATTGCCTTTTGGTTATTAAGAATTTACATTTATGTTATGAGATATTTTGCTGTATTATCAGAAAATTTTAAATACATTTTCCACTAAATATGCTTTCTTGGATCTTGTTTCTTTTATCTGTATTTAAAAAACCTTGTTTGTATATGTTTAATTTAAACCACATAAGCCAAAAGTCAAAGTGTTTGGCCAAATACATTTTATTTTTTATAATATAGTAGATTTTAAAATAATTTCGAAACAGGGACTTTTCACAATTTTAAAGTAAATTGAGTTTTAGTATTATTCTTCATATTTTGTCTTTTAGAAGTCTGGTGTGATGTAACAAAAATAATATATACAGTCTCTTAAGTACACTCCTGTTGTAATAGGAAACAAGGGACTAGAATTTTTAGGATTTATTTTGTAGGCTTTAGAACTTTTGTTGTCGTTACTTAGTTGCTAAGTCGTGTCCAACTCTTTTGGGATCCTATGGACTGTAACCCGCCAGGCTCCTCTGTCCATGGGATTTCCCAGGCAAGAATACTGGAGTGAGTTGCTATTCCCTTCTCCAGGGAATCTTCCTGACCCAGGGATCGAACTTGTGTCTCCTGCTTAGCATGCAGATTCTTTACCCCTGAGTCACCTGGGAAGCCAGGCTTTAGGACTAGGCAGTGTCTATTAAGTCTCAGGCATTTTTAAGTTGGTATTTGAGGTCTTGAAAGTGGAAGGTACCAATCATAGAAGTCTGGGTAAGGAGTAAGAAAAGAATGGAAAAAGCTGTCAAGTACATCATGAGTAGTAGTATTTACTATTTTTAAGTTATTTGAGAAATTGGGTTATTTAACAGTTTAGGTCGCCTCATTTAATTATTGAAATAGATCTGTTGTTCTTCGAGTAAGATTTGATTACGCATTTTGGGAAATATTTTATTCTCACTACCTAACATTATATAAAAAGCAGTTAGATTAAGGAAGTTTCCAGATAGTGAGTTGGCCTCAGTTTAATTTTTTAACATTATTTATTTGGTCTGTGATGGAGATTGAAAGAGTTTGTTTGTTGGGGTTAAATTTGATAATTTAGATTTGCCTTAAATGATACAGTTCTTAGTTTGAGTTTTAAAAGACCCAATATTTGCAACAGGAGAGCAGTAGTAAATACTCTGTTAATACATGCTGTATATTTGTGTTTGGCTGTCTGTATTAATGAAAGTGTCATCTAGATAATATCTTTATTTTTTTAAAACTTTTTAATTTGTGTTGGGATATAGCAGATTAACAATGTTGTGATAGTTTCAGGTTAACAGCAAAGGAACTGAACCATATGTGTACTTACATCCATTCTCCCCCAAACTATCCTCCCTACACATGCCTTATTTTTAAAGATGGAGTCAGCAAAATTCTGTTTGACTTGCTTCATTTCCATCAATTTCACTTTATTCCTAGTTATGACCCGTTTCATATTTATATTGATACTGTTAATGTTTTGTTCATTACCGCATCATGACAGTGAGAAAACTTGACAGTCCAAAGTCAGATTTTGTTTTTGGATAGCACTCCTTGCATTTGGAGCTAATGGCCTCAGGGAGGAAGTAAGTAGAGTTCTAGAGAGGAAGAGGGGATTAAGCCATTGAACAATAGAGCAAGGGGATAAGAGTGCTTTTATACCTCAATGCCACAGATCACTGTCGAATTTATATTTTCCAGTTATGTACAATAAGATTTGAAAGATTATGTTTTGTCCTTATTTTTTGTCAAAATGATTGTGTTTTATATGTTTTGTTTATACAGTAATGGTTTTGATGTCAGTAGTGTAACTACAGTAGAGTTGTAAAAATAGCTTTTACATTATAAGCTAATTTGCTGGTAGTGACTAAATGAATATGTTATTCATTAAATTGGCTGTCCTCTACTTTGAAATGGAAAGTTAAAATTTTAGGAAATTCTGAATCAAGTTGTTTAAAAATAGGGGAAAGATAATATTACTCAAATAAAAAAAAAAAGCCAGACTGTATGTGGCTAACTGTATTTTGATGCTTTCTGAATATTGGAGTTTACAATATTTTGTTTAAATTATCCTTTAACAACAGTGATTTTATAGTTTATTCAGTGTATGCACACACACACAAAATAGCCTGAATGGTTAATAAACTTGTTACTAGAGTACATCAGTAGGTACTGTGATTTAAACTTTTCATTTTACTAGAGTAGTTTTAAAGCTTATTCACATTTTTTGCTCTGTAGGTCTGTTAAGGGAGGTGATGATGGCCTAATTACACAAATCTGAATCTTTTCTTTGTTTTTCACTTATACTGTTCTTCATTGTTAGCTTTTCCTAAGTAGAGTTTATTAATCATACCAAATTATCAAAAAGTTCATTTAATACACATAATTAGGTTTATTTAAGTCCTCAACTAGGATTATCATAAATGTCACCAAAAATATATGTTGGGTAGTTTCCTTTATACTAGTCACCTAATAATTTAGTCTCTTCTTAGAGTGATAATAAGTACAATTATTTGATCTCACGCAATGCTGGCACATGATAGAAGCATGTTCTTAAGTGGTGGCTATTGTATTTCCATTTCTCTTCTATTTCTTTCTTTTTAAAAGGCTATATTGCTCAATGGGTGAGAACAGGGATGTCAAGAATAACTAATAATTTTAGGAACTTATTTCATGTGAAAATATAGGACATACCTAAGCACAGTCGTGTAAACACAAATAGCATAATATGTTGGAAATTTTATGAAATAATTTCGGAAATTTTATGAAATAATTCCTGGGACTTGACTAAGATAGTAAGCCCAGGCTATTTTAAAGTAAAAGAACTGAGCTTGTTGCAAATTAATATTTGATTGTACTCCTCTTCTATGGTAGTAAAAAAAAATTCTTCCAAAACCTTTTCTCTTCATGTTCACTTATTGCCAGTATATTGTATATATTGCTGATTTCATCCTATTGGTTTTGATAGGTTTTAGAATCAGTTTACTAAGTCCAGCTAGCATTTAAAAAATTAAATAGAAAATACTAAGTAGTCATGTGTTGGAAGAATAACTATTGTTATACAGAATTCCTGTGTTTTCTTGTATATTTTACTGAAGATTGGAATGAGCAGAGTTAGAATTCTAAGGTGAATGATACTAAAGCATGTTGGCTGTTTAACAGTGAAAAGATTATGGACATAGTTACCCTTTTCAAAAAGCACACATGTTTAAATTAGGGACAGACTGAAGAATTTAAAGAAAAGGAACTTAGATAGGGATAAGATACTTGGAAGGAGGGAGGGAGAATAGGAGAGAGGAAAAATGAGATAATGAGCGTGAATATACTGTTTTCCTGGCTTGCTGCTTCAGGCTGATTTGTGAATAACTGGGTACTTTTAATTGAGAAATTAATGGACAAGTGGATTCACTCATTTGTTTTGTCTTTGATGGTTCATTTCTTTTCTTTTCACATTTTTCCTTCTCTGACTTTGGGTTCCTGGATGTTGACTTCCACTGACTGTAAAGTTGTATAACTTGTCAAACATGAGGGATATGACCTACAGATATTGGTTGTGGTTTTTGTTTATGTCTTTCCATTACTCCAGATGTGTGTTACAGTTGATACAGGTGAGCAGGGTTTCTGGTTCCCTTGTTACTCATGGTCTCATCACTTGTTACTCACAAAACTTCCAGTGAGGTTGCCTTCAAGTTTCAGTAGCTAATATGAAGAATTGCTCAGCAGATTTTGCTGTATCTTGAGTCAAGAACTTCTTTCCATAAAGATCTTTTTTTTTTTTGAATGACCTGCCCTATAAATATAGGTCATCCCAGACATATGAATGACTGTCTTTTGTTATCACTGCATATAAAACTCCTTTCCAGATCCAGGGGATTTCCTTTTCTCCCCTTTGATACTGACCAGAGGAACAGAATTGCTTTTCTCAGCTAGTCCTCCATACTTCCCCTCTGCATTGTCCACTTCTTCCAATTAATAGCTATTAGCCTCTATTGGCCAGTACCCCTCCTCCCATTCTAGTGCTTCTTTATCTGCTGCTGTAGGAAAGTAGCACTTTGGCTTTCATAGTTAATGGGAGGCTCAAAGACCTGGCTCTCCACTTTCCAGTCTCACTATTTGCCCATTAATTCTTCCTCACATGAACTGTTCTGTTGGGAGTTAGGGTTTCTTTACTCTAGCCCCCTCCCTAGTTGTTAAGTGGGTTCTGGAAATCTGGGATATCAGTAGGTGCTTTTGGAGGGGAGAAGGTTTATGTGGCTAAATAAATATGGGAAAGTATTTTGAACAAAATTAAACTTTAGAAATATTGTGGGTTATACTGATATTTTTTATGTTTTGGGGAAGATGGATGAAAGCCAGTGTTCCATGGAACACCCTTTGGGAAATCTTCTTTCACTATGAAGTCATGGTGTCCTTTGTGTCAGAGATAGAAAGAATTAATTTTGAGGGAAAATTTGGAACACTGTATGGTGTGGAGAGAAAATCCAAATCTGAATAAGTTAGATTTTACTTAGTGGTTGTGAACTTTTGTCTCCTGTGTGATAGTCACAAGAACTGAAAGATAAACTTAATCATGGTGGAGTAGGACATGAGTGAGGCTGGTGAGCATTTGCGTCCAGGAAAAGCACCCTGTAAAGTAGAATGAAATTAAATATAATAATGAATCAGTGCTGTTAGCGTCTAAAGTCCTAGAAATTACTGATAGGTCTCTATTTATGAGCTTTTCTTGCTCTCATATCAACTTGCTATTTAACTATAGGCATTCACAACAAATTCAGAAGTTCTCACCGTATCTTTTTGCAGCTTTAGTTATTTTCATTACTTTGTGATATTTCAGAGGAAAAGATCATGGACATGCAATTTCAGGATTCATTATAGTTTTAAGTATTCTTTTTTATAAGGTTATAATGTTTTTGCTAAGCTCTTGGTTTCAGACTTTAGGATTAGTGTGGGAACTTTACTGTTATTTGTATCTGTGAAACTATGGGTTTCAAGCACCAGCACCTATTTATGTGTAGTGCAAAGAAGCCAGAATGTACAGTACTTTTATTAAAGAGGAAGCCATATATAATTAGTGCTGTTTCAACACCCTGTGAGCAAGTAGAACTCTGTGATTACTGTAAACTTCTATTCTGACTATAGAGTGGTAGATAATACTGGAGAGTAATTTGACTTGATTTTAAAGATAAATAACTTATAGGATCAATTAGTCTTTTTTCCCACTCACTTCTGTGAGTGGGAAATATATTAATTTTTCTCTTTAGTTCTTCCTCATCAACACTATTCCTCTCAACCCTGATCTAATTAAGTTTGAAAATACCTACTTATGTGGTTGAAAACAATCTTTTAAGAATACATGTGAATTAGTTCAGTCATGCAGTCATTTGTTAAATTTTGATTTTTATTTCAAATTGCTTACACATCACTGTAGACTTAATTTACCAAAACAAACCCACTTCTAGTCAGTTTGTTCTATTCATAGTGACAAAAACTTAATTAAATTTAATACTTAGAGTTTCCATGGTGAAGATCTACAGTGGAATACCTCACCCTGAAATATTTCTGTTCTAAACCTATATGCTAAACAATAGCAGGGACTTTGGTTTCAGACTGGCTCCCGTGGTTATGGGCTGGTTGATTTAAACAAGTTACTTAACTTCTCTAAGTCTGTTTTATCATCAGTGGAAAATTGAGATGATAATAATAGCTTATTCTTCCAAAAGGTTGAAAGTTGGTTTAGAATTTTCTTTTTCTGGTGATTTATAGTTAAATTTTGTTGTCTTTTTTCTCATTCTGTTTTTGAAGTTTCTATTGGGCCTTACGATAAAGGAAGATAAAACACTAGTTTTGAAAGTTTAGGTGAAATGTATAGCTATACAGCGATGTAAATAACTTTATTTTACTGTTGACAAACATAACTTACTGGTAATGTTTTATTGAATTATATTGGCATCAGAGGTGTCTTTCCCTCTGATGTCTGACTATGCCGACAGCATCTTATTCCTTCTCTTAGGATACTTTGCATTGTCACATTTTGTTGTTATTAACAGAACTCTTTTTCAGTAAATATTAAGCTCATGTGTATTTTCATCACCAACAGCAAATATGAAATGCTAGTTATGATTTATTTTTACATTTATAAAGCTCCAACCTGCAAATCAGTGGTAGAGTTCTAGACCTCAACTCAGAAGATGAAAATAATCCTGAAAAATTATTGGTATTCATTCACTTAGAACATTTTGTGGACTAAAGATTATGTAGCACCCATAAATGTGTAAGCACGCATTTATGATAGTAAGCCTGAAGAAAACTCACAGTATACCCTAGTGTTCCCTAAACTGTATTTCATATATAAAGTGTTGAATCTTCTACTAGTAAAATCTTTTATTTGCTTATTTTTTAACTATTAGTATTCCATGGATTTCTTTCCTCACTGATGTATCCTGTTTTATTTCAAAAGGGATTTCTTACAAGTAGTGGTTTATCATCCCCTCCCTTAGCAGTTGACTAAGTGTTTAATCAGGGTTTAAAGGAATAAGATAAAATGCAAATAATCTCTAGTTTTTGAAGGTAAGATTTTCTTACATTAAGTGTGTGTTTAACCTTATTTGCACAACATTCAGCATAGTCTGGTGATGATGAGTTGAACACACAAATTAGTTGCATTTTCTTCTGCAACCCCATTAAAACTACAGTAAAGGAATTTTTAAAACGTCATGAATCTTCAAGGATGAGAAAAATGGGAGGATACTATGAAATATTGGAAGCTGAAAAAGCAGGTAGATGGGTGATAACTGCTGACTTAACACATCTGAGAACATCAAGTCTTAAGTTGTTAATTGTGTAAAGCAGGGCCTATTCCTTTTACTTGGCAGAATCCTCAAAAGTCTTAGATGTTGGTATTGTCAGGAACCTGTGAAAGTTGAGGTAGGGGTGGAACTAAAATGTGGACAATCCATTGAAACTGTTGTGTAAATCGTAGGAGCTCTAGCGCCCCTCTCCTCCATGCCAGTTGACTCCTGTCTTTCCTCCCCAAAGACTGGGTGTTCATTTTCAATAAAACAGAGGTTCTCTGTGTTGAGTGATATTAGGCATAGTTTAGGATTGGCATTTCATACTGAAAACAGGAGAGTAAATACATGTTTATTTACTTTTGCTTGACTACCAGAATGTGGACAACTAGGCCCTTATCACAGAGGCAGGAGGTTAGAGAAGTGTCTCTGGAGCCTCTGAGCAGCTCCAAAATCAAGGATTAAGATATAGATGTATCAGGGATTCCTCAGCAAAGGGCAGAGGCAATCACACTTCAGTGCAGTTCATTATCAGCGGGCTTCACCCAGGGCTTCAGAGCTTTGATTAGCTCTTTCATTTTCTCAAACCTAATAGAAAACCAAGGATTGTCAGATATCTGAAGAAAGCCTGTGAGGAAATAAGTACAATTGCAAATGAACAGAAAAACGGGAGAAAAACACCTTATGTGAAACAGGGTCTGCAGAGAAAGCATAATTTCAAAAAAGCTAACGATATTTTCAGAGATAAGAGAAGGACCATGAAGTAAGTTATGAGTCAGGATGTCCTAAAAAGGAATAAAAGTGAATTAAAAAATCCTTTGAAATTAAACATGTGATAGCTAAAATTAAAACCTCAGTATAAGAACTGGAAGGTAAAGCTGAAGGAGTTTCTTGGAAAATAGAGCAAAAATCACAAAGGGATAGAAGAGAGGAGATAGAAGGAGATAGAAGAGAACACTGGAGGACCAGTTTAAGAGGTCTGAATAATAGGAATTCCAGTTGGGAGGACGGAGGGGAGGAACCTCTAGGAAAATATTCTAGAATTGAAAGACATGAGTTTCTAGACAGAGAGGCCCCACCAAGTACAGCACAAGGGGTGGAAATAGATTCATACCAAGATTTACAGCCAGTTCACTGTGGAATTTCCAGATCTCTGGGGACAAAGACTCAAAAAGTTTCCAAAAAGAAACTAATCAATACAAAGGATCTGGAATCAGAAAGGCTCTGGAATTCTCAGCAGCAACACTGGAAGCTAGAAGATAGTGTTAGTATTCTGAAGGAAAAAGATTTCCAAACTGGAATTCTGTAGCCATCCATATTCTCAATAAGTGTGAAGGTGGGATAAGGACATGTTAAGAGCTGTAGGTCTTCAAAAAAAGTTTGACCTGCAACCCGTGGACTCCCAGTAAGGTAACCCACCATCCAGGTTTACCTGGGACTAGGGAATTTCTTAATATATCGACTTGTGCTGAAACCAGGAGAGACATAGACAAACTGTGATGAGTTGGATGCTCTAGCCCCAACTAAACGAGGGAGGAAATGAAGATGAGAAAATACAGGACATCTCCTAGTAGGAGATCCAGTAGAGGGGAGAGAAGAAAGGATTTCCTAGGATGATGGTGAAGGGAGAATATGGAGTGATTGCATGGAACATAGAGGTCAATCAGCCCAGATAAGAGGCAGCAAAGAAATCTCCCTGAGAGACTTCTTTAGTATCTGATGTAAGTGAATATCTTGAGAGGAGATTCAGAAATCTGGGGAGAGCTTAGAGTTGCTTGGAAAAGGAAACAAATGAGAAAGCAATTATTAAGAAAAAAATTTGTGTAGGAAATGGTCACAAATCATGTCGCAGGAATGTAAACCGTGAATATGCATTTAACTAAGGTTATGCTGTAACTGTGTTGGGAGGTTGGTACAGAAAGGGAAAGGCTCTTAGTGAGGGTGAAGGTACTTACTGGGGCCTGGTGGTTTTCTTGAACCTTAATTGGCAATTGAATCTGTGTTTATGAATAACTAATAAACATGAATACTTAAAAAAATAGTTTTTGAAGAATTATGTAGTCCCTGTTCCTTTAATCCTTCCTCATTAATCTCATTTTCAAATTTTTTTCCAAGTCCTTAACCAAGGACCTCAAAACTGGATACAGTAAATAGATTTAAAATTTATCAGTTTATTTTTGAGCAGATAATCTTTTTTCTTCTTTAGTGATTGCTCTGTTCTTATAGATGGCATTTTATGAATAGTCTTTATTTTAGGAAAAGGTAGGGTAAATTCTATGTAATTACATTAATGAAGTTACATAAGGCACACATATTACTCAATGTTTCTGGAATTGAACACACAACAAAAGAACTCTAGTAGAACAATAAAGACAAACTAAATTATACAAATGATATGAAAGATGGATGAATTGATCACTTCTATAAAGTAGTAAGTGACCAGGTATGACAGCAGACATCAGAATGCTTGTCAGATGCTCAGCTGCAGGATAGCTTTGATTTAAAAATACTCAGCTTCTCTTGTAGGCTTACCTGGTGGCTCAGTGCTTAAGAACCTGCCTGCCAATGCAGGAGATGAAGGTTCGATCCCTGGGTCGGGAAGATGCCCTGGAGGAGAAAATGGCAACCCACTCCAGTGTTCTTGCCTGGAAAATCCCAAGGACAGAGGAGCCTGATGGGCTACAGTCCATGGTGTCACACAGAGTCGGATACAACTGAGCAATTAAGCACACAGGCTCTCTTGAGTCTTCTGAAATTCCTGTTGGACCTTGTAAATGCAAGGAAATGCATCATATTAAATCAGATTCTTTTTGAAATAAATTTTAATATTCCACAGAGAAAATTTTTTGAAACCTAAATAATTTGAGTTATGCTTTTCATATCTGTTTTAGGGCGGGTTTATGAGAAGTTTGTTTCAGGTAGTTGCTGAGCAGTAGGACTAAGTGGGAAACTGGACTGTTTTCTAACTACTCCTGGGTTAGGTTTTCAGGGGATGCTTTCCTTGTTTAATTTGAACTCTAGGATACTTGAAAAACACACTCTAAAACAAATTATTACTGAATTGCTGCTGTGGTCTGAATGTTAGTGTCCCTCCAAAATTCATATGTTAAAATCCAAACCCCTAAAGATGATGGCATTAGGAAGTGAGGCCTTTGTGGAACCTCTCTGGATGGGATTATTTGTTCCTTTATAATGAACGAGGTCCCAGAGAGCTTGCGAACCCTCCCACCATGTGAGGACACGGAAGGCAACTCTGCTGGCACCTTGGTCTTTTAGTTCTAACTTCCAGAATTTAAGAAATAGATCTGTGGTATCTTATTATAGCAGCCCAAAGGACCAAACAGTTATTCAGTACTTGGTTTCCTTACATGAGAGATTATTCTCCTGATTTTTTTGTTGAATGCACTGCTGTTGTTGAAGGTCATTTTTACTGTTTTCCAGACTTATTTTGTTGGTGATTGTATACTTAAAACATTCTGTACTTATTCTTGCATTTCATCTAAAAGGGAAAAAGAAAACATTAAAAATAGTATTGTTGTAAACTAAAATTTAAATCTTAAATTGGTGATCATTTTTCAGTTTCTGGATACAATGCTTTTACTTAGAATAAAAATAATTTAAAGTAGCTCTAACCAGAGTTCCTAGGTAGCAGCGTCCATAGTTTAAAATAGTTACCCAGGGTTAGAATGAAATATTTATAATAACCTAGTATCATTTTGTTTTCAATTAGGTATGCTACAAAAAATAAAATTTCAACCATCCCATTTTTAAAAAACAGAGGTAAAAGGAAATGATGTCATATAGCTGGTATTTGGAAATAATGAAGGAATTTTTCCTCTAGCAATAGTAATACTTCCTTTGTAGCATTATCTAATTTACATTTCAATTCTGAAATATACAAAGATGATTTTTGTAAGAGTATGTAGTTTTTGAAATAGAAATTATTTAGATTTTTAAAAGCCCCAATACTAAGAATTTTCAGGTAAAGCTATTTGCACTAATTTTTTTTCCCTAAAATTCTCTGCATGTTACTCAAATTATATTGGAGTCAGAATTTCTCATTTTGAAAGTTTGGAAAACTTTCTGAAAAAATACCAAGAAAATGTTTAGTTCAGTTTACTACTGTCCTCTCACAGAAGGATTTTCACTATGATTAACTGTTTCACCTGGTTTATATCGCTTCTACTTTAAAGGTTGTCCATTTCTAAAAGATACTAGCCTCCAAAATGTAAAGGCTAGTATTTACATGCCTTTAAATATGATTCTATTCAAGCACATTGGATACGAAATTTTATAGATGACCAGTGTGTTTAGCTCAGTTTTGTTGCTCAGTCGCGGCTGACTCTTTGCGATCCCATGGACGCGGCATGCCAGACTTCCCTGTCCTTCACTATCTCCTGGAACTTGCTCAAACTCATGTCCATTGAGTTGGTGATGCCATCCAACCATCTTGTCCTCTGTCGACCCCTTTTCCTCCTGCCTTCAATATTTCCCAGCATCAGCATCAAGGTCTTTTTCCAATGAGTTGGCTCTTGGCATCAGGTGGCCAAAGTATTGGAGCTTCAGCTTTAGCATCAGTCCTTCCTATGAATATTCTGGGTTGATTTCCTTTAGGATTGCCTGGTTGGATCTCCTAGCTGTCCAAGGGACTCTCAAGAGTCTTTTCCAGTGCCACAGTTCAGAACCATCAATTCTTCGGTGCTCAGCTTTCTTTACAGTCCAACTCTCACATCCATACATGACTACTGAAAAAACCATAGCTTTGACTAGACGGACCTTTGTTGGTAAAGTAATGTCTCTGGTTTTTAATATGCTGTTTAGGTTTGTTATAGCTTTTCTTCCAAGGAAAGCTCAGCTTTGTTTTGATTAATTTTCCTTTTGAGTTTTTAGGGTATAGCAGATATGGCTGTATGAATGCCATCTGGTTTATTCACATATTTAGCCAAATTATTAAAACTAGAAAGATGTTATTAGGTTTTTACTTTAGATTATTACTACAAAAATAATACAGTGTGAGTAAAGGCAGTTATAGTGCTTGAATTCTGGTGCTGTTTGATTATAATTTAACTTGTGATTACTTTGTGTTTGTGTATGTGTTTTGGATGTGCTCTAAATGCTCCTTGTTACCACTGCTTTGGAAATATATTTGAATTTGGAGTCATGGTACAACTCTGGGGAGGGAAGGACCCTTGAAAATTGTAGCTACCTGAAATTCTTACTGCACATGAGTGTGTGTGTTTGTGTGTGTGTGTGTGTGTGTGTGTATTTGTTTCTGAGATGGATGAAAAACACAGTAATCTCTCTGTTTTCCCCCATTTTCCTGTCTCCCTTTGTTCCTTTTTTTTTTTTTTTACCAGTTTTTTTTTTTTTTTTTTTTGGTGGCTAAACATATGTCTGGAGAAGGAAATGGCAACCCACTCCAGTGTTCTTGCCTGGAGAAACCCAGGGACGGGGGAGCCTGGTGGGCTGCCGTCTATGGGGTCGCACAGAGTCGGACACGACTGAAGCAACTTAGCAGCAGCAGCAGCAGCAGCAAACATATGTCAAAATTTCTGTTTTAACCATTTAGAAATGTATAATTCAGTGACATGTTTACAATGTTTTGTAAACATCACGGCTGTCTATTTCTGAAAACTTTCATCACCCCAAACAGAAACTCTGTACTAATGAAGCAATAACTTTCCATTTTCTTCTCCCCTAAGCTCTTGGCAACCTGTAATCTATTTTCTTTCTCTATGAATTTGTCTATTCTGGATGTTTCATAAAAGTTGTATCATACAGTATTTATCCTTTCATATCTGGCTTATTTCACTTAATGTCTTCAAGATTGATCCGTTTTGTAGCATGTATCGGAGTTTCATTTATATTTAAGGCTGAATAATATACCATTGTATGTATATTACCACATTTTTTTAATCTATCCATCTTTCAGTGAACATTTGGGTGGTTTCTAGTTTGTGGCTATCATGAATAATACTGCATCGAACATTGGTATATAGATATGTTTGATTTCCTGTTTTTATCTTTTGAACATGTACCCAGGAGTGGAATTTCTGGGTCATATAGTAATTCTATGTTTAACATTTTTGAGGAATTGCCAAACTGTTTTCCAAAGCAGTTGTACCATTGTACAGTCCTACCAGCAGTGTACTAAGATTTCTGTTTCTCTGTATTTTTGTCAACACTTGGTAGCTTGACATATTTTTATTGTATCCATTCTAGTATGTGTGAAACGGTATCTCACTGTAGTTTTAATTTGCGTTTCCCAAATGATTAGTGGCAGATTTTCATGTGCTTATTGGCCATTTGCATATCTTCTTCAGAGAAGTGTCTGTTCAGGTCATTTGCCAGTATTTTAAATTGAGTTGTTTGTTTTTTTGTTGTTGAGATTGAAGAGTTCTTCTGTATTGAAGAAGCTGAAGAGTTCTTCTGTGTGTATTCTGAATATTAAGCTCTTATCAGATATATGACTTGCAAACATTTTCTCCCATTCTGTGCTTTACTTTTTTTACTCTGTTGATAATTCTTTTTTTTTTTTTTTCAATTTTTTAATTTTTTTTTTCATTTATTTTTATTAGTTGGAGACTACTTACTTTACAATATTATAGTGGGTTTTGCCATACATTGACATGAATCAGCCATGGATTTACATGTATTCCCCATCCTGATCCCGCCTCCCACCTCCCTCTCTACCCGATCCCTCTGGGTCTTCCCAGGGCACCAGGCCCAAGCACTTGTCTCATGCATCCAACCTGGGCTGGTGATCTGTTTCACCATAGATAGTATACATGTTTCGATGCTGTTCTCTAGAAACATCCCACCCTCGCCTTCTCCCACAGAGTCCAAAAGTCTGTTCTGTACATCTGTGTCTCTTTTTCTGTTTTGCATATAGGGTTATCATTACCATCTTTCTAAATTCCATATATATGCGTTAGTATACTGTATTGGTCTTTATCTTTCTGGCTTACTTCACTCTGTATAATGGGCTCCAGTTCCATCCATCTCATTAGAACTGATTCAAATGAATTCTTTTTAATGGCTGAGTAATATTCCATGGTGTATATGTACCACAGCTTCCTTATCCATTCGTCTGCTGATGGGCATCTAGGTTGCTTCTATGTCCTGGCTATTATAAACAGTGCTGCGATGAACATTGAGGTGCACGTGTCTCTTTCAGATCTGGTTTCCTCAGTGTGTATGCCCAGAAGTGGGATTGCTGGATCATATGGCAGTTCTATTTACAGTCTTTTAAGAAATCTCTACACTGTTCTCCATAGCGGCTGTACTAGTTTGCATTCCCACCAACAGTGTAAGAGGGTTCCCTTTTCTCCACACCCTCTCCAGCATTTATTGCTTGTAGACTTTTGGATAGCAGCCATCCTGACTGGCGTGTAATGGTACCTCATTGTGGTTTTGATTTGCATTTCTCTGATAATGAGTGATGTTGAGCATCTTTTCATGTGTTTGTTAGCCATCTGTATGTCTTCTTTGGAGAAATGTCTGTTTAGTTCTTTGGCCCATTTTTTGATTGGGTCATTTATTTTTCTGGAATTGAGCTGCAGGAGTTGCTTGTATATTTTTGAGATTAATCCTTTGTCTGTTGCTTCATTTGCTATTATTTTCTCCCAATCTGAGGGCTGTCTTTTCACCTTGCTTATAGTTTCCATTGTTGTGCAAAAGCTTTTAAGTTTCATTAGGTCCCATTTGTTTAGTTTTGCTTTTATTTCCAATATTCTGGGAGGTGGGTCATAGAGGATCTTGGTGTGATTTATGTCGGAGAGTGTTTTGCCTATGTTCTCCTCTAGGAGTTTTATAGTTTCTGGTCTTACATTTAGATCTTTAATCCATTTTGAGTTTATTTTTGTGTATGGTGTTAGAAAGTGTTCTAGTTTCATTCTTTTACAAGTGGTTGACCAGTTTTCCCAGCACCACTTGTTAAAGAGGTTGTCTTTTTTCCATTGTATATCCTTGCCTCCTTTGTCGAAGATAAGGTGTCCATAGGTTCGTGGATTTATCTCTGGGCTTTCTATTCTGTTCCATTGATCTATATTTCTGTCTTTGTGCCAGTACCATACTGTCTTGATGACTATGGCTTTGTAGTAGAGTCTGAAGTCAGGCAGGTTGATTCCTCCAGTTCCATTCTTCTTTCTCAAGATTGCTTTGGCTATTCGAGGTTTTTTATATTTCCATACAAATTGTGAAATTATTTGTTCTAGTTCTGTGAAAAATACCATTGGTAGCTTAATAGGGATTGCATTGAATCTATAGATTGCTTTGGGTAGTATAGCCATTTTGACAATATTGATTCTTCCAATCCATGAACACGGTATATTTCTCCATCTGTTTGTGTCCTCTTTGATTTCTTTCATCAGTGTTTTATAGTTTTCTATGTATAGGTCTTTTGTTTCTTTAGGTAGATATACTCCTAAGTATTTTATTCTTTTTGTTGCAGTGGGGAATGGTATTGTTTCCTTAATTTCTGTTTTCTCATTGTTAGTGTATAGGAATGCAAGGGATTTCTGTGTGTTAATTATATATCCTGCAACTTTACTATATTCATTGATTAGCTCTAGTAATTTTCTGGTAGAGTCTTTAGGGTTTTCTATGTAGAGGATCATGTCATCTGCAAACAGCAAGAGTTTCACTTCTTCTTTTCCTATCTGGATTCCTTTTACTTCTTTTTCTGCTCTGATTGCCATGGTCAAAACTTCCAAAACTATGTTGAACAGTAGTGGTGAGAGTGGGCACCCTTGTCTTGTTCTTGATTTTAGAGGAAATGCTTTCAATTTTTCACCATTGAGGGTAATGCTTGCTGTGGGTTTGTCATATATAGCTTTTATTATGTTGAGGTATGTTCCTTCTATTCCTGCTTTCTGGAGAGTTTTAATCATAAATGAGTTTTGAATTTTGTCAAAGGCTTTCTCTGCATCTATTGAGATAATCATATGGTTTTTATCTTTCAATTTGTTAATGTGGTGTATTACATTGATTGATTTGCAGATATTAAAGAATCCTTGCATTCCTGGGATAAAGCCCACTTGGTCATGGTGTATGATTTTTTTAATATGTTGTTGGATTCTGTTTGCTAGAATTTTGTTAAGGATTTTTACATCTATGTTCATCAGTGATATTGGCCTGTAGTTTTCTTTTTTTTGTGGCATCTTTGTCTGGTTTTGGAATTAGGGTGATGGTGGCCTCATAGAATGAGTTTGCAAGTTTGCCTTCTTCTGCAATTTTCTGGAAGAGTTTGAGTAAGATAGGTGTTAGCTCTTCTCTATATTTTTGGTAGAATTCAGCTGTGAAGCCATCTGGTCCTGGGCTTTTGTTTGCTGGAAGATTTCTGATTACAGTTTCGATTTCCTTGCTTGTGATGGGTCTGTTAAGATCTTCTGTTTCTTTCTGGTTCAGTTTTGGAAAGTTATACTTTTCTAAGAATTTGTCCATTTCATCCAAGTTGTCCATTTTATTGGCATAGAGCTGCTGGTAGTAGTCTCTTACAATCCTTTGTATTTCAGTGTTGTCTGTTGTGATCTCTCCATTTTCATTTCTAATTTTGTTAATTTGGTTCTTCTCCCTTTGTTTCTTAATGAGTCTTGCTAATGGTTTGTCAATTTTGTTTATTTTTTCAAAAAACCAGCTTTTAGCTTTGTTGATTTTTGCTATGGTCTCTTTAGTTTCTTTTGCATTTATTTCTGCCCTAATTTTAAAGGTTTCTTTCCTTCTACTACCCTGGGGTTCTTCATTTCTTCCTTCTCTAGTTGCTTTAGGTGTAGAGTTAGGTTATTTATTTGACTTGTTTCTTGAGGTAAGCCTGTAATGCTATGAACCTTCCCCTTAGCACTGCTTTTACAGTGTCCCATAGGTTTTGGGTTGTTGTGTTTTCATTTTCACTCATTTCTATGCATATTTTGATTTCTTGTATGATTTGTTGGTTATTCAGAAGCGTGTTATTTAGCCTCCATATGTTTGAAGTTTTAACAATTTTTTTCCTGTAATTGAGATCTAATCTTACTGCACTGTGGTCAGAAAAGATGACTGGAATGATTTCAATTTTTTTGAATTTACCAAGACTAGATTTATGGCCCAGGGTGTGATCTATTCTGGAGAAGGTTCCGTGTGCCCTTGAGAAAAAGGTGAAGTTGATTGTTTTGGGGTGAAATGCCCTATAGATATCAATTAGGTCTAGCTGGTCCATTGTGTCATTTAAAGTTTGTGTTTCCTTGTTAATTTTCTGTTTAGTTGATCTATCCATAGTTGTGAGTGGGGTATTAAAGTCTCCCACTGTTATTGTGTTACTATTAATTTCCTCTTTCATACTCGTTAGCGTTTGCCTTACATATTGCAGTGCTCCTATGTTGGGTGCATGTATATTTCTAATTGTTATATCTTCTTCTTGGACTGATCCTTTGATCATTATGTAGTGTCCTTCTTTGTCTCTTTTCACAGCCTTTATTTGAAAGTCTATTTTATCTGATATGAGTGTTATGACTCCTGCTTTCTTTTGTTCTCCGTTTGCGCGAAATATTTTTTTCCAGCCCTTCACTTTTAGTCTGTATATGTCCCTTGTTTTGAGGTGGGTCTCTTGTAGACAGCATATATAGGGGTCTTGTTTTTGTATCCATTCAGCCCATCTTTGTCTTTTGGTTGGGGCATTCAACCCATTTACATTTAAGGTAATTATTGATAGGTATGGTCCCATTGCCATTTACTTTGTTGTTTTGGGTTCACGTTTATACAACCTTTTTGTGTTTCCTGTCTAGAGAAGATCCTTTAGCATTTATTGAGGAGCTGGTTTGGTGGTGCTGAATTCTCTCAGCTTTTGCTTGTCTGTAAAGCTTTTGAATTCTCCTTCATATCTGAATGAGATCCTTGCTGGGTACAGTAATCTAGGTTGTAGGTTATTCTCTTTCATTACTTTAAGCATGTCCTGCCATTCCCTTCTGGCCTGGAGGGTTTCTATTGATAGATCAGCTGTTATCCTTATGGGAATCCCTTTGTGTGTTATTTGTTGTTTCTCCCTTGCTGCTTTTAATATTTGTTCTTTGTGTTTGATCTTTGTTAATTTGATTAATATGTGTCTTGGGGTGTTTCGCCTTGGGTTTATCCTGTTTGGGACTCTCTGGGTTTCTTGGACTTGGGTGGATATTTCCTTCCCCATTTTAGGGAAGTTTTCAGCTATTATCTCCTCGAGTATTTTCTCATGGCCTTTCTTTTTGTCTTCTTCTTCTGGGACTCCTATGATTCAAATGTTGGGGTGTTTCACATTGTCCCTGAGGTTGTCCTCATTTCTTTTGATTCTTTTTTCTTTTTTCCTCTCTGCTTCATTTATTTCCACCATTTTGTCTTCTACCTCACTTATCCTGTCTTCTGTCTCCGTTATTCTACTCTTGGTTCCCTCCAGAGTTTTTTTGATCTCATTTATTGCATTATTTGTTTTTAATTGACTCTTTTTTATTTCTTCTAGGTCCTTATTAAACATTTCTTGCATCTTCTCAATCTTTGTCCCCAGGCTATTTATCTGTAACTCCATTTTGTTTTCAAGATTTTGGATCATTTTTATTATCATTATTCTAAATTCTTTTTCAGGTAGATTCCCTATCTCCTCCTCTTTTGTTTGACCTGGTGGACATTTTTCATGTTCCTTTACCTGTTGGGTATTTCTCTGCCTTTTCATCTTGTTTAGATTGCTGTGTCTGGAGTGGGCTTTCTGTATTCTGGAGGTCTGTGGTTCCTTTCTATTGTGGAGGTTTCACCCAGTGGGTGGGGTTGGACGATTGGCTTGTCAAGGTTTCCTGGTTAGGGAAGCTTGCGTCGGTGTTCTGGTGCGTGGAACTGGATTTCTTCTCTCTGGAGTGCAATGGAGTGTCCAGTAATGAGTTTTGAGATGGGTCTATGTGTTAGGTGTGACTTTGGGTAGCCTGTATGTTGACGCTCAGGGCTATGTTCCTGAATTGCTGGAGAATTTGCGTGGTATGTCTTGCTCTGAAACTTATTGGCTCTTGGGTGGTGGTTGGTTTCAGTGTAGGTATGGAAGCTTTTGGATGGTCTCTTATTACTTAATGTTCCATGTAGTTAGGAGTTTTCTGGTGTTCTGAGGTTTCTGGCTTAAGTCTCCTGCCTCTGGATTTCAGTTTTATTCTTCCTGTAGTCTCAAGACTTCCCCAACTATACAGCACTGATAATAAAACTTCTAGGTTAATGGTGAAAAGATTCTCCCCGCTTAGGGACACCTGGAGAGGTTCACAGAGTTACATGAAAAAGAGGAGAGGGAGGAGGGAGACAGAGATGAGCAGGAGGAGAAAAAGGGGCACTCAAGAGGAGAGAGACAGATCTATGCAGTTGTCTGTTCCCAAAGTGTTCTCCATAGCCCAGACACCCACAAAGATTCACAGAATTGGATTGGGAAGAGAAGGGGAAAGGAGGAATTAGAGGTGTTCTGAAGTAGAAAACAGTCAAAAGTGGGAGAGAGTAATCAACACACTCCTGAATAAAAATGGGGACTGAATATTGGATTCTTAAATGTCCAAAATTTATATCACATACTGAAAAACAAAGATTAAAAATCTAGAGTAGAGGTTAGACTCTTAAAAATACAATATTAAAAATAAAAACAAAAAAAAATTTTAGAAATATATATGAAGTTTGGTTTAAAAATAGGACTTCTCTTTTGTTTTTTTTGCAAGGTTATAGTAAAATGAAAATGAAAATTAAGGAGTAGTAGAGGAGTAATAGAGGACTTTAAAAGAAAATAAGAGAAAAAGAAAAAAAAAACAAGAAAAAAAATGGTTTCCTAATTTAAAAAATCATAAAAATATATGAAAATGAAAGTTAAGGAGTAATGGGGGAGTAATGGGGAATTTTAAGAGAAAATAAAAGAGAAAAAAGAAAAAAAATTTATTTTTAATTTAAAAAAAATATATATCTAGGAATTTCTCTGGAGCTGTTGCAGTCAGTGTGGGTTTGGTTCAGTTTCAGATTGCTCCTCGTTCCAGCTTACACTTCTCGATATCTATAGGCCCCTTCTGATGTTGTCGGTGTTACCTACAGGGATTTTAATCTGTTGCACCAGTCCCTTCTGAAGCGGTTCCCTTTGTTTATTTGGCTTCTGTTTGCTGGTCTCTTCAGTATCTAATTTCCGCCCTGACATAGGCGGGTGGAGGTGGTCTCTTGTTCAGGTTCGCTAGTTCAGTTGCGCTGCGGGGAGGGAGGGGCGCTGCTGGCTCCCGGCTGCTCTATATGGAGAGTGCCCTGCGTTGTGTGCGGCTCCAGTTTTCGGGTACTCCACAAAAGCGCGGACTCGTTTTTCCCTGCGTTTTGTGCCTTCCCCGACCGGAGCAGCTCAGGCAGCCAGGAGCTTGACGGGCACACTCTCCCCGGGTGCGGTGCGCCTTCTCCCCTCCGCGCCCCGGCCTCAGTTTCTGTTTCCGCCGGCGCCGGTCGGGTGCGTGCGTCTTGTGATTAGCCGTGACTCTTCTGGGGGATGTCAACTATCCAGAATCTCAGGAAGTCTTTGGTTAGAAACTGGAGGCCTGTTTGCAGTTTGGTACGGGGTGCCGTCTTTGGGGCCGAGTTTGCCCCTTTCCCCTCCCCCCGGCCTCCTGCCTCCAGCGGGGCTGGGCCGGTCTGCAGCCGGCTAGCTCCTCTGGACTTGCTCGGTCCCTTTGTTCTGCGAACAGCCGGCTAGTTTTGTGTGTTCCGGCCGGTTAATTTTCTCTCTCTCTTTTGCTATCCCACAGTTTAAGTTGCTATCTCACAAAAGCTCCCTCCGATTGCCCTCAGGTCACTCAGGCCCAGTCCTTACCCTAAGCAATGCCACCTGCTCCTCTCCGTTCCGCCCCCACTTGCTGGTGGCAGATGCGGGTGTCTGGGGTACTTTTCTGCTGGGAGTTGCTTTTAGGCACGTAATCTGTGGGTTTTATTTATTTTTCCTCCCAGTTAGGTTGCCCTCCGAGATTTGAAAACTTCCCCCAGACCCGCCAGTGCAAGGGTTTCCTGGTGTTTGGAAACTTTTTCTATTAAGACTCCCTTCCCGGGACAGATCTCCATCCCTAGCTCTTTTGTCTCTCTTTTTATCTTTTATATTTTTGTCCTACCTCCTTTCGAAGACAATGGGCTGCTTTTCTGGGCGCCTGATGTCCTCAGCTAGTGATCAGAAGTTGTTTTGTGAGGTTTGCTCTGCGTTCAATTGTTCTTTCGATGAATTTGTAGGGGGGAAAGTGGTCTCCCCGTCCTATTCCTCCGCCATCTTGGCTCCTCCCTCCTGATAATTGTCTTTTTATGCACAAAGTTTTTTCATTTTCAGAAAGTCCACTTTATTTATTTTGCCTTTTGTTTCCTATGCCTTTAGTGCCATATCATTGAAATCGTTGCCAAGTCCAATATCATGAAGATTTTTCTCTGTATTTTCTTCCTAGAGTTTTATGGTTTGCAAGTGAGTGAAGTAGCTCAGTCGTGTCCAACTCTTTGCGACCCCATGGACTGTAGCCTACCAGGCTCCTCCATCCATGGGATTTTCCAGGCAACAGTACTGGAGTGGGTTGCCATTTAGCTCTTATTTTTAATTTGATCCACTTAGAGTTAATTTTTGTATGATGTGAAGTAGAAGTCTAACTTCATTGTTTTACATGTGGAAATCCAATTGTGCCAACATAATTCCTTAAAGAGATTATTTTTATCCATCAAATGAACTTTAAACCCTTTTCAAAAAGCAGTTGGCCATAAATGTATGGGTTTATTTCTGCACTTTTCAGTTCTATTCCATTGGTCTGTGTGTCTGTTCTTATGTCAGTATCACAGAACCTTGATTACTATAGTTTTGTAATAAGTTTGAGATTAGGAAGAGTGAGCCCTCCAACTTTGTTCTTCTTTTTCAAGACTGTTTTAATTAGTCTGGGCCCTTTGTAATCCCATAGGAATTTAAAGATTGGCTTTTCCATTTCTAGTAAAAAAGGCTGTTAGAGTTTTGATGGGGCTCCCCTTCTTTAATAATATTCAGTTGACTGTATTTTCTAGCTTTTTTTGCAGTTAGGTTTGGACACAGGACTAGTTTTGGACATTAGACTTTAAGTAAAAGTGATATGTTTTATCAGGAGCATCATGAAAAGGTAAACTTTCCCCACTTACTCCCTTCTGCGATACAGAGAACATGTCGGGTGATGTCTTCAGAGGTTGAACCTTAAGGATGGACGCATGAGGGCCGTGCTCCAAGGATGACGTAGTAGGAGGTGAAAGCATCCTGAATCCCTTGACAACTTTGTCAGACTGCCCTACCAGCCTTGGACTGTTTACCTTCAGACTTCTTTTGTTTGAGAAAGAAATACATTTTTATTTTGTTTAAGTTGAGGTTAACTTGAGATTTTTGGTTTTATAGATCTGAGTTTAATTGATACGCCTTTCCAATTATGTTAATTTGGTTTCTGTTTGTGTGCAATGTGTGAGGGGATTAATTTATATATATGTTTTGTAAATTACACTTTAAAATTATTTGTTCTTAATATATAATATAAATGGCCACTACAACTTTTTAAAAAGTAGAAAAAAATTTGCCACTATGACATAGCAGCTTTTGTCATTTTTGTACCTTCCTATTCTGTTTTTTTTTTTTTTAATATGCACATTTAGCTTTCTACATGGGAACGCTTCTGGTATTTTTATATTCTCCTTTTTGCACTTAACATTACAAAGCGAATGGTGCATATTGATGAACCTCTTTGTTCCTCAGTTTCTTCATCTCTAAAAGTGGTAATAGTTATTATATATACTTCACAGAGTTGTTGTGAAGATTAACTAAAATATTGCACATATGGTACTAGACCAGTGCCTGGCACATAGTACGCCCTAAATATTAGTTATCATTAACATTGAATTATCATAATCTTTTTTCTATATTATTCTATGTAGAATATAGTCTATATTATTTCTGTATTATTGTATCTTTGTACTCACCACGGCTGTAGCATTGGCCTCTTTTAACACTTTCCCTTGAGACTGTGGTACTGATGGCGTTGGAGCAACTTGATCCCTTGTTTAAGTGGGTGAGGAGAGCAACTGAGAGACGGAGACAGAAGTGGCTTCCTGTAGCCCTCTCAAGAGGGACAAGCCTACCTTTCATAGAAACACCCCCAAAGTCTCCTCTGTAGTCTGAATAGCCAGAACGAGGAAACATGTCTGTTTTTGAACTAGTGGTTACTTTGGTGAGATTATTGAGGATACGTAGGCTATGTGAGGGAAGTATAGATAACAATACTAGGATTCTGTTTAGAAAGAGTGGATGGGTTCTGGGTAAACCACAAGCAGTCTCTACTACAGTTGGCATTGTGGTTTTTAGCAGTTTATAGCAATTTCTTTAAGAATTATTAGTGCTACAGTAAAGTTTTACGGTGTTCTTTGCCCTTTCCTTGACCACCTCCAAGTAATGCCTTCTCTAATGTATGGTTTTGATTTAAGGATTCTGAGCCAGGGTTGCTGTATAGAACAGAGAAGAGGATGCATTTTAGATATACACAATTAAATTTTAATTTCAAGATTGCAGATGGTCATTAAAATGATACTTTTCTCAGCCATTCCATCTTTTTTTTAAATTTATTTTTAATTGGAGCATAAGCCATGACATCTTTTGTTGGCTTATTCCTCTCTGAATGCCTGTAAAATTTGTTTGTGGTGCTCATTTGGCAACCAAAATGAATAATCTTAGATTATTGTCTTTTTATATATGTCACACCAAGAATCAGCTCTCCTTGTATCTCTGACACAAATAAATTCCAGTGTATCTCTATTGTTAGTAATAGCTCCAGATGGTATGGTTAGAAGGTCTGTTTAAAGTTAATTCATAAATATTTATTGTACACAATAAATATTATGTGTATAATAGAGTATGGGAACAATAAAGATGGACAGTATGTGGTTCCTACCCTCAAGGAATTAAGCAGAATATAAATGTATTAAAGGAGACACAAGAGGGATTACTTTTGATAAGGAGAGTAGGGAGTGAAAAAGGATCAGTTATGGTGGTGACATTTAAGGTGATCCTTAGAGTAGCATTTTGTGAATTAGAGGTAGGAAGATGGGCATTTTAGATGGAAGGGAACAATGGAGCTAGAGTATGGAGGCAGGAAAGCTCAAAGGCATGTGCTTTGAAGCAGAGTGAGGGAGTAGTGGGAAATATAGTTGGAATGGTGGGTGGGGGCTATTTGAGAAGTACCACTACATAAGTTGAATTTGACTCTGGACAGTAGGAAGCCATTGAATATGCATTTGTTTTTAAAGCAAGGAGTCTTGGAAATTGCTTTCTACCAAAGCATAAGTAGCCTTAGGATTTGTAGTCTATTGTTATGATAGAATGATTTTGGAGTTCACCCATTAATTCATTTTAACAAGTATTTATGGCATATCAAGTATGTGCTAGGTATCATTTTCTGCAGATCCAGCAATGACCAAGGCAGACAGGGTCTCTGCTATCGTGAAACTTATATCAAAATTTGGGGGGAATTCAGGAAATAAACATGTAAATAAATAGGATTACTGTAGATATTTCTAGGAGTGCTAAAGAAAATAAGAGTTTGACATGACAGAGTGTTTTGGGTCATAATTTAGATCATTAGTCATGGAATGACACATGGTTTTACTCTGGGCAACAAGCTGAATAACAATAGCTAATATTGATTATTTACTGTGTGCCAGGTACTATTTAAGCAGTTTTCATGGATTATCCTATTTAACAATAATCATCACAACCTTATGAAGAAGGTAGCGTTATTCTTATATTATAGATGAGGAAACTGGGGTGTTAAGTGGTGGTGTCAAGGTCTAAACCATTTAATCTGATTTTAGAGCTCGTACTCTTAATCACAACTACTCAGTTGTACTGCCATTGTGTTCAGTCATGTCTGACTCTTTCTGACCCCGTGGACCATAGCTCACCAGATTTCTCTGTCCAGGCAAGAATGCTGAAGTGGATTGCCTTTTCCTATGCCAGGGACTCTTCCCAACCCAGGGATTGAACCCTTGCGTCTCCTGCATTAGCAGGTGGGGATTCTTTGCCACCGAGTCACCTAGGAAGTCGGACTGTTATGCCTGAGAAGTGGAGTAGGGTGAGAATTAAGAATTCTGTTTTGGCCACGTTTGAAATAGTAAGTAGTTGATATGTTAGTCTGGAAACATAGTTGTTTCGGAGGTTAGGACTGGAGATACAAACTTCAGATTCATCTGCTTACAGGTAAAACCATGGGACTAGATGAGAATTTTTAGTCTGTAGATAAGAAAAAGAAAGAGATTAAGGGCTAACTCTGGAAGCATTCAAAATTTAAAGCTTGAGCAGTAGAGGAGCCAGAAATGGAGATGGCTAGTGAGATAGAAGAAACCAGGAGAACATGTTGTCAGGAAATCAAAAGAAAAGCTTCAGAAGAAAGGACTGTCACATGTTGTGGATGTGGCTAGGATGCAGGCACAAGTCCAAATTGAGTCAGATGAGAAAATAGAGCAAAGTGGAAGACACACACGTAAACACACATATATGTGTTTATGTATATGTATATAGACAATTGTATGGACAGTTTTTACAGAGGTTTCACAGTGATGGGGGGGTGCAAAGAATTTTGGTGGTAGTTAGAGGGGACATGGGATTAGGAAGGGTTTTTAAGCATGGGGGAGAACTATGGTTGATAAAAGTGATCCACTGAGGAGACAGATTTATGATATAGGAAAGAGGAAAATAAATACAGGGATTGGTCTTTGATTGAAGTACGGCACTTTTTTTTTTTTTTTTTTTATAGTAGAGAGGCAGAGCACAAGGGTACAGTTACAGGGTTGTGGGAGGATAAAGGAGTTCACTTCTGATTGCTTCTATTGTTTCATTAATATTTAAGATAGTAATCAGCTGAGAGTGGTGGGAGCTATGGGAAATTTAAGGAGAGAGCAGATGTGTTTGACAGGGTGCCCAAGATTACCCCTCAGTTAGATGCTTCACTAGCAGGACTCACAGAATTCAGCATGTAGTCATAGTCATGGTTAGTGTAACAAAAAGCTGCAAAGCAAAAAAGCTCATGGGGTGAAGACAGAGGAAACCAAATAGAAGCTTCCAAGAATCTTCTCCCATAGTTCACCTAAGATGCTATTAATCCCTTCAACAGTGAACTGTGACATCATGTGTGAAGTGTTGACTACCAACAATTGTTTAATGAGTGAAACTCATTAAAAACTTAATGCCCAAGGTTTTCCTTGGAGCCTGGTAACATGGGCTAACTCTGACTAGCACGTACAAAATTCCAGATGCCCAGAACACAAGCATTCAATCTAAGCCATATTGTTTACACAGTTTAAGCACATTGAGCCACTAACTCCTGTCAGGATTGAGGGGACACTTCCCGCACCCAAGTTCCCAGACTTCAGGCAAGGACCAGCCTTGCCAGCAGGTCTTTCTACTCCAGCCTTAGACCTGGAGTGCCACCTCTTTTCTGCACAGTATGAAATAGTGATTTTAAGGATAGGAGAGTGACCATCCTAACGAGAGGTATTGAGATTGTCAGGAATGTTGTGTTCACACGACACATGTGGTGATGAGTTTAATCAGCTAGTAGACTGTGGTTTTTTTCCCTCCGTGTATGTATATCCAGCTGCTCAGAAGCTGGCTGTGTTGCAGTTTTATTGTGGTAGTTTAGTTGCTAAGTCATGTCTGACTCTTGTGACCCCATGGACTGTAGCCCACCAGACTCCTCCCTCCATGGGATTCTCCCAGCAAGAATACTGGAGTGGGTTGCCATGCCCTCCTCCAGGGGATCCTCCCCACCCAGGGATTGAACTCTGGTCTCCTGCATTGCAGGAAGATTCTTTAGTGACTGAGCTACAAGGGAAGCCTGCAGTTTTAACTAGGCTGTGCCAAAATCATTTGACTAGAGCAGAAATAAGATTGCTCCTTTCTCATACCGGTGTGAGACAGAGACAAAGATGGAGTTTCTTGGATTTTATTCTCAATTGATATTTCCATGGTAGATGATCCTCTCTCTAGTGACAGGAGTATGTGGGACTCAGAGGATAGAATTTGTATGGAATTACCTGGCACTCTTCAAGGAAAATAGCACTAAATCCTGAAAAGCCTTCATTGTGACTTTTTAATGGGGTCCCTTTACCTGGTTTGGTTTTGGGCCAATTGTTTTAGGGCTAGATGGATGGAGTTTGGGTCTTTTATTTCAGGAGCAGATAGATGAAACCAAGAAAGTAAATTTTGGTTTGTCTTTCATAGGTATATGTGGCTACTGAACAATTACTTAAGATGTAAAGTCCTTAAAAGCAGTGATTCTTAGCTTAAGGTAGGGGTGTGTGTGTGTGTGTGTGTGTGTGTGTGTGGGTGTGTGTGTGAGAGAGAGAGAGAGAGAGAGAGAGAGAGAGGGAGAGAGGGAGTCCTTCAGTTGTGTCCAACTGTTGGGACCCTCTGGTCTGTAGCCTGCCAGGCTCCTCTATCCTTGGCATTCTCCAGGCAAGAATACTGGAGTGGGTAGCCATTCCCTTTTCCAGGGGATCTTCCTGACCCAGGGATCAAACCTGGGTCTCCTGCATTGCAGGTAGATTCTTTACTGTTTCAGCCACCAGGGAAGCCTCAACTTAGGGTATACGTCCAAATAAATTGTGTGGCTTTTTCAAAATATATATGATTTTTAACTCACTTCCAGAGATTATGATTCGGTTAACTCAGGATGAAGAAATGGTATGTGAATTTTTAAAATGCTTCCCTATTGATTCTAATGTGCACTTCTGCTTAAGAATCACAGCTTCATGCTGGAGACTGTCAGCTTAATCTTTATAAAAAGTTTGGATCCTCCATTAGTACCATCGAGGCAGTTTGTTTTGCTCCCTGTTTAAGGCAAGAAACCAGGAGAATTTTGTCATGGTCATGTTGGGCCATGTGTCTGGCTGGATAGATGGGAGAGTGTTGATTGGACCATGTATCTCCACTTGGAGATGTGTGCCAGGGAATTGAATCCTTTGGTCAGCCTGCCTAACTTCTAATAGTTGGCAGAACTTTGGTGTCTTTAAGAGAGAAGCTCAGCCAAATGTTGCCTTGAAGTCTAGACTCAGGGACCAATTTAGTATTTCTTTAGGAATCATAGATTGAGAATATTAGTACATCTTCAGTGCTATTAAGTTCAGGCACTCTCTTGAAAGTGATGGTGAATGGAAGAATTGAAAATTAGTTGTTTAATCTTAGGTTTAAACTTACAGACTTAAGTGGGCTGGAAAATTAACCACTATTTGTAACACTTTTGATGAGATATTGTATTCTAAGTTTCAGATTAATTTAGAAATAAATTTCTGGATTATGACTGGTTCATACCTTGTGAACTGCTTGAACTTCAGTTTTTCATTTTGAGTATAAAATATAGAAAAATAAATAAATCTTTTTTTTTTTTTACAAAGTAATTCTTGCAACATTTTGGGTTATAAAATATCAAGGTATACTGTTAAATACCTGTCAGACTACACCATCATATCGGATATGGTAAGACAAAGCATTAATTACTTTATATTCATTTCCTGTTATAGAAGAAAGAGTTTATGGATTATTCAACAGTTATTTAAAATAAGCTAGTAAAGCGTTTTGAAAGTAAATGTATTACAAACATTTTCATCACAAATAGATCTTACTTTTTGGTTCTTAGATATGTTTGCTATTATTTTTTCATGCAGAAAGAGTGGTAAGACAAAATTTGTATTAGCTCTTAGATATTTTTACAATGGCTCATGAAACATCATTTCTTTGTGGGTTAAATACTTTTTACTCATTTATATTTCTCTTGTTTATGTATATTTAGAAAACCTATATAGGAATTTCTATATCATTTTATATCAAAAGAATTATAAATATCTGCTTGCAAAAATATCTGTGAGACTTATCTGTATCATTTCAGGACATTGGTATTCCATCAGTATATGGACTTTAAGTCATATTCCTTAGAGCACTGATATTCTGCTAATAAAAGAGAATAATGGAAAATTTATTTAATTTCAGAAAAGATTAAGTTAATGAAATTTCTCAATTTCTCAGTTTTTGAGTTTTTAATTCTATGAATTAAAAAAATCTTTATTTTAAATATTGTGGTAAAATATACCTACAATTTTCCCTTTAAACCATTTTTAAGTGTACAGTTCCATGTCATCAAGTATATTCACATGGTGCTATAACCAACACTACCATCCATTAACAGCTTTCTCATCTTACTAAACGGAACCCATTAAAAACAGATCCTCATTTACTCCTGACCACTGACCGTTACCATTCTACTTTCTGTCTGTGTATTTGACTAAGTATCTCATAGGAGTGGAATCATGCAGTATTTGTCCTTTATCGACTGGCTTATTTCACTGACTGTACACTTGAGTAAATGTAAGAACCACTAGCAAAAAGTGAGGTAGAGGTGTGCCTTTCTGCTGTTTGCTTTTTACCTGCTCTTGAGCAACTAGTATTACTATTTTAAATACTTAAATAATTTATCATGTTTTTTTTAAAAAGCTATAATAAACTAAGCAAGGTCTTAGCTGCCTGCAGGTAATAACAGAGAGTCCATTGCTGTTACAGTATTGTGCTAGAGAAATTCTGTTGCCTTTTTCCACTCAGCTGCCATCAAAATTCTTATGTCACATATGTATAATGTACGTAAGTAAACACTAGAAGTGATCCTGCTATTTTCTAACAGATATTTTAGAGTGTTATGTAAACAACTGTTTAATTTTAGTTACTCACTGGAAGTGCTGCTATAAAAATAAGTTTCAGAAAATTGCTGTTCTGGCCTGAAGAATATTAATATTACAGTCTTAGGCAATATTTACTCCTTCACTCTAAATTTTTTTTTTCTTTTAGTTCTTAGAACTCCTTTTCTTTTTCTGACTGACGGGTCTGGTTTTACCCAGGACCAGGTGGGTTTTCTCTCTCTTGTCTTATACTAAAGGATGTGTGTAACCTGCCCAGGATTACCTGGGAGTTCTTATTATGTCCAGTACAGAAGTTCAGGTCTTCTGAGTCTCTGTAGTACTCTGTCCCACTCCAGTTCCTGGCCTGAGGCATTGTTATTGCACTCAGTTGTCGGGCGGGAGCACTTGTGAAAGCTCTAGCTCTGGATGAGGGGTGCTCAGAGACACACTGCCCTAGGTCCACTGCCTCTGGCTGCGTGCAGGCATGGAGTGTCTGCCGCAGTAGACGCACCGGCTGCAGTGGGCAGGCCTGTGTGCTCTGGGCTGCTTTGGGAGACCTGGGATAGCTGCTTCTCAGGGGCTCCTGTCTAGGGGGCCTTGGGACCCAAGACAGGACCCTCGCTTAGAACTGCCTGGGCTGGGAGGCTGGAGGCCTGTTGTTGACTGACCGCCTCTGTCCCATAGATTGGGGAACTCCGCCTGCTGATTGATACCCTTTGGAGCTATGTTCTGAGAAGCCTTGAAATTCCCCGGGCATGCTTGGGGTGTCAGAAGTAGGGACAGAAAAAAAAGCCTGAAGATTTAGGACTCTGAACCTACCTATCCCCATCTGGTTTTTGGTAAAACCAGAGCAGCCAGTCAAGAAAATGAGTTCTAATAATTAAAAGGAGCCTGGGCCACCAGTGCTAGCAGTCGTGTCCTGGGGAACTTCAGAGGCAGCTGTGGCTCTGAGAAATGGTTCTGACACTGTGAACTGCTGGTCTGGGATCCCTAGCTGGCAAGCTTACCTTCCAGTGAGGAGGAAAGGGAGAGGGTTGAGAAAATGATCCTTGGCCCTAGCCAGAACACCTCTCCGAACGTATGGCAAATGTTCCCTGTGAGAAAACAGAGCCCCCAGCATGGAGTCCTTTCTAAAGATTTCTTCATTTGCTTATACCTGAGAGTCATTTTAATTCACTTACACCTGAGAGTGATTTTAATTACCAGGTTAACCTGTTTTTGTTAAAATGCAAATTGTGAATTTCACTTAAAAACATCTACTAAAGCTCAAGATTATGATAATCTAGTGTAGTAGTGTTCAAACTGAAGTATCTGTACCCGTGGTGCATGAAGGCATCCCAAGGGGTTTGTGGATATATATAGTTTAATGGGATTCCAGATCCTCAACTTCCCTAAGTATTCTTTCCTAAGATCCATCTGTTGAGAACAGCAAGTCTCTTTCTTTTTCAGCTTCCATTACATAATTGCTCATCTTCCACTTTATAAAATAAAGGCATACTTATCACATCTCACATACATAGTGTCTCACTTCTTGCTATGGTGCATGCTTTAGCTTGTGAAGATATGTTGGGTGCAAAACAAAAGGGACTATTTGAGAATGCATAGCTCCCAAAACAAAAACCTATAAAAAGTATTGAAGTAGGTGTTTATTTCACTAGGTTACAAACTAGTGACAAAACTCTGTCACCCATCATCTTTCTGAAAACTCTGAAACAAAGTGTTGATATTGGCCTATGTATTAACATACATTTGAGTCAAAAATTTAAGTCCGAACTTTTCTAACAGAAAATAAGTCTTTGTGGCTTTGCTAATTAGATTATACAGTAGACATTTCCCATAAATTTTCATGAATTCCAGATTTTAATAGAATTCTATTTAAAGCATATATGCAATAGGAAATACACTGGAAATTACATCATTTACAACTGTTAAACCTGTAATTATTTGAGTTATAATGTAGAACTGTTCAAAAGAGCATGTTGTTTTTCAGAACCTTTATGGAGATAGCATGTGAAAATAATTTCATGACCACTGCTAGGATATTGTGGGAATGGCTGGGTTTTAGAGTCATTATGAGTACCCTAGCGTTGAATCTTGTCCTTGGCAATATGACTTTAGAAGTTTACTTAAAATCTACTCAACAGTTTTATTCGAGATACACACAGACACACACACACACACGTATATATATATATACACCTAATTTTCTAAAGATTTTAAGTGTTTTGTCTTTTTAATATAGATTGGTATTAAATTTTTGTCATTTTTTGCATTTGTTTTGATAATCATTTGATTTTTCATCTTTATTCTGTTGATGTGGTGATAAGCATTGAAATTTGAATACTGAATCAATCTGACATTCCGGCATTAAACCCAACTTAATTGTGATGCTTAACATATATTTTTGGATTTGATTTACTAGAGCTTTGATTATGATTTTTTACATTGTGTACACAAGAGAGAATCTTTTCTTAAGTTTTGGTGTAAAGTTTTGGCATCAACGTGCTGCCCACACAAAACAAGTGAAAAGTATTCTTTCATGTAATGCTAGTGTCATTACTACCTTAGATGTTTAAAAGTTTGGAAGAATTCAGTGACAAATCTGTCTTATCCTGGAGTTTTCTTTTTGGAGAGATTTTAAAATAGAGATTTAGTAGTTTATTTATTAGTAGAATTTTATAAAGTATAAAGTTTGATGAAGTAGTTTCTTTCTTAGCTGTAGAATTATTTAAGTTTTCTGTGACTTCTTGTGTCATTTGACACGTTGAGCTTTTTTAGGAATTTGTCTGCTTAATTTTAAAATTTATTGGCATAAACTTGTTCAAAATAATGATTTTCTGTTTATTCTCTTAATATCAGTAATTATGTACTTTTTTCATTTCTAATATTGCTTATTAATGTCTTCTCTTTTCTTGGTCTCTTTTCTAGAGGTCTTGTGAAAGAACCAAGATTTTGTAATGTTGATTTTCTCTATTTTCTTTTAATCTGTACCCTCATCTATGTTATTTTCTTTCATTTACTTTTGTTCTTTTCCTCATCTTTTGAAGTTCTTTGATTAGTTCATTAATTTTCAGCATTCTTCTTTTCTATTATAAGTTTTAAGGCTTTGAATTTCTAACTACCACTGTAGGTGCATCTCCCACATTTTAATATGTTGCCTTTTTATTCTATTTCTCTTCCTTTAGAGGTTACTCTAATAACTTCCAAATGTTCCATGTTATATGCTTTCTAATTTCCTATTTCTCTTTTCTTCTTTGAACTGTCAGTTTTTAATATGTTTTAATTTCCAAATGCTTTAAAAAGTTATTATTTTAAAAAATTTCCAACTTATTTCCATTGTGGCCCAGTATTTGTTCCATGTATGTAAATGTTTCACATGTATTTCAAAGTAATGTTTCTCCTGCAGTTGTTGTATTGTATGTGTCCACTAGACCCAGTTTATAATTTAGATTTTCTGATTTTTGTCTGCTTCACCCATCAATTAATGTGTATTAATGTTACCTATCTTGATGGGATATTTTCCAATTTTTCCATGTAACTTTCAGGTTTTGCTTATTATATACTTTGAGTAGTACTAGATTAAGTACATAAAATATAGAATTATTACATTTTCATGATGAATTGCATCTTTCATATAATGACCATCATTATCTTTAGTTAGGATTTTTGCCCTACAGTTCCACTTTTTTCTTTTATTAATATAAATAATGTGACTTTATTTTGGTTATTTTTGTGGTTTGTTTTTCCATCCTTTTATTTACATTCTGTATTCTTGTATTTCGATGGTTTTTGGGGAAGCATCTGACTGAATTTTTCTCTCTCAGTGTGAAATCTTTGTATTTTGACTGTAATATATAGACTACTTATATTTATTGTAAATACAGAATTATTTAGATTTATTTCTACCACTTTTCCTTTTAAAAAACTTGAAAAATATTTATTTTCCGTATGTTCTCATTATCTTTTGGATTAATGTAGTTTATTTTCCTGAATCAATTTTCCCTTCTTGTTTGCCTGACATACATTCTTTTTCTCTTCCTTTAGAGGTTACTCAGTTAAAACTTCCAAATGTAAGTATCAAAGTATAAAGCTAATCACTGTCTTTTAGGTGTCTCCCAAGGATGCTCTCCTATGATTCCTGCTCTCTATTTCTTTTAATTGAGAGAGAGAGAATCTAATTGAGATAGCTTGGATCAGGTGTCTAGCTCTAGTAGCTATTGTGAGGTATGGGGGAAGAGGAGGATTTTAGTAGGGATATGGCCCCTGGGTTCCTGTCTTTTACCCCTTACCACCTCTCCTTTCCCTTCCCTTCCCTGGACCATAAATTACCATGCCTCTTATCTGCCATTTAGGAGATATCTGCTACAGAATTGCAGCAAACCCACATGTATCTAGTTCTCTACCCTTTCTGTAAGACTTCTTTTCCCCCACAAACTCACGGCATGGGGAAACCTCTTCTTTCTTATCCCTCTACCCTCTACCCTTCTCATTTCTCTTTCTTCTTATCAGTTCCACTTTCTCTCTTCTCTTCCACTTCCTGTTCCTTTTTCTTTTTTGTATAAGTGAGTATTTGAACCTGTCAAAGGCAGTCCCCCACCCCAACTGGTCATCTTTTCAGGGTTGAGCTGTTTGAAAAGCCTTGGGTGAGTTATATTTTTTCCCTTGGTCTCTCCCTTCTTTTCCATTACTGCTTATCTGCTTGAGAATTCCTAGGAAACTTTGAATATGACATAGGTGTTCCATAGTTAGAATGAACTATACCTTAACAGTTAAGGGAGGCTCAAGACTGAATATATATATATATATATACACCTGACACCATCCCAAACACAAACATTTTAGCAGGCAAAGACATCCTTCTGGATTCTCCACTGGCCATTATTATTTTCATTTTAACTTGAGCTCCTTATCCTTTTAATCAATCATCTTATAGCCAGGTCTTGCTTTTTTTAATGTTTTCATCTTATCTGTTTATAAAATATTAATACTTACCTTACCAGTACTTTTGGGTTAATAAATAGTCTCTATAAAGAAACTGAGAGTTAGTTTAAGAAACATCCAATAATTTAGTTTTCTTTTAAATTTATTCAGAGAATTAAATTCATAACTTTTAAATAAGCAATAAGGATATATTGCATAGCACTGGGAATTATAGTCATTATCTACAATAACTTATAATGGAGTATAATCTGCAAAAATAGCAAATTGCTATGCTGTACACCTAATATATAATATTGTCAATCAACTACACTTCAATTAAAAATATAAAAATTTTTGTTAAATCTTTCTTTCTTTTCCTTTAGAGTTTTTGCTTTTGGCATCTGATTAGAAAAGTTATTCCCAGAACATAAAAATACCCTACGCTAATACATTTATGGTATACATAGGTTGTTTTTTAGATAATCTACCTATATTTGGACTGATACTTTTAAAACACATTTTAAATAGCTGGTAAGGCAAGACCCTTCATGTTTCTTTTTAAATGTTTTAAGAACATGTAAAAAATATAAACTAAATGGCCAAACTATTTTTTTTTTACTTTTGTCATATTTTATACATATGGAATAATTTTAAAACATCATTTTGAGTCCAGTGGTTAAGACTCCCTACTTCTACCGCAGGGGGAATGAGTTCAATCCTTGGTCAAGGAACTAAAATCCCACATGCTGCATGGCACTGCCCAAAAAACCCAAAACAAAACCCCACCATTTGATTGTAGTATTCTGACCAGCTGAGTGGAAATAAATTTATGTAGTGTCATATTTATTTTGTCTGTTTGAGATTTACTTCCCATAAAGCTCTCACATAAAATATCCTTTGAACCTGTTATTTATTTATGCATCATTATAGTGGTGATAACTGAAGATACATGAAAGAGGTGTGTGATGAGATTAACTTGTCGCTATGGGAAAACTAAGTAACTGGTCGTCTCTAGCACAGTGGCTGGTACTGGACAGGAACTCAAGAATTAAATATAGAATTAAATGATTAATGAAGACATCTTCTGGGAGAATTTATGAGACTCAACCTTATAGAACTGATCAAGTTAGGGATGCTCATATTTTCACTAATCTCACTGGTAGGAAGCAAAGTAGGTGAATTGAGAATGCTAGTTTAGCGATTTATAATAAGGAATGTGTCTATCAAGCGTTGGAGTCAGTTGTGTCGGCCCTATCAGTGCTTATTTTTTCTTGCAGAAAATATTTTATTAGAAGTTTTTCTGAAGAATGGTGTTGGAATCAGGATAGTTACTCTCATGGATTTAAGTTCTGATAGCCCATGACGGGAATGACATATCAAATGGATTAATATTTTGTTCATTTGTCAGCATCCCCATCTACTGTGCATGAAAGACTTCTACTTAGGTTTTTCACTTACAAATATTCTCTTCTGATCAGTATCTTCCTCCTGGACACATTATTTCCTAATTTAGTTATATTATTATTTTACCATCAGATCTTGCTCTGACTTAGGAGCAGTTATTTTAAAAAATGTACATGTTGTACATTAACACAAGTTTATTTAAACTATTGGCAGTTATTGAGCCTTTATATATGTGAAATACATGTTAAGTATTTTATTATTTAAGTATAAAACAATACAACACCACCACAAAGGTACTATACACCAGTGTTCATAGTGATATTCATAATAATACAAGTGTTCATTAATTGATGAATGGGTAAGAGAATGTGATATACACACATACACAGTGGAGTATGATTCAGCCATAAAAAGGAATGATGTTCTGATACTGCTATAACCTGGACGAGCCTTGAAAACGTCATACTCAGTGATATAAGCCAGAAAGAAGCCACTTATTGAATGGTTCACTTATGAGGTACCTAGAAAAGGGACTGGAGAAGGCAATGGCAACCCACTCCAGTACTCTTGCCTAGAAAATCCCATGGACAGAGGAACCTGGTAGGCTGCAGTCCATGGGGTTGCAAAGAGTCGGACACGACTGAGCGACTTCACTTTCATGCATTGGAGAAGGCAATGGCAACCCACTCTAGTGTTCTTGCCTGGAGAATCCCAGGGACGGGGGAGTCCGGTGGGGTGCCATCTATGGGGTCGCACAGAGTTGGACACGACTGAAGCGACTTAGCAGCAGCAGCAGCAGCAGAAAAGGGACATTCACAGAGAAATAAAGTAGATTATAGAGTTTACCAGAAGTTGGGGCCAAAGGGGAATGGGGAATTATTACTTAATAGTTGTGGAGTTTCTGTGTGGGGTGATGAAAACGTTTTGAAAATAGAAATCAGTGATGGTTGTACAGTATTGTGAATGTGATTAATGCTGGTATGTACCCTCAAAAGTGGCTAAAATGGCATATTTTAAGTATATATATATTTACCATAAAATAAAAGTGAAAAAACAAACAACCCATTGACTTAGGTTCTGTTATTTCCATTTTGCAATGAGGTTCAGAAAAGATAAGTAACTAGTATGAGATCGTATAGCTAATAGGTTACAAACCCTAGCCTTGAACTCGGGTCTAATCTCAACTTCCGTATTTTTAACCAAATGGTTCTCTGCTTTCAATAATGAAAGTGAAAGTCCCTCCTTTTCTGCTCCCTATGTCCATTCTCTTTCAGATATTATCTCTATTAATTCTTTGGCCTATATCCTTTTAGACCCTTTTTCTGTGGGTTCATTTTAGGTGGGATATGTGTGCATATAAAAATATGTACAACTTTTCCTTTTTTAAAGTAAACATGATAATTTTGTATGAACTGTTCTGTCATTGCCTTTTTTCTCCTGATAATACACCTAAGAGGTGTTTCCCTATTCATATAGGTCTACTTTATTCTTTCTATTGACTGCATAGTGTTTCATGGTATGGGTATGCCATAATTTATATACCATTTCTCGGTTTCTTAGGTAGGTTCCAGATATTTGTTCTACATAGAGTGTTACAGGGCTTGTACATGTATCTTTGTATTATTCAGGATTAAATACTCAGAAGTGAAATTTTGGGGTAAATGCAATGCACATTTAAAATACTTAAAGTTACTGAAATGTTTTCTTTCCCCAAAGTGATTATTAAACTCCCTGTAATGGTGTATGAGTGTACCTGTTTCCCAGAAACAGGATATTATGAATAATTTTTTCTTCCTATCCCAAGATCAATAATTGATATTTTGACTTTAATATGTAAATTCTGATTTGCTTCCAGGTCTTTGGTATTTTTCATATGATCTTTTTTATTTTAAATTACCCCCTTTGTATCCTCTGCCCATTTCTCTAATATTAATCTTTTTTTATTGATGTGTAAAAAAACTGTTCTATATATTAATTCTTATAAGTATATATTGTAGGTTTTCCCATATACTGCAAATTTTACCATTGTTTTAAAAAACTTATCTTTAAACTTAGAGAGATTTAAGTTTTAATGTAGGTAGAAGACTTAAATTTTTATGTAGATAAATCTAGCACTTCTTTCTTTTATGGCTTCTGGCCACGTGGCTATGTTTTGCTAAGAAAGTCTTCTCTGCTTCAAGATTACAGGAATATGCTCCATCATTTCCTCTGGTAGTGCTGTAGTTTTTACAAACATTTATTTCTTTAATTGGAGTTGTATGACTTTGGATTAATTCCCCACCCCCTGCCCCCAAATAGTCCATCTTTTTGCCACTGACTTGAATTACCACTTTGATTTTACACTAAATTTTCACATATTCATGGACATTTTACTGAACTTATTTCTGTTTAATTGTTTTGTTAGTCCGGGGTTCAGGAAACTATGACACCGTGGGACAAATCTAACTCACCACCTGTTTTTATTTTAAAGACTATTTTGTAAGGAAAGAAAGACTTTGTAAAGAAAGATGTTTTTAAGTCTGTGCAGTAAGTTTACCCTGTTATTTGAATACCACATCCTAAGTTCCTTACTAGTTCCTGGTTCCTTCTAAATATGTCATAGGAAGTAGAATTCACTGAGGCTTGGAATGTGGAAAATGACATTCTCAGCCTATCCTATGGCTTAAAAGGCTAATATTTTTAAACCAGGTGGTATTTTCTCTGATGACATATAGTTTGGTATAATATATCTACATATTTAAAATCTTTTAGAACATGATTTCTTAATCTAAGATTATGCAATATCTAATAATCTTTTTTATATGATATATAAAATTTGAGGAATATGTGCTTTTTCTCTGGGAGAAGTTCATAGCCTTATTGGACTTCCCTGGTGGCTCAGTGGTAAAAAATCTGCCTGTAATGGAGGAGATGTGGCAGGAGCTGCAGATTTGATCCCTGGGTCAGGAAGGTCCTCTGGAAAGAGAAATGGCAGCCCACTCCAGTATTCTTGCCTGGGAAATCTGGACAGAGGAGCCTGGCTGGCTGCAGTCCATGGGGTTGCAAAAGAATCGATGTGGACACTCACCTAGAGCCAGACATCCTGGAGTGTGAAGTTAAGTGGGCCTTTAGAAAGCATTACTATGAACAAAGCTAGTGGAGGTGATGGAATTCCAGCTGAGCTATTTCAAATCCTAAAAGATGGTGCTGTTAAAGTGCTCACTCAGTGCATCACAAAAATTCAGCAATGGCCACAGGACTGGAAAAGGTCAGTTTTCATTCTAATCCCAAAGAAGGGCAAGGGCAAAGAATGTTCAAACTACCATACAGTTGCACTTAGTTCACATGCTAGCTCAAAATCCTTCAAGCTGTGCTTCCACAGTACATGAACTGAGAACTTCTAAATGTACAAGCTGACTTTAGAAAAAGCAGAGGAACCAGAGATCAAATTGCCAACATCTGTTGGATCATAGAGAAAGCAAAGGAATTTCCAAAAAACATCTATTTCTGCTTTATTGGCTATGCTAAAGCCTTTGACTGTGTCGATCACAACAAACTCTGGAAAATTCTTAAATTGATGGGAATAGCAGACCACCTTACCTGCCTCTTGAGAAACCTGTATGCAGGTCAAGAAGCAACAGTTAGAACCTTACATGAAACAGCAGACTGGTTCCAAATTGAGTAAGGAGTAGGTCAAGTCTGTATATTGTCACCCTGTTTATTTAAGTTCTATACAGAGTACATAATGTGAAGTGCCGGGCTGGATGACTCACAAGCTGAAATCAAGATTGCCAGGAGAAATAACAACTTCAGATATGCAGATGATAGCACTCTAATGACAGAAAGTGATGAGCAACTAAAGAGCCCCTTGAGGGTGAAAGAGGAGAGTGAAAAGGCTGGCTTAAAAAATTCAACATTTAAAAAACTAAGATCATGGCATCTGGTCCCATCACTTCATGGCAAGTAGGTGGGAAAAAATGGAAAGAGTGACAAATTTTATTTTCTTGGGCTCCAAAATCAGTGCGGACAATGACTGCAGCCATGAAATTAAAAGATGCTTGCTCTTTGGAAGAAAATCTATGACAAACCTAGAGTGTATTAAAAAGCAGAGGCATCACTTTGCTGACAAAGGTCCATATAGTCAAAGCTATGGTTTTTCCAGTAGTCTTGTACGGATGTGAGAGTTGCACCAAAGAGAAGGCTGAGCTTCGAAGAATTGATGCTTTTGAATTATGGTGCTGGAGAAGACTCTTCAGAGTCCCTTGGACTGCAAGGAGTTCAAACAAATCAGTCCTAAAGGAAATCAACCCTGAATATTCATTGGAAAGACTGATGCTGAAGCTGAAGCTCCAGTGCTTTGGCCACCTGATGCAAAGAACTGACTCACTGGAAAAGACCCTGATGCTGGGAAAAATTGAAGGCAGGCGGAGAAGAGGGGGAAAGAGGATGGAATCGTTAGATAGCATCACTGATTCAATGAATGTGAATTTGAGCAAACTCCAGGAGATAGTGAAGAACAGTGAAGCCTGGCATGCTGCAGTTCATGGGGTTGCAAAGAGCTGGACACGGCTTAGTGACTGAACAACAGCTTTAAACAGCAAGTTTGAATTTAGGTATTAGTCTAATACATTTTCATTTCTGGCTTTTTTTTGTGGAGAAAATTTTTGTTTTTTCACATTTTAATGTTGAAATCTTGTTTTAAAATTTTTATTAAGAAAATTACAATGCCCTACAGAAGTTTGAAAAATAGTTTAATGAACTCCCATGTATCCTATATTTTTCTGTCCTTGATGTTTTGCCACATTTGTGCTGTTCTTTCTCTGTACACACATGCATACCTATTACTTTTGCTGAATTAGACTAAATTGTAGGTATCTTGCCCCCTTACCTATACCTACTTCAATGTCTGTTTTCTGAGAAATTAAAACATTCTCTTAAATCTTTCTACCATACAATGATTAATTTAGCAAATGTAACCCTGATACAGTATTATATAATATACATTTAATATTGAAGTTTCACCAGTTATCCCAATAATTTCCTTTACAGCAGTATTTATGTTTTATTTTTGGCTGTGAGTCCCAATCCTTTATTACACATTGCATTTAGTTTTTTGTTTTTTGGCCACCCTGAGTGGTTAGCAGGATCTTGGTTCCCTGACTGGGGTCGAACCTGAGCCCTTAGTAGTGAAAACATGGAGTCCTAACCACTGGACCACCAGGGAATTCTGCATTTCGTTTTAATGTCTCTTTAAAATCTATTAATCTGGAGCAGTTCTTCAGATATTTTTTTATCTTTTAGGGTCCGTGCTGTGTCTTGAAACTTGTCATACCACAAGCCAGTTATTTTATAGGTTGTTTCTCAATTTAAGTTCGTCTGATTATTTCCTTGTGATTAGAGTTGAGTTATCTGTCTCTGGGGCTTCCCTGACAGCTCAGTTGGTAAAGAATCTGCCTGCAATGCAGGAGACCCTGGTTCGATTCCTGGGTTGGGAAGATCCACTGGAGAAGGGATAAACTTCCCACTCCAGTATTCTTGGGCTTCCCCTGTGGCTCAGCTGGTAAAAGAATACGCCTGCAATGCAGGAGACCTGGGTTTGAGCCCTGGGTTGGGAAGATCCCCTGGAGAACGGAAAGGCTACCCACTACAGTATTCTGGCCTGGAGAATTCCATGGACTGTATAGTCAATGGCGTCGCAAAGAGTTGGACATGGCTAAGCAACTCACCTTCACCTTCACCTTATCTGTCTTTGGCAGGTGTGTAGTAATAAGTGATATTCTGTTCATTCAGTACATCATACCAGAAGGCACATAATGTCTTTTGTCCATCGTCACGATGTTGTGTTGAGCACAAACATTCATTGCAGTAACCTAGCCTCCTTTTGGTGAGGGCGGGTAAATAGAAATCAGTGTCTGGGTGTTACATATGCTCGTTGCTGCTGAGATAGCTGTATGTCATACTGCAGTGTCTTCAGTATGTTACGGTGTGTGTGTGTGTCTGAGTTTATACTGTGTATCTTTCTTTTTCAAACATTTTTATTTTTTATTTATTTTTTTACCACACTGCTTGGCATGTGGGATCTTGGCTCCCTGATCAGGGATCAAACTCCTGCCCCCTGCAGTGGAAGGATGGAGTCTTAACCACTGGACCACCAGGGAAGTCCTGGTACTTTGTATTCTGACTTAACACGAAAGATTTCTTTCTTGATACCCCTTATTCCCATGTTTGTATTTCCTCACATTGGGAACCAAGGTTTCCAGCAACAGTTAAACATTATTTTTTGATTAACTACACTACATGTAAAATAGTTTCATAATTGCTACCTACTGATTCAAAGAACCAATCTAAGTGGAGTTCAAGTTGTTTGTATTCCTTTTTTTTTTTTTTTCCACTTGACTGAAGACATATATTTAAAATACTTTGTTGTAAAGTTACTTGGATAAGTTTTTTTTTAATAATTCTCTCGTGGTTATGTTATTTGTTTGAAGGCTAAAATTACACACAGAACAGAATACTCAGATAAGTGTCACTGTCACTTGTAACCATCCTATCACTCCACCTCATTCCTACTCACACTTTGTAGGCAATCACTTTTAACTTTTTAATTTCTTTTTGAAGAAATAAGGACATTTAAAAAATATAGTAGCAGACTTCATAAGTATCCAATACTTTGGCCATCTGATGCAAAGAACTGACTCATTGGAAAAGACCCTGATGCTGGGAAAGATTGAAGGTAGGAGGAGAAGGGGACAACAGGGGATAAGATGGTTTAATGGCATCACAAACTCAATGGACATGAGTTTGAGCAAGCTCTGGGAGTTGGTGATGGACAGAGAAGCCTGGCGTGCTACAGTCCATGGGGTCGCAAAGAGTCAGACATGACTGAGCAACTGAACTGAACTGAATTGGTTTCCTCACTTAATGTATCTTGGATTGGATCAACAAGATGTAGTACAATGGAGTACTCGTTGTTGTTTAGTTGCTGAGTTGTTTCTGACTCTTTTACGACTGCAGAGACTGTAACCAGGCTCCTCTTTCCTGGGATTTCCTAGGCAAGAATACTGGAGTGGGTTGCCATTTCCTTCTCCAGGAGAGCTTCCCAACCCAGGGATTGAACCCGAATCTCCTGCAATGGGAGGCAGATTTTTTACCACTGAGTTGCTAGAGAAGCCCCCAATGGAGTATTCAGTTCAGTACCGTTGCTCAGTCGTGTCCGACTCTTTGCGACCCCGTGAATCGCAGCACGCCAGGCCTCCCTGTCCATCACCAACTCCCAGAGTTTACTCAAACTCATGCCCATCGAGTCGGTGATGCCGTCCAGCCATCTCATCCTCTGTCGTCCCCTTCACCTCCTGCCTTCAATCCCTCCCAGCATCAGGGTCTTTTCCAATGAGTCAACTCTTGGCATGAGGTGGCCAAAGTATTGGAGTTTCAGCTTCAGCATCAGTTGTTCCAATGAACACCCAGGACTGATTTCCTTTAAGATAGACTGGCTGGATCTCCTTGTAGTCCGAGGGACTCTCAAGAGTCTTCTCCAACACCACAGTTCAAAAGCATCAATTTTTCAGTGCTCAGCTTTCTTCACAGTCCAACTCTCACATCCATACATGACCACTGGAAAAACCATAGCCTTGACCAGACAGACACAAGGGAGTATTAGTCAACCATAAAAATGAATGAAACTGCCATTTGTAGTAATGTGAATGGACCTAGAGAATATTATATTTAGTGAAATGTCAGAAAAAAACAAATACTGTATGGTATTCATATGTGGAACCTAAAAAATAATGCAAACAAATGTATGTGCAAAATATAAACACAGCTGTAGAAAACAAGCTATTGGTTACCAATGGAGAGAGGGAAGAAAGGAGGAGTAAATTAAGGGTATGGGATTAGAAGACAGAAACTGCTGTGTATAAAGTAGATAAACAGTAAGAATGTATTGTATAGCACAGTTAATTGCAGGCATTATCTTGTAATAACTTTTAATGGAGTAAAACCTATAAAAAAAGTGAATCACTATGCTCTACACCTGAAACTACTATAACATTGTAAATAAATAAAGTGCTATTTTAGGTATTTTCCTAAATGATTTTTCAGAAGCTTTTTTTGATGTATAGGAGTGAAGTTGACTTGTGAATATTATTTCTGTCCAGCATCCTACTTGACTCAGTCATTAATAATAATGACTCATACTCATTTTTTTTGTGGGATCTATGTAAAGTGATGCTCAAAATTCTCCAAGCCAGGCTTCAACAGTACATGAACCATGAACTTCCAGATGTTCCAGCTGGATTTAAAAAAGGCAGAGGAATCAGAGATCAAATTGCCAACATCCATTGGATCATCGAAAAAGCAAGAGAGTTCCAGAAAATATCTACTTCTACTTTACTGACTACGCCAAAGCCTTTGACTCTGTGGATCACAATAACTGTAGAAAATTCTTAAAGGGATGGGAATACCAGATCACCTTACCTGCTTCCTGAGAAGTCTGTATGCAGGTCAAGAAGCAACACTTAGAACTGGACATGGAACAGCAAACTGGTTCCAAATTGGGTAAGGAGTATGTCAAGTCTGTATATTGTCACCCTGCTTATTTAACTTATATGCAGAGTACTACATGTGAAATGCCGGGCTGGACAAAGCACGACTTGAATCAAGATTGCCGGGAGAAATATCATAACCTCAAATGTGCAGATGACGCCACCGTTATGGCAGAAAGCAAAGAAGAACTAAAGAGCCTCTTGATGAAAGTGAAAGAGGAGAGTGAAAAAGCTGACTTAAAACTCAACATTCAAAAAACTAAGATCATGGTGTCCAGTTTTATCACGTCATGGCAAATAGATGGGGAAACAATGGAAACAGTGAGAGACTTTATTTTCTTGAGCTCCAAAATCACTGCAGATGGTGACTGCAGCCATGAAATTAATAGACGCTTGCTCCTTGGAAGAAAAGCTATGGCCAACCTAGCCAGCATATTAAAAAGCAGAGACATTACTTTGCTGACAAAGGTCCATCTAGTCAAAGATATGGATTTTCCAGTAGTCATGTATGGATGTGAGAGTTGGACTATAAAGAAAGCTGAGTGCCAAATATTGATGCTTTTGAACTGTGGTGTTGGAGAAGACTCTTGAGAGTCCCTTGGACTGCAAGGAGATCCAACCAGTCAATCCTAAAGGAGTTCAGTCTTGAACATTCATTGGAAGGACTGATGCTGAAGCTGAAGCTCCAGTACTTTGGCCACCTGATGGGAAGAACTAAGTCATTGGTAACGACCCTGATGCTGGGAAAGATTGATGGCAGGAGGAGAAGGGGATGACAGAGGGTGAGATGGTTGGATGGCATCACTGACTCAATGGACATGAGTTTGCACAAGCTCCAGGAGTTGGTGATGGACGGGAGGCCTGGCGTGCTGCAGTCCATGGAGTTGCAAAGATTCGGACACGACTGAGAAACTAAACTGACTGATGTCGATAAATCACACAATCTGCAGATTTTAACAGTTTTCTTTCTTCCTTTTCAATCTTTTTATCTGTTATTTCTTCCTACACTGACTTGGACCACTATTACAATGTTAAATAAAGCTGATAATAACAATTATTTTAGTGGAAGTCATCCTTTATTTCCTAATTTTATAATTTTATTTATTTTTGTTTTACTGTGCTGAGTCTTCATTGCTTTGTGAGCTTTTCTCTAGTTGTGGCAAGCAGGGGCTTCTCTGTAGTTGTGGTGTGTGGGCTTCTCACTGCAGTGGTTTCTCTTGTTGCAGAGCACAGCCTCGAAGGCGCATGGGCTTCTGTAGTTGTGGCATGTGGGCTTAGTAGTTGTGGCTTCTGGGCTTAGAGCACAGGCTCAACAGCTGCATGAACCTAGTTGCTCCATGGCAGGTAGGGTCTTCGTGAATCAGGTAGCAGGTGGGTTCTTTACCAGTAAGTAACCAGGAAAGCCAAATTTCCTAATTTTAAAGAGAACAGTTTTAACATTTTACCTGTAAGTTTTATATGCTGTTTGCAACTGCTGCTGTTATTGCTGTCATTTATCAGGCCATAGAAATCTCCTCATTTGTTATAAATGTGGTTTTTAAAGTTGCATGAATGGTTGTTTAATTTAATTGAAATGTGTTTGTATAAATATATTTATTGATATGTTAATTTTTCATAAATCTCTTTATGTGATAAATTATGCTAGTCAATTTTCTAATATTATAGATTCTTTGCATGCTTGGTATAAGCCCAACCTGGTCATATTATGTTATGTTATTTATACATTGCTTGATTTGTTTAGTTGGATAATTTGATAAGACTTTTTGCATCTATGTTTGTGAATCAGTTCAGTCACTCAGTTGTGTCCAACTGTTTGCGACCCCATGAATTGCAGCATGCCAGTCTTCCCTGTCCATCACCAACTCCCAGAGCTGACTCAAACTCACATCCATCGAGTTCGTGATGCAATCCAACCATCTTGTCCTCATTGAATGTTCATGAATAAGACTGTACTTTTGGCATGGGATTAGGATTACATGAATTGGATAGCTTCTCCTCTTTATTTATTGTTTGGAAAAATCTGTTTTACTACGGGAATTTTCTCTTATATGTTTGGTTGAATTTGCTTATAAAGCAGTTCAGGATTGGTATTTTATGTGTGAAAGATTTTAAACTATTGATTCAGTTTACTTGTTGAACAATTCGTATTTTCAATTTTTATCAGTTGCTCTTTTTAGTAACTTGTACACTTCCTTTTCAAATTTGTGCCCTGAGTTGTATATTACATTCTCTTACTATCTGTTTAATATCAGGAGCATCTGTAGTTTTGTCTAATTTCTCATTTCCAGTGTTGACGTTTCTATACCTTCGTATTTTTTCCCTCTCTTATGTTTTTGTTTTACTGTGTTCAGTGATTTGTCCTTTGGTCTTGTTGAGACTTTCTGTTTTATGCTTATTTTCAAATTAATTTTATTTTTTTCTTCTTTATATTTTTGTTTTCTTCTTTCTAATGTGATTTTATTCTCTTGGTCTGACCTTTTGTGTTGTGTTTTTAACATCTTATAATTCAGCTTTCCTTCTTTCCCATTATAAATACTGAGTGCTTTCCCATCCCAGTTATATTATAGAAGTTTTGGTATGTAGTATTTTTATTATTAAGTAGTTCTGAATACTTTCTAGTTGCCTAATTAATTTCTCCTTCAAAATTATTTTTGGATTTCAGAGCTTACGGATTTTCCTTGTGGTCTTTTTGTTATTGATTTGTAATTGTGCTTATTGCATATTATTCATAGAATTTTGTTTTTATGTTCCCAATACTTTGAATTTTTGTTGGAGATAGTTTTATGTTTTGCATATTATAGAAATTTGTAGAAGTTCAGTGTGTGTTTGAAAATTAATCTTCCAACGCTTAGGTGGAGTATTATATATATGCCACTCAGTACACTAAAAGTACACTAAAACCTATTTTGGTCTGCTTGAGCTATCAGTTACTGAGAGAGAGTAAAATCTCCCTTTAGGAAGGTCAGTTTGTTCTTTTATGTCTGTCAGTTTGGCTTTAAATAGTTTGAGGTTATGTTACTAAGTGTATACATCGTTAGACTTATTATGTCCTGGTTAAGTTCAGCTATTTTTTTTTTTTTTTTAATCCTTAGGTATGGCTCCTTTAAATCCCTATTCCACTAGTGCCTCCTCACCTGGTATCTCTTTTGTTTAATTTTTATCACTGTATTGATTTTGGGGATGAGGACAGATGGTTAATGTTAGCCTCTATTTACTTTTTCTGAAATTTTATGTAAATTTAGTTAAGAACCTACTAAAACAGAATTTTAGAAAGGATGATCACATGTAAATATTGTATATTTGGAAAAATGCTTACAAAATATGGAAACTTCCAGCAATATTGGTAAAGAAAAGTAACGAATATAGACTTGAATATATATTTTAGTAACTAAAAAAGGATCAAACCTATTCATGTAGTAGGATTTATTTATTTTAAAAAATTTATTTTATTTATTTTTGACTGTGCTGGGTCTTTGTTGCTATGCAGGCTTTTCTCTAATTGTGGCAAGTGGAGGCTCCTCTCTAGTTGCAGTGCCTGGGCTTCTCGTGGTGGTGGCTTCTCTTGTTGTGGCGCATAGGCTCTAGGACATGTGAGCTTCAGTAGTTGCAGCACATGGACTCAGTCCTGCGGTTTGCAGGCTGTAGAGTGCAGGCTCAATAGTTGTGTTGCACAGGATTAGTTGCTCTGCGGCATGTGGGATCTTCCTGGATTGGAGATCAAACCCGTGTCTCCTGCATTGGCGGGCAATTTTTTACCACTGAGCCACCAGGGAAGCCCCTGTATAGTAGGGTTTTATAAAGAAAAGAGTATTTTTGTCACCCTATTTCAGTAAATTTGAAAATTTCAATACAGTGTGTAGTTTCTTAGAAGAATATAATTGATACAGTTGTCACAGGTAGAAACAGAAAAATGAAAATGACAGTCTGAAAGAAATCAGAACATCAAAGTACAACATAATGATGCATGTAAGATGTTTCACTAGCAAGTTTTAGCAGACCTTACCGTCATAGTCTTCTTTGTCTTCTAAAACTTCTTTAGGTTTGTTTTTCACAGTAAGATCTTTAAACAACCTGGAATTATTTTATTTTAGAGAAAAGAAAAGAAGCTACTCAACATATTACATGAGGTTGGTTTATCATTGGTACTAAATCAGATGAAGATAGTAGAGAAAAAAATATAATTGTAAACCAACATTGTTTATAACCACGGATGTAAAATACCCAAGTAAAATGAAAGCAAACCAATTTCATTTTTTTTTTCTTAAATATATTACAGCGACTTCCCTGGTGGCCCAGTGGCTAAGACTCTGCTCTCCCAATGCAGGGGTCCCAAGTTCAATCCCTGGTCAGGGAGCATGATTCCACTTGCCACAGCTAAGAGTTTGCATGTTGAAACTAAACAAACAATCCTGCATGCTGCAACTAAGACCCAGCACAACCAAAATAAATAAATAAATAAATAATATAAAAATAAATAAAAAATATAAAAAATACATTGTAACCAAGGAAGATTTATCTCAAAGTGTACAAAAATGTACCAACTTCTAAAATCTTTTAAAGTAAAATGCCATGTTAAGAGAATAGAAAAGAAAACCAAATCTTGTCCACAGAGGTTGCAATTAACAGTCCTACCAGTTATGTATGAGAATACCTGTTATTCACACTCTGGAAAATCTTGGTGGTTTCAGATTCTTTTATTTTTGGCATATTTGGTTGTTAAATAATAGAATATTACTAAGTTTATTTGCAGTTCTCTAATTCTCTAATTAATTTGCAGTGAATATAGTTTTCTCTTTATTAGACATTTGCATTCAACACATTGAAAAATTGGGAGAGTAACACTTACTGCACAGTTTGTTTACTTGAGAACAAAGAACTATTTTATTTATCTTTATACCTCTTACATCTTATAAAATGCTCAGCATACAGTGAGTATTCAGAGTTACTTTCTGAGTGGATAAATATTGGTAAACTATGAAACTTTTGAAGAAATTTATGAAACTCATTTTTGAATGTCTGTAAATAGAATCGTTTTGTTGTGTCAAAGAAATCATATTTTTGCTAACAGTTTCCAGGAAACAAAGAATGGACAGAATTACCCTTTTAATTCATGTTGTTAGTAGTACTACACGGTGCTATAAAATGTGGATATCTGACTGAATCCTTAATCATAATTATACGTGATTTAACTACTCATTTTCTTTCTTTCTTTTTTTTTTTTAAGACCTCCAAAAATTATGCAGACCTCTCCTATAATTCTCCTCCGAGCCTAACTACCCGAGTCCTAAGTATGAAACAAAGGACTCGGGTGTGCGCACGGGGGAGAATGGCCCTAACTCTACTACTCATTTTCTTGATGCTTGCAGAAGGTATACTATTGCATGGAAAGATAATATCATTTATTTTTTGGCATATTGTTACTCTTTGTACCTTTGCCAAAGATTGTTTCAGAAACCATTTGATTACCTGAATTGTATTTCAGATACTTTCATTTTTAAAAAAGTTTCTTTTCCTATTTGATGATAGTGTTTTAGAGGATTGAAATACTTAGATTTCTAACCTTTTAGATAATGTTACCCAGAGGAAGGCATATATAGAATTATTCTTTAACCATAGTTGTCTGTGATGAATTTGCTGTCTTTGGATTTAGGGTCAGAATGAAACAGAGATATAGAACATATCCTCTGCTTGGATTAAGATATTTGGAAATCTTGAGGGGGACAGGGTTATAAAGAGAAGTACAAAAACAAAGAACTGTTCAATGTAATGTAAGCTGTGTTGTGATATTTTCCAGCTCTATCTGACAACTAGAGTAATACTAGTCTCCCCTGGCTGGCTCCAGGTCTTTATTTTTAATTTACACATTCTATGTGTACCAATTTTAGCCAAGTATTTCCGATACACTTGTGTAGAAGCAGGGAAAGAGAGGGACACTAGTCTCAAGATTATTGCACTATTTCTTGCCATGGCCTTATAACCCACCTCAGTCAGTTCAGTCGCTCAGTCGTGTCCGACTCCTTGCGACCCCATGATCACAGCACGCCAGGCCTCCCTGTCCATCACCAACTCCCAGAGTTTACTCAAACTCATGTCCATCGAGTCGGTGATGCCATCCAGCCATCTCATCCTCTGTCGTCCCCTTCTCCTCCTGCCCCCAATCCCTCCCAGCATCAGGGTGTTTTCCAGTGAGTCAACTCTTCGGATAAGGTGGCCAAAGTACTGGAGTTTCAGCTTCAGCATCAGTCCGTCCAGTGAACACCCAGGACTGATTTCCTTTAGGATGGATTGGTTGGATCTCCTTGCAGTCCAAGGACTCTCAAGAGTCTTCTCCAACACCACGGTTCAAAAGCATCAATTTTTCGGTGCTCAGCTTTCTTCACAGTCTGACTCTTACATCCATACATGACCACTGGAAAAACCATAGCCTTGACTAGATGGACCTTTGTTGGCAAAGTAATGTCTCTGCTTTTTAATATGCTATCTAGGTTGGTCACAACTTTCCTTCCAAGGAGTAAGCGTCTTTTAATTTCATGGCTGCAATCACCATCTGCAGTGATTTTGGAGCCCCCCAAAATAAAGTCTGACACTGTTTCCACTGTTTCCCCATCTATTTCCCATGAAGTGATGGGACCAGATGCCATGATCTTAGTTTTCTGAATGTTGAGCTTTAAGCCAACTTTTTCACTCTCCTCTTTCACTTTTATCAAGAGGCTTTTTAGTTCCTCTGCACTTTCTGCCATAAGCGTGGTGTCATCTGCATATCTGAGGTTATTGATATTTCTCCCAGCAATCTTGATTCCAGCTTGTGCTTCTTCCAGCCCAGTGTTTCTCATGATGTACTCTGCATATAAGTTAAATAAGCAGGGTGACAATATACAGCCTTGACGTACTCCTTTTCCTATTTGGAACCAGTCTGTTGTTCCATGTCCAGTTCTAACTGTTGCTTCCTGACCTGCATAACCCACCTACAGCTTTGTAAATAATCTATTTGTAAATAAACTATCCTCAGATTGGAATAATTTATTTCTGTTAGGACCCTGAGTGATTTCACAGTCTCACCATTTGTCCAGTCCAGTTTGTTCAAAACTAAGATGTCTTCGTTATTTTATCGAAATGTTAACTCCCTGACTTTACATCTCTCTCTCACAGTATGAGATCCTTTATACCTTCATTCAGATTTGATCTGTTTATTTGATCTTCTTCTTTTCTGTTGTGTGAATTCCAAATAGAGATTCAATCTGTATTTCCTTTCCTGACAATCTAAAGCAGAAATCTAAATCACTGCAGAAACTTCTAAACCAATGCGGAAATCTCTCATAGACTGTTTTCTGCAATGTGGAATACCCCTCTTTTCTAAACTAGTTAGGGCTAAATATCTTAGACCAAAACAAGTGGTAAGGCATTCTGTGTTTCTGTCACTTTTCTAATGCTTAAATATATACCTTTAATCTTCTACATGCTGGTCCATGGTAGGAAGGAGAAGAGATCTGTACCCATATATAAAGACCTTTTAATCATATTAACTCCTTTTTGTGTGAGAATAATGAGGGACATCAGGAGAGGAAAGGTGACAGGTCTAAATTTCTCTCAGAGACAGCAGAACATATAATTTATCTTATAATTTCTAAAACATTTCAATATATTCCCTATAATTAATAATGTTTAAGTTTCTTGTATGGCATCCAAGGCCATTTCCATCTTCCATTTTCTAGTCCTGATTTCTTTTTTATTGTTACAATTCTATTACAGCAATTAATTATTTACCATTATCACCCAAAGTTCACTTTCTTGCTTCCCTTACTTTGCAAATATCTCTCCCTTTGCTGGGAATGGGGCTTCCCTGGTGGCTCAGAGAGTAAAGCATCTGCCTGCAATGTGGGAGACCCAGGTTCAATTCCTGGGTTGAGAAGATCTCCTGGAGAAGGAAATGGCAACCCACTCCAGTATTCTTGCCTGGAGAATCCCATGGATGGAGAAGCCTGGTGAGCTACAGTCCATGGGGTCACAAAGGGTCGGACACAATTGAGCGACTTCACTTTCACTTTGCTGGGAATATCTACAGTGCAAACAGGTAAAGTAGCAAAGTTTACTTAGTCCTCAAGGCCCAGGTCCAAACTTACTCCCTCATTAGTGTTCACATAAGAGAATTAGGGTTCCATTCTCACTGACCCTGAAACACTTTGTATCTATCTCTGTTAGAAACTTTGATCACATTATTAGGTTATGTGTTTACGTACTGTGTAAACAGTCTTTCAGAAAGACTGTGAAGTTCTTGAATGAAGGTACCATATTGTAATTATATTTGTTTAAAACTCCAATAATTGCCACCATGCTTTGTATAATATCAGCTCTTGCTAAAGGCATGTTAAAAGAAGAAATAAATGAATGAATGTGGCAGAAATTTTAATTTAATGTGTGGGAATTGCTGAATCTCTCTGGTGCCAACATATTTCCTTTTACTCCTTGGATCTTTGTGTTAAAATATATATCTAGCATTGAGTTAGAATACATGGAATGTTTAACATAAGAATATATTGATCTCATTTGTATGTCACTGCTACTTTGCATTATTTCATATGTTATTTGGCTTTTAAAAATATGTTTTCCACCAAAAATATAATTCATATGTAAGAAATAAATGAAACATGGAAATTAAAACTATTTCTTCTCAATATAGTTTCATGGGACTATTAAATACTTCAGCTTAATCCTTGATCATAATGTTTAAGAAATACTGTTTACATCTAATTTGTATCACATTTCAATAATTGATATTACATTTTTGTTTCAGCTAAACCATTTACTTCTAAAGTGAAACAGATGCGATTACATAGAGAAGACTTTGAAATATTAAAGGTGATTGGTCGAGGGGCTTTTGGAGAGGTAAGAGATAAAGATTTTATAGAGATCTGATATTTGTTTTACAAGCTATTTTATATAGTCTTTGAAAGAATTTAACTGAAATATTATTTACTTGCTTTTGTAATTGGTATTATTGATCAGAAATCATTAAAATTTTGAATGAAATCTTTCTACATGGATTTTTTTTCCCAGTATTTTTCTAGTTTTTATTTGTTATTGAAGTTTGAAGTGTAGACTCTTCTGTTTGTCTATTTGCCTCTCCTTGTGTCAATAGTACGCTTCCTTAAATTAACTTTAGCTTGAGAAGTCTTAATATCTGGTAGTGTATTTACTGTAACTTCTCTCTTTGCCTCTCTTGTTATTCCTTTATATTTTCATATAATTTTGGAATAAATGTTTCAGTTTGTATTTACGCTTAAAAATCCACATCTACACTCAGCACTCACATATCTGGAATTTTGATTAGGACTTAACTAGAGATTACTTTGAAGTTAATTTACATCTTAATAATATTGAGTCAACCAATCCATGAACATAGTATGTTCCTTCATTTATTTAGGGCTTTATAAATTTAACCCATGAATTATTTGTAGTTTTCATTCAGTAGAGATAATTTATGCATTTTTCAGCAGATTTATTCCTAGGTATGTTATATTCTTCATGCTGTTTTAATTAGATTGTTAAGTTTTATTTTCTAATTGTTTTTACTAGTAGTTAGAACTACAGTTAAACTTTGTTTATTGACCTCATGCTCAGCAACCTAGCTAATTGTACTTTTAAAATCGTGAATTGTGTTGGATTTTAATCAGTGCTTTATCAGCATCTTTTGAGACATGGCTTTTCTCCGTAATTAGTTGAGTTACATTGATTTATTTTCAAATGTGAAACTAACTTTGCATTTCTAAAATAAGCCAGCTTTGTTGGGATATATTATCCTTTTAATTTACTGTTGGATTTGGTTTACTATTTGTGTCTGTGTTTTGGATCTTTAACAGGAATTAACCTGACATTTTCCTACTTACCACATCCTGATCAGATTTTGGTATCTTGGCTATACTGGCCTCATAAAAAGAGGGAGGTGTTTCCTCTTTTATTGTTCTCTAGAAGAGTTTGAGAAGATTGTTATTATTTCTTCCTTAAATGCTGAGAAGATTTCATTGGTGAAGTCATTTGAGTCCGGAGGTTCCTAGAGAGAGAGTTTTAAATTATATATTCATTTTTAAACATTGAAATTGGACTATGTGGATTTTCTACATAGTTGTGTCAGTTTTGCTAGGTTCATCCACGTCACCTAATTTTTCAAATTTATTACTGTATTGGTCATTTGAGCTTCTCATATTTTTCATTTGTTATGCTTTGAGGTTTATCAATTCTGTTATTTTTTTCAATGAATTAACTTTTGCCCTTTGAATTTTCCTATACTAGATTTGTTTCCTGTTTCATTAGTTTTTGCTTTTGAAATATTCTCTGTCTTTGGTTTTAACTTGCTGTTCTTTTTCTAACTTATGAAGATAGAGCATTGATTTCTAGCTCTTTTCAATGACCTGAAAGGCTGTACCTTTTCCTCTAAGCAACTTTAGCTATAGCCAAGTTTTGATATGTCATATTTTCATTACAGTTTTCCTTAAAATACAGTGTAATTTCCAATGTGATTTTAGATTTCTCTAGTGGGTTTTTTTTAATCTTTGATTTTAGAAGTTTATTTCTCAATCTCTACTTGGTGTATTTTTAGTTACATTTCTGTTTCTGAGTGATAATTTAATTCTAGAACAGTCAGGGAGTATGCACTGTGTGCTTTTACATCTCTGAAACTTGCTGTGTGGTGTTCTGGAAATAGCGGCTAGGTGAAAGATATTAACCTTGTTTAAATCTTCCATATCCTTAGTGTTCTTCCTGCTTGTTGCTTCATTTCCTGAGAGAGGATTTGCTTATTTTTTAATTTTATTTCTTTCCGTTTTCACTGATAGCAAATATAATGTTATTATATCTCCCTAGTTATTAACTCTTTTATCAGGATATAATGATACCTGTTATCTCTAAGTAATAAAGTTAAACTTTACTTCATCTGATATTAGTTGAATGATTCCAGCTCTTATTATTAGTCTTCTACATTAAATATCTTATTCTACCCTTTTAGTTTCAGTTTTCTATAACTTTTCATGTTTACCATTTAATAGAATATAGTTTTTGGTTTTTAATTCAGTCTGATAAATTTCTTATCTTTAATTGGAGTATAGTCAGTTGGCATTTAAATATAATTACATTATTATTATTTGCTTTCTATTTGTCTTGCACATTTAGTATTATCTTTCTCTCAATTCTTGGATTAACTGAGTATTTTAAATTATTCTTTCCCCCTTCTATTAATTTCTTAGTTGCACCTTCTTTTATTGGTTTCCTGAGATTGCTTCTTGTATACTTAGTAAATTTGTATTGAGTGGCCAACACTTTGTTTGGGTTTTTCCAGAACATCTCACAGAAAAACCTGAATGAACTTTTGGCCAATCCAATATTTTGCCATTTCCCATTTTTTTTTTGTCATTATTGTCTTTTAGCTCTACATATATTTGAAACCCCAAAAGATATGATTATACTGACCCTCTTCATTTTAGATATACCCATGTATTTACAGTTTTTTTACCCTTCACATTCACATATTTATTTATATTTATTTATTTCTCTTTGATAGGCTTTTCCTTTTGACTTAAAAATGTTCTTTAGTAATATTTTGCTAGGTCTGCTGAGATAAATTATCTGCCATTTTTTGTCTGAAAATACATTTATTTTGAGGTATTAACAAAATTGTGTTATATATATACTTAGCTCAGTGAATTTGTACATTTGCATGAACTTCTGTAACCTTTATGTTGATCAAAATAGGCTTCTATTGCCCGCCTCTCTGTGAATAACCACCTTCTCAGTAACCATCTATTCTGACTTCTATAATTATAGGTTTATTTTGCCTGTTTTTGGATGCTATACTAGTGGAATTATATAATATATATATATTTCTTTTGTTTGTGGCTTCTTTTGCTCAGTATTATGCTTGTATAATTCACTTTTGTTTTTTATTGATCCACAATATTCCTCTGTATGAATATACTACAAGTACTCAAATTTATTTTTGACTATTGTTAATAATGTTGTTATGGACATTCATATACATGTCTTTTGGGAGACAGAAGCATTCATCTCTGTTTGCTATAATCCTAGTAGAATTTGGGTCACATGGTAGGCATATTTAGATTTAGTTGGTAGTGCCAAATAATATCCCAGTTGGTTAGTTCAGATTATACTCCCGCTAACAATGTGTGAAGGTCCCAGTTGCTTCACAACCTCACCAGCAGTTGGGTCAATTTTTAAACTTTAGACATTTTTTTTGGTGGATGAGTGTAGTGGTATTGATTGTGATTTCATTTTATATTTCCTGATAACTTTAACATTTAAAGTTGAGCTCATTTTCATATCACTTCATGTAACTTGGACATCATTTTTTTGTAAAGTGCACATTTGGGGCCTGGGGGAGTGGGAACAGGTGACTTATTGGTATATTCTGGATACAAGTTCTTTGTTAGAGGTGTGTGTGTGTGCGCGCGCGCGCGTGTGCATGTGTGTGCACGCATACTCATGTATTAAACAAAATCTCTTCCTGTCTGTGGCTTGACTTTTCTCTGTATAGATCTTTTATTGAAGAGAAGATTTTAATTTTGATGAAATGCATTTAATTAAGCTTTTCTTTATGATTAGTGTTTTTTTGTATTTGTTAATTTTTTTCTACCCTGAAGGTCATAAAGATGTTTCCTGTTATATAATCTATAAAAAATCTTTTTCATTTAGGTCTATGATCCATCTGGTATTATTTTGTGTTTTGTGAGGTATAGTCAAGGTTCATTTTATTCTTTGTGGATTTCACATCATCATTTATTTAAAGACTACTTTTCTACATTTGGTTACAAAGGAACTTCTGTTGGTCAGGTGTTATGTGTGCTACTTTTATTAATTTTTAATAGTTTTTAATGTAGAAGTTTTGTTCGTGTTTCACTAAATTTATTTTTGGGTCTTTGATGTTTATTGATGAGCCTATAACTGCTGCTAGACTAGAAATACAATTAATTTTTGTGTATTGATCTTGTATTTAAATATCCTGATGTATTGACTAAGTCTAGTGTATTTATCAATTTAAAAAAAATTTCATGTGCATAGTCATACCATTTCAAAATAATGACAGCTTTTTTCTTTCTTTCATTTTTCCTTTTACTTCTTTTTCTGTATTATTGCAATAGAGAATTTTTTTGCTTAAAACATTGAATTCAGTTGTTGAAAATAAATTTTTGTGTGGTTTGTGATTCAGGGTAAGTACGAAGTTTGCTACAGCTTTTTTTTTTAATTGTTACTATTTTTAGGTTAAGGATATACTTTTTTTTAGGTGAAGGAAGTTTTCCTTGTAGTCCTAGTCTGTTGAGAGCTTTTATCAATCACTAGAGTTAACTTTTGTCAAAAGGTTTTCTATATCTGTTTTGATTACATGATTTAACTTCTATATTTGGTTAATGTGGAAGTAATATTGATTAATTTTTAAATATACCAGTAGTGAATTGCTATATAAATCTGGTTGTTCCTGATGTATTCTTTTAGTATAGCGTTGGTTTTGATTTGCTAATATTTTGTTTACCATTTTTTTGTTATGTGCATGAAAAAGATTGGCCTTTAATTTATCTATCTTTTAATTTCCGTATATTTTAAAAATGTTATGCTTATCTCCTAAGACAGTTTGGGAGTTATTCACATACTATCAATTTCCCGAGTTTGTTTAAGATTATTGCTATTTCTTTATATGCTTGAAAGTATTCTCTGGTGAAGCCATCTAGATTAGGAGTGCAGTATCTTTTGGTTGGTTGTTTATATTTTTGGAGGTAAATTTTATATGTGTTGAAATACACTGGTTGTATTATGTACAATTCTATGAGTCTTGACAAATGGATTCACCTTTCTCAAGATACAGAATGTTGCTGTCACTCTAAGAAGTTCCCTTTCCTGTTAGTTTCCTGTAACTTCTGTCAAGTGGCAGCCACTGTTCTAAATTTTAACCATGGATTAGTGTTGACCATTTGAAAATTTCATGTAAATGAAAATCATACCATATTAATCTTTTGTGTCTGGCTTCCTTTGCTCAGAATAATATCTGTGAGATTCATTCTTGTGATCAAATGTAGTAATACTTTTTCCTGCTGATTAGTATACTGCTTTTTTTAGTATACCATAATTTATTCTTCTATTGATAAACAATTGCATAGTTTCTCATTTTTGGTTGTTAGCATTAAAACTGAAGTGAATATTTGTGTACAAGTTTTATGGAACTATGTATTCATTTTTCTTTGATAAATAACAGATTGGAACTGCTATGTTAAGTAGTGGATGCATATTTAAATTGAAAAGAAACTACCACTTGTTTTTCCTAATAGGGTTGTACCATTTTATATTCCTATCAGCTCTGTGTTCTCACCAGGATTTTTTTGTTGTTGTTAGTCTTTTAAATTTAGTCATTCTAATGGGTGTGTAATAGTGTCTTATGGCTAAATTGCATTGTTATGTGGATTTGTGTTATATAAAAACATAATGGTGAGTTTTTGTGTTATATCTTCCTTTATGAAGTATATGTTCAGATATTTTGTTCATTGAAAAAAATGAGGTATTTGTGTCATCATTAAGTTGTAAGAATTCTTTATATTTTATATTTATAAATGTCTTTTGTCAGATAAATAGTTTGTCAGTATATTCTCAAATAAATTTTCTGTTAATTTTCTGCATAAATTTCCTGTTAATTTACTTAAAAATGTCTTTTGATGAGCAGAAGTTAGGTTTAATTCTATCAATTTTTTTTCCTTTATGTTTTTTTTTTTCCTGTGTTCTTTGTAATAAATCCTTATTTATATCCAGGTCAAAGAGATACTTAACATATGTCTTTCCCTAAAACCACTGTAGTTTTAGCTCTAATGTTTAGATTGGTGATTCATTTCAGATTAATTCATGTATGAGATAAGGATCGAGGTTCATTTTTTTCCATGTGGCTGTTCACATGGCACACGGCAGTTGTTTCAGCACCATTTGTTGAAAAGGCTGTTTCTCCTCTCTTGAATTACTTCAGAGCCTTTGTCAAAAATGTCAGTTGACCATACGAATGTTGATCTGTTTTCCCTCTTTCTGTTCTATTTCATCAATATCTTTTTCTATCCTTATGTCAGTACCACACAATCTTGATTTTGTAGGTTTATACTGTAGAGTTGAGTGTATATAATAAAGTGTAAGTTCTCCTTTTTAAAAAATTGTTTTAACTGAGGACTTTTCTATTATTTATATAAATTTTAGAAATCAGTGTGTCAGTTTCCATAAAAACTTAGTGGTATTGAAATTGAGTTTGCACTCAATTTATTGATCAATTTTTGGAGGACTGACATCTTAATATTGAGTCTACTAGTTAGTTCATGAACATGGCAGTTTTCTTTGTCTTTTAACTTTTTTAAAGAGTACTTTGTAATTTTAGTGTATAGATCTTGTTCATAATTTGTTAAATTTATTGGTAAAATTTTTGTTTTTTGATGCTAATATAAATGATATTTAAAAATTTTTATTTCATGTAGTATGCTCTTAGTGTGTAGATAATACCACTCATTTTTGTATGACTTTATTTTCTAAATTCATTTATTATTTTTTAAATAGTTTTTTGGTTTTTTTTTGGTTGCTACTTTCTTAGTTGTTCCCTGCAAACAGCCATATTATCTGAGAATAGGAATAGTATCCTTTCACTTTCTAGAGTTTGTGTTCTATTTCTCTATTTTGACTTATACTAATTCGGACCTCTAATATAATGTTGAATGGGTATCTTGAGGTACATGTCCTTACTTTATTCCTGAATTTAAGGAGATAGGATTTAGTGTTTGACTAGTAAGTATGATGTTAATTGTATGTGTTTTTGTAGGTACCCTTTATCGGATTAAAGAAATTAACTTCTGTTATTAGTTTGCTGAGGATTTAGTAGTCATGCGGACTTACTCTTTTATTCTGTTAATTTGGTGGATTAATTTGATGAATTTTTAAAATAGGCTTTGTTTTTTTTTGAGTAGTTTTAGGTCTGTGGCAAGATTGAGTACAAAGTACAAAGAATTTTTCTATACCCCTTTCCCTTGCACATGTGTAGCCTCTCTCATTATCAGCCTACCACACAAGAATGATATATTTATTTTAACTGTTGAATCTACATTGACATATCATAAGGTATAGTCTATAGTTTATATTAGGCTTCACTCTTGGTATTATACATTAGAAAAATGTATAGTTACATTTATCCAGCATTTTAGTATAATACATAATAATTTTTCACTGCTTAAAAATCCTCTGTGCTCTGCCTATCCATCCCTTCCCTCTCCTAACCTCTGATAACCACTGATCTTTTTCCTGCCTACATAGTTTTGCCTTTTCCCAAATGTCATAGACTTGAAATTATACAGTATATAGCTTTTTCAGATTGGCTTCTTCCATGTAACAATAGTCATTTTAAGTTTCCTTTGTGTCTATATTGCTTGATGACTCCTTTCTTTTTAGTACCAGGGAATATTTCATTGTTTGAATGTACCACTGCTTATTTATCCTTTTACCTACTGAAGGACATCTTTGTTTTTTACCAAGTTTTGGTAATTATGAACAAAGCTGCTATAAACAGTCATGTGCAAGTTGTTGTGTGGACATCAATTTTCAATTCATTTGCCTAAATACCAAGAGACAGAATTGCTGATTCATATGTTTAAGAGCATTATTTAAGTTTTGTAAGAAACCACCAAACAGTCTACCAAAGTGGCTGTACCATTGTGCATTCCCACCAGCAGTGAATGAGAGTTCCTGTTGCTCCACATGCTCACCATCATTTAGCAGTTGTCAGTATTTTGAATTTTGGTCATTCTAATGGGTGTGTAGTGGCATCTTATTGTTTTAATTTATAGTTCCCTAGAGAATGTGGAGCATCTTTTCATGTGCTTATTTATCATCTGTATATCTTCTTTGGTAAAGCATATATTAAGATCTTTACTCTTTTAACAGGATGGTTTGTTTTCTTATTGTGAAACTTTAAGAGATTTTTTTATGCTACATTTTAGATAATAATCTTTCATCAGATATCTTTTGCAAATATTTTTTTCCCAAGGCTTGTTTCTCATGCTTTTGACAGTATCCTTCACAGAGCAGAAGTTTTTAAATGAAGCCCAGCTTATCAATTATTTCTTTCATGAATTATGCCTTTGATGTTATGTAGATTGATTTTCAAATATTAAATTACTCCCTAGGATAAACTCCATTTGGTCATGACTTACTGTCCTTTTGTGGCTTCCCTGTGCCTCAGCTAGTAAAGAATCTGCCTGCAAAACGGGAGACCTGGGTTTGATCTCTGGGTTGGGAAGATCCCCTGGAGAAGGGAACAGCTACCCACTCCAGGATTCTGGCTGGGAGAAATCCATGGACTGTATAGTCCATACGGTCACGAAGAGTCAGACATGACTGAGCGACTTTCACTTTGGCTACTGTCCTTTTGAGATAATTGATTTATTCAGTTCCTTGATTTTTTTTTTAACTGTTTCCATGTCTATATTCAGGGGAAATAAAGTGAAAGTGAAAGTTGCTCAGTTGTGTCCAACTCTTTCCGACCCCATGGACTGTAACTCACCAGGCTCCTTTGTCCATGGAATTCTCTAGGCAACAATACTGGAGTGGGTTACTATTTCCTTCACCAGGGGATTCCAACCCAGGAATCGAACCCACGTCTCCTGTATTGCAGGCAGATTCTTTACTGTCTGAGCCAAATGTTGACCTATAATTTTCTTGTTTTAAATCATGTCTATGTCAAATACTGACATCAGGTTATGCTGGACTTATGAATTGGGGAGTGTTTACTCTTTTTCAGAAAAAATATGTGTTTATTTATTTATGTATGTATTTATTTTTCTTTGAATGGTAAAGTTTACCAGTGACACCATCTGGACTTGGGTATTTCTTTGTGGGGCATTTAATCCTACTAATTTAACTTCTTGATGCTTATAAAGTTAGTCAGATTTTCTATTTCATCTTTTGTTGCCTTCAGTAAGTTTTGTGTTTCATAGAACTTGGATAATTCTTTTAAATTTTTGAATGTATAAGGTTGTTCATAATATCTGTTATTTTTTGATGTCTGTGGAATACAAGATGATATTCTCTCTTTTATTGCATATATTTATAATTTATGTTTTATTTCTCTTGATCTGTCATGTAGAAGTTTTTTAGTGTTGTTAATTATTGAACAAAGCTACTTCGGCCTTGTGAATTGTCTATATTTTTGTTTCTTTTTGGGCTTCCCTGATGGCTCAGGTGGTAAAGAATCTGCCTGCAGTGCTGGAGACCTGGAGAAGGGAATGGCTACCCACTCCAGTATTCTTGCCTGGAGAATTCCACGGACTGAACAGTCCATGGGGTCTGAAGAGTCAGACATGACTGAGTGACTTTCACTCACTTGTCTCTTTTTAACTCAAACCTTTTTTTTTTTTTTTATCATTTTAAAAATCATTGTTATTTCATTCCTTTTAATTTCTCTGGATTTAATTTGTTCATCTTCTTATGCTTCTCTAGACAGAAACTTAGATCTTTGATTCTTTTCCATTCCAGTTTAAGCATTAAAGCTATAAATTTCCCTCTAAGCAGGGTTAGGTATACTCTATAGATATTGATGTTATATTTTCACTGTCATTCATATTAAAATACTATTTAACTTTGATGTCTTCTTTGATGAGTCATTATGTGCATCATTTACTTTTGGTAATTTTTGGACTTTGTGAACTATCTTACTGTTACTAACTTTAATTCATTTTTTTAAACCATCAGACATCACACTCTTAATTTTTCAAAAGTTTTAAAGTTTATTGAAATTTGCCATATGATCAGAATATGGTTTATCTTTATGAGCACTCCATGTGTACTTGAGATTACTTTTTATTTTACATTTGTTGCTTTTAGTCTTTATAAATGTCAGTTGGGTCAAATGGTTGATGTTGTCATTAGATCTTCCATAATTTGTTGAGATTTGTTCAGTGTTTTTGAGGGAGGGGTATTAAAGTCTCCAAATATAATTGTGAGTGTGCCTGTTCCTCCTCCTGTAATTTATCACTGTTTATTTTATACATTTTGGACCGCTTAATGGGGGTATACACTTTTTCAATTTTTATGTCTTCCTGATATACCAACCCTTTTAGCATTATGGAATGTTTACTTTAAGGTAATATTCCTTGTGTTGTAGTCTAATTTGTTTCATATAAATATAACCTTTTTCTTTTTGTATTTGCATTTAAAGAGACTGTCTCATGCATGCCATATAGTTAGGTTTTGCCTTCCTTATACACTATAATAATCTCTGCACTGTTTAGACCATGGTCAGCAGACTTTTTCAGTAAAGTGCCAGACCATAAATATTTAGATCTTGAAGGAAGACCATATGGTTTGTGTGGCAGCTACTCTTCTGTCTCTGTAGTGTGAAAGCAGCCCTTGACAGTTTGTAAATGAATGGATTTGGTTGTGTCCAAAGACAGTTTTATTTATAAAACAAGTGTTGTGTCATATTCGACCCTCAGGACACAGTTTGCTAAAGCCTGTTTTAGACTATTTTTAATTAATATATTTATAAATGTAGTAGATTTAACTATGTCATTTGTTGTTTGTTTTCTCTTTGTCTCATCAGTATTCTATTGATCCTTCCTTTGAGTTGTTTGAGTATTTTTTTATGATTTCTCTGTTGACTCTTTTACCACACATCTCTGTATTATTTTCTGAGTGGTTGCCCTTTATTATGGATCTTTTTTTCCCATTCCAAGAAGTTAGTGTCTTTGAAGAAGTGTCACAATATTCTTATTTATCACAAACATCCATGTCAGTTTCCTTCTTGCTGATAACTTTGCTTTCTTTCTTATTCTTTTATGTTAGTACATAAGCCAGAGAGTAGCATCAAATAAATTGCCGAGAATTAGAGCCAAACAAAAGTGAATTGCAGTGACCCAGAAAAACATACACATAATTTCTGCCAAAAAGTATATTAATCAGGTATAAGAACCGGAAAGGAAGAGTTAAAATTCTAATTTGCCAATATGATATTATTATATATCTCAGAAACCCAAGATAATAACTGAAAGCTACTGTGAATTAAAGAGATAATAATTATACAGAAGTCATGAGTTTTTATATGTATAGACAACCACAGTTGAAAGATAATGGAAGAAAAAATGCACATCTTAAAAATGTTAATTCTTTCTAAATTAATTATAGATTAAATAACTAATATATATGCTGATTATTAGACAGGCTGACTCTAAGTTTAGGAATATAATTAAGAATCATCAGAAGAACTCTTAAAAAGTAGAGTGATGACAGACCCATTATATAATTGAAACATGTTATAAAGCCTCAACAAATAACACATAAATAAGAAGTCCAGAAATGAGGTCAATTACATAAAGGAATTTAAAATTTACTAAAGACAGGATCTCCTGTTAGTACAAAAGAGATAGAATTCATAACAAATGGTCTTGAGACAACTGGATAGCCAATTGGAAAAGTCCATTTGTGAATCCAGTTAAAATTCATACCATATATTAGGAGAAAGTACAAATGGATCAAACATTCAAGTATAAAAATAAAATGAATGCAATACAAAGTACCCATCATTGGATTGACTAAGCTATGGTCTGTCTGCCTGTGGAACACTGTGTAGCTGCAGTAAAGAAAAAGTTCACTGTACTTCTATGGAGAAATCTATAGGACATTGTGAAGTGAAAAAATCAGGTGCAGGATAACGTATGTAGAATGCTATCTTTTGTTAAAAAGTGGTAGAAATATTATGATTCATACATGTGTTTTCAGAAAGTAACATTTTAAGGGGACATGAGGGAATGGGGTAGACAGAAGTGTGAGTGACACTTCTAACTGGAAACCTTTTTATGTTGTTTTGATTTTTGAAATGTGTGTGTTTCGTCTATTTTAAAAGTCATTAAAAAATTCTTCCAGATGGAGATGAATTAATTTGCAGGTTCTGTGAATCATTTAAGGAAGAAGCAATTCTAAATTTAAATTTCCTCAGATAATAAAAAAAGAGGGACCACTGCCCCAGTTCCTTTTATGAGGCCAGAACAGTCTTGTTTCTGAACTCTTGACAGTATACTGAGTGAAGGAGGAAACAAGGAAAAAATGGATCTGATTTGCTTTTATCACATAAATCAGGGTAATGGTTATCTCTAGTGGGAAAGCAGAGATTGTGGTCAGGTGGAACACATCAGGGTTTTCAAGGTTGCCCCACGGTTCTGTTTCTTGATCTTAGTTTTAGTTGTGTTTCATTCACTTTATGATCGTGTTGAACTCTACCTTTATTTTCTTTATGTATTTTATAATCAATTACAAATGTTATAAAATAATGAAAGAAGCTATAATAATCATGGAATATATATTCATCTAACAAATTAGCTTTAAAATGTATAAAGTAACAACTGATAGAGTTTGCATAGGGGAATATAAGAACTTTCAACAGTTTTAGAGCTTTTAACTCTCCTCAGAAATTGTCAACTTAAGCATGTAAAAAAAATTAAGACTTAGAAGTACTTACTATTTGAAGGTGGAACTTTTTTTGTTTGTTTGTTTGTTTGTTTTTTTTTTTGTAAAAGCTAGAGATTTATTGTTATTTTGTGATTAATAAATTGTCAAACTGGTTATGACACTACCCCACACTGTATAAAAGGTGGAACTTTTTAATGACATTTATTCCATTCTGTGTTTAAATGTTTGACAGAGCAGTGATTTTAAAAAATGGTAAAAACTGTTTTCTCCCAAACTAGTTTCACAAGGGGATTACAGATCAGTTAAATCTGTACCTAGTGGGCACCACCTAGTTTTGTTTTAAGCTATGGCAACCCACTCCAGTATTCTTGCCTGGAGAAACCCCAGGGACAGAGGAGCCTGGCGGGCTACTCCCACCGGGTCACAAAGAGTTGGACATGAATGAGGAACTAATCACACATACATTTCTTTTTTAAAAGCTAATTTTATTTATTTATTTATTTTTGGCTTCACTGCTTTGCTCAGGCTTTATCTACTTGTGGCGAATGGGGCCTGCTCTTTGTTGTGGTTCATGGGCTTCTCGTTGTGGCAGTTTCTCTTGTTGGGGAACACAAGCTCTAGGTATGTGGGTTTCAGTAATTGCAGCAAGCAGGCTCTAGAGTGCTGGCTCAGTCCTTCTGGCTCATAGGCTTAGTTGCTCCGTGGCATGTGGAAGCTTCTCACACCAGGGATCAAGCCTGTGTCCCTTGCATTGGCAGGTGGATTCTTATCCACTGTGCCACCAGGGAAGTGCTGTTTGAAGCTATTTCTGTTGTCAGCCGAGAACTTCCAGATGTTCCAGCTGGATTTAGAAGAGGCAGAGGAACAAGTGATTAAATTGCCAACATCCGTTGGATCATAGGAAAAGCAAGAGAATTCCAGAAAAAAAATCTGCCTCATTGACTATGCTATAAAGCCTTTGACTGTGTAGATCACAACTAACTGTGGTAACTAACCTTACCTGCCTCCTGAGAAATCTGTATGCATGTCAAGAAGCAACCGTTAGAACTGGACATGGAACAACGGACTGATTCCAAATTGGGAAAGGAGTATGTCAAGGCTGTATATCGTCATCCTGCTTATTTAATGTCTGTGCAGAGTACATCATGTGAAATGCCAGGATGGATGAAGTACAAGCTGGAATCAAGATTGCCAGGAGAAATATCAATAACCTCTTGATATGCAGATGACACCACTCTTGTGGCAGAAAGCAAAGAGGAACTTTGCTTTCTTGATGAAAGTGAAAGAGGAGAATGAAAAAGCTGGCTTAAAACTCAACATTCAGAACTCAACTTTCATAAAACTAAGATCATGGCATCCGGTCCCATCACCTCATGGCAAATAGATGGGGTAACAATGGAAACAGTGAGAGACTTTAATTTGGGGGGGCTCTAAAATCACTGCAGATGGTGACTGCAGCCATGAAATTAAAAGACGCTTGCTCTTTGGAAGAAAAGTTATGACCAAACTAGGCAGCATATTAAAAAGCAGAGACATTGCTTTACCAACAAAGGTCCATCTAGTCAAAGCTTAGGTTTTCCCAGTAGTCATGTATGGATGGGAGAGTTGGACCATAAAGAAAGCTGAGCACTGAAGAATTGATGCTTTTGAACTGTGGTGTTGGAGAAGACTCTTGAGAGTCCCTTGGACTACAAGGAGATCAAACCAATCAATCCTAAAGGAAATCAGTCCTGAATACTCTATGGGAGGACTGATGCTAAAGCTAAAACTCCAGTACTTTGGCCCCCTGATGGAAGAACTGACTCATTGGAAAAGACCCTGATGCTGGGAAAGAGGGAAGGCAGGAGGAGAAGGGGACAATAGAGGATGAGATGGTTGGATGACATCACCGACTCGATTGACATTACTTTGAGCAAGCTTCGGGAGGTGGTGATGGACAGGGAAGCCTGGCGTGCTGCAGTCCATGGGGTTGCAAAGACTTGGACACGACTGAGTGACTGAACTGAACTGAACTGATTGGAATGTAACTCTGCAACTAGCACAGCAGTTCTAGCCAGTGTTAGAACTGTTCATACTATGATCAGCCCAAGTGAAGTGAAGTGAATTCGCTCAGTCGTGTCTGACTCTGCAACCGCATGGACTGTAGCCTACCAGGATCCTCCATCCATGGGATTTTCCAGGCAAGAGTACTGGAATGGGTTTGCCATTTCCTTCTCCAGGGGATTCTCCCAACCCAGGGATTGAACGCAGGTTTCCTGCATTGTAGGCAAATGCTTTACCATCTGAGCCACCAGGGAAGTCTTTACAAATAAAGTCTTCGTAAAAACTTCACAAATAAAGTTTCTGATAAGAAAAAAGAATCATGCTACAGAACACAGAGGGTATATAACACTGGAAGTTCAACAGTTTTCCCAAGAAAAAATGGCTTTCTTCACTTAAAGGGCTGTGTACCATTTCTCCTCTTAACTTATTCCAAACCTAGAAAATAACTACTTGGGAAGAGGTAGTAAATATATGTAAGGTTTTAAATCCTTGTTAGGAATTCTATATTCCATTTAAACCCTTCAGGCTCTCAGTGAGTTCTGCTCCCTAGAGATGTTCTGGTGGGGGAAGGGTAGGAGGTTTGTTGTAGCAGGCTTTAGGGCAGCAGGCTCTGTGTAGAACTAGTCTCTGTGAAAGTCCTTATTAGGAAATTTAAAGGGTGCTCTGCCTTGTCAGCAGTAAGGAGATGTAGCAGTAAGGAGATGAGGCTGAGATGTAGCCAGGATTTGGAGTTATTTTCTGTGTAGGAGAGCTCTGTTTAATCTAGAAAGGATCAGTTCAAACCCTATACACAGGATTGGCCTAGTCTAGTCTTTCGTGCTGCTTAGTCAGTCAGTCGGGTCTAACTCTGTGTGGCCCCATGGACTGAAGCCCGCCAAAGCTCCTCTGCCCATAGAATTTTCCGGACAAGAGTAATGGAGTAGGGTGCCATTTCCTCCTCCAGGGCATCTTCCCAACCCGGGATTGAACCTGTGTCTCCTCATTGGCAGGTGGGTTCTTTACCACTAGCTGCCACCTGGGAAGTCCCAAGTCTTTCATAGCCACTGTCTAAACTCTTCAGTCTTAACTAAAAAAGAGAATTTCCACCCCCATAGTCACCTTAACCCTATCTGCCACATTAAAAACAAAAACTGTGTGAGGATGGCTGGATATGCTGCAGTAGACTAAACTTTTTTTTCTGTATCGATCAGTGCATGAGATTCTGTCCACTAGCTCTGACTTGATCCCACAGTAGTCATTTTCTCAGAGAATTTGAACACACAGTTGTCACTGTGTTCAGTTCTCTAAGGTTGATAGCCAGCTATTAGGGGGTAGCATTCTCTACTCTCCAGTCTCCAGGAGGCAGATGCTGTGACTTCCCTTCATTTCCTTGGTGACATGTTGAACTTTAGGCTTGGACTGCTGAAAGTTGGCATACACAGGGAAGGTTCCCTCTATAGGCTGGCCATTCTTGTAAATATCATCTGTGATCTTGAAGGACATTGTGGAAACTGCAGCTGTAGTACTTGTTGTCTTTGTAGGAAGGAGTAGACCAGGTTCATAGGTCTTTCTGCCCTCAGGAGTCTCTCTTCGCTTTCATCATGTGGTGTCTGAGAGCATTGAGATGGTGTTCACCTTGGTGGGTAGAATAGGGCCTGCAGCCTACACGGGAGTCGTAGAGGCCACCAGAGACCTTTCTTGGTCCAGAAATTCCAGGTTTCAAAGGGAAAGCCCCCATATAGCCACCCCCATACTTCACAGTAGATTTTCAACAGGGATCTCTGTTTGCATTCCTATTGTTAGCAATACTGATCTGATCAGAAGTGGTTTCTGTGACCCCAGGCCCCCAGGAAGAAACGCAGGACTCTGTTGGTAATGTCTCTTTTAATGTTTAGACAGGTTAGCCACTATTGTGGGTAGCACAAATTTTTTTGACAGATTTATTTTCTTAACAAGCTATCCTCTCTGAGGCAGCTTGAGTCTATCCAGGAAATGCTCAAAAATGCTGTTGACCTCATATGCCCATTATGGAGCCTAAACAGTTCATCTGCAGAGGGGCAAAAATAGGGTCTGCTTGCAATACTGAGCAGCACCATCAGGCCAAAAAGCATGGCTAGGGCCTGCCACATCCTTGGATCTGGATCCTGGATTTACTGAAGTTGTAGAGACTAAGCCTGCAGTTGCTATGTCTAATCTCAGTATCTGGTGTCTGTAACCCAAGTCCACCATGTTGCCATTTGGACAGAATATAAAATATTTTAATGACATGATTGTCATGCTGAACCTAATAGATATATATAGAGTTCTCCATCCATAAGAGAATACCCTTTTTATTCGTAGCACATGAAGATCCTTCTTAAAATTTACCATGTTCTAGGCCACAAAAGTTGCCTCTGCTGCTGCTTAGCACTCAGTCGTGTCTGACTCTTTGTGACCCCACAACTTCTAGTCTCCTCTGCCCATGGGGATTCTCCAGGCAAGAATACTGGAGTGGGTCATTATGCCCTCTTCAAGGGGATCTTCCCAACCTAGGGATCTAACTCAGGTCTCCCGCATTGCAGGCAGATTCTTTACCATCTGAGACACCAGGGAAGCCCACAAAAGTTGCCTCAGTAACTTAAAAAAACAAAAATTGTCTTTATGCAGACCATGATCTCTGACCTTAAAAAAATGCAATCAATATCAGTCAGATACTAAAAAATGAGACATGCTTGCAGACTTAAAAGCATAAATCATAGGAAAAATTATAAAATAATTAGATATTAATGGAAATATTGCATTTCACAGTTTGTAAAGTACTTAAAGAGAGACTTATATTTACCAGGAAATAAGATACTCTGGTGGGCTTCCCTGGTGGCTCAGTGGTAAAAAATCTGCCTGCCAGTGCAGGAGACATGGGTTAGATCCTTGCATTGGGAACATCCCCTGGAGAAGGAAATGGCAACTCACGCCAGTATTTTTGCCTGGAGAGCTGCAAGGACAGAGGAGCCTAGCAGGCTACAGTTCATGGGGTTGCAAAAGAGATGGACACGACTTAGCAACTAAACAAAACAATAGTAGTCCAGTATGCACTGAAATCTTTCTTGGCGCTTCTGTGGCAGCTCAGTGGTAAAGAATCCTCCTACCAGTGCAGGAGATGTGGGTTTGATCCCTGGGTTGGGAAGATCCTCTAGTAAGTGAAATGGCAACCCACTCCAGTATTCTTGCCTGGGAAATCCCCTGGACAGAGGAGCCTGGCAGGCTACAGTCTATGGGGTTGCAAAAGAGTCAGACGTGACTTAGCAACTAAACAAGAAACTGGTAATTGTTATCAGTTGAATTATGTTTCCTTCTCTACCCATTCAAAAAAAAAAAAAAACCCAGACATATTGAAGTCTTAACCTCCCTTACTTCAAAATGTGATAGTATTTGGAAACAGGGTCTTTTCAGTGGTAACTAAGTTAAAACGAGATTGGTAGGGTGGGCTGTAATTTAATATCATTTGGTGTCTTTATAAGAAGGGGAAATTTGGACATGGGCATAGATGGAGGGAAGATGACGTGAAGACATGGGGAGAAGTTGTCCATCTCAAGCCAAAGAGAGAGGCCTGGAATGGATCCTTCCTTCATGACTCTTGGGAAGAATCAGCTCTGCTGATACCTTGATCTTGAACTTCTAGTTTCCAGAACTGTGAGAGAAGATAAATTTCTGTTGTTTGAGCTGCTCAGTCTGTGATACTTTACTACAGCAGCTCTAGGAAACTAATATAGTAACTAATGAGCCAAATATTTCAGAAACTGGAAAAAGAGCCACAGAATAAATAAGAAGGAAGGAAATATAAGGCCAGAAATATTAGAGTAGATATTATCAAAATCCAAAATTGATTCTTTAAAAGTTAATATATTTAAAAATTGTTGGATACATGGTTTGCTCAATTTCAGAAAAAGCATAAGTTAATATATATTTATTAAAAAGCCAGAAAAATAGTAAAAGAGAATGTCTTTAATTTGATGAAGGATATGTGCCAGAAACCTAAAGCAAACCTTTAGTGGAAAAACTTCACATGCATTCCACTTAAGATCAGAAACAAGACAAAGATGGTTATCACTGTTTTTTATGTTACTGGAGTTCCTGGCCAGTGCATTAAGAAAATAGAGATGAGTTAATGGGATTGAAAGAGAAGAGATAAACCTATAAGTATTTATAGTTCACCTGTATAAAAAACTATAGGGGAAATTGATGAACTCTATAAAAAATTGTTTTCCAGACATCATTAGAATTCCTTTATACTCAAAATTCTTAGCTAGAGGAGATGATATAAGATATCACTCATATAACAAAAAAAAAAAAGTATCTACGGTTTAACCTGACAAGTAATACGTAAGATCTACATGGAGAAAATTCTTGAAACTCTTACTATAATATGTGATTAAAAAGACCTGAAAAACAGATGCGTCGTGCTTAAATATGGAACAAAAAGTTCTCCCTAAATTCGTCTATAAATTTTGTGAAATGCCAATCAAAATCCAGTAGAATATTTTGAGAAATTTGACATATGAAATAATTTGCACAGAACTTCTGATTCTAACACACTTGTTTATATCACACCAACTCTTCTGCTGAAAACAGCAAAAAACCTTGATTAAAATATAAATTCATCTATTTGAAGGTGTAAGAGCTATAAAATCATTAAATATTCAAGGTACTAAGAGTCATAGAAATAGGCTTTTTGAGAGGTGAACCCCCAACCTTCAGCTTTATTTTTCTCTTGTAAGCAGTTTTCTGGAGGTAGAGAAGTTAAAGATCACATTCAGAAATCTTACAGGTAAGGGAAACAGAAATTGGAGTTCAGTTCTCAATAAAGAGGCAGGGCTCTTTTAAAGAGGGAGGGCTCAGGTGTTTAACTGGAACATCTGAAAGGGTACACCGTTTGGTATAAGAACAAATGGAAATAGGCAAGCCCTCACAAAACTGAAACTCAGTTCTGATCAAGTCAGTCTCCAGTTGGACTAAAGTAATCTGGACCCTTGTGTAGAAATGAAACATACAGTGGCTCACATTAAAGCTTGATAGGTTTCACAGCAAATGAAGAGAGGATTCGTGAACTGGAAGACAGGTCAAAAGGAAATGCTGAGGCTGAAACATGAAAAGGAAACAAATGGAACAAAGGTTTACAAATTAGGATTCATATTAGACACAGTAAAAAAAATTAACATTCTATATTTATAGTTCCAGAAGAAGATGAAAAAGAGAAAATGGATGCAATAACATTTGAAGAGATAATGGCTGAGAATTTTGGAGCCAACTAAATACATAACTCTGTACATAGATTCAAGAATTCCATTGACTCCATGACAGGATAAATACTGATATATCTAGGCATATAATATATCCAGCCACATAATACTAAAACTTCTGAAAACCGAAGATGAAGATAAAATTTTAATAATAGTTAGAGGCAAGGGACATGGCAGGCAGTTCTTTGCCACTGGCATCACCAGGGAAGTCATCTAGCCACATTTAAAAAAAGCAGTGCCATGTTAGCAGATGAATGTATAAGGAAAATATATATACACTCATTGAGCTCTTTTACTTACAACATTCTGACACCAAATGTGTGGGTTTTCTTTTTCTAATACCAACCAGTTCTCCAACTCTTTGGATACCATCTAGGCACCCAGCAGTTCAATTCAATTCTGATATTATCTCCCTGGAGTTATCATGAGATCCCACAAGACTGCCCCTGCTTTAAATGCCATTTGCAAGTCCCAGGCCACTCATGCTTTTGACCAACCAGCTATAAATTAAGGGTTCCTATAGCTCCTTCCTCAAATACAGTAATTTTCTTGTAGACTCACAGAACTCAGGAAATATCCTTAATATGTATTTTTATTAATATATAAGTTTCAGGCGTGCAACATTATAGTTTGACATCTATATATGCTAGAAAGTGATGACCTCCCAAAAATCTAGTTACCATCTATCACCATATAGTTGAACCTCTTCACCACTTTTGTCTACTTTCCAACCCCTTTCCTTTTCAGTGACCACTGATCTGTTCTCTTTATAAGTTTGTTTCTCTTTAGTTTTGTTTGTATTTTTAGACTCCATGTATGAATGAAATCATACATTATTTGTATTTTTCCTTCTGACTTATTTCACTTAGCATAGTACCTTCTAGAGTCATCTGTCTTGTTGCAAGTGGTAAGCTTTCATTCTTTTTTATGGCTGAGTACTATTCCAATTTGTATGTGTGTATATATACATACATATGTGTTTGTATATATATACATATATATATATACATACACCATCTTTACCCATTCGTCCATTGATTGACAGGTTGTTTCCGTAACTTGGATATTGTCAGTAAAGTTGCAGTGAACATAGGGATGCATAGATCTTTTTGATTTAGTGTTTTTATATTCTTTGGCTAAATACCCAGAAGTGGAATAGCTGGATCATGTGGTAGTTCGATTTTTAATCTTCTGAGAAGTCTTCACACTGTTTTCCATAGTGACTATACCAATTTACAACCCCACCAACAGTATGTGTGTTCTCTCTTCTCCACATTCTCTCCAGCACTTGCTATTTTTTGTCTGTTTTATGATAGCCATTCTAATAAGTATGAGGTAATATCTCATTGTGGTTTTGACTTGCATTTCCATAATAATTAGTGATGTTGAACATTTTTTCATGTGTCTGTTGGCCATCTGTATGTCTTCTTTGGAAAAATGTCTATTCAGCTCCTCTGCTTGTTTTTAAATGGGTTGTTTGGATTTTTTGTTGCTGAGTTTTATGAGTTCTTCATATAATTTCAATGTTAACTCCTTATTATATATATATGGTATGCAAATATATTCTCCTACTCAGTAGGTTGACTGTTCACTTTAGAGATGGTTCCCTTTGCCGTGCAGAAACTTTTTAGTTTGATGTGGTCCCATTTCGTTATTTTTGCTTTTGTTTCCTTTACCTTTGGAGTCAGATCCCCTAAAACATTGCTAAGGCTGATTTCACTGAGGTTATTGCCTGTGTTTTTTTCTAGGGATTTTATGGTTTCAAGTCTTAATGTTTAATTCTTTAATCTATTTTGAGTTACTTTTTGTGTATAATGTAAGGTAGTGGTGGTCTAATTTTATTATTTTGCACATTGCTATCCAGTTTTCCCAACACTATTTACTGAAGAGATTGTCTTTTCTCCATTGTAAGTTCTTGGCACCTTTATTGTGAATTTATTGCCCATATATGTGTGGGTTTATTTCTGGGATCTCAGTTCTTTTCCATTGATTGCTGTGTCTGTTTTTGTGCCCACACCATACAACTGATGACTGTAGCTTTGTAGTACAGTTTGAAATCAGGAACCATGATACCTCCAGCTTTGTTCTTTTCAAGTTTGTCTTGGGTGTTCTAGATCTTTTGTTGTTCCATGCAAATCTTAGAATTATTCGTTCTAGTCCTGTGAACTAGAATGCCATTGGACCTTGGATAGGGATTGCATTGAATCTGTAGATTGCTTTGGGTAGTATGGATATTTTAACAATACTAATACTTATAATCCATGAGCACGGAAGAGCTTTCTATTTATTAGGGTCTTCCTCAGTTTCTTTCATCAGTGTCTTATAGTTTTTAATGTAAGATCTTTTACCTCCTTCAGTGAATTTATTCTTAAATATTCTTCTGATGCAGTTGTAAGTGGGATTGTTTTCTTAATTTCTCTTTCTGGTAGTTCTCTATTAGTTGTAGAAATGCCATGGATTTCTATATATTTATTTTGTATCTTGTGACTTTGCTTAGTTCCTTTATTATCTTTTTGATGGAGTCTTTAGGGTTTTCTATATTCAATTTGTCTTCTGCAAGTGGTGAGTTTCACTTTTTCCCAATTTTGAGTCCTTTTTCTTGCCTGATAGCTATGGCTAAGATTTCCAATACCATGTTGAATAGAAATGGTGAGAATGGGCATCCTTATCTTGTTCCTGATAGAAGAAAAGCTTCCAGCTTTTCACTGTTGAGTTGTATGGTGTAGGCTTATCATGTATTTCCTTTACTATGTTAAGGTACATGTCCCTTTGTGCATACTTGTTGAGAGTTTTTATCATCAATTGTTGTTGAATTTTATCAAATGTTTTTCTTGCATTTATTGAGATGACTGATTTTTATTCTCTGGTTTGTTGATGTGATGTGTCACATTGTTTGATTTGTGGATATTTAGATATCACTGCATCCCTGTGATAAATTCCACTTGTTCGTGGTGTATGACCCTTTTAATATATTGTTGAATTCAGTTTGCTACTATTTTATTGAAGATTTTTACATTGTGTTAATAATGGATGTTGACCTGTAATTTTCCTTCCTCACTTCCTCCTTTGCTTCCTTCCTTTCTTAGGTGTGAGTGTGTTTGTCTGTGAGTGTGTGCGTGCGCGTGTGTGTTTGTGTGGTGTCCCTTTCTGCTTTTGTATCAGGGTAGTGCAGGCTTCATGAAAAGTGTTTGGAAGCCTTCCCTCCTCTTTGACTTTTTGGAAGAGTTTTAGGAAAACAGGCATTAACTGTTCTCTGAATGTTTGGAACAATCCACCAGTCAAGTATCTAGTTCTGGACTTTTGTTTCTTGAAAACTTTTTGATTATTGATTCAATTTCATTTCATAGCAATTCGTGTAGTCAGGTTTTCTATTTCCTAAATTTTCAATCTTGGTAGACTGTATATTTCTGGAAATTTATCTCTTTTCTCTAGGTTGTCCAGTTTGTTGGTGTATATGTGCCTAATATTCTCTTATGATCCTTTGTATTTCTGTATTATAAGTTGTAACGTATCTTCTTTCATTTTTGATTTTATTTATTTGAGTACTGTCTCTTTTCCTTAGTTAGTCTACCTAGAGGCTTATTGACTTTTGTTTTTATCTTCTCAAAGAACCAGCTCTTAGTTTCATTAATCTCTTCTGTTCTTTTTTCCCCATGTTTTATTTATAATTTAATTATTTAAATCACTTATATATTTATTATTTCCTTCTATTTATTATTTCCTTCCTCCTACTAACTTTGAGCTTTGTTCTTTTTTTTCCCCCTAGTTCATTTAGGTAAAATTATATTGTTTACTTGAGATTTTTCTTATGTCTTGAGACAATCCTATATTGCTATGAACTTCCCCCATAGGACTACTTTTGCTTCATCCCATAGACTTTGATACATTTTATCTCTGTTTTCATTTGTCCCTAGGTATTTTTCTATTTATCTATTGATTTCTTCAGTGACCCACTGGCTGTTCAGTAGCATTTTGTTTAATCTACGTTTCTTTTTTCAGTTTGCTTCTTGTAATTGATGTCTAGTTTCATACCATTGTGGTCAAAAAAGATGCTTGCTATGATTTCAATTTTCTTTGGAATTTACTGAGACTTGTTCTGTGGCTTAACATGTGACCTTTGCATGGGAGGGAGAAAGTTACATGTACACGTGAGAAGAATGTGTATTGTGCTGCTTTTGGGTGGCATACTCTTTATATATCTATTACGTTCATATTGAATAATGTGCCATTTAAGACCATTGATATGTTCATCGATGTAAGTGGGGTGTTAAAAATCCCCAACTCTTATTGTATTGCTTTCACTTTTCCCCCTTAGGTCCATTAATATTTGCTTTATGGATTTTTCATTCTCCTATATTGGGTGCATATGTGTCTATAAGTGTTATGTCTTTTTGATAGATTGACCCCATTTATCATTGTATAGTGCCCTTGTCTTTTATTACAGGGCTTCCCAGATGGTGCTAGTGGTAAAGAACCCACCTGTCAATACAGGAGATGTAAGAGACCTGGGTTCGATCCCTAGGTTAGGAAGATCCCCTAGAGGAGGGCATGGCAACCCACTCCAGTATTCTTGCCTGGAGAATCCCATGGGGAGAGGAGCCTGATGGGCTATAGTCCATAGGGTCACAAGGAGTCTTTTATTACAGTCTTTGTTTTAAAGTCTATTTTGTCTTACATAAATATTGCTGCACTATTTTTTTTCATTTCTATTTGAGTAGAATATCTTATATCCCCTCACATAAAGTCTGTTTGTATTCTTACTTATGAATTGAGTCTCTTGTAGACAGCATGGAGATGGGTCTTCTTTTTGCTCATTCAGCAACTGTATGATTTTTGAGTTTTAGTTCATTTGCATTTAAATGAATTATTGATTGGTATTTACTTATTGCCATTTTGTTAGTAGTTTTCTGTGTGTTTTTGTAGCTCCTCTCTGTTCTTTCTTCTCTTTCTCTCTTGCTTGCTGGCTTTCTTTAGTGTTTTATTTATTTATCTCACTTCCTTAGTGTTTTGTTTAATCTTACTTTCTTTTGTGTGTTTACTATAAATTTGTGTGTATGTGTGTGTATGTGTGTGTGTATGTGTGCGTGCGTGCAGATACTGTGAGGCTCACATATAACATCTTAAGTATATAGTGATCTTTTTTAAGTTGATAGTAACTTTTTTGAAAGCTGTAAATTATTACTCCTCTGTCACCTTTTATATTTTTGATGATACCTTTTCCATCTTTTAATATTATATTTTCCTTAACTAATTATTATATTTTTAGTTTACTTTTGTCTTTTAGCTTTCATACTTTCTTTATAAGTGATTTATCCACTACCATTACTGTATTTTTACCTTTTCCCTTTTGTATGTCTTCTTACTATTAATTAGTATCTTTTCACTTTAGTATTTCTTATATGACTGGTACAGTGGTGATAATCTCCACTCTCATATCATTCTGAATGATAACCTTGATGACTAGAGAATTCTTGATTGGAATTTTATTTTTAGCACTTGAGTAAGTTATGCCACTCTCTCTGGTCTGTAAAATTTCTGCTGAAAATCGGCTTATACCTTCATGAGGTTTCCCTTGTATATAATAGGTGTTTTTTTTCTTTTTTCTTTTAAGATGCTCTCTTTACCCTTAACTTTCACTGTTTTAATTATGATGTGTGTCAGTGTGGTTCTCTTTGGGTTATCTTATTTGGAACTCTGTGGGGTTCCTCAACCTGTTCCTCAACCTTCCTCCCCCAGATAGGGAAGTTTCTTCAGGTAGTTTTTCTGGCCCTTTCTTTCTCTCTTCTCTTTCTGGGGCCCCTATAATGTGAATGTTCTTCGTCTTGATGTTATTCCAGAGGTCCCTTATGGTATCTTCCAAATTTTTAATTCTTTTTCCATTTTGCAGCTCAGTTTGGGTGATTTCCATTGCTTTGTTTTTCAGCTCATTGGTTTGTCTTCTAGTTCATCCAGTCTGATTCTGAACCCCTGAAGTCGATTTTTCAGTTCAATTTTATCTTGTTTGGTACTTTCTTATATTTTCTATCTCTTTGTTTTGTTTTTGTTTTGACTGTGTGGCTTGCAGGATCTTAGTTCTCCAACCAGGGATGGAACCCAGGCCTTGGCAGTAAAAGCATCAACTGCTAACCACTGGACTGCCAGGGAATTCCTTCTCTTCATTGATGTTCTGTGCTCATTCTTTTGTCGAGTTCAGTGAGCATCTTTATGAATATTACTTCTAACTATTGTGTAAGTTGCTCATCTCTATTTCATTAAAGTCTTTTTCTGGAGATTTGTCTTGTTCTTTAGTTTGGAACATATATTTATGTCTCCTCGGATGCCTGACTCTCTGTGTTTGTCTTCATGTATAGGGTGAACTAGCTACCGATTCCATTCTTGAAAGAGTGATCTTCTGTAGTAGATGGCCTGTGAGACCTGAAGTGCCATCTCCTGGCCATCATTGCTAGGTAGTCAAGGTGTGGCAATTGTATGGGGTGTATACACCTGATGGCTATGGCAGGCTGTGTCTGCTTTGCAGGGAGGGAGGGTATGTTGCACTTAGCTGGCTTAGTTGCTGCATGGGGTTGGTTGAGTGTGGGATGTTTGCCCAGCCCAGTTGTAGTGAGGCTGCTGTATGAGGTAAATGAGGGTTCAGGGTTTTGAAGTGGGGTAGGTAGAGCATCCCCCTGGTGCTGATAGGCTAGAGGGAGGATGCCAAAAATGGTACCCATCAGCTCTGTCACCAACTAGAATGATATTGTGAAGAATGATATTGCAAGTTAGAGTGATGTTGCAAAGACTGCCAGTGCTTCTGTCCCCAGATAATGTTCCAGCTGGTTCATGTCTCTGGCAGCTACTTTAAGATCAGTATGTGGGTCTCCTTTGCTTATGATCTAGGTGCTTTTCAAATTATTTCTTTTGCACTGGATCTCAGGGTGAGTGGGTCGGTATGTGAGCCTTTTAATAGCAGGTTCTCCCTTCCGTTCAGTTCTGATGTTTTCCTGGATTTAATTCCCATTCATTCACTAAATTAGAAGTTTTGAGGGGGTCACCTTTCCTGTGCTGGACCTGAGGGCTGGGGTACCTCATGTGGTGCTCAGTCTCTTCACTCCTTGAGGAAAAGTTTTGTATTTTTGGAATGCCTCCCAGCTGTGGGTAACTGCTCCTGGTGTGGAGTCCCACGTGAAACCATGTCTCTGCCTTTCCTACCTCTCTCCATACATCTCTTTTATCTTAGCTTGTCAATATGTTGTTCATCTAGTTCTCAGGTCCTTTAGAAAGGAAAACTGCTCCTATGTAGCTGTAAATATGTTGTGTTAATGGGAGGAGGTGGGTTTACGGTCCTCCTATGCTGCTATCTTTAACCCCTCCTGGAAGTTAACCTGGTGTTACTGGTTTATTGTAAAAGATACAACTCAGAAGCAGCCAAGTGGAAGACACACATAGGGTGATGTATGGAAGGAAGGGCGTGGAAGGAAGGGCGTGGAGCCTCCATGCCCTCTCTGGGTGCACCCCTGTTGCAGCACCTTGATGTGCTGAGTAACCTGGAAGGTACCCATTCAATTATAAATTTTTATGGAGATTTCATTACTTAGACATTATTAATGAAATTGTAGGCCCCTAACAAGATCTCTGGCCCCTCTCCCCTCCTCTGTAAGTTGGGTGTAGGGCTGAAAATTACAAGCTTCTAATAATGGCTTAGTCTTTGTGGCAACCATCCACCTATACTGAACTACCTAGGGCCACCACTTATCTCATTAACATACAGAAGAATTTTATCACTGCACAGATTCAAAGGGTTTTAGAAACTGTGTGCCAGGGACACAGATCAATATTTATTTTTATTATACTATAGCCATTATAACTATATATTTTCTAATTGATAGTTTTTATGTATGTAGAACAAAAAATGGACAAAACTTAAAGGGTAGACCTCTTAATTTCATAATAGGAAATTTTGACACACTGTTTTCATAGCTGACACAAGTAGATGAAAATCAATAAGGAATAAAAGATGTGAATAACAATTAACAGACAACTTAATTGATGCAGTACATTATGCTCAGCAGCTGATGAATGCTCATTTCTTATCTAGTGAATATGGAACATTTACCATTTATTAATGTATCGAGATGCAGTAGGTATTTTGGTACATGGACCTTGTATCCTGTGACCATATTTTAAATCCATTTATTCGTTTTAGGAGGTATTTTATGTATATATATGGCTGCCTGTTAGGTTATCTGCCTTGTGTGCCGCTTAGTCCTTATTTCCTTTTCCTGTCTGCTTTACAGTTACCAACATGAAAATTCAGTCTCTGGAGTATGGGGTAAAGTTTCTACCTTCATGGTGAAAGCCAGCTATGCTTGCTTCTGTTATAGTATTCTTAGATGCACTTAGTTTTGATGCTATACCAATTTCTTTCATTCTAGTTCTGAAATTTGTTTAAAAGGTGATTTTAATAGTTTTTCATGTTTACTATTGGGTTAGCCAAAATGTTCCTTCAGTTTTTAAGTAAAAATAAATGACACATTTTTCATTTTCATCAAGGACTTTATTGAACAATGTATTCACTGTTTTGTTCCACTACCTTCTGCCATTTTTACAGGCAACTTCATAATTCTGTCTTCCAAAACTTTTTATCTTTTTGAGCAAAGAACTGTTCAGGTGCCTTTTATAGTCTTCCAGGGAATTGAAATTTTTTCCATTAAGAGAATTTTGCAAAGACCGAAATAAATGGAAATCTGACAGTAAAATATCTGGTGAATATAGCAACTGAATGAGAACTTCCCAGCCAAGGTGAAAGAGTTTTTGCCTGTTCATCAAAGAAACAGTGCAGTCTTGGGTTATCCTGATGGAAGATTATGCATTTCCTGTTGCCTAATTCATGGCCCTTTTTGTTAAGCGCTGCTTTCAGCTAGTCTAATTGGGAGCACTACTTGTTGGAATGAGTCCTTTTGTTTTTTTGGGAGGAGCTCCTAGTACAGAAAGTAAGTGAAATTGAAAGTCGCTCTGTCATGTCCAACTCTTTGGACTCCATGGACTGCATAGTTCATGGAGTTCTAGAATTCTAGGCTGGAATACTAGAATACTGGAGTGGGTGGTCATTCCCTTCTCTAGGGGATCTTCCCAACCCAGGGATCCAACCCAGGTCTCCCACATTGTTGCTGCTAAGTCGCACTTTGCAGGTGATTTCTTTACCAGCTGAGCCACCAGGGAAGCCCAAGAATACTGGAATGGGTAGCCTATCACTTCTCCAGGGGTTCTTCCCAACCCAGGAATCAAATTGGGGTCTCCTGCATTGCAGGTGGGTTCTTTACCAGCTGAACTACCAGGGAAGATCCAAAAACCGTCATTCAGATCCCCTCTCCCAAGTAGATTTGAGAAGGTCATTTGAGGAGGTCAGTGGTTATTCAACACTTCTTTTTTAGTGTGCTTGTGTGCGCAGTTGCTTCAGACTCTGCAACTTTTGGGCTGTAGCCCACTGCACTCCTCTGTTCATGGGGTTCTCTAGGCAGGAATGCTAGAGCATGTTGCCATGCCCTCCCCCAAGGGGATCTTCTGGACCCAGACATCCAAACTGTGTTTCCTGTGTCTCCTACATTAAGGGTGGATTCTTTACCACTGAATCACCTCGGAAGCCCAAGCAAGAATACTGGAGTGGGTAGCCATGCCCTCCTCCACGGGATCTTCCCAAACCAGGGCTTGAACCCGGGTCTTCTGCATTGCAGGCAGATTCTTTATCGTCTGAGCCACCAGGGAAACCCTTCAAATCCTACCATATAAACATCATCACCTTCTTTGGATGAAGACCAGCCTTTGCTGTGGTTATTGGTGGTTCATTTCACTTGCCCCGTGATCTCTTCCATTCCATGTTATTGTACAGCATCCACTTTTCATCCCCGTCACAATTTGTTTTAAAAATGGAACATTTTTGTTATGTTTTAGTAGAGAATCATATGTGCAAACATGGTCAAGAAGGTTTTCTTTTTTTTACTTGTGTGGAACCCAAACCTTCTTAATATAACCAAGCTCGTGCAAATGATTTTCAATGCTTGATTTGGATATTTTGGGTATATTGGCTATCTTCCACGTGGTATAGTGTTGATTGTTGTCAGTGTCTCGATTGGATCATTGTCCACTTCAACTGGTCTACCCGACCATGGAGCATTGTCTAGCGAGCAGCCTGTGCTCACGCTCAGTTGTGTCCAGCTCTTTGTGACTCCATGGGCTGTAGCCCTCCAGGCTCCACTGTCCATGGAACTTTCCAGGCAAGGATAGTGGAGTAGGTTGCCATTTCCTATTCTACTAGTGAGCAGTCTACAGCACAAAATTTCGCAAACGACTTTTGACACATTTGGTCAGTCACAGCACCTTCTCTATGCTCTGCACAAAACTTTTTTTGCATTATAGATGAATTTTTTCCTTTCTTGAAATAATAAAGCTAAAATGTTAGGCTAAAAATGTTACTTCTTTCTTCCATCTTCAATCTTAAAATGGCTATGAAAAATTCACCAATTTTGATAAGTTTTTTTTTAAATGCACACTGATATGACAGCTGTCACAACACAATCTAACCAGAAGTGTTAAAGACAACTAAGCACTGCTAGAGCCATCATTGGAAAAACCGAATGAACCTTTGGCCAACCTGATATGTTTAGAAAACTCATTCAAAGTTTCTAACCTTACATACCACCAAAAACAGAAGTGTATATTTTCCTGTATGAACTTTAGGCTCAACTTGTCTACTTAAAGTGTTATTTTCATTGAGATAATATTAAATTTATAGGTTAATTAATGGAGAATTGATGCCCAGTATTCTTTGGGGATTTATATGATTTATAGTATGATTTATAAATTTAAAGAAGAAAGATTGGCTCATTTACTACATATTTTTTCTTCTGTTGCTATTGGGATATTTCTCTACCATTATATTTTCATTTCTTTCTTGAAAAATATGAATGTCATTTTTAAAATGTACATTAGTTCTCTAATATTACTTCTTTCAGTGCAGTTCAGTCACTCAGTTGTGTCCGACTCTTTGCGACCCATGAACTGCAGAACACCAGGCCTCCCTGTCCATCACCAACTCCTGGAGCTTGCACAAACTCATGTCCATCGAGTTGGTGACGCCATCCAACCATCTCATCCTCTATCCTCCCCTTCTCCTTTCACCTTCAATCTTGCCCAGCATCAGGGTCTTTTCCAATGAATCCATTCTTTGCATCAGGTGGCCAAAATATTGGAGTTTCAGCTTCAGCATCAGTTCTTCCAGTGAATATTCAGGACTGATTTCCTTTAGGATTGACTGGTTTGATCTCTTTGCAGTCCAAGGGACTCTCAAGAGTCTTCTCCATCACCACAGATCAAAAGCATCACTTCTTTGGCACTCCGCTTTCTTTATAGTCCAACACTCACATCCATACATGACTACTGGAAAATCCATATCTTTGACTAGACAGACCTTTGTTGGCAAAGTAATATCTCTGCCTTTTAATATGCTGGCTAGGTTGGCCATAGCTTTTCTTCCAAGGAGAAAGCGTCTTTTAATTTCATGGCTGCAGTCACCATCTGCAGTGATTTTGGAGCCCCCAAAAGTAAAGTCTGTCAGTGTTTGTATTATTTCCCCATCTATTTGCCATGAAGTGATGGGACAAGATGCCATGATCTTAGTTTTCTGAATGTTGTGTTTTAAGCCAGCTTTTTCACTCTCCTCTTTCATTTTCATCAAGAGGCTCTTTGGTTCTTCTTTGCTTTCTGCCATAAGGGTGGTGTCATCTGCGTACCTGAGGTTATGGATATTTCTCCCTACAGTCTTGATTCCAGCTTGTGCTTCATCCAGCCCAGCATTTCTCATGATGTACTCTGCATATAAGTTAAATAAGCAGGGTGATGATATACAGCCTTGACGTACTCCTTTCCCGATTTGGAACCAGTCTGTTGTTCCATGTCCAATTCTAACTGTTGCTTCTTGACTTACATACAGATTTCTCAGGAAAGCTTCTTTTACCAGCTGCCTTAGCAAAGGACTTTGTAGTTTTTGGTAGTTTCCTTTTCATTCACTATTTTATTCATGTTAAAGTGTACAATTTTGACTTGTACCAAAAATGATAAAATTTGGAATGAAGACTGACAAGTTTCTTTGTGAGTTCTCTTTAGTCTTTGAGTTTATTGATGTCAAGCTTTAACTCCCTATGTCATTGCTCTTAACCTGTGCCTCAATTTTCTTCCTTAATGTAGTTTGGGCTGTGGTTTCTCCATTCTTGTCTCTATCTAATCTCATTTTATCCATCCTAGATTTTAGGGGCTCTTTAAAATATCTGATTAGTTGATGTTCTTATTTTCCGATGTCGTAATTTTATTCCTTTAAACAACTTACAGTTTCTATAATTTCATGAGATTGAGGGTGAGAGAGAAGTCAATATCATTTACCATCTCAAAATACTTTAAATACTAACAAAAAGAAAACGTTAACATTAATAAAGGTCAGTATGCATGGCTCTTGTTCTTCAGTAATTCAATATTTCTTGACTGGTCTCCTTAGACTGAGGTTCTTTATATTACTTCAATGTTTCCATCCTTGGAGAATCCCAGTGTTCCATGTTTTGCCTCTACATATCTTTCATGAATGTCTGTAGTCCCTGTACTCTAGAATCCTGGTTGTTTTTTATATTTTTTATTTCTGGACTATAAGATACTGTATCTGTGTAAGGAGATGAGGTTCCAATTACTCTCTTCTCTTCGCCTCATTGGGTTTTAATCAATATGTTGGAGCCATATCAGGTTCAGAGTTATCAGGATCCCCTATTAAAAAAAGATTAAGACATGAACTTGGAGCCAACTTGGGGACTTAACTACCTTCCCCCAAATGTAAACCTTTGTTCCCCACTTTGGATCGCAAAACAGACTCAAAATATGCATATCCAGCTAGCTGCATTGAGGTTTCCAGTCAGCCTTAACAACTCGTTTGCTAGTGGAACAGGGTCGTGTTGAGATATGGACTTCCAGGCTGATTACTTTGAGGCTTAATCCATTTGTTAATTGTGGACAGAAGTGAAGGAGAATTACTGTGGTTTTTCAACACTTCTCTCTTTGCTCAGAGAGGGTAGAACCTTTCTTGCTTTAAAGATAGACTGTTTTTATTCACTCCAAACGTGATCTCTAGGAAGAAAAAGGCAGCAGGAAAAGTTTTACAGAAGCTAGAAATAGAGCAAAGTGAATTTTCCCAGGCTCACCTCTTTCGATACTGTTCCTGCAGATAGTTTAAAATGACTCTTGCATTATATTTGTGGCCAGTATTAATGGATATTTTGTTTCCAGAAAAAGTGGAGATTATCCTGGCCTAACAAAATATATTTTGTTATTACTATGGCTTCTTTAAAATCATTACATATTTTGAAATCAGTGAAAGAATTGATGGCAGAATGCAATCAATGAAAGAAATGAATGGGAAAATGACATCAGTGGATTAATGAGTTCAGAAAAATGGGAGTGAAGATGTAAGACACTTTTATCTTTTTATTGGGAAAGGTGAGAACCTTGTACAACTCCTTCCTAGCACTTGTATTTTTAAATTTCCTTATTTCTGTGTTTAATATTTGTCTTCACCAATAGACTCTAAGTGAAGGCAAGGACTGAATTTCTTTATCCCTTATACTCAGTACTTAGCACAGTGCTTTTGGTACATATACACTATGGAATATTACTCAGCCTTTAAAAATAATTCATTTGAATCAGTTCTAATGAGATGGATGAAACTGGAGCCCATTATACAGAGTGAAGTAAGCCAGAAAGATAAACACCAATATAGTATACTAACGCATATATATGGAATTTAAAAAGATGGTAACGATAACCCTATATGCAAAACAGAAAAAGAGACACAGATGTACAGAACATACTTTTAGACTCTGTGGGAGAAGGCGAGGGTGGGATGTTCTGAGAGAACAGCATTGAAACAAGTATACTATCAAGGATGAAACAGATCACCAGCCCAGGTTGGATGCATGAGACAAGTGCTCACGGCTGGTGCACTGGGAAGACCCAGAGGGATGGGATGGAGAGGGAGGCGGGTGGGGGGATCGGGATGGGGAACACTGTAAATCCATGGCTGATTCATGTCAGTGTATGGCAAAAACCACTACAATATTGTAATTAGCCTCCAACTAATAAAAATAAATGGGAAAAATAAAAAAAATAAAAATAAAGTTTAACTGTAAAAAAAAATTTCATCATACCAAGTTATTTTTCTTGCCAACAGACTTTGTAACAGGAATAATATCTTATTTGATTTCTAATAAACCTGGGTATAATAAAAAATATATATAATCATTTTCCTTATTGGAGCTTAAAAACAGAAAAGTGAAGTTTTTTTTTTTTTCTTTCATCCTTGTCTGTTTTGACTAATGAAAAAAAAACTTATTAATCATACACTGTAATCTAAACATGTTCCATACCCGTGACTAGGATCACAGTCTAATCTACAAGAGGGAAAGGTACACAGCATTGAGATCGACTGATGTAATTTTCTGGCATTTTCCCCCCCAATTTTATTTCTACTCATAGGTAATAAAATTGGGGTATTTTTGTAAACGTTGATGTCAAACCAGCTCTTCTTACCAAATATTTTAAGTCTTTTCCCCATGTGCTGAAACATTTTCTTTTAAACCTGATGGTTCTAATGGTTCCAAACAGTAATGTTAAGCTAGAATGTATGCTCCATGAGTATAAGGATTTTATTCCCTGTCAGTTCACTGTGACTCCCCAGCACCTAATTGTACATAGTAGGTGCTCAGAACATAAAAAAATGAATTAAGTTCTATTTTTTCTATATTAGAGATAATGCTCTCTAAAGCGTTTTTTAACAAAATGCTTTTGCTGTATTTCAGCTGATTTCTTAAATAATTGCTTTAGAATAAACTTCCAGAAGAGGACTTTGCTGGTTGAAAGGATATAGACAGCTTACATGATTTCGTGGTTTTCTCTATGAAATAATGCTGTCTGTGGCTCTTTTTTACACTTTAATTTTATAAATTTTATATAATAATTCTAAAAGAATCAAAAGAATTTTTTTTTCTTTTAAGTGCATTTATTTTATTCAGGGAGCAGTTAGTGATCTTGTGCCTGGAATATAAGGGTTTTTGGTGGTGGTGGTCAAAGATGAGGATTGAAAGTTCTCTTGGGCAATGCAGTGAATGATTTGGTATGCTATGGTAAGGAACGTTATTTCATAGGAATGGGACTCCTATCAAATAATCAGAGTAGTGATATAATCAGAATGATAAGAAAGATAATACCGTTAGTGTCAATGAAGGATTTGGTAGAGAAGAGACCAGAAGGGAGGGAGATCCTAGATATCTCACTCCCAACAGCCACATTATATTTAATCGATTTTTTAAAATTCTAAGTATTTCTTGAATTTCTTCCTCTCTTCCTTAGTTAGGTCCTCAAAATCTTTCACCTCAGCTACTGCTATAACCTCATGTCTTTTCTTGCCTCAGACCCAGTCTCCACAGAGCTATTAAAGTGATGTAGCTGCCACCAACTATGAAGAATTGTTCTCTATTATCTACATTTTAAGGTTCTAGTTGTTTTAGCATGGCATACAAGCTCTTGCATTACTTGGACCCTTCAGTTTCATTTCTAGCTATTCCCTGCTAGGAAGAAACCCTTTCCTAAGAAAGACAACTGCTTATTATCCCTGATTGTCTTCACCCCTTTCCCCCTCACAGACATCACATGTGCGTTGCTCATGCTGTCCCCATTCCCCAAAATATTCCCTCTCTTTAATCAGATCCTCTTGGTCCCCCTTTTCTGAGGTTCACTGTGTAAGACTCATATGTCAGTCACCTCTTTCAGGAAACTTTAACATATATATTCACAAATTACATAGATCCCTCCCTTCTCCCCCATTTTGGGTTAGGAATCTCTTTTCTTTGCTTTTTATAAGACCTTGTTTTTACCTTTCTTTTCATGTTGTACTGTAATTATCTGTTTAGTGTTGTTTCCCATACTGGACTATGAGATTTTTGAGAGCAAGGGCTCTTTTATTTATCTTCATATTCTCAGCAGTTAGCATAATGTTTGACATAGAGTAAGGTGGTCAAAAAGGAACCTATTATCATTTTTTCAGATGAAATGAGGGCTTGAACTTGGCCAGTGGAAGTGGGCAAGAAGGGTGGATAGGATAGACAGAATGTAAAGAAATCACTATATGTCACTGATAAATTAAAGTTAGAAATCATGGATGATTGAGGTATGCAGTCTGAGTAAATGGGTTTAATGTGCAGGGTTTTGACTTGTTAAATTTGAGATATATGCTGAACATTTCAGAGAGATGACTAGTAGGCTACTGGAAGTATGGGTCTACCTATTAGGAGATAAGAATTTAGGAGTCATCAGCATATAGATATTAATAGGATCATATATAGGTCAGGGAAGAGAGGAGATATAAAAAAGGTGGAGTAGGGATCCTTGGAGAAAATCATTTAATAGGATATGAAAAAAAGAATAAGTAGGAAAATGCATTGATCGTCTGCGATGTCCAGTAATGAAGAGAGGTTGAAACAGATGAGAGTTGAGGACAATATATTTTATTTGGAATTTGGAAGGACATTATTAATCTTTGAGAGAGTAATTTCAGTCCAGTAGAGGGAAATAGCAACTAGATTGAAATAGGTGATTACAAGAGGCTGAGAAACTGATGATGAACGAGTGGAAAAAGCAGGCATAAATGTTCTTTAGAAATGTGCTTTATGGAGAAATAATACCTTGTGGAAAGGGATGTGATATTACTTTCTTGAGAGGAAGATAGGATGGCAATAAAGTTTTTGTTTTGTATTTGGTTTTGAATAGGAGATGGTCATGGAGACGTTGGTGTTCAGGTGCCATAAGAAAGCAAGCTTGAAGTTCAGAAACAAATCTTTAATGGAACAAGGGAAAGAAAGGAGAGAGTCTGGCATTAAGATTTCAGATGATACTGTTATCCTTGCAAGTGGTAGGGAAACTTCTTCCTTGGGCTCAAAAGGAAAAGAAGTAAGGAGAAGTAGAAATATAGAAATATTTAAAGGTGATATGAGGAAATGTGAAGGATCTATTTTCTATGAAGTATACTACAGGGTAGGGTTTGGATAGTTCAGAGTTAGGATAGATGGTGATGGCAGGGTGACATAGGTTATTTTAGAAGCTTGGTAAAGGACAAAGGGTTAATGATGGGGCTGCAAATAGATTTAGGACTCAATTGGGATGCAACTAAGGAACAAATAAAGCAATAATACAAATATTTAAATAACTGTATATGTGTTGTTATATATTTTTTCCATAAAAAGGATTGAAGGAAAGGACAGGGTACTGAAGAATTGCTTAAAGTTACTCATGAGGATTAAGTGAGGCATATAGGTAAGGACAATGATATCTGCTCTATAGTCCTAATGCTTGGAACAATTGAAGAATGGATGCAGAGCCTGGGGAGTGGGCTATAGCAGACAGTAGTCTGGCTGTCAGTGAACTGGGAATCAAGTCCTGCTTGGTCATAGGCCAGTGATCTGGAGTCAATTCAGAGTATTTAATGCATGACTGATAATATTTGAGATTTTGTATGAAAAGATACCTTTCTCTGTCTCTCTCTCACTCCCTCTCTCTCTGTTTATTCCTCCTCTCTCTATATATATCAATTAAAATATATAAAATAAAAGCAAGCAATACGTTGTAGATAATTGACTCTCTTTTAAGACACAGTGAATTTTGTATAGAAAAGTAATATTGACTAGTTTATGAGCTCTTACTGCTTAGCTATTCATTCCTGATTAAAGTATCTTTGATGGCCCTAAATACCCTTGTAGTATTTATCAACTAATAAATTTCAAAATTCAAAGACTGCCCTAATTTTTTTCCTCTAAAGTATTTTGTCTTCTATCAGGAATTTGTCAGTAGATATTATATAGACCCAGTGGATAGGTTCACCTCTGGCACAGATGTCTGATAGGAACAGCACCTCTCTCAGTTATGCTTTTTCTTAAAAAAATAAAACTATGAAAATAAAAGCATAATTTATATAACTCCTACAAGAAATGCATAAATTATGGGAAATAATAAAGGAGCAAGATATAGTTGAAAATCAACAGCTCTACGAGTTAAGAACCTTCTCTCTACGACTCAATTGTTGTCAGTGACTGCTTAACTTAACGCTGGGTTTTCCTTTTTGCTTTCAGGAAAACCTTTAACTTACGCCCTGGGTGTTGCCTGTCCACAGTTTCCTGGTGGCTCACCGCTTCTGCCTGCTCCAGCCTTGCTCCGGCAGCTTCAAGGCTTCTGGGCTTCAGAGCTTGTTGTGAAAGCTTGCTGCTTTGGCCTGCTACCCCTGCTTCAGGTGTCAAAAGCTTTTAATTAGCTTGCTTCCTCTAATTACCATAAGTAGGCCCTTATGTGTCTGCATAACCTAGTCCTAGAGTTTGAAAGGAGAATTATTTTTAGCCATTCATTCTTCCTCAGAAACTCTGTTCCCTGGCTCTGTGGGGATCCAAGGGAGAGTAAAAGAAGTTTGAAGTTATGTTGCATGATTCACGTTTGATAGCCTCTGTATATACAGGGCTAGTCTTCAGTCCGTAGGAGTACACTGGCATGGGCATACTATATTTTTATAGCTAATGTCTGCTCTAATTGGTCAATGCCCAGGCTATACCAATTTCTAAATATTTTGACTTATCACTAGTAGATATATAAATTGCATCTCCATAGAGGGGATATCTCTAGCCAGTTTAGTTAACCTTTGTAGTGTTTTTGGTTTGTTAAAGTGTCTTAATTTTTTTATTAAGTATTTTGAATACAAGCTGATCACTAACAGAACAGTTTGTAAAAAACAAGTATTTCCATACACGTTAACCACGATCACCATTAACATGGCAGCAGGAATCAAGACTACAGGCGAGACGAGTGGGAAGATCTCTGTAAAGACCTACAGAGCCGCCTAGTACTCATAGCAGTAAGTGACAGCAGCTTTGTCATCACTTAGTGAGGGCTGTAGAAACTACTTCAGCATGGTGTAAGAACTGATTATGGCAGTGTATGCGTTGTGCCTCGCCCAGTGCCAGGCACAGAGTAGGCTTTCTATAATTGAGTTGTTTTTAATATTTTATTATTGATAATAATAAATGATGGTAGACATTATGCAGTCGAGAAAGAAGGAGACAATGACATGAAACAGTAATAATGACATGAAATAATGGCATGAAACAGGCAAAAGATAGTGAAAGCTAAGTTGTGAAGTTGAGAGTTTAAAAGCCATACATCTGATGAAGAGAGCAGCATGAGCTGGAATAATCTGGTACACACTTAATAACCCTTAAAATAGAGAATTGTATCTCTTTTTATCATAATGCCTTGTCTTTATTTTAGTTTCAGTCTCAGTTTAGTAGTGTACTTGAAGCTTGAGCATATAGATGGTTTTCAATAGTCTAAGTATATATGCTCATATAGACTACAAATCCCTTGTTATTTATTCAGTAAATATTTATTGTCTACCTCCTGATTCCCAAGCACTGGCACATACTAATGAACAAATGAGAAAAAAATAATTTCTGCCCTCTTAGAGGTTATGTTCTAGTGAGTGAAGCACACAGTAAGCAAAATACGTAAATAGAATATATAATTTGTTAAATAATAAGAGCTAAGGGAAAAAGGAAGCAAGGAAATGGGATAGAAAGTGTGAAGGGCAGAATGGCATTTTAGTGAGGGAGGGAGAGAGCAAACCATCTAGCTATGGTGGAGTGTGGGGAGGGGGAAGACGGTTTGAACTTAAGTGCACAGACACTAAGTTGACTTTGAACAAGGTGATCCGTATGTTTTGAGCAGAGTGACCTGGGAGGAGAGTAGTATGAGATCTGGGAGACTGGAAGACCAGGGTGTGCTGGAACCCATAATACTTCTAAGTTATAGTTAGAACTTTGAATTTTACATGGAGAGAGGAAACTTAAAGTTTTGGAGCCGAGTGTCACGATGTGAGCTAGTTTAAACAGAATCACTGTCGCTGCTGTTTTGAGAATAGATCTTGGAGGATAAGAGCAGAAGTAAGAGAGAGTAGGAGTAAGAAGTAATAGGACAGTCCAGGCAAGACTGGCGGATAGGAATGGGATGGACCAGAGGAGGTGTGGTGAATTCTAGATATGTTGAATGTAGACTAGATCTGTGGAACTGCATGGCAACTGCTTCTTAATTATTGAAATTCTGTTTAGTATAGTATAATCATTCTTAGTTATATGCTGTATCTATAAGTGATAATTCAGAACTCATTCATTTATACTTGTAACATACTAATTTTTTTGTAGTGTTCGCTGTTTTTCTGATATCATAGTGCTTTTAATAAGACATCTCTGTATTTGGTGCTTTTAAAAATACATCTTTGTTCTGCATTAAATTTATAATCTTCCAGTTCATACTAAATGTACTTTACATTTTGATCAAATTAGATAAGAAAGGACATTTTAACATACTACCTTTTTGTATATCAGTTAGCCGTGGTTCTTGAAAGTCTAGAACCTAGAGTTTCAGGACAATCCCTTCTTCTTCAAGTTTACAGAAATGAACGTGAAAATGATCTGTAGTGTTAAAGGAGAAAAGCATGATCAATTTTATCACTTCATCAACTTCATTATTCTTGTCTCATTATGTCATCAATTTGATAATTTGAGCATAGTTTCTAAATTGACTTCTAAAAAATTGAAATGTAGTTGATTTACAATGTTGTGTTGGTTTCTGATGTACAGCAAAGTGATACACACACACATATTTTTTCATATTCTTTTTCATTATGGTTTATGACTGGATATTAAATGTAGTTCCCTGTGCAAACAACAGGACTTTGTTGTTTGTCTATTTTGTATGTAGTACTTTGTATCTGCTAATCCAAACTCCTAATTTGTCCCTCCCTCACCCTATTTCCCCTTTGGGAACCATAATTTTGTTTTCTGTGTGAACTGACCTATTTAATTTCACCACATCCCACTTCATCTCAGAGAAGTTTTTAGGCAGCTCATGAAACTGTTGTAAGACAGTGCTGAGAATGTTTTTCACCTTGCAGCAGCTTGACATTCCTGATTAACACATAGATGTGAAGTGTGGGTCTCATTTTGGCCCTTATCAGCCACAAAATAATATCTCAACAATTAGTGGTCATTTCATGTTCAGGATGAATTATGGTATTCTATACTAGCCCCTCCATGTTTCAAATTTTGTATGTCCTATATAGAAAATATAGAAAGGAGGATGGAAATCATATCCCTAGAAATAACTGATTTTTAAGAGTCTGATGCTTGTCTTTCTCAGACTACATATAGAAATGTATAGGTATATATTTTATGTGTATATATAGACAATTTTAGTTTGTAAACTTTAATAAAATTCTTTTAAACAGTATATTGTGAACTTTCTCCTATTAATTAGTAATCTTTAACAACATATTCAAGAATTTAAAATATTTTCTATTGTTTGTGATATATTCAGTCAGTTTTACCTTTCAAAATGTATTTATTTTCAATGTTTCACTATTGGAAATTACACATAAATCTTGTAGCTTAGTTTTTATTTGTATGAATGTTCCTTTGAGGAGATTTCTAACTATATTTCTATGTATAAGTATGTGTCATGGGTAAAAATTTATAAAGTTAAGTGTTGAAGAGACCAAAGCTTCTTATTTCCTAGTTAAAGAAATTGAAGAAATTAGGAAGTATAGGATCTACCAAGTCTTAGTGATAGAGCGAAGAACAGTTAGGAGACCGAGCTATAATGTGCCTAGTGTGGTACCTGACATGTAATAATAGCTAGTGGTTACTGAACACTTGTGCTGTGCCCTTAGTTGCTCAGTCGTGTCTGATTCTTTGCCATCCCATGGACTGTCCCGCCACGCTCCTCTGTCCATGGGGATTCTCCAGGCAAGAATACTGGAGTGGGTTGCCATGTCCTCCTCCAGGGGATCTTCCCAACCCGGGGATCAAACCAAGGTCTCCTGCATTATAGGTGGATTCTTTACTGTCTGAGCAACCAGGGAAGCCCAGGAGTACTGGAGGGGGTAGCCTATCCCTTCTCCAGGGGATCTTCCCAATCCAGGAATCGAACTGGGGTCTCCTGCATTACAGGCAGATTCTTTACCAGCTGAGGTACCAAGGAAGCCCCACTGAACACTTACCAAGTGCCAGACCCTGTTGTATGCACTTCATACTTGTGTATAACCTGGATCTGGTTGCACAGACTGTGCTATCTCCACTACCCTGAACAGTGTCTGAGTGTTCAATAAATGCTAGCTTATTTCTACTGCACATCTCTATAATCCAGAGGTGGTTTTGATTCCAGTAGTTTTTGGATTGTAGAAAGATAATTTAGTACATATACTCCGTATTGCACTCTTAATGGGGTTTTGAGCAGAACCTCATAAGCAAATGCGTATGAGGTGTTTCTGCAATGAAGCACATTTATTTTTACACTAAGTGAGATTTTAAAAAAACAAACTCCCCTCAAACTGTGATTAGCCTGATGTCAGTGTATGTTGCCAAATGAATTGTCAAAACCCTTTATCTTGCAGAACTGCAGGTAAAGGATTGTGGACCTGCGTAAAACTCTTAAGAGTACTTGGCGTTTAATACACACTCAATATGTGTTGGTGGATTACTACTACACTACTGGGTATCCTCAGGTACTTCTCTACTCATATGCATAGAAAATTGGTGAGTCATACAGTGCTGGGAGGAGTTCTTATCACTCCATATGACCTGAGGAGGGCAAATCTAAGTGTTGGAGTCTTTCAGCATTTCTTCTCTAAATCAGAAGAGGAGAAGGCTTAAGTGATAGCCTTCGTTATCTCTTCCCTGTCCTCAATGTAGGCATGTCTAGCTGTGTGCTCCTATCCTTCCATCCATTTGTGCAGTATATGGTTTGAGTCTACACAGTAGTGTAACTTGTGTTTTCAGTCTGTCAGAGATCTTAGTGAAAAAAAAAAAAATATTTTAAGTTTTGCTGTGCTCTTTATTAGAGTACTCCCCTCCTCCTTTTTGGTGATAAGAACATTTAAGATCTACTTTCTTGGCAATTTCCAAGAATATAATACAGTACTGTTAACTATAGTCAACATACTGTACATTAGATCTCCAGAACTTATCATATAACTGAAAAACTTATACCCTTTGACCATCATCTCCCCATTTCCCTCAACCCCCAGCCACTGGCACCACCATTCTAGAATTAGAATTCTAGAAATAGATTTCTCTGTTTATATGAGTTTACCTTTTTAGATTTTTCCATATAAGTGAGATCACACAGTTTTTTTCTTTCTGTTACTGGCTTATTTCACTTAGCATAACGCCCTCAGCAAATAGATGGGGAAACAGTGGAAACAGTGGCTGACTTTATTTTTCTGGGCTCCAAAATCACTGCAGATGGTGATTGCAGCCATGAAATTAAAAAACACTTACTCCTTGGAAGGAAAGTTATGACAAACCTAGACAGCATATTAAAAAGCAGAGACATTGCTTTGTCATCAAAGGTCCATCTAGTCAAGGCTATGGTTTTTCCAGTGGTCATGTATGGATGTGAGAGTTGGACCGTAAAGAAAGCTGAGCACAGAAGAATTGATGCTTTTGAACTGTGGTGTTGGTGAAGACTCTTGAGAGTCCCTTGGACTGCAAGGAGATCCAGCCAGTCCATCCTAAAGGAAATCAGCCCTGGGTGTTCATTGGAAGGGCTGATGTTGGAGCTGAAACTCCCAGTACTTTGTCCACCTGATGCAAAGAGCTGACTCATTTGAAAAGACCCTGATGCTGGGAAAGATTGAGGCCAGGAGGAGAAGGGGATGAGGATGAGATGGTTGGATGGCATCACCAACTCAATGGACATGGGTTTGGGTGGACTCTGTGAGTTGGTGATGGACAGGGAGGCCTGGCGTGCTGCGGTTCGTGGGGTCGCAAAGAGTTGGACACAACTGAGCGACTGAACTGAACTGAACTGAACTGAATGCTCTCCAGGTTTATCCATGTTGTCACAAAAGACAGACTTCCTTCTTTTTAATGGCTGAATAATATTCTATTTCTTTATCCATTCATCTGTCAGTGGACATTTAGGTTGTTTCTATATCTTGTACAACCCCTTTTCTTTAAATGTGAACCCATTAAGAGATCCATAGCTGATGCAGAAATGATGGATCCATAACTGATTCATCATTCTTCAGATATGACCAGATATGACTAAAGACTAAAGTGATTGCACTTGAAATTGAGATAGTTCTTCTTCCTTCCCACCATTTTATGAATAATTGATGAAAAACTATAATCACAGTCATTAGTATAACCATTTATGATAGTTCAGTCGCTCAGTCATGTCCGACTCTTTGCGACCCCATGGACTGCAGCACGCCAGGCCTCCCTGTCCATCACCAACTCCCAGAGTTTACTCAAACTCATGTCCATTGTTTATGACATTTACCAAGGTATATTTTAGTTCAGATAACATTATAGTATTATATACTGATTTCCATTATACATGGTCATATAAGTGTTATTGCACTCTGATCCAAAAATAAATTTATTAAATGACCCTGATATGTACATTTACTATTAGGGTTTTAAAAAGTTTAGCACTTGAGTTTAAACCTCAAATTTAAAAAATTCTCTATTCTTGTAAATATCCCTTTAAACTGTTTGAAGATATGCTGTACATAGTTTATTTTCTGTTTCTTCATATTAGAGTAGTATTTGCTTTCCCTTTCCAGCCTCCAACAGCTGGTAACAGCGTTTATCTTCTCTTCTATAGTTCATCATCTGCTGTGTAGCATCCTCAGTGAACTGCAAAGGCCCTTTGAGATTATCTAGTCAAACTGAGGGAGAGAAGTAGAAACAGAAATGTCATCACTTTATTGAGAGTAGGAAAAAAAGGGGGGGGATTACCTATTTATATTTGACAGTTTTTTGATCCACAACTAAAATACAAAATACAGAAATATCTGTTCTTTTTTTTGTTGGGAAGGAATGTGGGAAGTGTATGATTTGTAGAGATATCAGCCTTAATTGATCTTTAGGGGTGTGTGTGTGTTGTCAGGGGGGGTTTGGTTTAGTGTGCAAGACTATGTGGCATGAAAAATAATATCATTTTCAGTTTATGTCATACTGTTTGATCCCCATGAAATGTATTTGTTTTGGCAGCTGGCTTTACCTGTAACATCGTGTTGGAATTTGGCATGCAGTGTTTAATGTTGTTTAGTCGCTAAGTGGTGTCTGACTCTTTGTGACCCCGTAGACTGTAATCCGCCATGCTTCTCTAGCTATGGGATTTCCCAGGCAAGAATACTGGAGTGGGTTGCCTTTTCCTTCTCCATGGGATCTTCCTAACCCAGGGAGTGAACCCATGTCTCCTGCTTGGCAGGCGGATTCTTTACCACTGAGCCACCTGGGAAGCTCACAGTGTTTACTAAGCTTTAGTTATTTCATATGGTACATTTTGGTCAATTTTTTAGATAGTAGATACTGAGTTTAATTTCCAGGGAAATTAAACTTTTTTTTTTCTTTTCAAGAAAGCTTGAAAAGGAGAACATAATATATAATCACCAACTGATACTGTGTTCAAAAACAGAGTTGTTTGGCTTATGTTCACTAATGTAACTTTTTCAACTGACAGTATTATTTGATTTAGGATCTTAGAATTTGAACTGCATGGAAATCATTGATAATTTTGGTATTTATTTTTTTTACAGAGAGGAAAAAGGAAAATGGATGACTGAAAAAAGTATTATGTGTCATGTTTTAAAAGTTGTATTTCCTTTTCTAGGTTGCTGTAGTGAAACTAAAAAATGCAGATAAAGTATTTGCCATGAAAATATTGAATAAATGGGAGATGCTGAAAAGAGCTGAGGTAAGATTCTAATTATTAGAATACTTAAATAATATCTTAGAAATATTTTTAGAGAAAAATAAAATTATAGAGAGTCAATAGATCTTTTAAGTATCATTTAGTAACCTTTTATCTATGATGGCATCATTTTTTTAGGCCTGAAACAAATTTAGGAATTCACAGTTGTGATATAGTTATTATAAGTGTTACATTTATGATGATATTTTAATGTTGTCTGAAAACCAAATGGAAACTCTTGTAATGTCAGGTTTCACCCTTATGTTAAAAGGATGTATGGCAACCAGTTTCTTTTATAGGAAGAAATTTTGTAGTGATTGATATCCAATTTGATGTAACTTGTTTATATTGTTTTGTATTTATCTCTATTCTGCTCTAAGCAAAAGCCAGCAGGAGTTTTGAATATGGCCTATAAGAATTCTGTTTATTGCTGACTATGCAGTTAAATTTATGTTATGTCCTATATTATTAAGAATGAGAGTAAAGTCTTCTGTTGTAAGAATTGTCAGCATTTTTATCTTGGTACTAAATTTGAGGGAAAGACTGACTGGAGTGCTATTAAAAATGTCTAGTAGCTGGTATGGTATGGTCGGAACTAACATTCCGTGTAAATTTTGGGGGGAGCTGTTCTAGAGGTCTCCTGTTGTGCTAGGTTCTAGTGAGTTCCTGGGTGAGGCAGGGCATTCAGGGGCCTTGGGGATGCAGAACTTACCAGTGTGGGAGTATTTAAATATTTTAACTTGCAGAAGGGTTATACTGCTGAATAGGTGAGTATTAGCCCTGGAGGCTAGTAAGATCCATAAGAGAATAATGAGAAATTAGCCCTTAGAAATCTTTCTTTATATATCAGTACTTGTAGCAACCTAAAAAACAATCAACACAAAGGGAAAAGCAAAAATGGTTCCCATGATGATAGATACATACCATGAGAGTGACAGTGCGTGCGTGCTCAGCTTCTCATCGTATCCAGCTCTTTTTGACCCCGAGGACTGTAGCCCACCAGGCTCCTTTGTCCATGGGACTTCCCAGCTAAGAATACTGGAGCGGGTAGCCATTTCTGAATCCAGGGATCAAACCTGTGTCTTCCGCATGAGCAGGTGGATTCTTCACCACTGAGCCACCGAGAAAGCCCCATAGGGAAAGTAAATACTTCAATATTTCTTTCTTTTAGAAAATATGGAAAATATAACAAAATTCAGAAAAGAAAATAATAATCACTTGTATTCCATCACTTAGGATTAATAACATTTTGGGCATGTTTTGCTTTTAGTCTTTTTCTTTTTTTGTCTACTGAAAAAGCTGCACAAGTGAAATGCAGATAAATTCTTTGTAATGTCACATTACAGATAAAGCTAAAGTACTCATTGACTATACCCCACCCAAGTGCAGCCCCTCTCTGCCTCCCAGAGGTAATTACAGAGAGTTAATAAAATCCTGTTTAAAAAAGTATCTGGAAAGTTTTATGTCATATATCTCTGACATTTGTGCCAGTGCCTATTATATTCAATAACTTCAGTATTTACTTTTGCATTTCCCCTTACTATCACTGGTCAGACTGAGTTCAGTATGCCATCTATTTATTAGAGAGTGCTTTTGAAATTGGCCTTGATCGAAGGGAAAGGAGGTGAAACATGATTTATCAGGGAGACGTCAGGCTGTCCCAGCAGTCTGTTGATCCAGCAGGGAACTGGGGAGCAGAAATGGTCCTTCAGAGTTGTCCTGCCTTAGACCAAATGATTGACCTCTTTGCAGTTGCCTTAGTCAGTCATTGGATACGGGCTGCCTCCAGAAGGACATGGATGTGGACTAGTAGGCTTTTGGCAGCTGAAACAAAGCCAGGAGGGACTGACGGCATTGCTGACAGTTGGAGCAATTAAGTCTTATTATTAAAAAATAGTAAATAATTATGCTTTTAATTGTTTTTCAGAATTCATAATTGTGGGTTAGTGTTCCAGGGTTAGAACTTTTAAAAGATTGAATTAAAGTTTGTACTTGCTTTTTATGATGTTGGCTGTTGGGGAAGAATTTTGAAAAGAAAGAGTAACTGGTTTAGCTTTACTTATTGACTGGAGGAAGTGGCAAAATTGAGGATAAAACAGGAGTAATTGAAAATTAAATATCATTTTGTTGCATTATAAAATCATTCATATAGTCTGTTTCTGGGGCAAAATGGAATAGACATGCTTCTTTTTATCTCTCCGTTTAAGTACAGTTAAAGACCATGGACATTATGTATAAAACATATATATGAAGACTCTGAAAGGCAGAAAGAATGTGGACCAGCTCGGGGCCATGGAACCCAAGGAACATCACTAATTCTGTGAAGTCTGTATTATTCTGAAGGAACAGCCAGATAAGGACCATACAAAGAAAGTTAAAGATCAATATGCCTCATGAATATAGATGCCAGTACCCTTAACAAAATACTAGTCAATAGAATTTGGCAATATATAAAGTGAATTATACACTGTGAGCAAGTGGGGTTTGTTTGAGGGATACAAGGCTGGTTCATTATTTGAAAAGAACTTGCCTCAAACTACTTGAAACTTTCATTTTTTTTTGGAGGAATTTATCCATTGAAACTTTTAAAGAGGAGTTCATTTTAAAGCATTTTAAAGGATGGAATTATATTTTTATGCTTGAATTGTCAAATCCTTCTTTAAAAAAATTAAGAAGAAACTTATTTTGATTATTACTTATCCAGCTTTGGAAAACTGGTCCACCAGTGATGCTTAATAAATTACAAGTGAACAGCAAAATTTCTTACTTTTTTAGTCTGTGTATTGTTGATACTTTAAAACAATTTTCAGAGATTTACCTCCAATCTGTTTGTCGTATTTATTTCTATTTTTGTTGTGTAACAAATATATAATTAGTGCAACACAGATTATTTGAAGGTACTAGGAAACTTGTCTCTTTCTGTAACTGGCAGATAAATAATTAGTAAATAATCCTGTAGTTACAAGAGCTTTTCTTGTGGCTCAGCTGGTAAAGAATCTGCCTGCAATGTGGGAGACCTGGGTTCTATCCCTGGGTTGGGAAGATTCCCTGGCGAAGGGAAAGGCTACCCAGTCCAGTATTCTGGCCTGGAGAAATCCATGGGGTCACAAAGAGTTGGACACGACTGAGCAACTTTCACTTATAGTTACAAAGATTAATATATATATAGATTCATCATTTACAAACTTTGTTAGTATGTCAACAATGTCTTAAGTTAACTTCTCCCAATCAATTCTGTAAATTTTACTTTCTCTTCAAATTTATTCAACTCTTAAAGATTTCACTCACATGGAAGATGTGTTACTCATTTCATTGGAAGATGCAGAATCGTTTACGGAAGTGCTGTCCGTCTCAGGAGTCAAACCTTTCTGAGGCTCAGTTGTCTCTGTACCATATAGTGGAGGAATAATATATCTTAGTTTAAGTGGGATAGTACTGGCTTATGCCTCTTGTCTTACTATTTTTGTTATTGTTGTTAGCCCTATTTTATTATTTTTATAATTGACATGCCAATAGTAGTAGTTAACAGTAGTAATAGTAGTAATGAATTCAGGTCATTAGATTGGGATTGCCTCTCCTTCCTGACCTGTTACCTGTAATAAAAAAGAAAATGCAAGCACTGTAGGAAATAAGAAGTAAAAAGATAAAAGCTTTTTTTTCTTCCTCAGATAACCAGTCTTTCTATTCAAAGTAAATCATTACTAAGAGTTTAGTTTCTTATTTATCCTTTTTTTCTCTTAGATAAACATATATTTACCTAAATATATATTTATTTGTATACTGTTCATGTTGTATAATGTTCTTTCTGTCATGAGTTACCTTGACAAAGACCGTTCTCCGTGAACATTCAGGTGATTTAGAGCTAGTTCCAAACAGGGCTAAATTTCCACACAGAAGCACACATTTTTTTTTTTCCTGGCAGTGGACACAAATTTTGAACATATTCAAAGAAATGTCCTTTTTGATATCTTTGAGTAAAACAGATGGTGAATTTATGAGGGTTTACTGAATTGAAAATATAAACACATGGGATATGAGTATTTATAATGGGGTTTCTGTGGTTGGTTAGTGCTGGGCCCTCTGTAGGCCCTTTCAGTTTTGAAATACATGCTGTTCAGTTCTAAGACATTTTCTCGTATTATTTCTTTGGTAATTTCCTTTTTTCTGTTTCTTTTGCTCTGTCTTTCTGAAAGTTTTATTTGGATATGCTCTTAATGGACCAGTTAGCTGATTTCTCATTATTTCTTTTCTAGTGAGGTTGTATTGGCTTTTGCTGTAATACTTCAGTTGGGTGTTTTATTTCTTCAACCACCCTTTTAGTATCCAGTAGCACTCCTTTGATCTTTTTTTTTCTTCATGTTCCTTTTTAGTGAGCCTGTGCCTCTGGACTGTAAACTTAAACAGTTTCTAAGTTTTTTCCTCCCTCTTTAGGTAAGACAGGATGCTCCAGCTGACTAGTATTAGGTGTTCTGTTTTCTACCCGTCAGGAGGTCAACTAGGCTCTGCTCCTACTCCAGCAGATTCAGGTCTGGTTAATTAGTTTCACCTTAAGGGCAGGCCTTGTTAAGAACTGAGTGCTGCGGCAAGTTTCAAAATGGTTTCCTTGCCTCTCTTCCTGCTGGAAAATCTAGGAGATTTTTCTCCTTTATTTACTGTTATCGTGTGATGGAGCTCCTGGAGGTGAGACTAAAAAATTGTGTAATTCTCCCTGACTGGGTCCCCTGCAGTGTTGAACTCTCAGAGTTGTCCAGACTCTAGCAATCATTCCCAGTTGAGTTTGTCTTACTCCCAGCAGCATCAGTTCTGGTTTCTGTGGCTCTTTCTGCTCTGGCATCTCTGCTCTGGCAAGCTGCAATATGTTCCCTTTTTGTATATCTAGTTTCATGGTTGCAATGTTTTCTTATCTCTAAAATATATATTTGTATGTGTATATGTATATACATCCTTCTTGCCTTGTCTCCGTCCCCTCTATTTAATTCTTTTTCTGTTTGGAACTATTATTAACATTGATTGCTGTCATGAAATGTCAAAAATTATTTTTAACTGTTGGCTTATGATTTTAATTGAATTTTGCAGTCCTTAAACACCACACCCCTCCATCTCTCATTTATTTAGTTACTTAATCTATTATTTTAGAGTTTTCTCTGTAGAGGCCTTAAATATCTTTTACTAAGTTTACTCTGAGATAGTTGGTGTTTTTAATTTGCTTTTGGAAATGGCATTATTTATTTATTTTTATTTTTTTGAAAATGATATTATTTTAAAAGATATTTTATAATTGTTGCAATTATATAGGAATATAATTTATGTATATTGACTTTTAAATTCTGTTAATTTATCTGTTTTCTTTTGTGATTTCTTTCTATGCATCCATGTTGTCTGCTAATAAAAATAATTTTCCCTCTCCTTCAGTTCAGTTCAGTCTTTCAGTCGTGTCCAACTCTTTGTGACCCCATGAACTGCAGCATGCCAGGCCTCCCTGTCCATCGCCAACTCCTAGAGTTTACCCAAACTCATGTCCATTGAGTCGGTGATGTCATCCAACCATCTCATCCTCTGTCGTCCCCTTCTCCTCCTGCCCTCAATCTTTCCCAGAATCAGAGTCTTTTCAAATGAGTCAGCATTTTGCATCAGGTGGCCAAAGTATTGGAGTTCAGCTTTGCTCTCCTTAGTAATCTTTATATACCTTTTATTTCTTCTTAACTAATTTCACTTGTGAGGAAAACAATAGAGTAGGAATGCCAGACTTTCATCTTATAAATGTTTCTTATTTATCCTTAATAGTTGATTTTACTCTATTGAATAGTGAAAGTGAAGTCGCTCAGTCGTGTCTGACTCTTTGCAACCCCATAGATGGTAGCCTACTGAACTGTCCCATCCATGGGATTTTCCAGGCAAGAATACTAGAGTGGGTTGCCACTTCCTCCTCCAGGGATCTTTCTGACCCAGGAATCTAACCTGCATTTCCTGCGTGTTAGGTGAATTCTTTACCTGATGAGCCACTGGGGAAGCCTAAGTGCATGAGAGTGTTGATGAAATAAGATTGAAAAATAAAGTAACTGTTGAAATTGGTGATGGGTACATTGAGAGCAGGGGATTACTTTATTTGTATGTGTTTAAAGTTTTATATTATGGTTTACATTTTATGTTTTTAAAATTTTATTTTCTCACTGCATAGTTTAGAACAGATCAGCATCTACTAAAGTTAATTCTGTTGACAGGTAGTCTTTGAAGTTTTATTTAGAGCTACCAGTAAGTCACATTTCCATATTTTAGCTGGAAATATCTTTAAAATTTCAGCTGTTGTGGTAAGATAAAGTCAGGAGTAAGGAGTCTCCTAGACTTGATAAACTTCACTACTTCTTTAAAATGATAGCAGCAAACCATAACCTCAGGTCAGTTAAAATCTAAGACAGAATTTAGTGGTGAGTATGTCAATGATACTATTTCCCCCCTAAAGTGAACAGAAGCATAATTATAGTAGATTTTAATAATTGAATTTATAAGTAAATTGCCCATTCATTTGGTTTAAGTTTTATTTGTTTTTAAGATTTTCCTTGGTGATGGTGTTTAATGAGTGGCTTTAGAAATTCTATTGCATCAGACAGCAAAAGAGACACAGATGTAAAGAACAGACTTTTGGACTCTGTGGGAGAAGGCGAGGGTGGGATGTTCTGAGAGAATAGCAATGAAACAAGTATACTATCAAGGGTGAAACAGATCATACATGTTGGATGTATGAGACAAGTGCTCTGGGCTGGTGCACTAGGAAGACCCAGAGGGATGGGGTGGGGAGGGAGGTGGGAGGGGGGATCGGGATGGGGAACACATGTGTGCCCATGGCTGATTCATGTCAATGTATGGCAAAAACCACTACAATATTGTAAAGTAATTAGCCTCCAACTAATAAAAATAAATGAAAAAAAAAGAGCAAAAATAAAAATACAATCTATCAAAAAAAAAAAAAAAGAAACAGATTTTTGGACTGTGGGAGAAGGCAAGGGTGGGATGATTTGAGAGAATAGCACTGAAACATGTACATTACCATATGTAAAATTGATGACCAGTGCAAGTTCGATGCATGAAGCGGGGCACTCAAAGTCGGTGCTCTGGGAGAACCCAGAGGGATGGGTTGGGGAGTGGGGTGGGAGGGGGGTTCAGGATGGGTGGGGGGCACATGTTCACCTGTGGCTGATTCAGGTTGCTGTATGGCAAAAAACACCACAAAGTAATTAGCCGCCAATTAAAATAAATTAATTCATTAAAAAAAGAAATTCTATTGCATCAAATAAAATTTATGGAAATACATGAAAAAAATTAGGGCACTTACTTAGGTTAGATAATGTGAGTTGTTTTGTATATCATGACTATTGAATTTATCTTGTGGGAAGTAAATTACTAGGTACCTACTATGTGTAGGATACTGCATGATAATTTTTAAATGTGTATGAAATGTGGTATAGCCATTGAGAAAAATTAGGTAGGTTTCTATGTACAGGTATGGAAGGCTGTTCAGATATGTTGTTACTTGAAAAAATGACTTATAGAGCACTGTGATCTCATTTGTGTAAAGAAAGAAAAGTCAGGGGAGATGGGATACCACATGAATATAGGGTGTGTGTATGTACAAAGAAGTTTTCTGAAAAGAAATTCAACTGAGTTATTGGTGTTAATCATTGTATGTAACAAGGGGACAATGAATCTATGAGAGAGTTTCAGTTTCTACTTTACCTTTCAGTTTTTTTTGAGACTTTCTGGCGTAGTGGTTTCTTAATTAAAAATTAAAAAATATATTGTAGAATTGTATCATACAAAGTTATTTTTTATTTTTAGTAACATATTTCTAAGATTCTCCAGGCTGTATCTTTATAATAATAGAAGTATATCCTGAGAATAAGTAAAACTTTTTTAAATCAGAAAAAGATAATCCTTTAGAGAAAATGGGCAAAGGGAGTTTTTCAAAGAAAACTCAGATATCTAATAAGCATATGTAAAATTATTTATCCCCTGTAATTAAGAATATGCTAATTAAAAGAATGATGAGATATTATTTCATACACATCTTATTGAAACATGCTTAAAAGTCTAACAGTGCCAAGTGCAGTTCAGGATGTTGTGGAAAACAGGTGATTTCATACCCTGGGGTGAAGGTAGAAATTGGTATAGCACTTAGGAAAGAAACTAGGTTGTATCTGATAAGGTTGAACATGCTTACGTCTAGCATTTCTGCTTCCAAGTGTATACCCTAGAGAAACTCTTGTACATTTGTACAAATATATTTATTGCAATGTTGAAATGATGCAAATTTGGGAATAACCTATGTTTTCATGATTGGGAGGGTTACATGAGGCAATTCTGCTATGATCGTAGAATGAAATACTATAGCAATTAAAAATTAAAGAGCCATTATTGATTAAAAAGTAATCACATTGCAAAGGGATAGATACAGTTACACTATTCACAGAAATTTCCAAAACACAGCTTTTCTATTGTTTTTGGACACATACATGTGTAATAAAGCATGTGATGGGAGGAATATATACTAACTTCAGATTATTCATTTTTCTTAGAGGAAGAACTGATAATTCTCTAGAAATAGGAAGGCTACAACTTCTATTTTCTTAAAAGCAAGTAGGTTAGGAGTAAATGTGACATTGTTGACATTTATGTTATCTAAATGGTAGATTGAACCATGGTTGTTAAATAATTCTGTGTACTTTTCTGATTTTTTGAACTATATATAAAATTCAAAAAATATAAAGTACTTTTAAGTTTACTATTCAGTTATTCAGTTTTTGAGGGTTCTTTGAAACTTGATTTATTGGAAGTCATATAATGCTGGATGTATTCCTTTTTCAGAATAGAAAGTATAATAAATATTTGAGTAATTGTTTGCATAATATATTTCCTAGTTTTACATAAAGTATTCTTTATCTAAATTTTTTTTCCTTTTCAGACAGCATGTTTTCGTGAAGAAAGGGATGTGTTAGTGAATGGAGACAATAAATGGATTACAACTTTGCATTATGCTTTCCAGGATGACAATAACTTAGTAAGAATCATTTTTATATGTTTTAGTAAGAATCATTTTTATATGTTTCTATATATTACCTATTTATTGGCAAAATTTAGCATTATTTTCTCTTAAGCATTGTTTAAATGTAAATGTTATTTAGAAAACCACTTTATTTCAGAGCATATAAATGTTTGATATGTGATTTGTTTCCCTGGGTAATTCAATACCTTTCAGTTGGAATTTTTAATGTTTTTTAGTAAGTAAGTCAAATCCAAACATTTAAATTCTGTAAAAGGTGGTCAGGATTTTTTCCCCATGATTCTGTCAATGTATTTTATTTGTATTGTAAATGTAATAGTATTCTATTACCATTTAGAATTTTGCATATTTTTCAAAGTTGTCATGTGCCTCTTTAAGTAGAGCCATACTTAAAATGTAGGCTTTGTTTAATTTTATATTAACATCATGGACCACTAGACAAAAGAAGTCGGGGGAGAGCTTGGAGGAAAATCAAACTATTAGAAACACTGTCAAATGAAGATTGAAGAGATGAACAAGTGAATAGGAAAATAAGGCAGAATCTACCACAGTTGAACATAAGATTCCTGGGCTATTACTTAGGAATCTTCATTTTCTGACCCCAATTTTTATTTCAAGATTTATTTTTTAGCATGCATATGCTTAGTGACTGCTTTCTGCCAGCCACTACACTATGTACTGGGATATAAAAATTAATAAGACATTTTTCATTTGATAAGCATTTATTGGACATGTCCTGTGTGCTTGGCACTATTCTTTAGATTCTAGCAATTTGGTAGTAAATAAGACAGACAAGATCTTATTCTTAAACTCTTATGAGGGAAACCAGATAAGCAATTCATAGTCAATTAAATAATATTTTCACATTGTTTCTTGTAAAGAAAAATATAACATGTATTCAAAGATATAAAGTCAATAAGGGCTCTTCTAAGACAAGTGTAAGTTGGCTGAACCAAGAAGGGAGGAGAGACAGAGAGGGGTTGGTGAACATGGAGATCTGAAGCCACCTGTTATGTTCCTATTGATGGAGGATAGAGAAGGAGGCTTTGGCGATGAGGGAGGAGAGATACATGAGTCACACTGTATAGCTGTTTATACATTATGGTATGTAAATTAGACTTTAACAGCCATGAGTGTCAAAAGCAAAATTTTTTTAAATCATAGAACTCGTGTGTGTGATTTTAAAATGACATTATATCTGAAAGCCAGCTTAGTTGGTAAAGAATCCGCCTGCAATGCAGGAGACCTGGGTTCGATTCCTGGGTTGGGAAGATCCCTGGAGAAGGGAAGAGCTACCCATTACTGTATTCTGGCCTGGAGAAGCCCATAGTCCATGGGGTCACAAAGAGTCGAACATGACAGAGTGACTTTGACTTTCACTTTCATATCTGAAAGCCTAGACAGTGAAGCATATAGAAATGCAACTGCCCAGATTCATATCTTAGCTTTCCTCATGCTTTTTCAGGGTTCTTTCTCAGAGCAAAACTGCTGTTTTAGGACTGTAGAAGGGTTTGTGGCAGGAAAGGATGGGGTTGTCAGAGGAATGAGAGAAAGGCTAATAGGACTATGATAAGGAGGGGAGAGATATATAAAATGAGGCTTCCTGAGTGTAGGCCATGCAGAAGAGTTCAAATTTTATTCTAATTTCAAGGAGGATTTTAAGGACAGTGTGATAATCAGTTTTGTATTTTACACAGAACATCTTAGCAGCAGTGCGAAGGATGGATTTTAGAGGGCTAGACTAGAGAGACTAGTTAGGAGACAATATTCGGGTGACAAGTAATGAGGATTTGAATAAAGCTGATAGAGGGAGGGGATGGATTCAGGTACTATGTAGGAAGTAAAATAATCAGAAATTGTGTTAGAGTGAGTATCAGAGGCGGAGAGAGGAATCAAAATGATTCCCAGTTTTCTGGTGTCTGACTTATGGGGTTCAGTACTTGATAGTTGATTCTGGAGTTGGGGAATATAGCAAGGAAGAGAAAATTTAGAGTAGATGGGAAAATGATTAGTTTAATTTGGTGTATGTTGGGTTTGAATTATAGTGTGATCTATTTAATGGGTTATAGATATTAGTCTGGTGTTTCTAAGGGTAAATAGCACCATTTATTTTGGAGTTATTATCTTATAGGCCAGATTTTGGTAAACTCTGACCTGTGGTTTAAATCTGGACCACCACCTATTTTCACACAGCCTGCAAGCTAAGAATTATTTTTACAGTTTTAAATAGTTGAAAAGAAGTCAAAAGAAGAATATTTTGTGACTCGTGAATCTTTTAAAGTTCAGATTTCACTGTCTGTAGTTTTACTGACATAGCCATGCCGTTGATTTGCACACTACCTATGGCTGCTTTTGTGCCTCAGTCGCAAAGTTGATTAGTTGTGATGGAGACTGGCCCTGTGACAGAGGGTAACACTGTATGTGTTACTCATTGCTTTGCACTGCTATGCTCAACAGACTATAAATTGCAGTGACATTTCAAGTGCTGTATATATGTGTATGTGTGTGTGTGTGTGTGTGTGTGTGTGTGTGTGTGTGTGTATATATATATATGTATCGCTATACCATGGCATTTTGTATTTAAATTAATAGCACATATGCTTCATGTCAAAATAAGAAAGGTAGATTTTTCAAATATCGTGCTCTTAAGGCACAGTAGATTGTGGATTATTTTATTAATGAATTAAATTACAGCATGGTGTTTATTATACCACTGTGCTTCATTTGTGCTAATAGAATACAGTAAATGTCTACACCGCTAAACTGAGCACTCATCACAACATTCCTAACTCACAGGAAAGCAGCAGTCAGAAAAGTTAGAAAAGGTAACCCAATATCTTACCATAGCAGAACCTCTTCACAAAATAAAAAATGAGTGAGGCTGCAACTATAGTACCTGAGTGTCTCATTTATTAACCAAGCAAGGAAAGCCATTGACTAATATTGAGTTAATTAAATCATATATGACTGCAGCAGCCAAAGAAATGTGTCCACAGAAAATAAACTTGTGTAAGACTTAAGGAGAACAGTTACTCAAAGAATTGAGGACATTGGAAGGAGCATCAGTGTTGGATTATAAAACCAGGGAGATAATCATTTCCTATCACACTGAGAGGTTTTCTTTGACTCTTGAGTTGAAAGGTGTTGCTGATTCTGCTCAATCCTTGTTATTTGAGGAATCAGTGTTTGAGTTTGAAGTATCTGAGGAATTAGCCTCTCTGAATAGTTGTTGTGGGATCATTATTGTCATATTATTAGGTTGGCGCAAACGTAATTGCAGTTTTGGACCATGAATTTTAAATCATTATAACTAGGCTCAAATATATCTTTATTAATCAAAATAGGAACCATTATAATCAACACATTTTTGCCAATGAGAAATAAGTTTATTCCTGTAGTGTAAAAATCCACGCTTTGAGATTTGATGAACTCTTGGAAAGTATCTTCTGCATCCTGCTGGTTGTGAAAGTATTTTCCCTGCAGTAAGTTGTCTAGATACTTGATGAAGTGGTAGTTGGTTGGCGAGAGGGCAGGTGAATATGGCATATGAGGCAAAACTTCGTAGCCTAATTCCTTCAACTTTGGAAGCATTGGTTGTACAACTGGGTATTATCATGGAGAATTGGGTTCTTTCTTTTGACTGGTGCTAGCCTCAGGCATTGCAGTTTTCGATGCATCTCATCGATTGCTGAGCCTCCTTCTCAGATGTAACAATTTTGCTGGGATTCAGAAAGGTGTAGTAGATCAGACTCGCAACAGACCACCAAACAGTAATCATGACCTTTTATTTTGTGCAAGTTTGGCTTTGGGAAGTGCTTTAGAGGAGCTTCTCGGTCCAGCCATTGAGCTGGTCGTCACCAGTTGTCGTATAAAATCCACTTTTGGTCACACATCACAATTCAATTGAGAAATGGTTCACTGTTGTTGCGTAAAACAAAAGATGATAATACTTCAAAGCAATGATTTTCTTGATTTTCTGGTCAGCTCATAAGGCACCCATATACTGACCCTTTTCACCTTTCCAGTTTGCTTCAAATGCCAAATGACTGTAGAATGGCATTGAACATTGAATTCCAATATTGAATTCTTGGACAACTTCTCGTGTGGTTGTAAGAGGATCAGCTTCTGTAATGGCTCTCAGTTGGTCGTTGTAAACTTTCAATGTATGGCCACTGTGCTCTTCATCTTCAAGGCTTTTGTCTCCTTTGCAAAACTTCTTGAACCACCACTGTACATTCTTTAGCAGTTCCTGGACCAAATGCATTGTTGATGTTGTGAGTCGTCTCTGCTGCTTTATGAGCCATTTTGAACTTAAGAAAATTACTTGAATTTACTTTTTGTCTAACATCATTTTCCTAGTCTAAAATAAATATAAAATAAACAGCAAGTAATAAGTCAGTAGCAAAAAAAAAAAACCATAAAGCGAGAAATGTGCATTAAAATGATACATAACATAACCACATTTATTTAAGAATATATTCCAGTATCAAAGTCAAACTTCAACAACGCAAAAACTGCAGTTACTTTTGTACCAACCTAGTATTTTCAAAGAAGTTGAGAAAATATTGTTTTGATACAACCTGAATTGGAATCTGCTAAAATGTGTTACAGTTGAATGTGGTAAAAGAGGAAAAGGCTTATTTGGACAGATTTACAAATTATTTGAAAATATTAGGTGCTTAAAGCCTGTGGATGTTCATTTTCGTGTTAATCAGCAGGCAGCTTGCTGCAAGTATTTGAATCTATCATGTATTGAACCAGTAGTATCAAAGTTGTGCTTCATTCAGTTTTTTGGAAACAACTATTGTCATTTCCATGGATTTTTTTTTTTTTTTTTTTTTTGGTCAAATCAAAAGCCAAACATTCTTGCTATGCCATACACCCATTCACTGATTTTGCAGTGGTAACATTTAATTACACTATTTTGAACAAAGACCTTGCTGAATATTTCTGAGCCTAAAACCCCACCTTCAACCATTATTGTAAAGTATTGAATAGGCTTGGAAATTAGCTTTTCCTGTAGACTTGATATGTTTTCAAAATAAACAACACTTCCATGAAAAGCTATGCTGTGGTGGTCATTTTGACAGCTAATGTTTGAATTACAAGAAATGTCAAGCTGCTGTATCTACTTCCCATATTGTTAAAAGTGAAAAGGAGAGAGATCTCCATTTCCGTATGGATTTGCAGCAGATAGATCTTTTGAGGTCAAACTACAGTTCTAACATCAGTTCTTGGCACCTGATGCAAGTGCGAAGGAAATGTTCATAGTTCAAAATCCGTTTAACTGGGTAGTGAAGAACTTCCATCTAACTTTCACTTAGACATGGTTAATCTGCAGTAATGACATGCTTAAACCCAAGTATCAGGAGAAAAATTTTATAGCATTCTATAAATGCCTTACAGCTGAGGAATATGCTCAATCAAAATTATATACTCGTGAACTGACAGTACCTTTTCTTCTGAATAGATAGTTTCACAGATGGGATGTGTAGAATCTCATTCCAGATCAGCATTTACAGATATACATTTGCAGTAGATTTTTGATGACTTGAGGTTTCCCTGTTAGTTCACCTGGTGAAGAATCTGCCTGCACTTCAGGAGACCCCGGTTCAATTCCTGTGTCAGGAAAATCCCCCGGAGAAGGAAACAGCTACCCACTTCTGTATTCTGGCCTGGAGAATTCCATGGACTGTATAGTCCACAGGTTCACAAAGAGCTGAACATGACTGAGCGACTTTCAATTCAACTTTCTTTTGTTATAGGGATCACTAACTTTGAGCTCCAGTTAAGCAAGCTTTTATAGTCCCCTCTCCTTACAAAAGTATTACATTTTCTCATTAGTAGTCTGTACTAATTATCATTATATTTTGAATTTTGCTAATGAAATATGTGGAAATTTTTTCTGTTATTGTATATGTACCTATACGTTATTTTTATTTTGCCTCTTGCCTGCCAAGCCTAAACCCTATTTACTGTGTAGTCCTTTACAGGAAAACTTGGCCAACATCTTTTGCAGATAACAGTGAATACAAGGAGCGAATGAGAATCAATAAGTAGTGCTTGTGAAATGAGAAAACAGGTGTGCCTGGAGAAGACAGAGAGAGAGGACACACTTGAAGTAGAAAATTTGTGGACATGATCCGAGCAAGAAAGAGAATCAAAATACTGCACCATGAAAGCTAAAGCAAGGAGAGTTGGTAGAGGAAACCATTAGCAGCGTTTAGTATTGTTGTTATTGTTCATTCATGTCCCACTCTTTGCGACACTGTGGACTGCAGCACACCAGGCCTCCCTGTCCTTCACTGTCTCCTGGAGCTTGCTCAAACTCACGTCCATTGAGTCGGTGATGCCATCCGGCCATTATCCTCTGTTGTCCCCTTCTACTCCTTCCTTCAATCTTTCCCAGCATCAGGGTCTTTTCTAATGAGTTGGCCCTTTGCATCCAGTGGCCAGAATATCAGAGCTTCAGCTTCAGCGTCAGTCCTTCCAATGAATATTCAGGACTGATTTCCTTTAGGATTGACTGATTTTGATCTCCTTGCAGTCCAAGGTGCTCAATAAAAAAGAGATGACTGGAAATACTGTGCCCACCCAAATTCTTTGTTTCAGCCTCAGTGGAATACCCTCCATTCTTGAACATACTCTGTACTCTTCTATACTTTTCTTCATTTTTATTTTCCATAATACCTTTCATACTATGTCACTCCTCTTCCTCTTCCTGCCACTAGTCCTGTTGAAGTCTAGCCAGTACTTTAAAACTGTGCTCAAATTCTCTGTCTTAAAGTAATTCAGAATTCACAATTTGAATTAAGCTTTCCTATTTCATTTTACCTTTACATTTTTAGTACGGCTATTATATGATTAACCTCTGTGTGTGTGTGTGTGTGTGTGTGTGTGTGTGTGTGTGTGTGTGTGTGTCTTTGATTTTTTTGGTACAACTTAAAAAATTTTTGAATAAATGACATGAACCCTGCTATCTTTAGCTAAAATATAATTAGAGATTAGTGAAACTTAATAGTTGGGGGGTTTGTCTGATTATCAGGAGAGATCAAGATGTTCAAGCAGGGTCATTACTTGTACTTATATCCCATACATGCTTCCAGAGTATAGTAGTGTTTTTCAAACTTCCAATTGTGACCCATTAGTGAGTTATAAAATCAATTTAGTAGCTTACAACCAGCACTTAAAAAATTAAATAGAATATCAAATGACAGAGTTCAAGTAATAAGAATAATTATTATCTCATAACATTTATTTCTTTTATAATCATTACTGAATATTCATATAAACCATATTTTTTATTGTGGATTATAGTCAGGATTGCCTAAAAGTCATGACATAGAGCTTTGCACATTTTAGTTGCTCAGTTGTTAAATTGATTGAAATATTTGACTTGAATTTACCATACTTACATGAAATTTTAGGGATGAATGTATCATTTTAAATGTAATCTGCCTAGATCAGCAAATTTAAAAGTCAAACATGTGCCAAGTATTTGCTTAGCAAAATTATAACAGTTTATCATAGCTTTGCAAAAATTTTAAGGACTATAGACCACTATGACAGTGTATTCTACTGTGGATAGATTTAACACTGTATATTTATGGTTTGCTTACAATCTACATTTGCTATAAAAATAGAAATATATAGAATGAAAATAAAGTGTCCAAATACCAAATTTTATATAGCAAAATTTTGCCTAATTTTCAATTTAAAAAGCCTGATTTATAGCTCAGAGGTTCTCTCTCCTTTGAGTTATTGAGTCTTATCTGTGCTTTTTGTATTTGACACCAGGATTAATACTTCTTTTTCAGAGACATTTTTAAGAAATTGTGTGTATATGCCAGTCATTACTTATATTAAAGTTTCACAGTAACTGAGGAGGACTGAAATGCTGTAGAACTCAGATCTCCTGTAAACTGTCAACTTTTCCTTATGGAAACCTTCATGGTACGAGTCAGAAGTCCTAAATTATCTTAGTTATCATCAAAGATTTTCTTTTGAATATTTATAAAATATAAGAAAATAAAATTGTTTAAAAATATTGACAAGCCTAACTGTAGATACCCAAAAGGAAATTTTATTATACATAGTTATTTTCCAGAATAACTTTTAACCCTAGTAGCCCTAAACCAGTCAAACAAGTAATAAAATTTTCAGAGCTATACAGTTAAAGAAAGCTGTGGTAAATATTCAGTAACTTGACTTTCATTTGTAATAAGTTCAGATTCACTATATTTGGTTTATGAAACAGTAATCATAGCATATGTGCATTTTATTTACTAGGAAGAAGTTGAATAATTTAATGAATGATATTAAGATGTGATTAGAACATTTTTTTCCTTAAAAACTCACTGAAGACAAGCCTACTTGGTTGCATGTATATGGACACATAAACTTAATCACTTAGACATCATTTAGAATATTACAAAGCAACAAAATTTCTTCTTCATATTTTTTATCCACTCTTTCCTATTATTTTTTTTTTGTTTGAGAAAAAAAACAGGAAGATATTTAAAGCAAAAATTTTACTTTTTGAATTAGCCTTTGTAAACTGATTAGCAGGTGAAAGATATTTATTGAATTGTATGTAGTCATATGAACTTCAAATTCTTACAGGAATCCAGTTTGTGCTGAAGATAGGAATAGTTAGAAAGGTACTTTTGTAAAGAGTGAAAAAACAAAAAGCTAGAAGGGATAAATAAAAGTGGGGCTCTAAGGACTGACTATTACATGTTACAACAAGATGACTAGAGGAGTTTGGTGTTCTCCCTAAGAAGACTTCTAAAGCATATCTGTTCTGTGAAATGTTTTTTCCTTTGCCCTGTTTATTTGTTGTGTGTTTTCACATGGCTTATTGTATGCCTTCATAGCATTCTTTTATTGTATATTTTCATATACTTTAGCATTCTTTCCTTGGAATGTTGTTCCTTAAAAAGCAAAACTTTTAATTAAGGACTTTTTAGAAATTCAGAATTGGAAATTTCCTGATGTGTATATTCACATCTAGAGACCTGTTTATTTTGGAGGGATACAAAATTTCTGAAGACTTGGCCTGTATCCTTAATTTCTTTTTTTGTTATCCTAGTGCTTAGTACATGCTCTTTATGTCATGGATATTGGCAGCTTTTTTACTGAACGCTGAGTCTCTTTAATTTGAGTAAGATGGAAACTGATCAGAGGATCAAGAACCCACTGAGTTCTGACTTGCCCGCTCTTTAATGTATATTTGGGCAAATAATTTATCTTCATTCTCTTTTATTACATAGCCATAAAATAGGAATAAACAGTCATATCCCTTTCTCCAGTATAGGACATTATATAAATTATAATTACTGTACTTTCATTCTATAACTCCTACTTCTGGAGAAAATGAAAGCCATTGGCTACTCCAGCATGAACTTTTAACTTTCTATGCTCTGACCTCAGCATTTCCTTTCATTTCTCCCCTGTATAGAAATTTACCCATATTTGGACCTCTTCCTATCAATGTGGATGAGGTATACCTTTATATTTAGGATTATTCCTGTTGTCCTTTGCCTTTGACTCCATCACCTTTGGCCTTTAGCAGAACTTGACTCCATTGGTCAACTTCAGTTTGACTAGATTTTTTTCCCCTTCTATACAGTGAGCTCTGTACAGTGATCTCTATACATTAAAAAGTTAGCAGTTTCACCCTCTTAAGGTAACTGATGTTAACTTTTTTGTATTCTTTCATTTTTTATGCTTTGTAGAATTGTATGTGTGTGTATGATATTTTCTCCCTTTTTATAAAAATGGAATTACAAAGTATATATTACACTGCAGCTTGCTGTTGTCACTTAAAATATCTCATGGGCATATATGTTTAATTTTCTCTTGGGCAACAGTATAATATTTCACAGAATGAATATATTCAGTGGATCCAATTACCGGTTTTGTTGTTGATTTCTATTCATATTTTCATATTTGCTCCAGTTATCAACAGTGCTGTACAGTAAGCATTCTTGCCCATATGCCTTACACATTGGACCTTTTATTTTAATTGACTATATTTGAAGGCGGGAGGAGAAGGGGACATGACATGGTTGAATGGCATCACTGACTCAATGGACATGAATTTGAGTAAACTCCATGAGTTGGTGATGGACAGGGAGGCCTGGTGTGCTGCAGTCCATGGGGTTGCAAAGAGTCGGACACGACTGAGTAACTGAACTGAACTGATATTCCTAAGAGTGGAAATGCTAGATCGAGGGGTGTGCATCTTTTAAAGTTCAATAAATAGTGTGAAATTACTTTCCCAAATAGTTGTAGTCACTCATCTTTCAAAAAATCAGTGTTCTTTAACTCACTTTCTTTAAAACAGTAGTGATCTTTTTGCTAGTTGCATTGATGAAAGATATCTCATTGTTGCTTTAGTTTTGATTATGTATGTATTGGCTAATTGTGTTTCCTCTTAAGGGAGTTACCTGTTAATAGCCTCTGCCTAGTTTTGCTGGATTCCTTCCCCTCTTCTTGACAGTTGGTAGGACCGCTCTATGTTAAATTATCATCTCCTCAACATGTCATCTGGATGTTGCCTCTCAGTCTCTAATTTTCGTAAACTCGTTTAAAGACATTGTTGCCATATTGAGCATTTTAAAGGTGGTCAGCCTGTAAGAAGTAGATGCTTGTCCTCCTGGGTGTTACACTTTACTGACTAGTCAGTGAGAGCAGTAGGACACTGATGCAGAGATAGACAACTGCAGCGGAATAGAGTGCCCAAGAGCAGACCCAAGTGTATTTAGCATCTTAAAATGTGATGAAGGGGCATTTCAATTAAACTGGAGGAGAGAAGGGGGTATTTAACTACTTGTTTTAGATAATTGACTCTTTGCATATGAGAAAATACTCTTCACACCCTGTACAAAAAAATCAATAGATTTCAGATGAATAAGTGAACCACATTAAAATTAGGTTCTTTTCCTTTCCTCTTCCTACAGCGGTACCCTCTGCCTATCTCTGTCAGAGATTTATATTACATTAAAAATGCCCATTTATTTGTATTTTTTCTTCATTAGATTGCAAATACCACGAAGGCAAGAACTGTGTCTTATTAATTGTATCTCCCCTGCATACATGTAATGTTAGCACGTAGTACATTTTATGTATATGTGTGTGTGTGTGTGTGTATATATATATATATATATATATATGGAATTAGTGAATGATTTCATTTGTCCCTCTCTTGTTCTGTATTCTATTTTCCACTCCCAAGAGAATTATCTACAGAATAAAATGTATTATAGAAAACTGTTCACTTTGGCTGTAAACTTGCAGTAGTGATATAATCAAGAGAGGCCTGGATCCTGGATTAGGATAGTTGATAGTTGGTAGGGTTAGAAGTAGATGGACTTCACAGATTTAGTAGGAAGTAGACTCAACCCTGATGATTTAGTTGAATGTTATAGTGAATAATAAAGGAGAAAGCATAAAAGAATGACAGAGACAGTCACTGGGATATGTTGTAGAGGAAAAGGGCCTTTTTTTCCTACATGAGATTATTACTTGTCTGCCTTTTTGGATGCGTTTTGTCTGTCTAACACTAAAACCCTATTGCGAGTGTAGTTCATTTTCTTTTCTCTTGCAAATCTCCTTTTGTGTTTTCTGCTTCTTGCTTTTCCCAGTTGCTGAATTCTGTCTTTACTGCACCTACTCTACCTCTGAGGACAAGATAGGGGGAAAACGTGAATAGTCAAAGGCAGAACACTCTTAGCAAGCAGGATAGGAAAGCAAGGAATACTTAAGTACTTATGTTTTATTCTGTCTCAAGGATGGTTGTATACTGTAGAAGAGATACATAATGCACACTAAAAGATTGGAAGGAAGGAATTCGTGGAGTTTTGGGTTTGTTAAGTGAAGCACAAAGCATGTGAGGATGAAAGTAGGAATAGATAGTGACTCTTGGAGCCTAAGTTTTAAATGGTGACGGTGGGTGGAAAAAATGTTAGGATGATTGTTTTTTAGCTGTTTATTGATAGATGGTATACTCAGAATTTAGGATTCTGGTATGGCAAGAATAGAGTACACTTTCAAGAGAGGAGAGCTTTTGATGTAAAAGCCTTTGATCTATTTATACTTTGTGTGGTACCAAAAAAAAGTCCTGATTGGCATCTAGTAAATGTTTATTGGAGAATAAGTTATGTTTTATGACTTTCTGTGTATAAATATTAGATTCTAGTTTTAATAGATATGTTTTTTTATTTGAAAAGTTTCTGTGTGTGCTACTATAATCAGTACTTCTTTTTAAAGTTATTTAGAGCTGTGGATTTCTTCTCCATATCCATCACCAATTTTAGCAACATGTTTAGAACAAAATTTTACTACATTAAATTAGTCTGTTCTAACCTTCTTGACAGTCTGTTAAACATTAGACCTAGTAAATACAGCAAGTAAACCATAGACCATAATTTGAAATACACTGTTTTCCTGATTTTCAAGGATTAACAAAATGAAATGTTTCTTTTATTTAACAAAATTGCCCATGCTTATAATTTTAATGTATAATAATAAGAATGTGAATTTTCTCAAGACTTTTAAATCTTAATGTCAGCTTGGTAATAAACTTGAAATAGTAACTCCTTTCTATAATAAAATCACCTTAAGACATTATAACTGGCATTTAAATATATTGTTTACTAGCCTTCTTGTTAAATGCTCTACTCTGGAGAAAGTAACATTATTGTAGTTATATAGATAAGAAAGTAAAGTGCCAAAGGAATTAATTTTTCAAAATCCGTTTATAACTCACAGTTAGAATTTGAATGCAGATCTTTCTGAGTACAAAGCCTTCTTTCCACTAAGTTTAGCTTTCACTCACTGTATAACATAAACTATGTAACATAACAATATACTCATGTATATGTAATACATATCTAGAAAATAACAAAGAAGTGGTCTAGAAATAGCAAAAAGTTATGACAGGCATAGTCTATAATCTAACAACCCAGATTACATTTTGTTGTATACTCCTTGTTTTTTCTTTTTTGGTGTACTCACACTGTACAGGAACACTATTGTTTTTATTTACATTATTGCACAGTACTTCACTTCTGATGTTAGATGTGTGGATTTTCCACGTGTCAAGCAATTCTCCCACACCAGCTGGGTGTCCTCTAATTTAACTCAATTCTGATACTGTCCACCTAGAGAAGGCATCAAATCTCACAGGTTAAGGGTTCAGTCCTTCAAGATGTTCCCACTATACACTCCCCAAAGCAAGGTCCATGTTGTTACTTGTGCTTCTGACATCCAGGCTGTAGATGAGAGATTTCTACCACCCTCTCCTCAAATTCAGTTTCTTTGCTAAAGCAGCTCACAGAACTCAGGAACAGCCCATTGAAAGAGATGGGAAGGGTAGGCATGGAGCTTCATGCCCAGTCTCAGGATACACCACGCTCCCAGCACCTCCGCTTGTTCATCAACCTAGGTGCTCTGTAAACCCCATTCTGAGTTTTTATGAAGCCCTCACAACTTAAGCCAATCAATAATTGGCCATTGATTTTTTTTTAATTGAAGCATAGTTGATTTACAATGCTGTGTTAGTTGCTGGTGTATAGCAATGTGATTCAGGTATACACATACACACATATGCACATTCTTTTTTATAATGTTTGATTGTAGAATACTGAATATAGTTCCCTGTGCTGTGGAGTAGGACCTTATTGTTTATTTTATATACAATAGTTTGTATGTGCTATTCCCAAACTCCTAATTTATCCCTCTCCCACCTCCTTTCCCCTTTGGTAACCATACCTACGTTTGTTTCTATGTAGGTGAGTGAGTCTGTTTCTGTTTTGAAAATAAATTCATTTGTGTTATATTTTAGATTCCACAGATAAGTGATACCATATGGTGTTTGTCTTTCTGTCTGACTGACTTCACTTAATATGATGATCTCTACATCCAGCTACGTTACTGCAAATGTTATTATTTCAGGCTTTTAAGGGCCGAGTAGTATTCCATTATGCATATATACCACATCTTCTTTATCCTCTTATCTGTCAGTGGACCTTCAGGTTACTTCCATGTCTTGGAAGTTATAAATAGTACTGCTATGAACATTGAGGATGTATGTATCTTTTTGAAATATCATTTCCTCCAGATATGTGCCCAGGAGTGGGATTGCTGGATCATATAGATATTGATGATTTACTCAATTTCCAGTTCCTTCCCCTGGAGGTCACAAGTGAGGGCTCTGGGGGTGAGGGTGTGAGACTGAAAGTTCGATACTCTCCTTCTGGTTGGTTCCCCAGGCAACCAGCCCCCATCCTTAGGTTTCGTAGAGATTTTCCAAGAGTCACCTTATAAACTCTGGTGTGGCTGAAAGGAACTTGTTATAAATAACAAAAGACACCTTTATATTGTCATTTGGGGAATCCCAATGGTTTTTTTTTTTAAACTTATTTATTTTAATTGGAGGCTAATTACTTTATAATATTGTAGTGGTTTTTGCCGTACACTGACATGAATCAGCCATGGGTTTACCTGTGTTCCTCATCCTGAACCCCGCTCCCACCTCCCTCCCCATCCCATTCCTCTGAGTCATCCCAGTGCACCAGCCCTGAGCACCCTGTCTCATGCATCGAACCTGGACTGGCGATCTGTTTCACGTATGATAATATACATGTTTCAGTGTTAGTCTCTCAGATCATCCCACCCTCACCTTCTCCCACAGAGTCCAAAAGACAGTTCTTTACATCTGTGTCTCTTTTGCTGTCTTGTATATAGGGTTATTGTTACCATCTTTCTAAATTCCAGTGGTTTTAAGAAACCCTCTACTCTATTCCAAAAATATATATATTTCTTATTATAAATCACAATATTACATACCCATCAGAGTTTGTATCTAAAATTAGTTCTCCTCTGTTTATGTATACCTAAGAAAAGTCTTTACTGATTCAAGATGAAATAAGGAAAATATAGAGATGATGAAGATGAATTTATTCAACATAAATGACCGTCATATATGAAATGTTGGTAAAACTGTGATCTGTTGTTGTAGGTTGATGATAATGATGTTATTTTTCACTTTTAAAGACAACATCAAAGCAGTGATAATCCCATGATTTTTCCTGTTCCAGTTGTTAGAAGATTTATTTACTACTTTATGAAATTTTTAAGACTTATTGTGAGTGCTGCTGGTCATTTTACATAGCTTCTTGTTAACTAACAAAAAAAGTACTTGATCTGGTGCTGTTTGACCTTGCTGTACATTAAGTACATTGATTTTTCACTCGTATTTATTGAGTATATTTTATATTTTCATTCCTAGTACCTGGTTATGGATTATTATGTTGGTGGGGATTTGCTTACTCTACTCAGCAAATTTGAAGATAGATTGCCTGAAGACATGGCTCGATTTTACTTGGCTGAGATGGTGATAGCAATTGATTCAGTTCATCAGCTGCATTATGTACACAGGTGAGTAAGAGGCAGTGAAGGAGTGGATTATATGAATGTCAGAAGAGATGTTTTTGTAAGAAAGTGATCATTTTGATGGCCATGGGATGATTTGTTTGTAAACTGTTTGACAGGTATAATGATTTATTTTAAAAATTTCCTACAAATGTGTTATTTTGTATATAGTTTAAGATGGAATGAAAAGAAAAAGGCCATTTACAAAATGACATTTATATAGGCCTGTTTTTATGCCTGTTTTCAGATGTTAAAAATCTCTATTTAAACATTTCATAATTTATGTGTAATAAAAAATGTTAAAACTTATTGGATGGTTTCAAAGGCAGCCTCACATTTTAAAAGGAAAGAAAGTAGGAAATCCTCCCAGAGTTATTGGTGAATTAATCATTCAGGTGAGAAAATCTTTTGAGTTGTGCAAAATGTGGAAGAGCAGAGACACTAAGGAGAAGCAGGTCAAGGGATCCTGGTATGTTAGAAAGAACAACCATTTTCTAAGAGAGAGATTTGAAAACTTGAGGATATGCATCAGAGTCATATGGAGGGCTGTTAAAACTCCAGAGTTTCTGATTTAGTAGGTTGGATGGGGCTGGAGAATTGGCATCTCTAGACCAGCAGCAGTATCAGTAGCCTCACCTGAGAAGGTGTTAGTTTTAGTCACTAAGTTGTGTCCGACTCTTGCAACTCCACAAGTCAGACATGATTAGCGACTAAACTAACTACCTTCTCAGGTGATGCTACTGATACTGCTGCTGGTCTAGTGACCTCACTTTGGGTAACTTATGCTAAGATAGCAGTGCGTGTTTCTTTTTGAGTTGCAAGTGATAAGTGTAATCTCTGTGAAGAACGGGAATGGGGGCAGAAAAAAATTTTTCTGTCTCAGTGTTTATTTTGATGTGGGTATCTTATGTTGTGCATATCTTATGATGATTGATTTAATTAATAATGAAGTTTTAGGACACCATTAAAATAATATTTTGATTAAAAATTTTTGTGTTTTCAGATCTCAATTTTACTTTTCCTATTTGCATGCTTTTCTCTGTTGATATCTGATAATCACAAATTTTATTGAAAACTAAAATATGAATACACTTTAAAAATTGTAAAGCACAATGCAGTTTTTAAGATAGTACTGTAGTCTTGAGAGTGAATTATAGTATAAGAACCCAAAGTGCTTTTTTGTTGCTTAAGCAGTAATCCAAGATTTTAGCTGAGGACTGTCATTTAAAAATACCTTAAGACATTTCATCAAACATTTAAAGAATGCTAGTCTTTGACTTGTGGAGTTTAGAGAAACGTTACTTGGCTCACATCTAAGTTCTCAAAAAGGAATGATCATTTCTGAAAAATATGCATCCAGATATAGTAAATATAAGGTATTTCTGTTACCCTCCTTTCTGCCAGGTTGTGACAAATATTCTTAACTGATCATAGGACCCTTTCCCACTGACTGTATGCAGTCTTATAATTATTCTCAACATAGCATTCTGAGTATCAACTATGTTTCTGATGTTGACATCTGGATTGAAATCCATTTCAACCCTCGGTGCTGCTTGAGTACCAGGCTGGGTTTAGAAAAGGCAGGAAAACCAGAGTTCACATTGCCAACGTTCGATGGATCATAGAGAAAGCAAGAGAACTCCAGAAAAACATCTACTTCTGTTTCATTGACCACTTTAAAGCCTTTGACTGTGTGGATCACAACAAACAGTGGAAAATTTTTAAAGAGGTGTTACTACACACTATATTACCTGTCTCCTGAGAAACCTGTATGCAGGTCAAGAAGCAAGAGTTAGACCTGGAACAACGGACTGGTTCCAAAGTGGGAAAGGAGTACATCAAGGCTATATATTGTCACCCTTCTTATTTAACTTCTGTGCAGAGTACATAATGCAAAATCCTGGGCTGGATGAATCACAAGATTGCCAGGAGAAATACCGATAACCTCAAATATGCAGATGACACTACCCTTATGGCAGAAAACAAAGAACTAAAGAGCCTCTTTATGAGGGTGAAAGAGGAAAGTTAAAAAGCTGGCTTAAAACTCAGCATTCAAATAACTAAGATCATGGCATCTAGTTCCATCACTTCCTGGCAAATAGAAGGGGAAAAAGTAGAAGGAATGACAGTTTTTTTTTCTTGGGCTTCAAAATCACCGCAGACGGTGACTGCAACCATGAAATTAAAACTCTTTCTCCTTGGAAGGAAAACTTTGTCCAACTTAGACAGCATATTAAAAACAGAGACATCACTTTGCTGTCAAGGGTCCATATAGTCAAGAGCTATGGTTTTTCCAGTAGTCATGCACAGATTTGAGAGTTGGACCACAAAGAAGGCCGAGCACTGAAAAATTGTTTTCATACTGTGGTTCTGGAGAAGACTCTTGAGAGTTCCTTGGGTAACAAGGAAATCAAACCAGTCAATGCTAAAGGAAATCAATGCTGAATATTCATTGGAAGGATGAATTCTGAAGCTCCAGTACTTTGGCCACCTGATGTGAATAGTGGACTCACTGGAAAGACTCTGATGCTGGTAAAGATTGAAGGCAAAAGGAGTAGGGGACGACAGAGACTGGGTTGGTTAGAAAGCATCACTGACTCAATGGACATGAATTTGAGCAAACTCTGAGAGATAGTGAAGGACAGGGGAGCCTGGCATGCTGCAGTCCATTGGGTCACAAAAAGTCAGACATGACTTAGCTACTGAACAATAACAACTTAATGTTAAATGAATCCTATTCATTCCATTATTGGACAGTTCCAATGTTACAGAATTTTACTTTATGTTAAGCTGAATTTCTTTTTCTCCTTATCATTGGTCCTAGTTTTGCCTTCAGAGTCAAATATAATAATCTAATTTATCTTATAGTCATCATGCTTTCTGAAGTCATCTCTTCTTTAGGTTAAATATCTAAGCATTTATAGTGTCTCTGTTATCAAAATTTACATATTCTCTTTCCCACTGTCTGACACATGTACACATACACACGCACACTCTCTCTTATCAACCTATAACCACTTTCATACCTCTCTCTCCCTTCTTGTCTTTCTTTTTGCTTGGCAGTGGACATGTTCAGGTGCATCAGTGCACTTCTTAAAATGTTATTCCCATTTTCTTTTTTTTTCCCCCATTTTCTTGATAGATTGTTTTCAGCAAGTAGTTTACTGAGGAAATATTTGTTGAGTCCTCTTTTATAAATAAAAGTCCTCTTTTGCTATAAATAGCATTGTGCTATTTATACGTGAAATTTTAAGTAAGTATAGCATATAGTTCTGACACTGAAGACAAGCTTCTTGTCCATTTGGGAGCACAAAATATAAGATAAATAAAATTTAATGAAGACTTTTTAAAAGATAAAACCAAGCTTATTTTAAAGTGTATATGGAAAGGCCACAGAACTAAAATAGCTAAAATGGTTTTGAAAAAGGAGAATGAAGTAGGAAGAATCACTGTAGCTGATATTAAGACTTACTATATTGCTGTCTTAAGCAAGACTCTGGAAATGGTGGAGGAATAAGCACATAGATCAGTAGATAGACTAGAGAACCCAATCATAGACTGACACAAATCACTCCCAACTGATTCTGACAAAGTTGTAAAAGCAGTTCAATGGCAGAAACATAGTATGAAGTAAAGGAAGACACATTTGAGATGAATGAATCTCTGCAGTGAAATAGATAATATAAAAGAACTATTGTTGTTGTTCATTCGTTTAATCATATCCAACTCTTTTGTGACCCCATGGACTGTAGCACACAAGGTTCCTCTGTCCCTGGTGATGTCCAGGCAAGATTAGTGCAGTGGGTTGCCATTTCCTTCTCCAGTGGGTCTTCCCAGATCGAGATCAAACTTGTGTCTCCTGTGTCAGCAGTCAGATTATTTACCACTGAACCACCAGGAAAGCCCAAAGGAACTATGTGCAAATATATATATGCAAATGAGCTAATATAAACAGTACGTGTAATGAATGATCACTTTGTAATTTGTTGTATACTGTGTTAAAGTATAGGATAGTGTACTGATCAAATTATTTACTTTTATATTTGCATTATGGCAACCCACTCTACTATGCTTGCCTGGAGAATTTCATGGACAGAGGAGCCTGGTAGGCTACAGTCTATAGGGGTCGCAAAGAGTCTAACATGATTGAAAGTGACTAATGCTTTTTCTCCATAGTTTTTAAGCTTCTGGAGGTAGAGACTATGATGTTTTCCTTTATTGTGTTTGATAGATATATTTTATTGTGTATCTCTGGAGGTTTCCTTCCTCTAGACAGGGAACCTGTCTTTGTATCAAAGTCTTCTTACTGGATATGGGTTAGTTGGTTTTTGCAATATAGCATTCCCATTGTCAAATCATATTTTAGGAACAGTTACTATTGCATCTAGTATTTAGACTATACATAAACTTAAAAAATAGTTAAATCAGTCATTGTGTAGTGTCCACTGATTTGTATTTCCTCATAGTGTAGTTATTTATCTAGATGTTTATTCATTCCTTTTCTTTCTCCTATCATTCTACAATGGATTTAGGTAGTCTAAAGTGCATGCAATAAAACAATGGCAGAATATTTGTATGAGTAAAGAATCATAAGATAGAACTTATAATTAAAAATGAAGAACCTAAATAAGGAAAAAATAACTAATGAGCAGAAGTTGTTGTTATGTTTTCATGTTTTTCATGCTTACCTTTACTTGTTTTACTTGGTATATAGCTTATTCATGTAAAAATGCTCACATTTCAGATCAAACAAGGATCCTAAGGGCTCAGGCACACCAACTTGTTGGATACTCTATCTCTGAAGTCATATTAGGTTGGTTTTGTGGAACGTAATGGAGTGTGTGTGCTTTCCTGTGTTTGTCTTAAATATTAAGTACTGGCTTCAACAAATCCTAGGGTGGAAAGTATTTTTTGGAGTACTCTGTCCTGACTCTAGTCCAAAAATAAAACAAAAGGCAAAAAATAGTTCACTTATTTTTCATGGATTTCTTCATCACTTCTTTTTCCTCATGGAATTTATTCAGTATTCAAGATTTTGTGACTATAGTTTTAATAAACCTCACCTACTTAATGTTAATACCGTTTCATGTAATATGATTAACTCTAGGGTAAAGTGTACTGATGCATTACAAGAAATGGATCAAACCTATTTTTATAGAATTTGTTGAGGGAAATAACACAGAATTCAGTTTCAAAGAAGTTTTCTCATCCCTTATTCCATAAGATTTTGTGAAGGATAGGTGTGTACAGGCCTCCACCAGGGCTTTCAGGCAGATTCCCTCTCTTTTCAGCGTGGATATGTAGTGTGATTTGTCAGTTATTCTCTTGGTATATGTAAAATCATTATACTTTTATAATGAAATAGAAATACTTTGAAGCCCAAGGCTAATAAAAAAACTCCCTTCAGTCTCCTACAGGTCTGAGTCTCCTTTGAAAACTAGAACTTTTGATACTACTAATGAAGGAGTTATTTGTATAATACCTTAAAATTACTAAAGAAGAGATAGTTTTATAGTTACAAGTTGTCAGACTAGAGTTGTAGGTGAAGTTGGAATGTCAGCCATTATAGAGATCAGGTTACTTAAAGATAGTCATTGTGTTACAGTGCATTTAGTATTTCAGTAACTGCAAGGAATCTGGGCCAACTTCACAATTAAAGAGACCAGTCTCCGAAGACCACCCTTACTTCTGGCACCAGTTACAGTTTGGGGAGGTTCCCAAAACCGCTTTCAGTTTTAATAATTTTTAAGAAAGATTCAGAAAACTCACTGAAAGCTCTTCTACTTAAAGTTCCAGTTTAATAAATGGAAAGGGTATAGAGTAAAATCAGCTGGGAGAAAGAAGTGCACAGGGCACCTCGCAGGAGAAGTACCAAACCCAGGGCTTGTGTCCTCTTCTCCTTGTGAAGTTAGGATAGCATTACTTCCCTGGCATCCATGTGACAGTACAAGTGGAGTGCTGCCAATCACAGACACCTGAGTGTTTGGTTTCCAGAGTTTTGGGGGTTGCTCAATCACATATTGCCTATATGACTGATCTTCCATCTCTAGCCCTTTCCTGCAGTTGAGATGATACCTTTACTTTCCAATCCCTTTCAAAGATAAAACTGATACTACATGGACCAAACAAATTACATCATCATGAATTACATTGTTAATCTGTTTGGTGGCCCAAGGCCCCAGACAAAGATGCCCTATTGGGTATGATGTTCCAGGGTCCTAGAGGTCACCTACCAGTAGCTGCAGCAAAAGCTCTCCTCTTTGGGTGAGATTAGTTCTTCACTGCACAGGCTACTTCCTGGCCTTTAGCCAAGGCTCTTTCACAACTAAATGGTTATTGGGGGGGAGCTTAGATTTAGTGTAACATTTATATAATGAACAGAGCAATAGTTCCAGTGTGAATATGTCTGTCATTTGGAGGAGCTCAGTAGGGATAAATTCAAAGAAACCAGTAATTCATCTAATAAGGCCATACATTCTCATATTTTTGTACTACTATGTCAATTACTTGTTTTCCCTCTTTGATCTGTTATTTGTACCATATGATAAACTTGTGTAGAATTGTTTAGCATAGAATCTAGCTGACGGTTAGCAAAATTGAGTTCTTTCTCTGGCTGATCATTTTATTATATCCTGAGGAGGCTTTAATTAAATCTTCCAATACACTTATTTATTAATATCAGTATTATCAAAAGACCTATGTAATGTGATTCAATCTTACCAGCGAGGCCAGTGTTAACACCATATGGTGAGTCAGAAGATGCTGGCATGTTACCAGGGTCCCACTGAGTTAGCAACCATCTAGTCCATCATCGTGTCATATGACTAAATTGTCTCCCAGAACAATGGCACTCAGGTTTGCAGAATTCCATTTGACGATGCCAGGTGCCAAAAGCTGGAAGTTGTTTCAGCAACATATGGCTTCACCCCTTGTGGTATCTGGTGTAATTGAGCTAAGAGACAATATCATCTCTTGCTCTAAGCCTCTCACAGAGCATCAATATAATATTGGATTCCCCCTATTACATAATCTGTTTATTCATACTTTTATCATTAGCTATTACTTTTCCTTCTCTCCATTTGTCACTTATTCTTGCCCAAACTTTTGGTCCTTTGGGGAAAATGTTAGGTTTGACCCTGTGCTGGTCCAGATTGAAAGCAGCAGTACTAGCAGATGCCTCCATCTCAATGCATCGATGCAGTATAGGGTTGCATAAATACAGAAATACCTATCTCAGTGACCAAGCAACCCAGCAGTATTCCCTGCCAGCCTCTGTTTTAGCAGGTGGGAGGATGGCATGACTCACCCTACCAAGTCCTTGGGAATACTGACATTAAGGTTTAAAGGCTAGAATTTCTTCTTAGGAATTATCCTTGCTTTTGGCACCTACAGTCACAGCCCTGGTGCTGAGACTCTGCATCTGGTAGGAAGGTGAGATGAGGAGGGAAGAATTATACAGTCATACCATCATCCTATGGACAGAGGTTCATGACATTGTACAGGAGACAGTGATCAAGAACATCCCCAACGAAAGAAATGTTAAAAGGCAAAATGGTTGTCTGAAGAGGCCTTACAAATAGTTGAGAAAAGAAGAGAAACTAAAGGCAAATGGGAAAAGAAAAGATATACTACGTGAATGTAGAATTCCAAGGAAAGCAAGGAGACATAAGAAAGCCTTCCTCAGTGATCAGTGCAAAGAAATAAAGGAAAATAATAGAATGGGAAAGACTAGAGATCTCTTCAAGAAAATTAGAGAAATCAAGGGAACATTTCATGCAAAGATGGGCTCAATAAAACAAATGGTATGGACCTAACAGAAGCAGAAGATATTAAGAAGAGGTGGCAAGAATACACAGAAGATCTATACAAAAAAGATCTTCATGACCCAGAAAACCATGACGATGTGATCACTCACCTAGAGTCAGACATCCTGGAATGTGAAGTTAAGAGGGCCTTAGGAAGCATCACTACGAACATAGCTAATGGAGGTGATGGAATTCCATTTGAGCTATTGCAAATCATAAAAGCTGATGCTGTGAAAGTGCTGCACTCAATATGCCAGCAAATTTGGAAAACTCAGCAGTGGCCACAGGACTGGAAAAGGTCAGTTTTCATTCCAATCCCAAAGAAAGGCAATCCCAAAGAATGTTCAAACTACCGTACAATTGCCCTCATCTCACAGACTAGCAAAGTAATGCTCAAAATGCTCCAAGCCAGGCTTCAACCGTACATGAACCATGAACTTCCAGATGTTGAAACTGGATTTAGAAAAGGCAGAGGACCCAGAGATCAAATTGCCAACATTCGTTGGATCATTGGAAAAGCAAGAGAGTTCCAGAAAAACATCTATTTCTGCTTTATTGACTATGCCAAAGCCTTTGACTGTGTGGATCACAACAAACTGTGGAAAATTGTGAAAGAGACGGGAATACCAGACCACCTGACCAGCTTCTTGAGAAACCTGTATGCTGATCAAGAAGCAACAGTTAGAATTGGACGTGGAGCAACAGACTGGTTCCAAATCAGGAAAGGAGTACTTCAAGGCTGTGTATCATCACCCTGCTTATTTAACTTATAAGCAGAATACATCATGCAAAATGCTGGGCTGGATGAAGCACAAGCTGGAATCAAGATTGCTAGGAGAAATATCAGTAACCTCAGATATGCAGATGACACCACCCTTATGGCAGAAAGCGAAGAAGAACTAAAGAGCCTCTTGATGAAAGTGAAAGAGGAAAGTGGAAAAGTTGGCTTAAAGCTCAACATTCAGAAAACTAAGATCACGGCATCTGGTCCCATCCCTTCATGGCAAATAGATGGGGAAACAATGAAAACAGTAAGAGACTTCATTTTCTTGGGCTCCAAAATCACTACAGATGGTGACTGGAGCCATGAAATTAAAAGATGCTTGATCCTTGGAAGAAAAGCTATGATCAACCTAGACAGCATATTAAAAAGCAGACCTTTGCCAACAAAGGTCTGTCTCATCAAAGCTATGGTTTTTCCAGTAGTCATGTATGGGTCAGAGAAGGCAATGGCAGTCCACTCCAGAGTTCTTGCCTCGACAATCCCAGGGACGGTGGAGCCTGGTGGGCTGCCGTCTATGAGGTTGCGCAGAGTCGGACATGACTGAAGCGACTTAGCAGCAGCAAAAGCAGCAGCATGTATGGATATGAGAGTTGGAGTATAAAGAAAGCTGAGTGCTGAAGAATTGATGCTTTTGAACTGTGGTGTTGGAGAAGACTCTTGAGAGTCCCTTGGGCTGCAAGGAGATCCAACCAGTCAATCCTAAAGGAAATCATTCCTAAATATTCGTTGGAAGGACTGATGCTAAAGCTGAAACTCCAATGCTTTGGCCACCTGATGTGAAGAGCTGACTCATTTGAAAAGGCCCTGATGCTGGGAAAGATTGAGGGCAGGAGGAGAAGGGGACGACAGAGGATGAGATGGTTGGATGGCATCACCGACTCTATGGATGTGGGTTTGGGTGGACTCCGGGAGTTGGTGATGGACAGGGGGGCCTGGCGTGCTGCGGTTCATGGGGTCGCAACGAGTCGGACACGACTGAGCGACTAAACTGAACTAAACCATCATCTTCCTCATGTCCTCTTTCCCTAGGAAAGTGAAGTATTACAGATTTACTTGTTATATATTACTGGTGAAATAGTTTTCTTTCTATCACTAAGAATGCTTTTTTTTTTTTTTTGCCTTGAAACTAACTTTGTATGGTAAATTAAAAGTATACCAGGCTTTGGTAGGCATATCCCTCTGAATTTTTGCATCTTGTTCTTATCCTTTTCATTTTGAGCCTCTCTTTAGTATATGGCAGTTAGTTGTTCTACTTGCTGATCCAGGAAAAAAATCCGTGACTGTCATTAGTGATTATTTTTGTGCTTTAATTACTTGTTTCAAGCAATGTGTTGATTTTTATAATATGATTTTGGATTTGTCAAAAACAGTCAAGTAAGTGTGAGTTTTGAAATGGATTCTGATGAAGACAAAAGTGCCTAGATAACATAACAGTGTATAAATACATTTTAAAGTAATTTTATATTGTTTTAGCAGTACCATCTGTTTGAGAATTATTTGAAGAAACTTCAGCCAGAAGAATGCAGAATGTGGCTAGCCATTTTCTTGCAAGTTGGTGGCTGATTTCATTGTAAAATAGAACATGCTGGGTTTTGGCTTAGTTGGTCTCACTTCTGCTTCATGGTATCTGAAACCAACACAGAGTTCTGATAGGTGTTAAGTGAACTTTGTGGAGCATCATGAAATATTGATATATCTTGCTCCATTATATAAAGTAGGAACCATTATGTTATCAACAAATACGACTATTGTGTGTATGTAAAAAGTATAGTATCATCATATACTTATTAAAAAGAAAAGTGTCAAACTATTTGATTACTCATTAGCATCTTATGTAAATAATTATATGATATTTAAAAATAGATAAATTTTGCCCATTAACTTGCTGTTTTCCCCCTATTTCTCATTATTTAATTTTAGCAGAAGAAATTCTTTGGTTAATCTCAGGTGTATATTTGGTAACCCTAGCACCAAGCACAATCTGTGGTACATAGTGATTATTCAGTTGTTAGCTGATTAAGTGATTAATAAAAACTGTAGAAGAAAATTGATTAGGTAAATGTTAGGGCTTCCCTGCAGCTTAGCTGGTAAAGAATCTGCCTGCAATGCAGGAGACCCTGGCTCAATTCCTGGATCAGGAAGATCCCCTGGAGAAGGAATAGGCTATTCACTCCAGTATTCTTGGGCTTCCCTGATGGCTCAGACAGTGAAGAGTACCCCTGCATTGCAGGAGACCTGGGTTCCATCCCTGGGTTGGGAAGATCCCCTGGAGAAGGGAAAGGCTGCCCACTCCAGTGTTCTTGCCTGGAGAATCCCATGGACAGAGGAGCCTGGCAGGCTACATAGAGTCCACGGGATTGCAGAGAGTGGAACACGACTGAGCCACTTTCACTTTTAAGCATAGATAAGCCTTTATTCATAGTGCTAGGACATGAGAAGCTTTCAAGGAATATACTGCTTGTTATGGAATGAGGATGTGTCCCCCCCACCCCCAGTTCATATGATGAAGCTCTTAGTCCCCAGTATGTCTTTAGGAAGTAATTAGGTTAGATAATGTCATTAAGATAGGGTCCTCATGATGGGATTAGTGAAAGAAGGTAGCAGAGTGTGCTCCCCTCTCCCCCAGTCTGTGAGCACACCGAGGAAAGGCCGTGTGAGGACACATCTGGAGGGCAGCCATCTGCATGCCAGAAAAATAGTCCTAATTGCAGGCCAAACCCTGCTGGACATTGATCTTGGACTTCCCAACCTCTTGCACTGTGAGAAAATAAATTTCTTTTGTTTAAGCCACCCAGTTTATGGTATTTATCATAGCAGCCCAAGCTGACTTAGACATTGCCTTAGGAAGGAAAGGCAGTTTTTATAGAGCTTTAGCAAGAGAGGTCATGTGGAGGGAATATAGGGAGAGCCACCTCGTTTATACACTCTGCTTTTTGTAGACTGAAGGTTTATGGCAACCTTGCGTTGGAAGATGATGGTTATCATTTTTAAGTCATAAAGCATTTTTAAATTCAAGTATATACATTGTTTTTTTAAGACATAATGTTGTTACATACTCACTAGACTACAGTATAGTGCAAACATAACTTCTATATGCACTGGGAAACCAAAAACTTCATGTGACTTGCTTTATTGCTGATAAGCTTGATTGCAATGGTCTGGAACCTAACCTGCAATATTTCTGAGGTGTACCTGTAGTGTCAAAGGCTGGTGTCAAAAGAGAAAGCAGTTATTCTGCAGTTTAGGAACTGGCGATTGGCCAGCTGGGATTTCAGCCAGAGGAGTGGAGGCAAAAATCATGGGCAAAAGGGGATGTGAGAAAGGTCATAGGAGGTCCACTGATGAAAGAAAATCACATACCATTGACTGTCACAGAGTTTTAGGTTTTTCTCCTTAGTGATATATTGTTTAAGTACAATATAAATATATGTTAAAAAGATTATGTTAATATATAACACAACAATGAGGAACATAAAATAATAAGCCCATAAATTTTCTCAAGGTAATTTTCAGGGTTGGGTCTTAAAAAAAAAAAACAACTTTAAATTTTGACACCATTTTAGATTCATAGGAAATTGCACTCAGTTCAAAAAGATCTCATGTACCTTTTAGTCATTTCCCCCCTTTGTTCCATCTTACCCCACACTTAATAAGGGGCTTCCCAGGTATTGCTAGTGGTAAAGAACCCACCTGCCCATGCAGGAGACACAAGAGACGTGGTTTTGATTCCTGGGTCTGGAAGATCCCCTGGAAGAGGGCATGGCCACCCACTCCAATATTCTTGCCTGGAGAATCCCCATGGATAGAGGAGCCTGGTGGGCTATGGTCCATAGAGTCAGACATGACTGAAGCAAGTTAGCATGTACACGCATATCATGCTTATTAGGACTTTTCTTTCAATGATACAGTGGGTAGTAGTTTAATCTACATTTTATCATCCCTGGACTCCTGCTCTTTTCTTCTTTTTCCCATAGTCTCTTTCCTATGTCTTGCTTCCACATGCAAATTAGAGTTTGGTCTGCTGGATTTGAATATTTATTTCTGTAATTAGAAATGATTTTAATTTCATGGTAGACTTTCTTTGAGTTACACTATAGGTGTGAGTTGTCAGTTTCATTTGTTTCCTCTTGTTGATTGTATCTAGATGGTTTCTTGAAGGATATGCATCAATAAAAAGATTAGAATTTGGGCAGCCACCGTTAGGAAAGATAAGTTTGAGAAAAGTTATTGACAGAATGTTATGAATAACTTTTTTCAGTTGTAAAGTAAGCTTCAAATTAATATTCCTATTAAAAATTCAAATGTATGACTAACAAAGAGGCAGTTTGTGACATAATTTTACCAGTGTCGGTTTCTTTCTTTATTACTGATGTAATATGTATTTGGCAAAATTATGATATAATTTTAATAAACATTTTAGTTGCAATGTTTTAATACAGTATACTAATTTTTTTTATATCGGTATATAAAAAGGAGGAGTAGGAAGACCAGGAAATAAAAGCATTCATACGTGAGAGCTTATACCCCAGCCTGTATAAATGATGAAGAGGAACCAGATGGGCGACACTGACATGATGTTGATGAAAGGAGAGACCTGTGTCCTAAATGAGTAGTTAGTTCTCAGTAATCAATCCCTGTGCAATATTCCAATTGTGGTGTTTGGACTGGGGCTGAGGTGCATGTAGGCGCAACCCCTCTAGTTGATTTTATTGTCCATCCAGAGTTGAAAACTGCTACTTTGAAGGTTAACTAATGTTATTATATCCACATTTTACTATTATAGAAATAATATTTATAATAATCATGCTCTGGTACTGATATTCTAGTGAAATGTTAAAATAAGAATGACCTATAGAATATTTCCCTTTTATTTATTTATTTTTGAATATTTCCCTTTTAATATGGTCATTGTTTTGGGATGCTTTTTTATTCTTATAAAGAAGAATAATATAGAGTAATTGTTAAATATTATATATATGACAGTTATATAAGTGATTATTATAAATAAAATATATATCATTATAAATATTAATTTTGACTTAGAATTTTAAACAATATTGTTCTTTTTAAGTTAAATGTTTTAAGTCAAATGTTCTTTTTAAGTCAAATAATGCTTTTCCTTGGAGATAAAGAAAATTACAGATTACAGAAGCTTTAATTAATGATAAATGGTATGACTCATATTCAAATTAAGAAGAAATTTCTTATAAATGGAGTCATTCATCATATATTTTTTTTGTCTGATGTCCTTTGATCAGCATAAGGTTTTTGAGATTCATCCAATTTGATCTTTCCTTCTTGCTGAGTAGCCTTCCACTGACAGTTTATTTTTCTGACAGTTTATCCACCTACCTGCTGATGGTCATTTGAGTTTTTTCCAGTTTTGAACTGTTAATGTATATAGCTGCTATTAATAGTCTTTTATTCCACATGATTTTATGGATGAGTGGTCCTTTACTTTTAATTGAATCCTGCTTAAACTGTTTTAGAAAATTTGAAATTTGAATCTTACTTTGTGAAGATAGTAAAACCTTAACAACAAAACTTGACAAGGATAGTACAAGAAGAGAATGTTATATGAAACAATGTCACTTATGAATATAAAGGTAAGGTTTTAAATAAAAGTTGAATTCAGTAATACATATATTATATGTTTTCAATGACAAGACAAACTTAATATCTCTGAAAGTTTTTAATCACTTCTAAAATTATAGTAGTCAGCATGTTCTTTTAATGGCATATGATTTACTAGTGTATCTTTATGATAGAGTTTTAGACTCAGTGACTGATGGCACATTAAAAAAAAAAGTATGACCATGTAGGTTTCATCCCAGGATGCAAGGAAGTTTCAACATTAAAAAATCTGTTTGAGCAGAGGGAGGCTCATGAGCAAGGAGACATAACTGTAATTATGGCTGATTTGTGTTGTCATTCAATAGAAACCAACACAACATTGTAAAGCAATCTTCCTCCCATTAAAAAATTTTTTAAAAATAAAGGACCATGAAAAGAAGAAAAATCTATTTGTGTAATACACTGTATTAATAGGTTAAAGAAGAAAAACCATAAAAGAAAACATCAAAAATGATAACAGAATTGAATATCCATTCCTGATACTCTTAGCAATTTGAGAGTAAGAAGGGAATTTTCTTAATATTGAGTTTCTACTAAAAATTTAAACCAAAGATCATATTTAATGACCATATTTAATTAGAAATATTCCCATTAAAATTGGAAGCAAATTGAGAATACTTCTATAAAGAAAATCCTATTCACAATAAGTATGTAAGACTATTGATAACAAAAGATGGGTAAGCTCTCTGTGAAAAAATATTCAGTATTATTGAAGGACATAAAAGAAGACTTGTAACTAATATATAATGTGTCTATATACATTAAGTAAGATATAATGTGTCTATACTGTTAATAGATACATGGATGGGGAAAGTCGTATGGCAAAGATACCATTTCCCTTCAGATTACTCTGTAAAGTCATTGTGCTGTATTCAGTTGCTAGGTCGTATCTGACTCTTTGCAACTCGTTAGACTGTAGCCTGCTAGGCTCCCCTGTCCATGGGATTTTCCAGGCAAGAATATGGGAGTGGGTTGTCATTTCCTTCTCCAGGGGATCTTCCCGACCCAGGGATTGAACCTGTGTCTCCCTCATTGACGGGCAGATTCTTTACCACTGCGCCACCCCAGAAGCTCAAAGTCATTGTGATTCCCATCAAAATCTCAAGATGTTTTATACAACTTACTAAGCTAATTCTGGCATTTATCTGGAAGAGCCATGGCAATTTAAAAACATGATCTACTGGTATAGAGAGGTCATATAGAGTTGTCACAATAAAGACAGTGTGATATTAGTCTAAGTATAGGTATATAGATAGGGTGGCCCTATCTCTGTTTGCCTGTGACAGTTCCAATTCAAGCCTGTTGTCCTGTTAATAGGCTCCCTTTTGTTCCAAAGACTGTTCATTGAAATTACATGGGAAGTCCTGAAATAGATCCACTTGGTTTATGGCCTAGGTGCTATTAAGAATCAGTGGTAAAAGGATGTCATTCAATAAATGGTATTGGGACAAAAAGGAATATAGTGTGGCCTTTATCTCACACAACACAAAAATTAATTCCAGGGAGATTAAAGACTTGAAATGAAAAATAAAACTTTTAAAAGAAAATATAGGACACTGTCTTGATGACTCCTGGGAAGAGAAGATAAGGGAGGTACCTTAGGACAAAAAAGGCAAATTTTGAGAGTAGAATGGTGGTTGACAGGGACTGAGGGTATGGGAAACAGGGAGAACTTGGGAAAAGGGTACAAACTTTAAGTTATAGGATGTGCAAGATCCAAGGAGCTAATGTATAGCATGATGATGATAGTTGATAATATCTTTTTGCTAAGAGAGTAGAACATAAGTGTTCACACACAAAAAAAGTAAATATATTTGATGAGATGATGAATGTGTTAACTAAATGGTGAAGATCCTTTCACAATGTATATGTATATTGAATTAACTATCATTTTGTACACTTACAAATGTATTGCAGTTTTGCTTGTCAATTCTGTCCCCGTAAAGCTGAAAAAACTGAAAAAAGACAAAAAACAAAATGATAAATTATAAGGCTACATTATCATTAAATACTTTTTTATGAATAAGAAAAATTCATTAAACAATATGGGAAAAAAAGCCCACATGCTGGAAGAACAGATTTGTAACACATGTAGGTAAATTTGAGGAAACAAAATTCCTGAAGATAAACCAAAAACAAACAGCACACACACAAAATATAAAAAAAGGCACAAGATTTTAATTAGCATTTATTGAAGAAAAATCTAAGATGACCATTCAGCTCAGTTCAGTCCAGTCGTTCAGTTGTGTCCGGCTCTTTGCGACCCCATGGACTGCAGCACACCAGGCCTCCCTGTTCATCACAAAAAAGAGTCTTAATTTTAATAGTAATCCTGCTAGTAAAGTTAAAAACATACTTGTCTTTCATAGCAATTCCACTTCTAGATAGCATGGGGAAATGTTCCTATATGAGTACAAGGAGGTATTTGTAAAAAATATTCATTTCAGAATTTTGTGTAATAGCAAAATAAAAATCTAAAACAACCTAAAATTGTTGGAAATAATTTAAATTCTATAATCTGGAGAATTGATAAGTAAATTACATGTATGAAAATATTCCATGTAGCATGTAAAATAATGAACTAAAACAATATGTGTCAACATGGATAAATTTTAGAAACATATTATTAGATTAAAACCAAGTTTCAAAAGGATACACACAGTTTAGTATCAATTATAAAGTTTAAAGACATCAGAAAAGTATATAGTCATATGATTGCATATATATGTACTAATAAAATATTCATGGATATAGTAAACACCAAATTCAGGATTGTGGTTGCTAACCTCTGGGGAGTGGAGGGAGATGGTGATATCAGGAAGGGAAATGAGATACTAGAGGAGTGTCAATGGTATCTATAATGCCTTGTTAAATATTTTCCACTTCATTATTAATTATTATAAATATATAAATATAATTTATTTCTCCCAAGTTTTAACAGTTCCTATTTTCCAGATAACTAAAAATATTATTGATGTTTATAAATTCTACCTTTAGAATTCCCTTTGTCTTCTTTAAAATCTGAGAAATCTGCCAGTAGCAGTTATGTATAATGAATATATAGCTTGAATATTTTAAAAAATAAAGAATAAAGTACAGTTTTCCCTGCATCAGAATATGGTTTAGGTAATATCTGAGGTTCCTTCTAGCACTAAAGTGTACTTTTTTAGTGTTTCCGAACAGCAGAAAATCTTTTCTTAATATAGCATTTCTGACAGTCAAAGTTGTAAGTTCAAATATTGAGGATTATGAAGCCCGTTTCCCATACAGATTGTTGTTTTTAGTCTATCTATCTGCCTGTCTATTTTAAGCAATCAGCTAATACAGGGGTCAGAAAACTTTTTCTATAAAGGGCTAGGTAGGAAATATTTTAGGCTTTGAAGGCCATAGTCTATTGGAACTGCTCAGCTCTGCCCTTGTAGTGGGATACCTGCCACAGAGTTTTGCAACACTGTAAAAACAAATGCCAAAACTGGAGTGGTAGAGCTTATTATTAATTAGATTTGGATATCTTAAAGGCTTTGACTTAACATCTGTAAATAGCTTTATATAATGTATATCACTATTAAGTAGTTGTTTCAGTTGTTTTCCAAATCAGTTTTATGAAAGTTATTTTTGTGTCATGACCTGCAGTAACTGAGTATTTATCTACATTTATGTTCAGGGTCTAGGAAGTATTTTTTCCTATTCAATTTTATGGGTTAGAATCAAGTAATTATGACTCTTCTTTGTATGCAGAAAGTAGGCCTACCAGGGTCACATTGGAAACTGTGCATATCTAAAGAAAGCATGGTAAGACTAATGTAACCTGATTGAGAATTACCAAGCACATTTTATCTCCAGAACACTGAAACTGCATGTGTTTAAGTGCTGGGAAAACTGGTCAACCACCTGTAAAACTAGAACACTTTGTAACACCATACACAAAAATAAACTCAAAATGGATTAAAGATCTAAATGTAAGACCAGAAACTATAAAACTCCTAGAGGAGAACATAGGCAAAACACTCTCCGACATAAATCACAGCAGGATCCTCTATGACCCACCTCCCAGAATATTGGAAACAAAAGCAAAAATAAACAAATGGGACCTAATGAAACTTAAAAGCTTTTGCACAACAAAGGAAACTATAAGCAAAGTGAAAAGACAGCCCTCAGATTGGGAGAAAATAATAGCAAACGAAGCAACAGATAAAGGATTAATCTCAAAAATACACAAGCAACTCCTGCAGCTCAACTCCAGAAAAATAAATGACTCAATCAAAAAATGGGCCAAAGAACTAAACAGACATTTCTCCAAAGAAGACATACAGATGGCTAACAAACACATGAAAAGATGCTCAACATCACTCATTATCAGAGAAATGCAAATCAAAACCACAATGAGGTACCATTACATGCCAGTCAGGATGGCTGCTATCCAAAAGTCTACAAGCAATAAATGCTGGAGAGGGTGTGGAGAAAAGGGAACCCTCTTACACTGTTGGTGGGAATGCAAACTAGTACAGCCACTATGGAAAACAGTGTGGAGATTCCTTAAAAAACTGGAAATAGAACTGCCATATGACCCAGCAATCCCACTTCTGGGCATACACACTGGGGAAACCAGATCTGAAAGAGACACGTGCACCCCAATGTTCATCGCAGCACTGTTTATAATAGCCAGGACATGGAAGCAACCTAGATGCCCATCAGCAGACAAATGGATAAAGAAGCTGTGGTACATATACACCATGGAATATTACTCAGCCATTAAAAAGAATTCATTTGAGTCAGTTCTAATGAGATGGATGAAACTGGAGCCCATTATACAGAGTGAAGTAAGCCAGAAAGAGAAAGACCATTACAGTATACTAACATATATATATGGAATTTAGAAAGATGGTAATGATAACCCTATATGCAAAACAGAAAAAGAGACAAAGATGTACAGAACAGACTTTTGGACTCTGTGGGAGAAGGCGAGGGTGGGATGTTTCGAGAGAACAGCATCGAAACGTATATTATCTAGGGTGAAACAGATCACCAGCCCAGGTTGGATGCATGAGACAAGTGCTCAGGCCTGGTGCACTGGGAAGACCCAGAGGGATCGGGTCTAGAGGGAGGTGGGAGGGGGGAGCGGGATGGGGAATACATGTAAATCCATGGCTAATTCATGTCAATGTATGACAAAACCCACTACAATATTGTAAAGTAATTAGCCTCCAACTAATAAATATAAATGAAAAAAAAAAAAAAGAAAAAGTTTTAATACGAACCAGAGAGAGGATTTGAACCCATAAAGTAACTAAAGAAATATGTGTTCATAAAGTAGTAATTCTGAAAAAAGTTGAGAATTTCAGCAAAAATTGTTATCTTACCAAGTTGTTGTTGGTTCAGTCACTAAATCGTGTCCAACTCTTTGCGACCCAATGAACTGCAGCACGCCAGGCTTCCCTGTCCTTCACTGTTTTCTCCTGGAGTTTGCTCAAACTCATGTCCATTGAGTCAGTGTTGCCATCCAACTATCTCATCTTCTGTCTCCCTCATCTCCTCCTGCCCTCAATCTTCCCCAGTCTTTTCCAATGTGGTAGCCAAAGTATTGGAGCTTCAGCATCAGTCCTTCCAATGAATATCCAGGGTTGATTCCCTTTAGGATTAATTGGTTTGATCTTTTTGCCGTCCAGGGGACTTTTAAGAGTCGTTTCCATCTTACCAAGTAATTGATTGTATTTATTTTTTCCAACTAAATATTGAATGTGTCTTTTTTTCAGAGACATCAAACCTGACAATATATTGATGGATATGAATGGACATATTCGGTTAGCAGATTTTGGTTCATGTCTGAAGCTGATGGAAGATGGAACGGTAAATAAAGATAAATCTTAAACTGTTATACCCTTCCTCCTTGTTTCCTTTCTCTGTTTTAGACTCCTTCTGTTTATATTATCTATCAAATATCCTTCTATCCATTTGTCTTTCTGTGCTTTACTTCCCTCCACTTAGGCATGCTTACTCATCATAATAGAGCTTGTTGATAAATTCACGCACCATGTTCTACTGCTTATGTTAATGATTTTAAGATTGATAATACTATGCCTTCTTTGAGACTCTTGTTTGTTTCTTCTTTAGTGTAACTTATTTTCACAGTTCCAGAGGACTGAAGAAAATAAATCCCAGAGGGAAAAAGGAAAGATGTAACTCCTTCACTTTCATTTCTTTTCCCTTTCTTTACTAGTTGTCTAGTTTCCCTGAGGGACAGTGTATAACAAGTGAATGCTTTCTACCAGAAAATCCTCTAAGTTTTATGTTACCATTTGCTTTATTTCTGCTAACCCTCAGTTCAGTTCATTCACTCAGTCACGTCCGATTCTTTGTGACCCCATGGACTGCAGCACACAAGGCTTCCCTCTCCGTCACCAACTCCTGAAGCTTTCTCAGACTCACATCCATCAAGTCAGTGATGCCATCCAACCATCTCATCTTTTGTCATCCCCTAGGCCCCTCCATTGTATTCTCTCAATTACTTAATGGTTTACATGCCTCAATTTTATTCCATGTTTGTTGTAGTAGTAGTAATATTTATCTCAATTTCCTGGTTGTATAATAGATGTCCAAATATATATCATTTTAACTGGTAGGAACTTTTTGAAAAGTAATTTAGTATAATACATTCCAAAGGCCACAAAAACATCCCATTATTCTGGACCAGTCATTTGACCTTTGAGAATTTACCCTAAGCAGATAACTTTTTAAAAAAAGATTATATGACTTCTGCCTCTGGCCAGGATGGAGGGAGTAATTGATACCAAATTGTTCTTTCACAAATAAATAACTGTAAAACTCGATGCAGTAATTGAGACAACTGTTTTTAGGTGGTAGGCAATACGAGACTTGTCTCCCCATTTTCCAGGATTGGGACAACTTGCTGACTATGATGCAGAAAGCTAGAGTAAAGCAGAGTTTAACAATCTTACAGAGTTTAGGAGGAAAATAACAGGTTAGCTGAAACAGTTGGAATCTGCAGGGCTTGACATTGCAAAGGAGGGAATTGTACAGAGAAGAGGCCTAAAATATCCAAATGGGGCTATCTCATGATGCCTGGGCTGTACATATGTGGGAGAGTTGTCTCTTGATATCCATAGGGGATTGGTTCCAGGACCTTCCCTCCCCTATAACTAGTAGAATGTCCAGTCTCTTGTATAAAATGATGTAGTATTTGCATATAACCCACACACATCCTCCTGTATACTTTAAATTATATCTAGATTACTTATGAGCTTCCCTTGTGGCTCAGACAGTAAAGAGTCAGTCTGCCTGCAATGTGGGAGACTGGGGTTTGAACCCTGGGTCAGGAAGATCCCCTGGAGAAGAAAATGGCAACCCACTCCAGTACTCTTGCCTGGAAAGTCCCCTGGATGGAGGAGCCTGGCAGGCTACAATCCATGGGGTTGCAAAGAGTTGGACACGACTGAGCGACTTCACTTTTCTTTCTAGATCACTTTTAATACCTACTGCAATGTAAATGCTGTGTAAATAATTGCCAGTATGTAACAAATTCGTCTTGCCTTTTGGAACTTTCTGGAAATTTTTTAAAAAAATATTTTTGATCCCTGATTGGTTGAATCTGCAAATGTGTAACCAGGAGACATGGAGGGCCAACTGTATAACAACATCTGAGAATTACCAAATAGTAAATTTTATCCATTTGAAAATCAAACAGATGACTTGAAATCAAGTAGTGCTGGAAGAGACACAGTGCTAGGGGATATTGGAATATCAGCTCTGGAGAGCTAGTTACATGTAAGTCTTACCCTAAACCTATCTAACAGCCTAAATCCAAGTCCTGATAAAATCAACAGTGTGAAAGTGGTCCTCCAAATGAAGAGGCTTGAGATGAATCTTTGTTGTTGTTCAGTCACTAAAGTCATGTCTGACTCTTCTGCAACCCCATGGACTGTAGCCCATCAGGCTCCTCTGTCCATGGATTCTCCAGGCAAGAATACTGGAGTAGGTTGCCATTTCCTTCTCCAAGGGAACTTCCTGACCCAGAGATTGAACCCACATCTCTTGCAGTGGCAGGCAGATTCTTTAATACTCAGCCACCTGGGAATCATGAGATGAATCTTAGGTTTTTTATAAATCTGCCCTTAAAGAGTAAACTGAAAAAAAAAAAAAAAAGAGTAAACTGTAAGCCATCCCATATTCAAGTTAGTATTTTTTTGACTGCTTAAAGAAGAATTAATATTCTTCAGAGGAAGATAGAAGAATCCATATTCTCTACAATGTCTTATTGACAGTGACCAGCATTCAATAAAAAAATCACTAGACCAAAAATAAATAGTGGGTGACTTAAGTGATTGTGATACAAAATTTAAAAATAAAAGTAGTCAATAGAAATCTGGGTAGCACAGATGTTGGATTTGCCAGACAGAGACTGATGAAACTATCATAAATACGTTCAAGGGAAGATATTAGTCTTAGTGATTACACAGACAAGGAATGTCAGCAGAAAAGTAAATCAAGTGAATCTTTTTAGAATTTGAAAATTATATTAATAGAAATAAAAAGTTCATAAGAAGAGGTTAATGGTGGGTTAGAAATGAAAAAAGAAAAAGCCAGTGAATTTGAAGATAGACTGAGAGAGATCAAGCAATCTGAAGAACAGAGAGAAAAAGATTGAAGCAAAATTAGTATGGGGGGCCTAGGGATGCATACAATTAGAAGCCTAGAAAAAGTTGAGATAGTAATAGAAAACATTTGTAGAATTGATGGCTCAAGCTATTATATGTGATGAAAAACAGATTTAAGAATCCTGGTATATTTCAAGGTTATAAAAAGAACCATGCCTGGCCACATCACAATTAAACTACTGAAAATTAAAGATAAAAAAATGGGAAGCAGCTAGAACGAAAAAATCATTACATACTGTGGGATAATGGTAAGAATAACCATTGACCTTTCATGAGAAATCACAGCATGATACCTTTAAAGTCCTGAAAGAAAAAAAAAGTCTCTAAACCAAGAATTCTATATCGAATAAAAATACTCTTCAAAATGAAGATCTTTTCAGATAAATGAAAGAGACCTGGATGCTAAAGGATGTCCACTACAAAGGAAACAATTCCATTTGGATACTTAAATCTGTATGATAAAGAATATCAGATACAATAAATAAGATTTATAGGATAAGAATAAAGAAAAAAGACTATACTAATCTTTTTAAGTTTACATTAGAGACAGCTGACTATTAAAAACAAAAATAAGTGTAATGTGGGTTTTATGACATAGGTGGAAATAAAAGATATAGCAATATCACACAAACTCTGTAAAACCAGTGTATATAATTATTCTGCTCTAAGGTAACTGCATGTGTGTGAAGTATAAAGTGGATAGTGCCGGGTATGACATGAGAGGGAGAGAAATAATAGCGTGGTGGTCTTGCTGAGTTGAGAAACCACAGATTAAAGTCGGGGAGGCTGTGGCACCAGAAAGCTGTGGTCCATAATTCTGGAGAGGCGAGAGATACACTGAAACAGAATTCTAGGGGAAGAGGTAGTGTTTCCCAAGTCCTGCATGTCATAAGCGCCTGTAGATTCAAAGCTGGGACTCCTCTGGAGTCTGATGTTCAGCTCTCCAAATTCCTGTGCATTCCAGAATGCATTGAGTGCTATTTCTGTCTGTATGTGTTTCCCTTGATCAGATTTATTCCTGAAATTCTGTAGAGTCAGAAATTTTTTCTAGTCATTCATTTTTTATTAATCATCTCCAAATAGTTTTTCTTGGACATAATAGCATGTTGGTCCTCCATTTAGAAAGTTATAATGAAGGAATCTTCTTTTTTCTTGTTTATTTTATTTTTGTCAAGTGATGTTTATGTATTTTAGGAAGACTTCTCACAAAAACACCTTTCCTTTGTCCTAGGTCCTTCTCACCTCCAAGTCTCTTTTTCTACAGACAGACACATACAAATCCTTTAGCTCTTTCTTCTGTTGTTTCTTTTATTTATTTTTTATTATTGTATTCATACTACTGTCTCTTGTTATTTAGTTTTAGATATTATCTACTAATTTCCCACCATGAAAGATAAGGATTCAGATCTCTTACACCTGTCTCAACCAATCGTTATACTTCCTATCTTCCCCGTGTTGTAGTGATCACATAGTCTTTCATTAAATCCTGTTCAGTTTTTTAAAAATACTTATACAAATATTATTTATGACTGTGCCATGCTATTTGTTTTCTTTGTTTTAATTGCATTTCTTTTCTTGAACCGCTCTTTGTTTTCCCTGGAGTAAGTGACTCGCTTGCTTTGCTTAGTTTTCTGTGTAAATCTCACTTTTGTTGTGTCCAACTCTTTGCGACGCTATGGACTGCAGAGTGCCAGGCTTCCCTGTCCTTCACTACCTCCCTGAGTTTACTCAAGCTCTTGTCCATTGAGTTGGTGATGCTACTAACCATCTCATTCTCTGTTGGCCCCTTCTCTTTTTGCCCTCAGTCTTTCCCAGTATCACGGTCTTTTCCAATGAGTCGACTCTTCACATCACGTCGCCAAAGTATTGGAGCTGCAGCATCAGTCCTTTCAATGAATATTCAGGGTTGTTTCCTTTAGGATTGACAGGTTTGATATCCTTGCTGTCAAAGGGAATCTCAAGAATCTTCTCCAGCACCACAGTTTGAAAGCATCAACTCTTTGGCACTAAGCCTTCTCACTAGTTTATCCCCAAACTCTCCAATATACATTTAGGAAATTGAGCAATTCCTTTCTTTCTCAGACATAGTGAATAACTTAGTGATTCTCTTGTCTGGAGACTTGCATACTCTGATTCTAGTCTGTAGGCCTACTGTCCAATAGGCCTACTGTACAACTATCATCCTAGAATTACTTTTTCTCATCATCATGGAATTTAATGTGTTACTTTCTAGTATTGGATCCTCTGTTTCCCGGATCCATCTGTGTCTTTCTTCTCATTTAGTGGTAGTTGCCTCAGAAAGGTTCCATTGGAAGTAAATATTTCATAATCTTGCATGTCTGAAAAATGCCTTCATTTCTACTCTTGATGAATAATTTGTCTAGACTGGACATAGTATTATAGATTTGAACTTACTCTTCTTCTAGAATTTATAAGACACTGCATTGTCTTCTAATTTACAGTTGAAGCATCTGATGCCATCCTAATTATCAAAGTTTCTGTTATAACCTTTCCCCCTTATTTGGAAGCCTTTAGGATGTTATGTTTATTTCCGGTGTTCTGAAATGTTGTGATTATATGATTTTGTATGGATCATTATTTATTACCTGGATGGTTGCTTCAGTTTTAACCTTTCCCACAGTTTGTGAGTTTCTATATTAACTTTTAGCTTCGTTTTTGTTTCTCACATTAGAGTTAAAATTAAACCATTTTAATCACTATACATATATAAGAAGTCAGTTTTTGTGTGGGGATGTCTTGCTGTAATTCTTTTTCTTCTCTGAAATTGTTTTGGATGTTCTTGGCCATTTGCTTTTCCATATGACTGTTAGGATTATATTATTGGTTTATATACATACAGACACATATAAACACAGCTTCACATATACAAGCTTGTAGACCTTCACTGAATTTAGAAATTAATTTTGGGAAAACTTTGTCTATAACTTGCAATCTTCCCATCTATGAATATGGTTTCTGTCTTCACTGTTTTAGGTTTTCTCTTATTTGTGTTAATAAAGTTACCTTTATTTGTTAGATTTGCTCCTAGATACCTTGTGGAGTTTTTTGGTTTTGGGTATTATAAATGGATAACTTTTTGCATTATAATAGTTTGTTGCTATTCTTTAGGACCACAATTGATTTTTGTATGTGTATTCATCCTTAAACAAGCAAGCTTACTAAACTTTTTTTATTAGTTCAAAACAATTTATAGATTCTACATGTATATTTGTCTATATAGACAATCTTATAGTCTGCAAATAATGACCAGATTTGTGTTTTATTCTTTCCAATCCTTACATTTTTATTTTGCTATATTTTTTTTTCCTATCATGCAGTCAGTGATCTTCAGCACAGTATTAATGTAGTAATTGGGAGATTCTTTGCCTTGTTCTAGCTTTATTGGTGTTTTCCCTGTAGTTTTAAATTAAGTAGTGTATTTGCTGTAAGCTTCTGTTATGTATTCTTCATCAGATTAAGGAAATTTCTATTTGTGATTGCCATGTTATGGTTGTTAATGTTGTACATTCAAATCATTTTTCTGCATCTATTGAGTGGATATCAGAGTGTTTTTCCTGTTAATATAATAAGTGACATAGATTGTCCAATGTTAAAGCATACATTCTTTGGATGTAAATGTAACTTTATCATCAAGTTGTACTGATATATTTGATCAAATTGCTAGATTGACCATTCTAAAATTTTATATTGAATTGTTACCTGAGATTCATATCTGATATTGATTATATCTGAGATTACAGTATAATTTTCCTCCTCAAATTTTTCTTGTCTGCCTTGTTTTATATTTAGGTTGTTTTAGCCTTATAACATGAACAGGGGAGCCCTTACCCGTTTTGGATCTAGAACAGTTCTTATTATACTGGGGTTATCTCTTTCTTATGTAATTGGTGGAACTCACTTTAAATCACCTTTACTTCAGTGAGGTTTGGTTTTCTTCTTATTTTGTTTGTTTTCCAGATAGATTTTATACTATTGATTCAAATTTTTTAATGGTTATAGGTCTCTTTGGTTTTCTATTTCTTCCTGAGTCAGTTTTGGTAAGTTACATTTTTTTCTATGAAAATTATCTATTTTCTCTGAGTTTTCAATTTTATTTGTATAAAATTGTTCAGATTGCACTCTTTCTAGTTTTAAAATCTCAATTACATGTGTATTTCACCCCTTTCTTCATTCCTAATATTGTTTATTTATGCTTAACTTTTTCTTCATAAGTTTTGACATAGAGCATTTTACTAAATATTTTCCAGCTTTAGTTAGAATTCTTCTGTGGACCATTAATTATTTAGATGTGTGCCTTTTAGTATTCATAGTACAATATTTACTTATTTGGTGTTTATAGAAAGTTTTCTTTTATTGAAGAGTGAATCTTTTTGTTAGCAGTTTTTTAGCATTGGTCAAGATTATGTTTTGATTTCGCATGGGTCAGTTCTTTTAACTGTTTCATATTTGTTTGAAATTATGAATCTTTTTCTAACTTTTGGTTGCAGATTTTTGTAATAAGATTAGAGTTGTAAATTTTGTTGTTCAAAATTTTAACATTCTTACTAGCTTTATTTCTTTCTGATCTATTTATTATTTATAAATCTTACTATGATGTTGAATTTATTAATTTTCCCTTGTAATTTTCACAACTCTTTTGTAGCTGTGTTGTTAGTTACATATTATTTAGGATTGCTCTTCCATGGTATTTTCTAATTATGTTAATAAATGATTAAAAATCATAATAATCATCTTGGCCTTAGAATCTAGTTTGACTGATAATTAATACACCTCCCATAGCTTTCTTTTGTTTAGCATATGCCTGGCATATCTTTCCATCTTTTTTCTTAAAAAACGTTTCTTAGTTTCTATGTCTAGGTGCATTAAACAGTTTATTGCTGATTTTTAAAAAAAATTTTCATTTTGGTTTTGTCACCTCGTGTGATAATGGTGCTTTTTGATAGGTGAACTTAATCACTTATGAATTTCATCATTAATTTGTTTGTATTTCTTTCTAGTATCTTGTACTATTTACTGTAGATTTTGCTTGGTTGTTTGCATCCATGCTTCCCACCCCCTTTCCTGCCTTTTGATGGCTGGGTCAAATTCCTTTTTGGAAGTTATACATTCTATTTCAAATATTTTAATGTTTATCTTAAAAATTTAGCATTTATCATTTATGTAAAATCTAGTTTCCCCCATATTCCTAATCAAAGAAAAAAACTTAGTTTATCTTATACCATATATAAAAATTAGCTCGAAATGGAACAAAATCCTACATGTAAGAGTTAAAACTTACATTTAATGGGTAGAGGGAGAAGTTTTATGATATTGGATTTGGCAGTGATTTCTTGGATATGACAGCAAACAATATGCAACCAAAAAAAATGGATGAATAGACTACATCATCATTAAAATTTTCTATGCTTCAAAAGATACAGTTATTTTTGGCAGCCTATACAGTGGGAGAAAATAGTTGCAAATTGTATGTCTGACAAGAGGTTATTATCCAGAATATATAAAGAATTCCTGCAACTCAATAACAAACTAACAACCCAGTTCAAAATATTCAAAGGATTTGAAATTATGTTTCTCCTAAGAAGATAGACAAATGACTCCGCATCACTAGTCCTTATGAAAGTGCACATCAAAACCACAGTGAGATACTGCTTCATACCATTAGGATGGCTACTGTAAAAAAAAAAATAACAAGTTTTGGTAAAGTTGTGGGAAAATTGGAATCTTTGTGCACTGCTGATGGAGATGTAAAATGCTGTAGCCACTGTGGAAAACAGTATAACAGTTCTTCAAAAAGCTGAAAATAGAATTACCATATGATCTGGCAGTTTCACTTTTGTGTACATATTCTACAGAATTTAAAGCAGAGTCTCAAAGAGATATTTGTTCACCCATGTTCACAGCACCATTATTCACAAAAGTCAAGGGATGTAAGCAACTCAGGTGTCCACTATTGGATGAATGGGGAAAAAAATGTGGTATATCCATACATTGGAATGTTATTCAGCTTTTAAAGAACATCCTGATCCATCCTACAAAATGAATAGACCTTTTAAAAAACATGCCAAGTGATATACACCAGACACAAATGAACACATTACTGTACAATTTCACTTGTGTAAGGTACCTAGAGTAGTAAAATTCATAGCAAGTATAGTGGTGGTTGCTAGGGTCTGGGAGGAGAAGGGGATGGGGGAGTTATTATTTAATAGATTTCAGTTTTGTAAGATGAAAAGAGTTTTAGAAATGGATGGTGGTGATGGTTGCACAGCAATGTAAATGTACTTAATTGCCACTGAACTATACACTTGGAAATGGCTATGATGGTAAATTTTATGTCATGGGTATTTTACCACAATTAAAAATAATAATTAAAAAATAAGAAAAAAAAAATAGAAAACCAAGAAACTCAGAACATTTTAATCCTAATCACTCCCTTAGTAACTTGTTGTTTTCTGGTATTTTAGTTCCATCTTATTTTTCATCTTTTGAGTAGTGTTCCTTCCTCCTCCTCACCCATCTCCTATTTCTATTGCTCCTGCTCCTCTTCATCTTACTCTTTATTGTCCTATTTCTCCTTTTCTTCATCATTATTTTATCCAATTAATCACCATTTAGGTGCATGTTAAAGTTTACTAGTATCTTTGTTCACAGTTACTTCTAGTGTCACATTCTTTCCTCTGGATTATGTTTCTTGATTCTGAAGTATATCCTTTAGTACTCCTGTTTAACTAAAAGAGTCTATGTGTGGTAGTTCACTCACTCTTTGTATGAAAATATCTTTATTTAATCCCCATTCCTGTTTTATAATTTAGGTGGATAGGGAATATAATATTGACCATTACTTTGTTTCATCACTTTGAAAAATACAATTCCATTTTCTTCTAACAGCTATGTTAGCATTAATAATTCAGCTGTCAGTCTAATTATCATTTCTAGGTAGAAAATCTCTTTTTATTCCACAGGTTTTTAAAATCTCTTACCTTTGGTGCTCTGTAGTTTAACAAAGTGTACAGATATGGATCTGATTTTATTTCTCTATATCTTTTATTTCAACAACTAGTTTTTTCCATTCTAGGACTTTATTTTTTTTCAGCTTTTTTTTATGCTTTAGATTTTTTAACATCTAATAATTTTAAGCATACTTATTTTATGAAGTGGAACTGATAATTTTTTGAGGTCTGATTGTGTTGTTTGTTTGGATTTCTGGCCTTTGCTCATAAATGAACTGTTTCCTCATTTAGTTATATTATTGGATTCTGAACTCATCTTTCAGTGAATTTTTATGTGTGAGAATTATATGATGCCAGGTTTGAGCATGTATCCTCCAGGTAGGAGGATCCGTTGAATCCGTTATGAGAAGCTTTCTAGGAGCACCTAACCTGATGCCAGTATTTTGCCAGTTTCTTGGCTTGAGAATTTCTGAACCACAGAAGTCCTATGCATTAAAGTCCCAAGTGGTGGGGCTGTGTGACCTAAAAGTTACACATTTCTAAAGGAGTAAACTTTCTTTCACATATGTCACTGTGTTTCTCTGCTGAATGGCAGATTTTGTAATTCACCTTTTACTTACAATATACCCTTTAGGCCTGGAGAAGGGAATGGCTACCCACTCCAGTATTTGTGCCAGGAGAATTCCATGGGCAGAGTAGTCTGGCGGGCTACAATCCTTGGGGTCACAAAGAGTCAGACACGACTAAGCGAATGGCTGACTCACACACACACACACACACACACACACACACACACCTTTTAGAAAGATAAAGATTATATGGGGCAGGCTTTTACTTCAAACCTCAGGTAAGCTCAGGATCTTTCCTTTTGACCTTATGTATATGTTAAAAGTCAAGTACCTAGAAAATGAAAACAATTTCCCAACTGCATTCCTGTTGTAATGCTTAATGCCCTGGTTTCCAGTCATTTCTTGATTACATATATCTAAGAAAGTTTCTTTATTTAAAGGCTCATTTATACATTTAGAAAATGGTTGTTTTATTTTATCTAGTATTTTTAAGAGTTTTCAAGAATTTTCAAGTTACTTAATCTCAGTATTGCCAAAGAAGTTTGTTCTAATAATTATTAAGAATGGTACTTTAGGAAATTCAGAGTATTAACCATTATTTTATCTTGATAATGTTCATTTCTTGATATGTTCTCTAAAAACATATAAAAACTAATTTTCTTTTATTTTGGAATACCTTAAAAGGTATGTGCTCAGGATCTTTTTTTAGCTGTTGTTTTCTAAGCTATATCTACCTTGCCATAATTGTATGTTCTGTGTTTAGACTCAGTGTTCTGAAGAATATTTTTCCCCTTTTATAATTTTTTAAATAAATAAATAGTTTGCAGGATATTATTAACATTTATTTAGTTAGATTATCTTTAAAATGTTTTAAAATAATCTCCAAGCTGCTTATAATAGTAGCCAGGCTTTTTTCTGTTTTTTTTTTCCCCACATAATTAATTGTAAAATTTTCAAAGTTCCACATAATATATGGCAATGTTGGACAGATAATATCAATAATAAGAATGTTCTAAAATAAATATTGAATTTGTGGTTTGTGGCTGTGGTGTTCAATATTTTTACTTTAAGTGTAGTCAACTAAGTAGCAGCTATAATAAAAATTCTATAGTGTTAAAAATCTGGAGAACTTGTTTGTGTGGTGATTATATATATTTTAACTTACAAGAAGACTAAATTCAGATAATGACAAAATTGAAGTTGTTATGAAATAGTGCTTATTGTGTTTCTATGCAAATATAAACATTTCTAATTAAAATAATTATCTATTTCTAATATATTATGGTTGATTTACTAACAATGTGAACTTCTTCAGGTCCAATCCTCAGTGGCTGTTGGAACTCCAGATTATATCTCTCCTGAAATCCTTCAAGCCATGGAAGATGGAAAAGGCAGATATGGACCTGAGTGTGACTGGTGGTCTTTGGGGGTCTGTATGTATGAAATGCTTTATGGAGAAACACCATTTTATGCAGAATCTCTGGTGGAAACATATGGAAAAATCATGAATCACAAAGTTAGTATATTTTACTATTTTTCACATTAGTGTGGCAAATAATACATATAATAAAATTAAAATGTGATATTTACAAAGAGAATAATTTTCCAAAAACAATAAATAATCTAATTTCTATGCTAGTAGGGTACATGACCAACATGAGTAATCAAAATCCATGAATTATTTTTTAAAAATCTATAAATTATGTATAAAATTGTCCTCACCTTATAATTTATCAGAGATGCTAATAAGTAGAAAATTAAATGATCTCTCCATTAGAGTAACAGAGATCATGAGCAGACAATTTATATCATTACTACTATGGTATAAGTATAACCATGACTAGAATGCATTTAAAATCTCGATCTTAATAGTAATAGATACATGAAATCCAAATTAGAATAAGAATGATATACTTTTTCTCCCTGTCAAATTGGCAAAGATGAAAAGAAAATAGTACTGTTTACTATAAATGATCTGTTGAGAAGAACACTGTTACACATCATTGATAGGGGTGTAAATTGATATAATCTTTCTGTCAAGAAGTCTGTAAGTATTCATCAACAACCTTAAAAAGAAATGGTTAAAACTTTTGGTTGAGTACCTTCAATACTAAGAATCTACCATAAGGAAATATTCATAGAACAAAGCTATATGTGTAAGAATACTTATCCCAGTATTATTTATGATCATCAAACATTGGAAACAGTCCAGATGCACAGCAGAAAAGAATAAAATTTTAATCCATTTAATACCAAATGAAATAGATTGTATAAGAAGAGGGAGACTGATTATCAGTCTTAGAAGATGTGGGTAATTACAAAAACCTGGGATATGAATAGGAATATCCCTTAAAGGCAGTGATAATCTGTTCTTTTTAATTTGTTGTGGTAGTACAATTATAATTAATTGCTATATATATAGTTGTTGTTAGTTGCTAAGTCATGTCCGACTGTTTTGTGACCCCATGGACTGTAACCCGCCAGGCTCCTATGCCCATGGGACTTCCCAGGCAAGAATACTGGAGTGGGTTGCCATTTCCTTCTCCAGGGATCTTCCTGACCCAGGGATTGAACCCAGGTCTCTTGCATCGCAAGTGGATTCTTTACTACTGAGCCACCAGGGAAGCCCCCAAAACATATATATATATATATATATATATAAGTTTTACAAAGTTGATGCTTTTGTCTGGCTGCGAAGATAATCTGCTAAATAGTTATCAAGAGTTTGAAAACAAGAAACAGGTCCAAAGTTGTCAATAGCAAGTAAAGCATTTCTGATAGAAGTCATTGTACTGTAACACGGTTGTTGAGAGCACAGATTCTGGAATCACAGTTTCAGTTCAAATCCTAGCTCTACCATTGATTATGTAAACTTGAGCAATTATTTTAACTGTTTCTTTGTTTCCTTTTCTATAAAATTAGAGTAATACAGTTGCTCTGAGGACTAAATGAGCTAAACAAGTAACATATGTCTAGTAGTACATGTTACATTCTTTATAAATGTTTAGTATTAAACATTAGTGTGTGACTTATATGAATGTTATCAATCACATATATTATTGATTATGTAAATTCTGTTACATTTAGTGAATTCTTTTTATTTTGACAGCATTTAAGGTGTTTTTACATTTAACTTATTCTTTCTGTAGTACATGTATGACTAAGTTACATATGAAAAGTTCTTTTAGGAAAATGATCCTTTTAAATTTATTCTTGAATCTCCTTTAGTGTCAGTACTTTGTACCCGTACATATTTATTAGATATTTTTAAAAGAAAGTATATTTTTAAGAAGGTCAGTGTTAGCATCAACCTACTTAGTAAATTGGTGATTTATATTTTGTTTCTATTATCCTCTATTTAGGAGAGGTTTCAGTTTCCCCCTCAAGTGAGTGATGTGTCTGAAAATGCTAAGGATCTTATTCGAAGACTCATCTGTAGCAGAGAACATCGACTTGGTCAAAATGGAATAGAAGACTTTAAGAAGCACCCATTTTTCAATGGAATTGATTGGGATAATATTCAAAACTGTGAAGCACCTTATATTCCAGAAGTTAGTAGCCCAACAGATACGTCGAATTTTGATGTGGATGATGATTGTTTAAAGAATTCTGTGAGTATGCTTGTTTAAAGAAGTTCTGTCTCTCTGCCTTTTTTAAACAAAAAATATGGTTATAAAGTAATTTTATAGGCCACCTTACCATTTATCACTTCAACAGTTGTCAAGGCACATGTAGACCGTGAAAAAAGTGAAAGTGAAGTCGCTCAGTTGTATCCGCCTCTTTGCGACCCGTGGACTGTAGCCTACCAGGCTCCTCCATCCATGGGATTCTCCAGGCAAGAATACTGGAGTGGGTTGCCATTTCCTTCTCCAGTGAAAAAAGCCACTTGCTTACTGAATGAGATCTGAACCGAGGGCAGAGCATCTCCTTGTTCAGCTCTGGCTGGGAACGTGCATGTAGGGCAGTGAAAATTTTCCGTTGCTCTGCAAGTGTCTGAAAATAACTACAAAAGTATTTGTGAATATTGATTTGGGATTACAAATAAATTTTAACAACTAGGCAAATTCACATATATGGAGTACATGAATAATGATTGTACTCTCAATATCCATCAGACTTTGAATCTTTTTCTTTTTATTAGAATTCTACAGTGGCAGTGTTTATGGTCTAAATTTTTTATCACTAAACGTCTAGACCAAACTTATCAGTGTTTGTAAATTGTTGACAGTGAATTTTTATAGCCCCATCTACAGTTTATAGTTATTCATTTTTTACCAGATGTTTCTTCCTCCTTTAGGAAACGATGCCCCCACCAACACATACTGCCTTTTCTGGTCACCATCTGCCGTTTGTTGGTTTTACATATACTAGTAGCTGGTAAGTTTGAAAAGTTAATGTGATTTGGATAATTTAAAGCAAATTAAAAATGAATTGAGGTTTTAAAACTATAATGCATAAGAGAGCCTTGTAAGTAAAAAAAAAATTTTTTTTTAATAGGTTGAAGCTGCTTCTAGGAAAAGTTAGACATTACAAAGTGAATAAAACATATTAATATAAGAATCTTAACTCATTTTAGGGGGAGAAAGAATAGAACACAGAGAGAGCTCAGAGTCTTTTAGCAATGGAACAGGAATTAGAAGAGTCTTAGGCTATTGAAGAAATATTTTCTAGGTTCCAGACATCAGTCTTTCAAGCCATTGATCTTAGCCCTCTTTCCATTTACCCTCATTCTACTTGTATCTTCTCTTTCCTCCTTGTGAAAGTGAAAGTCGCTCAGTCATGTCCAACTGTTTGTGACCCCATGGACTATACAGTCCATGGAATTATTCAGGCCAGAATACTGGAGTGGGTAGCCTTTCCCTTCTTCAGGGTATCTTCCCAACTTAGGGATCGAACACAGGTCTCCTGCGTTGCAGGCGGATTCTTTACCAGCTGAAGCCATAAGGGGAGCCCTCTTTCCTCCTTACCATTCCTTAAATTTCATTGAGAATGATTATAGTCACTCCTTGGGTGCTTCTCAGTTCCTTGACTATCTCATTCTATGGCATTGGTTTTGCTAAGTTCAGTTCAGTTCAGTCGCTCAGTCGTGTCCAGCTCTTAGCGATCCCATGAACCGCAGCACGCCAGGCCTCCCTGTCCATCACCAACTCCGAAGTCCACCCAAACTCATGTCCATTGAGTCAGTGATGCCATCCAACCATCTCATCCTCTGTCGTCCCCTTCTCCTGCCTTCAAACTTTCCCAGCATCAGGGTCTTTTCAAATGAGTCAGCTCTTCGCATCAGGTGGCCAAAGTATTGGAGATTCAGCTTCAACATCAGTCCTTCCAATGAACACCCAGGACTGATCTCCTTTAGGATGGACTGGTTGGATCTCCTTGCAGTCCAAGGGACTCTCAAGAGTCTTCTCCAACACCACAGTTCAAAAGCATCAATTCTTCAGCAATCAGCTTTCCTTATCAAAAGCATCAATTCTTCAGCAATCAGCTTTCCTTATAGTCTAACTCTCACATCCATACATGACCACTGGAAAAACCATAGTCTTGACTAGACGGACCTTTGTTGGCAAAGTGATGTCTCTGCTTTTTAATATGCTGTCTAGGTTGGTCATAACTTTCCTTCCAAAGGTTATCATTCCTTACTACAACTCAGTTTTCTGCCTGTACCTGTGCAGTTCAAATTGTCTAGAGAAAAATATTTGAGTACTCTTACTGATTTCACTTTAAGTTCATGATTACCAATCCCAAGTGCCCCTTATTGCTGCCTGGCAGATATACTATATTACCCTAGTGTATTCACTCTTCACTCTCCTAGGTAACTATTTCCTACTTTATACTTTTCCTCTGAAACCTCTGTCATTCTGACTCTCACTTGATGACCTCACTTCCTCTTTCACAGAGAGATTGGAGCGATCAGCAGACAGCTTCCACAAGCCACATCACCTCATTTATAGCCTACATACTTCTAGACCCATATACTCTTCTTTATATGTATGACTATGTGAGCTCCTACCTAGGGCCCATCCCTTCTGTCCCTTTTTGCTTACTCTAGTGTGTTGCTGTTACATCATAAAATTTCCCCCTTGTGTAATTTGTGTAACAGATCATTTCCATCAGCTCACAAAATGTAGGTTTTTCTTTCATCTTAAAGCAAAATAAAAAATCTCTCTTAATCCAACTTTACCTGCTACCAACCATTTTTATGCTCTTTAGTACAGCAAAATTACTTCAAACTGTTGCCTGGACTTTGTCCATTTTTCTCATCCTCTTCTTTCTTGGTACCATTCCAGTCAAGTTTGTGCTCCATCACTTGACGCTAACTGATTTTTATCGATGTCACCGCTGGCCTCCATGGCGCTAAATTTGATGGTCATTTCTTTGGTCCTCGTCATCCTTATTTGCCTAGTCTCCTCTCCTTGTCACAGCTCCTTCCCATTACAACACTTTCCAGAACACTGGCCTCATTTCTCCTTGTCTTTCTGGCCACTCCCACTCATTCTCCACATCCCTCCTAATTTCCTGTGGTTTGTGGCTTCGTCTTTGAATCTTTTCTGTTTATACTCTCTGATGCTCCCCTGGGTGGTGTTTGCTGATGACTCCTAAAATGTATATTTCCAGCTGAGTCCTCTCTTCTACTTAAAATCTCTTTTAATCACCTACTTCAGATGTTCATAATGTCATTTCTTATATTTATCTGAACCTGTCTGATTGATTCTGCTCAATGATAAGGCAGAGTATGTCACTCACCTGTGCAGGACCAGTCCTCACTGCCCCCACCTCCAGTGGCTTCGTATCTTAACTCCAAACCAAGTTCTTCTGAGACCCAACAAGGCTCACTTTATCTTTCTCGTTTTATTTCCTACTACTCTTGCCCTTGCTCACTTTGCAGCCCCGCAGGTCTCCTTTCTGGCCTGTGAACATGCCCGAGCACTCTTGCCTCAGGACTTCTGCGCTTGTTTTTTTCTTGTATTACGTTTATTTTATTGACGTACACTCGATGGTGTGTTTGTGCTGCTATTCTATTTGCCGGGAATGTCTTTCCTCTCATATTACCTTGGCAGAGCCACTTATTTTTTCTGGACTTTTTCAGGGTTACCTTCTGAGTGATGACTTTCCTGACCCCTTTATCTATATTTTAATTTATTCCCCCTCAATAATTCATTTCAAAAAGCAGAAAGGGGAAATGAAGTTTCCTTCCTTTCCTGTTTTTTGTTTTCTTCTTAGCCTGTTAACACTGCCATGTACTGAGTATTTTCCTTTTTTGTTTATTTTTGTCTCTGCCACTGGAATAAAAGCCTCTATATGGGCACATTTTGTCTGTTTTGCTCACTGCTGAAAGTCCAACACTTTTCACTTAAAAATTTTTAATCAAAGTATATAGTTGAATACAAGTTACAGACATACAATATACTAATTCACAATAGTTAAAGTTATACTCTATAGTAATTATAAAATATTGGCTATATTCCTTGTGTTGAGCAGTGTATCTTTGCTTATGAAGCATTTTATAAGTATTTTATATAAGTAGCTTATGAAAACATTTTATAATTCCATAGAGGACCATGGTTGCTGCTTTTGATTGCTGTTTCACTTAGGTGGTCACATTATTTTAAGCTACCAGTAACCCCTCAGCAAGCTTCATTTTATAATTTATGGTTACTAGAATAAATTCAAGATAATTGGGACTATTTAAGTTTTTATTTTCAAAAATGCTTCTAAGGAATTCTCTGGTGGACCGGTGATTAGGACTTGGTGCTCCTGCTGCAAGTGGCCTGGATTTGATCCCTGGTTGGGGAACTAAGATCCTGAAAGCCACATGGCAGAGCCCCTGCTTCCAAAAGGTTGTTTATGGTGATTTGGGGGAAAAAAAAGTATTTTGTAATCACTCCAGATGGCTAGCTGTAACTAGATGTTCAAATCCATGTTTTAAATGAACAATTTCAAAAGGTTATCTTTTCTCTTCAGACTTATTATTTCAGTGTAAACCCACATTCCCCCCTCTCCCCTTTTTTTTTTCAGTGTTCTTTCTGATCGGAGCTGTTTGAGAGTTACAGCTGGTCCCACGCCATTGGATCTCGATGTTAATGTGCAGAGGACTCTAGATAACAACTTGGCAACTGAAGCTTATGAAAGAAGAATTAAGCGTCTTGAGCAGGAAAAACTTGAACTTAGTAGAAAGCTTCAAGGTAAATATATTTTAAAGATAATATTTTCCCTTTTTGTATTGGACTCACAGTATAGAAACTATTTATTGTAAGTGGTTGTTTTATCTTGAAAAGAACTTTTTTTATTAAATGGAAAAAAGAAATTTATGCAGAATACGGTATAAATACAGCATAATGCTGTGCTGTGCTTAGTCGCTCAGTCGTGTCTGACTCTTTGTGACCCCACAGACTGTAGCCCACCAGGCTCCTCTGTCCATGGGGATTCTCCAGGCAAGAATACTGGAGTGGGTTGTTATGCCCCCCTCTAGGGGATCTTCCCAACCCAGGGATCGAACCCAGGTCTTCCTCATTGCCGGCAGATTCTTTACCGTCTGAGCCACCAGGGAAGCTCATACCATTTACGTAAACTCAAAAAAGTAACAGTAAACAACAAAATAGCATTTGTTTACCACAAGTGCATGTTTATGTATATAAATCTGTGGGAATAAATTCCTCTAGGGAGAGGAAAGTAGTATTCAATACTACTAATGAAAACCGTGCCCTTCTTATCCTGTAGTAACACTTTATATAAGGCTCCCTACCATGTTTCCTCAGGCCTTAAAAGTTCTAGCTTCTCGCAAACTGTCATTCTCTATAGTGTCACACCTGTTGTAATGTTTGGTGATTTTAAAATGCACATTAGTGAACCTTTTAATATTCTGACTTCTTTGTTGATTCTTCACTTTCAGTGGTACCTCTACCACTCCTTCTGGTGGTAGTAAGATATATCTTGAGATTACAGTGTCTAAAATTCTTTATTAATCTCAATTTCAAGCAAGCCTTTTGTGTATTTGTGCTTGTAATTTTCTAGTTAACTCTCTCTGGTGTCTTAACTGTGATGTCCTTCAATTCCACTGTTACCTATAATTCTGTCACCCTTTCCCTATTCCCCTTATACCCTCAGGTTTCATTCTTGGTCAGTCTTAATTATACCCTTTCATACACTCTTAAATCTATTGCTCCTCTTTCTGTTAGTCATACTCCTTTGGCAGAACCCCAACCATGTTTAAATACTTTGCATTTAACTGTGTGGCTGAAAGTTGCTTACTGAAAACACACAACATGCCAGCCAATCCCACTTGAAATTCTTGAAGAGTAATCTCAAATTTACTAAGATCTTGATGCTGCCCAGCAATCCTACCTTTTCTCCTGAGTTCATTTCTCTAGCCTGTGTTGCAAAATCCAATGATTATTTCCCGGTCTTCACCTTTTAGCCTATTAGAATCTGACCCAGTTGACCATACGCCTCTCCTGAAAGCACTTTTTTTTGGCTTCTGGAACACTTTATCTCCTGGTTTTCTTTTTCTTCATAAACCAACTGTTTCCATTCTCATTTGCTGATTTGTCCTGAACTCAGACCTTTCAAACATCTGTTTTCATTTTCTTTAGGTATATACCCAGAAGCGGAATTACTGTATCATATGGTAGATTTATTTTTGAATTTTTGAGGACCCTCCACATAATTTTCCATAGTCGATAAGGGTTCCCTTTTCACCACATCCTTGCCCACCCATGTTGTCTCTTGTCTTCTTAGATATTCTAACAGGTATGAGGTGATATCTTATTATGGTTTTGATTTGCATTTCTCGGATGATCAGTGATGTTAGGCATCTTTTCATGTGCCTTGTTACTCATTTATACTGTTCTCTTTGCAGAAATGTCTGTTTAGTTTTTCTGCCCTTTTAGAAGTCAGATTGCTTGCTTCTTTGTTTTTAAGTTGTATGAGTTCTATATATATTTTGGATAGTAACCCCTTATCCAGTGTAGAGTTGCAAAAATTTTCTGCCATTCTGTATTTTTTTTCTTTGTTTTTTTTTTTGTTTGTTTGTTTGTTTTGCTATACAGATGCTCTTGAGTTTGATGTAGTCTACTGATTTTTTTTTCTTTTGTTGTTTTTTTGACATCATATCCAAAAAAATCATTGCCAAGCCCAGTGTTAGGGAGTTTTTTTTTTTTTTTACTACATTTTCACCTACAAAGCATATTGTATTGGGTCTTACGGAAGTCTTTGAAACGTTTTGAGTTAATTTTTGTGAGTAGTATGAGTCAGAAGTCCAGTTCCAGTGTTCTGCATATGTTTCTCTGGTTTTCCCAGCACCATTTGTTGAGGAGCCTGTCTTTTCTGCCTTAGGGTCTTGACTCCCTTGGCAAGTATTGGTTGACTGTATGCACTGGGATTTAACTCTGGGCTCTCTATTCCATTGCTCTCTGTGTCTGTCTGTTCCAGTACACTACTATTTTTAACATTATGGCTTTGTAATATAGTTTGTAATCGGGATATTTCCAGGTTTGTTCTTTTTTCTCAAAATTGCTTTCGATATTCAGTGTTTTTCATGGTTCCACAAACATTTAGGATTGTTTCTTCTATTTTATGAAGAATGTCTTTGGTATTTTGATGCATATTGTGTTGATTCTGTAGATGGTTTTGGTAGTATGTATATTTTACCAGTATTAATTCTTCTGACCCATGAACATGGAATGTCTTTCTGTTTGTATCTTCTTCAGTTTCTTTTAGCAAAGTCTTGTCATTTTTATAGTACATATCTTTATTGTGCATACATAACTTCCTTGGTTAAGTTTATTCCTGGGTAGTTTCTTGCTTTTGATGCTATTGTGGATGGGTTAGTTTTCTTTATTTCTTTTTCAAATATTCATTATTAGTGTAAAGGAAATCAGCTAGTACCTAAATGTTAATTTTGTATCCTATACTTTACCAAAATAGTTGATTAGTTCCAACATTGTTTTGGTTGCCTCTTTGAGATTTATACCTACAAAATCACATCATTGGCAAATACTGACAGTTGTACTTCTTTACAATTTCAGTGCCTTTTTTTTTCTTGCTTAATTGTTCTAGCTAGGAATTTTAGTACTATATATTGAATAAGAGTAATAAGAATGGCCATCCTTTTCTTGTTCTGGATCTTAGAGGAAAATCTTTCAGTTTTTCTCCATTGAGTATATTATCTTGTGGGTTTGTGGTATATGGCCTTTACTGTTTGTTGTATATGGCCTTTTATGTTCCTTCTATACCCAACCTTTTAAGGGTTTTCATCATGAAAGGATGCTGTATTTTTTAAAATGCTTTTTTCTGCATCTGTTGAAGTGATCATGTGATTTTTATCCTTCAATTTATTGATGCAGTGCATTGCATTTATTGTTTTGTGTGTGTTGAGCCATTCTTGCATGCCAGGGAAAAATCTCATTTGATCATGGTGTATAATCCTTTTAATGTGTTCTTGAATTTGCTTTGCTAATATTTTACTGAAAAACTTTACATCTATATTCATCAGAGATATTGGTTAATACAGTTGGCCCTTGAACAACACAGGGGTGTGTGACACAAGCCCTGTGCAGTCAAAAACCTGTGTATAACTTTACAGTTGTTCCTCTGTAACCATGCCTCTGCATCTGCAAATTCAACCAACTGGGGATCATGTAGTACATATTTACTGAAAAAATTCATGTATAAATGGACCTGTGCAGTACAAAGTGGTGTTGCTCAAGGGACAACTGTGGTTTTCTTGTGGTCTCCTTATCTGGTTTTGGTATCAAGGTAATGCTGGCTTTGTAGAATGAGTTTGGAGGTCTTCCCTCCTCAGTATTTTGTAAAAGAGGAGAATTGATGTTAATTCTTCTTAAAATGACTGGCAAAATTCATCAATGAAGCCATCTGGTCCTGAGATTTTCTTTTTGGGAGGTTTCTAATTTATTGATTCAATCTCTTTACTCATTATTGGTCTTGTCAGATTTTCTGGTTTGTCATGATTCAGTCTTGTTCAGTTTTGTTTCTAGAAATCTGTTCACTTCTTCTAGGTTATGTAATTTCTTGGCATACTGTTATTCATGGTAGTCTCTTATAAGCCTCTATATTTCTGTAGCATTCTGTGTGTGTAATGTCTCCCCTTTCATTTCTAATTCTATTTGAATCTTCTCTTCTTTCTTAGTCTGGATGAAAGTTTTGTCACTTTTGTTTGTCTTTTCAAACAACCAGCTTTTAATTTTATTGATCCTTCCTGTAGTTTTTGTTGTCTATTTCATTCATTTCAGTTCTGAACTTTGTATTTCCTTCCTTCTGCTAACTTTCAGTTCAGTTCAGTTCAGTTGTGTCCAGCTCTTTGTGACCCTGTGGACTGCAGCACGCCAGGCTTTTGTGTCCGTCACCAACTCCCAGAGCTTGCTCAAACTCATGTCCATCAAATCAGTGATACCGTCCAAGGGCTTAACTTATTCTTCTTATTTAATTCCTTGAGATGTAAAGTTAGGTTATTTGAGATATTTCTAGTTTATTAATGTATACATTTTTTGTCATAAACTTTCCTCTCAGAACTGCTTTGCTGCATCCCACAAATTTGATGTGTCATATTTCCAATTTCATTAGTTCTAAGATTTTTTTTCTCTTTTGATTTCTTCTTTCACCCATTGGTTGTTCAGAAGTATGTTGTTTAGTTTCCACATGTTTCTGGATCTTCTCACTTTCCTGTTTTTATTAATTTCTATTTTCATACCATTGTGACCAGCAAAGATAATTGGTGTGATTGCAGTCTTCTTAGATTTGTAAAGATATGTTTTTTGTCCTGTCATATAATCTGTTCTGGAGAATGTTCTGTCTGCACTTGAGAAGAATGTATATTCTGCTGCTGTTGTAAGGAATGTTCTATATATGCTTGTTAAATCTATTTTTCTAAGATGGTTCATTTCCAATGTTTCCTTGTTGATTTTCTGTTTGTACAATTTATCATTGCTGAGAATGGCATACTGAAGTCCCCTACTATTATTCTGTTGTCTGTTTCTCTCCTAGGGTTTGTTAGTATTTAATATATTTTGGTGCTCTGGTGTTTGGAGCCAGTATATTTACAGTTGTTTTATCTTCTTAATGTGTTGATCCCTTTATCATTATAATGATCTTCTTTGTCTCTTTGTTACCATTTTTGGCTGAAGTATATTTTGTCTGATATAAGTATGGCTACACTCACTTTGTTTTGCTTTCTGAAATATTATCTTCCATCCCTTCACTTTGAGCTTATTTGTGTTGCTAGAGCTGATATGAGTCTCTTGTAGGCAGCATATAGTTGGAACTTGGCATTTTTTTCCAGTCATCCATTCTGTGCCTTTTGTTTGGTAAATTCAATCCATTTAGGGTGATTATTGGTATGTAAGGACTTACTACTACTATTGATCTTTCACCTTCTGGTTATTTTGTATCTCCATTGGGTTTTTCCTTCTTGTCTACCTTTGTAAGTTGATGATTTACAGTGGTGATTTGCTCATTGTTCCCCTCTTTTATGTCATATCTCTCCTCTAAATTTTTGCTTTGTCTTTACCATGACATTTACATAAAATATCTAATTGATAAACTAGTCCTTTTTCTGCTGATAGCAACCCATCTTCACTCACCTATAGAGGTTTCATCCGTTTATATCTCCTATTATATTTTTGATGTCACAAGTGATCACTTTTTACGCTGTGAATCTGCTACCAAATGGTAGTAGCTATAGTAATTTTTAATGCTCTTTTCCTTTAGCATTTATGCTATGCTTAATTGTTTAATACACTATTCTAAAATACAGTTACAACTTTCTAATTCTGACTGTATTTGTTACCTTGATCAGAGTCTTGTGTACTTTCATCTTTTTTGTTTCAGCTTGAAGAGCTCCTTTCAGCATTTCTAGTGGTGGTGAACTCTCAGCTTTTATTTGTCTTGGAAAACTTTTATTTATCTTTCATATCTGAAGAATAACTTTTCCAGATAAAGTATTCTTGACTAGGAGCTTTTATCTTTCAATACTTTGAGTATGTTATTCTGCTCTCTCCTGGCCTGTAGAGTTTCTGCTGAGAAATCTGCGTATAGCCTAATGGGGATTGCTTTTTAAGATACTTTCTTTTTTTCCCTGACTGCCTTTAAAATTCTTTCTTTAGTATTGACTTTTGACAGTTTTTATTCTAAAATGTATTGGAAAAGATCTTTTTGCATTGGGACAGCAAAGTGTTCTATTAGCTTCATAGAATTGTATGTCCACTTCTTTCTCCAGGTTTTGGAAATTCTCAGCTATTATTTCATCAAATAAACTCTCTGCCCCTGTCTCCCTCTCTTCTCCTTCTGGATCTTATACTTTTTAAATGGAGTCTGATAACTCTTGTCGGGTTTCTTCACTTTAAAAAAAAAATTTAGTTCTCACTCTCCTTACACCCAAATCATTTCTCAACTTCTGTCCTCCACATGGCTTATTCTTTCTTCCATCTGATCTGCTCTACTCCCAGTGTTTTCTAATGCAGTATTCCTCTCACTTGCTGAGTTCTTCAGCTCCAGAATTCTTGTTTTGTTCTTTTTTTGTAATATCAGTCTCTCTCGTAAGAGCTCCTTCTATTCATTCATTTTATTCCTGACTTCACTGAGTTGCCTTTCTGTGTTTTCTTGTAGCTTGTTGAATTACTTCATAATTATTTTGAATTCTTTATCAGTTATATTGCAATATTCTGTATCTTTGAGACGGTCACCTAGAAAATTGTCATTTTCTTTTTTGAATACTGTATTATGTGGGTTTTTATAGTATTTCATGAACTGTGTCTCTGCCATAACATTGAAGTAGCAAACACCTTTCTTACATAGGTAAGGTTTTACTTTGACCCTTAATTCAGATCGGCAATCAGAAGCCTTTCTTTTGCTTTCCAAAAGGTGGCGCTATAGCACAAATTTTGGGTTTCTCTTCCCAGAGCTGACTCACCACTAAAGTTTGGAGTGTGTGCATGGTAAAAGCTGTTGGTAGAGTCTAGGAAGTGTATGCTTGGCACCTGGGCCTTTTTGGTGGAAGAACCCAGAGATTTGTGGACAGACAGCAGGAAATGCATTCCTTCATTTCTCTTTGCCTGCCTTCTTTCCTTCCTTACCCTCCCGTCCCCTTCAGAAATCCTGCAGCTGTAGCCCGCATCACAGGCCACTCTGCTCTCGCGCATCACTTTCACTTTCTTACCCCCTCTGCTAGAGAGGTCACTGCTGCCAGTATCTTGGATCTGTAGCCTCCCCCAAGGTCCAGTCAACCCACTTTCAGATGTGGGTGCAGTGCAGAAACACTTTTGTTCAGTTATGGATATCCAATTAATTGTAAATTGAAGTGGAGAGGAAAAAGGAATGACTCACAGGGACATGATACTGATCTCACTCAGTTTTGACTTTTAAACGGTGATATGCATAAACTGTACAAGTATTCTAAAGTGTACTCCCTATAAATGTTTATATTAGTGTACTTTTATGTAACCTCAACCCCAATCAGTATATAGAACATTTCTAGCGTAGCATGAAGTTCCATCATGCTCTCTTCCCAGTTTGTAACCTACAACTCTGAAGTAAACAGTATTCTGAATTTTTCAGCATTAATTTTCCCTTTTCTTGAAGCCATGCAGTATCTACATTCATACAGTATGCATGTTCATACAGTGTATTGTCATTTGTGTCTATTTTATCCAATGTCTGAATTTTTCTGGCTTTTATTAAAAAATAAAACCGATTGGATGGCTTATAAACAACAGAAATTTATTTCTCCGAGGTCTGGAGGCTGGAATCCAAGAATAAAGTGCCAGCATGGTCACGTGAGGATTTATAGCCAGTGCCTTCTTGCTGTGTCCTCACCTGATGGAAGTGGCTAGGGATCCCTGGGTTCTTTTTTTATAAGGCTCTAATCCCATTCTTGAGGGCTCCACTCTTATAACTATAACTTAAACACCTCCCAAAGCCCCACCTCCTTATTACATCATTTTTTAGTAGGATTTCAACATAAGAATTTTTTTGGGGACACAGATATTCAGACCATTTCATCCAAGTTGTTCTTGTTGAACATTTGCGTTTTTTCCAGATATTGACTATTATAAACATGGTTTCTGTGAATGTTGTTATGTATTTCTTTTGATGGTCATATGTGCTTATTTCTGTTGGATATCTACCTAGCAGTAGGATTTCTGGGTCCTGGGAGAGTGTGTTTTCTGCTTTAGAAAATATTGCAAAGAGTTTTCAAAAGTAATTAATTGCATCAATAGTTTCACTAATAATGTATGAGTTTCATTTGCTGTATATTCCCATCAGAACTTGATATTATCAGCTTTTCAAAATTTTAACCATTCTGGTATCTGTATATTGGAGTTTTGCTATGATTTTAAATTTGTATTTTCCTTGAAGGTTGAGTATCTTTTCATATATTTACTGTCTATTTGAATATTCAGTCTTGTGAATGTTCTTGCCCCCTTTTTTTCCATTAGGTCTTTACATGTCTTTTAAATAAGTTTTATTTTACCACTTCACAAACAATATCAGACCCTTATAACAGTCCTTTATGTTGTTGTTTTATAGTTTACCTGTTTCTGTGTTGTAAACCTTTCAATATTTTTATTCTTGCTTTATATATTTACTACTCATTTATTTTTAAAATATCTTTTTATTTACCCACATATTTACTCTTTTTGTATTCTTTATTTTCTCCTAGTGATCCATGTATCCATCCAGAACCTTTTTTCTTTAGTCTGAAAATTTTACTTTAGTGTTTCTTATGATTACATGTGTTGTGACTAAATCACTCAGATTTTGTTTGTCTGAGACGCCTTTATTTTGCCTTCATTTTTGAAGAATATTTGCTGGTTTAGAATTCTAGCTTGGAAAGTGTTTTCTTTCAGTCCTCTACAGATTTCATGGCATTGTTTTCTGATTTCCAGTATATTTGAGAAGTCAGCTGTTAGTCTTGGTTTCTTAAATATACTCCAGCTGTTTTTAAGTATTTCTCCTTAACTTCAATTTCAAGCAGGATGGCTATGATCTACCTAGTACAGTTTCTTTGTATTAATGTAAATCCTGTTTGGGATTCACTGAGCTTCTGAATACTTGATTGATATCTTTCATCAATTTTAGAAAATTGTGTTCATAATCTCTGAATATTTCTTTTGCCCCATTCACAATCTCCTCTCCTTCTAGGACTCCAGTTACATATATCTTAGACTGTGTCCCTTATTCCTTTTATTCTCAGTCTTATTTCTTCCATTCTTAGGTTTTTTTTGTGCTTAATTCTCTACTGACTTGCCTGTAGCTTCATTTGTCTTGTCATCTGCTATATCTGTTCTGATATTAAGTCCATTCAATGAATCTTAATTTCAGATATTGTCTCTTTTAGTTCAGGAATATCCATTTGCTTTATTCTTACAGTTTTCAGTTCTCCATTGAAAGTCCCCATTGTTTGTTTACTTTTTCATTTGTTTTCTTTTATGTATTAATAATAGTTGTTTCAAAGTCCTGACTGCTAATTAAAACACCTGGAGAGAGGAATAGCTGCTGGGTAAACAGCCCTAACAGTGGCTGCATAGTAGATTTGTGTGCCTGTGAAGCCAGCTGGATAGGTTGTCTCTTTTGTTGTTAAAGTCACTAAGGATGATAATAAAAAGAGTTGTAATGAAAAGAAGGACAGTGGGTAACTATGATAAACAGGAAATGGGCATTTTAGAAGATCTGGGATTTACAGGAAGAACAGAGGTGGCAAAGAGGAACAAGGATACCTCCTGCACTCCATACCCTGCAATGTGGGGGTGTAGAAGGAAATAAGCGACTACGTCCAGTGGATATTTTTATGCCTCCCCATTTTCTACTCTCAACTTAGATGTCTTAAATAAATGAAAAGATGTTTTTTTAAAATAATAAATACAGAATGTACCAATTTTTAACATGTTTTTGAACCCAAAGAAAAAGAAATGTGTAAAAAATTCTGGATGTGAAAGGTCATGACTGAATGCACAATATGGTATATCTTACACCTGTAATTCAAATTAACAAATATTGACCACCATGCATATGAATATAATGATACTGTTCTCTATACAGATGATGAATATAAATTAGAAAATCTCTGTCTTCTGAAGGTCGCAGTCCCTTGGAGTTTTAAATATATATAAATAAGTAATATATGTATATAAGTAATATGTTACATAAAGCAATGTATGCATAAGATTAGTAATCTAAAGCAATCAGCAATGATTTGTGCTAACAAAAAATTATGGTGAGGTAGAAACTTACTGTTTGGGATCTTTCCATAAGCTGGCAGAATAACTATTTTAGGACCATTTCTTTTTTTCCACCTCTTTTAATGGTGTCTGGAAATATGCCTCCCTAGATTTAATGCTTCTTTAGTACCCTTTATCTTTCAATTAGAACAACAAGTTAAAAGAATTATCCCTATTTTAGCTAAGTTGATGAGCCAAGTCATCTGTAGGTGGATCTCCATTTTCATACATGAAATTTGGAAGGCCAGCACTTCTACATATTTTGTATTAACTTCTTTAAACCTCTCTTCATACACCAGTGGAGAAGGAAATGGCAACCCACTCCAGTACTCTTGCCTGGAAAATCCCATGGATGGAGAGGAGCCTGGTGGGCTATAGTCCATGGGGTCGCAGAGAGTCAGACAGGACTGAGCAGCTTCACTTCACTGCACTTCATACACCAGACTCAGTTTTTCATATATCATCTGACACACATTTTGATGACAGCTTATGCTAGGATGAAAGGGAACTGAATAGTTGACTCACTGGCAGAGTGTACCAACAGTATTTAAAACTGAAGACTGCACATATTAGAAGGTAGATAGTTTCCTACGTATATTATAATTCTAGTGACATTATAACTCTAGTGGAGTTTTGTGACTTAATTTTAATCTGTTTACATGCTTTTTTTGTCAGTGGGTAGATGCTTTGATCAGTTGAATTAAATAAGGATTTCCCTAGAAAGAAATATATTGGCATTAGTTTTTCGATTTTAGAATGTGGGTATATTTCTCTTTCTTTCTTTCTTTCTTTTTCTTTTTTTAAATTTTTTTTTCTTTCTTTTTTTTAAAGAGTCAACGCAGACTGTCCAGGCTCTGCAGTATTCAACTGCTGATGGTCCACTAACAGCAAGCAAAGATTTAGAAATAAAAAGCTTAAAAGAAGAAATTGAAAAACTAAGGAAACAAGTAAGAGGTAAATTCCTATGATTCATTATTAATTCAGTTTAGTAGATATTTTTTAATGTTTTGTTCACACAAAGAACATTTATTGAGTACCTGTTAATGTGTTATGTGATGTGAGCTATATGCCAGTGAGGGAACAGCAAACAAGAATGGCTCTGCTGTCAAGGAGCTCATGTTTTGGTCTTGAAAAAAGATAAAAAATAGTTTTTTGCAGTATATAGGCAAAGGCCAGAAGATAAAAATAAACACAGGTACATGGAGAGTGCACAAAGAAGAGCACCTTACCCAGATTTAAGTGAAAAAACATGACTTTTTGGGAGGACCTATTAGTTTGGAATAATTAGTTGAAATTTGTCTGGCAAAGCATTTAAATGAGTAGTTCATTTTTCAGTGTATTGTTGAAGTTAATTGAAATTAATTATGATAATTGTTGATATGCCTATTATATCTATTCATCATTTATTCCATTCAATAAATATTTATGTAGTAGGCATTATTTTATGCTCTTGGGATACAGTCCTAAACAAACCAATAAAAATTCTTACTGGAGTGGAGGGCAAATAGTAACTATGTACTTTTTTAAATGATATGGTATGTTGGAAGCTGATAAGTGCTTACAAATAGAGGAGAATAAGGAGAATGGGTCAAAAAGTGTAAGATGCTGCTGCTAAGTCGCTTCAGTCGTGTCCCACTCTGTGCAACCCCATAGATGGCAGCCCACCAGGCTCCCCAGTCCCTGGGATTCTCCAGGCAAGAATACTGGAGTGGGTTGCCATTTCCTTCTCTAGTGCATGAAAATGAAAAGTGAAAGTGAAGTTGCTCAGTTGTGTCTGACTCCTAGCGACCCCATGGACTGCAGCCTACCAGGCTCCTCCGTCCATGGGATTTTCCAGGCAAGAGTACTGGAATAGTTTTATTTTAAATAGGGTAGTCCACATAAGCAAAATATTGAAGAAGGTAAAGGGGAGTAACCATACAGTTAAATGGGAAACACATGATCCAAGAAGACAGCTCAACCAGTGCAAAATCCCTACAGTCAAAAATATGCCTTTTAAGTTCAAATTAAACATAAGAAGACAGCATGGCCAGAGCAGAATGAGCAAGCAGGTGGAATGGGTAGAGATGAGGATAGAGAAATAGAGAGGTGAGGAGGACTCATTGCCTGATCAATGGAGTCTTACTGAGTGGTCTTTGGCTTTTTCTGCGAGTGAACCTTTTGCAGGATTTAGAGGCATCACATGATCTTAGTAAGTATAGGGGGAGAGAAAGAGTGGAAGGAAGGAAAAAGGTCCTGTTTTAGCCAGGAAATTCAGACCTCTCTAGAAAAGTGGTTTTAGGCCAAAACAAGTAAGGAAAAGAAGGAATCTGACAGTGTCTTTTATAAAAAGGACTATTTAAAATACAGTATTAACAGACAAGGAGACTTAAAATTTGAGCATATTTTATGCTGTTCTATTTTTTAAGTAGCTCTTTTCTTAAGAAATACATCTTCATCAAATTTCTGTAGGTTTATCTTTCTAAAAATGAGTAAGATTTGGAATATAATAAATAGAAAAATTTTTTGATGTCAACACCAAAACGTTACGTAGCACTTAGTATATTTCAGTTTTATGGCACTAAAAAAAGCAGTGGAACACAAGACCCCAGATAGTATGGTTACTAATGTATCTTCAAAGAGGTGATATGGATTTGGAAAACTTGTTTACATAGACCTATCTCACTTACAGGCTTCCCTGATGGCTCAGATGGTAAAGAATCTGCCTGCGACTCGGGAGATCTGGGTTCAATCCCTGGGTTGGGAAGATCCCCTGGAGGGAGGGCACAGCAACCCACTCCAGTATTCTTACCTGGAGAATCCCCATAGAGGAGCCTGGCGGGCTACAGTCCATGGGGTTGCGAAGAGTCAGACACGACTGAGCGACTAAGAACAGCACAGCACATCTCACTAATATCTTCTAGGAGGGCTTTTTGGTTTTGTTTGGGGTTTTTTTTGTTTTTAAGATTCCTTGGGATTTTCTTTGCTGACCATTATGCAGCTGCAAATAAGAACAATTTTCTTTTGCCCTTTCTGATCTGGGTGCTTTTTCTTTTCTTATTTCACTGGCTAGAACTTGTAGCACTTTGTTGTAGAAGAGTGGTGAGAACAGACATCCTGGTTTTCTTTCCTAGCTTAGGGGGAAAGCATTAAGTCTTTCACCTTTAAGTTTAATATTAGCTGTAGGATTTTTATAGATACTCTTTATCAAGCTTTTTATATTATAGAAACTCTCCTCTATGTCTGCATTTCTAAGGGTTTTATGAATGGATATTGAATTTTGTCAAATATGTTTTTTGCTTTGATTGATACAAGCATGTGTTTTTTCCCTTAGTTAGCCTGTTACTATGGTGAATTAAATTGGTTGATTTTGAAATATTAAATCAACTTTATATTCCTGGGATATATACATCCCTGATCATGGTGTACATTTATTTTTATAAATTAATTCCATTTTCAGTATTGTTAATCTGTATACATGAAAGATACTGGTCATTGTATCTTTTCTCATTTTTTATATTACCTTTGTCTGAGTTTTCAGTTTGCTTTTCCTTTTTTTGTTTTTTTTTAAATGAAATATGATTAATGTGTAACATTATGTTAGTTTCAGGTGCACAACATAACAATTCAGTATTTGTATATGTTGTGAAATATTCACCTTAGTAAGTTTAGTTCACTTCCATCACCATACAGTCACAATTTTTGTGTGTGTGTGTGTGATGAGGACTTACAAGGTCTATTCTGTTATTAACTTTGAAATATACAGTACGGTATTACTTACTGCAGACACCAGTGTTTTATGTTACATCCCCAGTGTTTATTTATTATATACCTGGACGTTTGTACCTTTCGATCATCTTCCCTCCTTTAATATACCCTGCGCCCCCGTCTCTTAGGACCACCAATATTCTTTATATCCATGAGTCGAGTTTGTTGTTGTTTTAGATTCCAACTATAAGTGAGACTTTACCGTATTTGTCTTTCTCTGTCTGATTTATTTCAGTTAGTGTAATGTGCTCAAGGTCCGATTCATATTGTCACAAATGGCAAAATTTCTTTTACTTTTTATAGCTGAAAAATATTCTGTTATATATACACACACACACACATTTTCTTTATTAATTCATCCATCGGTGGGCACTTAGTTTGCTTCTGTGTCTTGGCTACTTTAAATAATGCTGCAATGAATATGAGAGTGCACACATCAGTGTTTTTGTTTCATTCTGATAAATGCCCAGAAGTAGTATTTCTGGATCATATGGTAGTTCTGTTTTTAATTTTTTGAAGACTCTCCATACTGTTTACTGTAGTAGCTGCCCTAACTTACATTTCCACCAGTATTGCAAAAGGGTTTCCTTTTTGCCCCATCTTTGCCAACACTTTATTTCTTATCTTTTAGATGACAACCATTCTGACAGGTGTGAGATAATGTTTCACTGTGGGTTTTTTTTTGTTTTGTTTTGTTTTTTTCCACTGTGGTTTGATTTACATTTCCCTGATAGTTGGTGATGTTGAACACCTTTTCATGTTGGCTGTCCGTATGTCTTTTATAAGAAAAATGTCTCTTTAGCTTCCCTGCCCCTTTTTGGATGGGATTATTTGTCTCTATTAACTTGTTGACCTTAAAAATAAAAGTCAGTTATTTTTCCAGAAAAAAAAAATAATGGCTTTATTTGGGAATACCAGAGAATGCAATGGGGCAAGCAAGTCATAGCAAAATCCATAGGCAAGTCTAACAAACAAAGTAGAGGAACATTATTTTATAGAGAAAAATGAGAAAATTAAGAAAGATTGTTTTGAGTGAAAATTCACTGGAGAAAAGTGAGAGTTCAGGGTGATGATGGTTTCTCATTGGCTGAGTTCCTGGGGTAGTTAATTTTTTGTAGGAGATGCGATGTACTGTCTTTCCTGTTGGGGCCTGTAATTGATACTTCCTCTCTTGGGATCTATAATTGACAGTTCTTAGTGTAATTGATGTAGAGAGGTCTGTGTTGTGTCGTCCCCGGTCTGGCCTCACAACTCCATTTTAGTGAGGCTTTTATTAATTTTCACATCCTGTCAGATATTTGATTTACAAACATTTTCTCCCATCCCATATGTTGCTTTTTAATTTTGTTTATGGTTTCCTTTGCTGTGCAGAAGCTTTCTAGTTTGAGGTAGTCCCATTTATTGATTTTTGCTTTTGGCTGTGGTGTCAGCATGCTCTATAGCTGGCCTCGTAAAATGAGTTTGAGAGTACTCCCTCTTTTATTTTTTGGAAGAGTTTAAGAAGAATTGACATTGATTCTTATTAAAGTGTTTGGTAGAACTCACCAGTAAAGTCATCAAGTCCTAGATTTTTCTTTGTTGGGAAGATTTTGATTACTAATTCAGTATTCTTACTCTAGTTGCTTAAACTGTAAAGTTAGGTATCTTGAGTTTTGTTTTGTTTTGCTGTGTTTAATGCTATGAACTTCCTTCTTAGAATTGCTGTTGCTGCATTCCATAAGTTTTGATATATTCTTTACATATTCACTTGTTTCCAGATTTTTTTTGAAATTCCTTTTTTAATTTCTTTTTCAGCCACTGGTTACTCAGGAATGTGTTAATTTCCACATTTTTGTGAATTTTTCCAGTTTTTCTCTTTACTAATTTCTATTGTCATATAACTTTGTGGTTGGAAAAAGTCCTTGGTATGATTTCAGTCTTTCTAAATTTGTTAAGACTTGTTTTGTAACCTAACTTGATGTACCCTGAAGAAATGTTCCATATGTTTGAGAAGACTGTATATAGTGCTGCTGTTGGTTGGAATTTTTTGATTAGGTCCTAGTGGTCTGAAATATAAGCCATGTCCAATGTTTCCTCATTGATTTTCTGTCTAGATAGTGTATCCATTGTTGAAAGTAGAGTATTGAAGTCCCCTACTATTATTGTATTGTTGTCTATTTCTCCATTCAGATCTGTTGTATTTGCTTAATATATTTAGGCACTACAATACTGGGGTCATAAAAATTTATAATTATTGTATCCTGTTGATGAGTTGATCCCTTTATTATTATATAATAACCTTTTTCATTTCTTGTTACTATTTTTGACTTATCCTCCATTCTGTCTGATAAAAGTGTGGCTGTCCTTGTTCTCTTTGGCTTCTATTTGCACGGAATACCTTTTTCCATTCCTTCATTTTGAGCCTATGTGTGTCTCATAGGCAGCAACTAGTTGGGTATTGGTTTTTTATCTGTTCAGTCACTTGAGGTCTTTCTTGGAGAATGTAATCCATTTATATTTAAAGTAATTATTGAATAGGTATGGATTTACTAATGTCATCTTATTGTTTTCTGACAGTTTTATAATTCCTTTGTTCCTTGCTTCCTCTCTTATTGACTTCATTTGTTAATGTTGTTGCTCAATTGTGTCCAGCTCTTTGTGACCTCATGGACTACAGCATGCCAGTCTTCCCTGTCCTTCACCATCTCCCAGAGTATGCTCAAGCTTATGTCAATGCATTGAGTCAGTGATGCCATCCAGCCATCTCATGTTCTGTCATCCCCTTCTCCTGCCATCAATCTTTCCCGGCTTCAGGGTCTTTTCCAGTGAGTCAGATGGCCAAAGTATTGGAGCTTCAGCTTCAGCATCAGTCCTTGCAATGAATATTCAGGGTTGATTTCCTTTAGAATTGACTAATTTAATCTCCTTGCTGTCCAAGGGACTCTCAAGAGTCTTCTCCAGCACCACAGTTCAAAAGCATCGATTCTTTGGCACTCAGTGAATGGATGATTTTTCCGTAGTGGTGCTTTGATTTCCTTCTCTTTCTCTTTCATGTATCTCCTGAAAATTTTTGCTTTGTGGTTTCCATAAGGCATGCATAAAATATCATATTACAGTCTATTTTATGTTGATGACAGCTATTTAGTCTCTTGGTTTATTATATAATTGTTTTAATTATTTCCTCTTCAGCTATTTTAGAAGCACATCAGACAGGGTTATAATGTTTTCTTAAACCATGAAGTATAATTAAGAAAACTTAAGGTGAGAAAAAAATTCTATTGTATTTACCCATATTTTTCCATGATGTTCTTCTTTCTTCCTGATATTGTTTAATTCCTTGTTTTGTTGTTTGCTTTCTATTTAGAGACTTTCCTTTAACTATTTATTAAAGGAAGGTCTGCTACCAACAAATTCTCTTTATTTTTCTTCATCAGAGAATGTCCTCATTTTCCCTTTATTCCTAAAAAATATTTTTGCTGGACTTAGTCTATATTGCAAGTTTTCTGGTTTTTTTGTTTGTTTGTTTAGGCATCTGAAAAATACCATACTGCTTCCTTTAGGTTTCATGTTTTCTGAGGAGACATTCACTATCATTCTGAGTATTTTTTTCCCTTTACACAAGATGTTTTTTTCTTGACTGCTTGCAAAGTTTTTCTTTTTCTTTAGTTTTCTTGGTTTAATGATGTGCTTTGGCATGAATTTCTTTGGGTTTGTTCTATTTGGTGTTTGTTCATCTTCTTGAATCTTTAGGTTTATTGATCTTGCCACATTTCAGAATTTTTTGACTAGTTTTCTAAGTACTTTTACAGACCTGCCTACTTTCTCGTCTTCTGAGACTCTGATGACACAAGTGTAAGATCTTCTGTTATTCATCCCACAACTCCCAGAGGTTCTGTTCATTTTTGTTTTCATTTTGTTTTTTTTCCTGTTCTTCAGATTGGCCAATTTCTGTTGTTTTATCTTCAAGTTCACTGATCCCTTTGACCCCTCCTCTGTGCTGCAGAATCCACTTATCAAGATTTTTATTTTATTAATTTCTAAAATTTCCATTTTGTTCTTTAAACTTCCATTTCTTTGCTGAGATTTTTTGTCTTTGCTCTGGTCTTCTATTTATTCCTTTGTTTCAAATATGTGTATAATTGCTTATTGAAGCATTTTTTTTCATAGATGTGTTAATATCTTGTCAGATTATTCTAACATCTCTGTTAAATATTTTGGTGTCAGCATCCATTGATTTTCTTTTCTTACTCAAGTTGAGATTTTTCTAGTTCTTGGTAGGATGAGTGGTTTTGATTAATGACACTGGATCTTATTCAACCTTCCACTTTAGCTGGCTTTTCTGGACACCACTCCAGCAATGGAGAGGAGATTGCCATCTCCTTATTGCCAGGTGGAGGTAGAATCCAGTTTCCCCACTTGACCTCCTTTGACACCCAATGAAGGGCTCCTTATTATTCCTGGAAGGGAATGGAAGTTCCAGCCCACTGCCTAATACTATGGTAGGGATGGCCTTATTACTGCTGGGCAATGGTGAAAGTTCTTTTCTGATGGAACCCCAATAGGGAGACGGGGGAGATCCTCATTACTGCTGGGTGGGGGGGTGGATGTCTTGGTTCCCCCCTGTAGTTTCCACTGACACTTGTGTGGAAAGAGGCTTGTTACCAGCCAAGAGGGTTGAAAAATCCTGCTCCCCCTTCTCTAATTACCCTTGTGGTGTGTTTGGGCACACACCCAATTAGGAATTGGATTGGAAATATAGCTCCTCACTTGTCTTTTGCTAACATAGGTGGGCATGGAGCCACAGTGTTTTCTGTTGTGTTTAACTTGAGCAGAGTGGTTATTTTCTAAAACTTTTCTGTCTTGCTATTTTGCCCCTTACTTGGTTCTTTGGCTATAAAGAGTAACCTTTGTTGGGGCCTTTATTCTCTGTTTCTGTTAGAATTTCTGGGTTGCTGGTTTCTTCAGCTCTGAGTCTATGAAATAAGAACCAAAAAGAAAAGCCAGAGAACTTAGCACTGTGTACTTTCAGCATCCTGACACACTGTGAAACTTCACCACCACCAATTTTTTGAAATGTGCATATTGCTTTGCTTCCCTCACCTCACTACTAGACTGTAAGCTCCTTGACAACAGCGACTTTGAGTATTGTATTCTTTGATATATTGAAGTGACTGTAATAGTGCTTGGCACATAAAAATCCCTAAATCAATATTTGTTGATGACCGAGTAAATAAGTGACTAAATGAAATCTCATTCTTGGAAATTTCTGACCACCTCCTAATGCGTGTTCCTGCATTGTATCTTTATAGGCAATTCCCAACATGCTTACATCCCTTGCATACAAATAAATGGTCCCTGAAATTACCCAGTTGGGAAAATTGATGGCCGTTAAATTATTGGTTGAATAATGTCCTTCCTTTACTTTATTCCTACCTTCTATGTTCAGTGCTTATAGGACTATTCTCATTATTTTGGAATATAATCAGTGAAAAAAGCTATATCCCTCTTAGTATTCTTCCTTTCCAAGCACTTTTTCTTGATCATGTGTTAGTCTCAGTGACACTCTCAATTTTATTCCATCTCTGAAATATCATTCATTTGTTTTTTTAAACCTTTTTTTATTATGGTAAGAAAATGCATAACATAAAAATGGCCATCTTAACCTTTTTAAATGTACAGTTCAGTAACATTAAGCACATTCACAGTGCTGTGCAACCATCGACATCATCCATCTCCAAACCTTCCATTATCTCAAACTGAAACACTTTATCCACTAAACAGTAACTCCTGTTCCTCCCACCCACTAACACCTGGCATCCACCATTCTACTTCCTGTTCCTTTGAATTTGACTACTCTGGGAACCTCATATAAATGGAATCATCACATATTTGTCCTTTTGTGACTGACTTATTTCACTTAGTATTGTATAGTCAAGATTTATCCATGTTATAGCTTGTGTCATAATTTCCTCCCTTAATATGATATTCCACAGTATGTATATACCACATTTTGTTTATCCATCTATTTATTGATGGACCCTTGGGCTGCTTCCACATTTTGTTTATTGTGAATTATACTGCTGTGAAGATGAGTGTACAAATATCTGTACAAAGTCTTCTTTTGGATGTATAATAAGAAAAGAAGTGGAATTCCTGAATTATATGATAATTCTGTGTTTAATTTTTTAGGAATTGCCATACAGTGACTATACCACTTACATTCTTGCCAGCAACATTTATTCTTTCTTAATACAGTCCATAGACATACATGTTGAGTTGCTTCTGTGTACCAAGAATTACACTAGATACTAGAGGCATACTGGTAAAATTGAGGTTAGATCTCTCATTCATAATTGTATCCAAGCAGTCTTAAATAGTTTGTTGATCTAAAGAGCAAGAGATAAAACAAGGGCGCCCCTGAGGACCTGCCTGATGAATAGTCCCTGAGGCTTTAGTCCTTGCTTGAAAGGAAAAAAAGTGTCCAGTGTTCAATCTCTTTTGCCTATGCATACCTCATAAGCAAGATCTTTATTACCCAACACTAATGTTTTTCTCTTTTTTTCCCCTATGGCAATGTTACCCAATATTTTAAAACTCCTAAAAAAATTTAATACACTTATAATTATTTGCAATTTATTTTTTTTATATTTGCTTTCCTCATTGCACTCCAAATCTTAAGTAGGACAATTTCCTGATACCATATAACAGACACACAATATATATTGACCATATACAGACAAAAATAAAAATTCATATTTTCATTTAATATTTTAAATGAAAAATAAAGGTTTGTTTTCCAAATAAAACACTATCATAACCTATAATGTGCTTTATATCCCCGTTCTTTTTATTGCTTCAAAGTTGGTGGTTTGTGCCTCCCCTCAGCCCTGGCCCCTGTACTGCTGTCCGTGTCTCTCCAACTCTAAAACACCCTTGCCCTTTCTCTGTCTCCCTCTATCCATTTTCTCCTTCTTTCTCTCTATGTCACTCTCTCTCGCACACACACACACACACACAAATACATGTACAGGCTGTCCTATAGTAAGTTCAGGAGAAGATTAGTTAATGGAGGGGAAGGTAATAATGGGACTCTTTTCCTTCATCGTGGGTTAGAAGTAAAATCTCTTCACATCAGAAGAGTTGCCAGTTATATGAGAAATACGACCACAGTGGAAAAGCTGTGACACTGCTCTTATGTCTCAGAAGGAGGTGCTCTGCTCTGCCCACCTTCGTGACTCGCTTCAGCCGCTCTGCAGTCTGTCCGCGTCCCTCCGTGAGCGCCATTTTGTGTGTGCCGAGTGTGTCCGACTCTGCGACCCCGTTGTACTGTAGTCCGCCAACACCACCTTAGTCATGCCTTTTTCTTAATTCCTCCGTTATCCATATAACCTGCCCCACAATTTGTATTTGATTTTCTGCTTTTTAAAGAGTGTTACTCCTTCAAGACAGAGACCATGTTTTATATCAATATATACTACACGGTGCAAAGACAATTACTGTGTATTTCACCCTCATTTAATCCTTGAGTTTCAGAATTCTACTCGCAGGAGTGAGTTAAGACCCTTTCAGTTGTTATGAGCTAATTTCACTCCCCTAGTATTGCTTTTCTGTTTATTCACTGAAACTGATTTTAAATAATTTCATCTAATTGTTTTGACTAAATCAAGTTGACATATATTTAATAGATATTTTCGTTAGTCTTTAAGGATTTCTTTCAAAATTTTAATTGAATTAACTCCTTGTTGTAGTGAAAGTGAAGGTCCTTCTGCCTGAGCCATTTTACAATAGTTGGCCAAAGTTCAGTATATTCTGGACTTTCTTTGATTTTTTTTTTCCCTTTGGGTCGATATAAAATTCTGTGTATTCCAAATTACAGGTGCTATACTTCTCTCCATATTAGAGGATTTTATAAATAATTGGGTAGGTCTGTCTTCTCCAACTTCTTTATCCAGTACATTTCCTCATGTACTTCTTCTCATAATTTACCTGATGTTGTTTAAATGAATATTTTTAATTCTTTAGGCATTTCTGAAGTGTCTGAAATATGAATCATGAAAATCTGACGTGTATTTTGTATATCTCCTTAACAACTTCATTGTAAAACTTCTAACATGAAATGGCTGCAGTTTCATCCATCTCATTAGAACTGATTCAAATGAATTCTTTTTAATGGCTGAGTAATATTCCATTGTGTATATGTACCATAGCTTCCTTATCCATTCGTCTGCTGATGGACATCTAGGTTGCTTCCATGTCCTGGCTATTATAAACAGTGCTGCGATGAACGTTGGGGTACACGTATCTCTTTCAGATCTAGTTTCCTTGGTGTGTATGCCCAGGAGTGGGATTGCTGGGTCATATGGCAGTTCTATTTCCAGTTTTTTAAGGAATCTCCACACTGTTCTGCATAGTGGCTAGGCGAGGGTGGGATGTTCTGAGAGAATAGCATTGAAACAAGTATACTATCAAGGGTGAAACAGACCACCAGCCCAGGTTGGATGCATGAGACAAGTGCTCAGCGCTAGTGCACTGGGAAGACCCAGAGGGATGGGATGGGGAGGGAGGCGAGAGCGGGGATCAGGATGGGGAACACATGTAAATCCATGGCTGATTCATGTCAATGTATGGCAAAAACCACTACAATATTGTAAAGTAATTAGCCTCCAACTAATAAAAATAAATTTTTAAAAAGAATGGCTGGGATAAAACTTAAATTTAACCTGTATTGAAATAAAACAATAAAAATATTCTTAAAGAGTATTGAAATGGTCACATTTAATACACTTTGCTGTAAAGATTATATGATACAGACATTTTATGAAATACTGATTTTTTTTTGTTTCTAACGAAGAGCAGTTTTGATAAGTGAATGACTCAATAATTTGCAAAAAATTTTAGCATGCTAGGGAAGAGCTTTTCAAGGTAGAAGAAAGAAGTGAGCATTCTCAGAAGGCATTACTAAATGTACCATACTTCTACTCTAGATTGATATAGCTTACCCATAAAATTTGATTAAAATGATCCCCAAAATGACAGAAATCAGCTGACACATACTAAATTTTATTGTTTTTTCTTTCTTTTTTTTTTGCATACTAAATTTTGACTCCAAGTTACTAGAAATAACTAAATTGATACCTAGTTTAGAAATTGTTAAAATTCTAAAAATGCTGAAAACTTAAAATAACAAAAAAAAGTGAAAGAAATTAGCATAAACAAAAAAATTTCCACATGAACTGCTGAAATTTGAAAAAATGATAAAATGTAATATTCTGAATATAAATCTGTGATCTTTAAGATTAAACATCCATTGATATTTTCTGTTGTTCTTCAAAGAAAACATTTCTTAGTACATACTATTAAGACAAAATGAGAACTAATTAAATATAACTTTGCAGATATTTTCAAAATTGCTAAAAACTATGCTATCTATAAATGTATTTAGACTTCATAATACCTAATATAGATAAACTTTTATAAATCTAAGGAATCTAGAACCAGCTAGTTTGTAATATGTGAATACATTTAGCTGATTTCTTGACTTCAGGACTTAATATGCAAACGAAATGCTCTTTAACAGGATTAATGTATTATAAACACTTCTTCATTTATTGAAAACATCAAACTCAACAATGTGCAATGCTTTGTGCATTTGTTCCCAACCTTTAATTTGCAAATGAGCCACCTGGGGATCTTGTTAAATATAGATTCTGATTCATTAAGTTTGATGTGGGGCCTGAGATTCTGCATTTCTAACAGGCTCCCAGAGGATGCTAATGCTACTTGTATGGAGTTGACACTCAAAGTAACAAGGTTGTAAAGAATAGAAAATATCTAGAACAAAATTAACAGTGTGCTTAGATTTCTGTTTTCACTGGCTTTAATTCTTTGATTTGCTAATTTACTTTTAATGCCAGGGATATTTTATATCAACTTATTAAATTTTACATACACATATGTTAACATTAATAATTTTTTAATAACTCTTTTGACCTGATAATGGTTAAATATTTTTTATTGCATTACTTTTTTAATTGGAGAGTTGATATAAGATTGGTGGGCTGCAGTTGACTGTGATCCTCATTTAGCAATGTCACTTTAGGCAAGTTGCTCAACTCCCTGAGCCTGTTTCAAATATTTACTTGTAGAAATCAGAGCTATTCTCTCACCACTAGTGAAACCAAGCAGGGTGATTTGGAGCTTTAGAAGCAAAACCATCATACAGTAATTTGAGGATTATCAACAAAGAATGCTAACTAATAGTAGAGGAAAACGTACCTGTTTTGTTTGGTTGATTGTGTTCTTTTTTATTAGTTTTAAGTTTTTAATTGGTTCTGAAGTTACTGTTTTTTGAAAGTATGGCCTTTTTTCTAATAAATATGTAAGATATTTTTGCACATAAATTTTGTGCAAAATCTTTGCACATGAAATTTACTCTTCACACTGGCGTTACCTATTCACCATTTTTACAGTGAACTGATAAGCATTTAGTTGTCATGAGTCAGTGACATGTGGTGTCAATAAGCTAAATACCAATTTCAAGATACTTAATTTACTTGGTTTAAAGCAACTCAGTGATTGTTTTTGAAGATTTATTATAAATGGCTGGTGTTGAGTGTCTTTATGCAAATAGTAAATGAAACACTGTCTCCTATTTTTAGAATCAAGTCACTTGGAACAGCAACTTGAAGAAGCTAATTCTGTGAGGCGAGAATTAGATGATGCTTTTAGACAAATCAAGGCTTATGAAAAACAAATCAAGACATTACAACAAGAAAGGGAAGAATTAAATAAGGTAAAAATACATAGATTGTTAGTCTCTTCTGAATTCTTAATCTTGTTTACCTTGTATACTGAAAGCATTTATAATGAATTACAATAATTATACTATATTTTATCTGTAAAATGTTGGTTTAAAAATTTAAGAAATATTTTGGTGTATGACATTTTATGAATGGCAATTACGCAGAAACCTTTATATTCCTGAGGCTTCAAAGTGCAGAATCTTTTGTTCTTTTGGAGAGTTAATAATCAAAGGACTTGATTAAAAGTAAATGTTACTGAAAAAGAAATATCATGAAGAAATGAGAGAATAGTAAAAATCTGTTTAGTGTCTATGGAAAAGTGAAAAATACAGGCATATTTTCACTGTGACTTGCTAATATGAACATTACTAAAAGATTATGATAGAAGATTGCTTTAATTCTTTAATCATTTTTTTAGATGTCAGTTTATCTTTCAAAGCATGGATGAATAAGCTAAAGTTATTTTTGTTAAGAACTTTGTGAACATATAAATATATTACTATAAACATCTACAAAATTTATTAATAGCTAGGACACTGTAGCACAGTCCAATAGAGTATGTAATATTTGAACACTAGAGAAAAATACTTCAATGACACACTGTGTGTGTTTTGCCTTTCATTAACAAATTTTAAGATGTTGAAACTAATACTAGCCAACACAAAAAGAAATGAGTGGTTTATGACATAGTGTAAATTGTATTCAGTGATGTTGTATATAATTCATTGATAATATAGATGAAGTACTTCTGGGGAAGATATAAGTCTTGCTGCCCATAAGGAAATGGAGATAATTAAAAATAAAACAAATAACCTTTTGCTGTTGAAGCTAGTCAAAAAGATTAACAGAGAAAGCTATGAAGGTCAAAGTGAATCACATTAATATATTTTTACATTTTTCTTGGTTCACTTTCAAACAGTGTTTGGTACAGATTCACTTATATTCATGGTCAATTTAATAATATTTGTAATTTATAGCAGAGGTCCTATTTGTTTTAGTAATATTATTTTATTAGTGGTTATTATTATGTATTTAAAGGTAGGATTACTCAGCCAAACTTAGTTAACATAATAAAGATGAGCATCTGACATCTAGATTTATGGTTACTTTGGCAATTTTTAGTAAGTTTTGATATTAAAAGTCCTTTAGTATATTCTGAGAAGAGGATAGTGCTAAAATGAAATACATATCAATAAAGAATTTTAAATGATTTGTCTGATACCCTACAGACAGCAGATATTCTTTTTAAGATTTTTTTCATTTGAGGCATATACAAAATAAATGTAACATTATATGTATAAATATACATATATATAAAGTTACAATGTTATATAACATTATATAAGTTTTGAGATAAATAATGGATGAATCTAACATCTAACTTAAGAAATAGACCATTACCTGTTTTATGGCATAGCCCTGGGTAGTCATTTCCTTCCCTTTCTCCCTACTTCCCTGACAATGTTTTGAATTTTATGTTAATCATTCTTTTAGTTAAAAAAATTTTATTACATATTAGTGTATCTCAAAACCGTATATTAGTGTTGCTTGTTTTTAAGCTTGTAAAATAGTATATGCAGTCTTTCGCAATTTGCTTTTTTTTCACTCAGCTTTGTTTCTAAGATTCATCAATATAACTATTGATCATTCACTTAGTTGCTATAAAATACACCATTATTTCAAAACCCACAATTACTTATCTAATTTTTGTTTGCAGACATTTAGTTTGCTTATAATAGATAAATACTATAAATGATGCTGCTGTGAACATTCTTGAATGTATATCCAGGTACACACGCAGACACACACACAAACCCAAAGAGAATAACTGGGTCATAAGCAATGCAGATATTCCATTTTTTATGATAATGTCAAATCATTTTCCACTGGTTGTACCAATTTATACACCCACCAGTAGTGTATAGGAATTTTTATATTCAACATTACTTTATATTATTAGAAATGTTATTTTTGAAAAACCTAATCTAAATTGACATTTTAGGACTAAAATGATGTTTTAGTATGGCCTTAATTTGCATTCTTTAATTACTAACGAGTTCAAGTAGCTCCACACATGTCCTTTTATCATTTATGTTTCTTATTTTGTGAAATAACCTCTTAATATCCTTCATACATTTTTCTGTTGGGTTGTTTGTCTTTTCCTTATTGGTCTGTAAGAGTTCTTGAAATTCTCTGGCATGCTAATCTCTTGTCGATTATATACGTTACTGATGTCTCCCAGTTAGTGGCTTATCTTTTCATTTTCTTTATAGGATCCTTTGAATAGCAAAAAGTTTTTAGTCTTAAAGTAGTCAAATTCCTCAGTCTTTATTTTTATGATTATTGCATTTGCTGGCTTATATAAGAAGTCTGAGGTAAAAAAACAATTCTCCTTAATTTTTATCTTGACCTTTTATAAGTTTGGTCTTCATATTTAAGTTTTTAATGCATCAGAAATTTATTTTTGTGTATCATATGAGATAAAGATCCAATTTCACTTTTTCCCATATAGCTAGCCAGCTATTCATTTATTCAATAGGCCGTCCTTCCCTCAGTGATGTGCAGTATCACCTCTCTCATATATTAAATTTCCATTTATTCAACTCTCTAGTCCTTGAAGACTGTGATGGGATTTTGTGTAAAATTGCATTAAATCTATATAGAGCAATTTCAAGAGAACTGACATCATTATAATATTGAGTCTTTAAGTTCTTATCCATTATTTATTAATATCACTCTAAATGCTCACAGGATTTCAAGAGCAAGGCAAGATTATTATCGTTTGCATTCAGAAAGAAAACTCAAGGAGAAGGAGTCCCAAAAAACTGAATGAGGGTGTTTATATAGAGGAGAGAGGCAGATGCTTCCTGCTTCCCCTCTATCTCTACCCACCTTTCTGAGGGTCTCCTTGGAAACCTAAAGAGAAGAATCTAGGACTCTGAAATATAAATGAGTCACTCCAGTGAAAAGATAAGTCCAACTCTCCATTTCTAAAAAGAGGGTGTCTCCTTGGTCCTAGCTCTTATCTCTCTCTCAGCCCCTCCTTGAAATGTAAACACATAAGTCCAGGAGTTAAACCTCTTTGCAGTTTTCTCACTGTCTAAATTAGTCATAAAGACTTGCTCATGTCCTAAGTTTCAGTAAAATCTGCTTAGAAAGGCCTAACCGTACAGAAACATAAAATTATTTTATCCACAAACATTGTTTATCTGTGTATCTTTAAGGTATTTTTAAATGTTTCTCCATAAAATTCTATGCAGGTCTTGTTTGCCTCTCCTTAAATTTATTATCCTAAGTTTTCATATATTGTGAAAAGAAAGTGTTAGTTGCTCTGTCATGTCCAGCTGTTTGCGACCCCATGGACTGTACTCCGTCAAGCTCCTCTGTCCATGGGATTTTCCAGGCAAGAATGCTGGATTGGGTTGCCATGCCCTTCTCCAGGAATCTTCCTGACGCAGGGATCAAACTTAGGTCTCCTGCATTACAGGCAGAGTCTTCATCATCTGAGCCACCGTTGAAGTCCCCAGTAAATTGTACCTTTAAAATTTTACTTTCTTACTGTTTCTGTCCTAGCAACATTCCTAAACTCTTATTGTAGTAATATATTTGAGATTCTTTAAGGTTTTATAATATGTTGACAATTTTGTTTGTTTGTTTACTTTTTTTTCTTTCCTTGTCTTTCTGTATAAGCTAGGACCTCAAATATGACATTCAATAGAGGTAATGATAGCAGCCATCCCTGTCTTATTCCTGATTTCAAGAAAATACCTTTACTATTTTATCATTAATAATAATGTTTTCTCTAAGTTTTTGGTGAAAGTTATCTTCTGTTCTTATTTTGCTAATCATTTTGATCAAAATGGGTATTGAATTTATTAAATGTGTTTTTTTGCACAGTACTACAGCAGATTTCTAGGAATTTGTTAATACCTATTGATGGAATTATATCATTGTTCTCCTTTAATCAATTGGTTTTCTGACTTATGTTTATAGACGTTTTCTAATGTTAAAACATTTTTGCTTTTCTGGGTTAAAATTATATTACCCATATATTGTCTGCTAAATATTAATATGATAATACAGGAAGCAGTTATGTTGTATCTGTTCTAATAGTACTGTTTTAAATGCTTTATATATATTAGATCATTTAATCTTTTACAGACCCCTGTGATTTAGGTATTAAGGTATAATAGTAGTAGCAGCAGTAGTTATAGTATTTATATAAATGGTGAGATCCCACACAAAGAAGCTAAGTGCATTTGTTCAAGATCATAGAGCTAGAAAGTGGGCAAACTGGAATTTCACCACAGGGAGTTGAATTCCAGAATTCATGTTTATCCACTTTATATATATCACTGAACTTATTTGCTAATGTCATTTTTTTAGGATTTTTAAATTTGTTTTCTTACTAAAGAAAACAAATTATCTTTCTTTTAAAAAAAAAATATATGTATATAAAGATTATACTGGTCTCATAGAATTAGCTGAGTAGCACTGCCTCTTTTTCTGTTCTCTAGAAAAATTTGTATAATAGAAACATTTTGTTCCGTGAAACACTGGGAATCATCTGTAAAATCATATGAGCCTAGAGATTTCTTTCACACTGGGGGGATGAGGAAATTTTGTTAGCTATTGGTTTGGTTACTTTAATTGTTATAGAACTATTCAGGCATTCTATTTCTTCTTGAAACAGTTTTGATAAATTTAGTTTTGTAGGAATCTGTTCATTTCACAAGTTGAAAAGTTTATTGGATTAAACTATTTCATTGCATCCTTTTATCTTTTTTGATTTCTTCTAGATTTGTGATTATAACCTCTCTTATTTTTTTCACTTCTAAATGCTCTATAAAATTGTTTTATAAACATCTTCAATAGTCTTTTTGCCTGATCATTTTAGTCCTTTGTCATTTTCCTGTTTTTATAATTTCCTTTCATTTCTTCATTTTATATATAGCAATCTATTAGTATCTGATAATTCTAATAGTCAAATACATTGGGGTTTATTTTTATTGTTTGTAATGTTTATTTATAGTTGTTTTTCCTTTGGGTGTTTGGATAATCTATGGTTGTGAGCTCATATTTGTATGCTCTTAAAAAACATACCCTAGATTTCATTGAGACTCTTTTCCTCAAAGAAGATTTGCATTTCTTTTTGCTGGGAGGCAGGTGATTCTACTGACCCAAGTCTACTTTAGCCCCTTCTAAGTTTCTCACTTTAATTAGAGAGTTTAGCTTTTCTATTTGCTGCTGGCCCAAGTCCCCACATCAAATATAACCCTTGTTTTTATCATTTGTAATCATTTGATATAATTTTTTAAACCTTACAGATAGCCATTACATTTCACAAAATCTTTATTTTGATCATTGTATCTTTTATTTCTGTATCATTTATTTATTGAAACTAAGATAAATCAGGTTATATCTTTTCAGTTAAAATGTTAGCATAAGAAATTGAAAATAAGAACAGAGTACCATGCTACTAGCATCTGTTCAAAAGTAGTTCATTTCTTTTAATTTTATTCCAAGGTGAATAATTTTGGCTCTTCTTGGCTTCATGATAGCTAATTTGATGGCCAAATTTGGTCCCTAGGTTGCAGAATTGGTAACTTATATTCTTTTTACAAAACTGTAGGAACTAGTCCAGGCTAGTGAGCGATTAAAAAACCAATCCAAAGAGCTGAAAGACGCACACTGTCAGAGGAAACTGGCCATGCAGGAATTCATGGAGATCAATGAGCGGCTAACAGAATTGCACACCCAAAAACAGAAACTTGCTCGCCATGTCCGAGATAAGGAAGAAGAGGTGGACCTGGTGATGCAAAAAGTTGAAAGCTTAAGGCAAGAACTGCGCAGAACAGAAAGAGCCAAAAAAGAGGTTAGTAGTCAGGCAAATTTTGTAGTGGCCATGGGGTAGTGATTAAAGCTGCTTTTTCAGACTAGTGAAATAATATATATTTCATTTAATTTTTGAAAAAAGTTTTTTTTTTAGTTTGATAATGTTATTTAATATGAATTTCAACATTTGAGTTATCTCCCTATTGCAAGGTAAATTCTTGTGGGGAAAACATTTTAGAGAAACAATTATAATCATAAAATTGGCTCTTTTCATTTTCCTTTAAAAGCTGGAAGTTCGTACAGAAGCTGTGGCTGCTGAAGCATCTAAAGACAGGAAATTGCGTGAACAGAGTGAGCACTATTCTAAGCAACTGGAGAATGAACTAGAGGGACTGAAGGTAACTTTTGATTTCATATTTATCAAGTTGAATTAATTTTCTCCCCTTTATGCTTAACAGGATTACTAGTTGTGTGCTTCTTTTGGTATGGAGTAAAAACTAGCTACCCTTCAAACATAGTATTCTTAATTCTCATCAGCAGAAAGCTGGTTAGACTTCTTAATCATGCTGCAAGGAAAGGAAAGGCTCTGTTTAGTGGAGAAATCTGTTAGGAAGGAGTTAAAATATTTATGAAGGTCTGCATACCTGGGTGAGATACATTGGTAATGGTAATCTCATGGGAGGCATGGTTAGATGTCTTAGACCATCTGTCTTGTCTACACATGGTCATCACCAAATGGTCAATACCAAAATCAGATTGATTATATTCTTTGCAGCCGAAGATGGAGAAGATCTATACAGTCAGCAAAAACAAGACCAGGAGCTGACTGTGGCTCAGATCATGAACTCCTTATTGTCAAATTCAGACTTAAATTGAAGAAAGTAGGGAAAACCACTAGACCATTCAGGTATGACCTAAATCAAATCCCTTAGGATTATACAGTGGAAGTGACAAGTAGATTCAAGGGATTAGATCTGATAGTCAGAGTGCCAGAAGAACTATGGACAGAGGTTCGTGACATACAGAAGGCAGTGATCAAGACCATCCCCAAGAAAAAGAAATGTAAAAAGGCAAAATGGTGGTCTGCTGAGGCCTCACAAATAGCTGAGAAAAGACGAGAAGCTAAAGGCAAAGGAGAAAAGAAAAGATATATGCAACTAAATGTAGAGTTCCAAAGAACAGCAAGGAGAGATAAGAAACCCTTCCTCAGTGATCAATGCAAAGAAATAGAGGAAAACAATAGAATGGGAAAGACTAGAGATCTCTTCAAGAAAATTAGAGACACCAAGGGAACACTTCATGCAAAGATGAGCACAATAAATGACAGAAATGGTATGGACCTAAAAGAAGCAGAAATTAAGAAGAGGTGGCAAGAATACACAGAAAAACGATACAAAAAGATCATCATGACCCAGATAACCACGATGGTGCTATCACTTACCTAGAGCCAGACATCCTGGAATGTGAAGTCAAGTGGGCCTTAGGAAGCATCACTACAAACAAAGATAGTGAATCAGGTGATGGAATTCCAGTTGAGCTATTTCAAATCCTAAAAGATGATGCTGTGAAAGTGCTGCACTCAATATGCCAGCAAATTTGGAAAACTCAGCAATGGCCACAGGACTGGAAAAGGTCAGTTTTCATTCTAATACCAAAGAAAGGCCATGCCAAAGAATGTTCAAACTACTGCACAATTGCACTCATCTCACATGCTAGTAAAGTAATGCTCAAAATTCTCCAAGCCAGGCTTTAACCGTATGTGAACCATGAACTTCCAGATGTTCAAGCTGGATTTAGAAAAGGCAGAGGAACCAGAGATCAAATTGCCAACATGCGCTGGATCATCAAAAAAGCAAGAAGCTTCCAGAAAAACATCTATTTTTGCTTTATTGACTACACCAAAGGCTTTGACTGTGTGGATCACAACAAACTGTGAAAAATTCTTAAAGAGATGGAGATCCCAGACCACCTGACCTGCCTCCTGAGAAATCTGTATGCAGGTCAAGAAAGCAACGATTAGAACTGGACATGGAACGATAGAATGGTTCCAAATCGAGAAAGGGGTACATCAAGGCTGTATATTGTCACCCTGCTTATTTAACTTATATGCAGAGTACATCGTGCAAAATGCAGGTCTGGATGAAGCATAAGCTGGAATCAAGATTGCCAGGAGAAATATCAGTAGCCTCAGATAAGTAGATGACACCACCGTTATGGCATTTCACCATACGAAAGTGGTGAAATTTCACCCTTATGAAAGTGAAGAAAAACTAAAGAGCCTCTTGATGAAAGTGAAAGAGGACAGTGAAGAAGTTGGCTTAAAGCCCAACATTCAGAAAACTAAGATCATGGCAAATAGATGGGGAAACAATGAAAACAGTGAGAGACTTTATGTTTTTGGGCTCCAAAATCACTGCAGATGGTGACTGCAGCCATGAAATTAAAAGATGCTTTCCCCTCGGAAGAAAAACTGTGACCAACCTAGATAGCATATTAAAAAGCAGAGACATTACTTTACCAATAAAGGTCTGTCTAGTCAAAGCTATGCTTTTTCCACTAGTCATGTATGGATGTGAGAGTTGGACTGTAAAGAAAGCTAAGCACTGAAGAATTGATGCTTTTGAACGTTGATGCTTTTGAACACTGTGATGTTGGAGAAGACTCTTGAGAGTCGCTTGGACAGCAAGGAGATCCAACCAGTCCACCCTAAATGAAATCAGTCCTGAATATTCATTAGAAGGACTGATGCTGAAGCTGAAACTCTTAATATTTTGGCCACATGATGTGAAGAACTGACTGCTTGGGAAAGACCCTGATGCTGGGAAGGGTTGAAGGTGGGAGCAGAAGGGGATGACAGTTCTAATTCCAGTTTTTTAAGAAATCTCCACACTGTTCTCCATAGCGGCTGTACTAGTTTGCATTCCCACCAACAGTGTAAGAGGGTTCCCTTTTCTCCACACCCTCTCCAGCATTTATTGCTTGTAGACTTCTGGATAGCAGCCATCCTGACTGGTGTGTAATGGTACCTCATTGTGGTTTTGATTTGCATTTCTCTGATAATGAGTGATGTTGAGCATCTTTTCATGTGTTTGTTAGCCATCTGTATGTCTTCTTTGGAGAAATGTCTGTTTAGTTCTTTGGCCCATTTTTTGATTGGGTCCAGCAATCCCACTTCTAGGCATACGCACCAAGGAAACCAGATCTGAAAGAGACACATGTACCCCAATGTTCATCGCAGCACTGTTTATAATAGCCAGGACATGGAAGCAACCTAGATGCCCATCAGCAGACAAATGGATAAGGAAGCTATGGTACATACACACCATGGAATATTACTCAGCCATTAAAAAGAATTCATTTGAATCATTTCTAATGAGATGGATGAAACTGGAGCCCATTATACAGAGTGAAGTAAGCCAGAAAGATAAAGACCAATACAGTATACTAACACATATATATGGAATTTAGAAAGATGGTAACGATAACCCTATATGCAAAACAGAAAAAGAGACACTGATGTACAGAACAGACTTTTGGACTCTGTGGGAGAAGGCGAGGGTGGGATGTTTTGAGAGAACAGCATCGAAACATGTATATTATCTAGGGTGAAACAGATCACCAGCCCAGGCTGGATGCATGAGACAAGTGCTCGGGCCTTGTGCACTGGGAAGACCCAGAGGAATCGGGTGGAGAGGGAGGTGGGAGGGGGGATCAGGATGTGGAATACATGTAAATCCATGGCTGATTCATGTCAATGTATGACAAAAACCACTATAATATTGTAAAGTAATTAGCCTCCAACTAATAAAAATAAATGGAAAGAAAATAAACTTTGTGGAAAAAAAAATAATAAAAACAAGGGGATGACAGAGGATGAGATGGTTGGATGGCATCACCAACTCAATGGACATGAGTTTGAATAGGCTCTAGGAGTTGGTGATGGACAGGAAAGCCTGGTGTGCTGCAGTCCATGGGGTCACAAACAGTCAGACATGACTGAGCAACTCAACTGAACTGAAACATCTCAACAGAAGTGCTTAGGAAGGGAAATCCTTGTGCCAGTTCTAGAGTTGGACTATCTGGTTTTAAAGCCTGGCCTCATCAGTTACTTGCTGTTTAATGCTGGACAAAACATTTAGTCTCTTTGGACTTTAATTTTCTCATTTGTAAAATCCTATCTCGTTGGTTTTATACAAGGAGTACATATATATGTATGTAAGGTGCTACATCACATGTGCTCAGTTACTAATAGCTATAATAATGTTATTATGTATGTCAAAGTGAGAGAATTATGATTAAATGGATATCATATTTCTATGACACTAAATTATAATCTGAATATGATGTCTGCCTTTTCCTGACTCTAACCTTTGCATATCCCATTTCCTCAGCATTGTCTGCCAGCCACCACCTCCACACACTCCTGGCATGCCTAGTCTAGTATCTTATTCATCCAACAAATACAAGAATTAAGTTGAATGTCATCTGAGGAAGTTTAAGTATTCCTTATTCTGTGGTGCTTTAGAATTTTGTTAATAAATTTATAATAGCTCATTATAATTACTTATTCACAAAATGTCTCCCCATCTAAACTATGACTTAGTTTATTGAAAGCATAGGCTGGTATAATATTATCCTGGCACAGGACCAAATTTTTAATACCTGTTTAATAAGTGTGTTAAATCAGTGAATGAATGATGTGGTAGAATTGGCTAGAACTTGCTTTTTCTCTGAAAATTGAATAATAGTGGTTGCAAGTAAGTTTTCTCTGCTTTAAATACAAATATGAACTAGATTTTATTTCTTGCTTTGGGGATTGATTTGTCTTGTTTTGTTTTGATTAATTATGATTCCATGGTCTTGTTTAGCTTTCCAAATTAGAAATGTTTCTTCCGTACAAATCTAGACTTCTAGAACAGAATTAGTGTATAGAAGTCATTGCATAACCATCTCAAATAACTTTCAGTCAGGGACAGCTTTGTTTCTAGCACTATTTTAGATGCTTTTGTTAAAAACCAGAATCAGAAGGTGCACACTGGAAGAAATCTTAGAGATTATTTGCATTTGAGGAAAGTGAAATTAAGAAGAGTTTAGGATTTACAGTCTTAAATGACAGAGTACAATTTAAACCCAGGTTTTCTCCTTCTCAGTACCATTATATCTGCTAGTTTCCCTTTTTTTTTCCTTTACTAATCACTACTGCATTGGAGACTTCAAATCACATTTATTAACCTACTGATTAAGTACTCATAATCTCTTGTATCTTTTAAAAATTTGTGGTAATAATAAAACTACCCAATAAATTAGTTAGCACATTCAAAATACTTAACCCATGGCCTGGCACGAAGTAAAGACTCGGTAACTGTTAACTATGATTATTATCATAATTGTAGGATATTATCATTATATTTTAGGATTATTATCATTTCTTAAGGATATTTTCTAAAAATGGGAATGTCTTAATTTAAAGGTATATACATGTAAATTTTGAAACTTATTTTGGCCCCTTTCAAAGGTGATAGGAATCTTTACTGCATTGAGAATACTTTTCAATAGAATTGAAAAGAGAGAAAGTTCTTGAGTAAAAGTTAGAAACTGTAGCACCCCACTTCCAAAAATGGACAGAAGATAAATAAGGATACAGATGTCTTGATCAATAATATAACCAACTGTAAGTAACAGACACATATATAGAACCCTCCTCGCAACAACAGCAGAATACATATTCTTCTCAAGTGAGATTGACACATTGTCTAGAATAGACCAGATATTAGGCCACAAAATAAATCTCAATAAATTAAAAAGACTGAAATCACACAAAGTATCTACTCCAATTTCAGCATAGAATGAAGCTAGAAATCAGTATCATAAGGAAAACTGGAATGTTAAAATATGTGCCAATTAAGCAAGGCACTCTTAACCAACCCCTGGGTCAAGTGAAGAAATCACAAGGAAAATTAGAAAATACCTGTAGGCTAATCGAATGAAAACACCACATGGGATGCAGCAGAGACAGAGCTCAGAGGCAAATGTGTAGCTGTAAATGCTTCTATTAAAAAGTAAGAATCTCAAATCAGTAACCTAACTTTATATCTTACAGAACTAGAAAAAGAAGAGCAAAGGAAACAGAGCTAGCAGAAGGAAGGAAATAAAGATTAGAGCGGAGTTCAGTAAAATGAGGAGAGAATAATAATAAAGAGAATGAAACCAAAGTTGATTCTTTGAAAGATCAGCAAAATTGACAAGCCTGTAGCTAGACCTGACAGAGAGAGAGAGGAAGGGAGGAAACAAATAACTAACATCAGAAGTGAAAGTGGATGTTGCCACCTGTCATCAAAAAGCAAAAGGATTATAAGAGAATACTCTAAACAACTCTGTGCCAACAAGGTAATCTAGATGAAGTGGATAGATCGAGAAGCATGCAAATTATCTAAATGCAGGATAAAACAGAAAGTCTCAACAGACTTATAACAGGCAAAGGGAATGAATTGGTAATAAGAAACCTCCTGACAAAGAAGAGCCCAGGACCAGATAGCTTCACTAGTGAACTGAACCAAACTTTTAAGGAAGACTTAACACCAGTTCATCTTAAACTCTTCCACAAAATATAAGAATAGGGAACACTTCCTAATTCATTCCCTAAGGCCAGCACTGCTGTAATCCCAAAGCCGCATGAATAATGTAACAAGAAAATTACAGACCAGTATTCCTAATGAATATAGATACATGAATTCTCAACAAGAGACCAACAGACCAAATCCAAAGTCATATTAAAAAGCTTATAAACCATGGCAAAGTGGGGTTTATCCCAGGAATGTAAGAGTGGTTAAATGTAAGAAAATAAATCAATATAATAAATCACATTAAAAGAACCAAAGTAAGCACGGGGACCACATGGTCATCTCAATTTCACAAAATGCAACACTCTTTCCTGATAAAAACTCTCAGAAAACTAGGAATAGAAGGGAATGTACTTAATGTGAGAAAAGGCATTTATGGAAAACCCACAGCTAACATCATACTCAATGATGAATAATCCAAAATAAATTTCCCTTAGATTAGGAATGTGACAAGGATGCCCATTTCCACCATTGCAGTTTAACATTATGCTAGTGGTTCTAGCCAGAGGAATTAGACAAGAAAAAGAAATAGAAGTCATCCAACCTGAGAAGGAAGAAGTAAAACTATTTGCAGATAATAGGATCCTATCTTTTAAAACTTTAGAGAATACTGCGTTTCCAATCTAGCATGTAAGAACTTTGGAAATCACCACTTTGTTCTAATACCAAGTAAAAGGCTGAACAAATTGAAAAATCAACAGTTCTTAGATTTGTAAGAAAAGTAGTACCACAGAATGAACTCCTACCCTCCAAGTTGGAGAGAGTGACATGCAGATCAAGAGAATCTCAACTTAGGAGAGCAGGAACCCTTGTAGGAAAGCAGTGCCAGTGCAGGGAAGCGTGAACTGTAATTGAAAAATTGCTGGTGGCTCAGTGCAGACAGGTCTGAGATACAAAAATTCGAGGGGACCCTCATCATTGGGAAGCCCTCACAGTTTCATCAGTTTTGCCTCCTAGAGCTCTACAGGTTTTCACAGTGTCAGAGGAAAATACCCCTTGTACTAACAGTAGGGGTAGCAGTTGTCAAATGTACCAGAGCAGTCTGTCCTTCTTAACAAGGAGTGTCTTCAACTAGAACCTAACTTGCTGAGGTTTTATCAGACCTAACTAACTTGAGAGAAGGGAAATAACCCAGCCCAGCCCACTGTAGTCACCCTGTCCAACAGGTAAATGGGGAAGAATAGCTGACAAGGTTGTCTTAAGTTCACAGTCCAGAAGCCCAGGCTCAATAACATACTGATATCTAATCTTAGGGTTCCAGAACACTTCCCCTCCCCACACAACTTCCACCACATTGCTAAGAGCCTATTTACAGCAGTTCTTTTTACTCAGTACATCATGGTGACCTAACAATAAAAAATTGCACTGGAAGTCAAAAAGCACAGTTAGAATAGAGCAAATATCAGAACCAGACTCAGGGTTGTTGAAATGATCAGACCAGGAGTTGAAAACAACTCTGATTGATAAGATAAAGGCTTTAATGAAACTATGATAATGCTAATCAAAAGAAAGTAGGAGTAACTGTATTAATTTCAAACAGGGTGGAATTCAGAGTAGGGAAAGTTTTTAGAAGTAAAGAAAGGCATTGTTTGTCACCAATAAGACCTAGCATACTTAACGTGTATGTGTGTAACAATATAGCATGAAAATGCATGAGGTAAAAACTGACAGAAGTGCAGAGCTTTAAAAAGAGATAAATTCACTGTCATACTTGGGAACTTTAGCACCCCTCTATCAGAAATGGACAGATCCAGAAGGTATAAAATCAGTAAGTACATAGCTGAATTCAACATCATCATCAATCATATGGATATAAGGATACACCTATATATCAACAACAGCAGAATACACATTCTTCTCAAGCTTACACGGGATAACCACCAAGATGGACCACATTCTAAGCCATAAAATAAACCATAACAGGAAAATTCCAAAATACTTGGGAATAGGCACCACCCTTATAAATAAAACGAGTCAAAGAAAATATCTCATGAGAAACTTAAAAATATTTTGAACTAAATGAAAATGAAAACACAACAATGTTTGTCAGATGTAGTAGAAGCAGTACTTAGAGGGAAATTTGTAGCACTGAATGCATATATTAGAAAAGAAGAAAGATCTAACATTAATCATCTTAGCTTCTACCTTAGGATACTAGAAAAAGAAGAGCAAGTTAGATCTAAAGTAAACAGAAGAAAAATAATAAAAATTAGAGTAAAAATCTATCAAATTGAAAACAGGAAAATATTGAAACCAAAGCTTATTAAATTCATGTTGACATCTGGCAAAAACCACCACAGTATTGTAAAGAAATTATCCTCCAATTAAAATAAATTGGTTAACTTAAAAAAAAGTTCAAGTTCAAGTGAGCAATAAAAACCTACTTTTAAAGTAAAAAAAAAAAAAACCCACAAAAGATCAATGAAATCAATAAGCCTCTGGCCAGGCTAATTAAGAAAAAAAGGGGGGGGAGTCTCTTTATCTATATTTGAGAGAAATTATATTAAGTTTCCTAGCATGAACATATTCTTACATTCTGGGAATAAGTTGTTCATATAATAGCTGAATTTCAGTGCAGCAGTAGGTTACAAATGTTAACATTTTATTGAAAATTTTTATGTTAAATTTGCATTGAGATGAGTCTGATTTTATTATTCATATGGTTTTTGACCAGATTTTGTTTCAGAAGTTTGAATACCTTATATAAATTTAATAATTCCACTGGAAACTTGAAAAGAAGGGGAATTACCTATCAATATAACTTACATCATTTTGTATACTTATAATTACCTTTAAAATTTTTTCTTTTCTGTGGTAAATTTTTTGCAAAGAATATGTTTAATCTGTGTTTTGCCTGCTATGCTTTCTGCTATATTTTTAAACTTTGGTTGTAAAATAAAACACATAAAGATGAAAAGAGAGAGAGGACACTAATATCAGAAATGAAGGACAGGACATCACTGTGCAACCCATGTACATTAAAGTGCTAACAAAAAAAAAGTGCTAACAAAAAAATACTATGGACAATTAATTATTTGCCTACAAATTTGATAACCTAGCATAAATGAACCAACTCCTTGAAAGACACAAGCTGCCATATCTAGACTAAGAAGAACTAAATAATATGAAAAGGCTCTGCCTGTTAAAGAAATTGAGTCAATAATTAATAACCTTCGAGAGCAGAAAGCGTCAGGCCCAGATATGTTCACTGGTGAATTATACCAGATATTTAAGGAAGAAATCACACCAATTATCTACAATCACTTTCAGAAGATAGAACTAGAGGAAATACCTCCTAACTCATTCTATGATATCAGAATTATACTAATACCAAAACCAGAAAAAGTACAAGAAAAGAAAGCCATAGACTAACATGCGTCATAGACATAGATGGAGAAGTCCTCAAAATATTAGCAAATTGAATCCAACAATATATAAAAAGAATTATACACCAAAACCAAATGGGATGTTATCCCATATATGTATGCAAGGCTGGTTCAACCTTTAAAAGTCAATATAATGTATCATTGATTTGATTAAAAAAGTCACATGACTATATCAGAAGCTGCAGAAAAAGCATCTGACAAACTCCAGTACCCATTTATGATAAAAACTCAGTAAACTAGGATTAGAGGGAGACTACTCAACTTGACAAAAATATCTATCAAAAAACCTACAGATAACATGATACTTAATGTAAGAAGCTTGAAAATTTTCACTAAGATCAAGAACAAAACAATGATTTTTCCTCACACAACTCCTTTTCAACATTATACTGTATGTCTTAGCTAGTGCAGTAGGACAAGAAAATAAAATGAAAAAGGTATCCATATTGGGAAGGATGACATAAAACTGTCTTGGTTAGCAGATGATATGATTGTCTATGTAGAGAATCAAAGAAATTAACAAAAATCTCCTGGAACTAATAAGGCATTTATAGCAAGGTTGCAGGTACATGATTAATATGCAAAAGTTGGTCACTTCTTTATATATTAGCCATGAATAATGGAATTTGAAATTTAAAACTCAATTCTGTTAATATTAGCACCCACAGAAATGAAATACTGAAATATAAGTATACCAAAATATGCTCAAGATCTATATGGGGAAAACTATAAAACTCTAATGAAATAAATCAAAGGAGAACTAAATAAATGAAGAGATATTCCATGTTCGTGTACAGGAAGACTCAGTATTATCAAGATGTCAGTTCTTCCTATTTTCAATTATAGATTTATTGCAATGTAAGTCAAAATTCCAGCAAGTTCTTTTGTGGATATCAATCAATTAAGCCTGAAGCTTATATGGAGATGCAAAAGACCCCGTATAGCCAACACAATAGTAAAGGAAAAGAGCACAGTTGAAATATTGACTTCAAGTTTATATCAAGCTACAGTAATCAAGACAGTGTTGTATTGACAAGAAAATATATAGGTACAGCATCTATGACAAGTTCAGTTCAGTCGCTCAGTCGTGTCCGACTCTTTGCAACTCCATGAACCGCAGCACGCCAGGCCTCCCTGTCCATCACCAACTGCTGGAGTCTACCCAAACCCATGTCCATCAAGTCGGTGATGCCATCCAGCCATCTCATCCTCTGTCGTCCCTTCTCTTCCTGCCCTCAATCTTTCCCAGCATCAGGGTCTTTTCAAATGAGTCAGCTCTTCGCATCAGGTGACCAGAGTACTGGAGTTTCAGTTTCAACATCAGTCCTTCCAATGACGACCCAGGACTGATCTCCCTTAGGATGGACTGGTTGGATCTTCTTGCAGTCCAAGGGGCTCTCAAGAGTCTTCTCCAACACCACAGTTCAAAAGCATCAATTCTTTGGCGCTCAGCTTTCTTTATAATCCAACTCTCACATCCATACATGACTCCTGAAAAAAACATAACCTTGACTAGATGGACCCTTGTGGACAAAGTAAACAAAGGCAATACAGTGGAGTAAAGAAGTTCTTTTTAACAAATGATTTAGAACAACCAGACAGCGCATACAAAAAAAACAAATCTATAAATAGAACTTACACCCTTCACAAAAATTAACTTAAAATAGATCACAGACTTAGATGTGAAACATAAAATTATTAACACTCCTCAGTCAGTCAGTTCATTCACTCAGTCGTGTCCGACTGTTTGCGACCCCATGGACTGCAGCATGTCAGGCAGACCTCTCTGTCCATCACCAACTCCCAAAGCTTGCTCACACTCAATGTCCATTGAGTCAGTGATGCCATCCAGCCATCTTATCCTTTGTCATTCCCTTCTCCTCCTGCCTTTAATTTTTCCCAACGTCAGGGTCTTTTCTAATGAGTCAGCTCTTTGCATCAGGTGGCCTAGGTATTGAAGCTTCAGCACCAGTCCTTCCAATGAATATTCAGGGTTTATTTCCTTTAGGATTGACTGGTTGGATCTACTTGCAATCCAGGGGACTCTCAAGAGTCTTCTCCCACACAATAGTTCAAAAGCTTCAACCCTTCGGTGCTCAGCCTTCTTTATGGTCCCCCTCGTATCATCTTGCTGCAGCTTCTCCTTTGCCTTTGGATGTGGGTTATCTTTTTTTGGTGGATCCAGCATTCTCCTGTTGATGGTTGTTGAGCAGCTAGTTGTGATTTTGGTGTTCTCTCGGGAAGATGAGTGCATGTCCTTCTACTCCGGGATATGTCCCTACCCTTAGTACAGACTTCAAAAAAAGGATGCACTGCCCTCGAGATCTTGATTCCTTGTTGTCACTAAGTATAATCTTAAAGGTTCTTTGGATTTTAAAAGTTTTATTGTGGATCATCTGGGAAAGTAGCATATAATGAAATAGAAAAGGTACAAAACTCAGCAAATCTTATAGTCATAACCTTTGTCTGTATGCTTCTGCTTGCCTTAAGCACTACTTGGAAGAACCTTTGGATTTTACATTTTCCTTTCTTTTTGATACCAAGAGTATATTTCAACCTAATTTCTAAAAAAGATGGCTTTCAACCAAATTTCTCCTTCTTACTACCCTACCTAAATGCAAAGAATTGTGTCACTTTTTCCTAGAATGGCTACAGAGATGTTAGATTAGACCTTTGTCATTTATCCTTGGACCATTGCCGAAGGCTTCTCCCTTTTCTTTTTGTGCGTTCTAGCTCTACCACCTCTCCCCCAGTTTAATCTGTTAAAGACACAAATGTGTTTATAATATTTCATTAGTTCCACATCAGAAACAGGATGCAGTTAGATTTTTCCCTAATGCATACAAAAACAATGTTATATATAAATTAGAATTTTAAATGTAAAACAAATGATTATATAAGTACCATTAGAAATATCGATAAATATTTAATCCTGGTGTGAAGGAGACTATAAAATACAACAATAAAGGAATACACACTTAGATAAATATTAGTAACATATGGCAGACAAAAGGTTAACAGCCTTAATAAAGTATTAGTCTATATAATAATATGCAAAAGTAATATTCATTTCCATGAACAGTCCTTTGTATTATAGTTATTATTTGATATTTTATTATTCTTACAGATTAACTAATCTTGTGTTATTACTTCTATAGCAAAAACAAATTAGTTACTCACCAGGAGTATGCAGCATAGAACATCAGCAAGAAATAACCAAACTAAAGACTGATTTGGAAAAGAAAAGTATCTTTTATGAAGAAGAATTGTCCAAGAGAGAAGGAATACATGCAAATGAAATTAAAAATCTGAAGAAAGAACTACATGATTCAGAAGGCCAACAACTTGCTCTCAACAAGGAAATTATGATTTTGAAAGACAAATTGGAAAAAAACAGGAGAGAGAGGTGAGAATCAAGTTATTTACTCCTCTAATAATTATTTGTTGAATACCTGTTTGGTGTCAAGGATTGGAGAAACATAGGCAGTAAATACAATCTAGTCCTCAAGAAGACCAAAGTCAAGATTGGTAAATAGAAGATTATATTACAGCATCATAGGAAAGCAAATGAGAAGTATAGGAACACTTGTAGAAGAGACGCAAAAGGTAACTTTGCTGCTTGGGTTTTTTTGTTGTTGTTGTTTCTTTCTTTCTTTTTTTTCAAATGTTAACTTTGATGTGTCTGGGTTTTTTTAACAAAATTATTTCTGAGTTAAGACCAAGGATATAAGAAATATATAGCTGTGGAAGAGTGTCCAGGCAAAGTTTAGCAGAATTTGCCAAGATCTATAGGAAAAGGGTAGCAATGACACATTTAGAAAATGAAAGATGTTCATTATGGTGGAGGCATAAAAATAAAGATGAGTGTTAAGAAATGAAACTGGAAAGGAAAATAGAGGCAAGATCATGAAGGAATGTAAGGAATTTAGACTTTATCCTAAGACTAGTGAAGAAAAATTACATAATTATATTTTTGAAAGATCACTCTTATTACTGTCTAGATAGTAGATTAAAAGGAGCAGACTGTAGACAGGAATCTAGCAATGAGAGATGAGGTGGCTGGACCTTAGGTTTGACAGTGAAGATGGAGACAGGCGTATGAACTCAAAGTCTACTGAGAAGACAGAACCTGAAGGACATAATGACCAGATATGAGAAATGAGAAGCAGAAGAAATTATCAGTGATACTCAAGTTGCTAGGTTTTAGGGAACTAAATGTATGTTGTTGTCATTCTTAACTTGAGTTTAATTCAGTTTGGTCCATTCATTCAACAAATTTTTTTAGAACCTGCTAGAACCTGCTATGTGAAAGCACTGTTGTAGGCCCTGGGGACATAGCAGTGAACAGACAAAAGTTCTCTGTCCTTATGGAGCTTTCCTTTCGTTATGACTAAAGAAAGACTATAAATATAATATAAACATATATATAGTGTTTATATATAACTGTTTATATATAGTGTTTGTATATAAGTATTTTGTGTATATATAGATATATATATATAGGCTATATATAGTTATGACTATAGAAAGACTAAATAAAATATAAACAAAATAGGTAAAATGCAGAGTATGTTAGATGATTATTAAGTCCAAGAACAAAAAGTAAGGCAGAGGATGGGAACTGTGAAACATTAGGGTGAGAAATTATACACACGCATACACATGATAGCCAGGAAAAATTATGCTGAGAAGGTGATTTCTCAGTAAGGACTAAAGAAAGTGTGTCCTTACGTATGTATTAGAATAACATTTTACATTAAGAACAAGTCTGTTGAGACAGTAAAAAGATCAGTGGTTGCAGGGGTTGGAAGGAGGATGTGATGAATATGCAGAGTACAGAGGATTTCTCTGACTCTGAAACTACTCTATATATGTCACTATACAGCCTAATATGAATTGTATAGTTTTAATAATAGTGATGCGTCTAATGTAGATTCATTAATAGTAACAAACACAACCACTCTGTATATATGGGCAATCTCTGTACTTTCCTTTCAGTATTGCTATGAACTTAAAACCATTTGAAAAAACAAAGTCTATTAAAATCATAATACTAAAAACGAGGCCAATGTAGAATAAACAGAGTTAAGGGGAAAGAATAGTGAGAATGTGTATGAGAGGTAATGGGGGCGAGATCATGTAAGGTTTTATAAGTCATTTTCAGTGACTTACGTAAAACCATGGCAGGCTTCCCTTGTGGCTTAGCTGGTAAAGAATCTGCCTGCAATGTGGGAGACCTGGGTTCAGTCCCTGGGTTGGGAAGATCCTCTGGAGAATGGAAAGGCTACCCACTCCAGTATCCTGGCCTGGAGAATTCCATAGACCGTATAGTCCATGGGGTTGCAAAGAGTCAGACATGACTAAGCGACTTTCACTTTCTCTTTCAAAACCATGGCAGGGAAGCATTGCAGGATAGTGAATAGAAAATGGACAGATACTGACTTGTGTTTTAAAAGGAGTACTCTGACCTAGTTTAAGAAAAGTCTGAACTAGATAAGAGAAAAGGCAGGGAAACCATTTAGAAGGCTATTGCAGTAATCTAGGAAAATGATGGTGGCTTGAGCCTAGGTTGGTGGCAGCAAAGGTAAAGATAATGATAGTTGCTGATAGACTAGATATGGATAAGAGAGAAAGAGGAAAAATCAAGGATGATACTACAGTTTTGGGCCTTAGCAATTAAGAGAATATAGTTACCATTTAGAGAGGAAGACTACAAAAGAAGTTTGGGATAAGAATATCAGAAGCTCATTTTATACAAATTATTTGCGAGATGCTTTTTAGACATCCAGGTGGAAATGTCAAATAGGTCATCATATAAACAAGTCTGGATTTCAGGGCTGGAGATAAAATCCTGGGAGTATCTATCACTCACATGTTATCAAAAGGGGTGAGACTATATGAGATCACTTAGTGAATGAATATGGATGAAAAAGAAGTCCTCGGGCTGTACCCTGGAGCTCCAATCTTTAGAAGCTGGGAAATGAGGAAGAAACAGAAAAGTGGATAAGAGCCAGGAAGAATGATAGTAAGAAGACCAGGCAAATTTGGTGCCCAGATTTGGTGTTAGGATGAATGTGAACTTAATTATCTGTTATTAGGGTTGGGCATGTTGAATTGGAGGTGCTTAGGAGACAATTTTGAGGAGATATCAAGTCGACAATTTGAAACTCAGGAAAGCTTCCAACGTAGTGGTGGTTTAGTCACTAAGTCGTGTCTGACTCTTGCGAACCCATGGACTGTAGCCTGCTAGGCTCCTTTGTCCGTGGGATTCTCCAGGCAAGAATACTGTAGAGGGTTGCCATTTCCTTCTCCAATGTAGATTGGAGTAGTTCTAATTAGTTCTAATTCATCTCCAATGTAGATTCAGATGTAAATTCAGCATAATAGATGATAATTGAAATCAGGTAATATAATAGATGCAATAGCTCAGGAAGAAGGTATAAAGAAAAGTTGAGCACCTGAGACAGAATACCTGAGAGTATTGGCATTTATTTGGAGGAAAGAGGGGACGGCGGGGGCTCACAAAGACAGCTGTAAAGTCAAAATGTAGGCAGAAATCAGGAGAGTGGGCATCACTGAAACCAGGGGAAGACTGCATTTCAAGAGAGGGAAATGGGGACAGTGTCAAAGGTAGCCAGTAGATGGGATATAATAATAACAGTTGGAACAATAGGTTTGAGACGGCATTTTTTTTGAGGTGATGGCAGCAGAAGCCAGATTTTGGCACAGGGAGGGAAAATTAGGCAATGAGTTAAGTGAATATAGCAGTCTCTCAAGACTTCGAGGTGGTTGCCCGTGAACAGGAAGACCAGGAAAGTGGCTCAGTTGGTAAAGAATCTGCCTGCAATGCAAGGGACTGCCTGCAAAGCAGGAGACCTGGGTTCACGCCCCAGGTTGGGAAGATCCCCTGGAGAAGGAAATGGCAACACACTCTAGTATTCTTGCCTGGGAAATTCCATGGATGGAGGAGTCTGGTGGGTTACAGTCCATTCAGTTATAAGAATCAGACACAACTGAGCGACTAAACCACCACCATCATAGTAGACCCTCAGCACATTTTTAAAGGCTCCCCTGGTGACTCAGACAGTAAAGAATCTGCCTGCAATGCAGGAAATGCAGGTTTGATCCCTGGATCAGGAAGATTCCCTGGAGAAAGGACTGGTAACCCACTCTAGTATTCTTGCTTGGAGAATTCTATGGACAGAGGAGCCTGGTGGGCTACAGTCCATGGAGTCTCAAAGAGTTGGATACGACTGACTAACACTTTCACTTTCTTTTTTGTTTATTTTGTTTAAGTATAGCAGAGACTTACGTTTAGTGCTAATAGGAAAAAACAAAACTGGTTTTATATAGAAAAAATTGTTTTTGGCTGTGCTGGGTCTTCATTGCTGTGCAGACTTTTCCCTAGTGGCGGTGAGCAGAGGATACTCTCTAGTTGCAGTGCGAGGGCTTCTCCTTGCAATGGCTTCTCTTGTTGCCAAGGGCAGACTCCAGGGCCTGTGGACTTCAGCAGTTGCAGCACATGGGTCCGGTGGTTGTGGCTTCCAGGATCCGGGGCACAGGCTCCGTAGTTGTGCTGCATGGGCTCAGTGGCTCTGTGGCATGTGGGGTCTTCCCAGGCCGGGAATCAAACCCGTGTCTTCTGCATTGGCAGGCATATTCTTTACCTCTGAGCCTCCAGGGAAGCCCTTTATAGAAATTTTACTCAATTTACTTTCATCTGCTTATTTTTCTGAAGGAATGCTTCTTTGTAGTTTTTCATATTTTTTTAAATTGTTGTTTTTGTTGCTTCTGAATCTAGAAAGATTCCAAACATAACCGAATTTCACATTTTGATTGTAGATAATAAAGTGACACATTTGCTTGGACACAAAATGGTTGTTTCCCTAGAAGTTAATCATTTAATTATAATTTAATTTATATTCAATCATTTGGTGATAAAGGGATTTTTAAGATTACATTTTTAAATCAACCATTATTTACGTTCTTTGTTGACTTGGAAGCAATTATAGAATTACCCAGAACTACTTCACTTTGAAATTTATTTGCTGCTAACCAACTTCCTCCATCAAACCGCAGTAGAGATAAGGCTCTTCTCTACAGTTCAATTCACTATTCAAAAACTGATTCCCTTTCTCCCTTAGGAGGTTTTTAAAAAGTTTGTTAGAATTGTGTTTACCTCTAAGGGTTAATCAGTTCTGTCTCCCCCAGAACTAAACAAGTTTTATAACATTAAATGTGTTACATGTATATATATATAGATTGGTAGGTACGTAGGGAAGAAGGAAAGGAGTTATGGGAGGATGGCCTGAGTGTATTGAGAGAACTGTTGGTAGTGTAATTTGAATTTTCTACACAGTCTAGACCTGAGTATAGAATCATATTGTGGTCCCTGTATCCTCCTTTTTCCCTTGCTTCCTCATGTTCCCATACTTCCTAGCATATACATAGCCAAATAAAGTGAGCATAATCAGGATGTCTTCCTCAGATTTTCAAATGAACAACAAAATAAATTTATTAAGCAGACAAATTATTTATTAATTAAAAGGAAATTATTGAGATTTCATTTTAAGGGAAAGAATTGGGATTTGGAGCAATTGAGATATAGTGTATAGAGTATATAGTGTATAAAGTATATTCTACTTTTAATTCAAGTCCTTTTTTCTTGCATATTTTGAATTATATTAGCCAAAGTGAAAGAGAAGAATTTGAAAATGAGTTCAAGCAACAATATGAACGAGAAAAAGTGTTACTAACTGAAGAAAATAAAAAACTGACAAGTGAGCTTGATAAGGTGAGTGACTCAATCTCATTTATGTTTATTGACACATGCTAGATAGATATTCAGTACTGCCATAGTAGTTGTAGATATAATTTTATATTTGATGTACATTTTTATTTAATATTTCTCCTTATATCAGAGTTTACTTCTGTGTACAGCCCATTTTTCATTTTACCAATCTTTACAGGAGTCTTCTGGAGAAAGGACTTGGCTTACCTTGTCTTGTTCTTTGTCCCTGTATTTTTTGAGCCCGTGTTCTTTACTTCACTTTCCATCTCTTTTACTCTTTTCTCTCAAATTCATCACTTACTATGTCATGGCTAGCTAAGTTAGGGCCTGCCTTTGGCAAGGACAGGAACAATTAAGCCAAACTAGAGAAATTTTGACAATTCTGATCTTATTCGTGATGGAGAACTGATAATAGGTAGAAATAATACCATTGGTATGTAAGAAGCCAAAGAAACTAACTCTGTCTAAACCCTGTAGTGTGAACAAAGGGTTGAACCATAGACTAAACCTAGATTACAACAACTAGATTTATGAACAAAATTTCAAATACTTAAAGGAATCTTTTTCCATTTAGTATCTCAGATTTCTTAAATTGCCATCATTCCGCATTTCTTGTGCCATTTGTTAACATCTGTGAAAATCCTAATATTAATCTTCAATTTTAATAGTTGTACTTATAAATAAATATTTATAAGTTGTACTTATAAATAAGGTTTGGCTAATTGTCCTTTATAATGAGTTCTAATATTTTCCAAAGTATTTAATTAGTCATTTCAACAACAGATTGAAAGACAATGGCTAAATAATCATAAAAAAAAAGAGACTCTTCATTCATTCTATCTCAATTTCCAACATATTCCATATTTATTTTCATTTCTCTCACTATTTTTCCCATGATTTTTCAGCTTTCTAAGCACTTAAAAATGACTTAGCTTGTTTGGTTGCAAACCACTTGAGAAAGAACTCTGTTAGTTTATTTTGTGACTGCAAAGCTGATGCATACAAACACTGGAAAATGACCAAATACTAAGTAGTATAAATTATTTTAGACTATGAATCTGTGTGAACATTATTGTATAGCTGTTAGTTATTTCCACTAAAATAAAACTAACAAGGCTTCCCTGGTGGTTCAGTGGATAAGAATCCACCTGCCAACGCAGGGGACACAGGTTCGATCCCTGGTCCAGGAAGATTCCACATGCTGTGGAGCAGCTAAATGTGTGCCCACAGCTAATGAGCCCATGCTCTAGGGTCCGTGAGTCACAACTGCTGAAGCCTGTATGCTCTAGGGCCCCCAAGTCACAGTTACTGAAGCCCGTGCACATAGAACCCGTGCTCCACAACCAGAGAAGTCACTGCGGTGTGAAGCCTGCGTACCACACAAAGAGAACCCCCCACTCCCTGCAACTAGAGAAAGCCTGCACACAGCAACGAAGACACAGTGCAACCAAAAATAAAATAAATGTGTCTTTAAAAAAAACTAGTATTATTTAAACTTTATCCAAATTAGTCACATAATTGTTATTGAATGGACTTGTATCATATGACTGCAAAATTGAGCATCATTTCTGTCTACAAGACAGAATTTTAAGATTCTGTTAAGAGTTATCTCGAGGTAAGAAATATAATTCAAGTCTAGAAGGCCTTTAGAATTAAAGTCTAGAAGGCCATATAGAATTTCTAAGCAAAATTACCTAGTAAAAGATGGTATTATAGTTGAAGAAAAATTGAACTGTGATAGGATCAGATTGAATGTAGATCAAATCTTGTATTCACCCCTTGGCTTTATTTCATGATTAACCATAACATTCTGGTGAGTTTACCAAAAACACACTTTAGAAATAATTTTTTTAAAATAATCTTTTGGTTTTGATGAGATCTGAAAGATAAAAACCTATCTCCTAATTTTATAAAAAACAGAGCATTACCTTGTCTTGCTAAATTGAAAGATATGAAAGAGAATGTGAGTAGAACTTTGAGAGCAAATCATAATGGTTGGCAAGTATTCAATGACAAATGATAATAAGGAAATATTTATTCCTTGAGAAATAGGGGAGGATCTGGGTCTTCTTCCATTTGAACCTCTTCTCTATTTTTGCTCCTTGTATTCAGCTTTACTTGTCTTTCTGCTTCTTACTCAGCCCACCTAACTTCATATAGTTACTGCTTCTTTCCATTTATTTATTTTTGTTTGTTTGATTACATTGAGTATTTTCCCAGGAGGAATAACCAAAGAATAACTTTGCCATTGCTACACCAGCTGTCCCATTGGGAACCAGCTGGAAGAGAACTTAATTCCTTCTCAACACAACTTCAGATACAGAAACCAAAAAGCAATTAGTATGTTAATTTTGAAACTTAGGTAACTAATAGATTCTCACAATCAGATTTTTTAACTTCAAAAATAAAAATTAAAAAGGAAATAGGAAAACACTTATTGATATTTTCAGAAGTCTGTATTCAAAGTTTCTATTAAAGGTAACTTATTGCAAGTAAAATCACCATTTGTGCCAAGGAGTGGAAGTAAATGGTTTCCAGCGAGAAAAGATTATCATTTGTATCTTGTTTTTAAATAATGTGTAAAATCAAACTTACACAAAGTGAGGAAAATATTCAACATAAAAGTTACCTATGATTTCATCAACCTGAAACAACTGTTTTACTTTTATATGTTCCTTTCCAAGTTCTGTTGGTACACATATTATTACATAATTTCAGCCATGTATACATTTTATTTTCTAATCTGCCTTTTCACTTAAACATGAACACTCTTCCATATCCTATGTAGTCTTATAATTATCATAAACCAAATGTGTCAGTTCACAAATAGTAAAATCTTATTCTCAAACATGCAAAATGAGCTAGTACTTAGGTTCAGTTCAGTTCAGTCACTCGGTCATGTCCGACTCTTTGTGACCCCATGAACCGCAGCATGCCGGGACTCCCAGAGCTTACCCAAACTCATGTGCATTGAGTCGGTGATGCCATCCAATCATCTCATCCTCTGTCGTCCCCTTCTCCTCCTGCCCTCAATCTTTCCCAGCATCAGGGTCTTCTCAAATGAGTCAGCGCTCGCATCAGGTGGCCAAAGTATTGGAGTTTCAGTTTCAACATCAGTCCTTCCAGTGAATATTCAGGACTGATTTCCTTTAGGATGAACTGGTTTGATCTCCTTGCAGTCCAAGGGACTCTCAAGAGTCTTCTCCAACACCACAGTTCAAAAGCATCAATTCTTTGGCGCTCAGCTTTCTTTATAGTCCAACTCTCACATCCATACATAACTACTGGAAAAACCATAGCCTTGACTAGATGGACCTCTGTTGACAAAGTAATGTCTCTGCTTTTTAATATGCTGTCTAGGTTGATCATAACTTTCCTTCGAAGTACTTAGGTAAAGTTTATTTTTTACTCTCCTAATTTACTTTATATAAATCATTTAATCCTCACAGTAAATCTCTCAGGTATACCCTATTTTTCTTACCATTTTACAGATAAGGAAACTGAGGCAAAGGGAGGTTAAGCTACTCTCCTAATCTCACAACTAGAGAGTGGCAGAATGGGATTAGAACACAGGTAGTCTGGCTCCAGAGCCCATGCTTTTGTTTAGTAAGAATGAAAAAATAAGCTTTTTCTGACAAATAGTAAACAAATCTATTTAACACTACTTGTAACTATTATAACATGAGTGCAAAAATCTGTATTTCCTCCTCTTCTTACAAATCTCCAACTGAAACCCCAACCACAAATTATTTGCATGGGATGTCAAAAGCAATGGTGATCAAAAAATAATGTGTTGTGGGAATTAGTGAAGACACTGCATCTGCAAAAAACATTCTCAAAAACAGCTGGTAAACTTCTGTCTATGTTAACATGAGGAGATTGATGCATCCTCTCAAAAAAAAAGTTTCATAGTGGACACAGTTATCGAAAATAGTAATTTCAGAGTTCCCAGAGTGAACTAAAGGAAGACAAATGCAAAACATTGCTGAGTTAAATTAAAGAACGTCTAAACAAATGGAGAAAGATACTGGGTATTGTTAGGACTGCAGTTCTCTAATCTGTAGATTCAAGGAAATCCCCATAAAGATTATATAGACTTTTTTGTTAGAAGGGACAAGCTTATTCTTAAATATATATGGGTATGCAAAAGATCTAAAATAGGAAAAACATTTCAGGGAGTGGGTATAAAAGTTGAAGAGTTTACACTACCAAAGTTTGAAACTTACTGTAAATCTACAGTAATCAAAAGATTATGAAAGGAAATCAACTTACTAAAGAAAATCAACCCTCAATATTCATTGTAAGGACTGAGGCTGAAACTGAAGCTCCAATACTCTGGCCACCTGATGCAAAGAGCCGACTCATTGGAAAAGACCCTGATGCTGTGAAAGGTTGAGAGCAGGAGGAGAAGGGGACGACAGAGGATGAGATGGTTGGATGGCATCACCGACTCAATGGACATGAGTTTGCGCAAGCTCTGGGTGATGGTAAAGGACAGGGAGGCCTGGTGTGCTGCAGTCTATGGGGTCACAAAGAGTCAGACACAACTGAGCGACTGAACAACATTGATATAACGAAAGAGTAGAGTCCAAAAATAAGATGTCATATTTATAGTTGATTGATTTTCAGCCAAAGTGCCAAGGCAATTAAATGGGAAAAAAATAAATATGAGACATGATACTATACAACTCCTAGAAGAGAACAGAGGAAAAATATCCTATGATGTAAATCATAACAGTAGTTTCTTAGGTTTGTCTCCCAAAGCAATAGAAATAAAAGCAAAAATAAGCAAACGATACCTAATTAAATTTAAAAGCTTTTGCACAGCAGAGAAAACCATAAACAAAATGAAAAGACAACTTGTGGACTGGGAAAAAAATATCTGCAAATGGTGCAACCAGCAAGGGCTTAATTTCCAAAATATACGAACAGCTCATACAACTCAATAACAAAAAACAACCCAATCAAAAATTGGTCAGAAGACCTAAATAGACACTTCTCCAAAGAAGATATACAGATGACTAACAAACACATGAACAGATGCCCAACACTGCTAATTATTAGAGAAATGCAAGTGAAAACTACAATGAGATACCACCTCACACCAGTCAGAATGACCATCCTCAAAAAGTCTACAAAGAATAAATGCTGGAGAGGATGTGGTGAAAAGGGACCTTCCTACAGCGTTGGTGGGAATGTAAATGGTTGCAGGTACTACGGGAAACAGGATGGAGGTTTCTTAAAAAACTAAAAATAGAGTTAGCATACAATCCAGCAATCCCACTCCTGAATATAGATCTGGAGAAACTCAAATGTGAAAAGGTAATGCACCTCAGTGTTTATAGCAGTGCTATTCACAGTAGCCAAGATATGGAAGCAACCTAAATGTCCATCAACAAATGAATAGTTAAAAAAGATGTGGTATGTATAGATATATATGAAATTGAATACTTTGTTGTTGTTTAGCCACTAAGTCCTATTCAGCTCTTTGCAACCCCATGGACTACAGCATGCCAGACTCCTCTATCCTCTGCTATCTCACAGAGTTTGCTCACATTTCAATCCATTGAATTGGTGATGCTATTTAACCATCTCATCCTCTGCCACCCCCTTCTGCTCTTGCCCTCAATCTTTCCCAGCATCAAGGTCTTTTTCAGTGAGTTGGCTGTTCGCATCATGTGGCCAAAGTATTAGAGCTTCAGTTTCAACATCAGTCCTTACTTTTTTTTTTTTTTTATTTAGTTTTATTAGTTGGAGGCTAATTACTTCACAACATTTCAGTGGGTTTTGTCATACATTGATATGAATCAGCCATAGATTTACACGTATTCCCCATCCCGATCCCCCCTCCCACCTCCCTCTCCACCCGATTCCTCTGGGTCTTCCCAGTGCACCAGGCCCGAGCACTTGTCTCATGCATCCAACGTGGGCTGGTGATCTGTTTCACCATAGATAGTATACATACTGTTCTTTTGAAACATCCCACCCTCACCTTCTCCCACAGAGTTCAAAAGTCTGTTCTGTATTTCTCTGTCTCTTTTTCTGTTTTGCATATAGGGTTATCATTACCATCTTTCTAAATTCCATATATATGTGTTAGTATGCTGTAATCTTTATCTTTCTGGCTTACTTCACTCTGTATAATGGGCTCCAGTTTCATCCATCTCATTAGGACTGATTCAAATGAATTCTTTTTAACGGCTGAGTAATATTCCATGGTGTATATGTACCACAGCTTCCTTATCCATTCATCTGCTGATGTGCATCTAGGTTGCTTCCATGTCCTGGCTATTATAAACAGTGCTGCGATGAACATTGGGGTGCATGTGTCTCTTTCAGATCTGGTTTCCGCAGTGTGTATGCCCAGAAGTGGGATTGCTGGGTCATATGGCAGTTCTATTTCCAGTTTTTTAAGAAATCTCCACACTGTTTTCCATAGTGGCTGTACTAGTTTGCATTCCCACCAACAGTGTAAGAGAGTTCCCTTTTCTCCACACCCTCTCCAGCATTTATTGCTTGTAGACTTTTGGATAGCAGCCATCCTGACTGGCGTGTAATGGTACCTCATTGTGGTTTTGATTTGCATTTCTCTAGTAATGAGTGATGTTGAGCATCTTTTCATGTGTTTGTTAGCCATCTGTATCAACATCAGTCCTTATGATGAATATTCAGAGTTGATTTCCTTTCGGATTGACTGATTTGATCTCCTTGCAGTCCAAGAGTCTCTCAAGAGTCTTCTCTAGCAGCCCAATTCAACAGCATCAATTCTTCAGTGCTCAGTCTTCTTTATGGTCCAAGTTTCACATCCGTACATGGCTAGTGGAAAAACCATAGCTTTAACTATATGGACCTTTGTCAGCAAGGTGATGTCTCTGCTTTTTAATATGCTGTCTAGGTTAGTCATAGCCTTCCTTCCAAGGAGCAAGCATCTTTTAACTTCATGGCCGCAGTCACTGTCCACAGTGAAATTGGAGCCCAAGAAAATAAAATCTGTCACTACTTCTACTTTTTCCCCTTCTGTTTGCCATGAAATGATGGGACCAGAGGCCATAATCTTAGTATTTCACTGCTGAGTTTCAAGCCAGCTTTTTCACTCTCCTCTTTCAGCCTCATAAGACTCTCTTTAGTTCCTCTTCACTTTTTGCTATTAGAGTGGTATCATCTGCATATCTGAGGTTGTTGATATTTCTCCCAGAAATCTTGATTCCAGTTTGTGATTCATCCAGCCTGGCATTTCACATGATGTACTAGGCATAGAAGTACATATATAAGCTGTGCATAAATAAGAAGGGTGACAATATACAGCCTTTTACTCCTTTTCCAATTTGGAACCAGTGTGTTGTTCCATGTCTAGTTCTAACTGTTGCTTCTTGACCCACATACAGGTGCCTCAAGGGAAAGGTAAGGTGGTCTGTTACTCCCGTCTAAGAATTTTCCACAGTTTGTTGTGATCCACACAGTCAAAGACTTTAGAGTAGTCAATGAAACGGAAGTAGTTATTTTTCTGAAATTCATCTGCTTTCTTTGTGATCCAGTGTGAATGTAGGCAGTTTGATCTCTAGTTCCTCTGCCTCTTCGAAACTCAGCTTATACATCTGAAAGTTCTTGGTTCACATACTGCTGAAGGCTACCTTGAAGGATTTTGAGCATTACCTTGCTAGCATGTGAAATGAGCGCCATTGTATGGTGGTTTGAACATTCTTTGGTATTGCCTTTCTTTGGGATGGGTATGAAAACTGGCCTTTTGCAATCCTTTGGCCAGTGTTGAGTTTTCCAAATGTGATGATGTATTGAGTGCAACACTTTAACAGCATCATTTTTAAGGATTTTAAATAGTTTGCTGGAATTCCAATACCTCCACTAGCTTTGTTCATAGTAATGCTTCCTAAGGTCCACTTGACTTCACACTCCAGGATGTCTGGCTGGTGTTTGCTCTGACCAGTGTGTTCTCTTGGCAGAATTCTGCTAGCCTTTGCCCTTTTTCATTTTGTACTCCAAGACCAAACTTGCCAGTTACTGCAGGTGTCTCTTGACTTTGTACTTTTGCATTCTAATCTCCTATGATGAATAGGACATCTTTTTTTTTTTCTTTTTGGTGTTAGTTCTAGGAGGTCTTCTAGGTCTTCATAGAATTGTTCAACTTCAGCTTCTTTGGCATTGGTTGTGGGGGCATAGAATTGGATTACTGTGATCTTGAATGCTTTGCCTTGATACTGCTCCCAAGTACTGCATTTTGGACTCTTTTGTTGATTATGAGGGCTACTCCATTTCTTCTATGGGATTCTTGCCCACAGGAGTAGATATAATGTTCATCTGAATTAAATTCACCCATTCCTGTTCATTTTAGTTCATTGATTGCTAAGATATCCATGTTCAATCTTGCCATCTCCTACTTGACTATGTTCAATTTACCTTGATTCACAGACCTAACATTATAGGTTTCTATGTAATATTGTTCTTTCCAGCATCAAACTTTACTTTCACCAGCAGATGCATCCACAGCTGAGCATTATTCCTACTTTGGCACACCCACTTCATTCCTTCTGGAGCTATTAGTAATTGCCCTTTATCTTTTTGCCTTTTCATACTGTTCATGGGGCTCTCTAGACATGACTACTGGAGTGGTTTCCCATTCCTCCTCCAGTAGACCAGGTTTTGTCAAAACTCTACATATTCCCATCTTGGGTGGCCCTGTACAGCTTGGCTCGTAGCTTCTTTGAGCTACACAGACCCCTTCACCACACAGGCTGTGATCCATGAAAGGGAGTGGAATACTACTTGGCCATTAGAAAATCTGTAAATAAGTTCATTTCTCTCATTTTTTAAGATTCCACATATAATTGACATCATATGATATTTGCCTTTTTCTGTTTGTCTTACTTCACTTAGTGTTAATAGTGTTAATCTTTAAGTCCATCCATGTTGCGGCAAATGACATTATTTCATTCTTTTTTTCCTGGAATACTACTGAGCCATTAAACAGAATGAAATATTGTCATTTGCCACAACACGAATGAACTTAGAGATTATGTACTAAGTGAAGTTGTCATACAGTGAAAGACAAATATCATTTAATTTCACTTATATGTGGAATCTTAAAAAATGATGCAAATGAACTTATTTACAAAACAGAAAGTGACTTGTAGACATTGAAAGCAAACTTAGGGTTACCAAAGGGAAAAGAACAGGGGAGGGATAAATTCGGGGTTTGGGATTAACAGATGCAAACTACTGCATATAAAATATATAAACAGCAAGATTCTACTGTATACGACAGGAAATTGTAGTCAATATCTTGTAATAAGCCACAATGGAGAGGAATATGAAAAAGGCTCTCTCTATACAGGTAGATATAGATTTATCTGAATCACATTGCTGATGTGATTTCATCAGAAACTACACAACACTGCAAGTCAATTGTATTTCAAGAAAAAAAAAACAGCCAATAAGAGATTATATATACATACACACCCATATATACATACACTCACATAATCTCACACATGTATTATGTATAAAAATGTTTACTGTAAGAAATTGGCTCACTAGATTATTGTTGTTGTTTAGTTCCTAAATTGTGTTCCAAGATCTGCAGTTTGTAAGCTGCAGAGACAGTTTAGTCCAAGTCCAAAGGGCTTAAGAGCCAAAATAACCAGTGATGTAATTCTAGTCCAAAAGCCAGTGAAGGCTTCAAACCCAGGAAGAGCCACTGTTTCAGTAAGAGACCAAAGACAAGTGAAAGCAGCCTGAAGCAATCAGGCAGGAGGGGTTCCCTCTTACTCAGTAGAGTCAGCCTTTTCTTCTTTTCAGGCCTTCAACTGGTTGAATAGGGTCCACTCACATTAGGAAGGGTAATCTTCTTTATTCAGTCAATTGATTCAAATGTTAATCTCACCCAGAGACATCTTCAAAGATACCAGCAGAATGTGTAGGCAGATGTCTAGGCACCCTATGACCCAGTCAAGCTGACACAAATTTAACCATCCCATGGCCTCTTATCTTCACAAACCTGTTAATAATTCTTCTAGGATAAATTTACCTCCTTCAAACTGAGTAATCAAAAATAAACTAGCACAATATCTCTACAAACATACCAGAAAGGGAGAAAGGAATAGTAATAACTAATGGCAGAATGAGACCATTTATCAGAAAAATGTAGCCATGAAGTAAAAATTATATGCAAATATTTTATCATGAATTTTAAAAAACTTAGTAAAGCAAGAAGTTTTGCTTCTGTGACAGATTAGTTTACATCATACCTACCACTACCACCTCACCAAGAACTATAAAGCTGGATGGATTAAAAAAAAAATTTTTTTAGTACAGTGGGATTACTGCCCACAGTATTCATCTGCAAGAAAGCATTGGAAAAATAGGAAGGCAGCCTAGACTTTACTGACCCAGATCCTACAGAAAGGAATAGAACTGAGAGATGAGCCCAGCACTGAGTGCCACTTTTCCTCTTGAGGATTTGCTGATATGAAAGCTATCACTGAGAATCCAGGAACTTGAGCACAGTATTCCACAGTATTATCAAGAGTTTGGAGAGATTAAAAACTAAATATCAGTGCAGGATCCTTGATAATCAATTCAAGCTTTCAATTAAGATCTTTGAAAAGGCTCCATTTTCGTAATAAGCGTGAACCAAAAAGAGATGAGCCCTCTCAGTGACTGAAACCCAGCCTTTAAGTAATTCAATCCTTCATCTCTCTTTAGTTTAGTTGCCTGCCAGAAGTATAACTAAACGCTCTCTGGAGGAAGATATTATATAGAGTCTCAGATTATCTTTAAAATTTTCATTCAATGTGCATGGCATGCAGTAAGAAATTACAGTGCATACCACAAGAAACAACCTAATAAAACCAAGATATAAAAATATAACAGCAACCAAATACTAAGTCAGAAAATAAAAATGGGAGGAAAACCAGTCAGTTTAAACAGACCCACAAAATTCCCAGTATTGGAATTTTCTCAACTGAATTTTAAAATAACTGTATGGTATATTCAAGAAAATAGAAGACATGTAGAATTTCAGCAGACACCTGGAACCTATACAAAGAAGTCAAATAAATCTTTAAAAGTAAAAAATAAAATAATTAAAATACCTAACAGAAAATTTTAACAGTAGATTGGAAAGAAGCAGAGATAGGAAAGGGTAAATAAACTTTTCATGCTGAAGTAAAGATGTATCCATATGTTTTAAAGCACAGAAATATATAAAAGAGGTATATATCGAGACATAAGGGATGTGATGAAAAGATCTGACAGAAAATATTTGCTTTCCCAGAAGGAGAGGAGAACAATTGTGGCAGAAGCAATATTTGCAAAGTTAATAGCCCACAATTTTCCAAAACCTATGAGAAATATTTAGCTACAAATTCAAGAAATGTCACAGACCCTAAAGGGAAGTTAAATCCCTATTAGGCACATCCCTATTAGGCACATCCCTATTTGGCAATACTTGCCAAAACCAGCAACCAAACCTAGACAGCATATTAAAAAGCAGAGACATAACTTTGCCGACAAAGGTCTGTATGGTTAAAACTATGGTTTTTCAAGTAGTCATGTACAGATGTGAGAGTTGGACCATATAGAAGGCTGGTTGACAAAGAATTGATACTTTTGAACTGTGGTGCTGGAGAAGACTTTTGAGAGCCCCTTGGACAGTAAAGAGATCAAACCAATCAATCCTAAAGGAAATTAACCCTAAATATTCATTGGAAGGACTGATGCTAAAGCTGGAGCTCTAATACTTTGGCCACTTGATGCAAAGAGCCAACTCATTGGAAAAGACCCTGATGTTGGGAAAGATTGAAGGCAGGAGGAAAAGGGGACAACAGATGATAAGATGGTTGAATGGCATCATTGACTCAATGGGCATGAGTTTGACCAAAGTCCAGGAGATAGTGAAGGACCAGTAGGCCTGGCGTGCTGAAGTCCATGGGGTTGCAAAGAGTCGGACATGACTGAGCAGCTGAAAAACAACAAAGCAACCAAAGAAAATCCTAGAAACAGCCAGAGAAGAAAGACATGTTATATTCAAAGGAGCAACAGCTAAACTTAAAGCGTCTTTCCAACAGAAAAGAAACAGAACCCAGAAATAAGGAATGCTGAAGGAAAATAACTGCCAGCCTGAAATATTTTATAAAGCAGAAAATGTCTTTCAAAAATGAAGGCAAAAATTCAGAGTATAGAAAACTCTATAGGACAAACAACCTACTTTTTTCAACAAATAAATTACCTGAAAATTTAAAGTGTTGGAGGAGAGCCACTGTGTCCTAGGTGTGTTCCTCCAGCACTCAGATCTTGAAACCTAGTCCCCAATGTGGTGCTATTTGGAGACAAAGCCTTTGGGAGATGATTAGGCCATCAGCGTAGAGCCCTTATGAATAGGATTAGTGCTCTTATACAAGAGACCCCACAGAACCCCCTCATCCCATGGCCATCTGTAAACCAGGAAGTGGGCCCTTGCCAGACACTGAATCTGCTGGTGCCTAGATCTTGGACCTCCCCACCTCCAGTACCAGGAGAAATAAATGGTTCTTGTTTAAGCCCCTCAGACTATGGTATTCTGTTGCAGCTGCCCGAGAGGAGTACTCCAGAACCTAAGTAAGAAAGGATTAAAAGATAGAGCAACCATTATGTTATGTTTACTTATTGGTGTGATTCAGTTTAACAGGCTGTTAAGTCTTTTGATATCTTGAGACAACTGGAAATTTGAACAGTGACTACCTATATGATGATATAAGAAAGTTTGTTAAATATAATAATGATATTGTGGTTATGAATAGAGAGCCTTGTTTTCTAGAGATACACCAGAAATATATATGGATAAAATTATATGATGTCTGGTATTTACTGCAGAATAATACTGGAGGAGGGGGTAAGAAGACAGGTATACAAATGAAATAAGATTGACATTGAGGTGATAACTGTTAAAGTTGCTAATGATGGGTTCATCAGAATTTGTTTATACTCTTCTGTTCATTTTTGTATATACTTGAAACTCCTTATAGTTTTTTTTTTTAAGATTACATAGAGATATTTTAAGACAAAAAAATGAGAGATGTTGTTACCAGCAGAATTGGGGAGTTCTTCCCGGCATATGGAAAATGTTCACAAATGGAACCAATTAATATAGGGAGTGAAGGGAAAGCAAAGGCAAAGGGAGAATTCAGAGTACTTGATGTTTCCAAATTCAGTGACCAGAGGGTGCATCACAATAGAAAATCAGGAAGATATGCATTTTTGACTTACGAGATTTAACAAGAGGCATCTGAGGCACCTTGAATTCCTGTTCCTAAAAGTCACACTTCTTTAAGCATCTTAAAACTGCCTTTCAGCTTACAACTTTGTATGAGAACTTAAGTACACGCAACCAGCAGTTGGAAGAAGAGGTAAAAGATCTAGCAGATAAGAAGGAATCGGTTGCACATTGGGAAGCTCAGATCACAGAAATAATTCAGTGGTGAGTACTCTTTAAATGTGTTTTGTGGGTGATTTTTGGCCCTATAGTCAAATTGGTATGAATTCCAGGAGTAATATTTATTATTAGTCTGTGTTTCTTCTATGTTTTCTGTTCTTTCCACTTTTCCTTAACTCTGTTAGATATTCCATAGCAGCTTTTACAGTTTCATTAGAAGCTGATATTTCTTTCTAAGAAAGAAAATATTATTCTCTCCGAAGAAAGGTAGTTAGTCCTTACAGAACTGAAGAAACTCATTTGCTAGCCATCAATATTCCTAAGACCAAAATTCCTGTATTTGTGATTATTTTAGGAAACAGAAAGCCTGGAGAAAATTTTAGAAGCTAAAGATGTTATGCTTTCACCGTTTTCATAATTAAAACAGACTAATTCACATATGGCATTTTAAAGACATTAAATGGTTACAGTTAGTTTTATCAACTGTTCTTTAAGTTCATAGGATTTAATTTGGGATAATTACCTTAGTGACTTTCATATTAATTAACTCATTAAATGATTGTTCTGGTATTTGTAAAAATCTGTATATTTTTATAATACTTAAAGTTGAATCCAACAGGGATTGTATTTTCTAATGAAAATAGGTAGCTTAACTTTTTATGCTTTTTAACTTTCTGACTTTTTCAGCATATTATTGATGTTTATTTACATAAACAACTACTGGTTTCTTCATGTATCTATAGACCAAGAATTTGGTGAGAATTTTAGTTTATAATGCTCTTATTTTGGTCCTCTAAGCATTTTTTCCCTACTTATACTAGATTAATACTCTCCTTCTTAAATGAAATCATAGGTGAATAAACACTGTCTTTTTAAGTAATCTTACCCAGTTGACTCATGTATTTTGATACTGATTTATCTGTAGAGCCCTTATGTTAACTCAGCTTTAGCTTATGAATGTGACTATTCACTGCATATCTAAAGGAAAATGCCCAAATTGTAGAAGTTTGATTGTGTTCAAAATAGTACAGTTAATGGTTCTTTAATATAGCAAAATCACTATAATCTTTAGCCTTGCTTTACATCAAACATTATGACTCTTCATTTGTAACTCCATCATTATGTAATCAAATTTGTAACTAAGATGTTAATGAAAATGACTTTATAGAAGACAAAACTGTTTTGGCCAAAGCCTGCAATCCTAGACCACTGATCTTTTCAAGTAATTGCATGATGAATTGAGATGGAATGGGAAGTGGTTCTAGTAAAGAAAAGAAGCTGTAATTATGGACTGTCTGGAAAGGATAAGTAGAAAGGATGAAGATGAAATTTTTCTGCATATTTCACATTCAAATGAAATATGCAGAAAAAAATCAAGAATACAGGAAGTCAATCTGCATTAAATACCTAATAGGCTAAAAGTAAAAGATAAACTCACTCTTCTCAGGGTTCTCAACTATTTGAAAGTTAACTTAATGATGCTTTAAAATAATATCTGTCTCACTGAAGTTTTCTGTTTTACTTTGGTACTTGATCTGTCTTTATTTGTATATATTCTAGGGTCAGTGATGAAAAGGATGCACGAGGGTATCTTCAAGCCTTAGCTTCTAAAATGACTGAAGAATTGGAAGCTTTAAGAAACTCCAGCTTGGGTACCCGAGCAACAGTAAGCTCTACCATTTAGTCAACAGACTTATTATATTAGTTGGGGGGAAGGCTCAGAAAACACTGTAATGAATCTGAGTAATTATATCAGTTCTTCTAGTTTTTGCCTACTAGAAAGTTTTTCATAAGAAATCATTCCAAGTTCCTCCAGTTTAAGAAATTATAATACATAGTTGCTTAACTGTCATTTGTATGGCTAGCCATTAATGGTAATAACCATAAAAAATAAATGTATTTATAATGAGTCTACAGTTATTTCTGAATTTAATGAAAAAGAATATATTTTCACTAGTAATAAATATATCTCTTTTATTCTGTAATTAGGGCAAGATAGTTCTTTTAAGTACTTTCAAAATTCACTTATTAAAAAAAAATTCACTTATATTACTGAACTTAAATGTAAAAATAGAATAGAACTAAAAGCACAGTCATGTTGTTTCATAGGATATGCCCTGGAAAATGCGACGTTTTGCAAAACTGGATATGTCAGCCAGACTGGAGTTACAGTCAGCTCTGGATGCAGAAATAAGAGCCAAACAGGCCATCCAAGAGGAGCTGAATAAAGTTAAAGCATCTAACATCATAACAGAATGGTAAGACTCTATAGTCCCACTAGAGTGATTTCTGATTTGATCCAAAAGTATCTGGAGAGAAATTACATATTTAGTTTCCTACCTGTCACTTTTTTTTTTAAATCATGACCCAAAAAAAAACGGTATGTTTGAAAATGAATTGATTCTTTTAGGCCTTTATGCAGTAATGGGACTTTAATACAGCTCTGTTTCTATCTGACTTGTTCTTAAAGTGGAATTAATAGTATTAATATTCTATTATTTACTTTTCCCTTTTTTGTAAAATTTAGTTCATTTTCAAATTTTATAGTATTAAATTCAAAATTATCTCTTGCTCAAGAATATTACATTAGTATAAAAATGTAGCATAGAGTCAGAACAAAATATAGTCATCTGTAATTTCTGGCCTCTACCATCGATTTTCTATAAATGAAGGTTCTAGTGATGATGAATTTCACAGTGGTATAATATATTTAAATTATAATTTTTTCTTACTATGTTTTAAAAAAGTATATCCTCTGCACTCTTCAGGACAGTTAGCTAATGATTACATTCCCTCCACTGTTATCACAGCAGTAGACCAAATCATACTCTGAATAAATGATAGAAGGAAAATCATAATTGGATTGGTTCAAGAATAAGTCAGTGTAGGTGATATGGAGGAACAGTAGAAAGTTCATATTACAAATCAAAATACAAATAGGAAAATCCATTCAGTGCTCAGAATACCTAAGGTTGCAAGGTCATTGAGTCACAAAAGGAAATATAGGCCTATAAATTGTTTTTAATGGTATGAAGCCTTAGTCCTTAAACTGCAGTCATTAATGTTTTTAATTATATCAGAGATGCCATGTATCTCTGATTGAATTGAATTATAAATTCCTCAATTGAATTATAAATTCTTATTATAAATTAGTCAATTACAAACTAAATATGCTTTACTTAAATGTGCTAGTATGACACTGAAAATGGAAAACAACTTTTTCTGGAAAATATGAGTTGATCCCAACATGAAGAACTACTAAAAGTCATTCTCTGTATTGTAATTTGGAGTTAGTGAGATCTTTCTTCTTAAGCTTAGGACATAAAACTTATACATTTGTTTATAAATCAGGAATACGAGTCAAACTGAAAATTATAAACTTAGTCTTATGGTTCTCTATGAAAGAAATTTAACAGAATTCTAAAGTTAATGTTTGATTTTATACATTTTTTTAATTTAATAATTTAGCTCATGGCTAGCAACTTTTACAATAAAAGGCAAGATAATAAATACTTTAGGGTTTATAGGCCACATAGTTTCTGTCTACTCAGCTGCGCTGTTGAGTATGCAAGCAGCCACAGACAGCACTTAAATGAATGAGCCCGAGTGTGAGCCAGTAAATCTTTATTTGCACAAGAGTAGATGGCAGGCTGGATTTGTCCTTCCTGCAGTGGTTTTCAATTCCCTGCATCATCATGACTGACATTTAAACCAAGTAAGTTCAACTACATACATGATGGCTCATTGACAAACAATATAAATAATGACATTTTTCCTTTTGTTCCCTTATTTAAGTAAACTAAAAGATTCAGAGAAGAAGAACTTGGAACTACTATCAGAAATCGAACAACTGATAAAGGACACTGAAGAGCTTAGATCTGAAAAGGGTATGGGAATGTGTTTTGCATCCATCAGGATGTAATGTTCTGTTATGAATACATTTTATTATAGAAGAATCAGCTTAATGTGTAGGTAGGAGAATTGTTCACATGTATGAATATATGGTACACACATGCACATATTTGGTAGATAAAGTCTCTGAATTATTTTGTTTTACCTGATACACACTGTTAAAGATTTCATAAGAGAAAACTCATTTTGCCATATATTCAACTATTTTTTCAGGGCCATGGACTATATCTTGAACAATATTTTTGTGATTAGAAACATTTGTTCTTTGCATATACTTTATACTATTCTCAAATGTTGTAGAGGATTAGCTCTCAGGGTAGTTGAAGAAATAATGTAGAAATAACTAGATTAATCCAGTATTAGAAAGGCAATTCAATAACAAAGAATTATTTTGACATTTTGATATCTTCTTCCACATATGATACTCAAATTGCTTGCGCTGTGGGATTTCTCAGAGTTTATTCCCATTTTCCTGAAAATATTACTTGAGCATGTTATAATTAATGTAAAAAGTAACTCAGAGTGCTTGGTAGCTTTATTACATGAACTTTAATTTTCTTTCCATCATGTGGGCATAAAGAATGTGAAGATTTAATTTTTAGAAATTCAAAATATTATTTTCTTAATGAAAGGATCTCTTATATACAGTTATTAGAAATTCATTTTCCTAACAGTATTCCTGGCTGAATACTGACCTAATTAATTGGCTTTAAGTTGCACTCACCTGCTGCCCTTTTATTTCCCAGTCCTGTGACACAGAGTGACAAAACTGGTTGGGTCTCTCCATCTGCTTTTAAAACTGTGGAGGAAAGGAGTAAACATGAAGGAGTAAACACAAAGGAGTAAACATGAAAAAAGCCATTAAAAGTAGTAGACGTTCAATAAATTTTTGTTATGAATGAGAAAGGAAGGAATCCAGAAAAAGTGAATTAGGAACTCAGATTAGGAGCATAAGGCATCATGCTAAAATGAGAATCAAGCTTTAATTTTCACATATGAAGAATGGAGGGAGCTGCATTATTTAGCAAGTAGAGGAAAAAGTATATAAGACACGTAGGACCTGTGGCCCAAAAAGCAATTTATATAGAAAAGAGAGCAGTGAGGAGTATGACTTAACCAGTTGGCATTGATTGCATCATTTTATAGTAGATCGAAATTTGCAAAAGAAGAAATTAAATTTATTACATTGTATGTTAGCCTATGGCTTTTATTTGAATTTTGAGCATTGCAGAATAATAAAATTTCACTATGTTACAAAATGATCTATTTAAATAATGTAATTTTTATATAATGAGGCAAGGATTTTGTTTGTCTCTTTCTTTACTGTTGTATCTCCAGTATGTAGACAGGGCTTGGCAAAAACCCTCGCAGCAAACATTTATTCATAGAACAAATTTCTACACTGCCATGTTCGGCAACCATGGTATATTATTAGAGAGTAATTCAAAAAAGCACATAAATTGATACCAATTTAGTGGATCAGTTTAGTCCTAATGATATGGAGATCAGAAGTGTGTATTGGTGTTTCTCCTTTTTCCTCCCTAGTATTTATCATTATATGTGTATGATTAAGAATTATTTTGGAAATTATGCAGTTATAGTTAATACCATAGCCAAGAGATATGCATCGATTTTTTAAAAATTTGTCTGAGAAAAGCTCAGGTTTGGAGTCCTCATTCTCCAGCCCTAGTTTTTCTCAGACAAACTTTTGTCATGCAATTTGTCAATAAAACAGTAAATGAAATCAGATTGAAGCCTGAGCAAAAGTTTATTCATAATTTAATAAATTTGATTTACCACTGCATTTTTTAAATAAAAGGTTATTTGTATTGGTGTATACTATATACGTGATGAAAGTATTTCAGAAAGGAAACCTTGTTTGGTGCTAAATTACCTTAGAAAAATCAGACCTAACCAGAGTCCTATTTTTAAAAAATTTCCCTAGTCTACCAAAAGATTTAATGTGCTTTTTATGGTGTACTATACAGGAAAAGAAATTCAAGAACTCAAGTAAGTCAAGAAACAAGTATTTCCTAGAGATTGATATAATTTAACTATTGAGTCATAGTACAAGAAACACGAATGTATTTTAGTTTTTTTAATATGTGGAGTTAATAATGTTAATTGGTTTTAAAATATGGTAGCTTGCAAGCAGCTTTTTAATAGATTCAGACAGGAAAGGTCATCCATGAAAATTAGTGTTAATTGTTCTAGTTTTAAGAAAAGTTGCTGCTGTCTTCTAGGTATAGAGCACCAAGACTCACAGCATTCTTTCTTGGCATTTTTGAATACGCCTACCGATGCTCTGGATCAATTTGAAGTAAGTATTAAACCTTTCAGATATCCCCTGTGGTCAATTTAAAATTTACTTTGTGATTTAAAATTTATTTGCAATAAAAATTTTATTGCATCCCATATAAGAGGACCTAGAATCTTATATAAACAAAAATGTATTATGAAAGAAAGATATGTCCTGCAATATTATGGAAACTTTAATCATAAACTTTTCTTGTATTTAAGAGATATCTAAGATCTAAATAAGAGAGTCGTTGTAAGATTTAAAAGAAATTTCATCTCTTTCCCTGAGGAACAGTAAGTTCAGAACAGATCCTAACTTTAAATAATTTTAACTTTTTTTTTCCTCCAAAGCATAGAGCCACAATAAAAAAAAGCAAATGAAAATGTCAGAGCTCACAATAGGGCAGTGCTGGTTCCAATTCCAAATCAATAGAGTTTTTTAGAAGTATACCAAAGGAATGCTTGTTGTTAAAAGTATTACATATAGAGTTTTATTTGGCACACTCCAGAATAATGAAATAGTGACTGTGTGACTCTGTCATTCTTTGGTACTTAAATTCTTTGCTAGAAAAAAGCTTATGGTTGAACTTTTTATCTCAGAAAAAATTTGTTAGTAATTATATATTAATCAACAGATAATTGTACATATCTGAGCAAGGCACTGTTGTAGGTGCTGGAGATACAATAGTGACAAAATCAATAAAGTCCTGCCCCTCAGGAAGCCTACATTCTAGTGGGAACAGTTAGAAGGCAGAGATTCTGTTGTTTAGTTGTTACCTTTTAAAGTGCTTCCATTTAATTTAATTAATAATGATTTGCAATGAGCTTTAATTTATTACACCTTGAGCATAGTATATGAATTGTATTTCATTCTTTTGGGAAAGGGAAAAAGAATCACTCCTTAAAACGTGGTTAATGAATTTCTAAGTTTCTTGAGAAACAATGACAATAACTGCTTTTCTCATTTATTTATTTGAATTAATGTCATTTGCCTTTCAATTGTTCTACAAAATTTTTGATTTATTATTTGTTCTTATTAAATTGCTTCATCCATATTTTCTATTTTTTTATTGCTGTATTCGTTAAATAGGATTCCTTTTCTTCTTCCTCATCTTCACTGATTGATTTTTTGGATGACGTAAGTCTTTGATTTTCAAACAAATGCATCCTTCAGTAAAAGAGATCAGTGAATTGATATGAAGAATTTACCTAGTAATGCAGTCAGTTTTAGAAATATCACACTTGATAATTTGTGAGCCAAAATGTGCTTCTTTCTTATCTTAAATACAAAGAAGAGTTATCATTATTAAATATAATAAAATAAAAATGTACTTTAAAAAATGCATTGGCCATCAGAGAATCTCTGTAGTTCCATTCTTTGCAACAGTGCTGAAGACTGGAGTGTTTATTTGATTATTGTCACTATATAGCTATATAGATGTAAATAATTGTTCATTTTTGTTTTTCAAGGCAGTTTCTATTTCACATTTCCCTTTTCTTTCCAACAGTTTACTACTTGGTTTATATGTTAGTTAAAAGCAAGCCTCTGGTGGTATAATAAAAAGTGACATTTTATTAACTCTTCCAATAGAGTTTATCATACATAACACAATAGTTGAGTGCAAATCAATTTTTAATGCTGACAGAATTTCTCTTCTAATGTGAAAATTGATTTTAGTTAACATATGCACTGTAAATTGACTGCATTATCATTTTCTCTCCTAAATTAATTCTATAGATTCAATAATTTAGAAGTTCCTAATGTGTATTGTTCTCTTACAGAAACACCTGACATATACATTCTTTATTCTGCTTTAAATGGCACAGTAATTCTTGTTGTAAAGCATTATATTTTCCTATTGAGCATTCTATCTTTGCAGAAATTAGGAAATAAAATGGGTTCAGATGCAAATGCAGTGCATATAACTTTTTTAAATCAGGGGGAACTCTTAATGTTTTATTTTGTGTGTTTTGTTAAATATAATTCTTACATTGAAAATCATAATTTTTTACTAAAGAAAAATCCTGATCTATATTTTTGAGTGTTTTTTTTTATTTCTTGAAATATTTATACCAAAATGCACACCTTTTCATTCTAATGGAAACTGTTTTACTATTCTTGAGATAAATAATTATACTAGTTATGGTTTTTTAAAGTGTGATAAAAAGAGAACTTTCTTGATACATAATAATATTTGATGTTATAATCTGATGTATATTTTAGTAAAATATTCAGTATAGTATTTCCATATAGATAACATTCACCTTAAAAAGAATGGAAAGGAAATCTGAACACAAACATTTTAATTGTTCTTTCTCCTACAACACTATTTTCATTTTTCTTTCTAACAAACTCTTTTCTACATCCCTTTTTCTCTCGCAGAAATCTCTGAATGTAAAGCGCAGGAGTAGTATTTTGATATTTTGATAAATAGATCAGCTCTTCTCAACAAAAGTACACTCCAGCCCACTGCTGTCTCGTGTCTGCTCTCACGTGCTGCCTTCCCCCACCACCCCGCTGCAGTGTCTAAGTTTCCCACTTTGACTCATGCTCCAGGAATGTCCCTTCTTATCCTTCCCCCACCATTACTCAGCATAGATTCATACATTCAATTCAATTCAATTCAGATCTAAATTGTAAAACAGAACAAAGGAACTCCTGTTATAAAATAAGCAGGAGCTAAGTTCATAAAGACTGCTGAATGTTTATGATTCAGGCCCCAGCTCTTTAAGGGCATGGTTTTCCTCTCATTTGCTTCCTAAGCACTTTCCTCTCCATTTATTGCTGAAGCACTTAAGTTGATTCAAATCCTGTTGCTGACATTTTCTTGGTATATAATTTGGAGCAAGATATCTAACCTTTCTATGCATTGGTTTGCTTATTGGACAAATAGGGATAATAATAGTACTAATCTCATAAGCTTGTTTGAAAATTTAAAGTGACAATGTATTTAATGCCTTCAATGATATTGGTTATTATTTCATTACTCTTAATAGGCCAGTTCCCCTCCATTGCTGTGTTCTCTTTAGCTTCCTTTCTTGTCCACAATTTCAGTTTCACTTGATTACTTTCTAAGCTCTTTACCACTCAGCCTTCCACTCACCACCGATAGGAATCACTATACTTTCCTCCTATTGAATCGCATTACTATTGGAGATGATTTTTCATGTCAGGGTGAAGACTATCCGTAAGCTGCCATTTAAAAAAAAATTTTGTATTCTTAATTCATATTTTATGGCATAAACCTCTTATTTCTCCTCATAGTTTGTAACTATGACTACCCTTTTCATCATTAGCATCCATTTCATCCTCAAAGTCATAATAGAAAAATGGTATTCAATCTTTGGCATGCTTAGGTTCAGCATCGAAGGTATTTAGTATTAATAGATAAAACTCAGGTTCCTTGACTTTCTTATTACTCTTAAATGCTTGGATTCTTAAAGATGAAAATAAATCTTGATTGTTCTGTGTGCCCAAACTAGTTAGGCTGTTGTGCATCTTGTTTATAATATGTGACTGCCCTCTGTTACTAAGTAGACTCTATTAACTAACCCATAGGATACATCCTCTGCTCATTCTTTTCTGTTTCCTGTCTCATTGCTATAGAAAAGAAAAATATTGTGCTAAAGACCTAAAATTGAATTGCAGCTGGAATTTGTAGGTATAGGAAGGAATAAGGTTAGTTTTAAGCAAAATTATACAAGTGCAGTTTTCTTTTGTGTCCACACGTCATTGTCCTTCTCCTAGTCACCTAGTGCCCTCAGACCGCCCTCCGATTTTTCAGTGCTTTACTACCAGCGCCTCCCCTCCTCCAAAGTTACCTTCTGGTTTTATCCTTCACCCCCCCACACAGGCCTGTTAACACTATAATTATTTTACTTATAGTATGCCTAATCACTTTCCTATCTCTAGTTTTTCCTCAGTATGTTTTGTCTGTTATTCAGAATTCAGATGAATACTAGAATTTGTGGCAGTCTTGGAAGACATTTGGAACAAGTTGCTTACCTTTTAAGTTACACTGTTTAGACAGCTCTTAACAGGAGAGAAAGGAGCATTTGTAACACCAGTCTTTCCTTCCCTCTGATTCAGACAAAGCAGAATACATTCTCCACACTCTACTTCTGTAACTCAAAGGAGCTTAGGCATTTGGACTTTTCTACATGTAGAATAACAGACTTTGGAAGGAGAAAAGAACCCTAGAAAATCTTTAGCCCAGTGACTTTAGTCATTATATACCACAGCACTCTCACTAGTAGATAGGTATGTTGTTGTTTAGTCGCTAGGTCGTGTCTGACTCTTTGCGACCCCATGGACTGTATAGCCTGCCAGGCTCCTCTATCCATGGGATTTCCCAGGCAAGAATACTGGTGTGGGTTGTCATTTTCCTTTTCCAGGGGATCTTCCTAATTCAAGGATCAAACCTGCATCTCCTGCATTATAGGCTGATTCTTTTTTTTTTAATTAATTAATTTATTTATTTTAATCAGAGACTAATTACTTTACAATATTGTAGTGGTTTTTACCATACATTGACACGAATCAGCCATGGGTGTACATGTGTTCCCCATCCTGAACCCCCCTCCCTCCTCCCTCCCCATCCCATCCCTCAGGGTCATCCCAGCGCACTGGCCCTGAGCACCCTGTCTCTTACATTGAACCTGGACTGGTGAGCTGTTTCACATATGGTAATATACATGTTTCAGTGCTATTCTCTCAAATCACCCCACCCTCGCCTTCTCCCACAGAGTCCAAAAGTCTCTTCTTTACATCTCTGTCTTTTTTGCTGTCTTGTATATAGGGTCATCGTTACCATCTTTCTAAACTCCATATTATATATATATGCATTAATATACTGTATTGATGTTTTTCTTTCTGACATACTTCACTCTGTATAACAGGCTCCAGTTTCATCCACCTCACTAGAACTGAATCAAATGTACTCTTTTTAGCTGAGTAATATTCCATTGTGTATATGTACCATAGCTTTCTTATCCATTCGTCTGCCAATGGAAATCTAGGTTGCTTCCACGTCCTGGCTGTTGTAAACAGTGCTGCAATGAACATTGGAGTACACATGTCTCTTTCAATTCTGGTTTCCTCGGTGTGTATGCCCAGCAGTGGGATTGCTGGGTCATATGGCAGTTCTATTTCCAGTTTTTTAAGGAATCTCCACACTGTTCTCCATAGTGGCTGTACTAGTTTGCATTCCCACCAACAGTCTAAGAGGGTTCCACTGAGCCATCTGGGAAGCCCAGTAGATATGTTACTCCCTGATTAATGACAGTGACTAGGATTCTCAGTCTTAGGAGTAATAGGGAAGTGTTGATAAAGGGGTTATGTATGGCATTCTTTAGGGCAGATAAAAGGGAGGTGAGTTAATTTTGAAAGAAACTGAGGCCATTTTGATAAGTAGTCTCTTGGGTAAGGTGTGCCCATATGAGCCAGTAAGACAGCAGTCAAACAGACACCAGGATCCCTTCTGCTATGAAAACTGTTTCCTCTTTTACCCTCATCTTTCCTCTCAGCCCCACTTGCCCAATCGTAGACTGCCTATGATACTACATATCAGGTCCAGCCTCGTCTCTAGGTTACAGGTGGGGAGCAGTGGAGCTCACCAGCTCAAATTTCCCCCCAGCTGTTCCCTTTGTTCCCACGGTAGCAGATCAAGGAATTATTTCAGACTAAGCTTACAGAAACTTGCCATTCTGTTCAACTCATTTTCTCCTTTTCAAGTGAATCCCCAAAGTACTTGACTATATTAAAGGAGTACTAAGTACAGTTATATAAATGAATTAGTTGCTGTTTATATTTGATAAACATATTGTCATATATTAAGTATATGCAAGGTAAATTTTGAGTTTTATTAAATTACAGGTCTACTCTCTGTTCATTTAGGCTAAGTTCACAGGTGTGAAAATTGCCCACTTATCTGGCAAATCAGAATGTACCATCTTGCTCTTTGGAGGTTGTCTTACTCTAGTGTACTGAGGAAAAGAGTTAATCAGGGAATTAATGCTCTAGAATATAAAGGTCAGACATAAAGGAATAAATAATAAAACATTTAGTCCAATTGTCTAGTCCTCCTAATGTGTTCTTTTCTTGCATTCTGACATATTAAGAGAAGAGTAGCCTGAAAGTATTGGCAAGCTGAGTTCTACTCTTGGTTTTGGCCTCCTTTAAAAGCTTATTAAGGTGTCCCAAAATATTTAATTTCAGTCCTGACTCCCTAGTAGGTTCCTTCATGTATGTTTTGCTTTTTAACATTATTCTCCCCCCAGCTTCTCTCATATTCTGTCATAGGCAGCCACAGAAATCTGCAATTTGGCATCATGGGTTAACTGATTATGGGGAAAGTTGATCACACACGAGAATCAATGAAAGATGAAATTCTTAAACATGCATTGTAAAGAGTTTTTAATCCTATGGCTGAAGCTAGGCCTAGATCCTTCTAAGAAATGACGAAATTTCTATAATTTCCTCCTTTAATTCTTGTTTTTTAAAACTTCCACATATTAAGTCCAATCTGACTTGAAATTTTCAATTTCAGAAGATTGTCACATGTAATCTTCTCTATTTTAGGCAGCATGTTATATTATGTATTATATATCATATATTATATCAATAATATATTTGGGTAACTAGAGGGAAGCAGTCATGACTACATAGTCTTTTATCTCTTCAGTTTTTTATTGAATAAGACCTCTGATATACGTTAACTGAAACCTTAGAATCTATTAGCCAAACTCTGTGTCCATAAGATAAATTACTTCTTTTGGTTTCTGCTTATCATGCTTACTCCCATAATCAGCCTTGAAGTTCTGGTGGCAATTTATAGATCTAGATATGAAATGGTGTAAGATTGCACACTTAAGAAAATGTACTGGTTTCCAGTGCTTGCCATGAGACCCAATTTCAGTGTTTATAGAAAACCATGGTATGTGTGGGTACGTTCAAGAGGTTTAAGAGTGTGTGTGTTTTCCTCTAATTGTACCATCAGAAAGTGTAACTTGCCCTTTTCTATTGACAATGTAAAAATGGTCTGATTTCTACATAGCCACTTGGGGAGGAATATTACTACAATGGTGATTTAGTATCACTGTTAGCTTAGAAAACCTCTTGTCCTTCATATGCAAAGATAGTTTTGAGAGACATTTTGACTTGTTTTGCATACAGTGGTAATATAATTTGAGCTATTCAATGTTCTGTCTCATGATTTTAACATAATCTGGACTTTCAGAATATGTATAGCCAATATGTAAGGGTTTCTCTGTGCTAAATATTTTAGCACTTTTTACACATGTGGTACTCTGCTGTGCACAGTGGTAGATACTAACATAAATCAGACATAGAAGTAGACCTCAAATACTTATTATTAGAAAAAATAAATACACTGTTATGTACTATACGAAGTAGAAAATGGTGAATGCCATAAGAAATATTTAGGTTAAATATCATATAATTTCAGAAGGATTTATTCAATATTTATTAAGAATTTTTAAGTTTACAAGTTTTATGCTAAACATAATACAGTATTTCCTGCCCTTAAGGATCTGATCTGATGGAAAAGACATCTAAATAATTATAACACCCATGGGAGAAGTACACTAATAAAAGATACAGACTGCATATCATGGGAGTAGAAAGGAGATATTAAGGAGCTTATATTTAACCAGTCCCATATGTAATAATTATTAAAAATCTTAACAGAGGAGAAAGATGACCAGCTTCCTTTAGGACAAGTTAAATTTGAGGTGTCTGAAGGACATGCACGTGGAAATGTTCGACAGATAGTTTTCTATATGAGTCAGCAGCTTAAGGAAAAGGAGTGAACAGAAACTGGCAGTACAAATTTGGGAATGATCAACATAGTTGAAACTAGATTGAGATCTGCCAGGGAGGGATTGTATTAGGTTGGTACAAAAGTAATTGTGGTTTTGGACTGTGAATTTTAATTCATTGTAACTAGATTCAAACTCATCTTTGTTAATCAAAATAGCAACCACTACAATCAACACATTTTTACCAATGAGAAATAAGTTTTTATTCCTGTAGCATAAAAATCCATGGTTCAGGGGCTGAATGAACTCTTGGGAAGCATTTTCTGCCTCCTGCTGGTGGTGGAGGCACCACCTACATTTTCCCTACAAAAAGTTGTCGAGATGCTTGAAGAAGTGGTAGTCGGTTGACAAGATGTCAGGTGAATATGGCAAATGAGGCAAAAGTTTGTAGCCCAGTTTGTTCAACGTTTGAAGTGTTGGTTGTGCAGTGTGCTGTCAGGCATTGTCATGGAGAAGAATTGGGCCCATTCTGTTGACCAGTTCTGGCTGCAGGCATTGCAGTTTTCAGTGCATATCATCAATTTGCCAAGCCTACTTCTCAGATGTAATGGTTTCGCCAGAATTCAGAAAGCTGTAGTGGATCAGATGGGCAGCAGAACACCAAAAGCTGACCTTGACCTCTTTTAGGTGCAAGTTTGGCTTTGGGAAGTGCTTTTGAACTTCTTCTTGGTCCAACCACTGAGCTGGTCGTTGCTGGTTTCACATAAAATCCACTTCTCGTCACACATCACAATTCGATTGAGAAATGATTCATTGTTGTTGCATAGAATAAAATGACAGTTTCTCTATCTTCAGTCAGCTCATGAGGCACCCATTTGTAGAGCATTTTCACTCTTTCCTATTTGCTGCAAATGCCGAATGACCATAGAATGGTTGATGTTGAGTTCTTAGGCAACTTCTTGTGTAGTTGTAAGAGGATCAGCTTTGATGACGGCTCTCAGTTGGTCATTGTCAGCTTCAATGGCTGGTCACTACACTCCTGATCTTCAAGGCTCTCGTCTCCTTTGCAAAACTTCTTGAACCACCCCTGCACTGTATGTTCATTAGCAGTTCTTGGGCCAAATGCGTTGTTGATGTTGCGAGTTGTCTCCACTGCTTTACGACCCATTTTGAACTCGAATAAAAAAAAAAAAATCACTCGTGTACTTTTTATCTAACATCATTTCTATAGTCTAAAATAAATACAAAATAAACAGCATGTAATAAGTCATTAGCAAAAAAATAAATGTGTTTTAAAATGGTATATAGCATAACCACATTTATTTAAGAATATATTCCAATATCAAATGGCAAAGTTCAGCAATGCAAAACTGCAATTGCTTTTGCACCAACCTAGTAGCAAAAGAAAAGTGGTGAGTCAGAACACAAAACCAGGATCTCTCACATTGAGAAGGGTGGAGCAGTAAGAGGAGGAGCAGTGGTCACAGGAGATGACTCAGGAAAGTGTTGCATCACAAAAACTTAAGGAGTACAGTTTTAAGAGGGAATGGTTTAGCAGCCTCAGGTACAGCCAAGATGTCTGGTACCATCAGACACACAGGAGACCCTGATCTTCACAGTATTTCATTAGAGCAGTCAAAGCAGAAGCCAGATTGTACTGTATGGAGAAGTGATTGAGAGGCTCAGAAGTAGAAGCTGCTCAGTGGTGTCCAACTCTTAGCAACCTCAGAAGTAGAGGCAGTGATTGTATACCATTTTGCAAAGTCCGACTATGAAGGTTTGAGTCTTACCTCTGCCACTTACCATTTTTTTGACCTGTTTCAAGTTAATCTGTTTTCTTCATGTTTAAAGTGGGGATTGTAATACCTTATATTAATCCTTCTATGAGGATTTTGAAAGTTAATATATGTAAATTCTTTGAAAAGTACCTGTATATATTTTATATGTGATAGATGTTAGCTATTATCATTTTTAAGGAGAGAGAGGGGAGAGATTAAATGTTTGCTAGAGAAGGGGCTGGTGGTTGAGTTATTAATGTTTGATTGTTTGATTTTGGGGAGTATGGAGGGAGACAGGTACTTCCTGTTAATAACTGAAGGAGTATAACTTGGTTTGAACCTGAGACTTTAGCCTCTACTATACTGGAAGACTGGACTAAGAACCTGTTTAGAAATCTGCAGACTTTCTAATCCTAGTTTGCTGTTAACTCTTGGGTTACAGTGTTTGTCACCTACCATTCCAATTTCCTACAGAAAGAAATAATAATTCCTGTTTACCAAACTGCCAGTTACTATACAAGTAAAACTGATAATCTTGAATGATGTTTCTTATCCTTGAGGTTTTCTCTTAAATTTTCTGTAACTCCTGTAGACTCAGTTTATAAATTCACTCCTCTAGGTACCCATGAAAATCTTGTACAAGCCCCTCCAGGTTCCCAAAAAACTTTGTACATGCCCTTGTTACAGCATTTGTCACATTGGTGGTGGTGTGATGCTCCCCCACCGGTCTGTGAAATGAGTGCTCTCTGTTCAGTGCCTGGCATATTGTAAACCCTCAATAAACATCAGGTTGAATTGATTATAAAAAATGAGTAGATATGATACGTATTTGGACACTCTATTGCTTGAGCATCACAAATTTCAAAAACTTTAAAAATAGTTCTATGTAATTGTCTACTTATTGTTACCTTTTCTGAATTACTTAATTCTTTAATGTCAAAAAGGCAAAGGTCCTTCTTTTGATTAAGCCTAATGTCTAGTCAGGATGGACAATATTGTTGAAGTAGCTTTTTGTGTTAATTCAACATCAGTAATTCTAAAGGCCTAATTTAGTACTTACTGTTGAAAAGAGTAAGAATTTGGTAGTAATTGCCTGAAGCAAAACTAATTAATTAAATGTTTTGTTTAAAGGCTTACTAGCACTAAATCAGAGTTATTCAGATCCTTTTTGTACTCTTATTTCAAGTTGCCACCACCAGCCTTCCCAGAAAAGAGATTGGCCTTAACTTGATGGATCATTACTTGGTGGGTGACTGTGCAAGGTCCCGTGAAAACTTGATTACCACTCTTAGATGGAGCCTGAACAAGTTTCTTTACTTTCCCGTCTTCTAGTTTTTTCTGAAAATGCCTGTACTTTCAACCTATCAGAACTATGTCTTCATATGTATGTTTATATGCTTTGTCTGTTAATACAGTATTAGTCTTTGAGAGCCGTGTGTGTAGATATTTGTAACGCAGTCTTCTCCTTTCTTTGTTGAAGCGCTCTCCATCCTGTACTCCAGCTAGCAAAGGCAGACGTGTAAGAGACCACTGCACTCGTGTGCCCATCCCGATGCCCTCTACCCTCTCTCTTATCCTTTTTGCCTGTGGTTGCAGTACATGCTGATGTTTTTGTGGTGTATTACATTTATTGCATGCTTTGTGCTGCTGCTCTTGCTATTGCTACTCTGCTTTTCTGTATTTTCTTTTTTTGTTGTTTTTTGGCTTTGGCCGCAAAGCTTTAGGAATGTTCATACAAATTTCTATAACCAAAATACTAAAATTGTAAGGTATCTTTTTTATTCTGATTGGGTGAAAAAGTGATCCTAAAGTATGCTCTCTAAATTGGCCACATACAAAGTAATTGAGTTTCTAAATAATCCAATGTGTAAGCAGTTATGTAGAGATTTGTAGAGATTTTAATTATGTAGAAAAAAAGCTTGATAATTCACATTATGCAAAATTCAAAAAAGGTTTGGGATAAGTTATGGATCTGACTGACTATAATTTTTGTAAATCAGTTCTGGAGAAATCTTTGATAGATTTTTTGGCATAGTTCAAAGCTGTATTCCCAAATACCTTGTGTTTAGAGATTTGAGGCAATGATGTTGATAATCATTTATATTCTAAGATATTTCCAAGATTGAAAAAAACATTTATAGCTTTCTTTATATATGTATTGATTACAAGCTATAACCATCTTCCTGTGCTAAACCCAATCCAGTGTTTCTCAACCTGAAATGGGCAAGCCACTATCTTTATGCTGTAGGTTCTGATATGTCCCGAATGGGGAGTCTGTTTGTGAAAAGGTCTAAACCAGCCTCTACCCCGATACCAATATACACACATTCAGACTCACTAGTTGAAAAGATAGCTGACACGGTTTGCTCTGGTTTTCATAGGTAATGTAAATAACAACATTCAAAAGGAAAATCTATGATCGATACAAATTTCAAACTTTCTCTCGTCACCTTCATGATTTTTGGTGTTGATCAGCACCTTCAATCCATAATTTTGGACTGGGAAAGTTCTAAAGGGAATTATCTGGTTTATGGAGGGCATGGGAAGCTGTGAGTCTCTCCACAAGCAGTGGTCTTCTTGTGGAGAGACCCACAGCTTCTGTGCTCTTATTGTCCAGGTGTGATGGACAGTTGATTGTAAAATAAACATGATTAACCCTAGCATAGTGTATGTTTTCAAGCTACTGGTTTAATAATGAATAAGCAGTTCAGATCCAGTGGTATGGCAAGTAGAACTGTGACTTCAACTGATATCTCATGAATTAATGAAGTTGATGAAAAGATCGCTGGTTAATTGACTTATTGATTATATTTGGGTATTTGGATTTATCCAATCTGAATATATGTTAATTAGAAAGAAAGACCAAAATGTTGTGTGCTGAGTTATATTTGGTTCAAATAATTAATCTGTGGATTGACTACTTTATTAACTGTTTGTTTTTGAATAAGGTTATCCTTCAGAGAGATTTTGTTTTTCTGGTTAAATTTACCATTAATTATGTTTTTTGCCTTGTAGATCTCTGACCACACAGAATATTTTTGTGACTCTTTAAATAAGGAAAAATTTTTGAGGAAAATAGCTGTGATAAGGCCCCTGCTATTTAGTTTATATTTTAATCTATAGGATATAATTAAGTCACACACTCTAGAGCCTATTGGCTTATAATTACATATGATTTTTTTAAATGCAGGTGTGATAGGCTTGGTAATTTCCTTTCCAGGCTTCCTTTAATTTTTCCTTATTGAATATTTGACAGATAAGAAGTCAGGTAATGTCTATGAGGGAAATGATTAAAGAGTTACCAATTATTCAACAGTTAAATAGAAACATAGAATAATGAGTAACCTTAATAGTCCCTGGAAACATCCATGAGAACAGCAGGACACAAATAGTTACCATTTCTAACAATGACCTTGAATCTTAACTGTAGCATATAGTTTTTATGTTACATACTGTGTTTTTAGACAAGAAATACATAATATTTTCATAAATTTAAAATTGTTTAAGTGACTGAAATGTTATATAAGTGAGGTATACATTTTTATTTCCCATGTGCTCTAAAGCCTCATTTATAATCTAGACATTTATGTACTTTTTATGTGGTTTAGTTTAATTAATCATAGTATAAAAAAGATTTGTTATTAATATTATTATTAATGTCTGAATACAGATGGTTATGGAAAGTTTTATTGTTTTCATTAATAGTGAGAAACACTGAGTATCTTTTGAATTATTCCTTTAGAAATTAAAGCAGAGAATGTAAATAGCCAATATGTGACTGGACTTTATTCTATGTTTTCTTAGAACATGTGTAAATTCTCCAGAGTGGATATTCAAATGAATAAGCTGAAAATAATTTTAAGGAGAAATTTTCCTAAAGAAAAACACGTTACATCATTTGTAACTAGTAAGATTACATTTACAGGTCATAACCTTCAGTAATTTATGATTTGTTTTAGAATGATAGAATGATAAAATTTATTTACTGTTATCTAAATGACATGCAATACTGGTTTTTAAATCATAAAGTGAAAGTGAAGTTGCTCAGTCGTGTCCAACTCTTTGCGACCCCATGGACTATAGCCCATCAGGCTCCTCCATCCATGAAATTTTCCAGGCAAGAATACTGGAGTGGGTTGCCATTTCCTTCTCCAGGGGATCTTCCTGACCCAGGGATCGAACCCGGATCTCCCGCATTGCAGGCAGATGCTTTTACCATCTAAGCCACCAGGGAAGCCGTTTAAATCATAAGCACAATTAAAAGAAATAACTATTTCACTGAAAGCTTGAGGTTATAACACGTTTCTGAGTAGTAAAAATTGGGTTACTTTCCTCTTTGTTTCTAAAATACTTCCAGCTACAGGATAAAGAAAATTGATGAAAATTTGGATTTTTTTTCTGTTAACTTTGAGTTTTATATTTATCAATACAAAACAATGTATTAGATGCAAACTATTTTTAAATCTCTATCAAATTCATATCAAGTCTTGGTATCTTTTTCTTTTAAAACTAGGTTTCTTCTGTGAATGTTTTGCTACTTGTTCAAATCTATAATTATTTTTGGAGTAGAAAAGACCCATTAATACATATTTAAGAAAGTTATTTTTGATCTTTTTATTATTTATAAGGAGGCCATATTGCATAATTTGAGAAAATCTGGAATAGTGGGTCATCTAAAAATCAGATCTGAGCCAAAGCAGAAAAAATTTTCTATTTCACCGTACTGTTCTAAAAACACATTTTGTGGGTTATTCATTAGAGAAGTCCTAATAAATTCAGGAAACATTATGGACTTTTTACATGACATTGTTATGCACTGTGAATAATATGCTGATATTAGGCTTTTCTGCTTTTTTTTTTTCAAGCAGTAGAACATTAAGTAAAAGTAACATTAAAGTATAGTAAATATTTCTAATACTTATTCATCAGAATAACTCCTTAAAGTATGTTTACTTAGAAAAAAGAATCAGTTAATCAAAAAATAGAAAAAGAATTACTTTTACAAAGAGAGGTTTCTCAGTAGATCACAGCTTATAAATATTGAGTGAATTGCTTATTATTGTTAGTGTGTTAGTTGCTCAGTCACGTCCGACTCTTTGCAATCCCGTGGACTGTAGCCTGCCAGGCTCCTCTGTTCATGAAATTCTCTAGGCAAGAATACTGGAGTGGGTTACCATGCCCTTCTCCAAGGGATCTTCCTGACCCAGGGATCAAAACAAGATTGCTTATACTATTCAGTTAAGATCTGTTTCTAAGATCTTCCTTTGGATTATATCGCAATATACTGTCCAAATAATATAAGCTATTTATTGTTCCTTATTATTTTCCCCCTTTTATCATTCTTTCTATAATCATAAACTCAATTATCAATTTAAGATATCTCTGCTATGATATTTTGGTATATCATATATTGGTATATCATATTTATTCGCTTTTCCTACATTATTAAGTCATTGCTTTCATTTAATGCTATAATTATTTTTATAACAAAGAATTTTTAACTTCCTTAGTTTTAATATAATATTAATTATATTTGTTTCAAAGGTAAAAGTAGCTAATATGCTATGAATCAATTGCTTTGCTGTCATATTATACCTGAATCATTGTCAATTAATTACTAAACTTAGTTTTAGGCTATCTGTAAATCCTGGCATATAATCATTGAGTATTCTGAAAGTTAAGTAAAATTAATTGCTTTTAGTAGCTAGAATAAGCCATTAATTATAAAGGCATTGGTAGCATGTAATTATAGATAAAATTAATAACAACTTAAAAAGCATAGTTGTATTGGGGTTAACATTTTGCTAAAGGGAATATGTAAGCAGTGTTGTATTTTTCTTATTAATGGTAACCTCTTTTGAGATATTGCTTACACTGGTAGTAATCCAGAAAGGAAAGAAAATATTAAAACCTATTAATCTAATTAGCTATTGACTTTTATTAGTCTTTTAAAAGACATGGGAAGCTTTTTTTTAAGTTTGATAGTCAACACTTTTTTGCCATGAGTTTATTCATCTTTACCAAACTTTTGTGTCCTTGTTTTTATGATAAACACACTTGGAAAATAAAGTGGTAATTTTTAAACTTCACTTATATATGCATGTTTTTTGTTAAATCACAGTATCATTGTAAATGGCATAGTTCACCTCTTTAATTTGGTCAGTTAATGCCATTTCAAAATATTATTTCAGTATTTCTTACTTTGAATTTTGTTAAACAAAATTAACTTAATTTTGTTTAATTTCTGGAATTTATTTTTACTTTAAGAACATAAAGCTCCAAAAAGTTAGTGTGGAAATTTTCATTATTTTACTGTATTGAGGATGAGTTATTTTTAAAATTTTAATGTTTTCCACTCCTGAATAACCAGTTTTGATCTCTTTCAACTAGGAAAATAATTTTAAAATCTGTTCTCATTTCTGTTGTTTTTTCATTTTATTGATGAGCAAAAGTTTGTTAGGAGAAAAAGATTTATAAATGACAGTAATTCTTCGGAAGGGCCAAGAGGTATGTGCTTAAAGCCTCAATCATTCCTTAAGAGTCACTGATTTATGTAATTATGGATTAAGCTGTGATCATGTTTTTTTTCCTTTGCCAATATTAAACTGTCATAATGTCACATTTTCATAGGGTCATGAAGTATGCTAGTAAATATTTTAGCTACCAATTTGATTTTTAGATTTGACAGTTGTGATGGGAACCTCTCATTAGAACACATATGGCTTAAAGTGGTATATCCCAATTTAGCACAAGAAAGTATATAAAACATTGTGTCCAACTTCTGTCAGCTTGTGTCCCTATGGCACAAGGTGCAGGCCTGCTTTAAAGTTTCAGCCAGTACTATTAGAAGCAGCAATCTCTTACCTTTCTCATTTTTGAAGATTTTTAAAGTAATTGGACCCAGAGGAACAAAGCACTATATTAGCTATATTAAATTTTCTTCTCCCAGAAAGTTCTTATGGTCTTAACTCACTGTCTTATTTTAAAATCTATTTCAACCTAAATAGAACCAAATCGTTTCTGAATTCTCTTTTTTAAACAGCATTATCCTTCACACAGGAACTTCTGATTTTATGTCTTTTAAGCTGTGAACTAAAGGCTTCTGTGTGACAGGTCAGAAACTTACATTTTCTTAAAATAATCCAATTTTTTCAAGTAGCAAATCCTCTAATTGGACATTTCTTTGAAACTTTATGAGATCATTAACTCTTGATTATTTGAATCAGTTTTAAAATTCTTATTAGTGTAAAATGTATCAGTATTGCTTTGCTTATCAATTCTATTTTAATTGAACCCATTCACCCATAAACTTTTTATCAGCTTGCAATTTATATAATCTTAAGGAGACCAGGAGATTTTTAGAAAATAAAAGACTTTTTTGCCTTATTCCCAACCTAGGGTCATATTTCAGATTAACAGGTAAGATGGATAACTTTCTCCATGGCTGTCCCTCAGTGAAATTGTGAGCTAGGCAAAATTTGTCTGGAGTTCCATTTGCTTCCTCACTCTCCTGTTCCTGGTCAAATTTCCTTGTCAGCTTCCGTGATCTCTAAATTGTTTTGAATGTGTCTGCTGCAGAGGTTCCTTGGTACAACAAAGACTACTGAGTTTGGAGTCAAGAGATAAAATTTGGGCCTGGCTTCCCCACCTTTAAGGCATACTAGTTTTATGATATTATCTACATCTCACACACTGAGCTAACATACAACTGGTATGTGTCAGTTCAGTAGTTCAGTTTTTAAAACATGAGGTACTCTCCTAGCTGTTAGTACGTGGCTACTACTCCCAGTCCCCTGGATGCCCTTCCTGGGGTCCTTCTTCTCCCCACTTCTCCCTCATCCAACAGCTAAAGGTTTAAGGCCCAACTGGTGGCCATCTTAGTCGGCCCCACCAAAGTCTTCCCTTGTAATTTGCCAGAATACCTGCCCATGCCCACTACCAAGGGAGGCCACATGTGGGCACCAGCAGAGGGCTACTCCAGGACTTGCCAGCCAGCTAGCCAGTCCCTGAAATAGGAACCATAATAATAACAAAGAAATTTTTTTAAAAACCTTTTTAGTACATATTTAAAATCCTTAAGCTGATTGCTTTTATTACTGATCTGTAATAAATGATGATTTACAGCAAATACTAATCTAAGCTTTGTTCTTTCTGTATACAGCATATTTGAAACCAATTTCCTAATCCTCCCAAGTCATCTTCACTGCCTTTCGTTTAAAAAACCCAATCCTCTTGCAAAACTGAATATATCATCAATCAATGTGCTCCATAGGACCATTTATGCTAAATTTTAACCCAAAGCATCTTCAGCTACTAAAAATACTTGGTTAAAAGGGTACAACTGAGTATAAGTGTGAATATTTCTACTGCTGCAAAATAAAAAGAGGATTTAATTTAGTAACAAAGCTGACAAGTTAGTTTCTTTTCCTTTCAACTAATGCTTTAGAGCAAACCAAGTTTCTTTCTTACCAAGGACAAAACTATTCCTAATCTGCAGAACATATTTCTGTTAAGTACTCTGCGTTTATTTCACTTGTATGATTTATTTTGTGAAATACAAGTAAAGAACATACAGTAGCTCAAACAGATGAGTGGTGAAGACTGGAGCATTTTGTTAACTGTTGTTATCTTAACCTTTCTTTAAAGCTAGTGGCTATGCGTCTGTATAATGACGCATCCCTATTGTGAATATTCAGACTGAAGTTTGTTCTCCTTTCTTGAGAATGTTGCCATGATCATGCCTTGAAGAAATTTACTAAGAGCTGCACATTGTTTAAAAGTGATTTCTTGGGTTTTTGTTTTTCCTGACTTATTTTCCTAGACTGATCCCGTTGAGAACACATATGTACGGAATCCGAACGTCAAGTTTTACATCCAGTCAAGGTCCACCTCTCCTTCCACATCTAGTGAAGCTGAGCCAGTTAAGGTGCCTCATTGGAGCAGTTTTGCTCCTCAACTTTTCACTTGTGTCAGGAAAGAGGGACTTGCAAAAACAAGTGAAATCTGATTCTCCTCCTTTTAACAAATGTTTTGTGTAATAAATCACAGTATATTGGAGATCATTACATTTGACTGATAATATAGATAAGATTATAAAACTGAAGTAAAAAATGGCCCCCCCCCCCAATTTCAACCTGAATAAGAATTTTATTTAATTTTAAAGTAGTCTATATCTTAAGTAGAGAGCTATACTGAACAGAGGACAGAGTTATGTGAATTTTGGAATTATCAGATAAAACTAGAGAAACACAGCAGTGTCAGTGCCATTCTCATATTTTAATTCTAATAAATCTAATGAAGATAACGACATGTCTGTTCCCTCATAAGCAGAACTTAAAACTGCCACTGCTGGCAATTCAGTAGTTTATTCTAAGTGTTAATCAGCAATAGGTGTGCAGCTAAATCATGCCTTTTAATAATGCAAAAATAGTGTTGTATTTGCACCTTAAGTAAGTAAATGATTTTAAACAGCCAGTTAGTCAATTTTCTCAACAGAGATCTTTTTCTCAACAAGTCAGAAGGATATATTATTCCTCAGTGAATGCCGTCCTGACTCAGATGCAGTTCTGATTATTTACTCAAGCATGACAGTTCTGACATAGCTCCTTTGCCTCGCACTTGGTCTTCAGAGCTGTGTCTGGCATTCCAGGTGAAGCAGAGAGTCCCCTTTGGAGAGCTGTCTGAAGTGAAGCTTGAGGTGTAGTCAGATTCTAACTTGATTTTTTTCCCAACCCCATGGTGTATACCTCAGACAGGTTAAGTTGATTTTTTAGATTATCATTGTTTTAATATTTTGAGTTTATGCATTTTATCTTAATGTTAAAATATTTCAAGCATACAGAAAATAATATTACAACCACCCACATAACCACCACCCACACATTTAAGATGTGTAAACATTTTGCTCCAAAATTTATATTGAAAAGAAAGAAAATATTCCAAACAGTTGAAACATCCTACCCTATACCATTACCCGTCACCTTTCCCAGGCATATCTGAATAACCTGACATTGAGGTACTCCTTCTCTTCCTTACTTTTACATGTTTATTTCATTTGTATTCATAAATAATAATATAATAGTGTTTGTTGTATATTTAAATTTTACACAGAGGTTATCTGCATCATATAAAGATACATGTCCACTTAGTTCATTCATTGTAACTATTGCATTGTATCTCATTGTATGAATATACCACAACTATTTATCCATTCTCCTGTTGTTGGATATTTAGGTTGTTTCCAAGTTTTTGTTATTACAATTCATGCTGAAGTGAACATCCTAACAGCTGTCTGCTTTTGCAAATGTGCAGAGTTTGTTTAGCATATATACCTAGAAGTGGAATTATTGGATTATGTAGAATATGCATTTTCAGCTTTAACTAGATCTTGTCAAATTATTTTCCACAGTGGTTGGACCAGTTTTCACTCCCACCAGCAGTGTGTGTGAGTGAGTTCCTCTATTTCCCCACATTCTTCCAACCCTTTGTACTGTCAGACATTAACTATTATCTATTTGATGGGTATTGAGTGGCATTTTTGCTTTAATTTGCATTTCTCTGATTTCAAGTGTTATTCAACATCTTTTTATGTGTTATTGACCATTGGTGATTTGCCTGTTCATGTCTTTTGTCCGTTGTTCTATTGAATTATTTTTCCAGTTGTTTTGTAATTGTTCTCTATGTATTCTGGATACTAATTCCTAGCTGGCTATATGCGTGGCAAATATTTTCTTCCAGTCTGTGGCTTATTTAAAATTTTTATTTTTTATATCTTTTTGTCTTGCAACAGTTTTTATTTTAATGTAGTTATATTTATCAATTTTTTTCTTTTATGACTTCTGCTTTTTGTCTTTTTAAAACAGTTCTTCCCTATGCAGCAGTTATAAAGATTATCTTCCATATTTTCTTCTAAAAGTTTTTAAATTTTGCTTTTACATGTTTAGGACTTTAAACAAACTAAAGGTATTATGAGAAATGGGGTACTAATCTATTATTCTCATATGAACAACCAGCTCTCCTATATTTCCTCTATTGATTTGTAAAGCTATCTCTGCTTTTTATATAAATGGATCTGTCTGGGGATTCTCTATTCTCTTTCATTGTTCCTTTTGTCTATTTCTGCACCAACGTCACATTGTCTTATTGTAGCCTTAAAATAATTCCTGATGCCTGTTATGATCAGCTACTCCCAAGTACCTTGTTCCTTTACTTCTTGACCCTTTAGTTTTATATATGATTTTTAGGTTCAGCATGTAGGTTCCATGTAAAGCTTTTGATTGAATTTAAATTTATAAATTATCTAAGGAGAATTCATCTCTTTGTGGTATTGAGCCTTTTTGTCTATGAACAATGTCTAGGTACTCTTTTATATCCTTCAATAAAGTTTCATTATTTTCTTCATGAATATGCTCCAAATTGCTTGTTAGATTTGTTCCTAGATACCTTAAAGTTTTTATTGCTATGGTGAATGGGATCTTTTAAAAATATTTTCTAAACTAGGTGTTGCTATTCTCTATGAATTCTGTTGATCTTGGATTCGGCACCCCTAGTTCACTCCTTTTAATTCTGAGAACTTCTCTTGGACTTTCTGTGTAAATTCAAGTGACAGTTCTGTTTCCCGTGAATTTTTCTTTCTTAGCTTTCAAAAACACTTTTGTATTCCTCTCTGTTATGTCATTTTTTTAAAGAAAAATATTAAATTAAGTTTAATACATTTTTCAAGCTTTTGAAATTAGAACTAAACTCACAATTAAATAGAAAACTCTGAGAAGCCCACCTAAATTCCATTTTAAGGCTATCATGTGTATAAAATATTTGGGTTTTGGAGCTTATATAGTAACAGAGACAAAAAGGGACCATTCATATTTTCTCTTAATATTTTAGAATATTCTGTAACTTTATACAAAGCTAGCTTTTTCCTCTTGCTTGCTTAGCATCCTAGAGGAAGTCATTCTTTGTGTATTTTTTTTATACTTTGCTAATAAGTCATCTCTCTTTTTTCCACAATAGCATCCAGTAAAATCCTTTCATTCAAAGAAATATCTTAATAGAAATACTGCATAAAGTAAAGATATAACTTGTAGTTAAATTTCTGTCAGTTCTGAATTTCAATCATGTTAAATAATCTAACTAACTCCCTTCTTCGAAATTACTTTCTTCACAAAATCCCACTAATCAATCCATCAGTCAGTGTATCTCTATATCTGTCTCACAGGTGCTCGCTCACTCTCTCTTAATCTCTGCACACAAACACACAAATCCACAGAATTGTATTCCATATGTGTAATATGCATTCTGTATATAGAAGTCAAAGGAGTTAAAGGATTCTTCTAAATATTTTTATTATAAATCTTGATAAAAACTCTTTCAGATGTTTTATAGAATTAATTTTTAGTTGAACTTGAAAATTAAAATTCTCATTTTTATGTAGATGAGATGCTGTGACTTTCTTGTGTTCATCTATAGATTCTCTTTTACAACTTACTTATTTTTAAATTTCCAGACTGAAATAGTTTTTACAAATTGAACAAATATTAATGTTTTATTTGTAGATATTGCAGACAGAATTTAAATTATCAACAGTAAGAATTTTAGTTCCTTGAGATAATTTTTCCTTATTGCCATTTTGTTTGGCTATACTTACATTTATTTTTAGTGATGTCTGAAATAGATGGAGTGTTTTATGACATTTATTTCCTCTTTTCCCCTGGATTCAGACTGTAGACTCTACTCCACTTCCAGTTCACACACCAACCTTAAGGAAAAAGGGATGCCCTGGTTCAACTGGCTTTCCACCGAAGGTATTCAATCTAGTTATAAGCATGATGTGTTCTAAAAAAAAGAGAGAGAGAGAATGGATTTCTTCTGCTTTTTGTATTTGCCATGATTTTTACTACTGGTTTCCTCAAAATTACAAACATAAAAGCTGAGAAAGAGAATAAATTCTATATGAATGGAAATAATCACCGCTGAGAAAGGTAGGACAAACATGCAAATTGTTTTGCTTTATTTCCATCTTCTTCAATTCACTGTTTTGAAGTCTTAGTATGGAGTGAGCATATACTATCTAACCCAATCGTCTTATTCCTTAAGAAAAAAATTTTAACACAGATCCATAGAGATGCTTACTGCTGTTTATGTTAGCAGAGTTGGAAATAGGAGAAAGATAGGTAAAATATGGCTGAAGTGTAACAAAATCACATTTATATAAATTACCAACACACAAAAATATCTAATTCATAAGGATATATACATATCCAAGGACCTGTGTAGATCACATTAGATTGAGTGATTGATTTCATGGGGAAAGATTGACAGTGAATCATCAGGAATGAATTTTTTTAAAAAGTAAGGCCAAGTAAAATGAGAGGGCTCTCCACGAAGCTCTGGTGATAATATTTCATGGACTGAATATTAACTCAATTTTTGTACACCTATTGTCCCTCTCCACAAAATAAAAGTTACTTCATGATTTCTAAAAGATTGAATCTACAATTATCTCAATATAAAAGTATTTAAAAAGAAAAAAGGTTATTTTAAAAATATTTAAGAAAGGTTTGTTCCAGATAAAGTCGCCTTTACTTGTCTTGTATAGCGTTGAATCCTAACTATGTACAACCATCAGTTTGTAAGTTTACAGAAAGGATTGGCTCTTCTTTGTTCTCACACCTTTTATTAAAAGTATTTTACCTTATCCATTGAGTAGCTTGAAGTCTGCAGCTCTGGCAAAATTGGAATGAAAAGAACACTTCTTCATATCAACCTCTCTAAGTTTTGAGGTTATAGTTATTTCTCATTTTACTCCAAATTACTGCATAACCTAAAATTAATATGTTCATGCTTTAGGTTTAATGCCTCTTTTACTAGACTTTTTTTTTTCCTCTTCCTCCTGCTATCTTTTGTGAAAGTATTAGAAATCAGATATTGACCAGAAGATAAGAAAGGGGATCTTAGAAAGATCCAGAAGCCAAGTAGTCTAGAACTTAGGACTGAATAGACCCTCGTCTAGAGTCAGACGCCACTGAAGCAACTTAGCACGAGTGCATGTTATATATTATACTGTCCTTAGTTAGCGGAGAAGGCGATGGCAGCCCACTCCAGTACTCTTGCCTGGAAAATCCCATGGACGGAGGAGCCTGGTATGCTGAAGTCCATGGGGTCGCTAAGAGTTGGACACAACTGAGCAACTTCCCTTTCACTTTTCACTTTCATGCATTGGAGAAGGAAATGGCAGCCCACTCCAGTGTTCTTGCCTGGAGAATCGCAGGGACGGAGGAGCCTGGTGGGCTTCCGTCTATGGGGTCGCACAGAGTCGGACACGACTGAAGTGACTTAGCAGCAGCAGCATCCTTAGTTAGAATTAGTGAAACATGCATGGGCCTTTTAATCTTTAGTAATAAATAATGTCTATGTCCTACATATGTCTATGTCCTACCTGCCACTTGATCATTTAAAATTAATGTTCTGCTAAAACATTGTTTATATTTCCTATTGTTGCATACTCAGTTAAAATTATGATATTCTGAGTAGATCTCTGGAGAAAGTGTATAATAAATGTGTTTTTTCAGTAATTTTTGGATAGTGTGAAGTAATGCTATTAAATTTGTCACTGGCACAGCTGTTTTAATTACTGTCATTTCAAACATGTCTTCTTATCTTTTGGAAAAAGAAAAAGGGACAGAGTTAATTAATGACCTTGAGCAGTTGACTTTTCTTTCGCTGTACTGAAAGCCCACAGAACAAATTAGTAACAAACTGAATTGTTTCATTAATACATTTTGAACAAATGAAAAAGTTACCAGCATTAGAAAATTTACTCTAATAGTTCCTAAAAGTGCAAAAAACTAAGAATAAAATCAGTATACAGGAGAAATGTTGAGCAAAAATTGATGTGATGTTAACAAGTTAGGTATTTTTCACAGGCATGGAGGCTCCTAATGTTGACCTAACTATGTCTTATGCAGTCTGATTTTTTTTTAAGATCATATTTTTCATTTACATGTTTTTGAATAGTTAAACTTTGAAAGATGGCAGAATCGGATCTGGGCTTGACTTTTAACTCTACCAGTAACTCACTATTCATCAGGAACTTACTTAATCTCTCTGAGTCTCACTTTCTTCATCTGTATAAAGAAATATACCTATCTTCCCAGAGGCATTGTCTCCATTAAATGAGATGATAGTACTGTCACAATATCTGCACTTTTTTGATCAGCAACATACAGGAATTATAAAGCCAGTAGAAAGATAGTCTGTATTCTACTTAGAATAAAGTCAAATGCCAGTGCTGCTTTGAAACTAGGTCCCAAGGAACTTCTAAAATAGATTGGTTTGAGGTTGGACCGGAACTCATGACTGCTTTAAATGCTGGGTTTTCAGTCTATCTCTGGAATAATACATATGTATTTTTGTCTGCCCAAGTGTGATACTGCCTGCTTCCAAGGGAGGAAGCATATTTGTTAAACATATTTGTTCTTGGTCCCAGAAAATCAAATATGTGATTTATAGTAGGGACAAGAGTTTTAAATTACTCTTTGTCTTTCATAAAAAGGTATAAAAGCCCATTTCTTTTTTTATATAGGTATAAATATGGAAACTTTTACCCAACTCATTGCCAAAGAGCAATCTGAGGAATTACAAAAGCCCTGAAGTCAAAATTTGTGGGGGGAGAAAAAATACTACAATTTATTTTATAACTTTTTAAGTGGCATTCAAGAGCAGTTGATTATCATTTAACTTCTTACATTATCTTTAGAATTCTCCAGCTCAATATTGTCTAATAAAAATATTTGAAGTGTATTAATTATAGAAAGAAATTAGAGAACATTCTAATTTCTAACTAGAAATCATTATAGCAGCTGGTGTGTTCACAGAGGTTCACATTATGGAAATCCTTTAAATGATCCGTGTGTATGTTTTTATCAATTTGCTTTGCAGCGCAAGACTCATCAGTTTTTTGTCAAATCTTTTACCACTCCTACCAAGTGTCATCAGTGTACCTCTTTGATGGTGGGTTTGATAAGACAAGGCTGTTCTTGTGAAGGTAAGAATTGAACAGTAAGAAAATGTGACTTTACAGTCCTAATGTTTACTCCCTAAATTGTAATCAGAAAGCTTTATTCTCTTTAAAAGGTATATAAATGTTTATTTATTTGACTTAATCATTTGCTTTTCCTTGGATAATAAACTGAGCACCTTGCTAAAGTCTGTTGAATATTGGAAACTAGACAGATAGTTCCTAGAAGCACATTCCGGGGGAGACATGTTTATGTTGCCTTCACCTTTGTTTCATTATTCAGGTGAACTTGTGGTCCCCCAAATGGAAACCTATGTGACAAAATAGGTGAAAGTTATTCTCGAATCTATTCATTTAATTTTACTCTTGCTTAGTTTGTTAGAGTCACTATTAAGTAAACAATGCAGTATCTTTTTAGAAATATTAACTGTCTGCTATAATGCCTCAAAAAATATTTTATTCCTAGTGTTAGTAGCAGAGGCTTTCCCCTACCATTCATTGATTCATCCATCACATGCTTGCAGAATGCCTGCTCTGTGCTTTTAGGCACTGGGGATACAGTGTTCTATGTTTGACTAGTTCTCACAACTCAGATAGAAGATCCAGATTGCATTATCCTAACTAGTCTCTTAGATGCTTGGATTTTAGAACAAAAGAAAATGGGCAGGCATGAGAAATAAGAGATTTGAGAGTTATGAATATGTGAAGTGATGAATATGAATAATGTTTTCCAAGGAAAACATAGAGTGAAAAAGAGAGTAAGTGTGAGGACCGAGCCTTGGGAAACATAATTAAGGGGAGGTAAAAGATAAAGATAACAAAATAATCTGAGAATGAATAAGCTCTGTCATTGACTAGGAAGGTGGGTCTAAAGTCAACAGGAAGAATTTGTACAGTTTTTAAGCCTTGTCTCATTGTGAAACTTAGCCAGTACTTATAAATGTGACTTTTTTAATCTGTTCATCAAAAAGAATCCTGGGCAACTACTTGGCTTTGGGTCCCTTGTCATTTTTTTATGAGTCAATCATTTGCAATTCTGTAGTAGGAATTTTTGAGATCTTTCCAACTCTCTTCCCTTCTCAGGTCCCATGCCGTGAAATTGGGCCTGTCTTTCTTCAGACTCTTTGAAACTGTAAAGACGCTATAAAACAGTGGGGACACATTAGACTATGCCTAGGCTTTCATAAATGTTGTATAATGTGGTTATAGCCTCTCAAGATTCCTGTCATTTTAAGTCTTCTTCCTTGGTTGAAATTAGATCCAGTATAAGGCAATAATTTTGTTGTTTCCATTACCTGGTGAAAGTGAGATTTTTTTGCTTAGTAAAACAAATTATAACTTGTTAGATGCTCGACTTAGAAGTGAATGAGCTGTCTTACAGAAGATGGATAGTTTTTGATAGTTAATGCTAGTCCCTCTTCCTTCTTTGTTGTTTTTTTATCCATTTTGATATTCAGTTCATTTCCCCGTGTGTATGTGTTCCCATGATGCTATCGCTTCAGTTCCACTTTTATTCTTTCAAAATATTCTCCAGGATCCCCCTTAGAGTAGGAATTCTCTGAATAGATATTCTTAATCTGTCACCCCTCCAAACAAGCTTGTTCTTTTTAAATATTTTAACCTTTAATTCTCAACCAACCAAGTCTCAATGGAAGAGTTTATTTTCATTTATCTCAGGTTCACCATGTAAGTATCAAGAGGTCTCATGGCTGTACTGTTAGTAGTAATGTATACAGGCTCTGAGCCAGACTGCCTGGGTTTGAATTCCAGCAGTGTCACTTATGAGTTCTGTGACCCAGGCAAAGTCATATGTAAATGGTGGTATTGTACCTCTCTTAGATTATTACAGATTATTGCAAAAAATTAAAAATACCCAGGAAAGTTAACTATTATTATTATCTTAGTAGTAGTTTAAATATATATAATAATATCAACAACTCCTAAAATTTAAATAACTTTTTAATCATTTAGCAATTTAAATTTCAAAGAGAGGGATTGGTAAAATTTGCCAGATATTGCAGAGATGTGTCAGGTAATTTAATGTCCATCAGTGATTCCTGCAAGAGAAATTTCCAAGTACCCAGCTGCAGTGAGATGAAGTTAGAACTCCAGAAGCTGCTTTTTTAGGAATTCAGTTTAAAACAGTCATTTTATTCTCAAGATTAGATTTTTTGCCATTTATTTGCTTCTCATTTTGATCACTAATGTTAACACAGAACAAGAATATTACAGTAATGAAAAGAAGTATTTACTATTTCTCACTGGAAGTCTTACCTATGAGCCAATGAATCAGCTCCCCAAATGACAAAAACAGTTTAAAATAAAACCAGAGATAAGCATTCATCTAACATGGCACTTTGCCTATAATGAGTTCTCAGTGAATGTTCTCTTTGTAAAAATGAATTTTTCTTGAACACTGTTTCTTTTCTCCCCTCCTAAAGTGTGTGGATTTTCATGTCACATAACTTGTGTAAACAAAGCTCCAACTGCTTGTCCAGTTCCTCCTGAACAGACAAAAGGTCCTCTGGGTATAGATCCACAGAAGGGAATAGGAACGGCATATGAAGGGCATGTCAGGGTAAGTATGGTTAGGTTGCATTTAGACTAATCTTTTAAGGTTTATTAATGAATAAAGAAAAGTCAATCACCTTACAGACATAGTCCTTGACCGAAAATTTGGCAAATAAAATTCACCTAACAGTTTTATTTCATTCAGAGAAATGATTTGAAAACAAAAACCTGGCTTTTGCTTGGAATAAATTCCAAAGTGTCTCAAAATTTTCTATTCTGTCCCTATAGCATAATGATCAGATATTTATATCTTCTTTTTTTTGTTTGTTTGTTTTTCTTAATATATATATTTTATTGAAGTATACTTACAATGTTTCAGGTGCACAGCAAGGTGATTCAGTTATGGAACAAGCAACAAAGTTTACTGTATAGCACAGGGAACTATAGTCAATATCTTGTTAATAACCTATACTGGAAAATAATCTGAAAAATAATGTATGTATATATGTATTTATATCTTCTTAAAGGAGTCTTGTAGCCCTTAGTCTTGCCAGAGAGGTGGTATATGCTTATGAAGTATGAGATATTGTCAAGACGTAATCTTACTTATAATCTTGAATAATATTTAAAATGTACACTGCCTTTCATCCTATTACCAAATTTGGCTTTTCTGCAACTTAGAAGTTTATGAATGTTATTTTAATGAATTACTAGAGAAAATTAAAATGGTACTGTTAAAAATTTTTCAAAATCAAATGTCATTCCATGTTTGAAGAGGGTGTTGTCACATTTGCTCATGTTATTAATAATGTATGTGTTCCGTCTGCTGCTTTACCAACCACAGTGGCAGACTTAAAACATGTATGTTGTCTTTAGGTTTTCACCCTGCAGTTACATATGTAATTAAAGGGCTTCTGATTGACATTTTAGTTCGGGTTGTTTTGCTTGTTTGTTTGCCTAAGATCCCTAAGCCAGCTGGAGTGAAGAAAGGATGGCAAAGAGCACTGGCTGTAGTTTGTGACTTCAAGCTCTTTCTGTACGATATTGCTGAAGGAAAGGCATCTCAGCCCAGTGTTGTAGTCAGTCAAGTGATTGACATGAGGTAAGTTTTCAGAGATGAAAATATTTGTGTCTTTGCAACACAGAAATACAAAGTGTATGATTTTTCTTCTGATTATATTGCCATGTTTTTATTTAAATCTAATTTCACAGTAATTTTCTCATTTACTAATACTGCAGTCATAACATAATTACAAATAGGAAATATGGTGGAGTTATAGAACAGGTTGATGTGCATGTGTATGCATGTTGGGTCTGGGGGTCTGGGAAAAGAAGTTAATGCTTGAAAACCAAAAGACCAGTTAAAGGCTTCTGGGGCACTAGAGGTCTAATGTATAATGTCTACATCATCACCTAAAGCAAAGGCTTCAGTATAATTTCAGTGTGAGGAAAGGAAATAAAAATCTCAAAATCAGACAGGCTCTTGGAATATAAAATGAAGCAGTGAACATTTAAGTTAAGTACATCTCTTCAATGTTTCTGGTCTCATTTTCAGGCTCCCTCCTCTACTTAACCCCTTCTTGTGACTCCAGGCATTCTCCCTCAGTGATCTTATTTACTTCTGTAGCTTCAACCATCACCTCCTCTTTGACGACTCCCAAACATATGTCTCCAGACCAGTGCTCAAAACTAGAATTTCCAGTTCTGGCTCACATAAGCATTTCATACCAGCATCTCAAATACATTTCTTCCCCATACATGTGAAATAGAAAGAAATACATTTCTTTATATGCAAGAAACTTTAAAATATTAGCAAGGAAAATTTGACAGAACCTGCTAAGGAACTAAATATAGAAAGATAGGGGGAAGAATCAAAGATAAGACTAAGATGTCAAGTCTTCAAGACCAAGAGAATGATGGTACCAATAACCAAATTAAGGAAATCACAAGGAATAGATTATTGTGGAAGGGATCTGTCTGAGAATTTCCTAAGGGACAGTAAAATGTCAGATGAGCTGTGTTGAGGCCACTTGACATGTATTATCAGAGCAAAGAGGGGACAGTCTGCTGGAGAGCCTGGAGACCTACTAGGATCCAAATCCACGTGTCCTGTACTTACTGGCATTGTGACACTGAATAAGCCAGAAAAGATTTCTAACTCTTGTGTAATGTGGCACTGTTAAATTACACCTGATAAATTACTTTTGGCACTATCAGTTACAAAAAGAGAAAATTCAAAAATTTTAAAAATTCAGTTTGGATGTTCTGTGCAATTAAATTTTGAGGATTGCTTCATATGTGTTATTTAGATGCACACCCAAAACCACACACACATACCCGCATATGCTAACTTTTAATGTTTCACTTTTCATTCAGGGATGAAGAATTTTCTGTGAGTTCAGTCTTGGCTTCTGATGTTATTCATGCAAGTCGAAAAGATATACCCTGTATATTTAGAGTAAGTCTGTGTGTTATAATTTGATCACTGAATTATTTGCTTTTAAAAACTAAATGTTTTTCCTCTCTCTATAGATCACAAACTTACTTGGAATATAACCATATCTTACAATTTGTGCAAAGTAAACACTGAATTAGTAAAAGACCAATAGAAAGCTTGAATATATGGTTTCTAAAATAGGTTTCATCTTAGATAATATTTTTGAGTCACAATTCAACTTTCAGAGAAGTACTACCGCAAGAAGAATTGAAAAGTGTGAGATTTCTCAATTTTTTAAAAAAATCAAAATTTCTTTAAGATCTTGTTTACAAGTTAGAATGTTTCAGTTCTATTGCTCTGTAATAACCACTCCAAAACTTACTGGCTTATTTATTTTTCACCGTCTGTGGGTCAGTTCTTCTGGTGTCGACTGGAGAGTCACTCATACGGCTGCATTCAGCTCATTTGGGGCTGAAATAGCCAAAACGACCTTACTTTCACATCTGAGGCCTTGGTTCTGGCTGTTAGCCCTGGTACTTGGCTGGTCTCTGGGCCACCTCAGCTCTCTTTGTGGACTCTGTCCATATGGTCTCTAATCATTCACTAGTCTGGCTGAGTTCTCCGTGACTGGCTTCCAAGAGAGGAGAAGCAGCTGCCAGGCCTTTTAAGGACTAGGCTCAAAACAGGCACGATAACCCTTCTAACAGTCTGTTGGCCAAAGCAAGTCATGAGGTCATCCCAGACGTAAGAGAAGGGGAAATAGGCTGCATTTTTAGATAAGAAGAGTGAAAATCATAGGAAAAATTGTTGGTAGACATCTTTGGAGGCTGTCTAACACAGTGCAGTCTCAAATTGATGAGTTAAGATAATGGAGGTTTGAAAAAAAGGACTATATTCTATGCCTATATGCTTAGTACAAGTATGTATCTTTTATCTAAGACCATAGCTAGTCTCTCAGTTCCCAGACCGAAAACTATTCTCTCTCCAGCTACCGAGGGAACCTACAGAGGCGCACTTATCTTACCTGCTTCTAATTGTGGGATTTTATTGTCTCTGTTGCTTAAATTACTTTTAATAAAGGATCCATATATACATAAATTAAGTATTCTGATTATAGTGTCATTGTATAGTGATAAACCTTCATTTAAATATTAGTTCAAGTGGTCTTCTCTAAGTTATTGTTATGAAGTAACAGAATCTTAAGTATTTCTGAGCATTTTTTACTTTTTTAAAATGAGTTGAAAATCAGTGTTGTGTAGTGCTTATGAGGATTTCAGTCTAGCTGTGTGCCCTCGGAGAAATTAATTTCTCTGCATCATGATTTTTTCCATATATAAAATCAAAATATGGTAACAATACCTATCTTGTAAAGATGTTGATGGACTTCCCAGGTGGCACAATGGTAAAGAATTCACTTCCCAATTCAGGAGATGAGGGTTCAATCCCTGAGTTGGGAAGATCCCCTGGAGTAGGAAATGGCCACCCACTCCAGTATTTTTGCCTGAAGAAAGATGTTAATAGAGTTAAATGAGTTAATACTTATAAAGTGCTGTGATCAGTGTCTAGTGCTCAGTTATTACTCAATAAATGTCAGTGGCTGTTGTTAAATGACTATGTGTAATGAGTCTTTTGTGATGTATTCTGGCACTCTGTAGCAAAGAAAATACAAATGACACTAACATTATGAATAACTAAACTCTATTAAAGGTATCACTTAGTGAATGCTCATTTGCTGGCTAATGCAAAGCAAACTAGCATAAGCATAAAAGTGGCTTAAAAGATGGCTGACTTAAAAGAGGTCAAGATGTTTCTAATATCATGAATTTTGATTAAATTGTTCTAGGTCACAGCTTCCCAGCTCTCAGCATCTAGTAACAAATGTTCCA